>NC_044562.1:93579208-95069208 GCF_007565055.1 Rhinopithecus roxellana | reverse complement strand
TCCTGTCAGCGAGACCACGAACCCACCAGAAAGAAGAAGCTGCAGACACATCTGAACATCTGAAGGAACAAACTCTGGACACACCATCTTTAAGAACTGTAACACTCACTGCAAGGGTCTGTGACTTCCTTCTTGAAGTCAGCAAAACCAAGAACCCACCAATTCTGGACACATGGTGAGGTTATTAGGTCATAAGAGGGGAGACCTCATGAATGGAATTAGTGCCCTCAGAAAGAGGCCCCAGAGGGCTGCCTCTCCCCTTCCACCACGTGAGGACACAGAGAGGTGCTGCTCACCAACCAGAAGGCAGGCCCTCCGTAGACACCACACCACATCTTCCGGTGTCTTTATCAAAGACTTTCCAGCCTCCAGAACCATGAGGAAACACATCGTTTTGTTTATTTACTTATTATTTATTTGCGACGGAGTTTCACTCTTGTTGGCCAGGCTGGAGTGCAATGGCACGATCTTGGCTCACCGCAACTGCTGCCTCCCGGGTTCAAGCGATTCTCCTGCCTCAGCCTCACCAGTAGCTGGGATTACAGGCATGCACCACCATGCCTGGCTAATTTTTGTATTTTTAGTAGAGATTGGTTTCATTATGTTGGCCAGGCTGGTCTTGAACTACTGACCTTGAGGCCCAGCACAGTGGCTCACGCCTGTAATCCCAGCACTTTGGGGGGCTGAGGTGGGCAGATCACCCAGTCAGTGTTATAGCAGCCCAAACAGACTGAAACACTCCTGCAAAAGCATGCCAAGAACAAAGGGCCTTTTCTTTTAGGGTCAGGATCAGTGATGGTTTTTAGCAACCATTTTGCCTTGGACCTTTCCTGTCCAACTCCTGTCCAACTTCTCATGCTCTCTTGATTTGACACTCAGGTGTATGGCCAGCAGACTCCTACAGGGCCACTAACAGCTCCTCTGCAAAGTGCCCTGGTAGCACAAAGGTGTCAGTCCTTCCTCTCAGCCACCACTGCCTAGGGAGAGAGGGACAGAAGTAACAAGTGAGAAGACCCCTCATATCTTCTCTCACTCTACCTCGTGATGATGATATTCAAAATCTGTGGGCTCCTTTAGTCTGAGCATCACTAGTGTATTATTGTATGTTATAATACAGCATAATACAGTGTAGTGTAATATAGTATATGATATTCGCTAATCTATTTTTCATTTGTTTAGGTTTCTGGAGGGATCCAGCTTCTGTTACTCTCTCGTCCCATAAGTTGGATACCACTATTTTTTTTTTCATTGTTAAGTTGAATTTTATTAGTATCATGCAAATGTTCCCTTCCACCACCGACTATTAATGTGAAAAATTATATATAGCTAGCATTTTTTAAAATACCAAATTCTGTCTCATCATATACCACTATTTTATGTGTAATTCTATTATTATTTATTTATTTACTTATTTATTTTGAGATGGTGTCTTGCTCTGTTGCTCAGGCTGGGGTGCAGTGGTACGATCTCAGCTCACTGCAACCTCCGCCTCCCAGGTTCAAGCGATTCTCCTGCCTCAGCCTCCCAAGTAGCTGAGACTACAGGCGTCTGCCACCACGCCTGGCTAATTTTTGTGTTTTTAGGAAAGACAGGGTTTCACCATGTTGGCCAGGCTGGTCTTGACTCTTGACCTTGTGATCCACCTGCCTCGGCCTCCCAGAGTGCTGGGATTACAGGTGTGAGCCACCGTGCCTAGCCTTGTGATTCGATTTTTCTAGCTAATGATAATCACTTTCTGAAAATAAGTGCTTTTACTTTTATCTTAATATTTTCAAAAAATATTTCTTTACCAGAACTTTTCCTTCATCAGTGAATAGCGTTCATTGGACAGTTCTTCCTGTGAACTGTCAAGGAAAAGGGAAAAGGAAACTTCTGGGTTACTTTGCCCTTACAATTCTAACTGCACATCCATGGACACATCACCAAATGCTATTTGTTGTCTCACATATTTGACAGATGAGTTGAAATGCTTTTCTGTAATTCAGCAAACATTTAACACGGGAACAGTGTGCTAGGCTTTTGTGAAATATATAGATGCATGAGAAAGTCTTGGCCACCCGTGGATGATAAGACACAAACAGATAATTTCAGAAGAACTATTTCAGGCATCCCTTCTGAGTCACCACTGGCAATAGATTGGGCCTTAGACCAAGAAAAATGAAACCCAAGATAAAAAAAAAAAAAAGTCCTTTCAATTTACTGGGCAACCAACCAAAACTATAGACTTTTCAGGTTTTAGATAACATTACAAAGAATCTTTCTTGATTGTACATTTGCTCTTGTAGCAACATAAAACGTTTTCTGTGTTTATAGTTAAAGTGCTGGTTATGTGACTGTTTTACCGTTGGGGATAGATGTGGATTTTTACTTGTGTTTAATTGTGGAGAGTGAATACATAACTCCTCTCCTCCCCAGCTCCTGCCTACCTTTGGGGGGGTGCTGAGGGGGAATCAGGAAGGAACTAAAACACAAGGCTTTTCCTCCCATTTTACATTCAAACTTGTCTCACAGGAAATGAACAAAATAGTGTTTCTCAAATGTAACATTGTACTTCTCTGTGCTGTGGTACAAAAAGAGCTTTACAGGAATTTTTTTTAAAGCACAAATGTGGACTTGGGTTTTCTTTTCTTCTCTTTCTTTTTTTCTTTGAGATAGAGTCTCACTCTGTCCCCAAGGCTGGAGTGCAGTGGAGCGATGTCGGCTCACTGCAACCTCCGACTCCAGAGTTCATGCAATTCTCCTGTCTCAGCCTTCTAAGTAGCTGGGATTACAGGCGCCTGCCACCACACCTGGCTAATTTTTGTATTTTTAGTAGAGACAGGGTTTTGCTATATTGGCCAGGCTAGTCTTGAACTCCTGACCTCACGTGATCCACCCATCTCAGCCTCCCAAAGTGTTGGAATTACAGGTGTGAGCCACCGCGCCTGGCCAAGAACTTGGATTTTCATTTCCTAGAGAATAAATGCCAAGCTCCTTTACATTCAAGATCTGCAACATCTCATCCCAAATCATTTCCAGCTTTATCTACATATCCACCCTTACTCCATGTACCCAGCAATATCCTGTGAAGCATGTGGAATATTTTTATTTCCATATCTGGATTCCATTCCCCCCTTTAAAATGCCCTTCTATCTTTTCTTTCCTCACAATCCTACTGCTAAAATCCTCATCTTTCAAGGCACATCTTCAAAGAGGAGGCATCCATAAAGCATCCCACTCACCCTTCTCCAAACTAGTATTTCCCCTTTCCTGAATTTTAATAATTTTCTATAATTAAGAGTTATTGTGGTCGGAGTAGTGGCTCATGCCTGTAATCCAGCACTTTGGGAGGCTGAGGTGGGCACATCACGTGAGGTCAGGAGTTCGAGACCATCCTGGCCAACATGGTGAAACATCATCTCTACTAAAAATACAAAAATTAGCTGGACATGGTGATGCACGCCTGTAGTTCCAGCTACTCGGGAGGCTGAGGCAGGAGAATCGCTTGACCCTGGGAGGCGGAGGTTGCAGTGACCTGAGATTGGCCACTGTTCTCCAGCCTGGGCGACAGAGTGAGACTCCATCTCAAAAAAAAAAAAAAAAAAGGCCGGGCGCGGTGGCTCAAGCCTGTAATCCCAGCACTTTGGGAGGCCGAGACAGGCGGATCACGAGGTCAGGAGATCGAGACCATCCTGGCTAATACGGTGAAACCCCGTCTCTACTAAAAAATACAAAAAAGTAGCTGGGCGAGGTGGCGGGCGCCTGTAGTCCCAGCTACTCGGGAGGCTGAGGCAGGAGAATGGCGTAAACCCGGGGGGTGGAGCTTGCAGTGAGCTGAGATCTGGCCACTGCACTCCAGCCTGAGCGACAGAGCGAGACTCCGTCTCAAAAAAAAAAAAAAAAGAAAAGAAAAGGAAAGAAAAAAGGAAAAAAAAGTTATTGCTTTTGTAATCAGAAATAAAAATTAAATGGTTTGCCTTTGCTTTATTGGTAAATTAAAACAAAGAAATAAAAACTAAAAAGTATGAAATAGCTTGCCAAATAAAACATGAACATAACATGTTTTTTCTTTCTTTTTTTTTTTTTAAGGCCGATTCGATCTTTGCTTACTGCAACGTCCTCCTCCCAGGGTCAAGTGATTCTTCTGCCTCAGCCTCCCTAGTAGCTGGGGTTACAGGCACGTGCCACCACACCCAGCTAATTTTTGTATTTTTAGTAGAGACAGGTTTCATTGGCCAGGCTGGTCTTGAACTCCTGACCTCAGGTGATCCACTGGCCTCAGCCTCCCAAAGTGCTGGGATTACAGGTGTGAGCCACTGCGCCCAGCCTAAACTTTTGCACCTTGAATATAAGCAGAAGGACACAACTGATAACTGCCTAAGACGTGCATCAGCCTCATTCTCTGATCAATGTCTTCCCTTCTCCCACCTTCAGCCCCTACCCTCATTCCAAACACGTAGCAATAAAAAGTTTACAAGAAGGGGAAATAAAAATGATATAGTTGGTTCAGAATGCAAAAACATACATACCTCCGTGGCACAGAAACAAACAAAAATTACACAGTGAAGAGAGCTGAATTGCAGCTGTATACCTACTTGTCTTCTGTTCATACGCCCAGGACTTTGGCTCCCACAGGGTAGTGAAGAGTAGCAGTAGACAACATCACGCAGAGAGCTCTGAGGATGGGGACTAGCGATAGGGCTCCCTCTTGTGATGGAGCCTGAAAAAAAGTTGGATACCCCATGGCTTAAAGCTACGGAAGCAGAAGTCGGGAAAGAGGAATTCAGGGACAGACCCTAATGTAGTGAAGGAATCAAAAGAAAAAATACAACATTTTAATGGAAGATTTTTTAAATGACAAATTAATGCATGTCATAGTCCTATGAATTTTTCTCAAATTGACATGTGAGTTTAATTTTTTGGTATTCCTGCCTTATTTTGATAGTGTAAAAATGTGATAATTGGCCGGGCGCGGTGGCTCAAGCCTGTAATCCCAGCACTTTGGGAGGCCGAGACGGGCGGATCACGAGGTCAGGAGATGGAGACCATCCTGGCTAATACGGTGAAACCCCGTCTCTACTAAAAAATACAAAAAACTAGCCGGGCGAGGTGGTCCCTGTAGTCCCAGGCGCCTGTAGTCCCAGCTACTCGGGAGGCTGAGGCAGGAGAATGGCTGTAAACCCGGGAGGCGGAGCTTGCAGTGAGCTGAGATCCGGCCACTGCACTCCAGCCTGGGCGGCAGAGCAAGACTCCGTCTTAAAAAAAAAAAAAAAAAAAAAAAAAAATATATATATATATATATATATATATATATATATATGTGATAATTGTGATATTGTAAATATTGTGATATTTACAATATCCAAGTAAGGCAGGAATACCAAGAAAAAATGCCGTGTTTCTGCTTCTGAACTGAGGTCCCAGGCTGCTATGTGGAGGTAAAGGCAATACTGTCAGGTAGGAAAAAGAGCATGGAGGGAACAGGAAAGAGAAAATAGATAAAAGACTACAGCTCTTTCCGCTCAGAATAGCCTCCTGCAAAGTAAAATTCAGAACCACATTAAAATATTTTACATAAGAAAGAGTATGAATTCCACCTCCCCAGTTAAGAGTATGAATTCACTCTAGATAAAATTAGGCCTGGCGGCCAGGCGCGGTGGCTCAAGCCTGTAATCCCAGCACTTTGGGAGGCCGAGACGGGCGGATCACGAGGTCAGGAGATCGAGACCATCCTGGCTAACATGGTGAAACCCCGTCTCTACTAAAAAATACAAAAAACTAGCCGGGCGAGGTGGCGGGCGCCTGTAGTCCCAGCTACTCGGGAGGCTGAGGCAGGAGAATGGCGTAAACCCAGGAGGCGGAGCTTGCAGTGAGCTGAGATCCGGCCGCTGCACTCCAGCCCGAGCGACAGAGCGAGACTCCATCTCAAAAAAAAAAAAAAAAAAAAAGTCAAATCATTACAGAACAATTTTAAAACATCAAGAACAACAAGAAAATCTTAAGGGCTATCAGAGATAAAAGACAGATTGGGGGAAAGGAATGACAATTAGGCAACTGTCTTCTCAACTGAGAGATTAAATGCCACAAAGAAGCCTGAAGTAGTATCTTCAAGGTGCTGAGGGAAAACAGTATCTACACTGCTGAACTACTGCAGTGTGGGTGCAAAATAAAACAAGCTTTCATTCTTTTCCACAAAAATATATTTAATAAGACAGTTATGTAAAATTAAACAATATTTTTGACATTTTGTCAATAATTCAAACTCTTACCAATAATTCAAACTCATTGATACCTAACTGGGAGTGCTTTGTATTTTGGAAGATTCCCTAAACTAAAAGTATATTCATGGCTGGGCACGGTGGCTCACACCTGTAATCCCAGCACTTTGGAAGGCCGAGGTGGGCAGATCACAAGGTCAGGAGTTAAAGACCAGTGCCCTCATGAAAGAGTTGGTGAAACCCCAACTCTACTAAAAATACAAAAATTAGCTGGGTGTGGTGGTGGGCGCCTGTAGTCCCACCTACTGGGGAGGCTAAGGCAGGAGAATCACTTGAACTGGGGAGGTGGAGGTTGCAGTGAGCCGAGATCATGCCACTGCCCTCCAGCCTGGGTGACAGAGTGAGACCCCATCTCAAAAATATATATATATGTATATAATATATATATAAAAAATATGTGTGTGTATATATATTTACATATTTACAACATATGTAAATATAACTGAAGGACTACTTCAAATGTTGAAATTCACAGAATTCTAAAGATTTATAGCCTAGAAGTATCATAAACTTGTCTACAGTCAAACATACTGTGCTAATTACGAAAAAATGTCTTAACAACTATTAAACCAAAAGGAGAAAAAAATTGAGGGGAAATATATGGTTTTAAAGTCCTGTGACAATCGGAAGATTAGTAATTGCGGTTTTTCCCATTAAAAGTAATGGCAAAAAACACAATTACTTTTGCACCAACCTAATAAAAAGTAATAATACAGGCCGGGCACAGTGGCTCAGGCCTGTAATCTTTGGGAGGCCGAGGCAGGCGGATCGCGAGGTCAGGAGATCAAGAGTATCCTGGCTAACACGGTGAAACCCTGTCTCCACTAAAAAAAAGAAAAAAAAAAAATTAGTTGGGCATGGTGGGGGGCGCCTGTAGTCCCAGCTACTGGGGAGGCTGAGGCAGGAGAATGGCGTAAACCCGGGAGGCGGAGCTTGCAGTGAGCCGAGATCGCGCCCCTGCACTCCAGCCTGGGCGACAAAGCGAGATTCCGTCTCAAAAAAAAAAAAAAAAAAAAGTAATAATATGAAATCGATTTAATGACCAGAATTTCTTATGGAATCCTTGATTGTCACTTTTGGCAGCTTAACCCCATTTGTCAGAAGGTAGTGTGCTATACTGTCAGAAATTCTCCACTGTCTCATCAGAGCCATGCCAAATGCAGTAAGAACCCTGGCTGAAAGTTAGGAAGTTGATGTTAGCAACTTGGAGTGCTGCACACACCTTCTCCATAGAGGCTGTATCCTGATGCTTATATGTATCCCTGAAAGATTTAAAGGCCTGTCACCCTTTCATATCAAAAAATACCTTCTCAACATGCTTTAAAATGGTTCCTTACTTTGGCGGAGGGAGACAACCACATACATCCTATACAGAAATTTATCACAATAAGGTTCCAAATCCTATTTTATATTTTAAACTACACTATGGTAATATTTAAACCATTCCATTCCAGACAATATTCCACACTAGAACAGTAAATATCTTTAAAAAAAAACAAAAACAAAACCAAAAATACTGGTCAGGCACGGTGACTCATGCCTGTAATCCCAGCACTTTGGGAGGCAGAGGCGGGCAGATCACAAGGTCCGGAGTTGGAGACCAGCCTGGCTAACATGGTGAAACCCTGCCTCTACTAAAAATACAAAAATTAGCCGGGCATGGTGGCATGCACCTGTAATCCCAGCTACTCGGGAGGCTGAGGCAGGAGAATCGCTTGAACCTGGGAGGCGGAGGTTGCAGTGAACCGAGATTGAGACACTGCACTCCAGCCTGGGTGACAGAGTGAGACTCCATCTCGAGAAAAAGAAAAAAGCAAACAAACAAACAAAAAACTGCATATAGTCTCTCTCTCTCTCTCTCTCTCTCTCTCTCTCTCTCTGCAGGCCGTGGCTGATGCTCACCGAGGATGGCAGCACTGGTGTGAACAAAGAGGCTGCTTAAAGTCAGTGCCCATTCTGATAGGTCAGTGCCCTATTCTGGCTGGTGACTGCCCATGCTATCCTAGGGGTAAATACCTTTAATATAGCTCCTGAACACTTCCTTACTTGCTAGTAAATACTGTTACCCCAAAGCCCAAGTATCTGCCAGTTATCTCTCCCAGAACACCCTCTCACCTCCCCTATCTCTCCACCGCTCCCCCCCCACCACAATCCTTCTATCCTCCTTCAACAGCCCCTCCCCCGCAACCCCACCTGCAGGAAGAGAGCATCCTGATTAGTCAGCTCAGTTTGATTCCAGGGCCCTGGTTGTTACATATTTTGAATAATACCTTGTATTGTAGCAGGTCTTCTTGAAAGTGGCAAGAGGAAAAGTGACTCAGATACATTTGTACACAGAAAACAGATTTTAGCACACAAATTGATAAATTATGTCAGAAAATTTAACAATTGTGAAAAAAATTATGGGGTGAGGGTGCTTAAAAGAATGTTAAATTAAACCTCCAGAGAACACTATTATGATGGAGTGGGGGATGAAGTTATACAACAAATTATTCAAGCATACTTTAAATGTCACGATGTGTTTAAGAAAAGATAAAAACAGTAAAAAGCTTTCGATTTTGTTAGAAAAAAGTATTTTGTGGCCGGGCATGGTGGCTTACACCTGTAATTCCAACATTTTGGAAGGCCACAGCAGGTGGATCACCTGAGATCAGGAGTTCGAGACCAGCCTGGTTAACACGGTGAAACCCCGTCTCTGCTAAAATATAAAAATTAGCCAGGGGTGGTGGTGTGCCCCTGTAATCCCAGCTACTCCAGAGGTTGAGGTATGATAATTGCTTGAACCCAGGAGGCTGCGGTTGCAGTGGGCCGAGATCATGCCACTGCACTCCAGCCTGGGTGACAGAGTGAGACCCTGCTCCAAAAAAAAAAAAAAAAAAAAAAAAGGAAAAAAGAAAAAAGCATTTTATTAAATAATATACATGTAAAAAAATTTAAAGTCCATTATAAAAGAATCGAATTGTATAGCCCCCAATAAGAAAAAGAAAGAAAATATAGGAAAATGTATCAAACCAATTGGTTAGTCCAGGCAAACAAGATAGGTTGTGTTAAGGCAATGATGGAGAAGAAAAAAGGAAAGCAAAAGATAATAAACAGAAAGCTTCTACTGAACGAGCTTTTAAAAATACCCATGCTCTTTGGAACACTTGTGCAGTTCGTGGGAATGTAAAATGATGCAGCTGCTATGGAAAACAGAATGGAGGTTCCTCAAAAAATTAAAAATATACTTACCATATGATCCAGCAATTCCACTTCTAGCTACATATCCAAAATAATTGAAAGCAGGATTTCAAAGAGATATAGTATTTGCACACCAGTGTTCACCATGGCGTTATTCACAATAGCTAAGATGTGGAAACAATCTAAATGCCCATTGATAGATGAACGGATAAAGAAAATGTGTTATGTACATACCATGAAATATTATTCAGCCTTAAAAAAGAAGGAAATGCCAACACATGCTACAACATAGATGAGCCTTGAGGACATTATGCTACGTGACATAAGCCACAAAAGACAAATACTGTATGATTCCACTTATATGAGGCATCTAAAGTAGTCAAACTCATAGAAACAAAAAGTAGAATGGTGGTCGCCAGGAGCTGATGAGAAGGGGAAGTGAGGAGTTGTTTAATGGGTGTAGATGGCCGGGGGCAGTGGCTCACGCCTGTAATCCCAGCACTTTGGGAGGCCAAGGTGGGTGGATCACAAGATCAGGTGTTTGAGACCAGCCTGGCCAATATGGTGAAACCCCATCTCTACTAAAAATACAAAAATTAGCTGGGCATGGTGGCAGGCGCCTTAGTCCCAGCTACTTGGGAGGCTGAGGCAGGAGAATCGCTTGAACCTGGGAGGCGGAGGTTGCAGTGAACTGAGATCGCACCACTGCACTCCAGCCTGGGCAACAGAGCGAGACTCTGTCTCAAAAAAAAAAAAAGGCGTAGAGATTCAGCTTCGCAAGATGAAAAAGTTCTGGAAATCTGTTGCATCACAATGTAAATTTACTTAACACTACTAAACTGTACACTTAAAAATGATTAAGATGGCAAATTTTACATTGTGGGTTTGTTGTTGTTTGTTTTACCACAATTTAAAAAAATACCCATTCTTAGGATCTAAGTAATTTTTTTCTTTCTTTTTCTTTTTCGTTTCTTGAGATGCAATCTTGCTCTGTCACCTAGGCTGGAGTGCAGGGGCACGATCTCAGCTCACTGCACTCCTGGGTTCAAGTGATTCTTCTGCCTCAGCCTCCCAAGTAGCTGGGACTACAGGCATGTGCCACCAGGCCCGGCTAATTTTTGTATTTTCAGTAGAGATGGGTTTCACCATGTTGGACAGGCTGGTCTGGAACGCCTGACCTTATGATCTGCCCACCTTGGCCTCCTGAAGTGCTGGGATTACAGGCATGAGCCACTGTGCCCGGCTGATCCAAGCAATTTCAATTTAATGTCTCTATGGGAACAGGGAGCAAATTCCCTTTGCTCTCTGCCTGGGTATTCCTGAACCTTTTTTAAAGCTTCCCAGATAACTTTTTATATACAGCCAAGGTGAAAGTAATTGAAGTCTGCATTTCCTTTAAGAAACTTACCTATGGCCGGGCCCGTGGCTCACGCCTGTAATCCTAACACTTTGGGAGGCCAAGGCGGGAGGATTACCTGAGGTCAGGAGTTTGAGACCAGCCTGACCAATATGGAGAAACTCCATATCTACTAAAAATACAAATTAGCTGGGCATGGTGGCGCATGCCTATAGTCCAGCTACTCGGGAGGCTGAAGCAGGAGATTTGCTTGAACCTGGGAGGCGGAGGTTGCAGTGAGCCAGAGGTTGCAGTAAGCTGAGATTGCGTCATTGCCCTCCAGCCTGGGGAGAGAGGGAGACTCTGTCTCAAAAAAAAAGAAAAATAATAATAATAAAAAAGAAGCTTATCTAAAACAAAATCATGAATTTGAAACAAAATTAGAAAAGAAGAGTGGGAGAGAGAGTTTGGAAAGATAAATATAAAGCAAATAGAGGGCCGGGTGTGGCCGCTCACTCCTGTAATCCCAGCACTTTGAGAGGCCGTGGCAGGCAGATTACCTGAGGTCAAGAATTCGAGACCTACCTGGCCAACATGGTGAAAACCCTTCTCTACTAAGAATACAAAAATTAGCCAGGTGTGATGGGGCACATCTGTAATCCCAGCTACTCAGGAGGCTGAGGCAGAAGAATCGCTTGAACCTGGGAGGCGGAGGTTGCAGTGGGCCAAGATAATGTCATTGCACTCCAGTCTGGGCAGCAGAGTGAGATTCCATCTCAAAAAAAATAAAAAATAAAAAAATAAATCATACAGCAGGTGGAGGCCCAGGCTTTGAGGGAAGCTCAGCTTCTTCACTCACTGCATGTGACAGCTGGGGCCTCACTTCTCAACTTGCAATGGACAGAGCGCAGTGGAGCTTCTTAACCTGGATGGGAGATGGGAGAAGGGAGATGGATTTGCAGACGCATTCATGTGGAGACAGTTATCTTGAAACTTATATTGTGCCATTATCAATGAGAACAACTGCAGCCTTCCCTGGGATAGAATGGGGAAGTTCAATAATTTCCATAATTTAAAACAAAGCAGTAAGTCAAAGTCAAAGATTCCTAAAAGGATTTTAATTACTGCAAGAGTATAGAGTCCCTTCAAACAGACTCCCTTTCTAAAAACACAGCAATCCTAGCTCTGGGGAATAAATGTAATACTGATTGAAACCATAATGATGAGTAAGAATGGAAAAAAGAGCTATGTAATTTAAATCAGCATTTTCTTTTAAAAGTATCTATTTTTTTTAAAAGAAAGAAAAATTATTTCAAAATATGTTTGTTGTCCTATTCTCATTCTACAGACACATTCATAGACATTTCTCTCAAGGTTCTCCTTGAAGAGAGACAGCATCTCCTAGACAAGAAGAAATTACATTTTGCAAGGTTTTGAATGAGAACATGCCTCCAAATCAAACGTGTGTGTTGTCTTAATGGTTAAGATAGGCTCTTGTTTTACAAAGGCAGATTTGATCCTTCTATCAAATCAAGCATGTTTTGATGATTAAAATGTTTGTATACATAGCAATAATCGGAAAGAACACTTTCATTTGTTGAATCCATTTTTCCTCTATCTCTTCTTTCCTGTCTTCCTTGAGTTGCCCATAAGGGCCAGGCAGGTGGTACAAAATAGAGGAAAGTGTTAGATGCAAGAGTAGGGATGCTGGGGTGGTGATGAACTGGAGAGTGGAGACTCCATCTACAACGAGAAGCCACTGGTCAGCAAGAGCCAGTGGGTGCCTTGCAGGAATGCTGGCCCAGTGCTAAGAGATTATCCTGTAATTCAAATAAGCCAGAATTCTTCATATGCATATGAAATCTCTCAGGTTCCAAATGGTTGCAATCCATTTAAACATTTGTTTAAACCAGGCAAGCCAACAGTGAGTGACCAGATTGCAGTCTTTGACTTAACCTGTTTAAGCTCAACTTTCTCATCTAGATCAAGGGGCTACAATACAGATGAATACTTTTTAAAAAATAATAAAATTTGAACTCATTGAGTCCTTACTTTGTGCTAGACCGTGTTTGAAATACTTTATAAATATTAATTCATGGCTGGGCGCAGTGGCTCATGCCTGTAATCCCAGCACTTTGGGAGGCTGAAGAGATCTAGACCATCTTAGCTAACGTGGTGAAACCCCGTCTCTACTAAAAATAAAAAGTGTTAGCCAGGCGTGGTGGTGGGTGCCTGTAGTCCCAGCTACTCAGGAGGCTGAGGCAGGAGAATGGTGTGAACCTGGGAGGCGGAGCTTGCAGTGAGCGTCTCTCTGCCTGGGTATTTCTGGATCTTTTTTAAAACTTTCCAGATAATATTTTATATACACACAGACACACATATATACAGGCTGGGCTCAGTGGCTCAGGTCTGTAATCCTAGCACTCTGGGAGGCCAAGTTGGGCGGATTGCTTGAACTCAGGAGTTTGAGACCAGCCTGGGCAGCATGGTGAGCCATCGTCTCTATAAAAAACACACACACACATACACACACACAAATTAGCTGGGCATGGTGGTACGTCCCAGCTACTCGGGAGGCTGGGCAACAGAGTGAGAACCTGTTTCAGAAAAAAAAAAAAAAAAAAATCTAGTTTTGCCCAAAGTGAGAATCTTCATAGCAAGCAACACCCTTCCCCTCCCCGCTCTTCACACCTAATACTTATCCCCTATGTCCCTCATTTTATTGAAATAAATATTTCTTAGCAGCAGTGCTAGGCAGGCCCAGGCTAGACTCTGTGTAGGGAATCAAGGACGAACCAGACATGGAATTGCCCTGCAGTAGTTCACCGTTGTCAAGAGAAAAAAACAAGAAATTACAGTAATAACAGAGAGAAAGGGGAAAGTGTCATAAGGAACACAGCTAAAGTGTTTGGAAATTTAAAGGAGAGAGATCACTTCCAGCCGCACCCTTAATCACATACTGCCTCACATCTCTTGTATTATTGTCTTGTCTGGTTATTAATTCCTGTGTTATTAAACAACAGCAAGCCAGTCACACTGAATAATTCATGGTGTTGCTTCTTCCTCCGCATCCAGATCATCAGCTCCTCCAAGTCAGGATTAGAGACTCTGATAGGCACATTTCAGGGGCTAATATCTATAGCCCCCTTTTTTTTTTTTTTTAAATTTTGAGGTGGAGTCTCGCTTTGTTACCCAGGCTAGTGACAGAGCTGGTCTCAAACTCCTAAGGCTAGAATGGTCTCAAACTCCCAGGCTAGAATGCAGTGGTGTGATCTTGGCTCACTGCAACCTCCACCTCCTGAGTTCAAGCAATTCTCCTGCCTCAGCCTCCTGAGTAGCTGGGATTACAGGCACGCACCATCTTGCCCGGCTAATTTTTGTATTTTTAGTAAAGATGGGGTTTCACCATATTGGCCAGGCTGGTCTTGAACTCCTGACCTCAAGTGATCCACCTGCCTCGGCCTCCCACAGTGCTGGGATTACAGGTGTGAGCCACGCGCCCAGCCTATCTATAGCCTAAAGAACACCTGCTTCAGCAGAAGAGACCACTAATAAAATGTTATGGGAATAAAGCCTGTAACAATATAGTCCTTTATTAGCTTACTAATATTTCTTCAATTCATTCAACAAAACACAAAATTTAAAGTGATAAATACAAGACTGCTTTTCAGCTGGGCACGGTGGCTCACGCCTATAATCCTAGCACTTTGGGAGACCGAGGCGGGTGGATCACCTGAGGTCGGGAGTTCAAGACCAGCCTGACCAACATGGAGAAACGCTGTCTCTACTAAAAATACAAAATAAGCCGGGTGTGGTGGCGCATGCCTATAATCCCAGCTACTCGGGAGGCTGAGACAGGAGAATTGCTTGAACCTGGGAGGAAGAGGTTGCGGTGAGCCGAGATCGTGCCATTGCACTCCAGCCTGAGCAACAAGAGTGAAACTCCATCTCGGAAAAAAAGAAAAAAGAAAAAGAAGACTGCTTTTCCCTATAGTCACCTTTTTTCTCTTCTAGTGGGAAAAAATGTCTTCCCATTGCTGTTTCCTGGTTCCAGTGATGGACATCTCAGTTGGGTTTGTTCTCTCCTCTTGGCTACACAGAAATGTTAAATAAAGGTGACTAACTGTAATAGTAAACACACCTTGGGTGTTTAGACTGTTTTTATATAGTAATCTCAGACTCTTCTGAGAGCTCTTTTGTGTGTGCACCACCAGAGTATTGCCTTTTGGCATTATTTCCAAGTCTTTCTGAAAAACATGCTATGTTTCCTTTTTTTGTTTCTGATTTTTAAATGACAGATGGTTAGGAAATGTCTTCTTTACTCTTATAATTATTTTCCCCAGTTTTTCTCCATTAAACAGCAATTACTCTCCTGCATAATCTTCCTAAGTAGTTATTTTCTAGCTCCTGAAGAGCATAATCACCATGAATGCATTCATCTTATGCACGTCATGGTTTTTCTCAGCGTGAAACTTCTATTGAATATACCACAGTAACTAACACAGACACTTAAACATGTTTGGTAGTTAACTTTTTATAAGTGGACCAAATTTTTAGATGAAACATTCATCTGTTTTACAAAGGGTCGTTTTCCTGGAATCGATCCAAAAGTATCTTCAAAGGGAAATTAGAAATATGATTACCATGTTTTAAATATTTTCCAAGGGAGTAGTGGAGTGATAAAAATCTTTTTCCTCTGGCTTAAATTATATCACATTTATACCATGCTAAGCAGTTTACAAAACATGCAAATTACCTGCTTTGTGAAGAAGTAAAACCCTTGTAAATTTATTTCTTCATGCTAGCAATATAAAAAACACTTTAACTTACATTATACCAAACAAACTTCATTTGTATTAATTAATTAATTTATTTATTTGAGAGGGAATTTTGCTCTGTTGCCCAGGCTGGAGTGCAGTGGCGTGATCTCGGCTCACTGCAACCTCTGCCTCCTGGGTTCAAGTGATTCTCCTCCCTCCGCCTCCGAAGTAGCTGGGATTACAGGCACTTGCCACCAGGCCTGGCTAATTTTTGTATTTTAAATAGAGACGGGGTATCACCATGTTGGCCAGGCTGGTCTCAAACTCCTAACCTCAGGTGATCTGCCCGCCTTGGGCTCCCGAAGTACTGGGATTACGGATGTGAGTCACCAGGCTCGGCCCCCAAAAAACTTGAGATTTAACTGTTAAACATATAAGTCAAACTATAACACAGTAGTGAAAACAGAAACAAGCAGTTATATCTTCAGAAGAATTATAACTTATCTAAAAGCTTGGAAGCAGTAAATGAAATATCAAAAAACAAAAATAAGAGATTTGATAATCTGTGAATTGTAATATTAAAGGTGATTTTGACAGGCCACATTATTTTACCAGAAGCCACTCATGATGAATTTAGAAGAAATGTTATTCTTGGCATTTGGTGTTCAGCAATGTCTACATTTTACAAATAATCTCAAAAGCCAATGACACACAGAATTTTTTGCTTTTGTTGTTGAGTCAAAGTTTGAATTCTGTGTAAGGCATTGTATCCCTGAGAGAGCCCCTCACTAAAAAGTAGGCTGGGCACGGTGGCTCATGGCTGTAATCCCAGCACTTTGGGAAGCCGAGGCAGGTGGATCAACTGAGGTCAGGAGTTCAAGACAAGCCTGGCCAACATGGTTTAACCCCACCTCCACTAAAAATACAAAAATTAGCCAGGTGTGGTGGTACATATCTGTAATCCCAGGTACTTGGGAGGCTGAGGCAGGAGAATCACTTGAACCTGGAAGGTGGAGGTTGCAGTGAGCCAAGATCACGCCACTGCACTCCAGCCTAGGTGACAGAGCGAGAAGTCATCTCAAAAAAAAAAAAAAAAAAAAGGGGGAGGGGGGGAGGGATTGCATTGGGAGTTATACCTGATATAAATGATGAATTGATGGGTGCTGACGAGTTGATGGGTGCAGCACACCAACATGGCACAAGTATACATATGTAACAAACCTGCACGTTATGCACATGTACCCTAGAACTTAAAGTATAAAAAAAAAAAAGTATCCTATCTGAACCACGGTCTTAGTCTGTGCTGCTATAACAAAATGCCACAGATTGGGTAATTTATTTATTAAAAAACCCAGAAATCTATATCTTACAGTTCTGACGGCTGAGAAGTCCAAGATGAAGGCACCAGCAGGTTTGTTGCCTGGTGAGGACCCAGTCTTTACTTTCATGAATGTTGCATCCTCAGGAGGGAGGAACGGTGTGACCTCACATGGCAGAGGGCAGAAGGGGAAAAGGGCTGAATGCAATTGATCAAGCTTTTTGGTAGGTCAGTCAAGCCTAATGCCACTCGTGAGGGCTCTACTCTCATGACTTAATCACCTCTGGAAAGCCCCATTTCTTAACACTGTGACGTTGGTGATTCTGTTTCAAAACATGAGATTTGGAGGGAACACAGACCTTCAAACCATAGTAGACTTCTAGCACCTGAATTTCAGTGTGGTCTGGTCACTTACTGTGACAGACTCACCCTCCAGAAGTCACACGTTAGTGTGTTTGTAAGAAGGAAAGCATACTATTTCTCAAATATGGAGATTACAAAAGGTCTTACTTAGCCCAGGCGCGGTGGCTCACACCTATAATCCCAGCACTTTGGGAGGTCAAGGCAGGCGGATCACAAGAGGCCAGAAGTTCGAGACTAGAGACATGGCAAAACCCAGTTTCTACTAAAAATATAAAAATTAGCCGGGTGTAGTGGCAAGCGCCTGTAATCCCAGCTACTCAGGAGGCTGAGGCAGGAGAATTGCTTGAACCCGGGTGGTGGAAGTTGCAGTGAGCCAAGATTGCCCCACTGCACTCCAGCCTGGGTGACAGAGTGAAACTCTGTCTCAAAAAAAAAAAAAAAAAAAAAGGTCTCACCTAGAATGCATTTCTGGAGAATAGTATTATTGCTGAAAAATACTATAGAATGGAGATAAAAGAAAGATAAATGGGAAGTTAGTGAATTTCTGGAGATAGTCTCCAAATCAGAACTCTCTCTGATTGGTTCAGGAGAGTTGCAACTTGGAATACAAATGGCAATATTCAAGAGAAATAGAAGAAAGAAAGAGGCAGAAGACCCTTTCCCAGAGTCACACAGAACAACAATGACAAACAAGCTAGTGACCATATGATCTCTCCAGGCAGTATCAGCAACAAACGAAGCTAAGCAATGCCCAGAGTTACTCAGCCAGGCAATGTCCATGGCTACACACCTCAGGAATGGCGACAGCCCTCCTGGCCACCCCTGCATTCCTGCGTGCTGTCGCTTCTCCTTCCTGCTTCTCCCTGAGCCTGACCCACCTCATCGCCCGATGCTGGACTGCCTGGCCCTGCAGCTGGCCTCCCAGGCTCCAGTCTGTCCCATGGCCAAACTGTGAAGCACCTTCTTCTGAGGTTGCTCCGTAAAATACAGGTGTGTTTGTGTCCCTCCGAGCTTTAAACTACTTCAGGGAATGGCCTATTGCCTTCACCAGACTATTCCTACTTCATAATTGTGATTCACGCCCCTCAGGATCTGGTCTTAAGCCCCCTTTCGTCACACCCTTCTCTCTGGTGAGAGGAGTTCCCCAAGGTTCCGTCTTGGAGGAGCCGGACTATTCCCATCTCCACTGGGAGTTCCTGATGGGGTATTCCTCTCCCCACCTCAATCACATCTTGATCGATAGGGCAAAATCCACTTCCGTCAGAAAGAAAAATGACCTTGAGGGGAATGCCTTTGGGAAGCCGCCTCTCACCGTGTCCCGTGGCCCACCAGCCCCTCCAACAGATCTGGGTCCTCCTTCCTGTGAACCCCACTGGTGTGCAGGGCTGATCATGTGGGTAGGCTTGTGATATTTATTTATTTATTTATTTTTGAGATGGAGTTTCACTCTTGTCGCCCAGGCTGGAGTGCAATGTCGCGATCTCGGCTTACTGCAACCTCCGCCTTCGGGGTTCAAGTGCTTCTCCTGGCTCAGCCTTTTGAATAGCTGTGATTATAGGCACCTGCCATCATGCCTGATTAATTTTTTAAAAAATATTTTTAGCAGAGACAGAGTTTCACCATGTTGTCCAGGCTGGTCTTGAACTCCTGACGGGGGATCCACCCGCCTTGGCCTCCCAAAGTGCTGGGATTACAGGTGTGAGCCACCATGCCTGATGTGATTTTTATTTATTATCTGCCTCCCCTAGAAGACCAGAGACCCTTAAGGGCAGAGCCAGTATCTTTTTTTGAGACACGGTCTCACTCTGTTTCTCGCTTAGGCTGGAGTGCAGTAAGGTTCACTGCAGCCTTGACCTCCTAGGCTCAGGTGATCCTCCCACCTCAGCTTCCTAAGTAGCTGGGACCACAGGTGTCCACCACCACACCCAGCTAATTACTTTGATTTTTTTTTTTTAGTAGAGAGGAGTTCTCAGTATGTTGCCCAGGTTGGTCTTGAACTCCTCAGCTCAAGTGATCCTCCTGACTCAACCTCCCAAGGTGCTGGGATTATGGATATGCGCCACTGTGCCTGGCCCAGAGTCAATATCGTATTCCGTTTTCTTTTTTTTTTTTTTGAGACGGAGTCTTGCTCTGTCGCCCAGACTGGACTGCAGTGGCCCGATCTCAGCTCACTGCAAGCTCCGCCTCCCGGGTTTACGCCATTCTCCTGCCTCTGCCTCCCGAGTAGCTGGGACTACAGGCGCCCACCACCTCGCCCGGCTAGTTTTTTGTATTTTTTAATAGAGACGGGGTTTCACTGTGTTAGCCAGGATGGTCTCGATCTCCTGACCTCGTGATCCACCCGTCTCGGCCTCCCAAAGTACTGGGATTACAGGCTTGAGCCACCGTGCCCGGCCCGTATTCAGTTTTCAAACTCTGTTACCCAGCACGGGGACTGCCAGGTAATCTGCATCATTGATGTCTTCTGAAGGAAGGGAGTGGGGGAGGAAGAAAGTTTAGTGAGTGGGTGAACAAGCAGGCGTGAAGGAAGACACAGGACCAAGCTTCTCCTCCACCCGCCCCCGTCTTCCCCTGCTGCCTCGTTCTCTGTGCTCGGGATCAGAGGACTTGCCCTGGCCGTCTGGCTGCTGCACGCACATCTCTCTGGAACCCGTGACTCAACATCCCAAAGCTAAGTATCACTTAGTCCTCACAAATGGGACCCTTCCACTTCCAGATGTGGGGGCCCAAAAGGGGAGCTTAGATCCAGGGATTGCAAACTGATGGTCCGGTGCAATCCGGCAGATCAAGCCTTGGATTACTGAGGAGAAAACTGTCATGTATGAAGCATCTACTCCATGCAAGCCAACACACAAGGCCTGCAGACTGATCACATTTCAGTTCCTTTTCAGTCTTTTGAGAGAGGTGTTATTATCCCCACTGCTCAAATGAGGAAAGTGAGACCCAGCCAGGATTCCAGCCATTTCTTCAATGCCAAGGCCATCCTCTGATTATCACACCTTGACACCTCAAGGTTGGAGTCTTTTGAGACTTACAATAGAATTTTTTTTTTTTTTTTTTTTTTGAGACAGAGTTTTGTTCTTGTTGCCCAGCCTGGAGCGCAATGGTGTGATCTCAGCTCACTGCAACCTCTGCCTCCTGGGTTCAAGCGATTCTCCTGCCTCAGCCTCCCAAGTAGCTGGGATTATAGGCGTGCACCACCACACCTGGCTAATTTTGTATTTTTAGTAGAGACAGAGTTTCACCGTATTGGTCAGGCTAGTTCCGAACTCCTGACCTCAAGTGATCCACCTGCCTCAGCCTCCCAAAGTGCTGAGATTACAGGTGTGAGCCACCGTGCCCAGCCTGGTCCATTATTTTAATAACTATTTACTAGATGTCTGCTGTATGGTTCATGGACTTAGAGGATTTTAGAGCTGGAAGGTGTCTTAGGGAACACCAAATATAATCCCCTTATTATATTATTTAATATTATTTTTATTGTTTTATTTTTTTGAGACAGTCTCACTCTGTTGCCCAGGCTGGAGTCCAGTGATGCAATTGCGGCTCTCTGCAACCTCCGCTTTCCAGGTTCAAGCGATTCTCATGCCTCAGCCTCCCGAGTAGCTGGGACTAGACAGAATTTCGTTGTTGTCGCCCAGGCTGGAGTGCAATGGTGCGATCTCGGCTCACTGCAACCTCCACCTCTGGGGTTCAAGAAATTCTCCTCAGCATTCTGAGTAGCTGGGATTACAGGCACCTGTCACTACACTAATTTTTGTATTTTTAGTAGAAATGAGACACCTGCCACTACACTAATTTTAGTAGAGACAGGGACCTGCCAGTACACCAATTTTTGCATTTTTAGTAGAGATGGCATGGGGTGGGAATAGGGTTCACTATGTTGACCAGGCTGGTCTCAAACTCCTGATCTCAGGTGATCCACCTGCCTCAGCCTCCCAAAGTGCTGGGAATACAGGTGTGAGCCACTGCACCTGGCCAAATCCCCTTACTTTATAATGAGGAAGCTGACAACTTGATGGGATCTGTAACAGTGCAGTGAGGGATCTGTAACAGTGCAGTGAACACATGTATGATATAATCATGCTCAGCAGAGATTTTTTTCTAATTGATTTTTAATAGTATTTTTTAAAATATTAAAAATAAAAAAGCTCAGTGTTAAGAAAATGAAAAACCAGAAATTAAAAATAACCCATAATACATATTCCAAAAGTGCTAACATGGTTTTAGACTTGATTTGCTTGTTCCTCATTTTAGTCCTTGCTAAGCAGATGTATTTATTAGGTGAATGGTCATATATTTATACATATGCACACTTATATACATACAAAATTAGTTGCTCTTATATTCTTTTAAAAATATAGTGTTTTTTTACTGCATATTGTGAATATTTTGTTTTATTAAAATTCTCTATAAATATTCTTTTTTTTTTTTTTTTTTTTTGTATTTTATTTGAGACGGAGCTTCACTGTGTCACCCAGGCTGGAATGCAGTGGTGCAATCTCGGCTCACTGCAACCTCCGCCTCCTGGGTTCACACAATTCTCCTGCCTTGGCCTCCTTGGTAGCTGGGATTACAGGCACCCGCCACTACACCTGACAAATTTTTGTATTTTTAGTAGAGATGGATTTTCACCATGTTGGCCAGTCTAGTCTGAAACTCCTGATCTCAAGTGATTCCTCCACCTTGGCTTCCCAAAGTGCTGGGATTACAGGCGTGAGCCACCGTGGCCAGCCTGTATAAAATATTCTTCAGTGATGAAAATGACTATAATCAGTGAGTAATACTTTCTCACTGGGTATAAAATTTTTAAAAATATAATTCCAAAATAAAAACTACCTGTTATCCCATCACCAAGAAATAACTATTATTAACACCTTGACGTGGCAAGGGGTGGGGCATTTCTTTTAGCTCTGTTTGTGTGTATGTATATAATTGAGACAAATGGAATAGATGTTTTAAATTCTTGATACATTTTCCCAAATCGTTTTTGAGAAAGTTTGTTCTGATTTAAATCTCATGATATTCTCACCAACAATGTTTTTTAAATTTTTGCTAATTCAATAGTGGGAAAATGGTTGTGAATGTGAACTTATAAAAAATAAATATTGGTTGTTATGAAAATTATTGCTTCCTGCTGAGTGTGGCTCACGCCTGTAATCCCAGCACTTTGGGAGGCCGAGGCCTCGATCACGAGGTCAGGAAATCGAGACCATCCTGGTTAACACAGTGAAACCTTGTCTCTACTAAAAACACAAAAAATTAGCCGGGCGAGGTGGCGGGCGCCTGTAGTCCCAGCTACTCGGGAGGCTGAGGCAGGAGAATGGCGTGAACCCAGGAGGCGGAGCTTGCAGTGAGCTGAGATCGCACCACTGCCCTCCAGCCTGGTGACACAGCAAACCTCCATCTCAAGAAATAAAGGAAAAAGAAAGAAAGAAAGAATATTGCTTCCTTATAATTATTTTATGTAGCAAATAAAATTAAGTATATAATATTCAGAAGTCTAGATATCTAAGTTCTAGTTTATATCATGCATATCTTAAGTTTTGTAAGACTGAATTATATTAAATGGAATTGAAAGAATAAGTAAAGGCAAGTCATAGAACCTCAAGTAAGACTTCTATAGAAGACATGAAGCCACCATCTCTCTTGTAAGCTATTTGCTAATTTGTCTGTTTATTTCCTACTGTGTTCCAAAAAGGGAACAACTAATACTAATAGATTGATGTATATAGCACAATGCAAAACAGTCAGATCTTACCCGCAACTAGAATTTCTCAAATACCCTACCTGGGTATATTTTGAAACCTCAACTGATTTGGAGGGATACACATGAAAGGCATAATTCCCAGAACGCTAGAATTACAAAGCTAAGCAACTTCAGACAAAGTTTAATTACTACCTTCCTAAGGCATCCCAATGCTGCTATATGTACTCCTGTTACTTTGCACCTCATTTCATTTCATTTCATATGGCAGGTGCTCAAAAAGTATTTATTAAAAAGGAACTGAAAAGTCAGAGACAAACACAAAGAAAATATAAATTAGGTTATACTGTTAGAAAATAGTTTGAGATGTCTGATGACACAAAAATACTCTCTCAACCCTATTTTTCATTGAGAAAAATGCCTCTTCCCCCAAGTTATTTGTTTTATAGGTTAGGTGCTTACACTTTGAGATCAGTTGTCACTTGGTTCTTGGCAAAGAGAAAATAAGATGTTTTGAGAATTGACGGTCATTCTGGTTGAATATGGATGCCAAGTTTTCTTCTGGGTAGAAGAGCCAGATGGCATAACTGTGAACAGATAACAGCAGGATGAAAGCTATCCCTCTTTGATTGTCAGATACTTTGGTCAGATTTTCAGATGATACATAATTAGTGGATAGGGGCCCTTGGCCAATAGCACATCCATTCACATTTCAATTAGAGGTGCATGGTAAGAGTATGATATTATTGCTGGTATTATTTCTGTAGTTGAGCTAAGTACTAAAAATGGGAGATAGCCCCAAGCCCAAAATGTCATCAGGCCAAAATGAGACTGGGTCACCAGCCCTCCAAATCAAACTTCAGGCTAATTCGATATGATTGGATGTGGTATTAGAAAGTCGGAATCTAAATCTTGAAGAGTAAGAGAGGGGAGATGATCAGAAGTGTGGAATACAGCTTTTGTTTTGTGTATTAAAGTTACACTTCAATCTCCTTTCAGAGTGCTTCTTTTTTTTAACCTCTTTCACCCACTTTATTTGTCCTACATCTCAATAAGCAAGCTTCCTGTGGAGCCATGTTTCTCTCTCCATTCAGAGACATGTTCCCATGATTTCTTTCTGCTTGGATTGTATGATTTACCTGGCTGGGCTCCTGTTCCATCAGATTGTTTCCCATAAAAAAATGCTGATAAACATTTATTTTTGAAAATTTTTTCCAATTTTTTTGTTGTTTTTTCCTTAAACAAAAAGCCAAACACATACTTTCTCATAACAAGTAGACTAATTATGATTCAGACCTGTTTTGGGGGACCCATTAGTAGTCATAAAAATCAACTTACTGAAGCTGGGTGCAGTGGCTCACTCCTGTAATCCCAGCACTTTGGGAGGCTGAGGCGGGTGGATCACTTGAGGTCAGGAGTTCAAGACCAGCCTTCCCAACATGGTGAAATTCTGTCTCTACTAAAAATACAAAATTAGCCAGGTGTGGTGGCACATGCCTGTAATCCCAGCTACTCGGGAGGCTGAGGCAGGAGAATCACTTCAACCCGGGAGGCAGAAAATTGCCGTGAGCCAAGATCACGCCATTCATTGCACTCCAGCCTGGGCAACAAGAGCAAAACTCCATCTCAAAAAACAAAAAAACAAAGAAAAGAAAATATCAGTGTGTTATAGTAATAGGTAAATATCAGTTCATGAAACGCCTATTTATGTCACTTATATGTTGTTATGTTCTATGAGGCAAAATAAAATTTTTTCTTTTTTTTTGAGATGGAGTTTTGCTCTTGTTGCCCAGGCTAGAGTGCTGTGGCGTGATCTTAGCTCACTGCAACCTCCACCTCCCAGGTTCAAGCAATTCTTCTGCCTCAGACTCCTGAGTACCTGGGATTACAGGCATGCACCACCACGCCCAGCTAATTTTTGTATTTTTAGTAGAGACGGGGTTTCGCCATGTTGGCCAGGCTGGTCTCAAACTCCTGACCTCAAGTGATCCACCCACCTCAGCCTCCCAAAGTACTGGGAATACAGGTGTGAGCCACCATGCCTGGCCACCTTTGTCTTTTACATTAGGTAGGAAAAGAGTTACACACACAAACACAAACCCATTTATAATGCTATTTATATTTACCTTTGCAGTTTTATTTTTACCTTTACTGGTGCTCTTTCTTTCTTGGATTCTTTATTTCTTGGATTCAATTACTGTCTAGTGTTCTTTCATGTAGCTAAAGGATTCCCTTCAGTATTTCTTTTTTTGTTGTTTTGAGATGGAGTCTCGCTCTGTCACCCAGACTGGAGTGCAGTGGTGCGATCTTGGTTCACTGCAAGCTCTGCCTCCCAGGTTCATGCCATTCTCCTGCCTCAGCCTCCCGAGTAGCTGGGACTATAGGCACCCACCACCATGCCCTGCTAATTTTTTGTATTTTTTAGTAGAGATGGGGTTTCACCATGTTTGCCAGGATTATCTCGATCTCCTGACGTGATCCACCCACCTCGGCCTCCCAAAGTGCTGGGATTACAGGCGTGAGCCACTGCGCCCAGCCCAGGATTCCCTTTAGTATTTCTTATAGAGCAGGTCTACTAGTGATGAATGTTTTCAGTTTTTGTTTATCTTTGTTTATTTGAATGTCTTAATGTCTCAATTTTCGAAAGCTATTTTGCTGGATGTAGAATTCTTGTGTGATGGTCTTTGTTTCAGCACTTTGAATATGTCATTCCACTGACTTCTGGCCCCTACAGTTTCAGATGAAAAGTAAGCTGTTAATCTCTTTGAGGATCTGTTGTACATTATGTGTCATTTTTCTCTTGCTGTTCTCAAGATTCTCTCATTGTCTTTGACATTAGATAACTTGACTATAAGGTGTTTCAGTGTGCATATCTTTGAGTTTATCCCACTTGGAGTTTATTGAGTTGCTAGGATGTGTAAATTAATATTTTCCATTAAATTTGGAAAGGTTTTGGCAATCGTTTCTTCAAATATTATTTTTACCTGTTTTTTTTTTCCTCCCTCTGTGGGACTCCCATTATGCATATGTTGGTTAATTTGATTACCTTATTCAAAATTTTTGTTACAGGCATAAGTACTCCTATAGGTGTATTCTTTAAGTGGAACTGCTAGGTTATGGCAGTGACATTAAGAATTTTTGATAAGGTTGGGTGTGGTGGCTCATGTCGGTCATCCCAGCATGTTGGGAGGCCGAGTCGGGTGGATTACTTGAGGTCAGGAGTTTGAGAACACCCTGGCCAACATGGCAAAACCCAATCTCTACCAGAAATACAAAAATTAGCCAGGCATGCTTGTAATCCCAGGTACTAGGGAAGCTGAGGCACAAGAATTGCTTGAACATGAGAGGCAGAGGTTGCAGTGAGCTGAGATTGCACCACTGCACTCCAGCCTGTGTTACAGAGTGAGACTCTGTCTCAAAAAAAAAAAGAAAATAATTTTGATACATATTGTCAATTGCCAATTGCCTTCTCAAACGTTTATAACAATACATCCTCATACCAACAATGTGTGAGTAAGCCCATTTTTCTTAGGAAATTTTTGGGTGATTACACTGAAGTTGCTTTTTAAATACTAGATAAAGAACTTATTTTTAGTTGGCTACAGTTCCTTAGATGTGGCTTACTTCCTCTCAGAATCTTCCATCAATGCTGCTGCTACCTACTCCTCTAGTTCCTTCTAGAATCATCCTTGAAAAACATTCATGAAGTAGGGGAACTACTGTTCAGTAAACTGAGCCCACTGCTGTCTAATGCAAACTGATACAATGAACAGCCAGAGAAGCACACAGTGCTGGTCGTCTTTCTCATTCTCCTCAATCTCCAGTGCCTCAGAATTAGTAGTTAATCTTTTTATTCAAAAATTGCCATTGGAAAGACATAGTGCTCATGCTTGTAACTCCAGATCTTTGGGAGGCCCCAGCAGGAGGATTGCTTGGGGCCAGGAGTTTGAGATTGGCCTGGGCAACATAGTGAGACTCTGTCTCTATTTTTTTTTTTTAAATTGCCATTGACATTTGAGTAAAGGAAAGCAACAGCAGGAGACTTGGCAGGACCTATCCTATGCTATTACAGTTTTTTTCCAATTATCCAATTGAGTAAAGTATATCACATCATACTGTGTGATATGGTTTGGCTGTGTCCCCACCCAAATCTCATCTTGGCTTGTAGTTCCCATAATCCCCACAGTGGGGGGTAATTAAATCATGGGGGCAATTACCTCCATACTGTTTTTGTGATGGTGAGTGAGTTCTCACGAGATCTGATGGTTTTATGAGGGGATTTTCCTGCTTTTGCTCAGCACTTCTCCTTCCTACTGCCATGTGAAGAAAGACATGTTTGCTTCCCCTTCTGCCATGATTGTAAGTTTCCTAATGTCTCTCCAACCCTGTGGAACTGTGAGTCAATTAAACCTCTTTCTTTTATAAATTACCCAGTCTTGGTCAGTTTATAGCAGTGTGAGACTGGACTAATACACTGTATAAACATGTAAGGTCTCTATATGTATTAGACCATTCTTGTATTGCTAACAAGAAATACCCGAGACTGGGTAATTTACAAAGAAAACAGGTTTAACTGGCTCATGGTTCTGCAGGCTGTACAAGCATGGCACAGACATTGCTTGGCTTCTGAAGAGGCCTCAGGGAGCTTTTATTCATAGCGGAAGGTGAAGTGGGGACAGTCATTTCACATTGCAAAAGCAGGAACAAGCGGGGGGGGGGCGGGGCAGGCAGTTGCCACACTTTATAACAACAAGCTCTTGCAATAACTCACTATTGAGAGGACAGCAGCAAAAGGATAGTGCTTAGCTATTCATTAGAAATCCACCCTTATGGGCCGGGCGCAATGGCTCACACTTGTAATCCCAGTGCTTTGGGAAGCCAAGGCAGGAGGATCACCTGAGGTTAGGAGTTCGAGACCAGCCTGACTAAATGGTGAAACCCCGTTTCTACTAAAAATACAAAAATTACCCACTGCATGTGTGCCAGGCTCCTCTCATAAATATGTATAGCTTTTCACTCAAACTTGCTCAATATGTATGATACTAGCCCTGTGAGTCATAAAACCTAATCTGTCCTTTCAAGAGGGAGCACCTTTATTTGACACTGGGGACTTTCTCTTCACGGCTTGGAAATTGATGTGGCCAATAAAGCTCTAAAATAATAATAGTAATATGGCTGGGTGTGGTGGCTCATGTCTATAATCTCAGCACTTTAGGAGGCTGAGGCTGGTGGACTACTTGAGGTCAGGAGTTTGAGAACAGCCTGGCCAACATGGTGAAAGCCTGTCTCTACTAAAAATACAAAAAATTAGCTGGGCGTGGTGGCAGGCACCTGTAATTCCAGATACACAGGAGGCTGAGGCAGGAGAATCACTTGAACCTGGGAGGCGGAGGTTGCTGTGAGCCGAGATGGTGTCACTGCACTCCAGCCTGGGCGAGAGAGTGAGAGTCAGTCTCAAAATAAATAAATAAATAAATAAGTAAAATTGTAATAAAAGTAACAACACACAAATAAAAGTTATGAGGGAATTTTTCACCCTCCCAAAGTTTTGGGATTATAGGCATGGGCCACTGCACTTGGCCCAGAATTTCTTTACAGAAAAATTTACTATCAAATGTTTTCATGGAAGTAGTTTTCCCTGAAGAAAGAAGGAAAATCAGCTGGGTTCCCTGACTCATCCCTGTAATCCCAGCACCATGGTGGGAAAATGCTCGAGGCAAGGAGTTTGAGACCAGCTTGAGCCACATAGCATGACCTCATGTCTTAGGAAAAAAAAAAAAAAAGAAAAGAAAATCCTCCAACGGATTTTAGTTGAAAACTTGGCCGGGGCAGGAGGAGGAAATACGAACATCAGGACCAATGTCCACTGATGCCATCCTGAATAACCAGGCTGTATTTACCAGGGCAAAGGGCTTTGGCCCCAGACAGCTAGCTTTGAACTAGCTTTGGGCCCCAAGCCTACCATCTACTAGCAGTGTGACCTTTGGCATTGAGATTTTTGGTCTATAAGGAAAGGATAATCATCCTGTTACCTTAGAGTTATGATATGGTTTGGATCTGTGTCCCCACCCAAATATCATGTCAAATTGTAATTCCCAGTGTTGGAGATGGGGCCTGGTGGGAGGTGATTGGATCATGCTGGAGGATTTCCCTTGGGTGCTGTTCTTGTGATAGTGAGTGAGTTCTTGCAAGATCTGGTTGTTTAAAAGTGTGTAGCACCTGCCCCCGCCACCCACCTTCCTTCTGCTCTGAGCATGTAAGGGGCCTGCTCCCACTTTGCATTCTGCTATGACTGTAAGTTTCCTGAGGCCTCTCCAGAAGCAGAAGCCACTATGCTTTCTGTACAGCCTGCAGAACTGTGAGCCAATTAAACCCCTTTTCTTTATAAATTATCCAGTCTTATCACAAGGTCAGGAGTTCAAGACCAGCCTGACCAATGTGGTGAAACCCCATCTCTATTAAAAATACAAAAATTAGCTGGGCATGGTGGTGTGTGCCTGTAATCCCTGCTACTCAGGAGGCTGAGGCAGGTGAATCGCTTGAACCTGGGAGGAGGAGGTTGCAGTGAGCCGAGATAGCACCATTGCACTCCAGCTTGGGCGACAGAGTGAGACTCAGGCTCAAAAAAAAAAAAAAATTTATCCAGTGTCAGGTATTTCTTTGTAGCAACGTGAGAACAGACTCATACAAGTTATATTGTGAAACTCAAAGGAGAGAATGCCCACCAACCATCTTGCATGTGGTAGTTGCTCAATAAATGTTCATTCCTTTCTCACTTTTTTTTTAAGCCATGGGAATTTCCTTCATTCCTGCTAACTTTGCCACTTTTTTTTTGAGATGGAGTCTCGCTCTGTCACCCAGGCTGGAGTTCAGTGCCGTGATCTCTGCTCACTGCAACCTCTGCCTCCCAGGTTCAAGCAATTTTCATGCTTCAGCCTCCAGAGTAGCTGGGACTACTGGTGCCTGCCACCACGTCCAGCTAATTTTTTGTATTTTTGGTCAAAATGGGGGTTCAGCATGTTGGCCAGGCTGGTCTTGAACTCCTGACCTAAAGTGATCCACACGCCTCGGCCTCCCAAAGTGCTGGGATTACAGGCATGAGCCACCAAGCCTGGCCCAAAGTTTGCCTCTTTTTGCTTTCAGCATTGGTAATGTAAAACATTTCTCCTAGGGTTACTTTAGTTAAAAAATAATCTTAAGCTTGAAACTTCTGTTAGAACAATCTATGTTCTATTTGATCATCTCCACGTCTGTAATGCAACCAAATGGGTTTACTGCTGATGAAAGTTAGTGGATAGAGGCCGGGCTTGGTGGCTTACGCCTGTAATCCCAGCACTTTGGGAGGCTGAGGCGGGCGGATTGCCTGAGCTCAGGAGTTCGAGACCAGCCTGAGCAACAGGGTGAAATCCTGTCTCTACTAAAATACAAAAAAATTAGCTGGGCATGGTGGCAGGCGCTTGTAAGTCGCAGCTACTCGGAAGGCTGAGGCAGGAGAATGGCTTGAACCCAGTGGGCAGAAGTTGCAGTAAGCCGAGATAGCACCACTGCACTCCAGCCTGGGCAGCAGGGCCAGACTCTGTCTCAAAAAATAAAAAAGAAGTACCCAATTCTCTATCCCTCTGTCCACTAACTTTCTTTCTTTCTTTTTTTTTTTTTTTTGAGACAGAATCTCGCTCTGTCACCCAGGGTGGAGTGCAGTGGCGCAATCTTGGCTCACTGCAAACTCTCCTGGGTTCATGCCATTCTCCTGCCTCAGCCTTCTGAGTAGCTGGCAGTACAGGCACCCACCACCACGTCTGGCTAATTTTTTTGTATTTTTTAGTAGAGATGGGGTTTCACCATGTTAGCCAGGATAGTCTCAATCTTCTGACATCGTGATCCGCCCGCCTCGGCCTCCCAAAGTGCTGGGATTACAGGCGTGAGCCACCACGCCTGGCCGAGCCTTGGATACTTCTGTAATGTGACTGGTGTCAAAATTATTTTTGGCATCAGATTTTTTTCTTTTCTTTTTTTAACTGTAGGTAACACTGGTGTTCTAGAAATTCACATACACTGAACACACACACACACACACACACACACACACACACACACACACAGAAAAACCCGTCTTGAGAGAAAGCTTATCCATCCAGCTCTTTCTGTTTAAATTTTCTTTGCTCCTGATTCAGTTCTGTAAATATAGATTTATATTTAGCCACTTTTTGACTCTCCATATGTTCCTTCTAAAAACATTTCCTATTAAGGAAATTTACACAGTTGTTCTCTTAGAGAACTACTGAGTGAACATGACTCTATACAGGTATGTGTTAGGTTTGTCTGCTGGTGGCATCGTGATTACTGAATCAGGAGTCAAGGAAGCCCGTGGAAGAAGGTTATCCTGCCACACAGCTCCCCAGCTCTTCTGGAAACCTTGTTGCTGGTGTCTGGAGAGGGTCAAAAACGGTGTCTGTGGAGGCTGATTTCATATCCCTGGGTATTCAGCTTTTTCCCACCTTCCTTCTTTGGCTAGATGTTGCTCTGTGGTGTGGAGTGGGGACTGGACAGCCAGAGGAGGGGTCAGTCAGGTCACAGCACCACAGGGAAGAGGATGAATGGGAAGACAAAAATGAGCCCTCGTTAGCAGGGAGATGCGCCAATGCTTGGTCTCCCTGGGTAGGGAAAGCCTTGAGTTTCCAGCCCCAGCTGAGGGCCTTGGCTCCAGACCTGTCCTTCTTTTTATTTTGTTTTATTTATTTTTTTGAAACGAGGTCTTGCTCTGTTGCCCAGAATGGAGTGCAGTGGCATGATCATAGCTCACTGTAGCCTCAACCTCCCAGGCTCAAGTGATCCTCCCACCTCAGCCTCCAGAGTAGCTGGGACTACAGGCGTGTGCCACAATGCCTGGCTAATTTTGTTTATTTTTTGTAGAGACAGTATCTCGCTGTGTTGCCCAGGCTGGTCTCAAACTCCTGAGCTCAAACAATCCTCCCACCTCTGCCTACCAAAGTGCTGGGATTACAGGCATGAGCCACTGCACCCACCATGCTCTTCTTTAAAGGAGCCCATTCTAGCCACCCCAGAGGCCTCAGGCTGCTCCTGCTCTCTGTGAAGCCCCATTTGTTTGGCTGAAGCAGCAGGCAAGGAGAGCGGAAAGCTGCCTGTGGAATCTCTCCGCTGGCCTTTCGGAATCCCTCTCTGCTTCAATTTCCTCATCTCTAAAGTGGGGTTCACATGCCCTTCTTTGCATCGTCACAAATGTGCATGGCACCAGCTAGTGCTCAATGAATATGGTGGTTACACCTCAGTCACTGGCCCCTGGGCCCCGCTTGGCCACCTGTCTGTGCCTGGGCCCTTTCTTGTTTTCCTCAATTTAGCATCATCTTAACAGCACATCTTGGATTCTCTTTTGATTCTTTTTTTTTCTTTTTTATTCTCTTGTCTCTCTTTGCTTTTTATTCTAGTTGATTTGCCCCAGTAGATGGTGAGTTCTGCTTCTTTCTTCCTAGAAACTTTGTGTTTCCATGGTAGCTGAATGTTACCATATTTACTTGAGCTAAAAACCCCTTGAAAAAAAAAATCAGCATGACCATGGGGAGGACATCAGGTATTCTTTGCTTGGGATGTTAAAGAAACCTTCCTGTAGCCTTCATCAGCTCCAGACCTGTGAGGCCCCGGTGAGTTGAGGGGTGCTGGTTCTCCTCAACGGGAGCTCTGTGAATGCCTCCTGGCCTCTCTGCCCTGGAGCATGCATTGGCAATAAATTCCCTATGTGTGGCTCAGTCCAGATCTTTCTGCCTCTAGGACCAGGCCTATGGGCAGAACCTGCACTCTCTTCTGCTCCTCCATGCTATAGGAATTACATGGGAGGCCTGCCCCGATCCAGTGCTGGGTGAGTCACCTTAGCATTCTTCAGAGGTCCATCTGCCTGCAGATATAAGCCTCGCCCTCCAACCTCTTCTCGCTCAGTAAATAGAGGGAATGTTTCTGCCTTCAGCTTCAGTCGTTGTTTTATTTCTCAGCTTGTTTAGAACCCAGAGAAGATAAAATGAGAGGCTTTTTACTGGTGCTCCCTCACAGACCCTGACAGTACCGTAAGTAAATGAATGAAGCTTGTGGGGACAAGACAACAAGGAGGGGAGGGGACCATGGCACACTGAGGGGAGACCATAATGTCCAAAGGGGGAAGAGCCGGCTTGGCTCTAGCTCATTGCCATCTTGTGGGCATTTGCACCCATGTTTGCCAGATACTTCAAAATTTTCAAAGAAAGCCATTTCAAATAATTATCTCAATTTTACTATCTTGATTTTTATCTGATATCTTGCTATAGTTTGAATGTGTTCCCCCAAAAGACATATATTGGAAACTTAATCCGTAATGCAACAGTGTTGGGAGGTGGGGCCTAATGGAGGTGTCTAGGTCATGAGGCTCCACCCTCATGAATGGATTAATAATGATCATAAAAGGGCTTGAGGGTGCAAGTTTGAACTCTTGCTCTCTCTCACTCCTTCTTTGTCTTTCCTTCATGGGATAACCCAGCAAGAAGTTTCTCCCCAGATGCCAGCCCCTTGATCTTGGACATTCTAGCCTCCAGAACCAGAAGTCAATACATTTCTGCTCATTATAAATTACTCAGTCTTAAGTAATTCTTTTATAGCAGCACAAAATGGACTACGATACATCTCCCTACTTTCAAATGTTGACACTAAACTAAAAAACAAAACACCATGAGAGTCAAGTCTGCATGGGACACATGAAACACATCTGTAGGTCAAGGCTTTCTGGAGGCTGCCAGTTGGGGACGCTGCTTCCATCCTGCCCTGGATCCTCAGCACTGCATCCTCCCTGGTCACATTAGCATGTAACTCCACTCCCACTCCTGTACATACCATGTCACCTGGGAAGAGGCACTGCTATAAATACATGAGCTCTTGGAATTACAAGCTAGCATTTTCACTTGACTATTTACTGTTCTCCCCTTGATGTTGTCTTTTGGTTTGACTTACTTAAAATGTACCCACTTTTCTAATTACACACAAATTAATCTATAAAGTATGAAAAGGCAAATGGCTCCTTACCTTTTCTTGGAATCATCAAAAGATAAGACAGTCAACAGCTTCTTGCCCAGACATGTACTACACCTGTGAATATTACTGGACCCTAGGTGAATGAAACACAAATAATGAAAGGGACTACAAATTCTTCAGCATCATTAACTCAAAGGTATCTAATAAGTCAGATTCGCATTTAAACACTTTTGGAGTGAGGTGGGCAATAATTTGATGTGATGTAACATTCATTCATTCATTTATTCATTCATTCAAGAAATAGTTTTCCAGCCGTTTCCAGCTAAAAGCCATAGATGTGACTCTAAAACCCAACAGAACACAAGTCTGGAAACTTCTCCCCTAGCTGCTGCTTCTATTTTGTTGTAGAACTAGAGCATCAGGCAAGGCTGCAGTTGTAGTTGTCCAGGAGCTGTGATCAAAAATGTGATTTCATCAGCAAAATGAAGAATCCAAATGTAACTATGCTGCATATTCCCCAAAGGTAGTTGAGCAGTTGTCTTGTTTTTTTCTCTCTGCAGTCAGGTCTTACGGAAATACTGAGAAGCTAGAGAAGAACTTAAAAAAGATGGTGGTGAAAACAGTTATACCAAGACTCTGTCTGTGGTTGTCTTTCTTTGGCACCAACTGGAGCTTTATTCCTTAAGGCTTTTTGAATATCCTTAAGCCAACTCCTCAGCTGTATGGTAGTGTCTTCAGGGCAGCCAACCTCATCCTTGAGGGCACCCAGGGTCTGCGACTCACACAGAGAATTGGGTAGTGATGATGCAAAAATGGCTCGCTTGCAGGATGTAAGTTGTTATTGGAGTTTGGGTAGTTCAAAGCTTTCATTCTTCTCTTTGACTTAAACTTAAGAGTTATCTTGTGCCACTTCCCCCTTGCTCCTGGCTGGTCAGTTGACAGTTTCTCTCTTCTGCCTGGGGGCTTTTGCAGTTTCTGTTCCCTTGTTTGAAATGCCTTTCCCTTGACCCTTCAAGTGGCTGTTTTCTTCTACTTTTTAAAATTTCCATTTAAATGTCACCTCTTCAGAGCCCTCTCCTTTCCCCAGCTCAAATGGCCTGCCCTTGTGTATTAATGGAGATAGGCTATATGCTGCAATAGTGAATAAACTCCAAATCTCAGTGGCTTAACATGACAAAGATTGATTTCTTGCTCATGTCACAATCCACTGTGAGTTGAGCGACTCTCCTCTAAGCAATGACTCAGGGATCCAGCTTCTCCAGTTTGCCCACCTCTGAGGGTGTGCACATGGGGAAGAAAGGGCTTTTAGGCAGGGGCATTACGGCCCACATCATACTGGCCAGGACCCAGGCATATGGGCAAATGGCCTCAAGTTATTTCAAAGGCGGGATGAAAAACCAGTTTTCTTCTACATTGATTTTTTTTTTTTTTTGAGATAGGGCCTGGCTCTGTCCCCTAGGCTAGAGTGCAGTGGTGCAATCATAGCTCACTGCAGCCTCAAATTCCTAGGCTCAAGTGATCCGGCTACCTTGGTCTTCCAAATTGCTGGGATTAAAGGCGTGAGCCACTGCGCCCAGCCAGTTTTTGTTTTTTCTCCCAACAGAAATTTTACTTTATTTTCTTTCTTCACTTTTGAAGAATAGATTAATTCATTTATTTTTCACAGCAAAGATAAATAGTAATATAATGATCATTTTACAGATAGGACATTGAGGCTCAGAAAGTTTAGGTGACTCACCGACAGTCACCCAGCTAAGAACTGGGATTAGAATCCAGGACACCAGCCTTCAAAGCCCACTTTGAACACACTCTCTACACTGCTTTCACGTTCAAGATAACAAGAAAAGTGATAACATGTCAGTTGTATATTTACGGTCAGTGATAGGAAGTCAGTATTATAAGTATTCTTATTATTTAGTCCTTGAACAACAGTAACTTAGACAAAAGATAGTTTTGCTAAGAAGGCTAAGAAGCAGTGTAGACTAGTGGTTCTCAAAATATGGTCTGCAGCTTCTGGGGAACTCTAACTCCTCTCTAGAGCATCTATGAGATTGCAACTATTTTTTTTTTTCTTTTTTGAGACGGAGTCTCGCTGTGTCGCCCAGGCTGGAGTGCAGTGGCACGATCTCGGCTCACTGCAAGCTCCGCCTCCCGGGTTCCCGCCATTCTCCCGCCTCAGCCTCCGAGTAGCTGGGACTACAGGCGCCCGCCACCGCGCCCGGCTAGTTTTTTGTATTTTTAGAAGAGACGGGGTTTCACCGTGTTAGCCAGGAGGGTCTCGATCTCCTGACCTCGTGATCCGCCCGCCTCGGCCTCCCAAAGTGCTGGGATTACAGGCTTGAGCCACCGCGCCCAGCTGAGATTGCAACTATTTTTGTAATAATACTAAGATGTTATTTGCCCTTTTCATTCTCATTCTCCCATGAGTATACTGTGAAGTTTTCCAGGGGCTCCCCGATATGTGATGATGTCACTGCTGTGATGTTAATCCATAATGGAGGTATGGCTGCTACCTTTATGTAAAATAACAAATAGTTTATTATTTTAAGTTTTAACTTCTTAAAACTTAACATTTCTAACACAATAAATATGAATGGTTCATATTTTTTTAAGGAGTGCAATAATTTTAAGGCGTGTAATAGATCCTGAGACCAAAACATGTGAGAACTGCTGCTGGGTTAGATAGTGCAAGGAAATGTGTTTTCTGATATCAGCTTAATCTCTAGTGTATAGCAATTAAGGATCTCAGTTAAAAAAAAAATCTTTAAAAATGTCTGTGTCTCAATTTCTTCCTTCCTTTCTTTTTTTTTTTGAGATGGGGTCTTGCTTTGTTGCCCAAGATGGCATGCATGGGCGTGATCTCACTCACTGCATTCTCCACCTCCTGGGTTCAAGCAATTCTCCTACTTTAGCATGCTGAGTAGTTGGGATTACAGGGGTGCACCACCACGCCTGGCTATCGTTTGCATTTTTAGTACAGACGAGGTTTCACCATGTTGGCCAGGTTGGTCTTCAACTCCTGACCTCAGGTGATCCACCCACCTCAGCCTCCCAAAGTGCTGGGATTACAGATGTGAGTCACTGTGCCTGGCTTTCAATTTCTGTTTCCTTTTATTTTTTGAGACGGAGTCTCGCTCTGTTTCCCAGGGCTGTAAGTGCAGTGGTGCAATCTGGGCTCACTGCAAGCTCCGCCTCCCGGGTTCACACCATTCTACCTTAGCCTCCCGAGTAGCTGGGACTACAGGAGCCCACCACCACGCCCAGCTAATTTTTTGTATTTTTAGTAGAGACGGGGTTTCACTGTGTTAGCCAGGATGGTCTTGATCTCCTGACCTTGTGCTCTGCCTGCCTCGGCCTCCCAAAGTGCTGGGATTACAGGCGTGAACCACTGCGCCCGGCCTCAATTTCTTTAAAGTGAGATTATAGCACACTTTTGATACCACCTATATTATAACATTGAATAAAAGATTAATTTAGAACATTTCATAGTAACCTGGATTAGAATCAAGAACTCTAAAATACTTACAGAGGAGCATTAATGATAAATTCAAAAATTTCTTCAATTTTCTGTCTCTTTTCCCTAATTCCATTCTTTCTCAAGAATATTAGGAAAATGGGTCCAATTTGTTATCAGCACAACATTCAATCACTGAGGTCTTCTGTTTATTGGAGATTAGTAGTCTAATCAATTTACCTTCATTGATTTACTCAATTAATGAAAATTGGGTACAGGTGAAATTCCACGGCAACAAAACTCATTCTAACTGCCTGCTGTGTGAACCAACAGCTCTCAAACTTGGCTGATGGTTGAATGTGTTGTCCTATGTCGTTGTCATTATGGTAAACTTCAGTTTAAATAAAATCAAGTGGCCACTTTCTTCTAGTTCATTGCAATAGCTATATGTCATAATAACTTGATATTAATATTCATGTTATCTTATATAAAAAAATTGTTGTGTGGCACACAGTAGCCCATTATCATGCACGATTAAAGGCTTGATAACAATGGATTCATTTAAATTATTCCAGCTTTTTGGAAACTTAAGATTCTAAATAGTAAATTAAAAAAATAGAGCCAGGCGCAGCGGCTCACACCTGTAATCCCAGCACTGTGGGAGGCCGAGGCGGGTGGATCACCTGAGGTCAGGAATTTGAAACCAGCCTGACCAACTTGAAGAAACCCCTGTCTCTACTAAAAATACAAAATTAGCCAGGTGTAGTGGCGCATGCCTGTAATCCCAGCTGCCTCCGGAGGCTGAGGCAGGAGAATCACTTGAACCCAGGAGGTGGAGGTTGCTGTGAGCTGAGATGGCGCCATTGCACTCTAGCCTGGGCAACAAGAGCAAATCTCTGTCTCAAAAAAAAAAATAATAAAAATAAAAAAACAATAAACCAGGTGAAATTATCCCATACTCCCGTGGATTAATAATGGCTAAGTGCTACTGAGTAAGTAATAACTCTGTGCAGGTGTACACATGGTGATTGTTATGTTTCAGTGCATTCACTACCACTTCCCAACACTCCAAAGATGTAGGCATTATTATTATTATTCATTTTTTTTTTTTTTTTTTTTTTTTGAGAAGGAGTCTCCCTCTGTCACCAGGCTGGAGTGCAGTGGCAGGATCTTGGCTCACTGCAACCTCCGACTCCCTGGTTCAAGCGATTCTCCTGCCTCAGCCTCTCAAGTAGCTGGGATTACAGGCATGTGCCACCACACCCAGCTAATTTTTGTATTTTTAGTAGAGACAGGGTTTCATCATGTTGGCCAGGATGGTCTTGATCTCCTCACCTCGTGATCCGCCCACCTCGGCCTCCCAAAGTGCTAGGATTACAGGCGTGAGCCACTGTACCTGGCCCTATTATTCAATTTTTTACAGAAGTGAAGAAATTGATCTTTGCAGGATTTAAACTCAGTATGAGTCAATAAACCCGGCTCTCAACCACTATCCAATGCTTTTTTTTTTTTTTTTTTTTTTTTTAAGGCTGTGTCTCACTTTGTCATCCAGGCTGGGAGATATAGGCTCACTGAGGTCTCCTCAACCTCCCAGGTTCAAGCGATCCTCCTGCTTCAGCCCCTCAAGTAGCTGGGACTATAGGTGCACACCATCACACCTGGCTAATTTTTGTATATTTTTGTAGAGACAGGGTTTTGCCTTGTTGCCCAGGTTGGTCTCGAACTCCTGGGCTCAAGCAATCCACCCCTCTTGGCCTTCCAAAGTGCTAGGATTACAGGCGAGAGCCACTGTGCCCAACCTATCCTATGCTTTTAAAACAAATCCCTAACAGTTTTTTATTTTATTTTATTTTATTTATTTTATTTAGAGATGGGGTCTTGCTATGTTGCCAGTCTGGACTCAAACTTCTTGGGCTCAAGTGATCCTCCCACCTCAGCCTCCTAAGTAGCTGGGACTGCAAGTGTGTGCCATCACACCCGGATCAAATTCAGAGTTTTGAAATAGAAATCTCCTCATTACAATTTTATCCTCATTTGCTTGTCTTTGCTGTTTTGGTTTCTGACTATTGCGGGTTGAATTGTTCCTCCCTCTGCCCCGCTCCTCGAAAAGATACAATGATGTCCTAAACTCCGTCTCTGTGACTGTGACCTTATTTGCAAATACGCACATTTGCAGATGTAATCAGGTAAAGATGAGGTCAAACAGGATTGCGGTAGATCCTAAATCCAGTGACTAGTGTTCTTCTAAGGAGAGGGAGAACTGGTGACACAGACACATAGGGATAGGACCGCCTTGTGAAGACGGAGGAAAATTGGGGTTAACGTGACATCAGCTAAGAAACACCTAGGGCCACCAGAAGCTGCAAGAGGCAAGGAAGGATTCTGTACTGGAACCTCTGGAGGGAGCACGGGCCTGCTGACACCTCAATCTTAGACTCCCAAAGCCTCTAGAACTGTGAGAGAATCATTTTTTTTTTCCTAAGCCACCCAATTGGCGGTCCTTTTTATGGCAGCCATGGGAACTAATACAATGACCTCCTAGGCTGCGGCCCCAGATGAACCTAGAGTCCAAGAGAGACCTTGACTTTTGTATCCCCAGGGAGACGGCAATCAAATGAACAGATGACCTGAGCACACTGAGCGCATAATTTAGTCTGGGTTCTTGAGTTATTTTGGTGGTTAGTTTTGGAGTGAGATCATTGTGAATCGTAAAAACCATAATAATGAGACTGCCTGAAAGTTTCTGGAACAAGGTAGAATATTTAAAAAAAAAAAAAAACAGCAGGCTTTTGAATCGAATGTAATGATGATGCCAATAGGTTTTTAGGGGAGGGTGGTAGAGTGATCATCTGCAAAGGCTGGGCACTGACCAATGGGATGGCAGCCGGGGCCTGGAGACGCTCCCGCCCCACATGGGAGGCAGCCCTTGGGCTGGCAGCAGAGTGGTGTAGTGCTTTAAACTCCGGTGTGGCTGCCCAATGTGTGCTGATGCTGGCACATGGACGGGAGACTAGGTGGCCTGTCTGGAAATACTGGGGTTTGTTTCAGACGAGGAAAGAAGGTTTCAGGGAGAAACAAGAAGACTGCTCTACATTAAGTATCCTAAAGTTCAGACAGACCTGGGGTAGGGGCTTATGCCTGTAATCCCAGCATTTTGGGATGCCTCGGCGGGAGATCGCTTGAGGCTGCAATGAGCTCTGATCACACCACTGCATTCTAGCCTGAGTGACTGAGCGAGACCCTGTCCTAAAAAAAAATAAATAAAAAGTTCGCACATAACCTGAAAGATGGCAAATGATGCAAGTCCTTCAATGGTTCCTCAGTTCAGGGGCAGACCCCACAGCTTGGTGGAGGAAGAGCAGAGGCAAACCCTGGGCTTCTTCCCAGGGCACATCCCCCAGGGATGTGAAAATTCCCATGAGGGCAGAGCCATTTTGGCCACCTGGGATTATATAAGCATCAACCACCCAGATGAAAAATATGGGCACTGGGCCAGGCGCAGTGGCTCACACCTATAATCCCAGCACTTTAGGAGGTCGAGGCAGGTGGATCACCTGAGGTCAGGAGTTTGAGACCAACCTGGCCAACATAGTGAAACCCGTCTCTACTAAAAATACAAAAAGGAGCTGGGCGTGGTGGTGGGTGCCTGTAATCCCAGTTACTTGGGAGAGTGAGGCAGGAGAATCGCTTGAACCTGGGAGGCGGAGGTTGCAGTGAGCTGAGATTGTGCCACTGTACACCAGCCTGGGCAACAAGAGCAAAACTCTGTCTCAAAAAAAAAAAAAGAGAAAAGAAAAATATGGGCACTGAACGGGAGGAAGGAGCTACACACATGTGGCTCTCAGGTTACAAGTCCTGTTTACCAGGAAAAAGCTGGTGCAACACCCAAGAATGAAGAAGTAAGTAACAGCAAGTATTTAGTAAATGCTTATAGTCCACTAGGCACTGCTCTAAGCACTGAGTATGTGTTAACTACCTTCTCCTCTCACAACAAGCCTGGGGGACACGGTAATATCTCCATTTTGCAGATGAGAAAGATGAGGCACAGAAATGCTAATTCATTGGTCAAGATGGTCCAGCTAGGAAAAGATACAGCCAGGAGTTACATCTAGTCCTTTGACTCCAGGCTGGTTTTCTTCATTCTTGTGCCATATACTGTGTTACTCTATGGTATGTGCTGCAGTGTTCAAGGAGTGTTTGCATACAGCATGAGTTAGGTATTATTACCAATTCCATTTTACAGATGAGGAAATGGAGGCTCAAGGAGTTTTAGTGCCTTGCCCACAGTCGAATGGTTAGAGAATAGCAGATGTGGGACTCAAGTTCAAGTCCTGCAATCTCAACCTCCCCACTCCTTCCACTACACCGCTGTGACTGCTGACCAGAGGACTTGGCTTGTGTGGAGGTGGTACTCTTGAACATGTTGAATCTGAAATCACAGTAAAATGGTTAAGTAGGCAAAAGGGCAGGAAAAAAGAAAAGCAAGCCTTCTGAGAAGCTGCACTAGCCTAGGAGAAACCAAGAGGTTGAGTGGAAGTAGTGGGAACGGGGGAAAGGGGTAAGACTGGAAACTGGTGGCCCAATGACATGGGAAGGAACCCTGCAGACAGAAGGGCCTCTTGGGTCTAGTGCCATAAAGAAGTCTGGAAGGTCCAAGACAGTGGCAAGACCTGGTGTTGGAGTAGCTCATCTCAGTAGGGCGCAGAGAGCAGAGACAGACTCCAGGCAGCTGACTGAGCAGTGCAAACCCAGAGGCAGTAAGCTTGGATCACTCTTCAAATCCTGACTGTGACGAAAGGAGCAATACAGCATGGTGGAGAGAATGAAAAGAGTTCGAGTTTTCAGCTAACAGGGGACTCTCATACACATGTAAAGGCAAAAAGGAGATGGTGGTGGGAACAAATTGAGGGGCAAACCTCCTCAGGACTGGAGAGGGGACAGAACACTCAGGGTCATTTGTGGTGGTGGTGGTGGTGGCAGGGGCAGGCAGCGTCTGCCTTTTCATCCTGGGATGGACAGAAAGATGGAGCCAGAGATCATGCTTCCATTTTACAAACATGTATTGATGTTTGTGCTAGTTCACTTCACTTGCAGACAGCAAGTGTGGTGAGGGGACTGATGTCTTTGAAATACAAGCTATCTGTTAGGATCAGGTTGTTTGGCAAATAGGATGGAAGTCAGCCATTATCAAAGCAGGTCTGAGGAACTTATATAGAATGTTTATATTCTGATTACATTACTTCCTAAAAACAAAAAACATCCTTTTCACTGGGACTCTGGTTGCATGTCATAGGCACTCCAGCCAGCTTAAACAAGAAAGGAAAATGTCTTGTCAGGTTAACCTAGGTTCCCATGGGACCTGAGAGCCCAGGTGCAGTCAGCAAGGGCTCAGGACAAGACAGGCATCGGGAAACTGGCAGCTGGCAGCTCAGCCCCAAGTTTCTGCTGGTGTCTGCTCTCTGTAGAATGGTTTCTTCACCTATACCGCACAGTGAAGATGGCCCATACAGGCATGGCTTTATATCTGTCCTTTGCTCAAGGGACCAGCCCAGACTGGATTGTTTTTCTTCTTCAGGAGACAAAAAAAAAAAAAAAAAAAAAAAAAGGCTGCTCAAATGACAGCTTAAGCTAACTACAGAATTTAATGGCTCAAATAACTGAAAATTCCAGGACAGCTGGATCCAGGTGGTCAAACATCATCAGGAGGCAGCCTCTCTCCCCACCAGTGCCTTCGCTGGCCACATTTGCTGCTAGTTTTGTTCTCTTGGGACCAGATGACCAATAGGACCTGTAAATTTCTATCCTTCCCCAACAGGCTGGTTCTCTGAGTCTCAAGTCTCAGAATGGGCTCTAGTTAGGCCCAGCTTTGGTTACCTGTTCATGTCTCACCTACCTGTGGCCAGGTGGAAGGAATGTGTTCATATTGGCCAGGCCTGGGACATGTGCCTGATCAGGTAGTGAGGGCTGAGGATAGACCCAGTCCAAACACATCACAGTATAACAAATACTCTGCAAAACGTGTTTGTTGGGCACAGTTCTAAGCAGACAAGTTAACTCATTTTAATCTCAGGTTATCTTTTTACTAATATAATAATATATTGTTGTTTACTAATATAATAATCATATTATCCCTATTTTATAGATGGGGACATTGAGACACAGGTTAATGCATTTCACTCAAGCCCTCATAGCTAATAAATTGCAGAGCTGAGTTGACGCAGAACTTAACTCCAGAAGCTGGGCTCCTGACCATCAGCAGAAGAGAACTGCTGCTACCAGGAAAATGAGAAATAGATGCTGGGCAGGCAGTAACAACAGATGTCTGACAGCCACTCTGCATTCTCCTTCTGCAGAAGAGAATTATGTACCCAGTGTGGGGTTGGGTATCCACCCTGGCCTAAAAAGGGAACACGCCTGGGGGGGACATAGGGATCAAGCTGTGCCACGGTAGTAGCAAGGTGGCTGCTTCTACTATGACCTCGGACATGGACTAGTTTCAGAAGATAGAAGGGACAAAGGCCTAAGTGTCCTTCTACCATTATTTTTGCAGTCAGGAGTCACAGGATTGGGAAAAGGCCATTTCAGTCATTCAGATAAAAGTAAAAATCACTTTTTTTTTTTTGAGACAGAGTTCCACTCTTATTGCCCAGGCTGGACTGCAATGGCGTGATCTTGGCTCACCGCAACCTCTGTCTCCCGGGTTCAAGCGATTCTCCTGCCTCAGCCTCCTGAGTAGCCGGGATTACAGGCATGTGCCATCACACCTGACTAATTTTGTACTTTTAGTAGAGATGGGGTTTCTCCATGTTGGTGAGGCTGGTCTCGAACGCCTGACCTCAGGGGGTCTGTCCGCCTAGGCCTCCTAAAGTGCTAGGATTACAGGTGTCAGCCACCTCGCCCAGCCAAAGCACTATTTTATATACTGTTACATTACGATTAAACTGCACTTCGGAATTACAAATAATGCAGAAAGTAAATCTATCTTTTTGCATATTCCCAACAAGACTGTCAGGAGAGGCCAGGCTCAGTGGCTCATGCCTGTAATCCCAGCACTTTGGGAGGCTGAGGCAGGAGGTGGGGGGAATCACTTGAGGCTACGAGTTCAATCCAGCCTGGGCATCATGTCAAGATTCTCTCTACACAAAAAATAAAATTAGCCAGGTGTGGTGGTGGACACCTGTAGTCCCAGCTACTTAAGAGGCTGAGGTGGGAGGATTGCCTGAACCCAAGAGGTCCAGGCTGCAGTGAGCCGTGATTGTACCACTGGACTCCAGCCTGGGTGACAGAGTCAAAAAATAAAAAAATAAAAAGACTGTCAGTGTTCTTTTTTTATTTTTATTTTTGTTAGACAGTGTCTTGCTGTGTCACCCAGGATAGAGTGCAGTGGTGTGACTTCAGGACTCACTGAAGCCTCCACCTCTGGGCTCACATGATCCTCCCAACTCAACCTCCCAAGTAGCTGGGACCACAGGTGTGCACCACCATGCTCAGCTATTTTTTAAAAAAATTTTTTAGACATGGGGTCTTACTATGTTGGCCAGGCTGATCTTGAACTGGGCTCACGTGATCCTCCCACCCTGGCTCCCAAAGAGTTAGGATTACAGATGTGAGGCACCACACTCGGCCGACTATTCTGAACAATACATAATCTGCCACACACTAACTTGTTTTTAGGATTAAAAATTTATTTTCAAATATTCACAGTGGACCACTGGCTTATTTTGATAAAAACAGAGCTCTGCTTAATGGCTACACTGCTATACAAGTTGCATAAGTTCCTCAATATTCCTTTTGGTGCTTCCTGAGCCATCTGATACAACTTAGAACATTGGGAGGACAGGACGGTAAATGACATCTTCCTAGAGAACCCGTAAGTAAATATAATGAGGCGCATGTTCTATGTTAGAGCGCTGGAGAGGTGGGGAAGGTTTTGCTTTGTTTTTTGAGGTTATATGCATGATTTCGGCAGAAAGGATGGAGAATAGGAAGAAGAAACAGAAGCGGCCCAAGGTTCCAGGACAGGCGTCAGGGATGAGCAGCCTGGGGTCTAGGGAGGTTTAGTAATTTCCCAAAGTCGTCCCACTTAAAGAGTCAGAGGAAGAATTTGAAGTTTCCATATTTGTCTGGCCCCAAAGCCCATACATATTCTTTCTTGTGCCCAATGCTGGTTCTCCCTGCAAAAAGGGGCAGAGAGTGAGAAAATAAGGGCAAGAAAGGGAGGTCTTAGATAAAGGGAAAGCTGAGAGGCAGAAACACCACCAAGCGCAGGAGGTAAGAGAGAAAGTAAATACTAAGAGAGAAAGCGAGAGGCCCAAAAAAGAAAACGAAAAAGGAGGTAAAGACCCTCACTGGTGGTCTTCCAAGTTCCCTTTTTACCCTCGAAGCCGCAGGCCCCAGCCTTCCGATGGAAGATAAATCTGGAGGCCAGGGACGCCGCCTACAGGACGGAAGAAGCCAGGAGAGGGAGGTTCAGGCCCCCGCCGGCCTCCCACCGCGGGCAGCAGACGCGGGCCCCGGGGGAGCTCTTAAAAATATGGGCGCTCCGGGCGGTAGGGGTTGGGGAGGTGGCGGTGGCTCACGCCTATAATCCCAGCACTTTGGGAGGCCGAGATGAGCGTATCACTGGAGGTCAGGAGTTTGAGGCCCGTCTGGGCAACATGGTGAAATCCCGTCTCTACTAAAAATACAAAAAAAGCCAATTAGCCGGCCGTAGTGGCGGGCGCCTGTAATCCCAGCTACTTCGGAGGCCGAGGCAGAACTGCTTGAACCCGGGAGGTGGAGGATGCAGTGAGCCGAGATCGCGCCACTGCACTCCAGCCTGGGCGACAGAGCAAGACTCCGTCTCAAACAAACAAACAAAAATCCCACAAAAATTTCTGGTGTAGGCCTGTAATCCCAGCTACTCGGGACACCGAGGCAGGAGAATCGCTTGAACCCGGAAGGCGGAGAATGCAGTGAGCTGAGATCGCGCCCTTGCACTCCAGCCTGGGCGTCAGAGACTCCGTCTCAAAAACAAACAAAAATCAGCGCTCTGGGCCCCCTTCCATGGCCAGCTCTCCGGGCCGGGGCGCGGGTAAGGGAGTTTACCCCAGTTCGTTCTAATGTGCAGCCGCGCTGAGAGTGCGGCGGGCGACGCGGGCTAGGGGGCCCTGGAGGAAAAGGAAGCCTGCCTCGGGAGGATACCGGCCCCCGCGCGGTCCCACTCAAGGGGACCCACTTCAGCCGCGCTCTCTGCCAGGGCCTGCGGCCGGGGTGCCAGGCCCTCGACACCTTCCACGTCCAGCGTGGGTCCTCACGGGCAGGTGCGCCTCGGCATCGGGAGGAGGGAGACTGGGGCACTGGAGTCTGCAGCGCCGCCCGGGGCAGGGGCTGGGACCGAGCGCGCGCCCGCAGCTCCGCGCTCCCGACTGCAGCAGGAGCCCGCCGCGTCCCCAGACCCATTTAAAAAACTTAACACTCGGGCGCCACGTGTTCACTTCCCCCACCGCGCTTTAGTTGAGAAGGGTTTTGTGACTTTTCCACTCGATTGCCGCCAAGCGGGCTATTACGCCGCTTCGGACCCCACAGTGGAGACGCGGAGACCAGAGTGACCACGCATTCTTCGTAGGGAGCTTTCTTCATCACCCGCTAACCCGCCACCTTTAAAACTAAAAAACAGGCATAAGGCGCAAGCGAGAAAGTCAGAGGCAGAGAGCGGTGGAGCACATGCTAGAAAGGTAAGGAGTACATTCAACGCCAGGTGGGTGGCTTTTCCCTCCGGCTGGGAGAGGCCGGGGCATCCCATGCTCTCCCTGCGCACCCGCGGCTGCTCGGCACCCTGGTCTCGCTCTCGCTCCTGCCCCCACAGCGCTTCCCTCGGCGGCCGGGGAAACGGATTAGGTCGGCCGCGTACTTGGGGATGCACGCGGGAAAACCCCGGTCTCCCCTCCCCGCAACGTCACTCCTTCTCCGCGCCACGGCCCGGCTCCGCCCTAGGCTCCAGGGACACCTGCAGGGGGCGGGGTGCCAGGAGACCGGAAACGCGTGGCCCCGGGCCGGGGCCGCCCGCCTCCGCCTCCGCCTCGTGGGCTCTTTAAGGCCGGCGGTTTCCGCAGCCAGCCCGGGGCGGGGAAAGCTGAGCGTGCGCCTCGGGGCCGCCTCCCGAGCCGTAAGTACCGGCGTGGCGACGCCTCCGCCCGGCCTGGGCGAGCCCTGGGCGCTCATCCGGGCAGCTCACGGCGCCCCGCCCGGGCGGGGGATCCTGAGAGGCCCTGTGCCCGGCCTCGCCTGATCTCCCTCTCACCCCTGGAGGGATGCCGCCGCTCCGGGGCCCGCGGGCAGGAAGGGCGCACTGGTTGGCCCGGGAGAGGGGTGAGTGGGGGGCAGCTCTAGGGGGACCTCGGGGAGGCCTCCGAGCCCCTGCTGTCCCCTTGAGCCACTCGGAGACCCCCAGTGTCGCTCCAGTCCCGGGAGGACGGAACTGCGGCGACCGTATATTTCTGGCTTATCAAACCGCTAACACCCAGTTTAAGGGCAGGTTCGGTACCATTGTTATCACTATTGAAGCAGCCGATGGAGGAGGGGAGGTGGGTGGCGAAACCGTAACAAAAGAACCCGGGCCGCCCGGCTGGCTGCAGCTGCTGTCCCGACTCCTGGGTCTGGATTGGAAGCGCTGCTTTCTCCGCTGCCCTGGGGCCCTGGGCGGTCACCGTCAGTTCCACCGCCTGTGCAGCTCTGAATTCACGGAGTGGTAGGAGTGCAATGTGTAGGGCATTCTGCGGAAGTTGGAATGTTCTGGGCTTTTTTTTTTTTTTCCTTCTCCGAAGACATCCGTTGACACAAGTTCCGAGCCAAATCTCACTCAGGTTCGGAAGAGACATGCAAAAGAAATTGGACAAAGGCTTCCTTCACCTGTTTGTATTTTTTTTCTTTTGAACTTGTAAAACAACCGTAAAAGCATTTGGAGTTAGTTAAGAGATAATGTATCTTTTGGCCAGAGCGTCACCCAAGATTCTTTTGCACGACAGGTCTGAGCAGAGGGGTGCAGGCGGGATGGCCCTGGTGCCCTATGAGGAGACCACGGAATTGGGGTTGCAGAAATTCCACAAGCCTCTTGCAACCTTTTCCTTTGCAAACCACACGATCCAGATCCGGCAGGACTGGAGACACCTGGGAGTCGCAGCAGTGGTTTGGGATGCGGTAAGTAAGCCCTGTGGGACCCCCGAAAACGTCCACACTTGCTTGTAAGACTTGTAAGACTGACTTTTATTTTTTTAAAACAGCTTTATTGAGATGTAATTCACATACCATACACTTCACCTTTTTTTTTTTTTTTTGAGACAGAGTCTCGAGTCTTGCTCTGTCGCCCAGGCTGGAGTGCAGTGGCGCGATCTCGGCTCACTGCTAGCTCCGCCTCCCGGGTTCATGCCATTCTCTTGCCTCAGCCTCCTGAGTAGCTGGGACTACAGGCACCCGCCACCACGCCAGGCTAATTTTTTGTATTTTTTTTTTAGTAGAGACAGGTTTTCACCATGTTGGCAAGGATGGTCTCGATCTTTTGACCTCGTGATCCGCCCGCCTCGGCCTCCCAAAGTGCTGGGATTACAGGCGTGAGCCACTGCGCCCGGCCAGCTTCACCTATTTAAAGTGCACAATTCTGTGCGGTTTTAAAAATTTAGCATATTCCCAGAGTAGTGCAACTATCACCGCTTCAATTTTAAAAGTTTTACTATCACTGCCATTCCAAACCGGTATCCCTTACGTCACTCCTCTTGTCCCCCCACATAGATTACATTTTTAAGGTGAGTAAATGAAAGCTGAGGAAAGTTAATGACTTGCCAGTAAATTACCCACTGGGTCAGAGAGGATCGGAAGGAAAGCTCCCAACTGCTTTGGACACGGATTCTCTCTTTTTTTTTTTTTTTTTTTTTTTTTTTTTTGAGACATCGTCTCTCTGTGTTGCCCAGGTTGGAGTGCAGTGGCGCAATCCCGGCTCACAGCAGCCTCCGCTTCCTGGAGTCAAGTGATTCTCACACCTCGGCCTCTGGAGTAGCTGGGGCTACAGGTACGCGCCACCACACCCGGCTAATTTTTGTATTTTTTGGTAGAGATGGGGTTTCGACATGTTGGCCAGGCTGGTCTGGAACCCCCGACCTCAAGTGATCTGCCCGCCTCAGCCTCCCAAAGTATTGGGATTACAGGCGTGAGCCACTGCGCCCTGCCGAGTTAGTCTCTTTATTCACAGAGTATTGTAAAGTGGCAGAGCCCAAAACGAAGATTATATGCTGTAAGTTTTCCATAGTTACAATCGTTAAAAAATTGTAACTGCTTTTTCACTTCTTCCCCTGGCAGCACTGTTCTGACTTGTGCCCCTAGCATCTAGCCCAAACCTAGGACTCAGTGGGAACTCAATGTTGAATGCATGATTGGCATAAATATAGTTTGACAGTTTTAACATTGTTAGGGATGTTAAACACATAGGAATAAAAATCTCAATATCGTAGTAATACCACTTCTAGGAATCCAGTCCAGGTAATTACATGAAAATTACTCTGGTAATAATAAAGATATATGCCTGGTGTGGTGGCTTGCACCTGTAATCCAAAAGTGAGCGTACATCTCAAAAAAAAAAAAAAAAATAAATAAATAAATAATAATGATGGGAAGTCTCCTAAATACCAAGAGGAATTGCCAATTATACTCACAATATGTGGCTGTGAGAAATAAATTATAGTAAAAGTTATGTTAACTTTATATACTTCTTTCTGTAGGGTCATAAGCAAATGCTAAACCACACATCAAGTATCCAAAATTTTGGCCAGAACTTACCTTCTGATGCCCAAAATGTATGGTGAGGGCCCCTGTGGGGCGATGACCATCAGTGACACAGCTCAGAGAGCCTTGGGCAATGTGTTGCTTTTTCCCTATGGGTGAAGTTGTGGCTTTGCTGACTTGAGTTTGGTTTAGGAACTGGGCGTTCCCTTAAACAAAATCATAGAAATTGTTCACGTCAGTTCTTGCAGAATAGTTGTGTAAACTTCAAGTGTAAAAGTGCCGTGATACAGTAAAAAGTTAAGTTTGCCAGGCTGGGTGTGGTAGCTCACGCCTGTAATCCTAGCATTTTGGGAAGCCGAGGCAGGCGGATCACTTGAACTCAGGAGTTCAAGACCAGCCTGGCCAATATGGCGAAACCCCATCGCTACCAAAAAAACTACAAAAAATAGCTGGGTGTGGTGGTACATGCCTGTGGTCCCAGTTACTGGGGGGGCCGAGGTGGGAGAATCACTTGAGCTTGGGAGGCGGAGGTTGCAGTGAGCCGAAATTGTGCCACTGCACTCCAGCCTGGGTGACAGATGGACTGAGACTCTCATCTAAAAAAAATAAATAAATAAAAAAATAAAATTAAGCTTCCAGATCCAGCAGGACCCCATTTAGTGTGGGCATCGTCTCTGGGCATTGCTGTGGGACCCTGTGCTTGCTCTTAAGGGGGAGGTTACCTTGCTTCACCAGCTAAGTTCCTGTGTGTGTTAAGTTGGGAATTGAACCTCGAAGTGGGAGAGGTATGTGTGTAGCTGACCTGAAACCCTGCAGCTACTCAAGCACATGTTGACCTTAATCATCATCACGCTGTGTTTTCACTCAGGCCATCGTTCTTTCCACGTATCTGGAGATGGGAGCCGTGGAGCTCAGGGGCCGTTCTGCCGTGGAGCTGGGTGCTGGCACGGGGCTGGTGGGCATAGTGGCTGCCTTGCTGGGTGAGTGTCATGCATTGACTCCTTAGTGAGCAGAACTCATTGAGAGGTGCATTTGCTGTTTTCTTAGCACAAAACCCATTGTGGGTTTTCCCCTTACTGGGTTATTATCTTTTGCTTATACTTATGAATTGTGGGCCAACTGCTGGGGCTCTTAACTCCAGTGAGGCTAACAGGCTAATTTCGCTCTCTCTCTCTAATTTCTCTCTCTAATTTCTGTCTCACACACACACTGTTATTTATACTTCCCATGGGAGATTGCTTCAGTTCTGTGATGCCAATAATACGGTCTTCAAGTGAGTCGATTCCAGGAGAATAATCTTGCCCATGCATAGAGTTTTTTCACATTAAGGGGCTTTCTTTCCCATAGACTATCAGATTTAACCCTGTGAGGGAGATAGAGCAGATAATCTTTTCTTCATTGCTGAGGGAACTTTGCTGGTTTTTCTCTTGTAGGGAGGTTTAGCCCCCACTATAGTTTGTACTGACTTCTTATTTTTAAAGTTGTATGAACAGCATACAGTTCTGACTTGATATCAAGGCTTGTCATTTTAAAATTTGGTATACAGACATTAATTGAGGCCTGGAGCTGGAGCATTTTTAGGCTTCATTGTTATTTTTATTATTGACTATTGACTCATTTCTATAACTTCTGACATATATAGTTCAAGCTATCTAATCATAAGGATAGACCAGCTTTCAAGATACCATGTATGATATTTATCACTTCCATATTGTCACCTGGTGCTCTTGTTAAAATGCAGATTCTGATTTGGCAGGGCTGGACTAGGGCCTGGGAACCTGCATTTCTAACAAGAAATAGAAATGTCAGTAGTGATGCCGACACTGCTAGTTCTCAGACCACACTCGGGTAGGAAGGATCCAGGATTCTAGAGTATTCTAAACCCATCACATTGTCTACAGATATTTGAGGACTAGCTAAAGCCCCTCTTTTGTTTTGCCTGTTTTCCAGAAACCCAATTCTTTTTCACTATTCCTTTTTCTGCTTAGCTGTTACTTTCCAAAATTCGATAGGGAGCATGGGCAGGGGTGGTGGTTAAAAGTCTGTATAGGGCCAGGCGCGGTGGCTCAAGCCTGTAATCCCAGCACTTTGGGAGGCCGAGATGGGCAGATCACGAGGTCAGGAGATCGAGACCATCCTGGCTAACATGTTGAAACCCCGTCTCTATTAAAAAAATACAAAAAAAACTAGCCGGACGATGTGGCGGGCGCCTGTAGTCCCAGCTACTCAGGAGGCTGAGGCAGGAGAATGGCGTAAGCCCAGGAGGCGGAGCTTGCAGTGAGCTGAGATCCGGCCACTGCACTCCAGCCTGGGCGACAGAGCCAGACTCTGTCTCAAAAAAAAAAAAAAAAAAAAAAAAAAAGTCTGTATAAATTGACGGAGATGTCCGTCCTCTTCGACCAGGGCACTTAAGTCATCAGTGAAGCCCTGGCTGGTACACTGCCTTTTATTCTTTTCAGGTGAGCCTTATAACATCCCCGTGTATGTTAGGTATTATTTTTAATTTTCATTTTTCAAACAAAGCTGGAATTCTGGGAGATTAAGCTACTTTCTGAAGTCCCGATCCCTGGAGATCTGGGACTCAAAACCAGGCTTGTTAGACACAGTTAGTTATTTTATTTTATTTATTTATTTATTTTTTGAGATGGAGTCTCACTCTGTTGCCCAGGCTGTAGTGCAGTGGCATGATCTCGGCTCACTGCAACCTCCACCTCCTGGGTTCAAGCGATTCTCCTGCCTCAGCTTCCTGAGTAGCTGGGACTACAGGCGCGTGCCACCATGCCCAACTAATTTTTTATTTTTGGTAGAGACGGGGTTTTACCATGTTGGCCAGGCTGGTCTTGAACTCCCGACCTCAAGTGATCTGCCCACCTTGGCCTCCCAAAGTGCTGAGATTACAGGAGTGAGCCACTGCGCCCGGCCTATTTTATTTTTTTTCTGTAATTCCAACTCCTCTCTCTGCTGATATGAGAAGAGTTACATAAGGGGAAATGAAGTGTCTTCTGTTTCCTCCTGAGAACCAGGGCTTCATGCAAAAACTATTGGCTGGTATATAGACATGTTAGTGTAGCAAAGTGCATAGGCTTAGTTATACTTGGTTTTGACTTTTCTTTTCATTCTTACTAGTTTTGTGACCTTGGGCAAGTTGCTTAACCTCTAAACATTGATTACCCCATCTGTACATTGTGCATAATAGTTATATTTACTCCACAGTGAGGAACCAATGAGATGTGTGTGTAACATCTGCTGGCTCATTGAGTGACACAAAGGGAATGCTCCACGAGTGTTGATTACTCTCTGAGTACTGCTTTTTCTGATCTAGCAATCTGGATCTCTGAGGTTGGGAAAGTCAGAATACGGTATTTCAGATACCACCATGAAGCAAAGCATGCTTCATGGCCAGGCTACACTGTGGCCTTGTGGAGTTCTTTCCTGCCCCACTGCAAAGGGTTAATTTCTGCCTTCTTTTCCCCATAGCGGTTGGAATACTCCTACCTCTATCACAGCTCTGTCACATTTTATTGCAGGCAGGTGTTTCATGTGTCTGTCTCTCCTGGCAGGCCAGGGCTCCTGAGGAAAGGGACCATGTTTCATTGTGTGCCCTTGGCCCTTGGACAACACCTACCACTCAGTATTTACTCAAATAATTCTGGAATAAGAGATGAACAAACTAGATTGAAGGCTTTTTGAAAATCACGGAAATTTATTCTGATTCAAGCAGCAGAGATAGAGAAATAATTTTTTAAATTATGAAAATATTTTTGTTATAAAACTGATGTAACTCTATTACAAAAGTAAGCTTAAAGAAAAGGGAAAAAAACTCACCAATGATTCTAATTATTCATGACTCTGCAACATAGTTACCATTAGTATTTTGGTGTGTTTTGTCTCTCCATCTGTATTTTTAATCATAGTTGTAATTATGATTATATATATGTGAATATATATGTCTGTGGATGTGTGTGTGTGTTGTGTATCTGTATATACACACCTATACAAATGATGTTTTCACATTGTGTCATAAGCATTTTTCTGCTACTGTATGATTTTCATACTCCCTATTTGTAGTAGCTACAAAGTATTAGGCTGGAGAAGTTTTGCTGTTGGAGCCTGAGGGTAACAAGATGTTAATCTCTTCAAAATAGAATCAGTGAGTACTAAAACAGGTAGTGATTTTGAAATATCAGGAAGAGATTATTACTCTTTTTAAAGTATTTTCCCTTTTTGTAACCTTAGTCATTTATTCCTGAATTTGGGGAGAACCCACCACAAGCCTGGCGGTCCACTGGATGGAGCAGTAAACAGGCTGGCAGGTGTCCCTGGAAGCTTATGTTCTGAGTTTAGTGGGTAGAGGTAAAGAAAGAACACACACACACACACAAAAGCAGTGCTATGTAGATATTTATATAGGGTGATGAGACTTTCCTGTTAAACCAGCTGCTAATTCCTGAGCAGTTCCTGTGTTCTGAGGACTGTGCATTACACCCTTTCATTCTCACAGTGACCCTGCATGGTAAGTAGGCCTTACCTACTTATAGCGCCCTTCCATTGGTGAAAGGAAGGCTTCTTGGAGGGTAAGTAACTTGCCTGAGGTCACAAAGCTAATGGATTGTGCTTAGAATTTGAATCCAATCTGACTCTCAAACGCTGGTTCTTAGTTTGAAAATCTCCCTGGCCTTAATGCTACTTGGAACTATAGTAGTCCCCCCTCATCTGTGATCACTTTCCCCGGCTTCAGTTACCCACTGTCAGCCTTGGTCTGAAAACCGGTGACTAGAGTATGATATTTTGAGAGAGAGAGAGAGAGAGAGAGAGAGAGAGACAGAGAGAGAGAGAGAGAGACAGACAGACAGACCGACCACATTCACATACCTTTTGTTGTTGTTTTTGAGACGTAGTCTCACTCTGTCACCCAGGCTGGAGTGCAGTGATGCGATCTCAGCTCACTTCAACCTCCGCCTGCTCCCTCCCACCCCCCGCTCCCGTTCAAGCAATTCTCCTGCCTCAGCCTCTTGAGTAGCTGGTATTACAGGCACCTGCCACCATGCCAGGCTAATTTTGTTTTGTATTTTTAGTAGAGATGGGATTTCTTGGCCAGGCTAGTTTTGAACTCCTGACCTTGTGATCTACCCATAACTTTTATTATGGTATATTGTTATAATTATCCTGTTTCATTATTTATTGTTTATCTCTTACTGTGCCTAATGTAGAAATTAAACTTTACCATAGGTGTATACATATTGGAAAAACATCTTATATACAGGGTTTGTTACTATCTGTGGTTTCAGGCATCCACTGGGGGTCTTGGAACATATCCATTGCAGATAAGAGGGAACTGCTATATCCATAGAATAAAAACACCCCATCTTGAAGATAGGAGGATTCTGTAAATTGGGATGGGGTCAGGGAATCTGAACTTTAAAAGCTTCCCATGTGATTTGATGCCTAGCGAAGCCTGTGGACCACTGTCTTGAAATATAATGCTCAGGAAGATACCATCTTCAACTTTTCTGTAATTCGAGTGCAAATCTCAGCTGAACTTTTGGCTTGTGTGTTTAACTGAAAGCTGGATATCTGTCCCTGGCTATCTCCCAGCACTTCAAATGGTATCTGTTTAAACCCAAACGCTTCTCGTTCTAAACTCGTTCTTCCTCCTTTATTCTGAGTTGGCATCGCCTTCCAAGTAGTCACTGCCCCCCCAACTCCTAGACTCCCCTTCTACCTCCCCTACCCCTTGGAGTCCCGCTGATTCTGTCTTTTAACTATTTCCTGGATCTATCTCTCTCTGTCCCCTCCCACTGCCTGGCTTGAGCGCTCATCATCTGTCACCTGCCTGCATGACCACATCACTCTTCCACCTGGCCTATCTGCCTCTGTTTGTCTTTTTAAACCTACTTTCTCAATAGCTGTTAGAGTGGCCCATCTAAAATGCAAAATCGATGGCATGACCTGTGCTTGAACACTTCTCTGGCTTCCCACTGCCTGCCTGCAGGCTAAATCCCAGCTGTCTTAGTAAGGCTTTGTTATCTCATCCTGTCTGACTCTTCAGCCTCACTTTTTCTCAGCAAGATTGCAGTGCATGAAGTTCCTGGACACACCTCCTGCTCTGGCCTGTCCCATCTGCCTTGGATGCCCTTTCTTCACACCTTTCCCTTGGTTCATGCCTCATCTTTTAAGCGTAAGCTCAGATTTCCCTTCCTTTGGGAAGTTTTCTTTGACCTCTGCTCCTCTTGAAGAATTTCTCCTTTGTGATTTCCTGTGCACACTCATGTTTCTTTTTTTTTTTTTTTTTTTTTTTTTTTTTTTTTTTTTTTTTTTTTTTTTGAGACGGAGTCTTGCTCTGTCACCCGGGCTGGAGTGCAGTGGCCAGATCTCAGCTCACTGCAAGCTCCGCCTCCCAGGTTCACGCCATTCTCCTGCCTCAGCCTCCCGAGTAGCTGGGACTACAGGCGCCCGCCACCTCGCCCGGCTAGTTTTTTGTATTTTTAGTAGAGACGGGGTTTCACTGTGTTAGCCAGGATGGTCTCGATCTCCTGACCTTGTGATCCGCCCGTCTCGGCCTCCCAAAGTGCTGGGATTACAGGCTTGAGCCACCGCGCCCGGCCTCATGTTTCTATTATTTTTCTTCCCACACTGCATCCCAACTGTGTTTATGTGTCTCTCCCGTGTGAGACTTTGAGTTCCGGGTAAGGACTTTCTTCCTCATCTTTGTATCTCTAGCACATAGTATGTGCTTGAATGTTTGCATAAATAAGGTGTTATAAAACTAAAATGAAAAGTGCTGACATGTTTATACATTCTTTTCCCATTACTAATTGACAGCATACTGTGTTGTCTTATTGGGTCAGTTTCCATTAGTCTTTTCTGAACTAAATACTGTCTCACCCTCCTTACCTAGCATAAATCTCACGGGCAGTCATTTTATCACCATCTTCATGCACGGTTGACACTGACACCCTCCCTTTCTTTGCTTCAAAACAAGCCAGGTTAACTGCAGCCTTCCACTGTCCCCGGTCTGTGCCTCTGTGGCTGAGAGGGGCTGAAGGAAATGCTGCTGCTGGGTTTTACTGTATTTTTTTTTTTTTTTTTGATAGGAAGTTTTGCTCTTGTTGCCCAGGCTGGAGTACAGTGGGATGATCTTGGCTCACTGCAACCTCCGCCTCCCAGGTTCAAGCCATTCTCCTGCCTCAGTCTCCTGAGTAGCTGGGATTAGAGGCGCCTGCCACCACACCTGGATAATTTTTTGTATTTTTAGTAGAGACAGTTGGCCAGGCTGGTCTCGAACTCCTGACCTCAGGTGATCCACCCATCTTGGCCTCCCAAAGTGCTGAGATTACAAGTGTGAGCTGCCGCACCCAGCCGGATATTCTGTCTCTCACTTGAATGTAAGTTGTATGAGGGGAGAGATTTCTGTCCCGTGGCTGATGGTAGTCATTCAGATATGTGTGGAATTACAGGGAGTGGTCAACTGACATTAAGTTCCTATTCAGACTTCTGGAGTACCTACCAGATTAGAAGTAGTCTTTGAAATGCCTGGGACAGACATTAGAGAAGGCCTTTATGAGCTGGTAAAATGAATACTGAGGTGATGTGCAGATGACTCAGTCACTCCAATACTGCCTGCAGAGTGCTCTGTGTACTGTTAAGAAATTTCAGAGATACACTTCTAACTCAAACCCTGGAAGAGGCTGTCTGCATTTTTTTTTTTTTTTTTTTAAGAGATAGGGTCTCGCTCTGTTGCCCAGGCTGGTGTGCAGTGGCATGACTATGGCTCATTGCTCACATGACAAAATACCAAAAATAGGGAAAGCCTGTTTCGTGAGGTTAAAATTTTAAAAAAGAATGATAGGGCTGGGTACAGTGGCTCAGGCCTATAATCCCAGCACTTTGGGAGGCCAAGACAGGTGGATTGCTTGAGCCCAGGGGTTGGAGACCAGCCTGGACAACATGGCAAAACCCTCTCTGTATATTAAAAAAAAAAAAAAAAAAAAAACAGAATCGAGAAATTGGCTATTAAGAAATCCCAGTCCACCTCTCCTTAGGCTGTTATGAAGCAGCCAATCTATATGTGTTTATGTAATACATATATAATCACTGAAAAATTACTGAATTGTATGACAGTAATGTAAGTGAAAGTACTTGTTAAGTGCTAAGTTAAAGTTGCTCTTCTTTTTCTTTTTTTTTTTTTTTAAGACGGAGTCTCACTGGGTCGCCAGGCTGGAGTGCAGTGGTACGATCTCGGCTCACTGCAACCTCCGCCTCCCGAGTTCAAGCAATTCTCCTGCTTCAGCCTCCTGAGTGGCTGGGACTATAGGCGTGCGCCACCACGCCCAGCTAAATTTTTGTATTTTTAGTAGAGATGGGGTTTCACCATGTTGGCCAGGATGGTCTTGATCTCTTGACCATCGTGATCTGCCTGCCTCGGCCTCCTAAAATGCTGGGATTACAGGCATGAGCCACTGTGCCTGGCCTAAAGTTGTTCTTTAAGTGCAGCCTTGACCTCCTGGGCTCCAGCGATCCTCCCACCTCAGCCTCCTGAATAGTGCCACCATGCGTGGCTAATTTTTTAATTTTTTGTGGAGATGGAGTCTCTCTATGTTGTCAGGACTGGTCTTGAACTCCTGGGCTCAAGTGATGCTACTGCCTCAGCCTCCCAGAGTGCTCGGATTACAGGTGTGAGCCACTTGGCCTGGCTGTCTGCAATTTTTATTGTCAGAAGAGATGAAAACTATCATTGAAATCTGCCCATTGGGCAATACACTGTCTAGCAATGAATGGTCAAAGTGGTAGGTTCAGGCTTCTAAAATTCAACAACTTGAGCATTTTCATCAGTATCTCATACTAGGACTGTAAATTTCAAATTGAATTACTGCCCTAATTTATGTGTCAAGATAAGAAACACTGAGTTTCAGATGCCACTGAAATAGTGCTTACTGCAGCTAGTCTGGAATCCTGTGGGAAGATTACCTATGAAGATTACAAACTGAAGAAGGATGCAAATGGAAAGAATTTTATGAAAGATTGAAACATAATTTTAAATTTCGGAATTTCTGGGGCCAGAAGTAAAGAGTATTACACGTATTATTATATCTTTCCTACAACGTAGATGAGGTGGATCCAACCTGATCTTACGTGCTTGCTCCACCTTAAGGTCGTCTCTTACCCACATTGGTTCAAAAAAAAGGATCTTTTTGTCAACAATCCATAAGAAACAGTTTAACTTTCTACACTGTGTGTAGAAACTTAGCATTAAGAACAAGCATTTTAACTTACATTACTGTAATATACTTAAGTAATTTTTAAGCTTACAATTTTTCAATAACTATATATGGAAAACATGTAAGTTGGCTGCTTCATAACAACCTAAGGAGAAGTGGACTGGGATTTCTTAGTAGCCAATTTATTTCTTCCATGATTCTTTTTAAAACTGTAACCTTACAAAACAGCCTTTCCCTGTTTTTGGTATCTTGTCCTCTTTGCAATAACAGTCTGCTCCCAGATTTTTTTTTTTTTTTTTTTTTTTTGAGACCGGGTGTTGCTCTGTTGCCCAGGCTGGAGTGTATTGGCATAATAACAGTTCACTGCAGCCCTGACCTTCCACGCTCACATGATATCCCACCCATGCCTCCTGAGTAGCTAGGACCACAGGTGTGCACTGTGCTTAATTAAAAACAAAAATTATTTGTAGAGATGGAGTCCCCTGTGTTACCCAGGCTGGTCTTGAACTCCTGGGCTCAAGAGCTTCTCCCACCTCAGCCTCCCTAAGTGCTGAGATTACAGGCATGAGCCACCATACCTGGCCTGCTCCCAGATTTTTCATTCTTGGATTCCATTTTACCCTGCGGCCAACTGACTTCAAGATAATGACCTTTGGGAGGCCAAGGCGGGCGGATCACAAGGTCAGGAGATGGAGACCATCCTGGCTAACATGGTGAAACCCTGTCTCGACTAAAAATACAAAAAATTAGCCGGGCATGGTGGCAGGCGCCTGTAGTCCCAGCTACTCAGGAGGCTGAGGCAGGAGAATGGCGTGAACCCGGGAGGCAGAGCTTGCAGTGAGCTGAGATCGCGCCACTGCACTCCAGCCTGGGCGACAGAGCAAGACGCTGTCTCAAAAAAAAAAAAAAAAAAGATAATGACCTAATGAATAAAGTATGGGCCAGCTCTGTTGGCAGAATTCAGAAGCATCAGCCGTGTCACTGCTTAATTCTGCTTTTTTTTTTTTTTTTGAGATGGAGTTTTGTTCTTGTCACCTAGGCTGGAGTGCAGTGGCGAGATCTCAGCTCTGCAACCTCTGCCTCCCAGGTTCAAGCGATTCCCTTGCCTCAGCCTCCCGAGTAGCTGGGATTACAGGTACCCGCCACCATGCCTGGCTAGTTTTGTATTTTTAGTTAGCCATGTTGGCCAGGCTGATCTCCAACTCCTGACCTCAGGTGATCTGCCCGCTTTGGCCTCCCAAAGTGCTGGGATTAAAGGCATGAGCCACCGTGCCCAGCCAGTTCTGCAATTTATAGGCACAATTTTAGCAAATAGCAGGTATGTCATAGAGGCAAATCCAGAGTCACTTTTACCAGTAGTTAGTGCAAAAGGAGTTAGGAGTCATTTTTCTATTGCAGCTGTCCATGAAAGGCATGATTGATATTCTGTGTATCAGATGCAATATTTAAGAGACACTCTACATTTAACTTGACCCCCTCTCTACCTAACAGAGCTGTACTGATGTGCACATCACTTTTTCTTTGTCCCACATTGTAGGTGCTCATGTGACTATCACGGATCGAAAAGTAGCATTAGAATTTCTTAAATCAAACGTTCAAGCCAACTTACCTCCTCATATCCAATCCAAAACTGTTGTTAAGGAGCTGACTTGGGGACAGAATTTGGGGAGTTTTTCTCCTGGAGAATTTGACCTGATACTTGGAGCTGATATCATATATTTAGAAGAGACATTCACAGATCTTCTTCAAACACTGGAACATCTCTGTAGCAATCACTCCGTGATTCTTTTAGCATGCCGAATTCGCTATGAACGGGATAACAACTTCTTAGCAATGCTGGAGAGGCAATTTACTGTGAGAAGGGTTCACTATGATCCTGAAAAAGATGTACATATTTACGAAGCACAGAAGAGAAACCAGAAGGAGGACTTATAATTGGCTATAATTTATAAGAATGCTGTCATTGAGTGTGTCACTTAAGGTCTTAGACTGCAAATCTAACCATATGTAATGTCTTACTGTACAAAAAGTCTAAACCAAAGGTTCTCAGGGGAGAAAGCACATGTGCAGTTTTAAAACAAAGCAGTGCTTTGTCTCATTGCTATGAGTTTTAGTCATACTTTACTCACTCTGAAATCCAATTAACATTAAAGGATTAAGTGTGAGATTTTGGTTTATGCTATTTCTGTATCTCATACTACTCCCTCTTAATAAACAGTTTACACTGATGACATGAAGGCTGGTATAAAGGTATCTTTAAATGAGCAAGCTTTCTTTGGTAAGATTAAATCTTACAAATTATTTTTAAAACCTTCTGATATATACAATGTTTAGCCAAGTTTTCTGATTTTCCGAATGTAAAACAAAAGGTTTAACATACATTCCTTGAGCTGTTAGTGCTATTGAAACCTTTTGCCCTGTTTAAGTCCTAAAAACTTTTAGTTGGTTGAGTAGGATATGAGGTTTTTTGAGTCTCATATCATACTTTTTGCCTTAATTTCAGGTTTATATATGTTAATAAAGGAATTAAATAAAAATGAAATTTCAGTTACTTTTTGAAAGCACCTGAAATCTGGCTGGGTGCGGTGGCTCATGCCTGTAATCCCACCACTTTGGGAGGCTGAGGCAGGCAGATCACTTGAGGTCAGGAGTTCAAAAACAGCCTGGCTAACATGGTGAAACCCCATCTCTACTAAAAATACAAAAATTAGCCGGGCGTGGTGGCAGGCGCCTGTAATCCCAGCTACTTGGGAGGCTGAGGCAGGAGAATCACTTGGACCTGGGAGGCAGAAGTTGCAGTGAGCTGAGATTGCACCATTGTACTCCAGCCTGGGGGACAAGAGCAAGACTCCGTCTCAAAAAAAAAAAAAAAAGCACCTGAAATCTTGAATAGGTTGTCTATTTCAAGTCAGAAGCTGAGGTTTTCCCCTTCTGCTTTACCCTTGCTCAAATGTCTTAATGCAATTATTTCCCGAGCTTTCCTTGCTTCCTTAACAATGCATAGGATGACATTAGAAGTTTTAAATCTCATCCCTCCCTGAGAGGTTAGCTTCCCATATGTAAGCTCCTTTTGTATTGTACTTGTAATTGCTCATTCAACGTTAGTATTGCCCCATAGAGTGTAAGCTTCTTGAGGGCCAAGAATACTTCTGCCTCTTCCATTGTTGCTTCCCGAGTACCTTCTGTATATTTCATAACCAAATAATGAAAAAGATATATTCCATTTAAAGGACATTGACTTTGGGTTAAATGATTGTTATACTGTTTGATGATTATCTTTGATAACACTTTGACATCTCACACACACATGAACTTTTCTTTTTACAATGCAAACATTTAAACAATAGCTTAACTTTAGACTGCAAGAATATAATCTCAATATGGTATTTGGTACTAGAGATAGATTTCTTTTATAAAATCTTAAAAACAGGACGTTCTCTTCCTTTTAATCCCAGAGGTGAAAATATTCAGTATGTCATTTTCTACATATATTGAAATAGCAGTTTCACTTTAATAAAGATGGATTAAAAGTTGTGAGCATTCTGTGATATACTAGTTCAACACAAGTCTAATACACGTGAAATGGAAATATCCATTGCTTACTGAATCCATAAAATGTCAGTGCTGCACCATGAATATGAAAGATTGTTTAAAACAAAGCCTGGCAGTATCAACAACACTGTAGTGACAAGCCAGTCCCACTTAGGTATGTTATTGGAAATGCATATATTAGTTAGAGTTCAGTTTCTTTAAGATCCATAACTTTGGAGATGGGTGTTAACATGGATGGGGCAGGGTGGGTTAGAGGTGGGAGCTTCAATAATATGCCTGGGTGATCTACCAAATGAGGTAAGCTATTATTGGGTTGTTTTCCATTTTCATAAAACATTAAGAATCAGAAAAATTTGAAGGCAGCTTTTTTCCTTTGACCTACAAATTAGAAGCAGAGGCAAGAAAAAACAAAAATCATCATAAATAGGTTGTCCAAGTGAAAAATCAAGTGATTTTCTTGGCTTGGGGCTTAGAATGTTGTTGCAGGTCAGGTTCCTTGGGGAAATAGACTCAAAGATTGAGATTAGGGTGTGAAAAGTTTAAATGGGAATGCTTTTTCCAAGATCAATATTCTGACCTTGGAAAGCAGACAGACTGGGAAAGAGGAAGAAATTGGGCTGGGATGTAGTCAGGAAAGTCCTCAGCTAATTCTTTAGAGTTGAGATGGTCCTGCAGTTAAGCCATAACTGAAGCAGGTGATGGTCCTTTATGACCCTGCGTGGACTGGTGGATACAAGGGTCATAACCTGAAGCTGAAGACAATACTGGAGAGGGAGTCTGTTGGGAGCCATCAGCCATCAACATTCCCGGAAGCTGGGGAAATGAGTGTTTCAGGTGTGTGTGTGTGACAGAGCGAGCGAGAGCGTATCTGAGCAGCACACCACAGTGTCCACTACCAATGTCAGTGAAGTTGGGATGTATTTTTTACTTAAATATTTTATCCCATAAATGCACATTTTAAGTGTGCTTGTTTTGTCCTCAAGTTAAAGATAGAAACCTAATCCAAACCTATTTTACTAAGTCTTGATTCTCACTCACATTGCCCAATTTCTTTAAACAGTTATGCATTTAAATAATCCAGTGGGTATCACTAACTTTTCCCCCAATTAATACCAAATACTGCTGCCAAGATGCTGTGTTAAAATGTATGTATGATACAAGGTTCTTGGAACCCCACTATAAAGAATGTTGTTTTCCAAGTAGATTATCACTTAAAGGGTAGCTTGCTTTAGTTCATGGTAGATGGCCTGGATACCATCTTTAAATAGTAGTTATCAAAATGCTTTTATCTGTTAACTGAACACTAGATTGCAAACTCAGGGCAGGATAACATTATTTGGAATGTTTTATCTTAGCAAATACAATTTATGCTCCTAGAAAGCAAGGATGGTAGGACATGTCCGTATATCTTTTTTTTTTTTTTTTTTTTTTTTTTTTTGAGATGGAGTTTTGCTTGTTACCCAGGCTGGAGTGGAGTGCAGTGGCGTGATCTTGGCTCACTGCAGCCTCTGCCTCCTGGGTTCAGGCAATTCTTCTGCCTCAGCCTCCTGAGTAGCTGGGATTACAGGTGCCCGCCACCATGCCCGGCTAATTTTTTGTATTTTTAGTAGAGATGGGGTTTTAATTATATTGGCCAGACTGGTCTCGAACTCTTGACCTCGTGATCCACCCACCTCAGCCTCCCAAAGTGCAGGGATTATAGGTGTGAGCCACCATGCCTGACCTTATATTCTGTATTTCAGGTGGTAACATGGTGCCCTGTTCATAAAGGGAGTTCACACTGACTCATGAAAAATACACATTCCTTTACAGATGAGTTACCATATACTTAATTTATGTGCTTTATTTCTCCTTGCCCAAGGTATAGGAGAAATAAATTTGCAGGAATATTAAAGTATTGAGGCATACTCTGAATAACAAAATTACCATAATGTAAAAGATTCACCTCCAATAATAATACCATTTAATTGCTGTTTATGGGAAGCATTTGCTGCCAATTCTTTAAAAATGAACAAAAATAAAATTTTAAAGTACTTAAAAAAATCACTATATAATGTACCCCAGTACTGTTAAGTGGCCCTAGGTATAGGACTTCACTTAATAGTTGGTAAAACAGACTTGTAATTTGTGTTAGTGTTAGACAAACAGTCACAACCTCACTGCTCCCCAGAATGTCTCTCTAGAGAGAAGTAGCTTTCTCAAGGTCTTTTAACACGAATGTAGTGAGTATAGAGAACCCTGCTCTGGGAAACTGGAGACTTTTATTGTCTTAGCACTGACATAAACAGCATGACACCAGATAGTCCTTAGTTCTGTTTTACCTTAAAACGTGAAGATTTTTTTTTTTTTTTTTTTGAGATGGGAGTCTTGCTCTGTCGCCCAGGCTGGAGTGCAATGGCACAATCTCGGCTCACTGCAACCTCTGCCTCCTGGATTTAACCGATTCTCCTGCCTCAACTTCCCAAGTAGCTGGGATTATAGGCGCCTGCCACCATGCCTGGCTAATTTTTGTATTTTTTAGTAGAGACGGGGTTTTACCATGTTTGTCAGCCTGGTCTCAAACTCCTAACCTCAGGTGATCTGCTCGCCTCTGCCTTGGCCTCCCCAAGTGCTGGGATTACAGGTGTGAGCCACTGCACAAGGCCCAACTTGAAGATTTAATTGTTAGCTCTTTCTGCTCTAAAATCATGTTACACCTGTATTTCCTTCTACAACCAGAGAGGAGTTAAACATTTAGTAACACTAGAAAAGATGGCATATTGAAAACTTGTTTCTTTGCTAAGAACAATTATTTCTGAGGATGAGATTAGAAAGAAAACAGTATTAACAGAGATGAGAAAAGGAAAGCCTTATTAGTCTGTGCCACTTCTAATTTTAATTCCAGAAAAAAATGCCTAGACTGTAAAGTTTGACATAAAAATAGTAATCAACATAATTTAATAAAAATTGCTTAGCAGATACCTAATAATAATTAGGAAACAATATCCAAATACGAAGAAAACCATAATTCAGAAATAACTTTTACTTCTCAGTATCCTGGAGATATAACTTGTGTAGACCTAGTTACCAACCTGTGTATATCTGTAACAGTAAAAAATGTCAAACAGCCAAATGTCCCCAAAAGAGGGTACTGGTTAAACTGTATCTGTACAATGGCAGCTGTTTATAAACCACTGTTTGTAGCTACCTTTTGTATAAGAAAGGGAGAGGGAGGAGGAGAGAACATACATTATATTTGTGTATATATGCACAGACTGTCATGAAAAACATAACACAGAAACTGCTTACAGTTTGCCCTTTTGCATGTTCCATTTTTTTTTACAAGTGTACATATTTCATGAAGTTTGAAAATAATGAGGACATTATAAAGCAAAAATTTATAGGTGAAAATTATAAGGGCCTAGTACCCAGAATATATAAGGAACTTAGAACCCAACAATAAAATTTCAGTGAACAAAGGACTTGAACAGACATTTCTCCAAAGAAGATACACAGGTGGCCAAACACAAGAAAAGATGCTCTACATCATTAGTAATCAGGGAAATGCAAATCAAAACCACAATGAGAGACCACACCCATGAGGATGGCTATAATTTTTTAAATGGCAAAATAAGTGTTGGTGAAGGTGTGGAGAAATTGGAACCCTCATACATCAATGGTGGAAGGTAAAATGGTACAGTGGCTGAGGGAAAGTTTGACAGTTCCTCAAAAAGTTAAATGTACAACTTCAATATGACCCAGCAACTCCACTCCCAGGTATATACCCCAAATAATTGAAAACAGGAACTCAAATACTTGTACAGGAACATTCATAACAGCACTATGAACATTAAACGATAGAAACAACTCAACTGGATGAATCAATAAACTTACGGTATATATCCACAATGGTATACTTACTATAAAAAGTATACTTAGCTATAAAAAGGAATGAAGTACTGCAAACATGCTACAATGGATCAACCTCAACAACATGTTAAAGAAGCTAGACCAAAAAAGTAACACACATATTGTATGATTCTCACATGAAATACCTGGATGTAAATCCATAGAAATAGGAAGCAGATTGGTGGTTGCCAGGGACAAGTGGGGAGGAGAAAATGGAGAGTAACGGGGCTTTATTTTGGAGTGACGAGAATGTTTTGGAGCTAGATAGAAGTGGTGGTTGCACACCATTGTGGATGTACTACCACTTAATCGTTCACTTAAAAAGTTTATTTTGTTATGTGAATTGCATCTTAATTAAAAGCAAGGATAGCATTCAAATCCTGGACATTATCCTTCCTTTCCATTTGGTGTCAGGCCCGTTAGAATTCTCGTCCGGTTTGGTCAGCGCACTTAAGATGTGGAGAAATCAGAATGCAGTTAAGAGGGAGGATAACACTGATTAAGGCAGCGCTTTTCTAGGTTTCCCCTAAACAATTTAACAGGTGGATAGTGGCACCGCTTACGGGATGGAAAAACCAGCTGAAGGAAGATTTGGGGGAGAAGTTAAGTGTTTTATCTTGGGCCTGTGTTTTGCAACCAGAGTGTAAAAGACATATGTTAAATCTTCAGTGGAGAAGCACTAAAACTAGAAATGGATCAGAATTTTCTCTTTGGATGTGACTTCTCAAGGATGTGGTCTTGTCATTTCAGTGCCTGGTCAAATGACAATGAAGATGGGCAATCTTTTCCTGAAGGTCCAAGCACCTGAACATGGCAGGGTGACCTCAGATTCTGATATGCTCAGAACAACCCTGGTTCATGCCTATTGTCCCCCATGTAATTAATACCACTCTCAAAAATGTCTCATTTTGTGCAATACATTATGTAAACATTGTTGTAGAAAATAAATGAAATTAATCCTTCCAATACAATGGCAGGTGTAGCAGGCTTGAACACATCTTGACAGTGAAGAAACATACGAATATGCAGCTGCTTATTTTCAGATGTCTCAGAACTTATTTCAGAAGTTAATAGTCTTTTTATTCTTACATCTTAAGCAGAGATTAACCATATCCCTTTCCCTTTCCTTCCAATTTATATAATCAGATTTTTAGAATTGCAAGGGGACCTGAGAAGCCATATATTCTTATTGTCCTTTCAGTGAACACATGTGTTTTATGACATCAGAGACAGCTGGTCATATGTCTCCATTGGTCATCTTGACAGTAACATCTCCAAATCCACAAACAGGCACTGTTCAATCTTATTGAAAAACAGGTTTTGTCCTGAAAATTAGGGATCCAATAACTGAAGATATGTTCTTGTTGTCTGAATTAGTTTTGTTGCCTTCCGTCACAAGCTTGTGTGTAACTTTAAGTCCAATAAAACATGGCTTCACTCTACTAGCAAAAAAACCCAACAAAATATCAAGAGATCCCATTCCCAAAAAAGAGACTTACAGAGTTTTTAAAAGCATGTTTATGTGACTGCACATAAATGTTTGTGTAAAAAGAGCATTATGACAGTTGATACCACAAAGATTACAGTAAGAAAAAGCACTTTATGACAATATTTCACAAATTCACAAGGATCACTTTAATATACAAAGCAACTGCTACCATTCTGAACACAAAGCAGCTATTATGTACATAGTGTTAATAAAATGCATTGTAACTCAGTACATTTTTTTCTTTACACATAAAGCACAAAAAGATTTAGGTAAAAAAATTAAAACAGGGATGTTTCTAGAATGTAGGGAATTTTATTAGAAATGTATTTCCCTCATTATTTATTTATTATTCAACTCCAATAGAAACATCAGAGTTAAAAATCAATACCCTGTTTTGTGCTGACAGTTTTGGGGAAAGTCTTTACCCCAGTCCTCAAGGAAAAACCAAAAAGCCAAACACCTTTCTAGGAACTTCCCTGATTATTTTGCTTTTAAAAAGTTTCAAGTGATACATCTGGGTTAGAAATAATTCCTTTTGTAGGGAGTGGGGGAGTTACAACTGACATGTGGACAAATCAGTCAAGGACAACTTTACATGGAAAACTGCTAACTAGCACTCTTCTTTGCCACCCCTAATAAATCTATACTCAAAAAAATGTTGACAAATTATTTCCCACTTTTAATATAAATAATTTTATTACATACACAAATTGGAGTGGCACTTGGATAAAAATACATCTATAAAGCATTTACCAATTTAATTTTAAAAACATAAGAAAATAAAACCTCCCAAACACAATGATAGATCATTTCACTTGGCCAACAAACATAAAATCATTATTTGCAGAGATTTTCTTCCTTCCCTACCAATTTTTAAACTATCTCAGATTTACTCTCACATCTCTGAGATGCTTCTCAGACAAAAACTTGGAAATGCCATACTTCTATAGGCAAGTAATGTTAGGTCCAATGTGAATTTCCTACTCTTTGATAATTTTCAAAGACATTTCCAGAAGATTGTTCATTTTCCTTTTACTTGCTGGTGAGAATAATTAAAAATGTATCATGTCATAACCAGCTGGGACCTGCACCCACCGTACCAGAATGCAGACAGGTCAGTATTTTCTTTCTGTGCTAAAACTGCCTGTTTATAATATCAACTTGCATCACCGGCTTTGTTCTATTTTATTTATATATTTTTAAAATTTTTCTTTTTTTAAAAAATAAATTTCAAGCTAAAACACCTGAAATATAATCCCTCCATTCAAACGTTATCTGGTCCCTCTTAAAGTCGGTCTGCCCCCTGAGGACACATACAAAGGCTTAAGCTACATTCACTAATCAATAAGAACTTATCATAAGCAGATGAGACAGATGGAACTTCAGCACCCTGTTTATTTGAAAATTTTCCATACTGACTCAGCTTCATGATATGTTCAGCCCCTCAAAGATTAATGCCTCTCCTAGCCATTGATTCTACAATGTCAAGGAAACCAGTTCCTAGTACATACAGTGACTGTGCAGTCAACTTAATAGTCAACATTATTACATTAAGAATATTCAAGATGTATGTAAGCCACCCAACAAAAAGTTCTAGTTGTGCTTTGTACAACTGAGTGAACAAATTTATCTCACAACTCTTCACCTACAGGCTTACTATGCACACTTTACTTTCTCCTTCCTCATCTGCAATCAGTCAAATTTAGGCAGCATTTCTCTGATGTTAACAAAGCCATTAAAAATGAAAATAATTCAGTAAAATGATTACATGTGGTCTCTGTGAAGACAATTGCTCTAAAAAGTCTTGTACTATTCTAGACAAATTAGTGGACATTTTGGCATACTATGTACAGTATTAATGTTGTGATGAGGATAAAGTCTCATTAAAAATTGAAAATAAATATTATTCACTTGAGTTATTTTCCCTTCAATCTTTATCCAAGATGAAAAAGAATAAAACAAGGTTTGAGCCCGTCTTTTAATTAACTGGGCTAGTCAGATCTAATTTCCTGAAGTTCTTTTACAGCTGTTTTTAAGGCTAGCTTTTAGGTGCTAAAATATTTTAATTAATGAAAAACTTCCATTTAAAAAGTCACATGATTTGAAGAGAGGAGAAAGACTAAAAAGTTGAGAATTACTTGATGAGGGAATTTCTTAAGTTGCTAATACCCAAACTAGGTCATTTTAAAAAGTGCAAGTTACACCAAACATTTACAAAGGACAGAATGTAAATATATTCCAAATAAATATACAACTTTTCTATTAGATCCATGGGGGAAAAATATACCAATAGCTTTCAGGGCTACAAAGGCAACAAAAATAAAGCCTCTTGAAAATAACTGAAAAGGTATGTAACACTATTCTAAAACCCACTTTAATTCAAGATCTTAACTATAAGATATATTAGCCCTATTTAATCCTGCAAAATGAAGCAACCGTGATCTTCAAAATAAACAGAGACCAATTTCTGGTAACAGCTGACTATAGCTGATCATAGAATTAAAAACTTATTAAATATGAAAAGAAATCTAGATTGAAGTCACTTCAAGTAAGTAAAAGTATCATGGTTTAAACAAACATATTTCCTCCTAAGCCTTTGTATGATTCCACATGTCACTCCAAAAGGTCAAAATGATAGTAGGGATTTGTCCTGAGAGACAAACTTCAGCCAGATGACATCTGATAGAATAGGCTGCCTGACTGGTATTGTGCTTTCAGAGACTAGCACTGCTGCTGACCTATCGTCAAAACACATTTTCTGACAAAATCCCTGCTCAAATGAAATGCCAAAATTCCTCCCCCAGGATGATTTTTGAAAAAATCAGTGGTTCCTTTAAAAAGCTATCTTCAAGGCCGGGCGCGGTGGCTCAAGCCTGTAATCCCAGCACTTTGGGAGGCCGAGACGGGCGGATCACGAGGTCAGGAGATCGAGACCATCCTGGCTAACATGGTGAAACCCCGTCTCTACTAAAAAATACAAAAAACTAGCCGGGCGAGGTGGCGGGCGCCTGTAGTCCCAGCTACTCGGGAGGCTGAGGCAGGAGAATGGCGTAAACCCGGGAGGCGGAGCTTGCAGTGAGCTGAGATCCGGCCACTGCACTCCAGCCTGGGCGACAGAGCGAGACTCCGTCTCAAAAAAAAAAAAAAAAAGCTATCTTCAAAATGTTCTTACCACTGTTATAGCTGCCACAGACAAATCATAAAAACCAAATACTTTTGGGGGAGATGCTTTCAAGTGACTAGTAACATATTTAAAAGTATCAAGCCAAAGAAAACTAATAAAAAATAAAATACTTGGAAGAAAATTAGAAGATAAAATCAATTGTTGAGTGCTGGAGTAATGCAGTCATAGAAACTACCAGAAGGGATGCAACAGAACACACAAAAATGTAAAATTTCATCTGACCTCAATATACTATAATACTCAGCATTCCTGACTTAAGAGCTCTCAGAGCTTTAGATTATATACTGTATATATATATATATATATATGTACACATATACAAATGCCACCCCCCCCCAATAATATCTAAATGAAGAGAGCACCTATGACAATATTATGGTTGCCAATATGGTACTTGAGTTTGAAAAATAATGAACTTAAAATTGTATCTGATAGCAATTATTTAATAATGAACACACTGGATCTAGCCCTTTCTAAGCCACTTTTCAGTTAAACACTATCAAAGCTTGAAAACTCATAAGAGTAATATATCAAAAATAAACCCCTCCCCACTTCATTTTTATTAGAGTTAATCTGTCCTATAGATAAAAGTGCCACATGGCCCTATATTTGCAAAGTGAGCAATACGAAACTTGCTATTTTCTAGGCAAATCAGTAGCATATATACAAATTCCTATGATGACATTTTTAGTCCCTTTTGGCCAATATAAAGAGAAAAAGATTTATTACTGGTAATGTGGCCACATATGTTATTGGCTACAAGGTTTTTAAAAATTATGTCATTTTCTTAATAAAGATTCTCAAAGTTTCATGCTTACAAACAAACCTCCCCACCATTCTTGCATTAAAAAAAGAAAAAACCTGCACAAAAGATGCTTGATTTTTATCTTTATAAACCAAAATCTTCAAGTCTCACCAAAGGTCTAAAACAGATTTAGCAACAGGATACATTTCTCACCTCACCATTAGGTAACTGACTTCAAAACCAGTGCAATCATCCTCAAGGTATGAAGGACAAGGTCTTTATAACTTATAAATTCATGCAGCTCACATGAATGTGATTGCCTTGATTTATCAGGGACTAAGAGGGCCACCAACTTCCCACTAAGTAGAAAGCCTCAACTTTTGAAAAACTTTAGAGAATACAAACTGCTAAACATCAGGCAATTTTTCATTTATAACACTTATGACATTCAAAATGTTCAATTCGACATTTTGACTCAATAAATAATTCCAACTTGTGAACATATTGTGACTTTGCTTGATTTCTGTTAAACCAGTTTTAAAAAATGACATATCTATGCTGTTACACAATTTTTATGCTATAACTTTCCCCATTAGCTCAGCAGGACAAACATCAACTTTATAGTTGTTTGAAAGCCTTCTTGAGAATCTGGTGAACTGTCCAAACATAAAGACTACATCACTCAATTCTTAGAATGATGCTCCTTCATAAACTCTGTTCATCCTTGAAAAAAGACAATGGTTTGTTACAAACAAAAATATACCATTTACAAATGTAATTAAAATCTTACTTTTAAAAATGGATCCAGCAATTAACACTTAAATCTTCATATTTTGTTAAACAAGCTTGACTTTCTTAAATAACTCTTGACTAAATAAAAAACGTTAGTTTTCTAAGTGTCTCAACTCTTTTTTAAAAGGAATTTCCTTCCCAAATGAGAAATTTTTTTATTTTTATTTTTTGAGACAGAGTCTCACTCTTGTCACCCAGGCTGGAGTGCAATGGTGCTATCTCGGCTCACTGCAACCTCTGCCTCCCAGGTTCAAGCGACTCTGCTGCCTCAACCTCCCGAGTAGCTGGGATTACAGGCGACCGCCATCAGGCCCGGCTAATTTTTCTGTTTTTAGTAGAGATGGGGTTTCACCATGTTGGCTGGGCTGGTCTTGAACTCCTAACCTCAGGTGATCCACCCACCTCGGCCTCCCAAAGTGCTGGGATTACAGGCGTGAGCCACTGCGCCCGGCCCCAAATGAGAAATTATAATCTAATATTATGTCAGTTTCCAATTTTTAAAATTCACCTTAGTCTTTTTTTTTTTTTTAAAGAGTAACTGTTAGATTTATCGAGCTTAGTGAATAAAATGAGTAATAATTAAAAGTGGTATTGAAAACAATGTATGATATACACAAATACAGACTTTTAATCAGGAATTAAAATTATAAAATGACAAAGGCTATACAGCATATTGGAAAGCTAAAGCAGAACTAATAACTACTCTTTTTACAAGAGAACAAAAAATGTTTTGTAAGAATGACAATCCAAATATTGCAGTACAGCAGTCATTCAAATATGTCTGAAAATAACTTTCCTTGTGCACATCTAACACTGTACTTTTTATATCCTTACAACTTCTTTCATTTAAAAAATTCAGTAGAGATTCTCTGTTAAATTGTTAATATGGAAAAGATTTAAAATCAGTATTTTTTGACAACATGTAACATTTCATAAACAAATATATATCACTGCTTTATTTGACATCTTGAAGGCTTTCTTGGTGGTGGTATAATGTAAGTGCAATGGGCAACAGTAAATTAGAAATATCTTTTTATGTAAATGAGTGACAATATAAATATTTTTGAAGGTGAGGACAATAACATTTATTTAAAAATCTTGTTATATAACTCAAGGGATTGGTTTACTGATCAGCATTTTACTAAGAATTTAGTACTAACTAAAATATGCTTTGTACTTTTATTTACTTTGATTTAAAATTCAAATACCATGCTTTTTCATTCAGCTGGTTACTTCTTTTAATGTATTCAAAAATGTTGAACACATACAGAACTGAATTAAGAAGCAACAACTGCCCTATGGAAAAGCTGTATTAGTACAGAATGCTTTTAAGAACCAAGGACAAATTTTCAGTATTGAAGAAGAGAACATACATAGAAAGCACTCCAAATTCATTTCTAATTCCTTCAATACCATACTAAAGTTCTTTTTAGAGGATATGTCTCTTAACAGTTTTACATAATTCACAATGAGAATGTGAAAACATATCAATTTGGCAATCAACACTTCTTCATTGCACCTTACTTACTTTATGCATGCGGCCCACACATTACTTCAGCTCAAGAGGCTGGGGTAATTCTGTCCCTAAGGCAATCAAGGAGCTCAGCACAAACCTTGAAATTATTTTAAAAAATATTCTCTTTTCCTCATTTCTCCCATCAATTTACAAGTAAACAAATTATTACTTCTTGAGGAGGGTGGGGGTTGAAAAGCAGAAGTCTCTTCATGATTCCTGGCGTTGAAAATTTCTTGAGGGGAGAAGTGGAGGCAGGTGTTGGAACATTCACAGTTTAATGCAAAAGCACAAATGAATGAAATTCTGTAGTTGCTTTCAGGCAGTTTTGCGCATAGAAAAAAAGAAATGTTTAGAAAATAAAATGTTTATTTTGTCTTTCAGGTTGTGGCCAAGCCAGTCCATTTTCCACCTTAACAGGTGAAAATTTAAATCCCAAATTAATCTGATTTGTGGCAGTAAAGGTCCTTAAGTGCTTTTAGCTCCTCAATCAATGTCTTGTTTTGATTTTCAAGCACTGCCACTCTGTTTTCTAAACATTTCACATATTCTTTCTTCTTTCTACGACACTCTCGAGCTGCTTCCCTACAAGCAAAAGAGGACGGGAAAAATAATGCAAATGATTTCCACATATTTATTTTGGATTACCTTTTTTTTTTCTTTTTTAAAGAAATAGCTCACAGCAACCAACATTTTAGTATATATTAAGAATTGGAAAAGATACACAGAATGACTTGGAAATTACCTTATATTAAAAATTTTAATCTGGCCAGGCGTTGTAGCTCACGCCTGTAATCCCAGCACTTTGGGGGGCCAAGGCGGGGGGGGGGATCACCTGAGGTCAGGAGTTCAAGATCAGCCTGGCCAACATGGCGAAACCCCTCTCTACTAAAAACACAAAAATTAGCGGCGCGTGCCTGTAGTCCCAGCTACTTGGAAGGCTGAGGTACGGGCATCGCTTGAACCTGGGAGGCAGAGGCTGTAGTCGCCACTGCACTCCAGCCTGAGTGACAAGAGTAAGACTCCATCTCAAAACAAACAACTCCATAAACAAATAAGACCTAAATGACCACTTAAAAATTACACCTCTCACTCTTAAGATATTCTGCATAATTCCTGCAAAACTTGAACTTCTATCCATATCAACAACTAAGAAAACATTAAAGCTAAATTTCAATGTGTAATAATCCTTTAAATAGAAAATCTTACAAACTAATCATTTCAGGGCATTTAAAAAATCTAACAGTCTCTTCAATAAATGGTGCTGGGAAACCTGGATATCCACTGCAAAAGAATGAGGTTGGACCTCACCTTATGTCACACACAAATATTAACTCAAAATAGATCAAAGACCTAAACATAAGACCTAAAACTATAAAACTTCTAGAAGAAAACACTCTCTGACATTGGATTTGGCAGTGATGTCTTAAATACAATAGCAAAAGCAGAGGTAACAAAAGCAAAATAGACAAATAGGACTATATCAAACTAAAAAACTTCTGCACACCAAAAGACACAATAAATAGTAAAAAGGCAACCTACAGAATGAGAAGAAATATCTGCAAATCATGTATCTGCTAAGGGGTTAAGATATAGAATAGGCAAGGTGTATGGCTCATGCCTATAATCCCAGCACTTTGGGAGGCTGAGGTGGGAGAATCTCTTGAACTCGTGTTCAAGACCAGGCTGGGCAATATAGTGAGACCTTGTCTCTACAAAAAATATTTTAAAAATCTAGCCAGGTGTGGTGGCACATGCCTGTAGTCCCAGCTGCTTAGGAAGCTGAGGTGGGAGGACTGCTTGAACTCAGGAGGTCTTAGGTTGCAGTGAGCCATGATCCTGCCACCTGCATTCCAGCCTGCGCGACAAACCAAGACCCTGTTCTCAATTAAAAATTAGTTAGGTGGTGTGTGCCTGTAGTCTCAGCTACTCAGGAAGCTGAGGTTGGAGGCTGGGAAGTCAAGGCTGCAGTGAGCCATGATCATGCTGCTATACCACAGCTTGGGAGACAGCTAGTAAGATGCTGTCTCAAAATAAAGGAAAAAAAAAAAATCTAGAATATATAACAAACTTTTGAACTCAACAGCAAGATAACCCAATTTAAAAAATGGGCATAGGGACTTGAACATAGATTTCTCTAGAGATATATAAATGGCCTATAAAAAGATGCTCAACATAGACCGGGCGTGGTGGCTCATGCCTGTAATCCCAGCACTTTGGGAGGCCGAGGCGGGTGGATCACGAGTTCAAGACCAGCCTGGCCAACATGGTGAAACCCCATCTCTACTAAAAATACAAAAATTAGCTGGGCATGGTGGCGGGTGCCTGCAGTCCCAGCTACTTGGGAGGCTGAGGCAGGAGAATCGCTTAAACCCGGGAGGCAGAAGTTGCAGTAAGCCGAGATTGCACCACTGCACTCTAGCCTGGGCAACAGAGCAAGACTCCATCTCAGGGAAAAAAAAAAAAAAAAGATGCTCAACATCACTAATCATTAGGGAAATGCAAATCAAAACCACTAGTTATCACCTCACAACCATTAGGATGGCTACTATCAAAAACCACCACTAGCAGAAAATACCAGTTGTTGATGAGGATGTGAGGAAACTGGAACTCTTGCATACTGTCGGTGGGAATGTAAAATGGTGCAGCTGCTATGGAAAATGGAATGGAGGTTCCTCAAAAAATTAAAAGCAAAATTTACTATATGATCCAGCAATTCTACTTTTTCCTACATATCCAAAAGAATTGAAAGCAAGGTCTCAAAGAGATATCTAAACACCTGTGTTCATTGCAGCATTATTCACAATAGCCAAGAGGTGGAAGCAGCCCAAATGTCCATCAGCAGATGAGTGGTAAGCAAAATGTGGTATATACATACAATGTAATATTAATATTATTCAGACTTAGGAAGGCCCTCTGCATGCTAAAACACAGATGAACCTTGAGGGCATTATGCTAACACAAGCTAGTCTCAAAAAGACAAATATTGTATGATTTCTCTTATGAGGCCTCTAAAGTCAATGATATTCACAGAAATAGGACTTAGACTGGTGGCTGCCAGGGGCTTGGGGGAATGAGGAAATGGGGAGCTGTTGTTTAATGGGTATAGAGTTTCAGTTTTGCAAGATGAACAAGTTCTGGAAATCTGCTGCACCACAATGTGAATGTACTTAACACCACTGAACTGTATACTTAAAACTGATTAAGATGGTAAATTTTGTTATATTTTTTACCATGATTAAAAATAAAATTATTTTAAAAATCTAACAGATTAAAAATAATTAAAAATTATTCTTTAGCAAGTTACTCAATCTAAACCAGTAAATTATTTTTTTAGCTCTGTGTGGTCAAGGGCCACAATCTTGTTACTTAAATCTTCATTTTCTGACTGTAAAAAAGACATGGTAATATTTTCTACCTCAAAAGGTTTGTGAGGACTGGTGCGGTGGCTCACCCCTGTAATCCCAGCTCCCAGCACTTTGGGAGGCTGAGGCAGGCAGATCACTTGAGGCCAGGAGTTTGAGACCAGCCTGGCCAACATGGCGAAACTCTCTCTCTACTAAAAATACAAAAACTAGCTAGGGATGGTGGCAGGTGCTTGTAATCCCAGCTACTTGGGAAGCTGAGGTAGGAAAACTTCTTAAACCCAGGAGGCAGAGGTTGCAGTGAGCCAAGATAGCACCACTGCACTCCAGCCTGGGTGATAGAGTTTCCGTTTCAAAAAAAAAAACAAAACAAAAAGCTTGTGAGGATCAAATGAGTTAATATATGTAAAGCACACAATATAATGCCTAGAATGTTGAAGATGTGTTAGCTATTATTATTTTTAGGTAACTCCAAATGGTAGTATACTGCAATTCCATTGATGTCTTCATCCTCATGTAGCCTATCGATTCAAAAAAAAGTAGCATTTTACTCGGGAGGCTGAGGCAGGAGAATGGCGTAAACCTGGGAGGCAGAGCTTGCAGTGAGCTGAGATCCGGTCACTGCACTCCAGCCTGGGTGACAGAGTGAGACTCCGTCTCAAACAAAAACAAAAAAAAAAAAAGTAGCATTTGCTTCTATTTTTCATTTTTATTTTTGAGATGGGGTCTTGCTCTGCTGCCCAGGTTGGAGTGCAGTGGCACAATGAGGGCTCACTGCAGCCTTGACCTCCCAGGCTCAAGTGATCTTCCCGTCTCAACCTCCCAAGTAGCTGGGACCACAGGCAGGTACCACCATGCCCAGCTAATTTATTTTATTATTTTTTGTAGAGACAGTGTCTTGCTATGTTTTCCAAACAGGTCTTGAATTCCTGGACTCAAGCTATCCTCCTGCCTCAGCCTCCCAAAGTGCTGGGATTACAGGCATGAGCCACCGCACCCGGCCTTGATACAAATTTTAAGTAAGTACGACTGATATGCTAAAGTATGACTAATATGCTAAAGGTTCTAATAGGAATGGTGGATAACATGTGAGATCAGATGGGTTATTTCAGCAGTGGCATGGAAGTTATGAAAAGGAATCAAATGGAAATGGAGATAAAGAGTATGTCTGATGTACTCGTAAGTAAAACTGACACAGCTGAGGAAAGAATCAGTGAACTTGAAGACAGAACAACAAAAAGCTGTGTGACAGTCTCCAACATCCTAACATATTTATAACCGTAATCTCAGAAGAAGAGGGAGGACAGGATGGAAAAATATTTGAAGAAAATATATCTGAAACTTTTTTGTTTTTTGAGACAGAGTCCTGCTCTGTCGCCAAGCTGGTGTGCAGTGGCCCCATCTCGACTCACTGCAACCTCTGCCTCCCAGGTTCAAGCAATTCCCTTGCCTCAGCCTCCTGCGTAGCTGGGATTACAGGCACACGCCACCACGCCCGGCTAATTTTTTGTATTTTAGTAGAGATGGGGTTTCACCACGTTGGCCAGGATGTTCTCGATCTCCTTACCTTGAGATTTGCTTGCCTTGGCCTCCCAAAGTGCTGGGATTGCAGGTGTGAGCCACCACACCCAGCCGGTAATTTTCTAAAATTAATGACAGACACCAAGCCACAGACAGAAGAACAATAACTAAGATAAATACGGTGGGGATGGGAGAGGAAGGAGGGAAGGGAGGGAAAAATCCCTAGGCATATTGTATTTGAAATGCTGAAAATCAGAGGCAGAGGGAGAAAAGGAGCATTATATACACACAGATTTCTTGTTAAAAACCATTTAAATCATAAGAAAATGAAGTGACATCTTTTTTTTTCTTGAGATGGAGTCTCACTCTGTTGCCAGGCTGGAGTGCAGTGGTGTGATCTGGGCTCACTGCAACCTCCGCCTCCCGGGTTCAAGCAATTTTCCTGCCTCAGCCTCCCGAATGGCTAGGACTACAGGCATGTGCCACCATGCCAGTTCATTTTTTGTATTTTTAGTAGAGACGGGGTTTCACCATGTTGGCCAGGATGGTCTCGAACATCACACCTTGTGATCCGCCCACCTCGGCCTGAAGTGACATCTTTAAAGTCCGTCACTTCAAATAAAAAAAGATAAACCCAGAATTCTATACCCAACAAAAATATCTTTCAAATATGATGATGAAATAAACGTTCTCAAACAAAACTAGAGGGAATTCATTGCCAGGAGATCTATTTTCTAAGAAATGTAAAAAGGAGTTTTTGCAGCAGAAAGATAAAAGATTAAAACATGGATTTATATAAGGAAATGAAGATATGTACAGTATCTATATGCTGAAAGATAAATTAAGATTATATTGTGTTCATGGAATCAAAAACTAAATATTGTTAAGATGTGACTTCTTCACAATTTGATCGATAGACACAACACAGTCCTAACCAAAATTCTAGCATGCTTTCCGTAGACATCAACAAGCATATTATAAATATATTAAAATGCAAAGGAACCAGAACAGCCAAAACAATTTTAAGAACAAAGTTGGAGGACTCACACTATCAAATTCAAGACTTACTATAAAAGTACAGAACTCAAGGCAACATGGTATTGGCTAAAGGACAGACACAAACATCAATGGAAAGATATCCCAGAAACAGACACACACAAATATGGTCAATTAATTTTTGAAAAAAAAAGCAAGGGCAATTCAATAGAGAAAGAATAGTCTTTTAAACAAATGGTCTGGACAAATGGATGTTCCTATATTAAAAAAATGGATCTTGACACATCCTCATACCTTATACAAAAGTAAACTCAGGAGGGAATTACAGATCTAAATATAAAACTCAACATAAAACTTAACACTTTTAGAGGAAAACAAGTCTGTGTGATATTGATTTAGGCAAAGAATTCTTTTTTCCCTTTTTAGTTGACATAAAATAATTGTACATATTTATGAGATACAGTGATATTCTGGTACGTGTATACGGTATATAATGATCAAATTATGGTAACTAGCATATCCATCTTATTTTGTTGGGTTGTGAACATTCAGAATCCTCACTTCTAGCTTTGTGAAAATACATAACAAGTTGTATTTAACCATATTCACCCTTTGGTGCTACAGAACACCAGAACTCATTCTATCAACCTAGATGTAAGTTTGTATCCATTAACCAACCTCTCCCCATGCTCCCTATCTCACTTTCCCTTCCCAGGCTCTAATACCCACAATTTTACTCTCTACTTCCATGAGCTCAAAAAAATTTTAGCTCTCACATGAGTGAGAACATGTGGTATTTATCTTTCCATGTTTGAGTTATTCTGCATAACCCATAATGTCCCCCAAGTTCATCCATATGGCCACAAATAATGAATTTTCATTCTTTTTAGTGGCTCGATAGTATGCCACTGTATATATATACTGCACTTTTTTTAATCCATTGATATGTTGATGGATATATAGGTTGATTCCCTATCTTAGCTACCGTGAAGTGATGCAATACTGGTTTCCTTTCTTTAGAATAAATACCCAGTAGAAGGATTGCTGGATCATATGGTGGTTCTTTTAGTTTTTTTGAGAAACCTCCACACTATTTTCCATAATGGCTGCATTAATGTACATTCTGACCAACGTTGAGAAAATTCTAACACAAAGAGTTAGAAAGAGTTCACCTTTTTCTGCATCCTCATCAATGTTTGTTACTTTTTGTATTTTTGATAATAATCATTCTAATGTAATGATACTTCATTATGGTTTTAATATGACAATTAGTAATGTTGAGCTTTTCAAATATATTTCTTGGTCATTTATATGTCTTCTTTTGAGAAATGTCTATTCAGACCTTTTCCCAATTTTTAATAGGATTTTTTTTCCTGTTAGGTTGAGTTCCTTGTATATCCTGTTTATCAGTCCTCTGTCAGATGAACAGTTTGTAAATATTCCTCCATTCTCCAGGTTGTCTCTTCACTCTGTTGTTTCTTTTGCTGTTCAGAAGCTTTTTAATTTAGTACTTCCACTTAACTATTTTTCTTTTTGTTGCTTGTGCTTTTGGAGTCTTTGCCATGAAGTTTTTGCCCAGTATAATATCAGGAAACATTTCCCCCATGTTTTCTTCTAGTAGTCTTTAGAGTTTGGGGTCTTATGTTTAAGTATTTAATCCACTTGGAGTGGATTTTTGGGTATGGTGATAGATAGGTATTTAGTTTCATTCTCTGCACACAGATATCCAGCTTCCCCAATACCACTGACTGAAGAGAGTGTCCTTTCCCCAATGTATGTTCTTGGCACATTTGCTGTAAATAAGTAGATTTATTCTGGGTTCTTTATTCTGTTCCACTGGTCTATGTGTCTGTTTTTGTATCAATACTATGTTTTGGTTACTACAGCTCTGTAGCATATTTTGAAGTCAGGTAGTGTGATGCCTCCCATGTTGTTCTTTTAGGTCAGGAATGCTTTGGCTCTTTTTGCTCTTTTTTGCTCTTTTTGGTTCCGTAAGAATTTTAGGATTCTTTTTTCTATTTCTGTTACAAATATCATTTTATTTTGATATGGATTGCACTGAATCTGTAGATTGTTTTGGGTGGTATGGTCATTTTAACAATAGTAATTCTCCCAATCCATGAGTGTGGAATGTCTTTCCATTTGTCTTCCTTGATTTCTTTCATCAGTGTTTTGCAGTTTTCAATGTAGACATCTTTCACCTACTTGGTTATTTATTTATTTTTTGGCTATTGTAAATGGAATTGCTTTCTTCATTTCTTTTTCAGCCAGTACATTATTGGTGTATAGTATTGCTACTGACTTTTGGCCAGGCACGGTGGCTCACGCCTGTAATCCCAGCACTTTGGGAGGCTGAGGCGGGCGGATCACGAGGTCAGGAGATTGGGACCATCCTGGCTAACACAGTGATACCCCGTCTCTACTAAAAATACAAAAAATCAGCCGGGCGTGGTGGTGGGCGCCTGTAGTCCCAGCTACTTGGGAGGCTGAGGCAGGAGAATGGCATGAACCCGGGAGGTGGAGCTTGCAGTGAGCTGAGATCACACCACTGCACTCCAGCCTGGGCAAAAGAGCGAGACTCCATCTCAAAAAAAAGAAAAAAAAGAGTTGCTAGTGACTTTTGTACGCTGATTTTGTATTCTGCAACTTTACTGAATTTGTTCATCAGTTCTAACAGTTTTTTGGTGGAGTCTTTAGTTTTTTCCATATGTAAGATCATTTCATCTGCAAACAAGGGCAATTTGATTCCTCCTTTTCCAGTTGGGATGCCCTTTATTTCTTTCTCTTGACTAACTGCTTTGACTAGGACATCCAGCACTATACTGAATAAGAATGGTAGAAGTGGGCATCTTTCTCTCATTCCAGTTCTCGGAGGAAAGCCTTTCAGCTTTTCACCATTCAATATGATGTTAGCTGTGGGTTTATCATACATGGCCTTTACTGTGTTGAGGTATGTTCCTTCTTATGCCTAATTTGCTGATTATTTTTTATCAAGAAAGGATGAATTTTATCAAACGCTTTTCCTGTGTCTACAGATGTGATCATATGGCTTTTGTCCTTCATGCTGCTGATGTGATATATCATGCAATAACACACCATGAGCATATGCAAGTATGGTCCAACAATCATACTTGCATCCCTGGGATAAATCCCATATGATCATGGTACATTATCTTTCTGATATGTTGTCAGATTAGGTTTGCTAGTGTTTTGTTGAGAATTTCTGTATTTATGTTCAACAAGTACAGTGGTTTGTAGTTTTCTTTTGTTGTGTCCTTGTCTGGTTTTGGTATTAAAGCAATGATGGCCTTGGAGAATTAATTAGGAAAAATTCTCTCATCTTTAATTTTTTGGAATAGTTTAAGGAGAACTGGTGTTAGTTCTTTATAAGTTTGGTAGAATTAGGCAGTAAAGCCATCTGGTCCTGGGCTTTTCTTTATTGGTAGACTATTACTGATTCAATATCATTACTCATTATTGGTCTGTTCAGGTTTTCCATTTCTTGATTCAATTTTGATAGGTTATATATGTCAAGAAATTTATCCATTTCCTCTAGGTTTTTCAATTTGTTGGCGTATCATTGCTCATAATAGTCCCTAATGATCCCCTATACTTCTGTGGTATTAGCTGTGGTGTCTCCTTTTAGTTTTCAATTTCATTTATTTGGATCTTGTCCCTCATTTTTTCTTGGCTTATCAATTTTGTTTATCTCTACAAAAAACAACTTTTCTTTCTTTTTTTTTTTGAGACAGGGTCTCACTCTGTTGACCAGGCTACAGTGCAGTGGCACAATCATGGCTCACTGCCGTCTCAGTTTCTTGGCTCAAGTGATCTTCCCACCTCAGCCTCCTGAGTAGCTGGGTCCACAGGCTTGCATCACACCATGCTAATTTTTGTGTTTTTTTGTAGAAATGAGGTTTTGCCATGTTGCCCAAGCAGGTCTCGAAATCCTGAGCTCAAGAATCCACATACCTTGGCCTCCCAAAGTGCTGAGATTACAGGTGTGCACCACCATGCCCAGCCCTGTATTGATTCTTTTAGACTTTATTTCATTTAGTTCTCCTCTGATTTTTACTATTTGTTTCTTTCTACTAATTTTGGGTTTGGCTTCTTCTTTTCTAGTTCCTTGAGGTGTATTGTTAGATTTTTTAGTTGAAATCTTGCTACACGTTCCTGATACAGGAATTTATTGCTACAAACTTCCCTCTCAGCACTGTTTTTGCTGTATCCCATAGGTTTTTATACGTTGTGTTTCCATTTTCATTTGTTTCAATAAATTTATTTCCCTCTTAATTTTTTCACTGACCCAGTAGTCATTCAGGAGCATGCTGAATTTCCATTTATTTGTACAGTTTCTGAAGTTCCTCCTATTACTGTTTAATTCCATTGTGGTCTGGAAAGATATGTTATATAATTTTGAGTTTTAAAACTTTGTTGAGACTCGTTTTGTGGACATATGGTCTATCCTGGAGAAAGTTCTATGTGCTGATGAGAAGAACGGAATCTGCAGCTTTTGGATGAAATGCTCTGAAACTGTTAGGTTCAGTTGGTCTACAGATCATCTTAAGTCCGATGTTCACTGATTTTTCTGTCTAGATGATCTGTCAAATGCTGGAAGTGGAGTTTTGAAGTCCCCAGCTATTATTATATTGGGGTCTATCTCTTCCTTCAGCTCTAACGTTCGTTTTATATATCTCATGCTCTAGCATTGGGTGTTATATATTTATCATTTTACGTCCTCCAGCTGAATTGATCCCTCTATCATATAATGACCTTCTTGCTCTCTTTTTATGGTTTTCAACTTAAAGCCTATTTTCTCTGATATAAATATAGCTATTCCTGCATACTTTTGGTTTCCACTTGTGTGGACTTTTTACCCCCATCCTTTTATATTCAGGCTACATATGTCTTTACAGGTGATGTGAGTTTTTTGGAGGAAATACACAGGTTGGCTTTTTAAAATCTAACTTGGCCAGTTTATATCTCTTAATTGGGGAATTTAAAATTTATATTCAAAACTGTTATTGATATGTGAAGGCTTATTCCTGTCATTTTTGTTTGCTAATTTGGTTTTCTGTAGTGATAACATTCGGTTCCTTATTTTTTTTCAATTGCATGTTTACTTTACCAGTGAGATTTATAATTTGTATATTTTAATGATACAGCAGGTATCATCCTGTCATTTCAAGATGTAGGATCCTCTTACACATTTCTTATAGGACTGGTGTAGTGGTGATGAATTTCCTCACTTTCTGATTGGGAATGACTTTATTTTTCTTTCATTTCTGAAGCATAGCTTTGCTGAGTATAGTATTCTTGGCAGGCCATATTTATTTCCCCCTTTTAACACTTTGAATATTATTATCCCACTCAGAAATGTAAAATTTCTGCCGAGAAATCGGCCTTTAATCTGATTCCTTCATGTGACTTGGTATTTTCCTCTTGCTGTTTTTAGAATTCTTTTTTCTTTGTCTTTGACTTTTGAGTTTGAAAAGAATGTGTCTTAGAAAGGCCTTTTTGGATAAACTGTTTTAGTACATAAGAGCTTCCTGTATCTGGATATATATCTCTCTCTCAAGACATGGGAGGTCTTCAGTGATTATTTTGTTAAATACGTTTTTGATGCCTTTTCCTATCTTTTCTCCTTGTGGCACTCCCAAAATTGAATTATTTGTTTGCTTTATGATGTCCTATGTAGGTTTTCTTCATCCTTTTTAGTGTGTGTTTGACTGGGTTATTTTAAAAGACCTGTCTTAAAGTTCGGAAATTCTTTCTTCTGCTTGATCTAGTCTATAGTTGAAGTCCTCGACTGCTTTTTTATTAAATTCTTCAGTTCCAGAATTTGTTTTTTCTTAAAATATTTACCTCTTTGTTTAGTTTCTCATTCAGATCATGAATTGTTTTCCTGATTTATTTGTATTGTCTATCTGTGTTTTGTTGTTTCTTGCTTAGTTTTCTTAAGATCATTATTTTCAATTCCTTTTCAGGCATTTTATTGATTACTTGCTCTTTGAGATCTGTTAGTGGAAAATTATTGTGTTCCTTTGGAGGTATCATGTTTCCTCAGTATTTTATGTTTCTCGTGTCCTTATCTTGATTATCTGTGCAACTGCTGCTTTATCCAATTTTATGGACTGGCTTTTGTAGAGAAAGACTTTTACTGTAGATGTAGCTATAGTGTTAGCTGGGTAGGGGGCTCTGGATTTGATTCTAGGTGGGTTCAGATGTGTTGTCTCTGTATGATTTCTTTTACTGTCATCAACGGTGGTATCTATGATTCTCTCAGGGCATCTATGATTTCTTCAGTGGCTTAGGCTTCGGTTGTCAGTGGAGGCTGTGATAAAGCTTTGCTGAGGATGGGGATGCCAGATTGGCTGGTATGTGGACACAAAGGTCTTGACGGTGGCAGCAGGCCGGGCAGGCCTGTCTGCAGGCCTCTGGGTGGCACGTGTGATAGCAAGAGCAAGCTGGTCCTCATGACTCCAGACAATGGGTGCTGATGGGCAGGACCAACCAATCCTCAGGCACCCCAGATGATGCATGTGGGCACCAGTGGGCCTGTCCACAGGCTCTTAGACATGTGTAAGTGGGCTGGGCCTATCCAGGCAGAAAATTCATAAATACAATACCACAAGCATGATGTACAAAGGACAAAACTGATAAAATGGGCCTCATCAAAATGGCAACCTTTTGCTCTGCAAAAGATAATGTTAAGAAAATTAAAGAAAAAGCTATAGACTGAAAGAATGTACTTGCTCTGACAAAGGATTTGGAAAAAAGGTCTCTGAAAACAAAAGAGAACAAACAATAGAAATGACTAAAAGATCTAAGAAGACATTTCATCAAAGAAAACATATAGATGGCAAATCACATAAAAGTCACTAGCTGAAGGCTGGGCATGGTGGCTCACACCTGTAATCCCAGCACTTTGGGAGGTCGAGGTGGGTGGATCACCTGAGGTCAGAAGTTCAAAACCAGCCTGGTCAAAATAGTGAAACCCCATCTCTACTAAAAATACAAAAAATTAGTTGGACATGGTGGCAGGTGCCTGTAATACTGGCTACTCAGGGAGGCTGAGGCACGAGAATGTCTTGAACCCAGGAGGCAGAGGTTGCAATGAGCTGAGATCCTGCCACTGCATTCCAGTCTGGGTGACAGAGGGAGACTCCATCTCAAAAAAAAAAAAATTCACTAGTGAAGTGCAAGTTAAACCACAAGATATCCATTATACAACTTCTAGAGCTGGGGGACAAATAATAAACCTGACAACGTCAAGTTTTGGCAAGGATACAAAGCAACTGAACTCTCATACATTCCTGGTGGGAATACAAAACGGTATAGCCATTTTGGAAACAACTGGACAGTTTATTTAAAAGGTTAAATATACAGTTAGTTACATTCCACGCAACCAGCCTACTTCTAGATATTTACTCATGTTAATGGATAGTTCACATAAAAACCTTTATGTGTTGATAGTAACTTTATTTCTCTAAAACTGGAATTAACTGGGATGAAATTCAAGGTGAATAAACAAAGCACAGTACATCTATAAAATGGAATCATCTGGGATAAGTCCCAACTACTGATTCATGCAATAAAATCAATAAATCTTGAATGCATTTTGCTAGATGAAGGAACCAGATCTAAAAGGCTACAAATTATAATTTAAGATTCCATTTATAAGAGATTATGAAATAGGCAAAACTGTAAGGGCAGAAAACAGTTCAGTGGTTTTCAGGGTGTGGGAGAAGCTGACTTCAAAGGGATATAAGAGACTACTTAGTATTATATAACTGTTAGTTAACTAGTGTAATTGTTCCTTATGGCATTGTGGTGACAGATACATGACACTGCATCTATCAAAACCCATTAAAACTATACAGCATAAAGAGTGAACTTATGTACATGCAAATTTAAGGATAAAAACTTAGGGATGTCAGAAAATCCCAGAACTGAAGATGGTGACAAATCGAACTGTACTATAATCATATGATATAATCTTATTGAAAGGGGTAGAGAAAAAAGGAGCAGAGTGAAGTAACTTTAGAAAACGGCACTTTTGCTAAATACTATTAGGCCAAAAACAAAAAGAAGTGTATATAAATACTGCACTGTAACTGGCAAACTTGTTTCTCACAAGGGTACATATTATCAGTTCTTACAAGTTTTCTGTATGTATAGTAGATTTAAACAAACATATAAGCCAAGTTTCTGTCAGAAAAAGAAGTTACAAATAGGCAAAGAGAAGTCTACAGTGAGCCATGTGGTTAAAGCTTAGAATCAGATATGTTACTGCATATTCATATTTATTTTAAGTATATAGTTGTCCCTCAGTATCTATGGGGGATTGGTCCCAGGAACTCTCATGAATATCAAAATCCACAGATGCTCAAGTCCCTTATATAAAATGGCATTATATTTGCATATAATCTATATGCATCCCCCTATATACTTAAAATCATTTCTAGATTACTTATATTTAATACAATGTAAATACTATGTAAATAGTTGTTATACTAAATTACTTTTTTATTTGTATTATTTAAAAAATTGCTATATTATTACTTTTTTTTCTTCAAGGTTTTAAATGTATGGGTGGTTGAATCCACAGATGTGGACTATGGAAAACAGAGCCAACTATATATAAAGATACAGAAATAAGAATGTGTGCGTATATGAAGGTGTATATATATATGTATGTATTTTTTTTTTGAGACAGTATCTCGCTCTTTCACTCAGGCTGGAGTGTAGTGGCACCATCTTAGCTCACTGCAACCTCCACCTCCCAGGTTCATGCAATTCTCCTGGCTCAGCCTCCGGAGTAGCTGGGATTACAGGCGTGCACCACCACCCCAGCTAAATTTTCTATTTTTAGTAGATACAGGGTTTCACCATATTGGCCACCATTTTCTAATAAAGGAACTAGGGATCATTGGAAAAACAGCTCATTCCAAGGCTAGGGAAGGGAAAACACAACATGAGAACTTGGACAATCTTGCAGTCTCAGAAAGTAAAGATGTGCTTAAAAAGAAAAAAATGAGGCATGTCAAAAGGACACAGAAGACACTTATAAAAGATGCCAGTGGCCAAAGCTAGAACAATATGAACACATAATAAATAACAACAGTACTGGATTATAACTCCCAAAATACATGTGTGTATTGATAAAATAATGTGGAGAAGAAACAAATCTTGTTTATAGAATTCAGTTGTTAAGTGTTAAATATAGAAGGGATGGGGATATAGAAAATTCCCATCAGAACAGCAAATAGAAATAATTACTGTAGACAAGATTTACTGATGGATTCTAAAATTGGTGGGCAAAACTTTAAAGAGAAAAGAATGTATCTGCATAGCCTCCCAAGTATTTCTTCTAAAATACACCTAATTACTGTGGTGGTTTTAACATATGACCACAAATTGTTTCATATTCTCCCTTTTAGGAGGTGGAATTTAATTCTCCTTCCCTTGATTATGGGCTGGACAAAGAGAAAAATGGTAGCTCAACAGTGGAGACACCTGGACAGCACTTTAACCAAGTGATCAAAGTTAACATCACCAGTTATGTATGTGCTCCCTGATGTGATGTTATGAGAAGGGTACACTATACCTCTGTGGAATTCCTCCCCAAAACCTATTATCTCAATCTATCCATAAGAAAACACTGGACAAATGCAAATTGAGGGATATTCTATAAGAAAACAGATCACTGCTCTTCAAAAGTGACAAGGCCATCAAAGACAAGGAAACAGAAACTTTCAGACTGAAGGAGACTATAATTAAATGCAATATGGTACCCAAATTGGATTATATAAGTAAAAAAACTGGGGAAATAAAATGTACGATTCAGTTAATGGTATTATACCAATGTACTTTTATTTTTTATAAATGTACCCTGATTACGTAATATACTAAGATTAGAGGAAGCTGGATGAAGGGTATCTGGAACTCTGTAGTACTATTTTTACAACTCCTTTGTAAGTTTAAAATTACTTAAAAATATATTAAAAATGTATATTTACCTTTCTTTGTACTGGTTTGAGTAAAAAAACTGACTTTAGAATGTTAACATTTTAGATGGTGAAATTAGAAGTAATTAAATTTTTAGGTAATGTTTCTTAATTTACTTATAATGAACATGTTTTACTTGTGTAATAATAATAAATTTTAAAAAAACTGATAGTAATGTACATATTCTTTGGTAACCTGCTGTTGTCCGAGAACATCTTCCCATCTTAATAAAAATACATCTTTATTTACTGTTAATGGCTAGTTGTATATGGTTGAATGGATATATTTTAATTCATATCAATTATACTTTAATTTTTTTAGAATTTTTCAAATTTTTCACCCTATCCATTTTCTAAGAATCTGCCTATTTATATCCCTCAACTCATTAGTTTTCTGACATTATTTGTTAAAATGTTTGCTACTTTTCTTTTACTTTGCTAAATATGGGGTTTATAGTTTCATACGATCACATCCATTTAACTTTTTCCTTTGTTACTTCTGCCTTTTGGGAACCTGCTTTTAAAATCCTCCTCCAATGTAAAGTTACATAAAGGCAAAGGTCACAGACTGCATTACTTTCACAATTTTTCACTCCCCATTCCTGTAGGAAGAGTTCATTCCCACTACACTGACTTCGGGCTTTCCTTGCCTGTGCTGTGGCTGACAGAGCACAAGTAGATGTAATGTTCACCACAATCAAGCAAATGTTTTCAAAAGCATTGCCCTTTTCTCAAAGAGGTGCTGCTCTAGCCCAGGATCCTAGACTCAGATGGGCATATGAAGGAGAGCCACAGCAACTGACCTGCAGCTGCCAAATTGTAACACATGTGAGGAAGAAATTTTAAGACACTGAGATTCGTGGTTATTACTGTAGCAACACAAATTAATAGAACAGCTGTCTACACTTTCTTTTAGAATGTTTACCACTTATCTTCATCTTGAAATAAATGCCAATTTGGATAGTGATGAATTTTTTGGATTACAATCTTTTCCTATCAAAGTTTAGTTTAAGATAGGCTGTGTTTGATGTGCATAAGGGACATTCATCCTAGTGAGCATGCTTAGGAAGAGTGTGCTTCTCTTAACTTTTCCACTGAAATAGTCACACTAGAAGAGCAAACCAAATATGGAGATTCTGGTGGTGCAGCAAAACCACTGCTGGCATAAATTTCTCTTAAATCTCTTATTTTACCTTAAAAATAAGGTTTATGGCCGGGCGCGGTGGCTCAAGCCTGTAATCCCAGCACTTTGGGAGGCCGAGACGGGCGGATCACGAGGTCAGGAGATCGAGACCATCCTGGCTAACACAGTGAAACCCCGTCTCTACTAAAAAAAAAAATACAAAAAACTAGCCGGGCGAGGTTGCGGGCGCCTGTAGTCCCAGCTACTTGGGAGGCTGAGGCAGGAGAATGGCGTAAACCCGGGAGGCGGAGCTTGCAGTGAGCTGAGATCCAGCCACTGCACTCCAGCCTGGGCGACAGAGCAAGACTCTGTCTCAACCAAAAAAAAAAAAAAAAAAAAAAAAAGGTTTATTTCTCTCAAATATTTTAGCAAAATGAACATTGAAGGAAAGGAAAGCACTCCACATTCACCTCCTAAGGCTACACACACATCCCTAGCATACTGCCATGTGCTCTGGTTTGAGAGGCACAGCAGAAGATGGCTGCATATTGGAATCAGTGAAGTAGCATGTTTACAGCCTTTGGTGCCAGATATGGGTTCAAATTTCAGTTCTACTAATCTCATAAAGTGTGTGACCTTTGGCAATATATTTGATTTTTCTCTGATATTTACCTTCTCCTCCTCTAAAGTGGGGATAAGCTTCTACCTCACTGTAGGTAGAATTAATAAAATAATATATACTGGGGCTTAATAAATAGCACTCGGCAGAAAGGTCAAACCCAGAATATATAGAATTAGGAGGTATCAGCATATAAAGTAATGCCTGAAATACATGGATATGGATGAAGGTTCAAAGGAAAAATTTGAAAAGTAGTCAGAAAACCAGGTGAAGCCAGCCAAGGAAGAGTTTAGAGTAATGAGAAGTCGAAAGTGTCATACTCCATAGAGTTAAAATTAAATGAAAGAAAATACTAGATTTGCCAAGTGGGAGGGAATTTGTACCTTTTTATAGACATATGAGGGGTATGCTAGTCACAGAAGCCAGATTCCAGTGAATGGAGGCTGAAAAAGTAGAAGCAGCAGTAATCTGGTAAGGAAAGGGGAAAGGAACTATAGCAGAATCAATGGGAAGTTTCCTTTTTCAAGAGTAGGGTAACTACATCTAAGCAAAGTAATGTAATGAAAGAGTCCATGGTAAGTCTCAGGCAAGCAAAGGCTGGTAGCAACTGTAGTTACGTGTGCCCTGTTCCTAACTTGTTGGTGGCAGTGGTCATAAATCTGAAAGAAAAATAAATAGAAGAAAAAGGAAATTTGGTCTGCCAGTCAACGCAGTGAAACATATTTTTTTTTAAGATGGAGTCTTGCTCTGTTGCCCAGGCTGGAGTGCAGGGGCGCGATCTCGGCTCACTGCAAGCTCCGCCTCCTGGGTTTATGCCATTCTCCTGCTTCAGCCTCCCGAGTAGCTGGGACTACAGGCGCCCGCCACCACGCCCGACTAATTTTTTTGTATTTAGTAGAGATAGGGTTTCACCATGTTAGCCAGGATGGTCTCGATCTCCTGATCTTGTTATCTGCCTGCTTCGGCCTCCCAAAGTGCTGGGATTACAGGCGTGAGCCACTGCGCCCGGCCAACGGGGGAAACATTTTGTTCCACAGAGCCAAACTACATAGACATAAACAGAAGTCCTTCTGTTGTGTTTTATAATCAAAAGGATTTATTTTCTGATTTTGCTCCTATGTTTGCTTAGAACTGGTTGCTTTAGTAAGCAGTGTTGTCTTAAATATTACTACTCAGCTTTTGCTTGAGACTTCTTAATCAGACTTGCTTCTAATTTTAAGTTAAGAGTTTCCTTATAAACATTTTTAAAAACTGAAAAGATTTTAATTTTTATTTACGGATTTTAATTTATATTTTAAAATATATTTAAATTATGAATGCAGCCTTTATGCTTCTGTTTAGTAAAACCTAAATACTCAAAATCACAGACAGATGGAACACAAATAAAAGTCACTTGCGGGCTGGGCACCATGGCTCATGCCTGTATGTAATCCCAGCACTTTGGAAGGCTGAGAAGGGTGGATCATGAGGTCAAGAGTTCAAGAGCACCCTGGCCAAAATAGTGAAATCATGTCTCTACTAATACAAAAATTAGCCAGCTGTGGTGGTGGGCGCCTGTAATCCTACATATTCGGGAGGCTGAGGTAGGAGAACTGCTTGAACCCAGGAGGCAGAGGTTGTAGTGAGCTGAGACTGTGCCACTGTACTCCAGCCTGGGCGACAGAGCAAGACTCTGTCTCAGGAGGGAAAAAAAGAAAAAAAAAGTCACTTGGCTTGTTTCTAACTCTTTTTCTAATATCTCAAAAAAATCTCTGCGTTCAGATATAATTTACTAACATTGTGACAGCTAAGAATATTTTAGGAACAAAAAAGCTGATCTGAGCTGTAAGTGAAATTGCACACACACAGACACACACACACACACACCCATTTCAACAGAGCACTACAGTTACAAAGTGCTTTCAAAGGAATTATCTTACTTGACTCTTAAAACAATACTTTGGGTATGTGCTGGAGTCCCATTTTGCAAACCTGAGGTATAGAAGGTTAATACCTTCTCCCAAAATGGAGGGACAGGGCTAGGACTTGGAAGCCCTGCTTCTTTCACTTTATCAGTGTTTGACGTATCCTGGGATGAACAGTGAGATACTTTCATCAATTTCAAACTTTTTAAAACTTTACATATCCTTATTTTCATCTTCTTCTGTTTGTCTCGGTCACTTCTATATGAAAGTTCTACACTAATATTTAGTAACTTGTTTTTATTGTTTTTTACGGCAAAATCATTTACAGCAATGAAGTTACTTTCTGAGAACTGCTTTACCAACATTTCATAGATTTTGAAGGTAGTAGTTTTTGAAGACTATTTTAAGATTTTTGTCCGTAACATGGTATTCTTAGAATATATTTTTGAAGAATCTTTAGGTGTTAAAATGTTATTATTTTGAGTAAAGATATTATTCATTAAAACATGAACTGGCCACCATACATTTACTTTATATCAAGTAAATTTAATATAGATAAAATTTAACACACAGTTAATATAAATATGTGAAACTCTTGATCTTCTTGAACAATACTATACATGAAAAGAAACCATTTTGAAATAACCTGGCAAGCTGGTTGGAGTGCAAACATAAGAAGGTTGTGCATTAAATCTCCTGTGGGGAAACTGCATGAAAGAAAACTACTCCATGATCAAAGATTGACCCATAATCCTATAGCTATCTTATAAGTGCAGCTCATTAAATAAAGAAAATTTAGTAAGATCCATTAATTCTGCTGGAAAAAAAAATCCAATGCAAATATCCTATTACCAGTAGATGTCAAGATACACATCCAGCAGAATGTGAAGACACACTTAACCCACAACAATCTAAGTAAATGCAGTATATGTACCTGTTCTTCATTAGACGAACCTCTCTCTTTCGTGCTGCTTCTTCAGCAGGCTGTGTAGGAAGTGCTGGGGAGGATGCCATAACAACTCCAGGGGCAATAGTGCTAGTGGGTGCTGTGCGAATCTGGTATGTTTGTACATCTCCAGAGGCAGCTGAAAGAAACCGTGAGTATCGTGTAAGACAGAAACATTGCAACTTGATTCAATTATGTGTATCAATCATCAATCTAAGCATGTATTCTGGACTAAAAGGGAAACAAAAAAGAAAAGATGATTCTGGCTAAAGTGTTGAAAGAATCAGCACTCTGCGCCACTACTAAGAAATAATTCCCAATGTAATGTATTTATTACAGTAACCTATGTCTGCTGGATCTTATATTTTATTTTTCATTTGAATGCAGTTCTATTCTGTTGTTAACATGCTTACCAAACTTAAGTCTAAAAGGTAAGTGGGGCACAGCTTGGATGATCTTCCTAGATAGAGTATAGTCCTCAATGTCTTCCTTTGATATTGGTAAATTCATATTAAAAAATTTCAAGTAGACTCTTGCCACGACATAAAAACGACCATGATTTTTCATAAAATAGCAAAATGAAAAAGAAGATAAAGCATTATGGTCAACTATTAGAGATTTAGAATTAAAACAAAACTGAAAGTATGAAAAAGTGTATCACCTGATGCCAATTATATTATTTGAAAACATATTGTTTTAATGTAAATGATAATGACTTAATAAACTTATTTTGCTGATTCACCATTTGTAAAAACAAACACAATCACTATTTGTCAAACTGCTTCTAAAAACAGGGTAATAATATGCTCTCCTAAGGAACCTAATGTTACTTAAAAAAATTTGGTCTTTATTAAATTATTAATATTAATTATTAATATCAATTAAAATGTATGCTTTGAGTGGAAAAGATTTATATACTAAACATGTTACCATCTTCAAACTGACGTTCAGAATTCAAATTCACTGACATCCTGCTTTACAATTTTTGAGTACCTGCATGTAAAGTGAAAAGGTGTTTTACTCTCATCAATAAGCAAAATAGTATCTTTTTCAAATACTCGCTTAATAACAGAATATATTCTGTAAACATTAGGGCTCTTTAAATAAGTTATGACTCTCTCCAGTTGGTGTTTCAGGATTATTCAATTATCCATGGTGAAAGGATACAACTGTCATTACCTAACACAGGCAAAATACATTATCATTTATAAAAATATTTTCAGAAACAGATTTATTATTATTTTCTCAATCAGCAAATTTCTAACCTGGCACTCACTATATTCCTGAAATATTCAAACGAATCCAAAGAAAAATGGTTAACTGATATCCATAAAGATTCCGGAAATAAACAGAAAAAAACAACTAAACTAAAAAAAAAAAAAAACAAGAAAAACCCCAAAAAAACAAAAAAGCAACTCCAAAATTTGTCAAGAATTTAACAACTACTTTTTCTCTAAAGAGCAGCATAAGATGGTATAAGATTTTGTGGAATATAATGTTTTCATTTGAAATAAAAACTGGGTCAAGTGCAGAGGCATCCCAACACTTTGGGAGCCCGAGAAAGGAGGATTGCTTGAGGCCCGGAGTTCAAGACTAGCCTGGGCAACACAGTGAGACCATGTCTCTAGAAAAAAAAAAAATAAATAAAAAAAACTGATGATCTCAGAAGATTTAAATTTCTTTTGAATAAAAAGCAGAGAAACAGAATCCTGAACTTCTAAAGACTGTTTTCAGAGATTTAGTGCAACTCTTATTTTACACATGGAAACAAAACAAAACAAAAACAATAAAAAAAAACAACACTTTTCTGAGGCCCAGAGGAGCTTTTACTCAAGGCCTCATAGCAGATTCATGCAGTTGATATAGAATCCATCTTTTCTAACTCCTGATTTCCTGGTCTTTCCTTCTAACCTGTCCTGTTTCTTCTACCCCAAATAGTAAAGATGTTAAAGGTAGATGCCAATATTTTAAAAACTGAAAATAGTTGTTTTTATGCCATGACATTTTAGTCCAATTGGAATAATGGAAGAGTTCATGGAAAATACTATCTATATTGAAGAAATGTTAACTACATTTGAATGGAGCTTTGTAATATGATACTTACTTTTTCTGTGAGTTTATAAAATTTTAGTATTTTGAAGAATTTACCACACCTGTGAATTCTGAATTCCCTTACCTTGAACAACAACTTGGTTGCTGGGCACTAAGATCTGCTGTCCATCAGTGGTCTGTGCATACTGTAGAATGGTAGTACCCGGCTGAGTGGCGGCTGCATTGGTCATGGTTAATGTTTGCAGGCCCTGTACCCCATCGGTACCATTGTTAGCCAGTTGTATTGCTCCTCCCTGGGTAATGGCAACTAAAATCCAATGGATTTTATTGTTACAAGTTTAATACCATATAAGACTTTTAAAACACTAAATCCAATGTAGAATAATTTGTAAAATAATCTAGGAGAAATTACAGCAAATAACATCACCAAGAAGGGTCTGATATATTCAAGTAACTTGCCGCTCAGGAAACCCATATTCAGTTTCTACAATAGAAATGCACTCTATGAACTGCATTCTAATTTATAATAATAATGCCTGTTTACAATTTTTAAATGGAAAAATGTTAAATTCCTTCTGAAGTTATCTGGTTCTGAAGAGGTTCCACTCTGTGATCCTTTCTTTCATTTCAGCATTAACTATATAATGCATTAATACTTGTCCCACTAATAAATAAATTTCTGGAGAGTAGGAATTTTCTTATCTACTTTCATACACTTAGCACAGTGGCAGCCATGAAATAGGCACCCAATAAATGGTTGTTTTAACATATAACTAATAAAGCAGTTCATCAGTGCATTCTACTCCCTAACTCTTGTAGAAATTCATTAATGGTATCTAATCTACTGAATGAAACAACTGAAATATCCTATGGAACTTAATTATCAACAGTCTCTCATGGAATTTTAAAATCAGAGCTCAAGGTCATCATTTAGAAAAAAAAAACTTTTACTGTCAATTTCTAAATTATTTAATACATATCCAAGCATTTTCATATGGAACCCGTTATTTATGCCCTTATTAGCCACACCTGCCATTCATTTGTTAAACAATAAATCAGTCAACTTTTGCTCATACTAGTAGATATTTCACTTTATGAAAAACTAAACTTTATGCTATAGTACATAGAAAAATTTAATTTAAAAATTAGATTGTTTATTTGGAAGAAGCATTTAGATAGGTGGCAATATCCTCTCTAGACAATTCGCCCTGTAGGGGGTCAAGCTTTTCAGAACGAGAAGGACAGAAAATCACAATATCACATATAAAACTGCATAACTGATTTCAACTAAGAAAAAAGTAAACAATGCAGGAAAGTCAACATGTCTGATTAAGCATGTCCATTAGAAGGGAATTAGTTTGGGATCAGTTATCCACCAGCTATGGGAAATAACATCCTGAGTCACCTGTACATGGGAAACTGATTATCTATTGTCTAATCAAGAAATAAGAAGAGTTAATGGTTACAGTGTGATTAGTTTAGCAAAATGATACTTGTGAAAATTAAGACGCTGGCATATACACTGGATCTAGTTTAGCAAATCCCAGAAGTTTTACTTATCTTAGGCAGGGAGAAAAATGAGTAAGAACTATTCTAAGTTTAATTTTGCATGATTACTTGAAAGAATGAGAAGGTTAACAGAAACAAATCACAATTTCTCATTTAGAGTTAATGAGTGAATTCTACTGTATTTAACGTACCACGTTCTTCTTGGCTACAGAGCAGTGAACTCAAGGTGGGAAGAAGAAAGCAGAAATAGTAAACCATGTATGACAAGACTGGGTTGTAGTGTGAGTTCCATCACTGAACAGTTTGTTTTAATTTTTTTCTTTTGAGACAGGGTCTTGTTCTGTTTTACAGGCTGGAGTGCAGTGGCAAGATCACAGCTCACTGTAGCCTCCAACTGCTGGGCTGAAGTGATCCTCCTGCCTCAGCCTCCCAAGTAGCTAGCACAGGCCATCAGGCCCCACTAATTTTCTAAAAACATTTTTTTGAAGAGAGAGGGTTTTGCTATGTTGCCCAGGCTGATCTTGAACTCCTGGCCTCAAGCAGTCCTCCCACCTTGGCCTCCCCAAGTGTTGGGATCACAAGACATGAGAAACTGTGCCCAGCCATCACTAAACTGTTATTTGATTCTGTTATCTCTTCTCTAAAAATAAAAGCATCTGAGTTCTAGCCACTAAGTACAATTTTGTAAATATCAAATGAGGTCATGTATATGAAAATACTTCGGAAACTGAAGTCTAATCCTACTGGTTTTTCTCTATAATAATTATGTAAATACTTTATTATTCTCAAAAGATTTGATAGCTTTCAATAAAACACAATTCATTAAAACAAAATAAAAAAGATAGAAGTCAAGTAATGGATGTATCCTTAGTTATATAAAACAATTGTAGAAGAAAATCTACACTAAGAAAATAATACAACTAAACAGAAAGTTAGCTAAGAACCTGAGTGGCCGGAATAAAGAGGGAAACATCATGAGTCATAGTTTTATTTAGTGAAACAAAAAAATTCAAGTTCAAAATGACAGATACAAGTTTTCTATCTAAGAGCAGAATCACTAATAAGACTTTACTATCTGGGACACTGAACCAAGTAACAGATAAATCTAGTAACAACATGCATTTAATAAAATAATCAATTTAAGGAAGGAGTGGAAATTCATGCCTCCACCTGGAAGGGTATTTGCAGAGGATATGCTTTAAGTTAAGAAATACATAAATGTTGCTGTATATGTATTTACTATATTGCTCGTAATAAAAATCAAGAATATAATGTTAAATCAGTTCCATCAAAGCCATGTGTGCATATACAGAGAGGACACAGGATAAAAATAATGAACACAGTTTATAATTTCAAAGTATTAATCTCCGTTTTTTTTTTTTTTTTTTTGAGACGGAGTCTTGCTCTGTTACCCAGGCTAGAGTGCAGTGGCGCGATCTCAACTCACTGCAACCTCCGCCTCCCGGGTTCAAGCAATTCTTCTGTGTCAGCCTCCTGAGTAGCTGGGATTACAGGCATGTGCTACCACGCCTGGCTAATTTTTGTATTTTTAGTGGAGACAGGGTTTCACCATGTTGGGCAGGCTGGTCTTGAACTCCTGACCTCATGATCCACCGCTTTGGCCTCCCAAAGTGCTGGGATTACAGGCGAGAGCCACCGCGCCTGGCTTAATCTCTTAAAACTAGCAATTTTCAGCTGCTGGAGGAGAGGAGCCTACCAAATTAAACATCTGTGGGAGTGGTGGTACTTCTCTAACGTTCATTTCCCCTTTTTAGATTCTGATAGGCCTCTTTCCTAAAGAGCATGCTTCCTAGTTCCAGTGAGAATCTCTGTAATAGTGAATCTGTTACTGATGGGAGTTATGTTGTATCCCTCGGGTATGCTGAAGTAGGGGAAAAATAAAGATCATGTATCAATGTCTTTGAATACACATCCTGAATAACTGAAAGCATCTGGTATGAGGCTATCAACTGAAAATCACACACACATATAGAGTTGTAGTACGGAGTTGTACTTTGTATCTTCCACAAAGATCTTAAGAAGAAAAAAGATGACTAAGCTAATTGAGCATAGTGGATAAAAAGCTTAGTCAAAAACACCTTCCTTCTACTTAGTCTCAAAACGTTCAGCTTTGCAGAGTTAAAAAGTTTGCTACTTGAGAACTTGTCTTTAATACAGTTGGGAATGCAAATTAGAGTTATGCAAACCAAGGTTGAACTGGAACTAAAAAATAACATGGGGGTCAAACTTTCATGCATATTTCTTAATTTTTAAATTATTTTTATAAATAGGGATGGGGTCTTCAACTCCTGGAGGGCTCAAGTGATCCTTCTACTTTGGCTTCCCAAAGTGCTGGGAATTACAGGCGTGAGTGCTGGGAATACAGGCGTAAGCCACTCTGCCCAGCCTCAAGCTTTTATGCATATTTCTGATACAGATTCCCTCAGGGCATTAGGAAACTAACTCAGTAAAGAAGTTTCAATGTGTACATTTAATTTGTAACTAAGGTGGGTGGGGGAAAGGATTTAAATGGGCATCACTGGGTTTAATAAACAAATCCAAATGAAAAAAATCTCTGAATGAATAAAGCACTCTGAGAGGCAAAAAAAAAGAAAAGGGAAAAAGAGAAAAAAGTACCATTCACACAAATGCTTTTGATCAAACAAAATAAAATTCAAAAGGACCTTATAACAGATTTTGCTTAAAGATAAGAAGACAGACCTAAGTGCCAGACAGAGACATCATAGAAATGAAAACTTTGTAATTTTGTAAGAGCAATCTTTGCTTTATGTGGGCCAAAAAGTATATTACTATCTTTCATATGAAAAGGAATAATTGAATGTGCTGACTCAACCAAGCCATGCTCATCCCCACTTGAAACATTCTAAAATACGAAGATATTAAAATGTTACTTTCAGAAGGCAAGACAAACTATTAAAATGAATACAGAATGAATATATTCAAGGAATGATTTTTTTAAATCTAAAAAACTCATGTTCTTTCAACACATATGAGGACTAAAACCTAGGTTCTCAATTAGTGGTTCAAAAAGTTCAGACTTTTCATGCATCTGCACAGAAACAAAAGGACATCTAAAAGGCTTATATACTTGACTAATCCTAACTAAAACTGTGAAGAAAAGAAAATACTACCATTACAGAACTTTGCATAGTGAAGAGTGAAGAAAATATAATAATGGCAGCAAAACTGAGAAGACTTGGCACTTATATGGTTTCTCTGAAGAGAATGCTAATAGCTTTTCTCCTCACTTTTTGAAACAGAAATTATCTATTACTCACTATACTGTCCACTGCTAGTTTGGTAAATTGGAGTTGGCACCGTTACAGTGGTGATGGCAGGTGCTGAGGTCTCCTCTTCAGACTTCTCTTCTTCAATCCTTGGCACTCCTGGTGCATCAGAAGATAAGTCATTCAAAATTTTCCTACAAAATTAGAAAACTAGAATAATTAAAAATATAAGTAAAATTTACTGGATAAATACAAATAATAGTTAAAGATGAGAAAACTGACAGAAAGCTGCTAGTGCTTAGGACAGAAGTTTTTTTTTTTTTTTTTGAGACGCAGCCTTGCTCTGTTGCCCAGACTGGAGTGCAGGAGCACGATTTTGGCTCACTGCAACCCCCACCTCCCGGGTTCAAGCAATTCTCCCACAACAGCCTCCCGAGTAGCTGGGATTACAGGTGCCTGCTACCACGCCTGGCTAATTTTTTTGGTATTTTTAGTAGAGACGGGGTTTCACCATGTTGGTCAGGCTGGTCTCGAACTCCTGACCTCAGGTGATCTGCTTGCCTCTGCCTTGGCCTCCCAAAGTGCTGGGATTACAGGTGTAAGCCACTGCACCCAGCCAGCAGAAGTTTAAAATATATAAATTACATGAATAAACTCTTCATGGGTCAGGGATTGATCTAGACGTCAAAATGAACTCAAATAAGTACAAAAAAAAAAAAAAAAAAAATGGATTATCTTTAATATCAACAAAGGAAGGGTGCAATTAAGGGTAATAATAAGACTGACTACATTAAAATTTTTTTTTTTGCATCTCAAAGAACACACACACACAGTCGGAAAGTAAAAAGTCAACAATCAACTAAGTAGAAAAAAGATCAAAACCTGATTTTTAAATACTCACTTCTCAGATTGGGAAACAAAAAAGTTTAACCATATCTGTTAGCAAAGCTACAAAAAAACCCCCACACTCTCATACACTGCTGCTGGGAGTATGAAATGAAACTGGCACAACCCCGATATAAGGAATTGGTGATATTTAAGGAAATATAGGTGTTCATGCCTCAATCCCATTTCCAGGAATTCACCCCAATTCCAACAATATGAAAATAAATTCGCTTAAGATTATTCCCATTAGCACTGTTTGTAACTGAAGAATAGTGGAGACATATATCCAAAGTCTAAAATAGAAAAAAAAAAATACTGGAAACAATCTATATGCCTATATATAGGCGAGTGGTTGAATAAACTATGGTACATCCAAATAATGGATATAGCATATCTTTTGTGTAAGGAAAAAAGGGAAATAAGAAAATATACATGTACCTGCTCATTTGTTCAAGAGAAGAAATCGGGATGGATAAACCAGAGAGTAATGATTTTAGCTATTTACTGGGGATGGGTAGGAAAGAAATGAAAACGACAGAAGGAATGGGGAGGCACTACTGAGTATACTTTTTTGTGCAATTCTGACTTTTGGCACAGTGTTAAATGTTTCACTTACTAGGAAAAAAAAAGCAACAAGGATGAGTGGAGAAACTCTAAAATGGAACCCAAAAACAAAGGAACCATACCATATTTCAAATGAATAACATAATCACACCGAAAGGCGGGGAAAAAACCCCCTAAAAACCCTAACCCAAGTAATTTTTGATATCTTAAATTTGTAACAAAATAGTTATAAAGTCTGTCCCTTTATGCTATTATAAAAAATGACATCTTCCTATATCATGTGCTTATTCACATAAATTTATAGTTACTGTTTAATGCCTTTGTCTTTCAAATCACATAGGAAAAAAAGGAGTTACAAACCAAAACTACAATAATCCTGGCTTTTATATTTACCTAGGTAATTACTTTACTAGTAGTGTTTGGTTGGATTTGCTTCAGGATCAAATGTGTTATATACTAACATGAGATACACTTCAAAGTTAAAATCTAACACTAGCTATACTTAAAATACATTATGAATATAAATACATATAACATATACTGGTAATATAAGATTTCTTAGACCTCAAAATCAATTTATTGTTAGTCACTTAGGATTCTTAATTTAATTGTAAGGACAGAGAAAGGGGTTAGTTTAATAGCCAAGCGGGGGGAAAAAACTAACCCTTTGAAAAAATAAAAATAATTTACACAAACAAGAAGGAAGATAATTATGAGTCTGAAGTTTCTTAAATGCTCAAGTAAACATGTCAAGATTTATGGAACTGTCCTTCCTGAAGATATTTAATGCGGAGCTAATTTTTACACTAAAAAATGGTTTTGGTTCACCTTGGAGGCAAGGCATGGACTAGGCAATTATCGATAACTGAACACAAAAATTACAGTAAGCTACCCCTAAAATTAGGGGATGTTAGTAAAGCATCTCCCTGAGACAATTATTAAATTAATAGCTATCTGTTAAATACCATGGCATAAAAAATGGTTTGCAATGTGTTACTAAGCAGATAAATAACGGAGCCTCAGAGTTGGCTTATAACTAAAAAATGTTATAACCTTATCAAATGTATTCCACATTTTTCAAAAGAAAGACAGTCAGCACAGTCTACAGAAACAGAAAAAAAAAAAAAAAAAAACCAGGACTGGTGAGAGTAACAAGTGCTCTTCTTATTCTGTAGGGTAAGATTCACTTCATTTGAAACAAAGAACTCAAGATGAAGAAAAGTAATCTATGAAGAACTGACCTGAGCAACTAACTGGTCTTCTGACATCTCTTTATCTGCAACTACCTAAGACTTCCTCCACATCTTTGATTCTAACTATTAAATTCCATACCTGTAAGAAGGCCTCCTTGAAAGAATTTCCCTTCGCTTTTGGGAATCAGTTACACTATCCACTGACTCCTGTGAATCTTCACTTTCTGCAATAGTTGAAATCTGAAAATAAATAAAAACTTTATCTTGATAATCAAATCTAGTTCCTATAAAATTTTTGTTAAACAGTCAAATACAAAAAGTCATATATAAACTTTATACATGCTTCAGTAGAAAAAAATCAGTTCTTATGGGAGACAACCATACCAATCACTCTCCCCTTCCCTTTACTTACCCTATAAACTAAGATGAAGTTAGAGAACCTAAAAATAGCTACAGTTTAATTTTTTTTCAGGACTCCATGTAATCAGTTCTGAATGCATCAGTATTACACTTATCAGTTTTTGCTTACATCTGTTGGAACAAAACTACCAACTAAAACAAGGTTTCTGATATAAGGGATAAAATGGATGGCTAAATATTTGGTACTAAGTCTACATAGTGACTATACAAATATTATTCTTTAACTTTATAAACACTTATGAATATATTTACAGTTGTACAGTAAGACTGGCGATCCATCATTACATCCCTCACAGTTGTTCCTAGCAAGTTAGGAAAAACTCCTAACACGTTTCAAAGTTAGCATTCTATAATTAGGTTTAAGTAAAAATTCAAGGTAAAGAACTATGCATTTCTGAGAAGAATCCCTAGACTGAAAAGTAATAAAGTGAATAAAAATTTTACATGGGATATTAATGATAGAAACTAGAATTTACAGATGACTATGTGCCAGGTGTTATGCGAATGCATTTACATATACTATATTACTTAATACTCAGTAATGTAGGCACCAGATGGTACTATACTATTATATGCATTCCATAGATGGAAGAACTAAGATACAAAGAAGTAACTCACCCGAGTCACAAAGCTAGGAAGTAGTGGAGCCACTGTCAATATTTAGTACCTCCATTTTAGACATCCTTACCAGCATCAAAATCCTGGTGGTTCCAGTCTCAAATCAGACTGTTCTAGTCTCAAACCAGGTTTGTCAGAAGGAGCAACCAGTGGCATTTTCACACCTTTTCTAGACTAGAAGAGTTCACTTACCTAAGTTGCTTGATTGTCAAATTTACACTGCCCACGTATCTCTAATCAGCAGAAACCTTATGCTCTTTCCTGAACTAGGGGCACATTATGCTGTCAGATTAAGAATTATACTTAACCAAGACAAAAGGGTCGATGCAGGTTAGCTCCATGTCAAAACATATGGCAATGGCAGTAAGGAAACATATTCAGAGGTTCTTGAGAAATTCCAAGCGTAGTCTATGTGTGGTCTGAGCCTAACGGTTCTCCCAAGTGGGCATTCATTTTGACAGGGCTTTGTGATATGCATGCTCATTTAAAAATGAAATCAGGTAAATCTAGTAACTTGTAGTAAAGCATACTTATAATGAAGTAATTTGCCCCATTCAAGCACTTTAAAGTCTACGTACAGTCTGAAAGACCTAAAAATCAACAGGCAACATATAATGAATTCACAAGTGACAGATAAAAAGATTGGTAATGCTGAATTTAGTCTGTGATTCTCAGCAGAGTAATAATCCTGTAATTACTGCCAAAGGAGCACACAGAAAAGTTTCACGTTAATCAGTAGCTGCTGTAACTAGCCCACAGAAGAGTCTCTGCACAAACTTTCTCATATATAGAAGATCAGGAACTATGAAAAGGCCCGAGCGAAGGATCAGAAACTCAAGGAATAACAAGACTGAACTCAAAGTGGATAGTACTGTGACAAGTGTTGTTTCCCTTCATTAATACTCCGATCAAAATTCACTTAGTTCCTCTGTGGCTCTTTCTGTGTCCACTGCTTGACTCTCAATATGCCCCATCCTTACACCCTTCTCTTAAGGACATATAGTGATTAAGGAACACCCCCTGCCCCCTTCCAAGTTGGAACTCATTAAAACAACATCAAAACATGCCATATAAACTACCCACAGGATAGTTTTGAAATGAAACAAATTAATGTTGTTTTTAAATCTGTGTCTTTTGATTTTGTTTTTCTAACTCTGGATCTATGGCCCTTAATGGAAAAAAAAAAAAAAAAGGTTGCCTTTCTCTGACCTGTAAGATTTTGTCAATTCACACAGAAGGAATTAACTTATCACTATTTAGTGCTTGTAACTCTGTAAATGTAAAGAGAATTCAGACCACTGAAATGAACACAATACTTCCTCTTTGGGAATACCATCCGAAGAGAAGTAAGCCATGAAGCCAATTCCTATGGAGTCCCTAATCTATCACTTAATCAATAATAAAAATACTGCCACAGGATATACCAACCCAAGAATGAAGTCTAATGTAAACTATGGACTCTGGGTCATTATGATGTGTTAATGTAGGGTCATCAAATTATAACACAAATGTACCGGTCTGGGGGGGCGGATGTTAAGAATAGGGGAAGCTATCCATGGAGTTGGGGAGGGTGTACATAGGTAATCTCTGTAGCCTCCTCTAAATTTTGCTGTGAACCTAAAACTGCTGTTAAAAAAAAAAAATCATACTGGACCCACATAACTGAGATCAATAAAACTCATGTCAAACATCTATTTTACAAATAACAGAATAAAAACATACATATGAAAAATTATATCCCAATTATAAACATCACATATTATCATCACCTTCCAATGATGGAACCCTTTCCTTTTGTTCTCATCTCCTATCACTTATTAACTTCTTCCTGAATTTTTTAAATAGGTCTTTAATTCTGGCTACTTGTAAGTCAAGAAATTTTCAAAAAGACTTGTAGATATAAAGTTTTAGGTCTGTATTTCTCAACTTTGGATTTTTTTTTTTTTTTTTTTTTTGAGACGGAGTCTGGCTCTGTTGCCCAGGCTGGAGTGCAGTGGCCGGATCTCAGCTCACTGCAAGCTCCGCCTCCTGGGTTTACACCATTCTCCTGCCTCAGCCTCCCGAGTAGCAGGGACTACAGGCGCCCGCCACCTCACCCAGCTAGTTTTTTGTATTTTTTAGTAGAGACAGGGTTTCACCGTGTTAGCCAGGATGGTCTTGATCTCCTGACCTCGTGATCCACCCGTCTCGGCCTCCCAAAGTGCTAGGATTACAGGCTTGAGCCACCGCACCCGGCCCAACTTTGGATTATTTAAACCCATACTACCTGTTTATATTGGAAAGGTGGAGGACTCTGTTTTGATTATTTGAAATCTTAAAATAAACTATAAAGTAACTAGAACCAATCAAAACAATGGTAATATTCGATGTTTACTAAAACTATACATGGTCCCCTGGAAGCTTAAGTACTCTCCCTTGGTAGAGCTGACACTCATGGTTTGGATATAGTTTTTTTTTTTTTTTTTTTTTAATTTAAGATTTTTTTTTAAGAGACAGGATCTCACTCACTCATCCAGGCTGGAGTATAGTGGTATGATCACAGCTCACTGCAGCCTTAAACTCATGGGCTCAGGAGATCCTCTGGACTCGACCTACTGAGTAGCCGGGATAGCAGGCATGTACTACCACTCCCAGCTAATTTTTACTTTTTTTATAGACACAGGTTCTTGCTATGTTGCCCAGGCTGGTCTTGAACCCCTGGCTTCAAACAATCCCCCTGCCTGGGCTGGGATTATAGGCCTCTGCACCTGGCCTTAGATACAGTGTTTTACTCATTGGATCAAGCAGCTTACTGAAAATCTAGATCAATGATCTTCATACTCTTTTGATCTGCATGTATCTCTTATAAATAAGAAAAATTTTACATAGGCATACATTTTTCTTATTTCTAAATTTTAAGTATTTGTATTATAAAACGAGTCCTTAAAGAGATAGGATAAGCACAAATATTAAAAATTTATATATTTCTTAAAGATAAATAATGTAGTTTTTCAGGATAGTGAGAATGACATGATTTAATATGCTTCATTAAAAAATCATTTAACACTTTTTTTTTTTTTTTTTAAGACAGAGTCGCACTCTGTCACTCAGGCTGGAGTACAGCAGCATGATTTTGGTTCACTGCAACCTCCGTCTCCTGGGTTCAAGCGATTCTTATGCCTCAGCCTCCCGAGTAGCTGGGATTATAGGCACCTACCACCATGCCTGGCTAATTTTTCCATTTTTAGTAGAGATGGTGTTTTGCCATGTTGGCCAGGCTGGTCTCAAACTCTTGAGCTCAAGTGATGCGACTGCCTCAGCCTCCCAAAGTGCTGGGATTACAGGCATGAGCCACGGAGTCTGACCTCATTTAACACTTTATAACAGTCATTTAGAAATCAGATTCTAAGCTTGGGTTTTCTGAAACGTGATTTAACAACTGCTGGCATTGAAAAAGAAAACTCATGTAGATAACAAAACTAGGTGCATTTGAGGTGTGCTAGTAAGCCTAAATAATCATTTTCATCTACCAATTATGCAAGCTTTCAACGAGATTTATCTAGTTTATTATTTTCATCTCCCTGGCTCTAAGTCAGTTTATTGCATGTTAACAGGAAGGGGTTACAATTTTCTATTTTTAACAAGTAAGTTCGATACCTGCTGAAACTCTGGAAGACTTCTAAACAATTTAGAAAGTTCTATTTCTAGGGTTTTCAAGTATTTAGATTTGAAATTTTAACACTTACGTTGTAAACTGCATCTCCAATCACTTCCCTCCTTGCTTACTCTATTCCAGCCATACCTTTCTGTTATTCCTTGATATCCCAAGTATACCCTCACTTCTAAACCTTTGGACCTGCATGCCTTAGCCTCCTTCATTGCCTTCTGGTTTGTGCTGTGCTCCCTGAGCACGTTACATAAAGTAGAACACCCTTCCCTCCACATCATTCTCCATCCCTTTCCCCTGGCTTTATTCATCTCTCTCATACTTCTCACCTGACACACTTTATTTTTTCATAGTCTCTTTTCATTAAAATATGATCTTCATATTATTTGCTCATTGCTGTCTTTTATAGCAAATAGAACAGTGACTGGCACATAGCATGTCACCAATAGACATTTGTTTTATGAATGAATGATAATTTAAAGCAATAATCTATTCTCACATCAAGAGAAATGTACCTCGTATATTATGGAAACTCTATTCTAGAATATTAATGAGATCTCCCATCTACAAGATCCTCTCCTTGTTTGATCATCTCTTCTGATAGAAACTATTTCCTAGTTGTTAACACTAATCACCATTAACTGGCTAAGATAACTATTAAAATAGATACTCCATAGTTTAGGCCTTTTAAAGAAAAAAATATTATATTTTTTTTAATATATATAAATATTATATTATATATATATATAGATATATAAAAATATTATATATCTCTGTTTGTAGAATCCAGGGTTCAAAAAGTCCAACTTTTATTTTATAAATACATACTCTTAAATTAGAAGTACAGCTCACCTTAATGGACCTTAATGGAAAAATGTGTTCCTTAAAGATGAATACAAGCAAATAAAAAAAAAGAATATTTCTATAGTTAATGGCCATAAAATCTCCATGTCCAAATTATGTTGCCCCAGAATAAATATTAAAATCAAGAATACAATCAACAATAACACCTATTACAATCAAAAATAGTAATCTTAGCAAATGTTGTGGCTGTAACTTAATTTTTGTGTTCTTTATAGAAAGATCTTCTGTAAGTGAAAAAGAGAAAGGTAGATGTGCCCAAGGTCATTTGACTTTTTAATGTCCAAACTGGTTCTGGAATCTAGGTCTCCTCACTAGCAAATCAAGTTTTTTCACTATTATCAAGAGGAGAATATGGCTAGGGAATTAGTAATGACACAGTATGGACAATGGTAAGGTAGGATTCAATGGAATAAAAACTAAGGCAAAGGACTATTGCTCAGTCATTGTGATTTCACAGAAATATCAAGTTCTTAGATCTTTACATGCACAACACTATCTTTTACTTGTTAACAAATGTCATTCCCAGTGTCTTATGGAAATTCATACAACTGATGATTTCACACAAAAACATTACTTCTCCTCCCCCACACTCCCACTTAAGTGTCAAAGCAAACCAAAAGCACAAAGACAGAATGAAGCAGAGGTGGGTAATAGCAGTTCAATGACTCAATAGTATAAAATGGCTGACAAATTATACTGAGGACATTAATATAATAGAACGCTTCCAGGACAAAGACAGCACTTCTCCCCTCTACAAATATTAATCAGTTCTGGTTACCATATGTAAAGAAAATATAAAAGCTCTCACCCAGAAGAAAACAACCAGGATGGTGAAGAGGAAACAAAGTTATACCATCTAATAAATGGCTAAAGAAAAATAGTTTGTTTAGTCTGGAAATTTTCTTAAAAATAGGAAGGGTGCGGGGGATGGGGAAGAGGAAGCAGTCCAATAGAACAGGAATTAGACTTGCTAATCTAGTTTCCGAGAATAGAACCTGTGTTTACCTGGGATCACTAGGTGAAAGTTTTAGAAAGATATATTTTGGATCATCACAGGGAAGAATATTTTAGTAATCACTCCTAACTGTAAATAGGTTACCTCAGGAGATTGAGCTTCCTTTCTCTGAAAGTGTTCAAGTAAATGCTGGACTACCATTAGGAAGAGGGGAGAAATGTTAAACAGAATTAAGCAACAGACTAAGGGCTGGCAAGGTAACAAGTACGGCCTAGACCCAGAAGATCTCTGAGGGTTTTGTTCAAGTGCTGAAATTCCATGTTTATAGAGGAAAAGGACAAAGACATAAAGAATAATTTCTCACCTTCCTTTCTAATAATAGTTCTCTCCAAATCTAGGACCTAGGACTCACCTGTGTTCCGGAGAAAAGTCTTTTTAAGTCCTTACAGGAAGACTGTGAAGCAAAAAATATGAAATGGGAGGCTGGGGTTATGGCCTACTTGAATGAACGTTCAAGTCTTTTTTTTCAATAAGCTCAATTGCAATGATCTATACTGCTCTCAGTTCCCTACAGTTAAACAGAGTAGTCACCTTCAAAGGTCTACAGTGCCTTTATTACCTGTGGATCAAACCCAAAGGAAAGATCTCTCCAAAGAATAAGATAACATGCACAGTATAATCCCTGACCCTCAAGATGTACCCTCTGAATATATTATTTAAAAGTTATACACTGTAACTGAAAACCCTAAGCACACTTGATTTTACAAATGCTTTATGTAATTTCTAAGTTCAAATAATATCTTAGGTAAGGGTATTAATTTTTGATCAAGGGTTTATTTTTCTCCAATTGTAGATTTAGAAAATTCATTACTATTTTTGCATCTCAATTTTTCTTAGCTGAGGTACCTCAGTCCTACAGTTTCTCTCAAACATTTCCACTTTATCTCATGTACTTCATTATTTTCCCCAATCAATTACTTTTCTTCTGCAGCTTAAGAAATTAGTCATTTTCTTTTGTTTGTTCTTCTGTATATATGTTCCTATACATAAGGTGACTATATAGATGCAGCATATTCCTATACTGTGAATAAAATAAACTCTGAACTAGATGTGTCCTTATTTTCATAACTAGTGAAAGGAGAGAGATATGGCTATAAACAATAGTTATTAAAATAGATGCAGAACTTTTTATACACATACCTGAACTGTTTGGACTTGTGGAGACTGAATAACTGATGGCTGGGCCGCCTGAATGACTCCATGGACTTGAACTGTCTGCCCATTGGGCAGCTGTACTAGAGTTACAGTTGGAGCAGATGATGTTGCATGAGCTGCTGGCATAGATACCTATGGTGTTGAACACAGAAAAGAATTATCATCCCAGATACTCTTTGGCAGTACTCATGTTCAATATGAAATAACATTTTAGAAGCAAAAACGTGACCTTTTTGCTAGATATGTATTTCCCCAATATGAAAGTAATGACTAAATTTAATATTCTTTAACAAAAAAACACTATAAAAAACACCAAAAACTATACCCCTGCCCTTTTCAGCTGTTCCCAAGTGACAAAAAAAAAAAGCTATTTCAATGTTATACCAAATATATAATAGACTCTCAGAACATGAGATATCACTTTATTTGTATGGCACTTTACATTTTCCCACCTGCTTTCATTTCCAATTTCTGATTTCGCTATTTGAAGAAAATGAAGACTGGGTGATAAGGATCTCCATTTTAAAAGCAAAAATAACTGCTCAACGAGATTAAGTGTTCACCCAAGGTCAACAGATACACTATCCTTGAAGAAACATAAAATTCTTCAGAATATGTTAAATAAGTCACATTCTAAAATCTAACTGCTCTCAAGCATAAGCAAACCTGACCTACTAAGTCTAGAACTAACGTAGTTTTAATGAGTCAATAACCAGGTTAAAAGGGTCCTTAAATCATACATGTCTATCAGTTGTTATTTATTGCTCCCATGCTTGAACGCATTCAAGGATAGGAATTTTATTTGCTAATTCAGGAAACAGTTACTGGGGACCTATGTTCCAGGACTAATGTTAGAACTGAAACTACAGAAGTGAGAAAGAGAGGGGTTTCTGACCTCAAATAAATTATTGGGGGTATGTATGTGAAGGAATAGGGAAAAGAGACACAAGTAAATACAATTCAGTTTGGTAATGAGGTTTGCTAAAAGAAAAATGGACACACTGAGGAGAATTACTCTACCCAACCTAAGAGAAGGGGAGGCTACCAGGGAAGAATGTGAATTTAAAACAAAAGAAAAAAGTTAGACTTGTTATTATTACTTACAGGGAAGAGTCAGAGAATTTCAAGCAGAGTGGAGCAGTGGCAAAAGCAAAGAGAAACAGCATACATGGCAGAGTGGGATAACCAGCAGCTCAGCACCAATGCAGCACATAAGTGTGTTACTGTATGATGTATGAAGTAGGGAGAGAGAAAACAACGGAGGCAGGTGGGCCTGGAAGTGCTAGTCATAAAAAGCCTGTATTATTTCACATAAAAGAAATTGCATTCTATCCTGAGGGTACTGCAGAATCCACCGAAGGGCTTTTGAACTCCTGAATACCATGGTGATGTTTGCTTTTAGATAGATCACTTTAGGCCAGGCGAGGTGGCTCACGCCTGTAATCCCAGCACTTTGGGAGGCTGAGGCGGGTGGATCACCTGAGGTCTGGAGTTCTGAGACCAGCCTGGCTAACATGGTGAAACCCCATCTCTACTAAAAATACAAAAAATTAGCCGGGCATGGTGGCAGGTGCCTGTAATCCCAGCTACTTGGGAGGCTGAAGCAGGAGAACTGCTTAAACCCGGGGGGTAGAGGTTGCAGTGAGCCGAGATTGCGCCATTGAACTCCAGACTGGGCAACAAGAGCAAAACTCCATCTCAAAAAAAAAAAAAAAATCACTTTAGTGGCAGTGTGAAAGATACATATTTTGGGGGGAAAATTGGTAGTGGGGAGACCAACGAAGAAAGCCCATGCAGTAGTTAAGGAAAGATGATGAAGGCCAAAAGTAGGGCAGTTAGTAGTAGCAGAGACGGGAATGAGGGAAGTGATTTTATGAAAATTTGGAAGCAGTCCAGAAGCGGCTTTATGAATGGTTAAAAGAGGTGACAGAGGAACTGTAGATGACCCACATTTCATGTCTGAAAGAGAATTGGTAGACTATGTCCTTAATTGAAAAAGAGAATGCAAGAAGTAAGGACAGGCTTTTGGGTGACTGGGGTTGTAACAGATGATGATGAAGCTAATCTGACATCTGAATTTGTAGAGATGGATGTTTATTTTAGCAGGCAGTGAAATATTTGACTGTGAAGCCTGGGGGAAAGACCCTATAAAGACAGAGTCTTTGGCATATAGGTTAAAACCAGGAGCTTCCATCTCTGGATAGTAATAAAGTCCTTCCTTATTAATCACTTTCTCTCTGGCCACTGTAAGTCTTGCTTAGTCTTATTTAGTTCTCAAAATGTGGTCCATGGAATAGCTTCATTAGAATCACACAGGATACTCTGTAAAGTCAAATCTAACAGGAACCCAATCATACTTCCCCTGACACTGAAGTTTGAGAATCATAACCTTACTCGGAGTATCTCATCTCAATTCCATATAAATGCTCTTCTAATATTTGAAGCAATTACTATGTTCTCTTTCCTGAGTCTTCTCTAGGGAAAATATACCTAGCTAACTCAATGAATAATTCCTTTTCTACACTCATAATTTTATATAATGGCTCCTCTCATTACAAATTTATAAAATACAGACATAAAAAATAACAACCCTTTATATTCCTATCACCCATAGCTAATCACTTTTAATATTTTTGCTGTAAATCTTCTAGATGTTAAGGCACATGTACATTCAATTGACTGACTGAGACGGAGTCTTGCTCTGTCACCCAGGCTGGAGTGCAGTGGTGCAGTCTTGGCTCATGGCAAGCTCTGTGTCCTGGGTTCATGCCATTCTCCTGCCTCAGCCTCCTGAGCAGCTAGGACTACAGGAGCCCACCACCACACCCAGCTAATTTTTTGTATTTTAAGTAGAGATGGGGTTTCACCATGTCAGCCAGGATGGTTTTGATCTCCTGACCTCATGTCCCGCCCACCTCGGCCTCCCGAAGTGCTGGGATTACAGGCATGAGCCACCAACCCCAGCCCGTACATTCAATTTTTATAACATGCTATCTTTACTCAGCCAACCCTTCTCTCTCATAAAACCATTGGAAAACATGCTTTACCCTATCAAAAACACAAATTGTGAGAAAATGGAAGTAGAGTGAAAGGAATTCCCAGGATGACACAACACAGCTGACTCTGGGGACAACCAGAGTGGACAAAATCGTGTGACTCCAGAGATAGGTATGTTGAGGGTTATCATCATAAAGATGCCTACTGGCATTGCATGTTCTTCTTCTTTTTTTTGTTGAGAGGGAGTCTTGTTCTGTCACCCCGACTGGAATGCAGTGGCGCAATCTCAGTTCACTGCAACCCCTGCCTCCCGGGCTTAAGCAATGCTCCCGCCTCAGCCTTCCAAGGTAGCTGGATTTACAGGTGTGTGCTACCACACCTGGTTTTTTGTATTTTTAGTAGAGATGGGGTTTCACCATGTTGGCCAGGCTGGTCTTGAACTCCTGACCTCAAGTGATCTGCCCGCCTCAGCCTCCTAAAGTGCTGGGATTACAGGCGTGAGCCACGGTGCCCGGCCTAGCATTGTGTCTTCTTCTTTCTAGAGGGCAAAATGCACAGGTGAGCCCAGATTCTTGTGTTGCCCTTGTATTGATGGAAGTCCTGGCTCTCTCCCCTTAAGTCCTGCAGCCTGCCTCGTATGAGTACATTAAATGTATCTAGCTTTGTCTGAATCCTGAAGGCTGGAGGTAAACCCTGGTGGTCTTATGAGAAAACACAGAACAGCTCACTCCTTCTGACTATATTCTTGCTGGAAATCCAGTATCTGGCTCACACTATCTCAGCCAGACACCAAGTGTGGTGAGCCCTCTATTTCCCATTATTCATTCTTGCTAGGTGACTTCTCTAGGAACTTTTAAACTCTTGGAGAAACTGAAGCTACATATATCAGAGTTTCTGTTAGGATTATATTCTCCTGGGAATCTTCATCTGAAAGAGGCGGTATCACACTATTACCTAGCAGGTCTGTATTTGCTATTTGTTTTTTAAGTTAACCACCTTTCTCATTCCTATCTATGTAAACAGCTGTTAATAAAATATCTGAGGAAAATACATGCAAACAAACACATAAGAATGAGAGAAAATATTCTTAAAGACAGGATATTTAAGACAAAGACGAAATGAAAGAATCAGGAATTATATTTAAAATATATAGGAAACAAGAAAACTACTATCATCCTTAAAATTTCCTTACATGTCAATTTATTTGCTTATTCTAATTTTTAGTTTAGGTATATAAACTTAGGCTTTCATATTATCTGCATCCACACTGCTGAAAAATAAATGTGTCATACAAAAAAAAAAAAAAAAAAAAAAAAAGCAGTTGTCATACATAGCCAAGGTTTTCTTTCCTTATCTGAGAGCACCAATTAATTTACCCATGAGTTTAAAATGTAATTATTTCTGGATCATTTCACTAAAAATACTGTATTATTGTTTAATAATACATTTTACTGTTGTTATTGAATTAATACTATCATTTCTAAACATACGCTAATACTAAGTAAATAGGAATTTTGATATTGTAAGAATATCTCTTGCTCATTCTATGTATATCTATGTAATAACAACTAAATTCTCTCGGAAACGTATTCCTCTAGGAAGAGACACAAACTGGAATCGCTCCACGTATTTTATACCTGGGCTAATGTGGCAATCTGTGGCTGGGCTTGAACTGTCATTTGTTGGTTTTCAGCTTCTGTTACAGCTGCATCTCCACTCTGCTGGTTCTCGGCTCCAGATTCCATGGTCATTTAGTTACCTATAATAATATGGAAGAGTGTTACAAGCACCACAGTGCTTTGTGCTTTCATGACTTTAAAGGCAAATTTCAAGTTATAAATAGGTATATACGTGGTGGTTAGGCTACCAAGTGAACTCAGAAATCTAGTTAAAATATAACGTAGCTGAATTACTGTCAAACTTGTTCAAATATGCTGAGCTATAAAAGTTCTAGTCCTTTCAAAGAAGAAAAAAACATTTCTTCTCCCTTGGCTGTTTCTTCCCAATGGGATATTACCTTGTCTAGAAATAAAAGATTCTTCTCTTACATAAATCTCCCCTACTAACAAGGAGAGGTGCAGTGGTAGCAAAATTATAATTTTTTCAAAACTATACTCATCAGGTACAGAGAGATGGCAGAGAGTGGAAGTAAGCTAATGATGACAGTCTATTAGATATTGGCTTCATAATACCTCCCATAAGGGTATTTCCCCCCATAAGAGGGAAGAAACAGGAATTGTAAGCTACTTCCAAAAGTGATTACTAGTGGTAGGACAAAATCAGTCCATTTCAAGCCCAAATTTTTTTTAGAGATGAGGTCTCGCTCTGTTGCCCAGACTGGAGTGCAGTAGCGTGATCACAGTTCATCTGATCCTCCCACCTCAGCCTCTGGAGTAGCTGGGAATACACGTGCATGGCACCATACCAGATAATTTCAAAAGCCCAAGTTGTGGAATTTCAAGGTAGAAAGGTGGAATAAATGGCCACAGAGCCAAATCAGAGGTGCCAAACACAGAAAAAGTTAAGGCATTCTGATACCTTACCCCATGTATAGCATGCACCACTATACTGTACACATATACACAGAGAAATACCTCTTGTATTTTTTAATTGTAAAATTCTGCATAAGGTAAACATTGATCTTACTTTTTGGGCTCTGCTTTGCTAAGCGCTTAGTGTATCTGTTGGGTAATCTAACACTGGATGGCAGCAAAAGTGGAGTGGAGAGCAATTCCTACCAGCAGTAGCTACTGTAAATCAAGGTTAGAGAAATCTCTGTTAACTGGGGAAGCAATCCTGTCTAAAGGATTCAGGAAAATAGGCAATGTTCCTAGGGCCTGTTATAATTCACTGTCTTGCATATTTATCTGTCAAAACAAATTTGTTAATACTTAGGGACTACCTTTAGTGATTCCACAAATAACACAAAAAGCCCACGACTTTTCCAGAATATATTTCATTTATTTTACAACTCTGAAATTGATCATCAAAACTGTCACTGATCCTTGTGATCATTACACTCCATCACAATGTATTACATACTAATACATTTTGCTGTCACTCGTAAGGTTCTATAAAAAGAAAGTGTTTTACAAGTGACAGTTTAAAAAATGAAAATGAAAATATCTCTGTAGAAATGAATATAAATAGTTTGGAAATACCAAAATCCACAGATCAATAGACTTGAATACCTTATTTAAAATATTCACAAAGCCACCAAGACAAGTGCACTGACCACATAATCAATAGTAATATCCAGAGATGTAGTTCAACGGTATTTGCTGTAAAATTTTTTCAAGCCAAAAAAAAACCACCTGAAAACAATTATCCATCAAGAGAACGATTACAAAATTGTAACAATGAAAAAAATTAATATATTGACACACTGTAAAACAGAGCCCCATTTAGATTTTTAAAAAAGTAAAACAAATTGTTGTAAAGGTTTATGCATGCAAAAGGTGTGCAAGATTAAACACTAAATTATAAGCAGTAGCTCTGAAGAGAGAAACAGAATTTTGTAGAACTGTACAGAATGACTTTCACCTTTAACTCCTGACATATTTCAGTATTTTAATATTGACTGAAGTTTCTTTCTTCCCATGAGCATGGATTCAGGATTACTTGTACAATTAAACTTTAATATCAGAAGACGTATAATATTATAAAATAATAAATCAAAACTATAATTTTGATACAGTTTTTAAAATCCCAGATACTTTTTATATGAAATTACCATTTTTGTTTAAATTTTGCCTATTTATCCTATATTTCTAAATTATAAAAAATAACAAAAAATTATCAAATAACTCTGGTTATCACTGGTGATTAACTTACTGAGTTATATTTTGCAACCTTTTTATTTAAAAATAAAAAACCTTATTTTTAAACTAAAAATAAGACAGACATCAAATGTAACAAACAACAACAACAAAAGTTTACCTGGGCTGGGACCGATGGCTCATGCCTGTAATCCCAGCACACCGGGGGGAAGAGGCAGGTGGATCACCTGAGGTCAGCAGTTCGAGACCAGCATGGTCAACATGGTGAAATCTCATCTCTACTAAAAGCATAAAAACTAGACGGGCATGGTAGTGGGTGCCTGTCATCTGAGCTACTCGGGAGGCTGAGGCAGGAGAATTGCTTGAACCCAGGAGACAGAGGCTGCAGTGAGCTGACATGGTGCCACTTCACTTCAGCTTCGGTGTCAAAGAGTGAGACTCCGTCTCAAAAAAAAAAAAAAAATTTACCTGTAAGTTATCCATACTTTTCGTCTTGAAAAAATGGCATATAAAAACAAAAAACTAATTTCAATAACAATAAAACAAATACTCTCAATGACAGTACTGAGTCAAGGTAGTAAGAGCAGACATTCACGGCCGGGTGTGGTGGCTCATGCCTGTAATCCCAGCACTTTGGGAGGCTGAGGTGGGTGGATCACCTGAGATCAGGAGTTCCAGACCAGCTTGGTCAACATGGTGAAACCCTGTCTCTACTAAAAATACAAAAAATTAGCCGGGTGTGGTGGCAGGTGCCTGTAATCCCGGATACTTGGGAGGCTGAGGCAGGAGAATTGCTTGAACCCGGGAGGCAGAGGTTGTAGTGAGCCAAGATCACACCACTGCACTGCAGCCTGGGTGACAGAGCAAGACTGTTTTACCAAAAAAAAAAAAAAAAAAAAAAAAGTAGACATTCACAATTTCTCCATTTTCTCCCTCTATAAACCACCATTTTATCTAGAATGAAGATAAATACAAATGTATCATAATACCACCTTTGTAGACAGGGTACACACAACCATTTTTGGAAGACTTTATTCCAAGCCACATTTTTAAAGCTATGCTGTCATCTGGTATGTGTAGTTTTACTCTACCATTTGATTAAACACAATCTAACGCGCAGATTGATCATTTATTTCATTTTTATTTACAACATATTGAGACTACTTAATTTTTTTTGACATTTAAGGTACAGAACACCATTAAAACTTTTTGTTTTGGAAAATAAAATATTACTGTATTACAATAAAGGAACAAAGCCATTAGTGAATACAAGTAAATTTTAGTTACAAAGACATACTCAAAATGCTTTTCATCCTCTTCCCTGCACAACTGGATACTATTTCTTTTTAAAACAAAGTGTGATATTTCCAGTGTATAGGAGCCCAATTTAAACAACTGGTGTTTTATTATCATTTCATTCAAGAAGCCTACCAATCCTTTTTAGGGTAGAGGATAGCCTTCTTAATTTTTATAATTTTTATCTTAAGTAGATACCAACAACTTAGGCTACAGTACAAATATAATCGTTCATTAGAAAAAGTAGGTCTTTCCTTAAAGTGCTGGTGAGAATTATTTTGGACTCTGAAAGTTTTTTGCTGTTTTTGTTTATACCCTCAGGTATAGAGAGAAGAGATGGTATAGTATCATGTGTAGAATTTTTAATTTTCCTATTTACCCAGTACCAGTCTAGCTGGCAGTGCCACAATCCAGACACATATGTGGGTTCCCAAGTGGTATGAAGGAGATTCTTAATTCACTAAACAAATGCAAAAAATAAATAATAAAAGACTGAATAATGCTATAAAATAAGAAAGAGACCAGATACACATGAACTCAGAATGTTACATGAAACATCAGGCTTGGAACATTAGAAACAGAATGTATCGTAAAGTCATAAAGTCACTTAAAATATACTACTGGCTTGATAGTTTTGTAATTCTTGTTCTTTCAATGACTCTGTTTTTAAAATTTATTCGGCATTAAGGTTTAAGATTTGGGGTTTTTTTGATTTATCTTAAAATTAACATAAGACTAATCCTTTAGAAACTTTGAGCTTATGTAACAAATTTTGAAATAGTGCTATGTTTAAAAGAAACAATTTTTTAACCGATTCACAGATATGTATCATTTTGCTATAATGGTCTCTGGAATTCTACCCCTTAATATAAAAAGTAAAGAGCCAAGTGATTCTGTAGTATAATTCACTCAATCTTGAGAAAAACAAAGAATGTTGTTCTAAGTAGGTGGGAAACACAGTCTAACATTTGACGACAAGCTGGATTTGTCACCAACTGGCATTGTCTCTAGTGGTTGTTAGACAAACTAAACTTTCTGTGTTTTAGTTTCTCATCTGTAAAAACAAGAGGGATGAATTAAAAAATTAAAAGATGTCTTCTTTTTTTTTTCTTTGAGATGGAGTCTCGCTCTGTCGCCCAGGCTGGAGTGCAGTGGCACAACCTCGGCTCACTGCAAGCTCCACCTCCCGGGTTCATGCCATTCTCCTGCTCAGCCTCCCGAGTAGCTGGGACTACAGGCGCCCCCCACCAGGCCTGGCTAATTTAACATTTATGGTAAAGGAAGTATTTCCTTTTATTATATACTAATACATATAGCAAAGAATGACACATTGAGTAAGAGGTCACCTAGTCTCTTGATCCTGGGTAAATAGATATTCTCATCCATTTGTACAATAATGAGACTGTAATACAACCTGAGATTATTAGCAGTATTTTTTTAAAAAGCTCCAAGTCATACTACTACCCAGTGAAGATTCTTAGTGGAGACTGTCTTTTATCTACTATGTTGCTCTGGTCATAACTGTTGTTACAGTTATTAAACAGTTAATTAACAGTCCCTTCACTTAACTTCTAAAGTTTTTTCTTTCCATTCTAGCCTCAAGAAATTTATCTGATTAGATTTCCCAATAGTAAAGGGATTTTCATATCCCATATTGTAACACTTTCATACCCCTTTCCACAGTAAAAGCGGTAGTAGGTATTAAAAAGTTTAAAATGTAGTTTAGGTAAACATCTCAGCAAAGTGTCGAATGAGTGCTTCCTCAGCGTTTAAAAGAAGAGACTGTGTTCAGCAATAGTCAGGAGAATGAGAGAATTCCAAAGAGGCATTAAGGATGAACACAGTATTGATAAGTTTGGGAAGAACTTTTTCTGTAAGAAAAATGGAATGAGCAAAAGTTTGAATTATAGCCCTGTACAGAAATGAGTAAGTTAGAGGCTGATAAGAGACTTTGTATAGAAAACAAGGAAAAAAGATAAATGATAATAGCCACTGAGAATAAAGCAATGAACAGAAAAAATTTTAAAAACTCTGCTTTTATGTAGCTTACATTCTAGTAAACAAGTAAAACACGTAAGTTAGATGATGGGAAGCGTGTAGAAAAATAAAGCTGGGAAGAGGGTTGGAGGTTCTTAGTATTATAAAGGTTGACTATAGTAGCCTTACTAATAAAGTAGCATTTAAATTCATCTACTCAAGACCTGCACAGAACTATACTGCATCGGACAAATTCTGGCACCACTGTTTCCTTACTTAACTACCTATAGCAAGTTAACAAAAATCTTCATCAAATTACAAATTAAAGCTCATAATAGAAAGCAAGCCCATACTACCACTTTTTCTTTCAATCATTAAGCAAAAGGAAAGAATACATACTTTCACCTTAAAATATTTTGACCTTTAGGAAATGTCCCAGTCCTTATAATCGTCAACATTCTAGTCCAAGTTTATGAAAAATAAACCCATCTTCCCCACAACCTAGTAAACTTTCTCAACTCCTAAATCTAGAGCAATTTTGATCCCATTTAGGATCAGAGATAACATTGAAAGAAATGAGTTGTGAATTTTCACTCTAAAGAAGAAATAATACATTAATAACTGATAGAACACATGCTATGATTAAAAAAAAAAAAATAGAATGACCTCAACTAGAAGTGAGAAAAACACATTTCCCTGCACACTAACAAGTGGGCAACTCCTCCTGAACTCTCAGCAATCAAAAATTCCAGGGATTTAAGGAAATCACATGGCAGAACTCCAAAGTCTCCAAGGTAACCACAGCAAAAGGCATATTTGGGCACATGATTTTAAAACTAAATGACTGTTTTGTTGTTACAGTCAGATATGTTAATTAAAAATACTCTTCATAAATATATCTAGAAGTACCTACATGTGATACATAATTATTTCTAAATAGCTATGTTGTGCCTATATTTAGTTTTAAGGGTAACTGAAAGCCTTGCTAATATATATATATATATACGTATCTATAGATACGTATATATATATACGTATCTATATACACACACATATATACACACACATATATACATATATATATATATATATATATATATATATATATATATTTTTTTTTTTTTTTTGAGACGGAGTCTCGCTCTTTCGCCCAGGCTGGAGTGTAGTGGCACGATTTCAGCTCGCTGCAACCTCCACCTCCCGGGTTCAAGCGATTCTCCTGCCTCAGCCTCCCGAGTACCTGGGACTACAGGCGCATGCCACCATACACTCGGCTAATTTTTTGTATTTTTAGTAGAGATGGGGTTTCACCGTGTTAGCCAGGATGGTCTTGATCTCCTGACCTCGTGATCTGCCCACTCTGGCTCCCAAAGTGTTGGGACTACAGGCCAGGCGTGAACCACCTCTCCCGGTCAAAGCCTTGCTAATACATTCTTACACCCTTCAAATGTCTTTATTTTCTAAAGTGTTATAATGTTCAGGTGCTACACAAGAGACTTTAGCTTTCCAAGAATCAGTAACTATGTTGCACTGTCTACTGTTTTCCTCTACTTTTTTTCCTGCATTTTTTTTTTTTTTTTTTTTTTTTTTTTAGTAGGGGAGGGTTGTTAACCTTAAAATACTTGTCATTTATCTTTACCACATGTCCAATCCGGCAAAACTGAGATGTGTCTAATCAATACTGGAAAATTAGGAATGTTCCAGGTTTCTGATGCTAATAAGCCTATTGGTGTTAAATATAGCACATCTTCACTGAAACCAGACAGTCAAAAAAGCATATTCAAATGTCATATGCATATACATATATGTATATATGTACACACACTCAACAGATCAACCTCAACTGAATAAACTTTAGACTAGATTAGACTGATCACACTGTAACAAAGGTTATAAATATTTTAAGGGAACAAGTTAGAGCAGGCAATGTGATAAACGAAAATAAATTGGTATCTTTATCAAGCTGAGTTTTCCCTGTGCTCCCACCAAGGTCCTTCTGCTTTAAACAGACAACAAATCCTTATTTCAGCCTCCAATCTAGATATTAGAAAGCAAGAAAAGTTATACATGAAGTTAACTCTGTGATCTGAATCTGATAAGATTTAAATTACTTATAAGACAAAAAGAAAAGCATGAAAATTTGTTTACTTTTATAAACTATGTATTAATAGCAAACACCAAAATAACCCAACCACCACCATAACCACCAAAAAGAGGGCGATATATAGCAAAAAGGAATCTTTTTTTTTTTTTTTTTTTTTTTGCGGGGGGCGGTGGAGGCAGTGCGGGGATGGAGTTTTGCTTTTGTTGCCCAGGCTGGAGTGCAATGGAGTAATCTCAACTCACTGCAACATCTGCCTCTGCGGTTCAAGTGATTCTTCTGCCTCAGCCACACAAGTAGCTGGGATTACCGATGTGCACCACCACACCTGGCTAATTTTTGTATTTTTAGTAGAGACAGGTTTCACCACGTTGGCCAGGCTGGTCTCAAACTCCTGACCCTAGGCGATCTACCCCGGTCGACCTCCCAAAGTGCTGGGATTACAGGTGTGAGCCACTGGGCCTGGCCCCAGGAATCTTTTCAATATTATTTAAGAAAATAAATTCTCTGATTTATTTATTGGATTTAACTCAGAGAAACTGTTTAAGTTCAATATTTTGTATTTTATAATTGCAGTTTTGTAATTACCAGGGTATTTGAATGCCATCCTTGATAAATAAACTTGTTTTTAAAAAATATAGCATACCCAAGCTGGCTGCGGTGGCTCACGCCTGTAATCCCAGCACTTTGGGAGGCTGAGTCGGGCGGATCACGAGGTCAGGAGATCGAGACCATCCTGGCTAACACGGTGAAACCCCGTCTCTACTAAAAATACAAAAATTAGCCAGGCGTGGTGGCGGGCGCCTGTAGTCCCAGCTACTTGGGAGGCTGAGGCAGGAGAATGGCGTGAACCTGGAAGGCGGAGCTTGCAGTGAGCTGAGATCATGCCACTGCACTCCAGCCTGGGTGACAGAGCAAGACTCTGTCTCAAAAAAAAAAAAAAAAAAAAAAAAGTAGCATGCCCTATGACAAAGATATTGTTCTTGAAGGAAGTATTTAACAGATGTGTGTTAGAGAAATGCCAGCCAGGCGCAGTGGCTCACACCTGTAAATCCCTCCACTTTGGGGAGGCCGAGGTAGGCAGATTACTTGAGGTCAGGAGTTTGCGATCCACCCGGCCAACACGGTGAAACCCCGTCTCTACTAAAAATACAAAAATTAGCTTGGTGTGGTGGTATGCACCTGTAATCCCAGCTACTCAGGAGGCTGAGGCACAAGAATGCTTGAACCTGGGAAGTGGGGGTTGCAGTGAGTCGAGATTGCACCACTGCACTCCTTCCTGGGTGACACAGTGAATGAGACTCCATCCCCCACCACCCAAATAAAACGTCATCTGATAAATAGAAACATACTGCATGGTTTGACAGCCATCTCAGAATATGTGACTAAATCTATAGCACCTTTCAACAAGCAGGGTGTATGTAGTGCTTTCTTAAAAGTTTTTTTTGTTTGTTTTAAATTAAGTATTTACGAAGTTTACTTGCCTTGTTTTCCTTCAGGTAAGACTATACTCAAGAATTTGAAACAAGTCTTCATGTATGTGGCCACCAACAGTGTTGCTTAGCAAGGCAGCAGCCATGACCATGCATTATTTTAGATAACATTTTTATCTCATATCTTTCCATTCCCCTTTCATTCCAAACACCCACTTAATGGGTGTTTCACAGCTTTTTACACTTTGAACATTTTCGAAGAACTGATTTCACAGAAACCTCTATACATGAAGCATTACTAAATGGCCATTTGGAGCTCATTTTCTTAAGAAAAAAGAGATTATATACTTCCTACATATAGTTACTTTGACAAAAGCAATTTTTATGTTGACAAAGAATGAAGCTGTCTTCAAATGTTAGTTCTGCTTTGTAAACTAGCTCAATGCTGAAACTGTTAAGGACCCAAAAGTTATTATGCCCCAAAGTTAAATACGTATAGCCTACTTACATTTACTTACGAAAACCAAAGTGATTATGTCAAAATCACTACATCCAAATGGGAGATGAATGTCCAAGTGTTTTTAAAATAAGTTTATGAAGTAACATTTGTTATTTTGAATTGAATTTTGAAATGTTATTCTTGGTGAATTATTTACAAATTGGACATGCAGGAGTGAAAATTCAGTTTTCTTGAGGTGAGACAGACATGTTATGGGAGGAATCATAATGCAGGAATTCTGGTGTTAGCTAACTTCACAGATGGAGAACAAAAGATATTAAGAGATTTGTAAGGAATGTTCAAGACTTCAGGGTTATACCAGATAGCCTCCAATATTTTAAAAAGCAAGGAGTTCTCTATAATATTTGCCAATGGAACTATGCGAACTATTATGCAATATGCTAATTACTTTGATTACATTTTGCTTACTAGTCAAACAGCAAAGGAAAAAGCCCAAGAACTCAAAGGTACCAAGGACACACTGGACTACATTTAAAAACCAACCATGGTTAATCTATAAAACTGACAAATGGCATGCAGACAACAGTACATACTTTACGTACAGGCTTTGATTTGTTTTTGTTTTTGTTTTTTTTTTTGAGACAGGGTCTCACTCTGTCTCCTAAGCTGGAATGCAGTGGCATGATCTCAGCTCACTGCAACCTCCGCTTCCCAGGTTCAAGTGATTCTCTTGCCTCGGTCTCCCAAATAGCTGGGATTACAGGCACCCACCACCACATCCAGCTAACTTTTTTTATTTTTAGTAGAGATGGGGTTTCACAATGTTGGCCAGCCTGGTCTCAAACTCCTGACCTCAGGTGATCTGCCCACCTCAGCTTCTCAAAGTGCTGGGATTACAGGCATGAGCCACTGCACCCAGCCTACTGTTGTTTATTTTTTAATCTTAGGGTTCACTCTTGTTGTACCTTCTACGGACAAATGCGTAATGACATGTATCCACCATTACAGTATCATACAGCATATTTTGTTTTATGTACAGTATTGATAAAAGACTTGCTTCAAGTTCAGGCATCTTCATCTTTAATCTTGAAAGAATCAACATCAAGTCCAACCATCTATGTAGATATACTGTTTTTCACCAACCTGGTGGTGATTTCTGGTAAGGTCATTTTGATGACCACAATCTCATGCTATCTCAGAGGCTGGAAGTACTATCATAGTAAAGTATCAGAGTTAATAAAAACTCAAAGTAGAAAACCTTCCTTTTAAGCTTTGGACAATGAATCTAATTTCCTCAGTTAAAAAAAAATATGTTTGGCCAGGCATAGTGGCTCACACCTGTAATCCCAACACTTTGAGAGGCTGAGGTGGGCAGATCACCTGAGGCTGGGAGTTCCAGACCAGCCTGGCCAACATGGAGAAAGCCTGTCTTTACTAAAAAAATACAAAATTAGCCAGGCGTGGTAGAGCATGCCTGTAATCCCAGCTACTCAGGAGGCTGAGGCAGAAGAATCGCTTTAACTCAGGAGGCGGAGGTTGTGGTGAGCCCCGAGATCGTGCCATTGCACTCTGGCCTGGGTAGAAAGAGCGAAACTCTGTCTCCAAAAAAAAAAAAAAAAAAAAAAGATTCACTTCCTTTAATCTGTACAACTCTAAAGAAGAATCGTTCCTAACTTTTACCTTTCAAATTTATGACCCTTTAATAGGGAATCACTCATTATACAAATACTCTGTGCCTACTATATAGTAACGCCTACAGAGCGTTCAGCAGAACTGAAAATTACTACACAGTAATAGTCCCATACTATGGGACTATAGCATAATACATATAAGAACCTTTCTCTGGAATTAGGCCAGGTTGAGTGGCTCACGTCTGTAATCCCAGCAATTTGGGAGGCCAAGGCGGGTGGATCACTTGAGGTCAGAAGTTCGTGACTAGCCTGGCCAACATAGTGAAACCTCATCTCTACTAAAATACAAAAATTAGCCAGGCATGCTAGCACATGCCTGGAGTCCCAGCTACTCAGGAGGCTGAGGCAGGAGAATCACTTGAACCCAGGAGACAGAGGTTGTAGTAAGCCAAGATCATGCCACTGCACTCCAGCCTGGGCAACAGAGTGACTCTGTCTCATTAAAAAAAAAAAAAGAAAGAAAGAAAGAAAGAACAAACCTTTCTCTGAAATGCTTCTACATTCATTGTTGGTGGTGTTAGTTCAACCATTGTGGAAGAGTATGGCAATACCTCAAAAACCTAGAGGCAGAAATACCATTCAACCCAGCAATCCCCTTACTGGATATATACCCAAAGGAATATAAATCATTCTATTATACATGCACACATATGTTAACTGCAGCACTATTCACGATAGCAAAGATATGCAATCAACCTAAATGCCCATCAATGATAGACTGGAGATAGAAAATGTGGTACATATACACCATGGAATACTATGCAGCCATAAAGAACGAGATCATGTCCTTTGCACGAACATAGATGGAGCTGGAGGCCTTTATCCTTAGCAAACTAATACAGGAACAGAAAACCAAATACCGCATGTTCTCATTTATAAGTGGGAGTTACATGATGAGAACACATGGACACATCGGTGCGGGGGTGGACAACACATACTGGGGCCTGTCAGAGGGTTGGGGGTGGGAGGAGGAAGAGCATCAGGAAGAACAGCTGGCAGATGCTGGGCTTAATACCTGGGTGATGGGATGATGTGTGCAGCAAACCACCATGGCACACGATTACCTATGGAACAAACCTGCACATCCTGCACATGTACCTCTGAACTTACAAGTTGGAAATAAAAAAGAACCTTTCTCTCAAGAGCTTACAAAAACTAATGAGAGATAAAATATGTACTATATATGAAAGAGCTTGACATGTATAAATTATTATAACTAGTTTAACTGTAAATTCCTTCCAAACAAGTACTTAACACCAGTAATTTAAAACCATAAACTTCTATTTGGAAATGGTAGGAATACAATGAATTGTGGAAAAAAAGAAAGAATAGCTGCCTATTTGTGGTAATCTGATGCAGATCTGATTAAGGACATAATGAAATCAATGTATTTTTTCATGATCTTGGCTAGAATATTTACCCTGAGTTATTTACAAGTTTAAACTAGTATTACTTAGAAACAAAAATTTTGGCTGGGCGCGGTGGCTCATGCCTGTAATCCCCAGCACTCTGGGAGGCCGAGGTGGGCGGATCACAAGGTCAAGAAATCGATACCATCCCGGCCAACATGGTGTAACCCCGTCTATATTAAAAATACAAAAAAATTAACTGGGCGTGGTGGTGCGCACCTGTAGTCCCAGCTACCCGGGAGGCTGAGGCAGGAGAATCACTTGAACCCAGGAGGTAGAGGCTGCAGTGAGCCAAGATAGCGCCACTGCACTCCCACCTGGCGACAGACTCCATCAAAAACCAAACCAAACCAAAACAAAACCCATTAATAAAACAAAAACCCTGAAAAATTCACAAAGAGATAATGCAGTACTACAAGAGTGATGAAGACTACGCCTTACTGTGAGTTTCTACACAGTAAATACATCACTTAAATTCTCCAGGACTCAGTAAATACATGACTTAAATTCTCCAGGACTACTCACTCCCCCTTCATAGGTAAATGTTTTTAACTGTGAATTTCCCAAATATGGTAGAGTGTATGAGTTATACACTACAATCACATAGTCATTATAATAAATTCTCTCATAATAAATAATAAATTCTTGATTCATAGTTACAATTGGGCCTCCGTATCCAAAGATTCAGCATCTGTGGATTCAACCAACTGCAGACTGAAGATATCTGGGGGAAAAAAAATCCCCAAAGTCCCAAAAGTAAAGCTTGAATTTGCTGCATGCTGAGTCCTATGTTGAACCCATGAGAGTCAAGTGATGGGCAGGCACTGTTTAAGGTATTATAAGTAACCTAGAGATGATTTAAAGTATATGGGAGGACATTGTCGGTTATATGCAAATACTATGCCACTTTATATAAGGGACTCAAGCATCTGTGGATTTGGTGCCTAAGGTGGTCCTGGAACCAATTCCCCATTGGTACCAAGGGACAACTGTGCTTTAAATTAAAATGTTTCACTCAAAATTATTTCTCGATTTTCATCTTTGCTGCTTTCATCTGTCACTACAAACTGAAGGATATGGACACAGAATAAAGGGAAGGCCTGAGGTAGCTGGATTGTAACTTTAAATACACATTAGTAGCTTTAGTTATTTTTCATTAAATAATGGTATCTTGTTTGCCTGGGGTTTCACAGAGATCACAGAGATATTTTTTAAATGTTTATAATAATTAAACAAGAATTTATGATGTACAAAATATAACACCAAAACACAAACAATAAAAGAAAAATTAGATGAACTGGAAATCATAAAAATTAAAACCTTTGGTGCTTCAAGAGACACCATCAAGAAAGTAAGGACAACCCACAGGAGAAAATTTTTGTAAATCATATATCTGACAAGAGACTTGTATCCAGAATAATAAACAACTATTACAACAAAAAGCCAACCCAATTTTAAAATGTGCAAAAGATCTGAACAGAAATTTTCCCAAAGAAGATATACAAATGGCCAAATCAGCACATGAAAAGAAGCCTCATATCATTAGTCATGAGGGAAATACAAATCAAAACCAAACTGAGCTACCTCTTTGCACTCAGCAGAATGGCTATAATTAAAAAAACAAAACAAAAACAAAAACCCAAAACCCCAAAAAACAGATAATAACAAGTGTTAATGAGGATGGGGGAAAATTCAAACCCTCATACACTGCTGGTGGTGCAGTAGATTGGAAAACAGTCTGGCAGTTCCTTAAATGGTTAAACACAGTTACCATAAAATTCCATTCCTGAATATATACTCAGAGAAATGAAAGCAAGTCAACATAAATGAATGTTTATGGCAGCATTACTCATAATAGTCAAAAAGTCAGAATGTCCATGAACTCACAAATAAAATGTTGTATATCCATAAACTGGACTATTATTTGGCAATAAAAATGAATACTGATACATACAACATGAATAAACCTTGAAAATATTATGCTAAACAAAGGCAGAACATCACAATGGACAGTATGCTATATGATTCCACTTATACACAATGTCCAGAATAGGCAAACCTATAGAGACAGAAAGGAGATTAGTGGTTGCCTAGGGCTGCAGGTATGGGGAGATTAAGAGGTGATGGCTAAGAGACGTGTAGGTTTCTTTTAGGGGTAATGAAAATGTCCTAAACTGATTGTGGTAATAGATGCACAACTTTGTGAATATACTGAAAAACACTGAATTGTACACACCAAATGGGTGTATTGTATAGTATGTGAATTATATTTCAATAAAGCTATTTAAAAAAGTATCTATGGGCCGGGCGCGGTGGCTCAAGCCTGTAATCCCAGCACTTTGGGAGGCCGAGACGGGCGGATCACGAGGTCAGGAGATCGAGACCATCCTGGCTAACCCGGTGAAACCCCGTCTCTACTAAAAATACAAAAAACTAGCTGGGCGAGGTGGCGGGCGCCTGTAGTCCCAGCTACTCGGGAGGCTGAGGCAGGAGAATGGCGTGAACCCGGGAGGCGGAGCTTGCAGTGAGCTGAGATCCAGCCACCGCACTCCAGCCTGGGCGACAGAGCAAGACTCCGTTTCTCAAAAAAAAAAAAAAAAAAAAAAGTATCTATGATGTCCAATTTTTAACAGTAATACATACACAGTCATGTGTCACTTGATGGTAGTATGTTCTGAGAAATGCATCATTAGTTAATTTTGTTGCAAAAACAAAACCTAGATGGTATAGTCTGCTATGTACCAAGGCTACATGGTATAGGCTACAAACCCATACAGCATATTATTGCAATGAATACTGTGGGGAAATGTAACACAATGGTATTTGGTATTGAAACATATCCAAACACAGAAAAGGTACAGTAAAAATAAAAGATACAAAATATAAAAGATAAAAAATGGTACACCTGTACAGGGTGCTTATCACAAATGGAGCCTGCAGGACTAGAAGTTGGTCTGGGTGAATCAGTGTGAGAATGTGAAGGCCTACAACATTACTGTATACTATTGTAGACTTCATAGGCACTGTATACTTAGGCTATACTATTCTTTTTTTTTTTTCTGAGACGGAGTCTTGCTCTTGTCACCCAGGCTGGAGTGCAGTGGCGCAATCTCGGCTCACTGCAACCTCTGCCTCTGGGTTTAAGCTATTCTCCTGTCCCAGCCTACTGAGTAGATGGGATTACAGGAGGCTGCCACCACACTTGGCTAATTTTTGTACTTTTAGTAGGAACAGGGTTTCGCCATGTTGGCCAGGCTGGTCTCGAACTCCTAACCTCAGGTGATCCACCTGCCTTGGCCTCCCAAAGTACTGGGATTACAGGCGTGAGCCACTGTGCCCATCCAGGCTACGGTAAATTTATATAAACAAAATTTTCTTTCATCAGTAATACATTAACCTTAGCTTCCTGTACCTTCATATGCTTTTTAATTTTTGTTAACTTTTTGACTTTTTTGTAATAACGTATAGCTTAAAACACAGATACACTGTACAGCTGTATAAAAGTATTTTTTCTCTACAGCGTTTTTAAGTAAAAGCAAGTTTATTAATAAAGTAAAGCAATAAAAGAATCTAATGTTTTTTCCTACTTTTTTTTTAACTTTTTAACTTTTTTGTTCAACTTTGTTTTATTTTTTTGACACAGGGTCTCACTGTGTCACCCAGGCTGGAGTGCAGTGGCACAGTGTCAGCTCACTGCAACCTCTGCCTCCTGGGTTCTCCTGCCTTAGCCTCGAGAGTAGCAGGGATTACAGGCATGCGCCACCAAGCCCAGCTAATTAATTTTTGTATTCTCTGTAGAGACGGGGTTTCGCCATGTTGCCCAGGTTGGTTGAAACTCCTGGGCTCAAGCAACCCACCTGCCTCAGTCTCCCAAAGTGCTAGGATTACAGGCGTGAGCCACCATCCCCGGTCACTTTTTAAAATTTTTTGTTAAAAAGACATTCACACACACATTAGCCTAGGCCTACACAGGGTCAAGATTGTCAATATCACAGCCTTCCACCTCCACATCCTGTCCCACTGGAATGTCTTCAAGGGGCAATCACATGCATGGAGCTGTCATCTCCGATGGCAACAAAGCCTTCTTCTGGAATACCTATAGAAGTTCTTAATAGGTTTGCTTACATTAGCACGGGACCACTGTTTTATATGCAATCTGTCATTCACCAAAACGTTCTTACACAGTGCATGACCGTATATCTCTATCTACACTAACAAGAAGGACTGGGAGTCAGGAAATCTACATTTCAGCCCAATTCATCATTTTATTCCTTTGTTTATACCTTATCTTCTCTTATGTGAAACTCAAAGCTCCCTGCCTCATACTCAGCATTCCTCATAATGTAGATCTATAATCTAATACTTTCTTCACCAATTTATGAGTATGTCCAAGTTCATTATATGTCCATATCTTCATTTTGTTGTCCTTTCCACTACCTAGAATACACTCCATTCTATCTGTACTTATCTAAGTTCTTTAGTATTCAACGTAAATTCTACTTTTCCCACAAAACTTTTCCTCACTAAACCCCTTCTCTTCTGAACTCCACAGCTCTTCAAGACAGTAAAAATTACGTCATGTATTCTGGCACATATAAATCATTCTTTTTTTTTTTTTTTTTTTTTTGAGACAGTCTCCCTCTGTCACCCAGGCTGGAGTGCAGTGGCCGGATCTCGGCTCACTGCAAGCTCCGCCTCCCGGGTTCACGCCATTCTCTTGCCTCAGCCTCCCGAGGAGCTGGGACTACAGGCACCCGTCACCTCGCCCGGCTAGTTTTTTGTTTTTTGTTTTTTTTTTTAGTAGAGACGGGGTTTACCGTGTTAGCCAGGATGGTCTCGATCTCCTGACCTCATGATCCACCCATCTCGGCCTCCCAAAGTGCTAGGATTACAGGCGTGAGCCACCACGCCCGGCCAAATCATTCTATCTTATACTATTTCATCATCCCCACTATACCATAAGATTCTTGAGGGTAGGAGCCGTATAGTCAGGCTTTATTGCTTATATCAACTAGAACAATCTTCATTTAATACCTAGGTATTTTTATAAATACCTAACTGACTAAATTTTCTTGCGATTATTTCACCAACTAATAAAGTCAATGGTCAATAAATCTTCACTGAATAAATGATTGATAAATGGCAATACATAAAGTCAAGGTGCTACTACTGATCACAGTAAACGATAGAGCTACTACTGATACTTATTATAAGAAAATGACTCCCTTTCAAGAATACAAATAGGGCTGGATGCGGTGGCTCACTCCTGTAATCCCAGCACTTTGGGAGGCTGAGGTGGGCAGATCACTTGAGGTCAGGAGTTCGAGACGAGCTTGGCCAACATGGTGAAATCCCATCTCTACTAAAATACAAAACACACACACACACACTAGCTGGGTATGGTGGCATGTGCTTGTAATTCCAGCTACTTGGGAGGCTGGGGTGGCAGAATCGCTGGAACCCGGGAGTCGGAGGTTGTAGTGAGCCGAGATCACACCACTGCATTCCAGACTGGGAGACAGAGCAAGACTCCTCTCAAAAAAAAAAAGTACGAATAATATATAATTTTCACTTCAGTGGTGAAAAACAAGGTATTTCTGCGTCCCCTACTGCCAACTACTTACTTATACCAACAGGGATAACACCCCTCAAAAATAATGGTTAACCTTGGGTGAATTACAAACATTTTTAGTTACTTCTACACTGTCATACAATTACAACCAAAAACTTACAAGCAGATAACCAGATCCTTAGAAATTCACTTACAACTGATGAAAGAAATGTCTTCGTTTCAGAGAAGATTCACTAATCTTTGGGGAAAGACACATTCTATCATCACTGGTATATGTCAACTTTCAGATCCATTCTACTCCTAAACTATTTTATTAATAACTTCCCATTTAACTCTTTAATCAAATGTCACTTCTCTTCTTTCAGAAAAAACTCACCATCAATTCCTCAGACCTCATTCTCTCAAAACCTTGCCCCTTTTAAGATTATTTTTTAGAGATCCTAGAATCATTCGAGAGGGAGAAAACTGAAAGGGTGTTTTTCATTTTTGTTCACGCAGCTAGTCTCACGGTAAACTCCTTTATCACCTTATTTCAACCCTAAGAAAAGGCAACTTAGGCACTTAGTTCATCAAGGAGTACTATTGTTTATTTTCTTTTTTAGAAGTTGAGATTGTGCATCTAGCTTCAAGAATTTTTTAATACATAGTAATTTTTCATCATTGGAGATGTATAATGCATGTATTAAATTATAGGTAATTTTTTTGTTGTTGTTTTTTTGAGACAGAATCTCGCTCTGTTGCCCAGGCTGGAGTGCAGTGGCACGATCTTGGCTCATTGCAAGCTCCACCTCCTGGGTTCACGCCATTCTCCTGCCTCAGCCTCCTGAGTAGCTGGGACTACAGGCGCCCGCCACCATGCCCAGCTAATTTTTTGTATTTTTAGTAGAGACGGGGTTTCACCGTGTTAGCCAGGATGGTCTCGATCTCCTAACCTTGTGATCCGCCCACCTCAAACCTCCTAAAGTGCTGGGATTACAGGCTTATAGATAATTATTCATCACTGGAGAAACTGCCTTCTTATCTGTTGGAATAAATGCCAGAATACGTTTTTCTAAGCGACCCTCTTTCTGGTAGCCTAGAAGACAAATAAGCAAACATCTGGGCAAAATATAATACGGGGTAAGCATTCCTAGTAAAATATCCAAAATCTGACACTTTTTAAGCACTGACATGATGCCATGCAAAATTCCACACCTGACCTCATGTAACAGGTCACAGTCAAAAGTGTTTCATGCACAAAATTATTAAAAATTTTGTATAAAATTACCTTCAGCCTATGTGTATAATGTGTATATGAAACAAATTTCATGTTTAGACTTGGGTTCCATCCCCAAGATAGCTCATTATGTATGTATATGCAAATATTCTAAAATCTGAAAAAAACCCCAAATTGGAAATACTTCTGGTCCCAAGAATTTCAGATAAAAGATTTTCAACCTGTAAAATCTATTTTCATAGGGCTTTGTCTGGCAGAGCTTAAAAGGAGAGAGACGGCAAAACAAAAAACAACAACAAAAAACCTAGTAGATAAGAGTACGTATATATTGAGTGGAGTCAGACATTCTGAATGTGAAGAAAAACTAATGTCTATTCTTATTTAAGTTTTGTCTCAAAAACCTACATTTACCGATGTGATAAAACCACACCTTCTACTTACAACTTCAGCAAGCTGACCAGTATCTGGCTCTTCTATAATGACTGAACTAGCATATTGGCAAAGAAAAAAAGCAGGTTCACATGATCAGTTTGTTGCTTTAATGATCTTTGCCTCCACCCCAAGAGTCAATCCACTGATGATTCCACTACACTGTGGGAAATCATTTAACTCTGGTAGTCTACAGACAGATATGTTCCAGATAAAAAATGTTCTGCCTTTACACATTTCAATGATCTACCCCACCCCCATCCCCAAATATGTAAAGAAAAGCACTCTTGTAGGCCGGGTGTGGTGGCTCATGCCTGTAATCCCAGCACTTTGGGAGGCAGAGGCAGGTGGATCACGAGGTCAAGGAGATCGAGACCATCCTGGCCAACATGGTGAAACCCTGTGTCTGCTAAAACACAAAAAATTAGCCCGGCATGGTGGCGGGCGCCTGTAATCCCAGCTACTTGGGAGGCTGAGGCAGGGGAATCGCTTTAACTCGGGAGGCAGAGGTTGCAATGAGCTGAGATTGTACCACTGCACTCCAGCCTGGCAACAGAGGAAGACTCCGTCTCAACAACAACAAAAAGCACTTTGCAAACATTTTAATCATTTAGCAGGTACAAATAGCACATAGTAATATTTTACTTATGAGACAGCATCTTACTCTGTCACCCAGAGTGGAGTTCAGTGGCATGATACTGGCTCACTGCAACCTCTGCTTCCACGGCTCCAGCAATTCTCCTGCCTCAGCCTCCCAAGCAGCTGGGATTACAGGCATATACAACTATGTCCAGGTAATTTTTGTATTTTTAGTAGAGATGGGGTTTCACCATCTTGGCCAGGCTGGTGTCAAACTCCTGACCTCAAGAGATCCACCTGCCTCAACCTCCCAAAGTGCCGGGATTATAGACGTGAGCCACTGCGCCTGGCCAAATAGCACATAGTAGTATTTTAAATCAAATATTAGTAAAACCTCAAAACAGTATTCTTACATTAAAAACTTTGGCATATATGATCAATGCATAAACACCACCTTGGGAATACAAAAAAACGAAATATACCATGACAGTTTTTTTTTTTTAAAGACGGAGTTTCACTTTTGTCCCCCAGCCTGGGGTGCAGTGGTGCAATCTCAGCTCACTGCAACCTCTGCGTTCCAGGTTCAAGTGATTCTCCTGCCTCAGCCTCCTGAGTAGCTGGGATTGCAGGTACCTGCCCCCATGTCCGACTACTTTTTGTATTTTTAGTAGAGACAGGGTTTGACCATGTTGGCCAGGCTGGTCTTGAACTCCTGACCTCAGGTGATCCATTTGCCTCAGCCTCCCAAAGTGCTGGGATTACAGGCGTGAGCCACCATGCCTGGCCCATGACAGCTTTACTTAATGACGCTTTTTGCAAAGAGATTTGTGTCCTTGCTGCTAATTATTAATCACTTTTTGAGTTTAATCAACTTTAAAAAGTCATAGTGTATACATTTTAAAGATAAATACAAACAGCACGTATATTTAAAATGTACTACAGCATTCAGACACGGTGGCTCACACTTGTAATTCCAACTCTTTGGGAGGCTGAGGCAGGCAGATCGCTTGAGCTCATGAGTTCGAGACCAGCCTGGGCAATAGGGCAAAACCCTGTCTGTACAAAAAACACAAAAAAATTAGCCGGGCCTGGTGGTGTGCGCCTGTCGTCCCACCCACTCAGGAAGCTGAGGTGGGAGGACAGCTTGAGCCAGGAAACAGAGGTTGCAGTGAGCCAAGTGTGCACCACTGCACTCCAGCCTGGGTGATAGAGCCAAACTTTGCTTCAAAAAAAAAAAAGTACTATAGCTTAACACTGTTTCAAAAACCTAGAGAGAGAAAAAAAAAGGTAGTAAAACTTATTTTGTGCTTTGGCTGAAATACGTATTACTTGGTCCAACTGGTTGACCAAAGGTTTACACAGGGGGAAAAAAAACCATTTATGCAGTAGAGTTTATCATCTCAGCAATCATATAGGTGAATCTCACTATTTTAAAATTTAGGTACAAAATATAAAACTCATAATTACATTAAGAAATACTAGAAAATCATCAAGGTAAGTTAACAAGCATGTAAAAAATAAATGAATGCAGGGAGAAATCTAATATAGTAATCAGCCTTACTGGGTAATAATATCCCATGAGCTGTCTGTTAAAAAAAACCCAAAAAACACTGGACTACATGAAATGTTCTTTCTCATTAAGATAGAAAGCTACAAAAACCTTTTTGTTCAAAATAATAATTGAAAGAAGTAGTCTGTTTAGAACTGTAATTCACCTCGTGAGTTAACTCTTAACCTGGCTTGCTTGCCTCCTCATGTACATTTTGATCATTTTACTAAAACTTTTAAAAACTGGAGCTAAACAGGAAATGAGGACCTTTAAATAACAATTTCCTGTCACAAACTATTTTTCATTCAAATAAAAAGTTTTTCATTTAAAGAAATAAAGACAAGATGGCAGTTTCCCTTAGTTTAAAAGGTCATATAAGACCTAAAAATAAAACCAGCTCACTAACTGGTTAATAAAGTCTACTTACATAATAAAATGCCTCAAATTGTATGTTAAAAAATGAAGAAGCTCTTTATGTGCTGATACAAAATTGCTAAGTTTAAGGCATGTTGAGTGGTGGGAGGAAAGCATGATATAGGAGAGTGTATACAAAGTATGCTACCATTTGTACAAAAAGGGGGAGACAGGACATACATATTTGCTCGTGTTTGCATAAAACACCTCTTAAAGGACAAATAAAAAATTGCTAACACTTAGGTAATAGGGCAAGAGAATGTAGGGCATTTTGCTGTATTATATATGTTTTGAATTACAGATCATCTGAATGATTTACTTATTCAAAAAACCAAATTGGAAATATAAAAAATATACTCCTCACTTCACCAAAGGTGATTCCTTTTTCCTTTGACTACTTTCTTTTGACAGATAATTTGTCTTAGTCACTGTGTCCCCAACAGTATCCTGTCAGATAAGACAATGTAATTCATCTCTGGATTTGTTGTAGCTTCTGATCCACTGTATTACATATAGTAATAATAAATAATTTAAAAAGTAACAGGCCGGCTGGGCGTGGTGGCTCACACCTATAATCCTAGGCATTCAAGACCAGCCTGACCAACATGGTGAAACCCTGTCTCTAATAAAAATACAAAAATTAGCTGGGCATGGTGGTGCATGCCTGTAGTTCCAGCTACTAGGGAGGCTGAGAAAGAAGAATCACTTGAATCCAGGAAGCAGAGGTTGCCATGAGCTGAGATTGTGTCACTGCACACCAGCCTGGGCAACAGAGCGAGACACTGTCTCAAAAAAAATTAAAAGAAAAAAACCTTGTCAACACTTGAGCACTTGACACTTGTACAACGCCTGGAACTTAGTATGTATTACTTTATAGTTAACCCCCACAATTCTGAGGTAGTTGTTCTACATTGATCAGAAAGGAAAGTGAGGTATCCAGAAGTTAAGATAACTTGCCTAAGGGCCCACAGGTAGGAAGTTAAAACAAAGCTTAAGGGATTAGCTATCATTAGTTGTAGCCCTAAGGTACTTTATGTTTATCTCACAATCTTATGAAATAAGTAGTAGTATTCTAATTTTACATATAAGGAAACTGAGGCTGAGAAAGATTAAGAAACTTCCTTTAGGACACAAAATTCCTTTAGAGTAGGTATAGGAGAGTAGTGGCAATGCTTGCGTTCAGACGTAGGCCTGTGATTTCAAACCTCATGCTCTTTCAACTACATTCTCTGTCACAGTGAGTGCTAAATAAATATCTGAATTACCATAAACTGTTGTCTCAAGTGATATTGCAGTAGAGATGAGTTCACACATGGGTAAGAAAAAGAAAATTTCTGCATTTTTCTATCTTGACATCTTACTACACTCTTAAATTTAGATTTGAGCTCTATTCAATAAAGAAGCCATCAAAGTTACACCATATATCAAGATATTTGCAAAACTATGTCACGAGCTGGCTGTAAACAAGTTTATGTAACATATCTGATAAGCTATTTATGGAATAAATGAAATTATAAATTTAGGTAATATACTGTAAGCATTAGGTTAAAAATAAATAATTTTCCCTACCGTTATAAAAAGGAGAAAGAATTTAAAAACAGGTGAAGACGACACATACTTGGTTTTACTATAACCCCATAACCTTACTGTACCCAAACAACAAAACCAAATGTCCTAGAATGAGAGAGAAATAAAGATACTTCTCTATGAAGAAACCAAAACTTCTAATAATGAGACCTAATCAGGCATATGAGTTTCAGACAGTAGAAAAAGAAAGGTGCCATTTTTATGGATCAGGTTTCTAAGTTTCTTCAGGCTCTTTATGGGGGGGGGGGGGGGGGGGAATTCATGCAAAACAGGTAACACTTAAGTTTTAAATTCCCAAAGAAGGGTTCTTTTAACATTCTTCAAGCAAATTCTGTCAAATAATTTATTAGCTTTCTAAATGCAGGTGTTCATGGGAAAAAAAAAAAGATTCAAGTGGATCCAGCTGTAATTTTTACCGATGGCTGGAAGAGTGGAGAAGTACAATTTAGTCACATGTTCCAGGTGAATGTTCACAATATTAATGAATATAAAAGTTTGAAGTTCCACCTGGAATTGCTAAGAATCACAAATTATGAATGTATAAATAATAAAATATGCTGGGCAAGGTGGCTCACACCTGTAATCCCAGCACTTTGGGAGGCCGAGGCAGGCGGATCACAAAGTCAGGAGTTCGAGACCAGTCTGGCCAACATGGTGAAACCCCGTCTCCACTAACACAAAAATTAGCCGGGCGTGGTGTCCTGCGCCTGTAATCCCAGCTACTCAGGAGGCTGGGGCCAGAGAATCTCTTAAACCCGGGAGGCGGAGCTCGCAGTGAGCTGAGACCACCCCACTGCACTCTAGCCTGGGCAACAAGGGCGAAACTCCATCTCAAAAAAATAAATAAAAATTAAAATTAAAAATACAATTTAAAGTATCTCTTGGGCAAGACTGAAGAAAGAACATATCAGTAAACAATTTTTTTTTTTTTTTGAGATGGAGTCTCGCTGTGGCCTGGCTGGAGGGCAGTGGAGCAATCTTGGCTCACTGCAATCTCCGCCTCCTCAGCTACCCTAGTAGCTGGGATTACAGGCACACGCCACGACACTCAGCTAATTTTTGTATTTTCAGTAGAGACGGGGTTTCACCATGTTGGCCAGGATGGTATCGATCTCTTGACCTTGTGATCCGCCTGCCTCGGCCTCCCAAAGTGTCGGGATTACAGGCGTGAGCCACTGCATCCGGCCATCAGCAAACAATTTTTTAAAAATCTCACAAAAAGAGAGTTGTATATTCTTTTTTTTGTTTTGTTTTTGAGACGGAGTCTTGCTCTGTTGCCCAGGCTGGAGTGCAGTGGCACGATCTCAATTCACTGCAACCTGAGCCTCCCGAGTAGTTGGGATTACAGGTGCACACCACCACACCTGGTTAATTTTTGTATTTTTAGTAGAGATGGGGTTTCATCATGTTGGCCAGGCTGGTCTCGCACTCCTGACCTCAAGTGATCTGCCCTCCTCAGCCCCACAACATGCTGGGATTACAGGCCCTAGCCACCGCACCCGACTTATATTCTTAAACAAACAAACAAACAAACAAACAAACAAACAAAAACCTACTCAACTGATGGTGGCTTGTGGAACATCATAAAGGAAAAATGGTAACTTATCATTATCAATATTATAATTTTTTCAGTGTTTGAAAATAAAATCATTTTCCCAATCTATAGAAAACCTCCCTTTACCGTATCTTCTTAAGTTTCTTGTAAATGACAAATTGCTAATGTGGTCTTTTAAAGAGAAGCAATACAGCAAGGCACGTTTTGGAAAAGTGACTAGGATACAGAAAAATAAGTCAGTGCTTCTGGTGCCAATCAGTATTTGTTTCTAACCAGAAGGCTTGTACGTATCGATCACAATGCAATCATACAGTGACAGACAAGTATTTTTAAAACAAACTTGTTCGTCTTTTGCACCACCTAAAACAACTGTTCGGGGCTTTACTTTTAAATCAGGAAATGAGCCATAAATGTAAAATATTTCAATAGGCAGCAATCAAAAGTATCTTCTACTAAACCTTCAGAAGGCAGACGCCAGCTAAGGTTAGAATTATAACTTGAGATGATATTACAAACTTAAATAGGTCATACCGCATGTCCTTTAAAAATTCTTTTAATTTTTAATGTGTCAATGACTTTTCTGCTGTCCTCTTTTCCCAACAGGCGAAGAAAAAATACAGCTTGTGGCTTAAATTGTCAATCTCAAGACGGGGGTTACCTACTGCACAAGAGAGAAATAATGGATACTTTAAAGTCTATTTTTAGAAGTAGTATTAAATCAATCTCTCATTAAAGTTCACAAAGAAATTCGTGGGAAATATGGTAGGGGAAGTGGGACAGAGGTGAGGGGAGATCCAGATAACCCAAAAGTGGTTGGCAAGGTTGCACCCCGCGAAATGATGTAAAACAAGAGTACATCGGCTGATAATTCGTTTCAACGAAGTGTTTCAGAATGATAGACCTCGAGTAATTATTACCTTATTGAAAAGGGTTAAAACCGAAACTGTTTTCAAACGCCAGCTTCCCTTTTATAAGATCCCAACAGTTTAAAAAGTTATTATAAATATTTTTCTTAGCACCCTCTTTCTCCCAAAAAGCATGCATTTCCATGACTACTGACTTTAAAAAAAAAAAAAAAAAGCAAGGGGGTGAAGGAGCAAAAAATTTCCCCCCAAAACACAAGCTCTCATCTCTCAACTAAGCAGCACAGGGCAGAAAGCAGCATTTCCTCAATGGTGTGGGAGCGGGGGGGAAAGGGCATGAATAAAATACAGCACGAGAGAAAACCTTGGGTTTCGAACTTTATTGCACAGAGTGGAGAGAAGAGTAGGTCAGACGTTGCAGCTCTTCCCCTTGCGAAGCGGGCATGGCAGACACCGAGGCCACCGGGAAGGCAGCAGGCACCTTCACCTCCTCTGCCCTCAACTGTCGCCTTCTTCCTCCTCCACCCCCCACCGGCACCTAGGCGGCGGCTGCCCCGGAGGCCGGGCCGGGTCGGGCCGGGGGCGAGGCGGGCGGCGGGGGCCGGACGAGCGAGCGGCGCGGGGGGCAGCGCCGGGCCGAGCGGGCGGCCTCCCCCGGGGCGGCTCCGGGCTCCCGGCTCCGCGCCCGGCCCGGCGGCGGCGGCGGGAACGCGGGCGCCAGCTCGCCGCGGCCGGCCGCCCGCACACACCCCCGGCCGCCGGCTCCCACCCCGCCCGCTGCCCGCCGCCCCCCGCCATGAGCGCCGCCGCTGGCTGCAGGCAGAGTCGCTGCCGCCCCGGCCGCCGCTGGCTCCAGTCCGCCGCCATTATTCTTTGTTCGCTGCGAGCGGCGGCGATGTTGTGGGGCTCGGGCGGAGGCTCCATCTTTACCGCGGCCCCTCCTGCTAGGGGAAGGCCCCAAGCGCGGGTGTCCGGCGCCTCCCCGTCCCCCCTCCGTCCCCCCGGCTCTCTCTGGCTCCTGCCTCCTCCTCCTGCTCCTCTTACCGGTGGTACAAGCTCCTCCGTCACTGCTTTCGTTCACGGCCCGGATCTCGCTGGAGTTTTATTCTCTCCCCCACGTAACACACCGCGTCAAACTACACCTCCGCCGCGTCACTCACCAACACTCCGCTTCTCCCAGCCGCCCGGGCCACAGGCAGCAGCAGCCGCCGCCGACTGAGGAGCCGCAGCCAGGGAGCCAGCCAGCGCCGCCCAGTGCCGAGTGCGCAGCGGCCGCGCACGGAAACAGCCGAGCTCGGCCCGGAGCAGCTCGAACGGCCCCGCCCCCGCGCTGGGGACGGAACTTGCCGAAAGCCTTCGGGTTTCTTCGCCCGAGGCGGACGGGTTCCGCCGGGAGAGGGAAAGCGAAGGCGGGCTGAGCCCGGCGCCGGGAGGAGTTGTCTAAACCCCAGCGCGGCGTTCGGATCGATAAAACTGGCGGCGGAAATTTGAAGGAGGAAGCGGGGTTTGTGTGTGGCCCAGTGGGGGAATTCCCGACGGGTGTCGGCGACTTGGTGGAAACCCCCACGCAGGTCTGCCTCTGTGGCGGTGAGCGGCGGGCTAAGAAGGCGGCTGCGGCTGCCCCGGCTCTGCTCTTGACCGCCGCGAGCCCCGGGAACTTTCCGACGCCGCCGGGAGACGGGGGACTGCGGGAGCCGTACGGGTTGGGGAGGAAGGTCTGCTGCGCCTCTGCCAACGTCTCGGGGCCTGGGACCCGGGGACGTCGTTTGACCCCCGTGGGAATGGGTTTTCCTTTCTGAGACTCCGCAGAGAAACCTGGCGGCCGCCGGCGGAGCATGCTTTTCTGAGGGACTTTGGCCCCGATACTGTGGCACCTTCCGGGGCTCTGCCCCGGCCGTGGCTGACGTCGACGGCCCTCGGAGGTCTCCGAGCCACAACCTGCCGGGACCGCTGGAAATATGCCCCATCCCACCTGCCCGCCTTTCTCCGGACAACATCCTGTGTGGCTTTCTTTCTTCAGTCTGTTTTCTGCAGCAGGGATTCGCACCCACTGCACCCTAAACCCAGCAGGGGGACTTCCGTGGCTGGAAACTACTGAACTGCTCTCTCAGAAGTCGCCCAGGACCACACCACTAGGTCCCCATTGTCCTTGATAGTGAACTCTGCGCCCCTCTCCCTGGGATTTCAAGTCTTTTTTTTTTTTTTTTTTTTTTTTTTTTTTTATTTTTTTGGAGACGGAGTCTATGTCTTGTCGCCCAGGCTGGAGTGCAGTGGCACGATCTCGGCTCACTGCAGCTTCTGCCTCCCGGGTTCAGGAGATTCTCCTGCCTCAGCCTCCCAAGTAGCTGGGATTACAGGCACCTGCCACCACACTTGGCTGATCTTTGTGTTTTTAGTAGAGATGGGGTTTCACCATGTTGGCCAGGCTGGTCTGGAACTCCTGACCTCAGGTGATCCACCCGCCTCGGCCTCCTAAAGTGGTGTGGTTACACGCGTAAGCCAGCGCGCCTGGCCTCAAGTCTTAATCATTATTTTTCTGTCCTTTAAAGGAGACGTGTCTTTAGGAAGCAGAGAGTGTTCAAATCTGGACTCCGCCCATGACTCACTTCTCTTGTAAAGAACTGTCCTTCCTGGTACTCCAGGTACCCTACTATTTTCTCATAGGCTTTGCCCTTAAGGAGTCCCTCTTCTGTTACTCTCAACGTTTCCTTTTCTACTGGCTCTTTCTTATTAGTATTTAAACATGCTTAAGTCTCTCAATTCTTTAAAAAGATTTCTCTTCTCCCTAAATTGCTCTGCAACAACTCCAGCTGTCTCTTACCCCTGGACAGTCTCTCACATCCCACCTCCCAGCCCTCTCCAGTGTCCCCACTGCTCACCTGAAGTGGTTCTGAATTGTCCACAGACAAGCTTCATGTCTGTAAATGCAGCGGATCATTTTCAGTCCTCATTTTACAAGCCCTCGTCCCAGTATTTGACACGATTGACCACACTCTTTTCCAAATACCTTTTTCCCTCTGGTCTTATGTCACAGGTTTCCTCTCTACCTGAGTTTGCTCTTTAACAACCAGCTTCTCCTTCTTGATCTACCTCTTACACATTGGAATCATGCTGAGCTGAACCCTGGCCTTCTTACTGAGTCTCCCCATACACTTTCCTAGGTGGTCTTATGCTCTCCCAGTAGCATCAAATACCTTATGTCAAAGACTCTTCAATCCATAACCCAAGCCTAGGTCTTGCTCTGGAACCCTATATTCATAGTTCCAACATACTGCCTTTGGTACACTTTTCATTTGGATGGCTTAGGGCATTTCAAACTCAGCCTGTGTATCATAATTCCTTCGAAATGCTCCTCCCATAGTCCCTGGTTCAGTAAAGGGTATCTTCACATTTACTCAGTTCATGCAAGAAACCTAGCACACCTCCAACACACAGCAGAATCACCTACATCTGTCTGTTCTCTGGAAAATTGGATTTGTGACCTCTCTGTTCCCATGACCATTTTTTCATTCCCATTTTAGTCTAAACCACTGTGGTCTCTTGCTTGAAGTCCCACAATAACCCATTCAGGTCCTCCAAAACTGCTCTTGCCTCATTCCAATACATTTGCCATACTGCTGCCAGAGTAATTTTTTAAATATAAATCTGATCATTGACCTGCTTAAATTCCTCCAGTGGCCTCCCTTTGCTTACCACACATTGTCTAAGCTCCATTATCTGAACTTGTCTTTCTCTCCAGCCTTTCCATCTGTCCCCCTAGCTGCCTGCACTCCTTGCATAGTATTTTAATTTTTTCCAGGCTCTCCTCTTTTTATTCCCTACTGTAGGCTCTCACTTCAGGGTATTTACGCATGCCCTTCCCTTCCCCTGGAATTTTCTCTCACCCTTTCCTCCTACCTAACTGTAATTTATCACTTTCTTTTCCAATTCCTACTTCTCATTATTTGTTTAGTGTCCATGTAATTGTGCAGGTAGGGACCACATCTCTTGTTCACTACCAGCTTTTCCTCTCCCTAGCAACAACACAATATCTAGAATATAGTGGTACTTGTTAAATATTTATCGAATAAATAGTGAATTTGTGAGTGGTCCCGGGCAAAGTTTCTCAACATTTGAGTTCAAATCCTGGCTCTCAGTGAGTTCAGGTTTCCGTAATAAAGTACCATGTAGACTTGGTGGCTTATAAGCAACAAAAATTTATTTCTCATAGCTCTGGAGGCTGGATGTCTGAAATCAGGCTGCCAACATGGTCAGGTTCTGGTGAAGGCCCTCCTCAGGGTTGTAGATGGCTGTTTTTTCTCTTTATCTCACAGGGCAGAAAGAGAGCAAGAGCTCTTGGGTTCCTTTTATAAGGCACTAGTCCCATTCGCACGGGGTTTACCTCCCAAAGGCCTCATCTCCTAATACCATCACATTGAGGGTGAAGAATTTGCAGGAGATGGGGGTGGGGGTGAATTCATTGCACTGGCTCAGCCACTTATTAGCTAATGACTTTGGGCAAATTGTTCACTCTTGTGCCTCCGTTTTCCTATTTGTAAAACAAAGATGATAATAGCACTTACCTCATAGTGTTATTGTAATGATTACATGACAATACCTGTGAAGTATACTTGGAACAATGTTTGTACTTGGAACAATGTTAGGAAAAATGTTGCCTATTACTAGCTTTTATTTGGATATCATCCTTGTGTCAAATATGTTTTCAAAATTGAGTTCATCGGCCGGGCGCGGTGGCTCAAGCCTGTAATCCCAGCACTTTGGAAGGCCGAGACGGGCGGATCACGAGGTCAGGAGATCAAGACCATCCTGGCTAACATGGTGAAACCCCATCTCTACTAAGAAAATACAAAAAAAACTAGCTGGGCGTGGTGGTGGGCGCCTGTAGTTCCAGCTACTCAGGAGGCTGAGGCAGGAGAATGGCATAAACCCGGGAGGCGGAGCTTGCAGTGAGCTGAGATCCAGCCACTGCACTCCAGCCTGGGCGACAGAGTGAGAGTCCGTCTCAAAAAAAAAAAAATTGAGTTAATCTACCTGCTCTTCTTACTGTGGCCCTATACATGATATCAAAACTTTGGAATTATTTACTCATAACGCATAATTATCACCCAGCAAATATGGTGAGTTTTTATTTTAAAATGTCCTCATATTCATTCTTCCTTTTTGTATACACTGACCTTCATTTAGACCCTTATTATCATTGATTATTTTGCTAACTTTCTAGGTGTCTTCTAACTGGAGGCTAGCTTCCCCTATTCACTTGGGCCCTTACTCTCAGACCAGTGGGCCTCAAACAATTATTAAAACATGTATTCTTCTTGACTTCTGCTCTAATGGCCTCCGTTCCCACCTAACTTTGTTCATTCATTTATTCAATCATCCGTTCATTCCAATGCAAGTTATTTTACTACTAACATTTTGGGGTATACTCCAAATTTTCAATCTCTCTACTTTGACTTTTCTCTCTTGAGTATTCTCTCTTCGGATATACTCTAGCATTTTCAACCTCACTACTTTCTGACATTTCTACTTTCAGCGTCCAAGTTTTGTCTCTGGGATTTGGAAGCCACCTCCATTTTAAAATACATTTTTTTCAGGATCAGGCTCTCACTGTGTTGCTCAGACTGAAGTGCAGTGGCTGTACACAGGAGTGGTCATCACACGTGACAGCCCCGCACTCCTGGGCTCAAGTGACTCTCTTGTCCTCAGCCTCCTGAGTAGCTGGGACTACAGGCAACCCCCCATTTTTGACTCAGTTTTCCAATTGCAAAATGTGGTCAATATCAGGGAGATGAAGGAGGAGTGCACATGGATGTAACTTGATAGAGTATAAGAAAAGTATCTTGAAAGAGGTCCAGAATGGGGGAAGGTCCCATAAGATGATTATAAAAGGCTTCAAAGAGAAAGTGGTATTTGAGAGCTTTTCTGTAATCACAACTTCCTGTTATTTTTTGCCCGTTTCTGCTGTCGAATATAATTTTCACCCTCATTGTGAACTCAAGTTCCATGAACCCTGCCTAGCCTAGTTCATCACCTCCTGTGATTTGCTTTCCTGCCTAACCCCAAGACCATGGTGACCTATTTCATTTATTCTAAAAATATCTGTGGAGCACCTACTTTGTGCCAGGCATTCTTCTAGAGACTGGGGAAATTATGAACAAAACAGATTGTCTTTCCTCTCAAATGTTCTAACATTTTCAGCCTCTCTACTTTCTGACATTTGTCTTTTTGCTCACTCTTTTGTGCCGTCATGCACTCTCGTGATCGTAAGTACTATGTCTATGTTGACAACTCTCAAAATTATATCCTTTCCCCAAATCACTTCCCCAAACTCCATACTCACTTAAAATACTCTGTGTTCGTATTTCCACTTGGATGTTGTCTTAGCCTCTGTTCTCCCAGATAGCATAGCCTGAGGCAAAAGGCTTTGTGCTGTTATTTTATTAGGGAGTACAATTCCAAGAAAATGAGTGCAGGGAAAAGGAGTGAATGGGGGCAGGAAGTCAAGATTCAGTCAAAGGGTTGCTAACATTACTGTCTCTTCCTGCTCCCCTGGCCAAACACACTTACTTTAATTTTATGGGGGCACTAAGCAGACACTCATGTGATGTATGACCTGACCAGGAGGCAAAACGCTGCCAGGTGGTTTCTGGCTGAGGTTGATTGGCCAGTGGCCCCACAGCCAAGCGAGGCCAAGATTATCTGAGGTGCTACAGATGTCTACTAGACATCTCAAACTTAGTGTGTCCAAATGGACCTAATTGTCTCCCTCACATCTGCACCTGCAGCCCTTTGCATCTTAATGGCCAAGGTTAAAAATCTTGGCATGGGCTGGGCGCAGTGGCTCATGCCTGTAATCCCAGCACTTTGGGAGGTCGAGGCAGGTGGATCACCTGAGTTCAGGAGTTCGAGACCAGCCTGACAAACATGGAGAAACCTCATCTCTACTAAAAATACAGAATTAGCCGGGCCTAATTTTGTATCATCCTTGTGTCAAATACGTTTTTTTTGGCGCATGCCTGTAATCCCAGCTACTTGGGAGGCTCAGGTGGGAGAATCGCTTGAACCTGGGAGGTGGAGGTTGTGGTGAGCCAAGATCGCACCCTTGCACTCCAGCCTGGGCAACAAGAGCGAAATTCCATCTCAAAAACAAACAAACAAACAAAAAACCAGAAAACCTTGGCATGATATTAGTGACTTCCTTTTTCCACATTTATCAGGAAATTTTGTTGACTATACCTTTAAAATATTAATTTATCCCCAAACTGACTACGTACTACCATTACAAGTGAGCCTAATAACTTCAGCTCTTGCCTGGATTACTGCAATAACTTAAGAAGTTTCCCTACTTATTTCCTTGCTGAGCACCAGCCACACTTCTTCCTTGGCACCCTAGGGTTTTTCCCATGCTTAGAATGCTTTTTCCAAATATGCAGAGAGCTATCTTCCTTGCCTCCTTCAAATCATTGCCAAAATGTCACCTCACTGAGACCTTAACCACACTACTTAAACTTGCAAGTCGACCCTCACCTCAGCCACCCCCCTACACATCCCAGTTTTCTGAAATCCCCTTACCCTGTTAATCCTTTTTTTCTGTGGGACCTATTACCTTCAAACATACAATCTATTTTACTACTTTTTATGTTATTGTTGACTGTTTCCCCTGCTAAAATACAAGTTCTAAAAAGCAGTATTTTTGTTTTTGCTCACTGATGTATCTCAAACATTTGGAATCGTGTCCTGACGTAATATGTGCTCGATATATATACATACTTGTTGAATGAATTTATAACTTGCCTGTCTTCAGTCTCAGGTGGTTTTACACTGTTCAGATTTATTTTCTTGATGATTATTTCAGTTAAGGCGAGGAGGGAGATACATTATGGGTTTCTTATTTATTTGCTAAGATGTCTTACAGTCTTAATATAATAGATATCAATAAATAAATACTTCTGGGTGAGGAATTAATTGAAATCCTCAGTATCCCTCTATTTATGATGGCTAAAAAAATATGAATAACCCAAATGTCCCCATTACTGAATAGTTAACCACTTAATTTGTTTTTGTCTCTTTTATATACATGTACCCGCCTCAACTCTTATAACTCTACTTATTCATTTCATGTGTACTTACACATACTCTTTAATGAACCATGAACTCTCAAAGGCAAAATTGTGTTTTGTTGAACTTGTATCCTAGTAACTGTCATGTAATAGTAGGTGCTCAGTAGTGTCTGTTGAATGAAAGAGTGAATGAATGGTAACAGTTTCTCCAGCACTGGTTAAGGGAGTGTACACCACCCTGCTGATTCAAGCATCAGATCTACTCAGAAATTCTTACCCAGCTGAGAAGTTGGGGATGCTGAGACTCTTCACAGTTGAAATCAATGTGAAATCAATGTGAAGGGAGCTGTTGTCAATGCTCACTAAGTAATCTTGTGGTTTTATTTTATTATTTATTACTTATTTGTTTATTATTTTTGAGACAAGATCTCACTGTGTTGCTCAGGCTGGAGTGCACTGGTGCAATCATGGCTTACTGCAGCCTCTATATTCTGGCTCAAGTAATCCTCCCACCTCAGCCTCCTGAGTAGCTGAGATGACAGGCACACACCATCATGTCCAGCTAATGTTTTTAAATTTATTTTTTGTAGAGATGGAGTCTCCCTGTGTTGCTCAGGCTGGTCTCAAACTCCTGGGCTTAAGCAGTCCTCCCAGCTCAGCCTCCCAAAGTGCTATGATTACAGGCATGAGCCTACCACACCCAGCTGTGATTTTCATTTGACTTTCCTGATAGAAAAGAAAGCACTAATCTCTTCACAACTATTTCTGGTCTGTTTACCAGTTACATTTCCCCCATGCAAATTAATATATTGTGTTTTAAAATTGATCTAAAAAACCAGAAAAACAAAACAAAAAAAGTTTTGGCTTTACTTCCCCTTCCAGCTACTGTCCCATTTTTTTGTTCTCCTTTACCGTAAAATCCTTAAAAGAGTTCTATATTCACTGCCCCAATTCCTTTTCTCCTGTTTTCTATTAAAACTATTTCAACTACCTCTTGCCCCCAGCATTCCACTGAAATTACTCTCCAATTACTTTGTTACTTTGTTAGTTAATCCAATAGCCGGTTCTCTGTCTCCATCCTTGACCTATCAGCATTTGGCATAGTTGATTACTCCCTCCTCCCTGTAACACTTTCTCCACTTCGTTTATAGGACACTTCGGTCTCCTGGTTTTAGTCCTACACTATTGGTCACTGTTCTCAAACTCTTGCTCAGTGACCTCTTAATATTGGAGTGTCCCAGGCCTCTGCCTTGGAATGTTTTTCTTCTGTTCCTACCCCCTTTCTTATAGTGGTCTCATTCAATCTTATGTCTTTAAATATAAATATGCTCACAACTCCCAAGTCTTAAATCCAAACTTGTATTCCAAGTATCTCATTATCTTTACTTGTACGTTTAATAGACCTCTTCATTTGATCATATCCAAAACAAAGCTCAGCATACCCCTTCCCCTCAAAAGCTTTCTCTACCTACAACCTTCTTTATCTCAGTTAGTGGCAACTCCATCATTTGATTGCTGAGGCCAACTCAGCAACTCTTTTATATCCCACATTCAGTTTGTCATCAAAGCTTGTTGCTGTCTCTTCAAAATATATGACCACTCTCCCCAACTCCACTGATAGCAGCTTGGTCCAAACTACTGCCATCATTGACTAGAATTTTGTATTAGTTATCCTTAACATTCATTCTATTCTCAACACAGCAGCCAGAATGATACCTTTAACAATATAGAGCAGACCATATTAAGACTGTTTACAACTTTCTACAAGCTTCCTATCTCACTCGGAGTAAAAACAAATATTTTTACTATTAGTCCCTGTATACCACCCTTACCTCTCTGGTCTTACTTCCTGCTGTTATTCCCCTCCATTCTCTGTTCAGTCACATTGGCGGCCTCCTTGCTGTTTCTCAAACACTTTGAACACACTCTCCTAAGAGACTTTGCCCTTGCTGTTGTCTCTGCCCTGAATGCTTCTTCCAGATACCCATGTCTTCCTCGACTCCTCAGGTCTTTGCTAAAATGCCCCCGTTTCTGTGAGGCCTTTCTTTACTACTGTGGTAGAAATTGATCACCGAACAACTCACCTCTTTGCTCTTTTGCTCTCGCTGTTTTCCTTTACTACTTATTTTTCTCCATTGCACATACCACTTTCTCTGCGCTATATATTAACTTATTTATTGTGTTTATTGTCTGCCCCCTCTAGGGCAGGGACTTTTTTCCCTTTTTTTTTTTTTCACTACTATATCCTTAACATCTAGAAGAGTGCCTGGTACACAGCTGGCACTCAAATATTTGTTGAATGAATACAATTGAAATTTTGGATGTAATCTCCTGGATTAGCATAAGCAGGTCTTTCTTAGACTGATCACCTGTAGGTGCATCTATAAATATTGAGCTTCTGTATTACAGCCTGAATCATGGTGGCTCCATGTTAACATCTTCTTGTGGTGCCCGATTTCTACGTGGCTACACTCTGCCATTTCTGTCTGGGTTCCTTGTAACCTGAAAGAGGCGTAGACTTCTTTGAAGCTTTCTGGTCTTCCCATGTCACAGAGTCAGAACTGGAGAACTGATGAGCCAGATTCTGGTAGCTTGTAATTAGCATTTCAAGGGCCAAGTGGTAGGATACTAGTGCTGCTGCATATTCCATCTTTTCTGCAACTGAAAGCAATGCCATGTAAACAAAGTCAGGTGGCCTCTTATTATCTTAGAAATTGCAAAAAGTCCAGTGTCTGGCAACTAAAACCAGTAGCAGTAAGAAGCAAAGATTTATTGGCTGGGCACAGTGGCGCAAACCTGTAATCCCAGCACTTTGGGAGGCTGAGGCTGCCAGATCAAGAGTTCGAGACCAGCTTGGCTAACATGGTGAAACCCCGTCTCTACGGAAAATACAAAAATTAGCCAGGCGTGGTGGCACGTGCTTGCGGTCCCAGTTACTTGGGAGGCTGAGGCAGGAGGCTGTCTTCAACCCAGGAGGCGGAGGTTGCACTGAGCCGAGATCGTATCACTGCACTCCAGTCTGGCGACAGAGTGAGACACTGTCTCAGGAAAAAGGAAAAAAAAAAAAAATGCTTGCTTTATGCTGGCACTCTTCTAAACACCTTTTGATATATTACCTAATTTAATCCTCACAACAACCCAGTGAGGGAAATATTAATATTAGAAGCATTTTACAGATGAGTAAACTGAAGCCAGAGAAGAAATATGTCTGTGGTCTTAGAGCCAGTGAGTGTCAGAGTCAGAATGTGAATCCAGGCACATTCTGACAGGCTTTAGAGCCTGAACTCTTAACCATTGTGTTCCACTGCCTGCTTACAGAATGAAAAGGGGAGAACTTTACCTTGAAAAGAAAGCAAAATAATTATGACTCCATCATGGTAATTCTGTCATTCTAAAAGCACCTTCCTAACCAAGCACTTTCTTCTGTTATCAACCCTGTTGCCGTTTCATGCATAATACAAGATTTAGGCTGACTGGCCTCCAAGGTACCTTGTCACTCTCCCTAGTCAAAGGAGTGGGCTCCTTGAAACACTCTGCCAAACCCTTCCCCTGTACCTTTGCTTCACTAGCTCCTGCTCTTTAGCTGAGCTCTGAAGGGTGTGTCATTAACTCTTAAGAGCCACACATAACTCCCCAACACCAACACCCTAGTCTGGTTTAGGTCCCTGGACTCTACGTTTTTATTTCCATCAAAGCACCTATCTTACTTGTCATTGTTTTGTTAATTGTCTGTTTCCCTGTTGGACTAATCTCTGTGAAGACAGAGATTGTGTCTGCCTTATTCATTGCTGTACCCTTGATACCTAGCATGGTGTTTGGCATGTTGGAGGAGTTTGTTAAAATTTTTTTGAATGTTCCATCCGGACTTGGTAAAAAAAAATTTGAATGAATTTAAGTGGTATTTCTGTAGCCTATCTGCAATTATATCCAGGTATTAAGGCGAATTTTCTTGTGTCTAGGCTAGCCTACCTTTTTAGAAATGGAAGAGATGATTTTCTTTCAATCTGCCTTCTAGCTGTTGGGTTTTCGTGTTATGGTATCACTGCCGATGCCAAAATGCTAAGTTTTCAATTAGTGCCACTGTCTGCTTCAGATACAGCTGACATTCAACTGTTGTGTGATGGATGTTTTCCTAGGGTCTTTTACATATATGTGCTAATTTAAATTCAGATAACTTCTCTGGGTTTCAGGTTCCTCAGCTATAGAACCAAGTTACTTAACTGGCTTCCACAAGATCAAACTTGTAAGTTTGAGAATTGGGGTCTGAATTTAGAACTTTCAATTCTAACTTTAGCTTTTTTGTTCATATGTGATGTTGCCTTCTGATTCCTACCTTTGATTCTTTTCTGCTAGTCCACAGGTAGCACCAGATTACTAAGTAGCCTGCACATTTCATAATCTTGTCATATGCATTTCCTTAAAAAAAAAAACTTTCCCTCCTCTCACTTCTTTTTTCTACTTTTATTTTCTTCTCATTCCTATTCTGCCTGCTTTCCAAAACAGTGACAGGGTTTATGAAAACATTTCTGAGGCCTATTCTAGTTTCCTTCCTTCCTTCTTTTTTTCTTTCTTTCTTGCTTTTCTTTTCTTTTCTTTTCTTTTCTTTTCTTTTCTTTTCTTTTCTTTCTTCTGTCTTTCTGTCTTTCTTCTGAAATGGAGTCTCGCTGTGTCGCCCAGGCTGGAGTGCCATAGCGTGATCTCTGCTCACTATAACCTCCACCCCCTGGGTTCAAGTGACTCTGCTGCCTCAGCCTCCCAAGTAGCTGGAACTACAGGCGTGCTCCACCACACCCAGCTAATTTTTGTATTTTTAGTAGAGATGGGGGTTTGCCATGTTGGCTAGGCTGGTCTTGAACTCCTGACCCCAGATGATCTGCCTGCCTCGGCTTCCCAAAGTGCTGGGATTACAGGCTTGAGCCACCGTGCCTGGTCCTGTTCTAGTTTCATATGTGGATTGAGGGCTTTAGTGAGATTTGATTATTTCTTTTGTTAAAAATTTAATTTAATTTTATTTTATTTTTGAGACGGAGTCTCGCTCTGTCGCCCAGGCTGGAGTGCAGTGGCACGATCTGGGCTCACTGCAAGCTCCGCCTCCTGGGTTCACACCATTCTCCCGCCTCAGCCTCCCGAGCAGCTGGGACTACAGGCGCCCACCACCACGCCTGACTAATTTTTTGTATTTTCAGTAGAGATAGGGTTTCACCATTCATAGGATGGTCTCGATCTCCTGACCTCGTGATCCGCTTGCCTCGGCCTCCCAAAGTGCTGGGATTACAAGTGTGAGCCACCGCGCCTGGCTGAGATTTGATTATTTCTATGCTGTTATTATATCTCTATCAGAAGTAGATGTGAGAAGAGTCTCAAAGATTGGAACCCGGAACACATACTATTTGGATTCCTGATTAAACAAGATGATTGAACACATGCTTTTTACTCTGCTCTTTCCTGATACCGCACAGTAAGGGATAAGAAAAGTATAAAACCGGCTGGTGCAGTGGCTCACACCTGTAATCCCAGCACTTTGGGAGGCCAAGGCGGGTGGATCACCTGAGGTCAGGAGTTCGAGACCAGCCTGGGCAACATGCTGAAACCCCATCTCTACTAAAAATACAAAAATTAGCCAGGTATGGTGGTGCATGCCTGTAATCCCAGCTACTTGGGAGGCTGAGGCAGGAGAATCGCTTGAACCTAGGAGGCGGAGGTTGCAGTGAGCCGAGATTGTATCACTGCACTCCAGCCTGGGTGACAGAGCAAGGCTCTGTCTCAAAAAAAAAAAGAAAAGTATAAAACTTTATGTAGAACAATGCCCTCATGCCCTCACCCCCAAGATGTCCATGTCCTGATTCTTGGAACCTGATTCTTGGATAGGAGATACTTTCCTCGATTAGAATATGAATGTGTTTTATCTCATGGCAAAAGGGACTTTGCAGATTTGATTAAGTGAAGGAGTTTGAGATGAGGAGATTAATTTGGAGGTTTTAGGTGGGCCCAATGTGATTACAAGATCCTTATAAGGAAAGAGGGAGGAAGGAGAGTTAGGATTTGCTCCCCTGCTGGCTTTGAAGAAGGAAGATGAGGCCATGAGCCAAGGAATGCAGGCAACCTCTGGGAGCTAGGAAAGTCAAAGAAACAGATTCTCCCCTAGAGTTTTCAGGAGGAATGCAGCCCTGCTGACACCTTGATTTTAGCCCACTGAGACTGATTTTGTACTTCAGCCCTCCATAACTGTAAGATAATAAATTTGTGTTGTTTTAAGCCATTAAGTTTGTGGTAATTTGTTACAGCAGCAATAAGAAACTAATATAACCTTCAAAGGACAGAAAGGGCAGGAAAGGAGGTAATAGAAATTGAGAGAACTCAATATATGTTTGGAAGGTGAAAAGTGGATGGGAGAAAGGTAACTGACTTGGCAGAGTAGAGGAAGCTGATACCTAAGTGCCTGCAGAAGGAATCGGAGGCTATACTTTTTCATTCCATTTGCAGTAGCTAGGAAAAAAGTACAAAGGGGGGCCTACAGAACATTTAGCTAAACATTTAAAAGATATAGGCTACTAAAAAATTGCTTACTGAAATATATCCAACTTCTGTTATGTACACAGAGCTTTCCTCCATCATTTTAGTGCCTTCTTAAATATGACTGGAAAATCAGGGATCAGCATATGCTTAAACAAAGTGTTCAGCATGAAAGAGATAATTCAGCAAACCGTCTAACCAACTGACCAACCAAACAGAAAATCTGATGTATTTGAATGTATTGAGATGAGATTTCAACAAGTGGTAGATAGTTTTGAATTAGTGATATCTTCTTAGAAAACTAAGTAAATGAAAAGAACAATACACTTATTAACTCCAGGGAAAACAAAGATTTGGGTAGGAGAAGAAAAGTAATCATAGTTTATATTTGGCTCAGATCTGACTAAAATACAAGGTTCTAATAATGTAAATACTGATTATTGATCTAACTAAAATAGTGATACACGGTGAAAGGTGAATGTAATGGGCATACAGAGAGGGAGGAGTCCTCTTATTTCTGTAATGAAGCCAATAAATAATGTCTGAAGCAGAAATATCACATTGCCACAATTAAAACATTTTATTTAGAGATATGGTAGTTAATTTCAAAGACTCAGCTAAAAGAATGTACGGTGGCTGTCTATGGGGAAGGGCAAATATTCAGTGAGAGGGCTGTTGACTCTTCAAACTATGAACATGTATAACTTTGAAAAAGCTAAATTTTTTTTTAAAAAAAGGACTAAAAGATGATCTTAAGGAGAAAAATGATAGGAGATACTTTCCTAGATTAGAAACACATGAACATTAAGATTGAAAGAGATATTTAAATCTCAAAAGGACTGGTAACCATGCCATTTTGGAATAACAGTTATTTTTTTTAAAAACACATACAACCTTGTAAGTGGGGATTAAGGGTTACATACAAAGGATTAGGAGTGAGATTGGCCCTGGACTTCTCAACAGCATCATTGAAGCTAGAAAATAACTTATCAATGCTTTCTAATTCTGAGAGAAAATTTTACCAAATCCAGTATTCTGTTGTTTTCAGACAACTAGGTCTTCGCCTGTCATGAATACTTTCTCAGGAAGCTACTAAAATACCAAATGAGGGAGTAATCCAAAAAAGAAGAGCCAAGAACAAGGATATATCTGTCAGCTTAGGCTCTGATGCAGTAACAAATGGCACTAAACTCTCCCTGGTTTACATCATAGGTTTATGGGATGCAGGCTAATGGAGAATGCTCTATCTGGGACACTGCTAGTCTTATGACAGAGGGAGAAGACAGCGATGGTGAGTCTGCCATTTTAGCTTTTACCTGGAATTGATGTATCACTGGCTATTCTAAATCACCTGGTCACTTTTGAGTTTAACAGGGCAAGGATATAAAATCCTTCTATTACAGCATGTCTATAAGGTGGACATCACAAATCATGGCCAAGACTCATATCAATGGGATGAAGAAGTAGCATCCACCCCAATGCAGGAATAGCGAATATTTTGAACAATAATACTACCTATTTCAAAAGGAACCTTTGTATAGAAGGGAGCAAAAAGAATGCTCAGGATAACATCTGTGCAAGTCTCAGAAACAAAAACTTGGGATTGAGAAGGATAGGTAAGAGAGCTCTGAGAGGAAGGTCAGGTTGGAAGGTGGGTGGGTGACATCTGTTGCTTTTCTGACAGGTTTGGTTATTAGATAGCTGCCTCTTTGGGTGGGCACTAGAAGATAGGGAGAGATGGGGTAGGGGACTGCTGTTTTCTCATCAACTTTTTTTGTATGAAGTGTTTTAAAAAACTGAAATGTAATAATATACATTTAAACTATTCTTTAAGTGGTTAGAAATTTACTTTATCTGATATGTCAGTGTGTGTGTGCATCTATGCTGTGTATGTGTTCTGTGTGTATATATGTGTGACTGTCAAAACTGTAGTTACGGATAGTTTGTTACTGTCTGCAGCAAGATAAGTGTAGGCATTGAGAGTAAGCATTTATAAACTGGAATAATAATTTGATAGAATATTTTATGTCTATTGAAATCAATAATACAAACTTTTTGGACTTATATTTTGTATTCTTGGCTTTAAAAATTTTGCTTTTCTGGTAATTCATTTTTACTGTATTTTACGAAGGCATTGGTCTGCAATGGATTGGAAATTTTTAAAAAATTGGTCCATCTTTATGCAGTTTAGAAACACTGGTTTAGGGTATAAAGGTAAGATTATAGGATAAAAATATTTCAGAATTATTACGCTAGAACAATCAGCAAATCACCAATGCTACATTTTCTGACCATCTTTCCTCCACAATTCTATTGATGAGAATTTATGTAGAAGAAACAGAAGCATATTGAAGTCAGCACTTCCTGTCTTTCCATAATTAAGTGATTTACAACAGCCTCCTCTTCCTCCATCTTCCCCTCTCAATAAAGCACCTGGAAAGAACCCAAAGAAAATAGTAGTATTTTCCAGCAGGCCGTGGGAAAACAACATTAGCAACCCTGAGAAGGTGGAGACATTTAACTTTGTGAGAACAACAAGATCACTTTTTTGTACTTATGTCCAAATTCTGCATTTTTGACTGTACTACTTTCATATTAGTGAGTGTTAATAGTTAAATATGTAAAGCATTAGTAGTAATAATGCAAAATGATAGGGATTCTCATGCCTTTTTAACTGATTCATTGGGTTCTTGCTTCTTTCCCTTCAGACTTTATGCCCATGCTACCTGATGCTAAAAGAAAGCAAAGAAAATGTCCATAGCAAATGTCTTTTGGGGCTTAAAAACTGATGCTTTACTAGGATAAAGTAAAATAAATTTATCATAGGATGTATTTTTAGGAGCACAAACAAGCAGTTCTTGTTAAGAATAGTGACATTTCTTTCAATATGTAAGCAACAAAAGATATCAGTAATTCTACCCATCCTAAAGCTGAAGTTCACATGCATCTTGATAAAGCGCTTCTGTTCTCTGTGTTAGTTGTGGTTCAGTCATGAGTGTTGTCTTGGTAATACTGGAAAACAGAACACAGAAGACTCATGCCCTAACAGGAATTGTTACTACCTAAACTCAGGTACAGGATACAGTGGTTCATGCCCCAAGGAGCGTCCCATCTCTGCACAGGAAAATGTTGTCATAACATGGTTAGGAGTTATCCACAGTGTTTCTAAAACTAGCCTTATCAGAGTATCTGACTTGTGTGTTCAGATACTTAATCAATGGTTGTCTTCCCCTCGCCCCGCTCCAACACACACAACACACTTACCTTAATAACATCCAAAGAAGGACTCCGTCTATTTTCAAAAGCTCCTCCCAGCAAGATTTTTATTCTCTCTCTACCCTCCCTACTTCTGTGAGGATTTAGAAACAGATTTCTTGTCTGGGTGTGTACATATGATGGGGAAGGGGAGAATGAATCTGTTTTTGTTGTTTGTTGTTTTCGTTTGTTTATTTGCAACTTTAAAGTAAGTTTCCTTTGACAATAAGGCTGTGAAGAATTATGTCTCTTTTCAGGGTTTCCCCCCCAATTTATTAAAGTATAGTTGACAAATAAAAATTATATATGTGTCAGGGCATGGTGGCTCATGCCTATAATCCCAGCACTTTGGGAGCTCGAAGCAGGAGGATCACTTGAGGCCAAGAGTTCAAGACCAGCCTGGGCAGCATAACGAGACCCTGTCACTACAAAAAATAAAATAACATTAACTAGGCATGGTGGAATGTGCCTATAGTCCTAACTACTCAGGAGGCTGAGGTGGAAGGATCACTTGAGCCCACGAGTTGGAGGCTGCCGTGAGCTACGATCATGCCACTGTACTCTAGCCTGAGTGACAGATCCAGTCCTTGTCTCTAAAAAGAAAAAAAAAAATTACTAAGAAAAAATTGTATGTATTTATAGTACATAGAATGTGATGTTTTAATATATGTAGACATTATGGAATGATTAAGTCAAGCTAATTAACATATCTATCACCTCATATACTTATTTTTTTTTGTGGTGAGAACATTTAAGATCTACTGTCTTAGCAATTTTCAAGTACATAATACATTATTCTTAACTATAGTCACCATGCTGTATCATGGATCTCAGAACTGAGAATAAATCTTTTTATCTGTGTACATCCCTGGGCAGCAAATGAGAATAAGAACCCTTAAAAAATTCAGTGTCATGATTGCTAGTGTTCTTTTTCTGTGTAAACTTTTCTTAGCAAGGGATCTCTTCCTATTAACTAAATTCTTAACTATTTGACATAGTTTTTTAAAAAGTCCTGTCAAAAATGACAATGATTTATTGTACATGTTTGTTTTTTCTTCCAAGAATATCTTCTTGCCAACAGAACTTAGAGGAAGACACATATGCCTATGCCTCCCCTGCACAAGCAGATTTTCATATCATTAGGGTCTTACATTTATAGATCAGGAAACATGTCTATTCTATCCCAATCCATGAGTTAGAGCAGATACAATTACAGTACTGAGATCCTTTTAAGATAAGAGGCCCCTTAGTACCTATAGCGTACCTATATTCTAAAACTATGAATGAGAGTTGTAAAGAGTGAAATGGAATTGAATTTGCTAGAATTTGTTGTGCTCGCAGTCCTGGCTCTTGCCAGTATAATTTCTTAATCAAAGTCCACAATCTCCTTAACTAGGCTTCTTCCATTCTTCCAGGACAAACTACATTCTTTTTGTCCCTCTCTTCCCCGGTACAATTACGCAGTGAAAATTCATGGACTGAATCTGCAGATGTTATTGTCTAATACGTTACTGTCTGATACTCTGTAAGTGTTACTAATATCTTTCCATGGCACAATCCTAAATAGTTTTCGTAACTGTGGTTTTGAGCCTATGCTTTTGTCATTATGTGTCAGAGTTTCTTGCACATTTTCCAGGAAGCTGCAACTGAATCATTTTCAGGACTTTATATAACCTAGTCTATCATCTGTAGTCCAAGATTAAACAAATACTGCATGCTCTCGTGGTCTAAGTGATACAAGATGGGAAAGGATTATAACCAAACACTCCCTAAGTAGCTTGCTGCAGCCCAGGAATGCTTACTGAAATTATCCATAATATGTGATATAGCCAAAAGAGTTTAAAAAACACCCTCTCTTCTTTTCCTTAGGGCTTGTCCTAAGTTGTCCCTTCCTTGTCAGAGCTTGCTGCACACACAGAGGCCGAGCACCTGTCATGTATTATGAATTATATTACATATTCAGGTATTTGTCTAACCCCTTAGACTTTAAGTGTCCCAATCCTCTTAGCCCTGACTCCTCCTTCTATGCCTGAATTTTGACCTTAACAGAGAGAACCAAACTTAGCATTCTAAACACAAAAGACACAGGAAACTAGAATTCGAGGTCTACATGGAACAGAGATATAGGTCACACTTGGAATAACATATGGAGCAGGTATGAAAAGCTTGTACTAAAGATTTTGTTCTTAAAATTCTTAAATGTGAGGAATTATTAAATAAGAGGCTGATGACCTTTTTCCAAGAAAAAGTATTGCAAAGTATGAAAATCTTATGGGACATACAGAAAGTATAAATTTTGTTTGCTATTTTGAGCTTTTGCTGAAGAGGAAAATAATGGCAACTACGTCATAGTATTGTTGTGAGGATGAAATGAAAAGATCCAAACGTATCACTTTGCACTGCCCCTGGCACACTGTAAATGATTCGTATTGGATATTACTATTATATTTCATTACATCTGATTAAAATGTCACTTTTTGTATCACCAATAAAAATTAATTTCCAATTAAACTGACACAATGATTTATCACCAAATTATTTTATATTTATTGAAAAAATATTAGACTTATTTAGACAAGTTTTCAAAATCATATTTCATTATTGTGCCATAGATATAAAGGCAAATGTAAACAAATCTGTAAACATAACATTTCAGGTATTTCTAGGACTTTTTCATGATCAGAGTCTAATTCTTCAGGCTCACTTTTCAACTCAGAGACACTGATTTCTGTGTTTTTTTCTCAAAATATTGTCTGTGATATCAAGTATTGAAAGTGAGAAATGTAACATTTCTAAAATGTTTCCCTCTGCTGGATCCCAGATTTTCTTTCAAACTACTGTGCTCACTCTCCTTGTGTTTGCTCCATCTTACTAGAGTATGTCAGTGGAAGGTTTTTAGAAAATGGCCAGGTTTATATTCTTTTCTGAATTCCTGCTCTTTGGATCCTAACTTGTTTCTTTCATAGTCTCCCAGCTTTGTTCATGATAACTCCATTGTAGTAGTTGCTTAGATCAAAATCCCAGGAGTCATCCTTGGGTTCTCTTTGTCTCTTACATCCCACATCTAATCTACCAAGTTTCTATATAGAGAATCTGCCCTCCTTTACTGCTACTATTCTGGCCTGAGGCATCATCATCTCTCACCTATAATTACCCCTTAACAGGTTTTTCTGCTTCTGTCTTGGCCCCACTACAATTCTATTCTCAACATAGTGGCCAGAGCAAATCTTAAAAAACTAAGTCAGATAATGTCTCTCCTCTACTCAAAACTCAGCTCTCCCAGCTCCCCATTTCGCTCAGAGTAAAAGCCAAAGTCTTTGTAATGGCTACAGGTCCGACAAAATTAATGCTCCCTGCTTCACCTCTCTCCCTCTCTTCCTTGCTTCTGGTGCACTTTGCTCAAGACTCACTGGTCTCCTCGCAGTTTCTCATTCTCATCATCATGCTCCTGCTGGAGGGATCTTTGCTTTAGCTCTTCCCTCTGCCTGGAATCCTCCTCCTCCAGGATCTACAGAGTTAACTTCCTCACCTCCATCAAGATTTTGATGAAATCTCATGTTCTCACTGAAGCCTGCCATGGACACCCTATTTTAGACTGCAACCTGAATCTCTTGTGTGCTCTAGTCCGTCCCATTCCCCATAATCCACTCCATGGTTTCTTTTTCCCATAGCACTTATCAGTATAACATACTACAACATTTATTTATGTATTATAGTTTATTATCTATCTTTCCTTAGGAGGGTAGGCATCTTTGATTTGTTCAGTAATGATTCCTAAGTGCTTAGAACCATGTCTCATTGGTATTCATTCAATACTTGTTGAGTTGTACTGAATTGTGATAAATCCTATGAGCGATGTCAGCACAAGGTGCTATGGGCATATGTGGAAATGACTCCACACAAATCAGGTTAAGAAAGACTGTGAAGGAGTTGAGGCCTCCTCTGAACTTTCCTTTTTTGGAGATGAGGTCTTGTTGTGTTGCCCAGACTGGGGTACAGTGGCTATTCACAGTGATCATAGCATATGACAGCCTTGAACTCCTGGCCTCAAGCAGTCCTCTCCACTTTAGCCTCCCAAGTAGGTGAGACTACAGGCACACCTCAGCTCTCAGCAGAACCTTTTTTTTTGAGATGGAGTCTCGCTCTGTCGCCCAGGCTGGAGTGCAGTCGTGTGATCTTGGCTCACTGCAAGCTCTGCCTCCTGGGTTCATGCCATTCTCCTGCCTCAGCCTCCCTAGTAACTGGGACTACAGATACCTGCCACCACGCCTGGCTAATTGTCTGTATTTTTAGTAGAGAAGGGGTTTCACTGTGTTAGCCAGGATGATCTCGATCTCCTGACCTCGTGATCCGCCCACCTTGATCTCCCAAAGTGCTGGGATTACAGGTGTGAGCCACCATGCCCGGCCTCTCTGCAGAACTTTTAAGGATAAATTGAGTGAGGCAGATGAAGGAACCATGAGAAGCAATGAAATCATAGATGCAAAGTGCTCCATTGGTGTCTTAGTTGGCTTGAACTGCTATGGCAAAATACCATACACTAGGTGGTTTAAATGACAAATGTTTATTTCTCATAGTTCTGGAGGCTGGGAAGTCCAAGATCAAGGCATCTCTATCTGTGGGTGAACACCCACTTCCTGGCTTGCAGATGGCCATCTTCTCATCTTCTTGTCATATCCTCACAGGTGGAGAGAGACCTAGAGACATCTCTGAGATCTCTTATAAGAGCACTAACCCGTTCATGAAAGCTCTACCCTCATGATTTAATCACCTCCCAAAGCCCCACCTCTTAATATCATTACATTGTGGGTTAAGATTCAATATATATTGAATATATAAGATTTCAGTATATTTTGTGAGATCACAAACATTTGGTCTATTGCACTTGGGTATTGTTTCAGGTGGCTATTTGGATTGAATATTACCAGTTGATTCCAGTTCAGAGTATAGAAATGAAACCTCATGGGTAATACACTTTATAGAATATTTCTTCAGCAAAGCTTATTTCTGCCTGAATTGTACCATGTTATCATAGTAAGCACTCACAATATTTCATAGTCAAATTGCATTGGCCAGGAGTTTCAGTCTGACCAACCAAGGTACCAAATCTTTGTTTTAGTCAACAGGGTAGCCAATAATAAAAACATTAAGCCAAAATCATGGTAAGGTTTACAGTGAATAGCTTTGGAAAGTAATGCAATGACTTAGAGATTTTTCTCATTTGAGATGTTCTTTTACCAGGGATGTACTCAGAGATAGAACCTTCACTATAAGTACAAGACATAAACCCACTCTTGAATCAGCTTTGTAACATATGATGTATGATTTATGTATTCTTAATACTATATGCCAGCTGGTGGCTTCATATTTAAGTAATTATTCTTGATAATTAGATGTCAAGCTTAGTTGTTTATGTTAGAGAAATATATGTGCTGTCAACATGTAAATATAACACATTTTACAATAGAAAATTCTTGAAAATGTTTGCTTGTGCCCTTTAAATTTTAGTGGGCTGATACAAAGCACCCTTGCTCTCCCAGTTTTAACTCTGCTCATAGAATTGCCTAAACTCAGTCCCTTACTGGCACACAATAAGCAATACACATTATTTTAAATAATTGAATCAAATAGATTTTGATCCAGAAGAAACATATAGCGTAAGCCTTAAGGACTTTAGGGAGCATAACTTAATGTACATTTTGGATTTGTAAAATAGGGCTCATCATAATTATCTATCTCAGTCTTTATGAGAATTAATACATGCAATATGAGTTGATATATGTAACAGTCTTTGGCACACGTCTTTTATTAATATACTTTATTTTTAAGGAAAGTTTTTTTTTTTTCTTTTTTTGAGATGGAGTCTTGCTCTGTCATCTAGGCTAGAGCAGTGGCAAGATCTCAGCTCACTGCAACCTCCACCTCCCAGGTACAAGTGATTCTCCTGCCTCAGCCTCCCGAGTAGCTGGGATTATAGGCACCTGCCACCACGCCTGGCTAATTTTTGTATTTTTAGTAGAGACAGGGTTTCACCATATTGCCCAGGCTGGTCTTGAACTCCTGACCTCCAGTGATCCACCCACCCCGACCTCCCAAAGTGCTGGGATTACAGGTGTGAGTCACCACACCCAGCCCTAAGGAAAGTTTTGTACTTGCAGAAAAAGCAAGCAGATAATATAGAGAGTTCCCATGTAACCTCCCCACCCCACCCTACACAAAGTTTCCTCTATTGCTGACATCTGACATTACTATGGTACATTTGTTGTAATTAATGAACCAATATTGATAGAGTATTGTTTTGAACTAAAGTCCGTAGTTTATTGAGAGTTTCTTAGTTTTTGCCTAGTGTCCGTTTCCAGAATCCATCCCAGGATACTGTGTTATATTTAGTTGTCATGTCTCCTTAGGCTTCCTTGCCTGTGTCAGTTTCTCAGACTTTCCTGTTTCTGATGACTTTGACGGTTTGAGGAGGACTGATCAGGTATATTGTAGGTTGCCCCTGTATTGGAATTTGTCTTTGGCACATTTGAAAACTTCTAAAAGTGTTTGTTACTGATATTATTGCTTCATATTCAGATTAAATGTGGAACAGAGCTAGGATGTGGGCAGGGGATAGTTTTGTTGAAAATTCAATATTTAAAAGAAAGATTTGTTTTGAAGCAGAGTCAATTTATCAGTGCCAAAAAACTGGACAAAATTTGATTTGCCTACATCCGTCCTTCGATCTTCCATTCAGTAAATATTGTGAGGATAGTGTGTATTAGATACTGGGGATTCAATAATAAACAAAATGTCACTGCTTTCATAGAGCTTCCAGACCAATAGGAAGAGAGTTAAACAACTGAAGAAATAATTTACATGATAACTCATGACAATAAAGAAACTATTCTTATATTAAAGAACATCTTGGTAGGTGAGGGGAAGGGGTACTAACTTTATTAAGATCATGCATTAGGATGTTATAGAGATAGAAAACAGAATAACAGGCTTAAACAAGGTAGAAATTTTCTGTTCAGGAAATCAGGGAGTCAGTTCAGAGCTAATATGGCAGCTTCACCAGTGCCAGGGTCCCGTACCCCTTCCACTTTGTTGCTCTGCTGTGCATGGATTAATTTCTCAGCATCATCTCTTGTCTAAGGCTGTTTCTGGGGCTCCAGCTATCACATCTGAAATCTAACGATCATGAAGCAGAAGGGGTCAGAGAAGATAACTACCCTTTTCCCATTTCTGTTTACTTTTTGCTGTTTTGACAGAACTTTTTACTTTTTGTTGTTTCTGTTTTGACAGAACTCAGTCAAGTGGCCTTATGCAGCCACCTTACCTAGTCTCTTTGTCCAGGTGGCCATGTATACCAGCTAAACATCAGAGGTTTTATTGCTATACTGGTTCTCAAACTATGGCGTGCATCGGAATCACCGGCAAGACTTGTTGAAATACAGATGACTGACCCTCACCCCCAGAGTTTCTCATTCAGTAGGAGAACAAGAATTTGCATTTCTAACAAGTGTCTATGCGATGCTGATAATGCTGGTCCAGGACCACATTTTGAGGCCCATTGCCGTAAAAAGGGAGCATGGCCAGGTACAGTGGCTTACACCTGTAATCCCAGCACTTTGGGAGGCTGAGGTGGGAAGATCACTTGAGCCCAAGAATTTGAGACCAGCCTGGGCAACATAGCGAGACCCCCATCTCTACAAATAATAATTTAAAAAAATTATCATGCACCTGTGGTCCCAGCTACTCAGGAGACTGAGGCAGGAGGATCATGTGAGCTCAGGAGGCTGAGGCTGCAGTATGCCTTGATTGCACTACCACACTCCAGTGGCACAGTAAGACCCTTAGGTGACAGAGTAAGACCCTGTTTAAAAAAAAAAAATGAAAGAAAAGAAAAAAAAAGCAAGCATGGATATTGAAGGAACACTCTCTGATTTGGACCATGATGTGGAGTTTGATCATTTACATTTTTGTACTGAGATAGACTATGCTTTCTTTTTTTTCTTTTTTCTTTTTTTTTTTTTAGATGGAGTTTCACTCTTGCTGCCCAGGCTGGAGTGCAGTGGCGCAATCTCGGCTCACTGCAACCTCTGTCCCCTGGGTTCAAGTGATTGTCCTGTTTCAGCCTCCTGAGTAGCTGGGATTACAGGCATCCGCCACCACACTTGGCTAATTTTTGTATATATATATGTTTTTTTAGTAGAGACGGGGTTTCACCATGTTGGCCAGGCTAGTCTTGAACTTCTGACCTCGTGATCCACTGCCTCGGCCTCCCAAAGTGCTGGGATTACAGGAATGAGTCACCGTACCCGGCGAGACAGACTATACTTTCTTAGATCAGGTATCTGGTCTTTGAGATATCTGTTCTGGGTAGCTTTACACAATGTAGTCATTTTTGTATAAGGTCTGTGTTTTAGTTATCTTACTGCTATGTAACAAACCACCTCAAAGCAAAGTAGCTTAAAGCAGTCATTTGCTTATGATTCTGTGGATCTGCAATTTGAGCAGGACTCAGTGGAGAAGGCTGGCCTCTGCTCTTCATGCGCTGGCTGGCCTTGACTGGGCAGAAGGATCCAATATGGCCTTCCTCACATGTCTGGAACTGACTGTCAACTGGGGCACCTTGGTGTCTGGAGCTGGCTGTCAACTGGGGCACTCTAGGTGACTCTCTAGCAGTACAGCAATATAGCCTGGACTTTCTTACATGGAGGCTTAGGGCTCCACGGGGGCAAGATAGAGGCTCTAAAGCTTCTGTAGAAAGCATAAGCCTAGCAATTACACTGAGTCCTTTCTGTTAGAGTCTCTTGGTCAAAACAAATAATGAAACCAGCCCAGATTCAAGAGGAGAGGAAGCAGACTTCATCTATTGATGGGAAGAGTGGCAAAGTCACAGCAAGAAAGAGCATGCAGTGGGGAGGGATTATTATAGCTATCTCTGCAACAGACCACCACAGTCAGAAATGAGAATGGCAGTATTACAGTAGGAACCTCATATAATTGTCATGCGGACATAGACCTATCATTTATTGGATTTTATCCAAAGTGTGATTTGGATAAAACACTTCCAAAACATTTTGGTTTACTAATAGAAGTATGGCAAGATCAAACAGGGTTTTAGAAAGGTTTGTTGGTTATTGAAAAAATGTTTCCATTTCTTCACTGATAAAAAAAGTTCAAAAATGAGGACAAGTTGAAAATAAGTTCATAAATATTTTTCTGCTGGTCTTCTTTACATATGTGAGTATTTTGATTGAAAGTTGATCTCGACTTTTGAAAGTCAGCATTTAAAAAAATAATGTTCTACCTATGCAATGTGAATTTCCACATAAAAGAGGTCATGTTTATAGTCTGTTTTTCTATGTGGTATAATTTAGGGTATGAGAAAGAGACTCCTCTTTCCCTCCCCCATTCAATGAAATTTTTACCAGTGCCTGAAATATTACCAGGAATGATTCACTATTTGTTTCAAGCATTGCTCACTTTCACTGGATTTTAACATAGCAAATATTTCTTGGAAGGGAAGAACAGGAAGTAGCACTGTGGTATGAATAATTTAGAGAAGCATTCTTTCTGAGGTTCCTGGGTGTCTTTGGAGGAAGGCGGTTCTGAAAGGCAGGAGGTGGGTGTGGTGGAGCAGGGGAGGGTGAAGAATGGTAGTATAGAGGTACTGAGCCCACATTTCTCTACCTCACACAGCCTGCTGCTTAGGAGGCATGATTAGGCTGAAGTGATTCTGAACCTACTTTTTATTTTGGATAGAACATTTTGTACCTATAATATGATATTCATGCTCTCTTTGTGTTTTTTCCTAAACACTTTTCCATAAAGAGTATTTATTTACCCTTAAAATTTTATCTCCAGTAATGTGCTTTAGGGCCTTTCTCCTATAATAACTTTTAGCTTTTGTGATTTTCCTTTGGAACTAAATATCCCTTTGAGCCTGTCCTTTTCATCCTATTTTCCAAGGTCTAAGACACAGTCCTGGCATTCTTGGGGCCTCTTAAGTTGCTGGTCCACTGTGGGAAAATCCCGGCTTGGGCAGAGTCGGTGTTGTTTTGTTCGCCAGGTGTTGAATAGACTGCAGAGCGAAGCCGCCTCACAGCCTGTGTTTTCCTGGTTTGAATAGCGAGCTTAGTTACTTCATTGACTTTCTTACGGGTACCCGGTTCCTGCTTTTAATTTATGCCTTTACCCAGTGAAAACTAAATCCAACTCAGAAACCCCTCATAGTTTTATTCTAGGGAGTTGCTTTTGTTTGAGGACCTAATATAGTTACAGGACTGTGATTTTATTATTCCCACGGAAAGCAAAAAGCAAGAGCCTGTTCTGTGGTTCAGATGAAAAGCTCTGTGACTAACAGGATTCTTTCTTCCTTTCTTTCTTTTTTTGGGTTCCATTTCTCTCATTAGCTGCCAGGTCGTTTCACGATGGTTCTCCCGGCTGAAGTGATTTATCACGTAGAGTGAAGGAGAAGTGGGAACTGTCTGGTTTCTTTTTACCCCTGACAGTGGGGCTTCTCCTCCTGCTGTCAGGGCAGGCCAACACCCCATTGCTTTGGTGGTATGGGCTGAGGAAAGGAAGCTTGACTCGTAACTATTGCGGTTCTGCAGAAGGCCCTGGCATGTAGGACAGTGAGCCTGTGGCTGCGTTCTGCCTCCTGGTGCTCCCTCCTAAAGCCAAAGGCTCTTGGAAGAAAAGACTTAGTTTTGCAGCCAAACTAGAGGTGAAGGTCCTTCTGCAGTAGTCATGGTAATCTATTCAGTATAGATTTTATAGTTAAGCAGAGGCTGCCGTAAGGAAAACTGGAGCCAGAGCTGGACGGGCATTTGCCTCTTGAAAGGCTCTGCCTATGGCTCCTCCTCCACCCCCAGCTGGCTGATAGGATCCTCAGGAATATCCACAGGCTGTTGAAGGCTCCTTGGTGTTAGTGTCCCATCCTGTCTTCCTTAGTCACTCTTTTCTCCCCAATCGTTTCATATCAGCAAGCACATTTTTTTTAAACTTTTAAGTTCAGGGGTAATAGGTTACATAGGTAAGCTGCAGGTTTGTTACACAGGTAAACTTGTCTCATTTCATCACCCAGGTATTAATCCCATTAGGTATTTTTCCTGATCGTCTCCTTCCTCCCACCCTCCACCCTCCAATAGGCCCCAGTGTGTGTTATTCCCCTCTGTGTGTCCGTGTGTTCTCATCATTTAGCTTCCACTTATAAGTGAGAACATGAGGTATTTGCAGTGTGAGGAATCCAGTAGTAGCTTACAGTTATGACAACAGCTGAAGGAGCTGATGATAAAGACATCTCTTGTCTTGATGTCATTCAGAGGTCTAGCTGAAAAATAGGTGAGCCATAGACAGTGAATAAATCAAACAAGTGCAAATTTGATAACAAGATGGACCAATAAGATGTCAACAAGTGGAGAACAAATGTAATACAATTCCTGGTATTCTCTTGGAGAAACCTCTGCTTATGAGGCCTCTGTGCCTGGGCTCCATCTATATGTCTAGACTCATCCCAGTTACCGAGCCAGTTACGACAAATAGGGAATATGTCAATATACCAGAAAAGTATAATCAGGAAAAGAGAAACCCTGCTGAGTGTTTGAAACAGAGGGAATATGCAGGGAAGTGGTTATACAGGAGACAGAAGAGCTGAGAAGCCAAACAATGGAAGGCGAGATAATCCAAAGAATTGCGATAGCAGAAAGCCCATACCACTTCTAAACTGGAGGTCAACAGGGAGGAGGTAGTATGTTTTTTTTTCTTTCTTTTTTTTAAACAAAAAACAAAAAACCAAAGAGGAGGCACTAGGGTCATCTCTTGGGAGCTGGAGCCAGAGAAGAGATGCTGAGATACTGCCCAAGGCAGAGAGGGAGGAGGAAAAATATCCTGGGAAATACAGCTTGCAATGGTCAGACTCCTGGGACCTAGAGAACAGCAGCAGAGCGTGAGGACTGGCCCAGGCAGGAAGCCCCATGCAGTGTGTGCATGGGAGGGAGGGAGCTCAGAATCGAGTCTTGCTGGAGGTGGACCTTGTGTCCATAGTTCTAGGGATGACCACTGCCTGCTGTGAAATCTACCAGTGGCAGCACCTTCTGTCATCACGAGATCTGGTAGGGTGTGGTGGTTAAGAGAACTGTATCATTCTTGATAGACATGTGGGTCCCGTGGACATAAGCATTTATTCAAAACTAAATTAGCTATAATATTTAAATTATACCTTAATAAAATATGTATTAAACAAAAAGCATCAGGCTCTGGAATCACACTCTCTGTGTTTGCTCCTTATGAGCTATTGTGGACTGGATTGTGTCTTCTTCAAATTCCTATGTTGTTGAAGCCCCAGCCCACTATATGACTATATTTAAAGACAGTGCCTTTAAGGAGGTAATTACAGTTAAATGGGGTTTCTAAGGGTGGGACCCTAATCTGACAGGGCTGGTGTTTTTGTAAGAAGAGGAAGAGAAACCAGTGATCTCTTTCCATGAGTGCACAGAGAAGAGGCCATGTGAGGACACAGAAGAAGGTGGCCATCTGCAAGCTGAGAATAGAGGCCTTGCCAGGAACTAACCCTGCCAGCACCTCGATCTTAGATTTCGAACCTCCAGAATGTCAAGAAAATCTATTTCTGTTGTTTAAGCCACCCGGTCTGTGTATTCTGTTATGGCATCTGGAGCTGACTGATATACGAGCTATGTGACTTTGAGCAAAACACATATATTTTGTCTACCTTAGTTTCTTCACCTGAAAAATGGAGATGATAAAAGTTCCTTCCTCATGGGGTTTTTGGCAGAATTCAGTGAAATATAGTTTAAAGCACTTGGCCTGTAGACAGGTAGTAAGTATGCCATGTAGCTTTTACTATTCATAAGGCTGAATTTTTGCCTCAGTATCCCTGCCCAGAATCTGGGTCTTCCCTGTAAGTGGATGCTGCCTCCCAATTCTCTAGCCCCACACAGGATTTTGCCAGTCCCCTCTCTTGCTGTTCCTGGCACACTCCATTTATCATTTCGGGTTCTACTAGCACCACTCAGAACTGTCACCTGCTTTCCTTTTAGCTGTTTGCACTCCACTTGCCAATGTCATCTCCACCCTGAGATTGTCATGTCCTTATGTTTACATATTTTGACCTGTCTACCAAGTGGCTCATGGCTGAGCCAGCCTCTGTATCCATTTCCCATAACCCCATCCTCTCTGGTCCTGGTTCCATCCCATCAGCTTGTGTGCGTGGAATGGTCCCCCATACTTCCTGCCTCCTTTAGCATTTAGGCTTTTTATATAGACTCATTGACCTGTGACGACTCTAGATTTTTCTCTCTAGAAATGTACTGGGCTGGAAAGGGGCGAGTAGATAAGCTTGTTTTGAAGCTGCAGTTGCAGAGCAAGATTGTTTTAGGTTTTGTTTTTAAAATTAGGTCATAGGCTTACTTGGGTTGGATTTTAGGGGAAATTATCTATGCATGTGGGGCCATGGTCACAGGCCAATTGGATACAACTTCCCAGCATCAGTCCTTCACTCAATAAATTGTTGCTGGTTTTATGTGGGCATTGGGATCTGTAGCTGTCTATCTGAGGTTTGTTGGGTGGTTTTCAAGCAGTGGTTGTCAAGTTTGCAGTGATTCCGTGTGTATTTTCCGTTGCCGTGTACCTCAAACTTAACAGCATCAAATAACACACATTTATTATCTCAGAGTTTCTGTAGTTTTTAGACTTTTAAAATTGCAAAATGATACAAACTCATTATAACAAGTTGAAACATTGAGAAGTTTACAAAGTACAAATGATACATATGTCCTCCTTACTTCCCTCCATTCTGACTCTCCCCAGAAATAACTACTGTCGACTGTTAAGTGTATCCATTCCGATTTTTTTCTATGCTTAGATGAGGACACATTCACACTCATGCACCCACTTTTTCCCCCACTTTAAAAAAAAAAAGAAAGAAAACAACAAAACAAGAATGGCTCATACTTAAATTAGGCAGGACTCTTGTTTGCAAGTGATAGAAATGCTGTGTGAAATATCTTAGGCAAAAAGAGGAATTCACTGCCAGAAGAATTTAAATCACAGGACTCTCTCTTTTTTTCACTGCTTCTGTCAGATCCGCATTGTCCACAAGCTAGACCTGTGGTCACCAGGACCTGCCTGGCTCACACCCTCAGGCTTCCCCATACAGAGAGCTTGTTCCTCTGCCTTCTTTTCTACGTAAAATATTCCCAAGGGGGTCTTCAATTGGCCTCGTATCATGGGCTGGGCGCAGTGGCTCATGCCTGTAATCCCAGCACTTTGGTAGGCCGAGGCAGGCAGATCACTTGAGATTGGAAGATCAAGACCATGCTGGCTAATACGGTGAAACCCCATCTCTACTAAAAATACAAAAAATTAGGCGGGCGTGGTGGCACATGCCTGTAATCCCAGCTACTCAGGAGGCTGAGGCAGGAGAATCACTTGAATCCAGGGTGCGGAGGTTGTGGTGAGCTGAGATCGCTCCATTGCAGTCCAGCTTGGGCAACAAGAGTGAAACAACATCTCGGAAAAAAAAAAAAGTACCTTTGCTGCAAGTAACAGAAAACCCAATTAAGAGTGACTTAAACAATAGGGGCTTATTCTTTTCACAGAACAAGATATCTAGAGGTGGGTGGTTCTTATGTGGCTCAGTTGTGCCTGCATTCTGGGCCAGCTTCTCTGAAGCTCTCTAGGTCTTTTCCCCTCGTTGCCACATGGATAAGGCAACTCTAAACACCATGTCCTCACTTGACAATGTCTTTCTTTTTCTTTTTTTTTTTTTTTTTGAGACGGAGTCTCGCTCTATCGCCCAGGCTGGAGTGCAGTGGTGCGATCTCGGCTCACTGCAAGCTCCGCCTCCCAGGTTCATGCCATTCTCCTGCCTCAGCCTCCCCAGTAGCTGGGACTACAGACGCCCGCCACCACGCCCGGCTAGTTTTTTGTATTTTTTAGTAGAAACGGGGTTTCACCGTGTTAGCCAGGATGGTCTCGATCTCCTGACCTCGTGGTCCGCCCGTCTCGGCCTCCCAAAGTGCTGGGATTACAGGCTTGAGCCACTGCGCCCGGCCGACAATATCTTTCTTTATTTCTTTTGTTTTCTAAGACAGGGTCTCGCTCTGTTGTTCAGGCTGGGGTGCGGTGATACAATTACAGCTCATTACAGCCTCAACTTCCTGGATCAAGTGATCTTCCTGTCTTGGCCTCCCTAGTTGCTGGGACTACAAGTGCACACCACCAAGCCCAGGTAATTTAAAATTTTTTTAGTAGAGACAAGGTCTTGCTATGTTACCCAGGCTGGTCTTGAACTCCTGGGTTCAAGTGATCCTCCCAAAGTGCTGGGATTACAGGCGTGAGCCACCAAGCCTGGCCAGTAATGTCTTTCTTTTTTTTTTTTTTTTTTTTTTTTTTTTTTGAGACGGAGTCTCGCTCTGTTGCCCGGGCTGGAGTGCAGTGGCCGGTTCTCAGCTCACTGCAAGCTCCGCCTCCTGGGTTTATGCCATTCTCCTGCCTCAGCCTCCGAGTAGCTGGGACTACAGGTGCCCGCCACCTCGCCCGGCTAGTTTTTTTTTGTGTGTGTTTTTTAGTAGAGACGGGGTTTCACTGATGTCTTTCTTAATGTGGCTTCTCTCAAAAGCAAATTCTGAGACAAAAGCTTGTATGCACTGACTTGGGGAGGTGACTGCAGGGTGCAGGAGCAGGGATCAGGGCGGGGAGTGGGGAAAACAGGGAAAGAGGGGTGGTTAATAGCAAGGTTCATTATTGAACTGGACAGTGCCATGAGTAACTGGTGCTAGATTTTGCTGGGACCTCCTGGGGGGCCTTGTGCAATGCATCTCAGAACTGTCAACCTAGGGGATCAAAGAAGGAAGCATTTTTCTGTCGCTACCCACTCCTCTAACTAAACAACATAAGAAAGAACATAGTTTCCACTTAGTGCTTATAAATAAGTAGTATACATAGTTCCTAGCTGCATAGTATTTTGTTATACAAGGGAGCCTGTTCTTTTCTTAATGGACATTTAATTCACAGCCCTGGTTTTTATCAAGATGCTATAAACATCAAAAGGGGCATGACTTTGGTGAAGGGATCAATATCAGGGCTGAGGACTCCTATTTTATCCCATTTCAAGACTTTGGCTGGGCAAGGTGGCTAATTCCTATAATCCCAGCGTTTTGGGAGGCCAAGGTGGAAGGATCACTTGAGTCCAGGAGTTCAAGACCAGCCTAGGCAACATAGCAAGATCTTGTCTCTAGAAATTATTTAAAACTTAGCTGGGCATGGTGGTATGCACCTGTGGTCTCAGCTACTTGGGATGCTGAACTGGGAGGTTGCTTGAGCCTGAGAAATCGAGGCTGCAGTGAGCTGAAATTGTCCTGCCGGACTCCAGCCTAGGCAACAGAGTGAGACCACCATCTCAAAGAAAAAAAAAAAAAAGACTTTGGCACATTAAAAAAATATTTCATTTTGCTAAAACAATTCTCTCACACTAACCTATTCAGAACAAAAATAGAGAAGAGGTAAAAATAGCTTCTAAGTAGCCAAATAGATGACAGACGGTCATGCATTCCAGATGGAATGGGCAGTCCTGCATGCAGTGTCACTCTGGTTTTGTCTTAAATCTCATACACTTAACTTGTAAGTATCTTGTATCTTTATTAGGATCTCACTTAACCTCATTTTACTTACAAGTTTAACTAGATTGGTATCCCAGTTACTATTTCCACAGCAAAGGAGAAGAGGAAGGAAGCTGTTAAAGGAAGTCACACTAAGTGACCACTGACAGTCCCAGAGGAGGCAAAAACAAAACAAAATAAAACAACAACAAAAACCTTTTAAAAATGACATAAATATGCCAAGAAGATTGGCATTCTATCTACTCTACAGAACCGTAAAAAACTCTGAGGTTCACAGCCAGAAAGAATGGTTAAGATTACACTCAGAGTACTCTTCAGGAGGCAAGGAAATGAATAATTTATTCCATGCTATTGTATCTTTGCATGCAGTATTGACTCAGTATGATTATTCTTTTTCTGTAATATGTTTTAGAGGGATTTCCTAATAAGTAGATTTAAAATGATGAAAAAGTTGATTCTTTTTTTTTTTTTTTTTTTTTTTTTTGAGACGGAGTCTCGCTCTGTCACCCAGACTGGAGCGCAGTGGCCAGATCTCAGCTCACTGCAAGCTCCGCCTCCCGGGTTCACGCCATTCTCCTGCCTCAGCCTCCCGAGTAGCTAGGACTACAGGCGCCGCCACCTCGCCCGGCTAGTTTTTTGTATTTTTAGTAGAGACGGGGTTTCACCGTGTTAGCCAGGATGGTTTCGATCTCCTGACCTCGTGATCCGCCCGTCTCGGCCTCCCAAAGTGCTGGGATTACAGGCTTGAGCCACCGCGCCCGGCCTGAAAAAGTTGATTCTTGCTTGAACCCAGAAGGCGGAGGTTGCACTGAGCTGAGATTGCTCCATTGCACTCCAGCCTGGGCAACAAGAGTGAAACTCTGTCTCAAAAAAAAAAAAAAAAAAAAAAAAAAGTTGATTCTGAAAGCTCTGGGGAACTTCACTTTCCAAACAACCATTTTCCATGGAGTTTTAGCCAAGAAATTTCCTCTAGCAAGACAGAAGGGGAATGGCTTCTCTGCCCCTCTGCACAAGGGGGCGATGTCTACCAGCCTCTTTCTCTAATTTAGGCCAGTGGTGCCGTCTTGGGAGTGTACTTTGACAGTCACCTTCAGTCCTTGCATGGTGATGGCTTCAATTGGGGAGGCAAATGTGGAGTCTTTCATCTGCCTTCCTGGAAATGTTTGGACATGTTAGAAGTGAGCTAGAATGCAAAGGGTAAGAAAATTATCCTTTGTCAGGAAGAAAGGAATTTGGGAACTTTTTCTACAAAAACTATAAATAACACACGTGCCATTCATGCCTTGTTTAGTTTGTTTTATTATTAGTAAACAGTAATATCCCAGCAGTGACATCAGCTAACCAGAATATTTGTGTGTGTATGTGTGTGTGCACTCACGTGTGTGCAAGTGCTTGAATTTAGCTAATAGTGTGGGATAGATCCTTTTTTAGGCCTTGTTCTGGAATCTTGTAGTCCATGCGCCAATCCTGCTATCTCTAGTGTTATTACTGTTATTAACTCTATCACTCCATTGTGTCTGTCCATTCACTGTCTTTTCTTCTATTTGTCCTTTTTCTTTGTCTTACATGCTGTGATAGATACAATAATGACCCCCCAAAAGGTGTCCATGTCCTCACAACCAGAACCTGTAAATGTTATGTTACACAGCAAGGAGAATTAAGGTTGCAGATAGAATTAAAATTGTTTATAGCTGGCTTTAAAATAAGAAGATTATCCCAAGTCCTTAAGTGGATAAGGTAGAGGCAAAAGAGTTAGAAACAGAGAAATAGCGTTTTGAGAAAAAGCTGCTACCGATAATTTTGAAGATGGAACAAGGTCCCAAGCCAAGGAATGTGGCAGCTGCTAGATGCTGGAAAAGGCAGGAAAACAGATCTCCTCTAGAAGCTCTAGGAAAGAATGCAGCTCTGCTGACACCATGGGTTTAGCTCAGTGAGACCTATTTAGAACTAACCTCTAGAACTGTAAGACAACATATTTATATTGTTTTAAGCCACTGAGTTTGTGGTAATTGGTTATGCCGGCAATAGGAAACTAATACACATGCTCATAAATTGCATTTAGGAAGTATTTGCTGACCGGTTGCGGTGGTTCATGCCTGTAATTCCAGTACTTTGGGAGGTTAAGGCGGGTGGATCGCCTGAGGTCAGGAGTTTGAGACCAGCCTGGCCAACATGGTGAAACCCCATCTCTACTAAAAATACAAAAATTAGCTGGGTGTGGTGGTGGGTGCCTGTAATCCCAGCTACCTGGGAGGCTGAAGCAGGAGAATTGCTTGAACCTGGGAGGCGGAGGTTGCAGTGAGCTGAGATCACACCACTGCACTCCAGCCTGGGCGACAGAGTGAGGCTACGTCTCAGAGGACAAAAAAAAGAAAAAAAAGACGTTATTTGCCACTGGATGCAGTGGCTGATGTCTGTAATCACAGCCCTTTGGGAGGCTGAGGCTGGTGGATCACTTAAGGTCAAGAGTTCGAGACCAGCCTGGTCAACATGGTGAAACCCCCGTCTCTACTAAAAATTACACAATAATTAGCTGGGCGTCGTGACACATGCCTGTACTCCCAGCTACTCGGGAGGCTGAGACACGAGAATCTGTTTGAAACCATGAGGTGAGGGTTGCAGTGAGCTGGGATTGTGCCACCGCACTCCAGGCTGGTCGACAGAGTGAGTCTCTATCTCAAAAAAAAAAAAAAAAAAAAAAGAAAGAAAGAAAAAAGAAAAAAGCATTTACTTTGTGCTTAACATTGTACATGGGGGAAAATACAAAAGTAAAGTAAATGTTGTGACACTTTCTCACAAGCCGTTGATATTTCAGAAGATGAAATAGCATTTTATTTCTTATCCCATTAGCTATCATGTGATGCTCATAGTTGCCTAGGTAATTACTAATTCATCTAGTCATCTACATTTATTGACTGTTTTTTCTGTGCCGGGCATTGTGCATACAAAGATAAAGAAGATATAATGATGAACAAGATATAGCTACTTAATATAAACCAAGAAAATTATTCATATCCACTACCACCCAGTCAGCTTTTCCTGCAGTCTGTTCCCAATCACCCAAGTCCTTAAACTCCAAATCTACAAAATAGAGCTGAGGTTTTCAACTAGTGGTGTATGTGAGTGTCATTGCTGTGGTGGGCATTATGTGGCAGATAAAAATACAATACCTGGATCTGTCAAAGTAAAATTGTGAAAGGTTCAGAATGAAATCACAGTGAAAGTAGTATATATTAAAACTGTGGAAAGCAACCAAAGTGGTATCTACATAAATATGGAGCCACTCTCTTTTGTTGTTAATTTATTATTGTATCATACCATAATCAAACAACGTGATATCACCCATATGAAATCAAACATTTTTTAACTTGTTGAGATTTCTTTTGTGGCTTGTTTTTTTTCCTAAATTTTTCTTACTCTCTAAAGCAAGGTAAAGAATTACCTAAGGGGCTTTTACAAAAAGATCTATAGCAGTAGTCTGCCAGAAATAAAATCTCAACAAGTTAAAAAATGTTTGATTTCATATAGGTGATATGTTGTGTGATTATGATGTAATACAATAGTAAATTAACAACAAAAGAGAGTGGCTCCATATCTATACATTTGGAAACCAACAAAGCACATCTATATATAATTCTCTGGATAAAGAGATAGTCAAAATAAAATTGTGAAATGTTCAGAATGAAACCACAATGAAAGTAGTATATATCAAAACTGTGGAAAGCAGCCAAAGAGGTATTCAGAAGGACATTTATAGGCTTGATCTTTTATTAGAAAATGAGAAAGATTCAAAATAAAGTACTCAACTCAAGATAGAAAAGGAACAAAAATAAATCCCAAAGAGTAAATGAATTTACAGCAGATTAAAGATAAAAGCAAAATTAATGAAGCAAAACAACCTTCATAGAACTGGTTAATAAAACCAAAAGTTTGTTTCTTGAAAAAGATGAAAAAAGCAAACAAACTTTGGTTGTGATAAACATATAGTATTAGCATTAGTAGTAGTAGTAGTGGTAGTAGTAGTAGTAGTAAGGAAGCATGTATATAATGCTCTATGGCAGAGACATTCTTTACCCACCAGAGGTATGTGTGCATCCATACCTTTCCAGGCACTCTTGGTTGAGTTTGATGCTGGTGATTGAGCTACAAGAGGAGTGACATGTGCCATATCTGAACCAAACCATTTACAAGTCTGTATGCAATCCTTCAGCTCCTGTCTTTCTCTGCAGCTGTGATCTGGAAAGCCATGTGCTGAGACAGTGAAGCCATTGGATGGATGCCTCCTGGTTTACTGAGTTCCCAAAGAGAGGACAGATGCTAGGGAGTTGCCCAATTGCCATAGCACTCGTGTGAGCAAGAAATTGAACTTTGGTAAGTCTCTGGCTTTTTTTTTTTTTTTTTTAATTTTTTTGTGAGATGCAGTCTTGCTTTGTCGCCCAGGCTGGAGTGCAGTGGCATGATCTCGGCTTACTGCAAACTCCGCCTCACAGGTTTAAGCGATTCTCCTGCCTCAGCCTCCTGAGGAGCTGGGACTACAGGCATGTGCCACCATGTCCGGCTAATTTTTGTATTTTTAGTAGAGTCGGGGTTTCACCATGTTGCCAGGCTGGTCTCAAACTCCTGGCCTCAAGTGATCCACTTTGGGACGCCTCAGCCTCCCAAAGTGCTGAGATTATAGGCGTGAGACACCCCGCTGGCCCTCATTGGCTAACGTTTCAATGTAGCATAGCCTCTCTTATCCTGATTAATTCATGTTTTGTAAAATGTATTCTTTGAGAGTACCTCTCAGTTATTAGATAAATACCTGTAACTTACCAATTTAATTTTAAAGTTAAAGTGTAGGAAGAGAGTAGAAAAGGAAAGATAAGCTGAGCTCTTCCAAGTTCATTATTTTTTCTGTTTGTTGACAGACAAACATACTGAAGTCCCAATCAGTTACAAAGACGTAATAGGCCGCATTATGCGCATCCACAAATACATATATACCTCCAAGTCTGTAGGAAAAAAAGAGTTTCCGGCTACCTCCGGTATGGTTTTCTGTTTAAAACATTTTTCTTAATTTGTTAATTCACTGTCGCTTTAGAAAGATGGTAAGATGAAGCATCAGCTCTTTTTTTAATCTCTTCAATAAACTATCATTGTGCTTATCACAATTCACTCATTACAGCATGTTTCCATCAAAATGAGAGAATGAAAATAAAACAAAACCAATGTCTGTGCATTACATTACCTGTAACTGAATTTGACCTGATTCTGATGCTAATTCTCATATTAAGAATGCAATAGGGCAAGCCACTTATTAACATTTATTGAAATGCTAGTTCTATGATATTCACACAGGCGTGTTTTAAAGTATTAGTCATATTTCTAAAATTTACAAAATATTGAAGCATGCAGTGGTTAAATGCATAGACTCAACTTGCCTGAGTTCATGTCCCAAGTCCATCACCTTAATAGCTAGATGACCTTGCCCATGATTTAACCTGTTTGAGCCTCAGTTTTCTCTTATGTAAAACTGGAATAACAATAATAACTACCTCAAGAGGTTATGATGGGGATTACAAGTGTTACTGTATGTAAACTGCTCAATTAACATTGTTGTGGCTGTTGTTAGTGATGATAATGATGTTCGAGATTAAGCAGGTTTGAGGGTGGTCCCAGAACTGTCACTGGTGAGCAGCTTTGCCTCTATCTGTGTGTCTTTGAGCAACTTACCCTCGCTCATCTTCAGTTTTCTTGTGTACAAATGCAAATAATTACAGTTATTTGATAGACTTCCAGAGAGATTAGAGTATTACAAATAGTGGTAGTGCAGAAATGAGTATACAAAGCCCTTAATAAAAACAATTATTATGAAAACTGATCATTGGAAAACTACTATTTACCTATATAGCACAAGTATCCAAAATAATATTCTCTGTTACCATGCTCTTCCACTTCTTCCTGTGCCTTCAACATTGCTATTATTATCTCCTGAACAACAGGTCGAATTCTAATACCAAGAATTCGAATATATTACCTAATATTCTTTTGTGTTTGTATTTTTAATGCCTACATTTCATGAGATTTCATATCTAGAAACTTGAAAATCTTTTTGTTGTTGTTATACAGATTTTACTTGCCCATGTTGGATTTGACTCAGAGTCTACATGTTTGCTTTTTCTTTTTCCTCTTTTCTTCCGCCTCCCCTCACTCAATCCTTCTGATCCTCCTTCCATTGCTTCCTTCATCTCTTCCTTCTTTATAATTAGGTATGCCTCCAAACTGTGCTCCAGGAAACTCTCCATGGTCTAAAGGACTAGGTCTGTTTTGTGGAAGAACAGCTTTGAGAATGTAGCACCTTTTTTTGGCTTTCAAATGCCCATGTAAGTGATTACCTATCTACTCTGCCACACAGAGGCTACCATTGTTCCAGTTATTGCTTTCACTCTCAGTTTTGCCTAAACTTCACATTCTCCAAATGCACTAAATATTAATTTCAGGTTGCAATCATTTGATCATTTTAAACTCATGCTTCTTTCTTAAATGCTACTGTAAACTTATTAGCTCCAGATTTCCTACTGATTACTGATTTGAAGTCCTTAAAGAGAATGCCAAACAATTAAAATTCCATGTAGCCTGGCAAAAATACCACAAGAATATAAAGTTATTCCAGGGAAAGCAAACCATTTCTTCCTTGAATTCTAGGGCTATATCCATTTGTTTGGCACCAAGTTGCAGGGGAAATGGAATTATCTAGGTTGTCTTCAATAAAGAGGATTCTTACTTTCTGAAAATGTCAAAGCACATGGACTGTTTTAGGACTCGAGTATATTATTCATATTTTATTTCTAAAGAAGAAAACATACCAATGAATATTAACAGCGATTGTGTGGAACTTATTATCTCTTCTCTGAAGAGAGGAGGGTGATTGTGAGGTTTGGGGAGGTTAGGAAGAGAATTACCTCTCCAGGCATGCTTGGCAAGGCTCTTAGATGAGGAAGTGTGGGAGAAGGGACTACCATGAACTTGATAGATTTGTGGTCAACCTCCTTGGCTCTTCTGGGGAGTAGGGGCACTTTTTTGCGTATTCATTTTGAGGGAGCAAGATGACATCATGGTAAGAGAACAGGCTCTGGAGGCAGACATAGCTGGCTTGAAAAGCCAGCTCTATCATTTGCTAGTGGCTTGAACTTGTATAAATAACTTTGCCACACTTTGGTTCCTTCATCTGTTAAATAGAGACAGTAGTGACACCTTCCCTCCTCCAGGGCTGTTGTGAGGACTGAGTGACAGAATGCATGGAAAGCATTTAGCACAGTTCCAGGCACATGGTAAGCTCAGCAAATGTCTAGTATTGTTATGGTTGTATTAACATTATTGTTATTTTACTATTATTGAATTCTAGAATTTAATAATTTAGTTTAGTTATGGAATGAGAGTTTTTTTTCTCCTCTAATCCATCATGTGATCCTTGACTTCAACATCTGACTTTACAATTAGAAGGGCTTATTTCTTCTCATGCATTTTTAAAATGTTTGCTAAAATATATTAAGGGTAAATCTTCCTATTCTCTTCCTCGCCACCCTTTTTCTTGTCCATTTAAATACATTAAAACTGCTTGTCTAATGAGGCTCTTACTATATGCCATATAGACATCAGAACAAAGTGGTCACTTGCTCCTGCCATTGGAGATACGGATTTGGACACAGTGGAGCCCTGTTGGATGAGACAGTGTTCTAGGACTCTCAGGGGCTTGGCTGCTTGGGTTTGAAGGTCTTGGTGCTCTCATTCTCACTAGGGGTGATTTCCTTTTTGGAGCCTGGGGGTTATTATGGGGCTGTTTTGGTCTGGTGTCTGGGGACATCTCTAGACGTCTGTGTTGGATTCTGGGAAGCTTTTCCTCCTTAGTTAATGAGGCTGCTGTATGTGAGAGGAGCATATCTCAATCCCTCCCTGGCCTTTGTCAGCTGCATGGATGCTGGGAGAAGTGAATGTCAGCCTCTGGCTGAAACTGAGAGGCGACAAGGGAACAGAAGGCTGCCAACAGACAGGCGCAAGGTCAGCACTGAGACTGCAGGGCTGAAATCAGAATGTGTGCCCAGGATCCTGTTGGCTTAAATGATCGGTGATTGCTTCCTCACTTCAATGATGTTTTTGAATATATCTTTTATTTACAGAGCGCTTTCATGTACATCAACTTGCATAATCTTTACAACAGTCCAGTAACAGGGGCAGGGGAGGTCTCACGCTCGTTTTATGGAGAAGAAAATGGAGGCTTTTCTCAATAAATTTTCCTAATATGTGTCAACCCATTTTCTAACTCTCATTCCCACTGTTTAGAGTGTTTTCTTGGCTGGGCTGACCTTATTTCTAGGTAAAGACCATGGCTTGAGGCCCAGTGGGACAACCTGCAGGCACCAGATAACTTCTACTTTCCTGCATGATTTTCTGAGATTCCATCATTTTAACCAATTATTCCTCTGCGTTAGCCAGTACCTCTCTAAGTTCTCTCTTAAAAATGCAAAGAAGGCCGGGCTCGGTGGCTCAAGCCTGTAATCCTAGCACTTTGGGAGGCCGAGACGGGCGGATCACGAGGTCAGGAGATGGAGACCATCCTGGCTAATACGGTGAAACCCCGTCTCTACTAAAAAATACAAAAAACTAGCCGGGCGAGGTGGTCCCTGTAGTCCCAGCTACTCGGGAGGCTGAGGCAGGAGAATGGCGTAAACGCGGGAGGCGGAGCTTGCAGTGAGCTGAGATCCGGCCACTGCACTCCAGCCAGGGGGACAGAGCGAGACTCTGTCTCAAAAAAAAAAAAAAAAAAAAGCAAAGAATCCCTAGGAGGGGTAGGTAAGTGATCAATGGTAAGTCAGTTTGTCACATTAAATACACTCTTGACAGCCCGCTGAGATCAGGGCAGTTAGGGATGGAATTAATGATGGCAGATGGGGAGAGGAACCTCTGGAGTTTGATGCACTGTCTGAGAAGGGCAGGCTGAGGGGGGTCTATTGGTTTTCTATTGCTGTGTAACAAATTACCACAATCTTAGTGGCTTAAAACGACATCCATTTATTGTCATACAGCTTCTGTGGGCTTGCCTTATCTGGGTCGTCTGCTCAGGGTCTCACAAGGCTGAGATTAAAATGCTGGCTGGGCTGCATTCCTTTTAGGAACTTGGGATCCTCTTCCAGGCTCACATGGTTATTGGCAGAATTCAGTTCCTTTGGGTTGTGGGACTGAGGCCCACATCTCCTAGAGGCCACCTGTAATTCCCTGCCATGCAGCCTTCTCCATAGGCAGTTCACACCATAGCCATTTGCTTTTTCAGTCTCTAAGATGGAGTGTTATATGGTGTGATGTAATCGTGGGAGTGGCATTTTGAGATTTCACCTGAAAATCTCAATCTTGAGTCAAAGCTGGGTGCACATTCTCATGGGAAACAGCTGGTAGGAACTGAGTAGTGCCTGCCACCTTGGGAAGGGAAGGATTCTTGGTTTTCCAAAGTCTCTGCCTTGCGCTGGTGCTGCCTGTGCCTGCTACCCAGCCTGCTTCAATCATTGGCTGTGCCCATTTGTCTGTTGGTGGCATTTGAGTTTATGACAGGGGATTATAATCTTGAAGGAACCTGAAGAAGTGTAGGACTTCAGGAATGGAATAAAAATACTCTGATTGAGGAAAGGGAGTGGGCAGAGGTAAATATGGATCCACACCCGCCCATTTGTCTCATTTTAACATAAAAGAAGGTGGGACTACCCAGATCCGGGTTCTATTCCTGGCTCTTCACTCACATGTGTGGACTTGAGCCTGTACTTTAATCTCTCTGAACCTCAGTTTCCTCATGTGGGAGGCTGCTCTTTCCCCGGAGTTTCTGATTCAAATAGTCTTGGGTTGGGGCTAGGAATCTGTAGTTTTGACAGAGGCCCATGGTGACATTTAATGGTCAGGTAAGTGTGGATACAAAGTCCATTCAAAGCAGTGTCACCATGCCTGGCCAATTTTTATATTTTTAGTAGAGATGGGGTTTTGCCATGTTGACCAGGCTGGTCTCAAACTCCAGACCTCAAGTGATCTGCCTGCCTCAGCCTCCCAAAGTGCTGGGATTACAGGCATGAGCCACTGCGCCTGGCCTTAGGCACCTGTGTCCGTTCATGTCACTCTCCTGACCAGTGATTTTTCTCCTGCCTGCACATTAGAACACCAGATAGATGCCCAGGTCCCACCTCTGATGTTAGAACTTGAAGGCAGGGGCAGGGGCAGAGGAGGCTTTGGAAAAGAATCTCTCCCAGCGGATCCTAACATGCAGCTGGGGTTAACCACTGCTTTATAAACAGGCTGAACATTAACCAGCAGCTATAGGCTTAGGAAATAAAGGCCAGCTCCTGGTGAATGGCAGTGACAATTGGGGCTCATCTGACAGGCAAGGATTCCGGAAAATATTTCAGTTCCAGCAGGAATATTCTCAGGGAAAAAATATCAAGAAGTTCAGAGTCTAGGAAACTGAGTCAGAAACCAAACCATATAGACTGGTCCATCACAGCAGGGCAGGGGAAGTGTGTATGTAGTACTTTGGGTCCCCCTTCCACCACCAACACTCCCTTCCCAGCCATCCGCAGCTGGCTGCCTACATTGATAAAGCCATGCTATTCAGGCCTGTTCAGGTCCTGAGCAGGGTGCAGCTGCTTGCTGGCTCACTGCAGGGGTTGACAATTTGTGTCTTATCTCTCAAAATAGTTTGTAAGCTACTGGTGGGGCAGAGCCACTCAGCTCAGTAAAATGTAGGGGCCAGTAAACGTTGGTTGAATGAATGAATGAGAGGTGAGCATTCAGCCTCACTGTGAACATTTGCCTGAGTCTGATGCATGGGGTCACTTTGATGCACTCTCTCATTCTCAACCTCCCTGAGAACACAGAAGTTAACGTCTGTCTCTAAACACTCTCTAACAAACTGAGTTCAATCTATAGACAGATGATAATTAATGAGAGGCCCAATTTATACAAAATCTTTTATTTCCAGCCAAAAGCAAGTCGAGTGCCTATAACGTCTTGGTTTAAAATGCAAAGCAATCATTTTTCTTTTCTTTTCTTTTTTGAGACAGGTCTTGCTGTGTCACCCAGGCTGGAGTGCAGTGATACAATCATACTCCATACTCACTGCTGCTTCCAACTCCTGAGTTCAAGGGATCTTCCCATTTTAGCCTCTCAAGTAGCTAGAACTACAGGCACATGTCAATTTTCTTAATTTTTTTTTTTTGTAGAGATGGGGATCTTGCTATGTTGCCCAGGCTAGTCTTGAACTTCTGGCCTAAAGCAATCCTCCTGCCTTGGCCTCCCAAAGTGTTGGGATTACGAATGTGAGCCACTGTGCCTATAATTTTTCATTGAAAAGAAAAATCCTTTTGGTTTTGGAATTTCAAATTCTGGAACACATTTTCCCAGCCAAGGGAAATTTTTAGTAACTTATAGGTGTGGAAGCCTTATTGTAGGCAAACTTGGATTTTAATATTACACTACCATGTTTGAAAATAGAAGAGAATTTTAAGTAGTCTAATAAAAATGATGATTATTATAAAGCTTTGTAGTTAAAAGGACATGGGATTTATCAAATTGTGCAATTTAATATTGCATCGTCTGTTATTTGTCATTCATGCCGCAAGAAATCTGTAAAAATGACAGGACATGAGGCAAAGAAGGACACATATGCTTCATGAAGTCCTGCTTGGGGTAGGACTTCGCTTCTCCTGTAAGGACAACTGCTAAAATATAGTTTGGTCAGTTAATTCACATATTTTTGGTCCTATCTCTTTGTAATACACAACATTGGTTTGGTTTAATAACTAAAGAAAGCCTCTAAATATTTCACAGCTGACAGTCCTGATGAAAACTTAACTCATAGCAAAGTTGTTTTTTATTTATGGGCTTCTAGGGGCATCCGTGGTGCTCCACAAAGCATGGGAAAGACAAGTTTATGCTCTGGGCCTTCTGTGAGTGCTTAGCATTTAGATAGCAGTGACAGGTACGAGCGTGAGTGGCTTTGTGAGTTATCTGGAATGATAACCTCCTGGTACGAATGACAGGCAGTCCTCCCTGGGGAAAGATGACTATACTGGGTATGGTCATATGGTCACCAGTCATGGCATTGGGAGTCACTTTTCTAGAAGTAATGATAAGCATTTAAGGGGCAGAAGGATTGGGGAGGGTAGCAGGGAAAAATAAAGGCATTCAAAGTGAGGAAAGCAGCATGACCTAGGCGCAAAGGTGCTGTATCTGGTGTGTTTGTGTGACATATATTGGGGACAGAATTCAACGAGGCTGAGTAGCAGGGTGGACCCAAAAGGTGAAGGATCTGGACAGGCAGACCTTGGCATTCCAGCAAATGGAAAACAGAAGGTTTTATATTGAAGATGTTTGAATAATGATTTTTTTTGAATGATTACCATACACAGGTCATTATAGAAGTGCTCGTACATTGACTCAAAGCAAGCCTGTGATGTAAACACTATTTTTAGTATCACATGTTATAGATGAGGAAATGGAGCACAGTAAAGTGGCAGAGATAGGATTTGAATCCAGTCCGTTTGGTCCAAGAGCAAATACACTTAATCACTAGGCTGCCTAGTATTCCTTAACATAATAAGTGGTATTTAAGGACGGGTAAATCTGGTGGTGATGCGCAGGGCTGATCAGAAGGAAAAAAGTGTGGGGTTGGGAAATCCAGTTAGGAGACTGTAGCAATAATTATAGGCATTCCAGAAACCATTCTTATCTTTGCTTCCTGCAAATGGAATGGATTTCATCCATTCCCACTATACCTATGCTAAATCCAGTCTCCATCATCTTCCAATTCCTCCCTTGCCCCCATCCACTCCCTTCACACTGTGCAGTAAGAGGGCCTTTGTAAAGAACAAACCTGATTATGTTGCCCCTTTGATTAAACCCTTTGTGTAAGATCCATACTCGTGGGTTATAAGATTTTTCATGAGCTGGCTCTTGCTTTTCTCTCCAGCCCCATGACTAGGCACTGGTATCCTTGAGACAGAGTCTTACTCTGTTGCTCAGGCTGGAGTGCAGTGGTGTGATCTCGGCTCACTGCAACCTTCACCTCCTGAGGTTCAAGCGATTTTCGTGCCTTAACCTTCTGAGTAGCTGGGACTGCAGATGTGTGGCACCATGCCTGGCTAATTTTTATATTTTTAGTACAGACGGGGTTTCGCCATGTTGCCCAGGCTGGTCTTGAACTCCTGACCTCAAGTAATCTGCCCTCCTTGGCCTCCCAAAGTGCTGGGATTACAAGTGTGAGCCACCATGCCTGGCCTTAGGCATCTGCGTTCTTTCATGCCACTCTGCTGACCAGTGATTTTTCTCCTGGCTGCATGTTAGAACACCAAATAGGTGCCCAGGTCCCATCTCTGATGTCAGAACTTGGGGCAGGGACAGGGGCAGAGGAGGCTTTGGTAAAGAATCTTCCCAGCAGATCCTAAGAAGCAGCCAGGGATAGCCAATGCTTAATAGACAGGCTGAACTCCACGTTCTGGAGCGACCTGCTCTCTTCCCTCTCTGGGCCTATGCTGTTCTTTCTGCTTAGAGCACATTTTCCCTCATCCCGTTTCACCTGGTTGACTCCTACGTAGTCTTCGGATCTTATTTATCACTACCTCCCTAGTGCCTAGAAGAGTGCACACGGTAGACTTTCAATAAATATCAGCTAGAATTAGTTAAATGACTGGGCCGGGTGCGGTGGCTCAAGCCTGTAATCCCAGCACTTTGGGAGGCCGAGACGGGCGGATCACGAGGCCAGGAGATCGAGACCATCCTGGCTAACACAGTGAAACCCCGTCTCTACTAAAAAAAATACAAAAAACTAGCCGGGCGTGGTGGCGGGCGCCTGTAGTCCCAGCTACTCGGGAGGCTGAGGCAGGAGAATGGCGTAAACCCGGGAGGCGGCACTTGCAGTGAGCTGAGATCCGGCCACTGCACTCCAGCCTGGGCGACAGAGCAAGACTCCGTCTCAAAATAAATAAATAAATAAATAAACAAATAAATAAATGACTGAATAACGCCCTCTGCAACCCAGGATGTCCACATTCTAATCCTCAGAACCGGTGAATATGTTACCTAACATGGCAGAAGGGACGTTGCAAATGTGTTCAAGTTAAGGATCTTGAGATGAGCAAATAGCTTGTATTGTCCAGGTGGGACCCATGTAATCACAAGGTTCTTATAAGAGGGAGGCATTGCATTGGAGGGAGGGAGGAGATTTAAGGACAGACACAGATATCAGGGAGGGAATGCTGGTCAGGTGCAGTGGCTCACGCCTATAAACCCAGCACTTTGGGAGGCTGAGGCAGGAGGATCACTGGAGTCCAGGAGTTTAAGACCAGCCTGGGCAACATGGCGAAACCCCATCTCCAGAAAAAAATACAAAAACTACCAGTAGTGGCCCCTGTAATCCTAGCCTCTCGGGAGGCTGAGATGGAAGTATTGCTTGAGTCTGGCGGGTGGAGGTTGCAGTGAGTCAAGATTGTGCCACTGCATTCCAGCCTAAGTGACAGAGTGAGACCCTGTCTCAAAAACAAAACAAAACAAAAAACAAAGTGAGAGAGGCAATGCTATGCTTTGAAGCTTTGAATGCTGGCTTTGAAGCTAGAGGAAGGAGCCATGAACCAAAAGAACGTAGGTAATCTCTAGAAACCAGAAAAGCAAGGACACAGATTGTCCTCTAGAGTTTCCAAAGAAAGCACGGCCCTGCCAACAACCTTGATTTTGGCCCAGTGAAGTCCTCTTCAGACCTCTGACCACCAGAACTATCAGATAATAAATCTGTAACAATAAATATTCTTTTAAATAACTAAGTTTCTGTAGGTCATTGAAAACCACCAATGAAAAAATGTAATAAATAACAAAGTTTCTGGTAATTTGCTACGGCACCGATAGGAAACAAATACATGTGCCATATCTGAGAAGCTTTTCTTCATCACCTCTTGCCCCAGGGGCAAGTTAAGTGCTCCCCCTGCTCACTCCCTTACACTTTGGTGCTTCTTTTCTGTGCCTCAGTTTTTCCATGCGTAAGACAAGTACTTACTTCACTGGGTTCAGATGAGGATTAAATGAGTTAATATCCACAAAGTATTTAAAATAGTCCCTTTCCCATAGTAAGTGCCCAATAAATGTTACTGTTATTATTACCCCATCACTGCCCACTTATCACACCATTGTGTTTGCTGAATGAAGTAAGTGAGTGGGAAAAGAGATTGAGGAGTATGATTAATACTTCTGCCTGTCTCGTGGGCTGGATCCTGGAAGAAAGGGATCTACCTTTCCAGGGCCTCAGCAATCGTTCCTTCTAGAACCTGACTACCAAATATTTTCCCCCCTTCATTTTGCCCTTTTGGAGGGTCTGTTTCCTGGGTTTCCTCTTGCACATGCCCCTTGGCTCCCTGCTCTATTGCCTGGAAGCCTGGGGCCTCGCTACGCTTACTGGCACCTGCAGCTCCAGGAACCCAGTGTCCAAACCGTGAGTCCCTCTGCTGCTTTCAGGAGGGAATGTAGATCATTTCAAGAAAAAAGGAGAGGGATGAGTCAAGGAAGTGTAGATGACTTCAAGCTAGCTGACTCAGAGAATGACTAAGAGAAGAAAACTGGAGAAGATGGGAGGACAGTAGCTGGGATGGCTTCCCTTGCTGGTTGTGTGTCCACGGCATTTTACCCAGCTGCCCCAAGCCTCAGCTTACTCTCCTTCAAGTGGAGCTGATCACGGCACCTGCTTACAAGAATATCATAAGGGTTAAAGGAAAAGTGACCCTCGAGCAATTAGTACATGCCCCATCTGCACACGGCACCCTCTAAGTGTCAGCTGGCATTCATTTGAGTGGGAATGATGAGAAAAGGGTATGACCTGTAACAGCAATTTCCCAACTTTTTGGCCTCATAAGGGCTCCTTTATACTCTTAAAATATTGTTGAGGACCCCAAAGAGCTCTTGTTTATATGTATATCTAGTAATATTTGCCACATAAGAAATTAAAACTGAAATATTTAAAAGTATTAATTCCTATAAGAACAATAATAGACCTATTATATGTTGACATATGATTTAAAAATAAAAACATAGTTAATTCTTCCAAAACAAAAATAATTCTGGTGGCATTGCTTTACATTTTTGCAAATCTTCTCAGTGTCTGACTTAATAATTAAGACAGCTGCATCCTCATATCTGCTTCTGTACTCAATCTGTTGCAGTATCACATGTCACAAGTCAGATAGCCTCTGGAAAACTCCACGGTACACTTGTGAAAGAATGAGAGTTAAAAAGGCAAATGACATCTTGGTATTATTATGAAATAGTTTTGACCTCAGTGACTACCTGTATGGATCTCAGAGGTCCCCAGAACACACTTTGAGAACCACTGACCGATAAGATCTTTTTGAAAAAATGTTTTCAATCTGTGTGTATAGACCATGATAAAAATGAGATTAAATATTACCTCCATCACATGGGCAAACATGGAAAAGTTTGACAAAAATGGAAAAGTGTTTCTGAGAATATGAAACTTTGGAAGCTCTCAACCTCTGTTAGTAGGAGTATAAATTATATAAATTGGTTTGATTACTTTATTAAATGTTACTAAATATCTCTTTAAAGTTAAAAATGCTCATATTCTATCATCCACTTATTCTGTTCCTTAGGAGAATTAAGAAACAAATTATGATACAGTTACATAATTGATGACCACAATTGAAGACTATACTGAGTAGTAATAGTAATAGAATACCAACGAATAGAAACATATAATTCACATAATAGAATGTTACAACTAAAAATGAATTAACTAGAGCCATGTAAACATGAGTACATCTCAGAAACAATGGTGAGCAAACAGTAAGAGATTCAAGTTCTGTGTACCATTTATTTTATTTTTAAAAAATTATTATTATTATTATTATTATTATTATTATTGAGGCAGAGTTTCACTCTATCACCCAGGCTGGAGTGCAGTGATACAATCTCGGCTCACGGCAACCTCCTCCTCCCATTTTCAAGCAATTCTTTTGCTTCAGCCTCCCAAGTAGCTGGGATTACAGGTGTGCACCACTACGCCTGGCTAATTTTTGTATTTTTTGTAGAGATGGGTTTTCACCATGTTGGCCAGGCTAGCCTTGAACTTCTGGCTTCAAGTGATCCTCTCACCTTGGCCTCCCAAAGTACTGGGATTATAGGCGTGAGCCACTGTGCCTGGCCAGTGTACTGTTTATGTAAAGTTTGAAAACATGCAAAGCAAAAATATATGTTGTTAATGAGCACACACATATGTAGTGAAAGTATACAGTCATGCATGGAATGAGAAACACCACATTGAGGACAATGGTTACCCATGAGGAATGAGATAATGAAATCAGGGAGGGGTCTTGGAAGGCCTTAACTGTATTCATAATGTTTTATTTATCTACTTAAAAAATTTGAATTAGGAAAACCTAGTTAAATTCTGCTTAAGCTGGGCAAAATAATATGGCAAGAAAAGAAGTCCGATAAAAATGATAATGACAAAAAAATTAAAACTCTGCATAAAGCCTTTGGACAATGACTCCCAATTCTTTGCTCATGTTGTCAATAGGGACAGTGCCTGGTTATGAGGAGCTGGGTTTCAGTTGTTCATTGATGATTGATTGCAGGGTGCTTACCATGAATTTTCCCACAGCAACAGTTAAGCACATTGCCTAAGTGCCTAGACTAGGCCCATTTGCCCAGCTCACAGAAACCTATTAACTTTACAACCTGCCTAACCAATGGTAAGAGATGAGCAGGGTTGAGAGGTAGTTGATTGGGAAAGTTTGTTCTGACTTAGAGAGCCAAACATATCCTCTCTCTGGCAGACCTGGCCTTATCCTTCCTCTACCTTCCTTTCCAGCCACGTATTGGGATAGGAGATTCTCATGTTCCTGAACCAGTCAAGGTTGGCTAGGGTAGAAACCCTCTCCAATAGGATAGCCTGGGGTAGGTGAATGGTAGGGGAATTTGGGGATATGGAGATATGGGAGGGGCCAAACCTGCCAGCACAAATCCCTGAGTTGGAATAACTCTTTTTTTTTTTTTTTTGAGACAGAGTCTCGCGCTGTCACCCAGGCGATCTCAGCTCACTGAAACCTTCGCCTCCAGGGTTCAAAGATTCTTGTGACTCAGCCTCCTGAGTAGCTGGGATTACAGGCACATGCCACCATTTTCAGATAATTTTTGTATTTTTTGTAAAGCTGGGGTTTCACTGTGTTGCCTAGGCTGGTCTTGAACTCCTGCCCTCAAGTGATCTGCCTGCCTCAGCCTCCAAAAGTGCTGGGATTACAGGTGTGAACCACCACACCAGGCCAAGTTGAAATAACTCTTGATTCTCAATCTGCTTTGGAGTCATCCCTCACTGATTTTCTGCTAAGACTTCTTTTACTTCTTCATTTACTGCCACGTGGTTTCTAACTTGACTTACCTCTTCTGTTCCACTGTGGAAAAAGCCACTGTGCCATGGAACCTCCTGAAGCCTGCCACACAGTAGACACTCAGTTACTGGTCACTCCGTAATTTCCTTCTAGGTGGGGCTGAGGGTTTGGTTGGAAAGAAAGATTTGAAGATGTGTTTATATACATTTTACACAAGATGGAAGTGGCATTGGTTGTCCCTCCCTACCAATCTCAACAAGTGTCAGCTCTCCTCCCCCGCTGCCACTCTTCTCAGCATCTGCAGTGAGCACTCAGCTTGGGGATTTGGCAAAGAAGGCAAAGACTAAAAATAAAAAGCAAAAGGAGAGTTAAGAATTTCAAGCATTCTGTAGGAGCCTCCATTAACTGTTGGTTCTGATAGTCATTGAAACGTAGGTCCAGCTCATTACGAGTACCTTTGAATTACAAGTTTTTTTTAAACAATAATAACATATTTAAAAAGACTGCTTATCATTGGGCATTCCTTTTCAGTACTTGTTACAATGATATGTTTCAACAGCTATAGATTATAGGCGCATATACTTTTTATCTTCTTATTCTCTATGCTCCTACCTAGTTGTCACATTTGTTTTTTTTTTTTTTTTTTTGTGACGGAGTCTCACTCTGCCGCCCAGGCTGGAGTGCAGTGGCCGGATCTCAGCTCACTGCAAGCTCCGCCTCCCGAGTTCACGCCATTCTCCTGCCTCAGCCTCCCGAGTAGCTGGGACTACAGGCGCCCGCCACGTCGCCTGGCTAGTTTTTTGTATTTTTAGTGGAGACGGGGTTTCACCATGTTAGCCAGGATGGTCTCGATCTCCTGACCTCGTGATCCGCCCGTCTCGGCCTCCCAAAGTGCTGGGATTACAGTCCACATTTGTTTTTTTAACACCTGGCAATATTCTGTCAGTGGCTATTAACGGAGTAGAGAACATGTGTTCTGGAGTTCTAACTCAGGAAGAACATCAAGACTGAGAGGGTTGATTCAAGAATTAAAGGTCACAATAGATGTAGCATATTTACAATAGTATCTAGCTAGACAGCATAAAGGCTGACTAAATGTTGGCTGTTATCTGTAATCATATCAACTCAATTAACTTCATCTTCCTTCTTTACAATGTAAGAGTAACTTCTGGTGGGGAGCGCGTAGGGTGAGGGCAAGAGTAGGGTCTCTGGGGTGAGGCACTTGGAGAGGTGCCAGGGTCATTTAGTAATGCTACAGCAGATATTTTTTAAGTACTGCCTGTTTTTTTTTTTTTTTTTTTTTTTTTTGCCAGCTTAGCACCAGACACTGAGCAAGCTTCCTGGTCCTTGAAGATACAAAAAATGAATGTCATTTTCTGCTCTCAAGTTGCTCAGTGTGTAGTCAGGAAGATGTGAAATGAGGAAACCGCACGTGGGAAGAATGTTCATCCCAGGAGGTCGGGGAGGAGCTAGACCCACACTGGGCTGATGCTCACACTGAACTGGGTAGGGTTCCTCCTAGGAATTGGTCAACTTTTTAGGCAATGACACTAGAAAAAATGCATAGAAGCCAGATCATGAAGCAGGTTGTATGCAGTCATAAGGAGGCCCCCCTCCCTCTGCCCTCAACAGGTGATTCGAGAAGTTAAAAAGCACAGGAGGGACAGAAGAAATGAGTAATGAAGGTTGATTCTTTATTCCTCTCTCACATTTGTTTCCATCTCTATTACCCCTGCAGACTGGGCCCTCAGTAGCACAAGGGTTATAGTTGGGGAAAAGGAGGAAAGAGGAGAGACAGGAGAAATTCTAGATAGTGACAGTGGAGAGGAAAGGGGAGTTTTAGGAGCCCACTGGCTGGTGCAGTCATTTGTATTTAAGAGATGTATGTAATTTAAGCTTCTAAAAGCCAGAGACTGCCCTAAAAAATAAATTTCCCATGCTATGCAGCAATTCACCAGTACCAAACTTCATCTCCTAGTTATTTATGAGTTTGCATAACTTGAGTAGGTGCCAGGCAAATTTTTCTGAGTTTGGTTCTTCATTTAGTATGTTTATTTTTGAATATTTTCTAAAGTAACTTTTAACCAAGTTAAAAGTTAGATCCTCACATTGAAAGGTGAAGAGTATTAATGTTTGGGAGTAAATAAAGCAGTCATTCCAATAACTCCCAATCTGAAACAAACTTCTCTCAATTATGAGGCAATTAAGCAAAGTGAGGTGGTGTTTTGACGTGAGATATATGAATAACTGAGACTGTAAAGCTAGCAGATGGCATATCAACATATCAAGTTTGTGAGGTAGTTCTGTGAAGTGAAAAATATGTACAGTTCCAAAAAATATTGAGGTTGACCTAAATACGTTTGCTTATGCTATATGAGTACAAGGCTAACTATGCAACATTGTTTAAGTGATGACTAGGATACTATTTAAATATCTGAGAGAACAAGTTGATTCCTTTAGCATTTTTTTTTGAGCAGTCATTTCAATAAGTGCCTTAGAAGTTATATGAAGACTTGATTTCAACTCTAAGAATAAACTACATAATGTTTCAAATCTAATATTATCTAGAAGATCCCAGATGTCATGATACAGTTTAGTTTGGAACAAGAAATAGTAATTAAAATCAACTAGAAACTCTAGTGGGAGATCATTCAAAAACTTCATATGAGAGAAACTTTAAGAGGAAAATAATATGAACAGTGATTTCATCAAAAAGGTGTAAAAAATAAACAGATGGGGACCGTGAAGAAAAAAGTGTTATAAAATATCTAATGTTTTTCTTCTAAATAATTTCCAAAAATAATCAAACCTGTAAGAGTTATATAATGTGTAATTAGTAATTATTGTATCTCCTTGAGTTTCTTTCCCCTTTAAAAATATTTCTGCCTGTGGCCGTATATACAGAATTAGAAGAATTATACTGGCTTCTCAAAACCAGTAACGGGCGAGGGAGGTAAGCAGACCAGGTAAGCAGTCATCAGCAATTGTGGTTACGTTCAGCTGCATGGAAGAGAAACCTGGCTTCCTAGGCTTATACGAGGAAGGTGGATATTTTCCTCATGTGACATGTACCCACAGCGGGACAGTCCAGGGCAGGTGCTGGTATCTGTGAAGGCCACTGAGGACCTGGGCTCCTTCCTGCTTCTCCACAGTCATCCTGGCTGGAAACTCAGCCATGTGTTTATGCTCCAGGCAAGAAGAAGTAGAAGGATGAGAAGCAGAGACCTGCAGAGCTGGTGCCTTTTTCAAAAGTTTTCCTGGAAGCTCCACCCTGTGTTTTTTGCTTACGTTTAATCAGCCAGCACTGGTTCCATGGCCTCCTCTAACCATCAGGGAATCCAGGTCAGGGCAGGGTTTTTAAACTGAGTACCTTGCCACCCCAAATGAATTTGAGTTCTCTTGATAAGAAAGAAAGGGAGAATGCTTTTATTTTTGATTTTAGAAGTATTTATGTTATCCTGTTTGCCATCAAAAGGAAGTGAGGATTAATCTGTTTCTGTTATGATCTTTCATTTCCTGCTGTATATTGTAGTACAGTGTAGACATTCAACAAATGTGGCTAATTGATGAATGGATTCATTTAACCAGTAATTATCAAGCATACTACATGTCGATGTTCTATTATATTTAAAAAGAAATATATATTCCTATCCTTGGGGGATTTATAGTTGCAACTTCAGACATTCATATATATGAAATGATTAGAGAACAATCCAACTGATAAAAAGAGCACAATTCTTCATCAGTGTTTTGCTTTCCATTTCTTGTGCTATTGATGTACCTGCTACACTGGATTTGGTTCCAGGACTATTTTCATCAAATCATTTGGTTAAATATGCCCAGTGTTGCAGAAAAAACAATGGAGACATTAGACACTTGAGTTTTCATAGCATCAGGGTTGTGGATGGTCATACAGCTTTTGTGTTTCTCATTTTCTCTCTATAAAACGTGCCATAGCAATGGCCGTCCAGCATAGGCGTTGGATAGACAAGGGGAGACAGAAGACAAAGAGGAGCCTACCTGGACTCTGAAGTCAGGCTTCCTGGATTCCTCTTCCAGGTTGCTGTTTACTAGCTGCGTAACCAAGGGTGTATGTCCCACTTTCCCCATCTGACAAGTGGGGCGATCACTGTACAAACTACAGGGGCTAATGTGAAGCTCGTGCTAACATATGAAAAGTATTTAGAAAGAGCTTGGCACATAGTAAACACTTAGTCAAAGTTAGCTACTATTATGTAATATTTTCCAATGGTTTATTTAGAAGCAAAATAGTATCAGTCTAGAAGTCCAGTCTTGTTTTTCTCCCAAACATGTTTTCACAAGTGCTTCCGTGGTCTCCTTCTCCTTTTCCTCTTCCTCTAAAAACATATTTTGCTGTGTCTACTTGGTCATCTTTCACTAGGCCAGAGAAAGAATCCCTGAGGGGGCAGGGGGAGAAGCTGAGTTGGTGGGAGAAAGAGCCCAGCAGGTTGAATGCCTCGAACTACTGTGATGAGCTCTTGAGCTGGGTGCCAATCAAAGTGAGCAGTGGGGCTTGCCAGGAGAGATGTTAATTTCAGCGGTCACACATGTCCCTGTCTGGACTCTCCCTAGGACTCTTGACCCTACCCTGCAGTGGTTTGAAATGGATTTTATTAGGCTTTCATTACATTCTCATATCGTTTTTTTTCGTTCGTATCTAAGCTACACGAGAGCCAGTGTAGTGCTTTGTCCTTGGCTAATACTCTACCCAGACCTCTCCTGAATGTCCAGCTCCCTCTCTCTGCGTCACCAAATCTAGAGTGAGGTCAGGGGCCCGGAGACTCAACTCAACTTGTTAATCAATGAAGCAATGAGGCTGTTTTGTCCCTTTCTTAAATTTCTTTCTAAAGCAGGATTATAAATAGGATACTCTGTGACCTGTGGGTCAAAAAGGGAACGATCAGGCAAATGGTTTTTGATTATAATATCTATTATGAACATAATATATTAATAATGAATGTCAAGGATTTGGCTCGAAGACAATAGAAGTAAAGACACCACATGTCTGCTCTCTTTCTCCCTTTCTACAGTACTGATTTCATAACTTATCTTTAGGTAGAGTGGAAATTAGATTTTAAAAAGTGAGTAAAAATTTTCACCCGAAAAAGTAACTTGCTAATTTTTATTTTGACTAATGAAACTCCATTTTGTCTTATACTGTTTGCAAACAAAAAAGGAACAATAATCCATGCTAATAAGTACATCTGAGAATGCCTTTAAAATCCCTTTATTTGCCTAATTGGAGAAGTTTTCTGGAATGATTGTCAACAGAAAATAGTTACAGCATTTGTGTCTAAATATATCTTCTTGCTTTTGTTCTACTTCCACCTGAGTGTTTTTAAAATTCTTATGTAGAGTTGATCTTCCTTTGTTAAGGATACTAGTTTTCAGAATAAGTTTTTTTTTTTTTTTTTTTTTTTTTTTAAGAAAATCATTTAAAACATTTATACTACCCTAAGCTTCCACAGTTCTTGTTGAGAGTATTTTTCGCTTTGAATTTCAAGGGAATGATGTCTTCTTGGCATGTTTGATGTTGTGGATATGGGTTTCACTTTACTCAAGCAAAGCATTTAGAAAGCTCCAAGAATTTCTCTCATCTTCCTGCGTTGAGGGAAATGTAAACAATGACAAACAGTTCTTCAAACTCTCCGTGATTTTTTTTTCTTGTGGTGTTACTTTCCACAGAGTTCAAACACATGGGCTTTTAAGAAGAGATAATAGGCCGGGCGCGGTGGCTCAAGCCTGTAATCCCAGCACTTTGGGAGGCCGAGACGGGCGGATCACGAGGTCAGGAGATCGAGACCATCCTGGCTAACACGGTGAAACCCTGTCTCTACTAAAAATACAAAAAAAAAACTAGCCGGGCGAAGTGGCGGGCGCCTGTAGTCCCAGCTACTCGGGAGGCTGAGGCAAGAGAATGGCGTAAACCTGGGAGGCGGAGCTTGCAGTGAGCTGAGATCCGGCCACTGCACTCCAGCCCCGGCGACAGAGTGAGACTCTGCCTCAAAAAAAAAAAAAAAAAAAAAAAAAAAAAAAAAAAAAAGAAGAGATAATAATCTCATTTGACAGTAAGCAATAGCTATTATGACAAAGATTAGTCAATATTTTGTGAAATACCAAATTATCAAGTAGTTTGGATCTGCTAGACCCCTCCCATTTCAATCATTATGCATGAACTTGATGACCTTCATCCTTGTGACCCCACAAAGATCTTTATGACACTTACGTGTGAACTTAGAGCATTTTCCTACTAAACTGCAGCACTCCTAACTCTTTCTTTGGGACAGAGGAGCTGCCTGTGCATTATAGGCTATTTAACAGCATCCGTGGCCTCTCCCTATTAGATGCTAGTAGGACCCCTTCCTCTAGTGTGACAATAAACGATGTATTCTGACATGGCCAAATGTCCCCGGGGGGCAATATTGCCTCCCATTGAGAACCACTGTTTTACAGCAATCTTCAGTCCAGGAGTATAGTGACAGTTTTTCTCTACAATGAACAAAATTACTAGAGGATGTTAGGAGTTAGAAACCCCAGATTGCTGATGGGGCATCATAGGCACAGAAGTTTACACATGCCCAGTCTGTAATAAGAGGGGAGGCCAAGTCCCACTTCCCATAGTGCTTGGATCAGTCTGCCTGATAGTGCTTGCTTGATAATTACCGGTTAAATGAATCCATCAATCAACCACTTTTGTTGAATGTCTACTATGTACTATAATATGCAGCAGGAAATGAAAGGTCATGATAGAAATAGATGAATCCTGACTTCCTTTTGATGGCAAGCCTCACTTTGACTAGTCAGGATACTTGCTGGTGATGTAAAAATATTTCCCAGGGATTTTCTAATTTTTATGTTTTTAACTACAGGAGAAGAAAAATATCTTTTCCTTTACCCGTCATAGGTTGATAGCTGAGGTCCCCACAGCAAAAGACAGATTAACAAAAGCATACAAAATGTATTTAATATAAATTTTATGCGCACCTTCATAAAGAAATGAAGATGCCCATGAAATGGATAAATGTGAGTATTTTCATGCCAGGTTTAATGAACAGTGAAGAGTCGTGGAGAAATACGGTAGGGCGAAAAGGGTATGATCTAATGGTAAGGCACTGGGGGCAATTTAGCAAGACCTGATTGTTCAGATTCTTTTCTGTGACCCTGGGTCTTCAGGGATAAGGATGTTTTCTTCCTCCAGGCATAGGGAGGGCACCTGGCACATGAAGCTGTTAGCACCTGCTTCAGAGAAGGGTAGCGGTGTGGTGAGAGTGGACTTTCTGCTTCTATCATTTTTTTCAAATTCTTTCAGCTGAAAATATTCTGGGATAGTCTGTCTGGAACCCGGTATCGTAACTTAGACATATATTAAGTATATAAAAAAAAGAAATTTTAAGTAATGGTTGCAGTAGCAATCAGTAATCAGTCAAGTCCATTGAAAATGAAAATTGTGGCCAGGCGCGGTGGCTCATGCCTGTAATCTTAGCACTTTGGGAGGCCAAGGTGGGTGGATCACCTGAGGTCAGGAGTTCAACCTGGCCAACATGGCGAAACCCAGTCTCTACTAAAAACACAAAAATTAGCTGGGCGTGGTGGCACGCACCTGTAATCCCAGCTACTTGAGAGGCTGAGGCACTAGAATTGCTTGAACCCGGGAGGCGGAGGTTGCAGTGAGCTGAGATTGTGCCATTGCACTCCAGCCTGGGTGACAGAGCCAGATGTTGTCTCCAGAAAACAAAACAAAACAAAATAAAATTGTAAGGAGTTTTATTTCCTTTCTCCCAACCTCTGTCTTTTAAAAAGTTATTATTTGTTATATAAGATATGATTAGATAGCAACAGCTTCCTTTTTCATAAGGTCCCCTTGAATAACTCTCTCATATTTACTGTATATCAAATGCTGCATCATCTAATGCTATCTTGGTCTTTCTAGCATATATTTCTTTTGTAGACTCTGAATAATTAACACGTCTTCTGATTTATGGTTATTTTTTAAAATCTTGGTGAGATAGGAGGAACAAGTATCATTGTCTCTTATTTATGGAGTATTAAAAGGTAAAGAGGGTTTAAATGGATTACTTAATGCCACAGACTTTATCCAGGGAAAAGGTTTGAGTAAGATCCCAGGTTTTCTGCTTCCTAATTCAATGTGCTTTCCATTAGCCTGTTTTAATCATTTTAAATGTAGATTTATATAAAAACTTTCCTTACAAAAACTTCAGGTGCTTTAGAGATAACCCGTAATTCAAATAATGCCTAAAACCCTTGTGGGATGTTGTAACGATGACAGGATAAAGTGGAAGAAAAGTGTATGGGAAATGAAAAGGAATACATCAGAATTAGTGCTCATAAACTTTGTCCCCTGCCCAAGTGCTATTTAAATTTGCTGAGCTTTGTGGATGTTAAAGAATAAATATGTGCCTCCCAATTATCAGAGACAGAACCAAAAAGGATGTAGGTTAAAGGTCTACAGAGTGCAAGCAACTAGTGAAAACCGGGGAGATGAGCTGGGTTCATGTCAGGACCGGGTAGGGATTATGGCAAACAATAGTGATGCGCTCTCTGTAAAGGGGAAGTCACTCGTCAGTTCCAGTGAAAGTATGGGCCCAGTCACGCCAAGTCATCTGACTTTACTGAGAAACCCAAAATTGGATTTTTATGTAAAGTATTTTGATTAAAAGAACAAACAATGCAGGCCACATTAGTATGTTTGCAAGTGACGTACGCCCCACAGGTTCTCAGTCCACTCTTGGCATATTTGATTTTTGACTTTGAACTGTTTTCAGATTTAGAGTTCCACTAAGCATAACAGTTGATCTGTTGGGTGGAAAGGTTCCTTTCCCTTGCATATATTCCTGAAGATGGGCCTTGAAGGTAGCTTCACCCTCCCTTCCTCCCTCCCTCCCTCCCTCCCTCCCTTCCTTCCTTCCTTCCTTTCTTTCTCTCTTTCTTTTCTTTCTCTCTTTCTCTCTGTCTTCCTTCCTTTTTTTTTTTTTTTTGACAGAGTCTTGCTCTGTCACCCAGGCTGGAGTGCAGTGACATGATCTCGGCTTACTGCAACCTCCACCCACCAGGCTCAAGCAATTCTCCTGCCTCAAGCCTCCCCAGTAGCTGGGATTACAGGCATGTGCCACCACACCTGGCTAATTTTTGTATTTTTTGTAGAGATGTGGTTTTACCATGTTGGCCAGGCTAGTCTCCACCCGCCTTGGCCTCCCAAAGTGCTAGGATTACAGGCGTGAGCCACCATGCCCGGCCAATTCCTCTCTTTTTACAGAAGTACTCCCCAGCCTTGTTGCCATAAAAGGCATTTCCTCTGCTTAGGACTGCTGTCTACCCACTGTTCACATCACAGCTCCCGTGTAGGTGTGTCCCCTCAAGCACGGGGGCTCATGACACAGGCATGCAGGCAGGCAGGCTTCTGTTCAGTGGTTCGGGAGTTGTCACTCAGGTCCAAGAAAACGGCTTTGCAGCATCTACTCTTGGCATGGTAACTGTTATTGATAGCCTCCCCTTGGTCTGTCATTTCTCTGTAATTCCTGCCCTGCAGGAAACCAGAAAGTGATTTTCTATGCACAACCATGAACCATGTTTTTACCTAAAAATATATTTATGAACTCTTTTTCCTCCAAATATTAACAAACCCTTTTCCTTAGAATGGAAGAGGATAGTCATTTCTGTAAGATCATATTGAGATGAAAGACGCAAACATTTTCTGTCTTAGAGTTCTTCGAAGTTTACTGTCATGAGAAAAACATTTCTTCCCTGAGGAATTGAATTCTGAAAGTTCAGGAGCCCAGTAGCATCATAGTTTTTTTTTCCCGTTCATTTCTTCCAGTGCCCTATAAATCAATTGCAAAAATAATACAAACTCGATCCCAAATTAGATATAAAATATGCAAAGATGTTGTGCTATGTAAGTAATGTACTTATTATCACATATGCGATGCAAATGGATGTGACATTCTACAGACTACTTCGGGAAAATAGAGAACATAAAAGTGTTCTGATTTTAAACACAAAATAAGTCCATTCAAAAATTGGCCACGAGAGGGCAGCATTGTCTACACAAACACGGAATGGCAACTGCATTTGAACCTCAGACATTTTCTTGAGGTTCTTTCACCATTTGGTTTCAAATACAAGGAATGATTATAGAAACAGCATCACTGATGCTTAAATTAACAGTTTTACAAATGAAAACTCTAATCTCTTGGTCTACGCAGCCATTAGGACAAGGCTAATTATCGTGGAACAATGGCACGTATTTCTTTCTTGTATTTCTCTGTCTTTTCCAGCATGTCTTCTTCACGTTCTACACTCCGTTTCTGGAGTTCATTTATTTTGGGGGAAAAAAAAAATCACCCGACTATTATTATGATTCTGGCCACGTGAATCCCAGTGAGCACCAATTTCTTTACGGAATTTATTTATTTATTTATTTATTTATTTATTTATTTATTTATTTTTCCCCGAGTCTTGCTCTGTCCCCAGGCTGGAGTGTAGTGTCACGATCTCGGCTCACTGCAGCCTCCGCCTTCCAGGTTCCAGCGAGTCTCCTGCCTCAGCCTCCCCAGTAGCTGGGAATACAGGCGTGCGCCACCACGCCCAGCTAATTTTTGTATTTTTAGTAGAGACGAAGTTTCACCATGTTGGCCAGAATGGTCTCCATCTCTTGACCTCGTGATCCGCCAGCCTTGGCCTCCGGAAGTGCTAGGATTACAGGCATGAGCCACCACGCCTGGCCATCTGCAGAACTGTTAAGCAGTCTAGGGTAGTGAATAGAAACGGGGCTCCAGCTGTGGGCAGGGGCTGCTTCTGCCACTTCGAGATTTGCTTTTCCCCATCGATGAACTGAAGGTAATAACAGCATCTGCCTCTCAATGTGCTGTTGTGAGGAAGCGCTTTATAATGGATTTCATAAGGTGCCTCGCACGTAGAAAGTGCTTAGTAAACATTGCGGTAACGGTGGTGGACTCTTTTTTTTTTTTTTAATTGAATGAGTTGTCAACATTTAAAAATCTGGAGAGCTCACATAAAAATCCTCACTGATCAGTTTTGTCCACATATGTTACTTGCCCGGCTTCTGTGGGCACGCGGGTTGTGGTCCCTCGTGAGCCCTTCCATCTCCCACCATCTGTTTATTGCCTTCAGATGATGATAAAAAACTGCACCATGGCCAGCAAGAACAGCTGTAGGAAGGAAGACTTCAGATTTTTTCTCCAAGTTGCAGAAGATGATCGTGCTCAGCTCTAAACTCTGTAGATTCTTTTATCGGAGCAATCCAAAGCCCTTAGCGCTGCAGTTTAATCTAATTTGTTTCTTTTGTCAGATTTCATTTTGAGGCTGCAGCCTTTGAGAGACTAGCAGAGAGCATTTCCTATGGGAAATTTGGTTTCATTCATTCCTAGGTGGCAGTTTGGGGGGTCAGGATTGTCAAACTGGGGAGGACATCTGACGCCTGATGGTAGAACAAAAAGCCACCAGGGACAGGCTTAGGACAGTTCCACTGTGACATCCTTCTTCCTTTTTCCCCTTCACTTTATCAGCCCCCCTACCCCATGTGTTAAATGGATTTTCTTATTTTTAATCTTAAAGAAAAAGAATTTGTGTTTATAAAATAAGATTTAAAAGGTTATTTCCTCCTCACAGCGGGAATCCAGGGAGATGGCTTGGCAGCCCCCAGGAGCTCAGGGAGGAACTCAGCGATCCTCTCATCTGTCTTACAGAACCGTGCTAAGTTACCAAAGGAAACCACCACTCATTTATCTAAACCTTTTGCAGTTAAATGCTCAGAGACGAATGCGCTTGTTGCAACTGCTCTCAGGGTGGCAGCAGACACTCAAAATGGTGTTTCAATTTAACTTATTGCATTTCAGCTAATTGAAAAGCAGAGCACATCGAAGGGCCTCTGCGAGAACACTTTTCAGACTATAAATCGGGGCTGGAGGAGATGTTTAATTAAATCAGTCCTGAGGTCACAGGAAGGAAAAGCAAACCTCTCCCTCCCAGACTTGACCTGGTTCACGTAACATGGCAGCTGGAGAACTTGGAAATGTGTTAGTAGGACTAATGTAAATATACCAGAATAAAGCACTTCCCCGCCAGACTACGAAGCGAGAAATCGGATCTAGAGGCAGACAATGGCTCTGACCTTCCAGTTTAATTCTGCTTGCAAGAAACACACAGATGAAGATGGCTGGAGAGGCTGAATTGCTGCGTTTCACACTGCAGTGCAAAGGATAGACTTTCTTAAAAGAACTTATTTCCAAAGAGTTCTATTATTTGCTAGCAGGGACTTGGGAAGCCTTGAGTCAGTCCTGGGTCAGAACTGAGTGTGTGAAGGGGTGAATCATTAACTAAAACCTACCAGTTCATGAAGGAGGAAATCTAGTTAGAATTTGGGATCCTAGACTGGACACTAGCCAGGTGTCATCTGCAACAAAGAAAAGTGTGGCCACACAGAAGAAGGGAAAACGGGTAGGCCATTTGTATGGCTTGGGCCAACCCAGCATGGCCCACACTGGAAGGCTCCACACAAACCTGTTGGTCTCACTTTTCTTGCTGAATTCTCTCTCAGGTTCATGGGCTTATACGATGAATGTTCATGCAACATCTTTCAACAGCCTTCTCTCCCCATCCTTCCCAAATTTAAAGATAGGATCACGTGACAGAAAGAAAAAGAGCAGAATGTAAATGTGAAATCATAGCATTTGAAGGTGTGATCTTGGTTTTTAGCTAGAAGACGAGGAAGCTGAAGAAGTAACTAATTCAGGCCGGGCATGGTGGCTCACGCCTGTGATCTCAGCACTTTGGGAGGCTGAAGTGAGCAGATCTCTTGAGCCCATGAGTTCGAGACCAGCCTTGGCAACATGGCAAAACCCTGTCTCTAAAAAAATACAAAAATTAGCTGGGCACGGTGGTGCACGCCTGTATTCCTAATTACTCGGGAGGGTGAGGTGGGAGATTGGCTTGAAACTGGCAGGTGGAGGTTGCAGTGAGCTGAGATCACACCAGATCTACGCTCCAGCCTGGGCAATAGAGCCAGACTTTGTCTCCTTAAGATAATAATAATAACAATAATAAAAGTAATTAATTCAGTCCAGCCAGTCAGCATAGGGAGCTAGCATGTTGGTCATAATTGCATGGCCCAGTCTAGAGCACATAGGTTCCTGTTATGAGCATCATGTTGTGAAACCAAGGATTCAGTGCCTTGGAATCATTACCCACTCCCCTTGCATCTCTAATCATATATTGATTATGCTTATTTTTCATTCATAATTTTCTATGACTCCTTATTTCCCATGATGCATCCATATCAGTCCTATTACCCCTTTGTATCTCTTTGTTTGCTGGATCAATTCTCGGTAAGACTTTAGTTTCACAGTTGTGGGAGGAGGGCAGGAGAGCTGTGGGGGAGGTGTTTATTCACTTCTCCTGGTCTTTGAGCAGGTAGACACAAAAACCTCTCCCCATGCCCTTTTTTCCTTATCTCTTCCTCTTGGATACTTTCTTCGTTTCCACTCTCTCCTCTTTTTCCTCTCCCTTACAAACTGCAAAGAAGACCTGAAGGATGAGATCAGGGTTTATGATAGAGGTCAAGAGTCTGCCTCACCTTAGGCAGCTGCCCCTTATCCCTCTTCCTGTTCTAATGATCAGAAAAGGAATGAGCAGATGAGGGATCAGAAGAAGAGAAATAAGGACAGCAAAGCCAAAAGGACCTGCAGGACTGGGGGTCTGGAGGCAGAAACTTGAGATCCAATGCCGAGATGGATGAGATGTTTGACTTGGGCAGTCATTCACCTCTCTGGGCCTCAGTTATCACAGCTATAGAATCAGAGAGGAGGGGCGGAGCAAGATGGCTGAATAGGAACAGCTCTAGTCTCCAACTCCCAGCGCGAGTGACACAGAAGACCGGTGATTTCTGCATTTTCAACTGAGGTACTGGGGTCATCTCACTAGGGAGTGCCGGACAATCGGTGCTGGTCAGCTGCTGCAGCCCAACCAGCAAGAGCTGAAGCAGGGCGAGGCATCACCTCACCTGGGAAGCGCAAGGGGGAAGGGAATCCCTTTTCCTAGCCAGGGGAACTGAGACACACAACACCTGGAAAATCAGGTAACTCCCACCCCAATATTGCGCTTTAAGCAAACGGGCACACCAGGAGATTATATCCCACACCTGGCCGGGAGGGTCCCACGCCCACGGAGCCTCCCTCATTGCTAACACAGCAGTCTGCGATCTAACCGTAAGGCAGCAGCGAGGCTGGGGGAGGGGCGCCCGCCATTGCTGAGGCTTAAGTAGGTAAACAAAGCCTCTGGGAAGCTCGAACTGGGTGGAGCTCACAGCAGCTCAAGGAAACCTGCCTGTCTCTGTAGACTCCACCTCTGGGGACAGGGCACAGCTAAAAAAAACAACAACAACAAAAAGGCAGCAGAACCTCTGCAGATGCAAACGACTCTGTCTCACAGCTTTGAAGAGAGCAGTGGATCTCCCAACATGGAGGTTGAGATCTGAGAAGGGACAGACTGCCTGCTCAAGTGGGTCCCTGACCCCTGAGTAGCCTAACTGAGACATCCCCCACTAGGGGCAGTCTGACACCCCACACCTCACAGGGTGGAGTACACCCCTGAGAGGAAGCTTCCAAAGTAAGAATCAGACAGGTACACTTGCTGTTCAGCAATATTCTATCTTCTGCAACCTCTGCTGCTGATACCCAGGCAAACAGGGTCTGGAGTGGACCTCAAGCAATCTCTAACAGACCTACAGCTGAGGGTCCTGACTGTCAGAAGGAAAACTATCAAAGAGGAAGGACACCTATACCAAAACCCCATCAGTACGTCACCATCATCAAAGACCAGAGACAGATAAAACCACAAAGATGGGGAAAAAGCAGGGCAGAAAAGCTGGAAATTCAAAAAATAAGAGCGCATCTCCCCCTGCAAAGGAGCGCAGCCCATCGCCAGCAACGGATCAAAGCTGGTCAGAGAATGACTTTGACGAGATTAGAGAAGAAGGCTTCAGTCCATCAAACTTCTCAGAGCTAAAGGAGGAATTACGTACCCAGCGCAAAGAAACTAAAAATCTTGAAAAAAGAGTGGAAGAATTGACAGCTAGACTAATTAATCCAGAGAAGGTCATAAATGAAATGACAGAGATGAAAACCATGACACGAGAAATACGTGACAAATGCACAAGTTTCAGTAACCGACTCGATCAACTGGAAGAAAGAGTATCAGCAATTGAGGATCAAATGAATGAAATGAAGCGAGAAGAGAAACCAAAAGAAAAAAGAAGAAAAAGAAATGAACAAAGCCTACAAGAAGTATGGGATTATGTAAAAAGACCAAATCTACGTCTGATTGGGGTGCCTGAAAGTGAGGGGGAAAATGGAACCAAGTTGGAAAACACTCTTCAGGATATCATCCAGGAGAACTTCCCCAACCTAGTAGGGCAGGCCAACATTCAGATTCAGGAAATACAGAGAACGCCACAAAGATACTCCTCCAGAAGAGCAACTCCAAGACACATAATTGCCAGATTCACCAAAGTTGAAATGAAGGAAAAACTCTTAAGGGCAGCCAGAGAGAAAGGTCGGGTTACCCACAAAGGGAAGCCCATCAGACTAACAGCAGATCTCTCGGCAGAAACTCTACAAGCCAGAAGAGAGTGGGGGCCAATATTCAACATTCTTAAAGAAAAGAATTTTCAACCCAGAATTTCATATCCAGCCAAACTAAGTTTCATAAGTGAAGGAGAAATAAAATCCTTTACAGATAAGCAAATGCTTAGAGATTTTGTCACCACCAGACCTGCCTTACAAGAGACCCTGAAGGAAGCCCTAAACATGGAAAGGAACGACCGGTACCAGCCATTGCAAAAACATGCCAAAATGTAAAGACCATCGAGGCTAGGAAGAAACTGCATCAACTAACGAGCAAAATAACCAGTTAATATCATAATGGCAGGGTCAAGTTCACACATAACAATATTAACCTTAAATGTAAATGGACTAAATGCTCCAATTAAAAGACACTGACTGGCAAACTGGATAAAGAGTCAAGACCCATCAGCCTGCTGTATTCAGGAGACCCATCTCACATGCAGAGACATACATAGGCTCAAAATAAAGATATGGAGGAAGATCTACCAAGCAAATGGAGAACAAAAAAAAAGCAGGGGTTGCAATCCTAGTCTCTGATAAAACAGACTTTAAACCATCAAAGATCAAAAGAGACAAAGAAGGCCATTACATAATGGTAAAGGGATCAATTCAACAGGAAGAGCTAACTCTCCTAAATATATTTGCACCCAATACAGGAGCACCCAGATTCATAAAGCAAGTCCGTAGAGACTTACAAAGAGACTTAGACTCCCATACAATAATAATGGGAGACTTCAACACTCCACTGTCAACATTAGACAGATCAACAAGACAGAAAGTTAACAAGGATATCCAGGAATTGAACTCATCTCTGCACCAAGCGGACCTAATAGACATCTGTAGAACTCTCCACCCCAAATCAACAGAATATACATTCTTCTCAGCACCACGTCGCACTTATTCCAAAATTGACCACATAATTGGAAGTAAAGCACTCCTCAGCAAATGTAAAAGAACAGAAATTATAACAAACTGTCTCTCAGACCACAGTGCAATCAAACTAGAACTCAGGACTAAGAAACTCAATCAAAACCGCTCAACTACATGGAAACTGAACAACCTGCTCCTGAATGACTACTGGGTACATAACGAAATGAAGGCAGAAATAAAGATGTTCTTTGAAACCAATGAGAACAAAGATACAACATACCAGAATCTCTGGGACACATTTAAAGCAGTGTGTAGAGGGAAATTTATAGCACTAAATGCCCACAAGAGAAAGCAGGAAAGATCTAAAATTGACACTCTGACATCACAATTAAAAGAACTAGAGAGGCAAGAGCAAACACATTCAAAAGCTAGCAGAAGGCAAGAAATAACTAAGATCAGAGCAGAACTGAAGGAGATAGAGACACAAAAAACCCTCCAAAAAATCAATGAATCCAGGAGTTGGTTTTTTGAAAAGATCAACAAAATTGACAGACCGCTAGCAAGACTAATAAAGAAGAAAAGAGAGAGGAATCAAATAGATGCAATAAAAAATGATAAAGGGGATATCACCACCGACCCCACAGAAATACAAACTACCATCAGAGAATACTATAAACACCTCTACGCAAATCAACTAGAAAATCTAGAAGAAATGGATAATTTCCTGGACACTTACACTCTCCCAAGACTAAACCAGGAAGAAGTTGAATCCCTGAATAGACCAATAGCAGGCTCTGAAATTGAGGCAACAATTAATAGCCTACCCACCAATAAAAGTCCAGGACCAGATGGATTCACAGCTGAATTCTACCAGAGGCACAAGGAGGAGCTGGTACCATTCCTTCTGAAACTATTCCAATCAATAGAAAAAGAGGGAATCCTCCCTAACTCATTTTATGAGGCCAACATCATCCTGATACCAAAGCCCGGCAGAGACACAACAAAAAAAGAGAATTTTAGACCAATATCCCTGATGAACATCGATGCAAAAATCCTCAATAAAATACTGGCAAACCGGATTCAGCAGCACATCCAAAAGCTTATCCACCATGATCAAGTGGGCTTCATCCCTGGGATGCAAGGCTGGTTCAACATTCGCAAATCAATAAACATAATCCAGCATATAAACAGAACCGAAGTCAAGAACCACATGATTATCTCAATAGATGCAGAAAAGGCTTTTGACAAAATTCAACAGCCCTTCATGCTAAAAACGCTCAAGAAATTCGGTACTGATGGAACGTACCTCAAAATAATAAGAGCTATTTATGACAAACCCACAGCTAATATCATACTGAATGGGCAAAAACTGGAAAAATTCCCTTTGAAAACTGGCACAAGACAGGGATGCCCTCTCTCACCACTCCTATTCAACATAGTGTTGGAAGTTCTGGCTAGGGCAATCAGGCAAGAGAAAGAAATCAAGGGTATTCAGTTAGGAAAAGAAGAAGTCAAATTGTCCCTGTTTGCAGATGACATGATTGTATATTTAGAAAACCCCATTGTCTCAGCCCAAAATCTCCTTAAGCTGATAAGCAACTTCAGCAAAGTCTCAGGATACAAAATTAATGTGCAAAAATCACAAGCATCCTTATACACCAGTAACAGACAAACAGAGAGCCAAATCAGGAATGAACTTCCATTCACAATTGCTTCAAAGAGAATAAAATACCTAGGAATCCAACTTACAAGGGATATCAAGGACCTCTTCAACGAGAACTACAAACCACTGCTCAGTGAAATCAAAGAGGACACAAACAAATGGAAGAACATACCATGCTCATGGATAGGAAGAATCAGTATCGTGAAAATGGCCATACTGCCCAAGGTTATTTATAGATTCAATGCCATCCCCATCAAGCTACCAATGACTTTCTTCACAGAATTGGAAAAAACTGCTTTAAAGTTCATATGGAACCAAAAAAGAGCCCGCATTGCCAAGACAATCCTAAGTCAAAAGGACAAAGCTGGAGGCGTCACGCTACCTGACTTCAAACTATACTACAAGTCTACAGTAACCAAAACAGCATGGTACTGGTACCAAAACAGAGCTATAGACCAATGGAACAGAACAGAGGCCTCAGAAATAATACCACACATCTACAGCCATCTGATCTTTGACAAACCTGAGAGAAACAAGAAATGGGGAAAGGATTCCCTATTTCATAAATGGTGCTGGGAAAATTGGCTAGCCGTAAGTAGAAAGCTGAAACTGTATCCTTTCCTTACTCCTTATACGAAGATTAATTCAAGGTGGATTAGAGACTTAAATGTTAGACCTAATACCATAAAAACCCTAGAAGAAAATCTAGGTAGTACCATTCAGGACATAGGCATGGGCAAGGACTTCATGTCTAAAACACCAAAAGCAACGGCAGCAAAAGCCAAAATTGACAAATGGGATCTAATTAAACTAAAGAGCTTCTGCACAGCAAAAGAAACTACCATCAGAGTGAACAGGCAACCTACAGAATGGGAGAAAATTTTTGCAATCTATTCATCTGACAAAGGGCTAATATCCAGAATCTACAAAGAACTCAAACAAATATACAAGAAAAAAACAAACAACCCCATCAAAAAGTGGGCAAAGGATATGAACAGACATTTCTCAAAAGAAGACATTCATACAGCCAACAGACACATGAAAAAGTGCTCATCATCACTTGCCATCAGAGAAATGCAAATCAAAACCACAATGAGATACCATCTCACACCAGTTAGAATGGCAATCATTAAAAAGTCAGGAAACAACAGATGTTGGAGAGGATGTGGAGAAATAGGAACACTTTTACACTGTTGGTGGGATTGTAAACTAGTTCAACCATTATGGAAAACAGTATGGCAATTCCTCAAGGATCTAGAACTAGATGTACCATATGACCCAGCCATCCCACTACTGGGTATATACCCAAAGGATTATAAATTATTCTACTACAAAGACACATGCACACATATGTTTATTGTGGCACTATTCACAATAGCAAAGACTTGGAATCAACCCAAATGTCCATCTGTGACAGACTGGATTAAGAAAATGTGGCAAATATACACCATGGAATACTATGCAGCCATAAAAAAGGATGAGTTTGCGTCCTTTGTAGGGACATGGATGCAGCTGGAAACCATCATTCTTAGCAAACTATCACAAGAACAGAAAACCAAACACTGCATGTTCTCACTCATAGGTGGGAACTGAACAATGAGATCACTTGGACTTGGGAAGGAAAACATCACACACCGGGGCCTATCATGGGGGTGGGGGGGAGGGATTGCATTGGGAGTTATACATGATATAAATGATGACTTGATGGGTGCTGACGAGTTGATGGGTGCAGCACACCAACATGGCACAAGTATACATATGTAACAAACCTGCACGTTATGCACATGTACCCTAGAACTTAAAGTATAATAAAAAAAAAAAATAGAATCAGAGAAACAGACTGGACGTGCTCTAAGCCTGGCTCTGGGGTTCTATGAGTCTATGAACTAGGAAACAGCAGTTTACAATATGAAAATGCTGCAGGATGCTTATAAAGTTAATTTACAAAAAAAGAAAAATAAAAGAAAAACAATAGCAACAACAACAAAACCCTTCCTGTGATCTATGTATTTATACTCCATCACCGATGCCATTATGTATGAATAACTTATTAGAATCAATCAAAAAAAGAAAAGAAAAAGCACCAAAGGGCAGAATGATGAAGTTGGCGATGATGCCACCAGGCTCATTCTGTTAAGTGAGTGATTTGTTTATTTCCTCTGTACTTGGGGTTGCCACTAAATCTGGGCTGGAGAAACCAGTAAATATTTTTAATGTGACAAGAAAATCAAAGCATTCAGTGCCTTGCATACTGTTGTTACTACAAGTTTTATTTCATCTTTTATTATTGGCCATAACCTTTTGAGCCTGGTCTGATACAAGAGCCCTGTGCAATCCCAAAAAAGGTGAGAGACCAGGTGGAGTCATCTCTGTGTGCTAGGCTATCTGCTAGTAATTCATGAGACAATGGCCAGGGCCCTCCTGATACAGTGCATGGAACTGATTTGTTACACAATTCAAAGATACTTATTTTTATTATGGTCTTACCATATATATCTTAGGCTAATCATGTAGAGGGGTTCAAAACCTCTTTAGACCAATACACATTTGCACCATTTACGTTGTACATCTTGATCTACCCACTAGCAAGTTTATTATCTTCTCTCCAGTGCATCAAGTAAAGGAAACACACACACACACACACACACACACACACACACACATACACCCTCAAACCATCTGCTCATCCTTGTGAAAACCTAATAAAAGTAACAGCAAAGAGAGGCAGGGTTTATTCAATTTTGTTTAGACCTGGGCAACATTAATTTCCTTGTCTCAAGACAGCCTATATCAGAGAAGTATTTGATAAAACTCAGGAAGGACAGAAGCAGGGCTGGTGAGGTTCACTTAATGACTCCTTGTGGCACAGAGATAGTTAAACTTAAAAAAAAATTGAAATGCAATCCTGGCTCATGTTACCCATTAGCTGGGTATATTGACCAAACTTATAGTCAGATAATGCAAACAATAACAAAGTTATTGATTGAGGAGATGTCAGGCAAATAGGTACTTATCATGATGCTGCTGATAAGCTCTGGATTTCCCTCCTGTGGCAGCGACAGGGGCCTATTGATTTTGCAGTTGGTCATCTGTGGCTTCCAGCTGACATGGGATCTGCAGGCTGATTGTATATGCAGGAGGTGCACTCACAGCAGAACGCCGCAATTACCTAAGAGAATGCCACCCAGCTCTGGCCATGGGGAAAGGAAGGGTTGAGTCCACATCAAAAAGAGGCACCCGTGAGCAAAACCAGGCAGTATCACTAGGACACAGAACGCTTTGGGGCTGTCTCCTCCTGAGGGTACATTTCTTTCCCCCATGACTGGAAGATACACACAAGATCGGGTCCTTAAGCAGCTGGCATTAGTGCTGAGCTTTGAGCTGACCAGTAGGGGTGCGGAAGACAGATGAGACCTGCAGACCCTCCCCACTGAACACCAAATGTATCACCTCCACAGCACATCTGCTCCCCAAACCTGGGCCTTCCAGTTGGCAGGGAAATCTGGCCAGACGTATTATTATTGCTTCTACCAGCATGTGATCAGCCTGAGGCATTCATGGTTGATTGTCTAAATTTTAGATGTGAACCAGCAAAACGCCATCTCTCTTAGCACTTTTAGTATTAGCCAATTACATGGCCATGGAGGAGATATAATAATACTCATTATTTTTTGGATAGCTTTGCAAGAAAAGAATGCTTGATGTCTGCCAAACAGACTCGGGCAATTGTTTGACATTTGAGCATGTGAGGGAGAGGGAAGCTGGTGTGGTGTGGAGGATGAGAGGAGTAGCGGGTTATTTATTTCTTACTTTGCCATAGATAATTCTGGAGATGACTTATGGGCCTCATAAGTGAAGGAGCAAAACATTTTGTGTTCATTGTTGACCGTTCTTCATGCAAAATGATGTCACAGGCTATGTGATATTTAGCCAGAGATGATACTCTAGGTAGGAAGAATTCCATCTATTCATTCGTTCCAGCCATCATTCATTCAGTGGACATCTTTGGAGGATCTGCTGTGTGCTAGCATAGTGCATGCACAGAGCTGGCTAGAACAGGTGGAAGAGGCAGCCGTATCCTGCCCCTCTGTTGGTTTCCATCTGATGAGGGGAGAGCAGGGTGGAGGCAGTTCGTTCACAAACACGCATATCTACCCGTGGCCCTATTTTTGGAGATTTTCCTGCTCTTGTAAATAAGCAGTGGACCTCTTTTGGAGACTGGGATTACTCTGGGAAAACTGCTGTTGGTCCTTGTGGTGTTGTGGTATCTCTTCAGTTCTGGGCTCATGGCTCTCATAGCCCTTGTTCCAGTCTTTTGTTAGAATGCTGGGTGTGTTAGGCCTCAGGGGCAGGCCTCTGACTTTCTCCTGCCCTCCTTTCACCTGCCCCAAGGCAGGACTCTACCCGTCTTGTGGCTTCCTGACTGTGGGTCTTAAGACCCTCCCATGAGAGGGTCTCACCCTATACCCTGGGGGAAGAAACACTGACGTCACAAAGCTTCCATAAATACCCACGAGGACAGGCTTCAAGGAGCTTCCGGATAGCTCAACATGAGGAGGTTCCTGGAGGAGGGTGCCCAGGGAAGGCATGGAAGTTCTGCACCCCTTCCCCCATACCTCACCCTACGCTTCTCTTCATCTGTAACCTTTGCAATATCCTTTATAATAAACCAGTAAACCTAAGTGTTTCCATGAGTTCTGTGAGCTGCTCCAGCAGATTAATCAAACCCAAGGAGGGGGTCGCAGGAGCCTCAACCTGAAGTTCCGGAGGCTCAGACTTGCAACTGGGGTGTGTGTGTGTGTGTGTGTCTTGGTGGACGGGGCAGTTTTGGGGACTGAACTCCCAAGCTGTGGGATCTGACACTAATAGATAGTGTTGGAACTGGATTAGAGGACACCCAGCTGGTGTCCCCTGCTTGGTGATAGGGAGAAACCCTCACACATTTGGTCACGTAAATCTTCTTCCGTGTTGACTGCTGTGGTGTGAGAGCAGAGGGAAACACGGTTAGAGAGTGCTCTCTACACAGTCCTAAAGCCGCTACTTTCTGATCTGGGGTGTCCAGCAATACAGATGTTGTTTTCTGTTTTCGAGACAGCATCTTGTTGTTTTGTTTTCTTTTTTGAGTTGTCTTTCAGAACTTATTTTTAATATCCTCAGTCCTTTGAGGGTGAGTTGAATTTGACTTTTAGAAACAGTGAAACGTCATCTGGCCTTACATCTGGTGAACATGGTGGGGATGAATCATCACTATCTTTATTCAGTTGTTAAAAATGTGTGACTATAAAGTAATTCGATGGATTTTTTTTTTTTTTTTTTTTTTTTTTGGTGGGGGTTGGTGGTGGGGTAAGGCTCCTGAAGGCATTCTAAAAGTGATCACAGAGGAGGGCTTCTGAAGCATTTTAAACAATGGCAGCATCTTTGTTACAGAAAAGCAGGACAGAGGAGAGAACACAGGCTCAGATGTCTAAGAGCGGGGGCTTTTCACCTTGACACCTTCACATCCTTGCTGTGTAACATTAGAGCAGTTATTTACCCACTCTAAGCCTCAAGCTGATCATTTGCACAATGAAGCTAATTTGACCCACTACACAGAGTTATTGTGAGGATTCCATAACATAAAATAACTAATGGCAAAACACTGGGTTCAGTGCCTGACATGGTAGTTGTTATTATCAATAATACATGGAGAGCTTCCCAAAAGGAATGTATATATATATATATATATATTTTTTTTTTTTTTTTTTTTTTTTTTTTTTTGTGAGACAGAGACTTGCTCTATTGCCCAGGCTGGAGTGCAGTGATACGATCTTGCCTCACTGCAACCGCGACCTCCTGGGCTCGAGTGATTCTTCTGCCTCAGCCTTACAAGTAGTTGGGATTACAGGCACCTGCCACCATGCCTGGCTAATTCCAAAAGGAATAATTTGAAAGGAATGAATAATTTTTTTAGAACTATAATTTCCAACCTGTTTACAAGGTACATCCATGCCACGTTTTGCATCACTGACTTCTGTGTTGGGTGTTATGCATCGGCTGCTCCAGATCTGCCCTCAATTCTTCTGCCCTTGATCTGTGCTCTGCGTGGACTCTATGGGGCAGGTCTTAATTTCCTAGAATTCACACTAGGGTGGCTCTGCTGAGTGGTCGGAGGGTGGTTGGTTGGAATGTTTACTTACCCAGCTTGCTTTGCCGGAGGGTGGAGTTCTCTCCTGGGGCCACAGCTGTCAAGTTCTAGCTTCTCTCTGGTAGCCATGGCTCCACTCCCTTTCTGCCTTCCCCCCTAGACCTGGCAGCACCACTGCTGTTGCTAGCCCCAGGGTGCTTCACCATCCTTATTGCTTTATTTTAGCTCTACCCATATCCACAAATAGACTCTTCCCTGAAGTTTCCTCAATTACCATGTCTGGATCCCTGACTGATAGACCCAGTTACTGTGTAGTCTTCTAGTGTTGATCTATTTCTTTAAAAGATAAAAATGGTTTGATTGGCTGGGCACATTGGCTTATGCCTGTAATCCCAGCACTTTGAGGGGCTGAAACGGGAAAATCGCTTGAGCTCAGGAGTTTGAGACCAGCCTGGGCAACATAGCGAGACATTATCTCTAATAAAAATAAAAAAAATTAACTAGGTGTAGTGGCATGCTTTTGCAATCCCAGGTACTCGGGAGGCTGAGGCGGGGGGATCTGGGAGATCGAGGCTGCTGTGAGCTATGATCACACCATGGCACTCCTTCCTGAGTGACAGGCGTCAGACCCTGTCTCAAACTTAAGTAAATAAAATAAAAATAAAGGATTCGACTGTGTTGATTGTATCTGGAAAGAGAATAGGATCTTAGAAATTTGGAGCCATGCAGAAAACAGAACTTACAGAGAAGCTGAGAGCAGGCTTCCGAAATGCATACACTGGCACTCAGAGTTTGCTTTCCAGGCAAATTGTGGGGCTTTGCTCTTTCTTTTTTCCTCCTGTAACGTTACACATGTCTTCATGTTAAGTGCCTGCATTGTCAGAGGAGCACTCAGAATAAGTAATGCTACTCAGTGAGTCACAAATGGAGTCCATGTCAGGCAGTGTCATGAAATGGATCTATAACTAGCTTTTTGTCCCTCAATTTGAGATGATCTAATTCAATTTCTATGATTTATAGCTTGAGAGAAGGCACTTTCTGTCCTCCTCCCAAACTTTTGTTCTGTTTCTCTCTTACTCCCAAATTTTCTGGGATCTGAAGGAAATTCATTTCTGTTTATTTATTTATTTATTTATTTATTTTGAGACAGACTCTCGCTGTGTCGCCAGACTGAAGTGCAGTGGTGTGATCTGGGCTCACTGCAACCTTTGCCTCCTGGGTTCTCTCCTGCCTCAGCCTCCTGAGTAGCTGAGACTACAGGCATGCGCCACCATGCCCAGCTAATTTTTTTTGTATTTTTAGTAGAGACGGGATTTCACCATGTTGGCCAGGATGGTCTCCATCTCCTGACCTCATGATCTGCCTGCCTTGGCCTCCTGAAGTGCTGGGATTACAGGTGTGAGCCACCAACGTGCCTGGCCGGAAATTCATTTCTAAAGGCAAACCTGAGTCCATCTCCGTGGCCCAGTGATAATTTTAATTACTTTGTTTTATCATTGCTTTGAACACCGGAGATAGGAAGTATCATGTAAGCCAATTTGTGTGTTTGATATTAAGATGAAATTTCTTTTGCGGGAAAATCAAATGATTTTTTCTTGTTTTTTTTTTTTTTTTTTTTTGAGACGGAGTCTTGCTCTGTCACCCAGGCTAGAGTGCAGCGATCTCGACTCACTGCAACCTCTGCCTCCCAAGTTCAAGCGATTCTCTTGCCTCAGCCTCCCAAGTAACTGGGATTACAGGTGCCCAATACTGTGCCCAGCTAATTTTTGTATTTTTAGTAGAGACAGGGTTTCACCATCTTGGCTAGGCTGGTCTCGAACTTCTGACCTCGTGATCCACCTGCCTTGGCCTCCCAAAGTGCTGGGATTACAGGCGTGAGCCACCAAGTCTGGCCTTTTTTTTTTTTTTTTTTTTTTTTTGAGGCGGAGTCTTGCTGTTTCACCCAGGTTGGAGTGCAGTGGTGTAGTCTCGGCTCCCTGCAACCTCAGCCTCCCGGGTTCAAGTGATTCTTCTGCCTCAGGCTCCCTAGTAGCTGGGACTACAGGCGCCCACGACCATGCCTAGCTAACTTTTGTATTTTTAGTAGAGACTAGGTTTCACCATATTGGCTGGGCTGGTCTCGAACTCCTGACCTTGTGGTCTGCCCACCTCAGCCTCCCAAAGTGCTGGGATTACAGGTGTGAGCCACTGCACCTGGCCAATCAAATGATTTTTTGAGATGTTGGCTATGCAAAGCAGGAGGACTGTGTTAAAATAACTGGTCTAATTGTTAACATGAACTTCTATTTTAAAAATGGGTGTAGTGCTCAGGTAGCTACTGTCATGGATACTGTCCAACCTAATTCCTTCTACCAGGCTGCTGCAACATCTTCAGCAGCATCTCCAGCTGCTGGGAGTGTTGGCTGCTGATATGACACAATTTCCCTTTCTCCAAAGAATTGTCCACATCAACAGGAGGCTCTTTGCAGGAAGTTACTGCCCTCTCTGCTCAGCCTGTAGTGACTGACATGAAGAGAACTGAAGGCAAAGCTCAAGTTCTGCACCTCTGCAGAGGCCTCCCTTTCCTCCACCCTGTTCCCACCTCTTCCCCTGCTTCCCTCACGCCCTCACAGCGGTTTTTGTCTCTATTTTCTGATGCGTACATCCTCTATAAATCATGTGCTCCTGGATTCCTGTCAGGAGTTCTAATTCTAGGGAACCCAGGCCTTCTCTCTATTTTGTGGCTGAAGAAGTGTTAAGTGTGAAAGATAGAGAAAGGGCGGCCTCTCTGTCTGCAGGCAGTGGATCCGCCCATGGCTGCTTCTCCGGATGCTCTTGGAATAAATAGATGGCATTTTGATGTCTGCATCTGAGGCGTCTGTGGACATCATCAGTTGTTTGAGGTCTAACTTTCACCAGTTGTGAGAAGACTTTAAATATTCTGACCCAAAACTGTTTCAGGATAGCGAATGTCACCCAAATTCTTGAGTCCCAGAATATATTTGCCATTTATTCTGCTGAAAGCCAGGTCGTTCGTCTTTGAGTCCTTGGTGTTCGTCGTAGTTATTTTTGATAACTTGGAAACACAGTCTTTGTCTGTCTAGAAACCTTTTGGTATTCCTCATGGACAGTGTCTTTTTTGCCAGGTCAGGTCCCTCATCATGCAGAAACCACATTTCTAAATAATTTCTGAGGGACACTCCTCCTCCTTGGCCACTCCAGGCTGTCCTGAATCCCTCTGACTGTGTTAGTCTGTTCTTGTGTTGCTATAAAGCGGTACCTAAGACTGGGTAATTTATAAAGAAAAGTGGTTTATTTTGGCTTGTGGTTCTGCAGGCTGTACAGGAAGTGTGGTGCTGGCATCTGCTTCTGGTGAGGGCCTCAGGAAGCTCCCAGTCATGCCAGAAGATGAAGGAGGAGCAGGCGTGTCACATGGCGAGAGTGGGAGTAAGAGAGAGTGAAGGGGGAGGTCCCACACTTTTTTTTTTTTTTTGAGATGGAGTCTCCCTCTGTCACCAGGCTGGAGTGCAGTGTCGCGATCTCTGCTCACTGCAACCTCCGACTCCCTGATTCAAGCAATTCTCCTGCCTCAGCCTCCCAAGTAGCTGGGATTACAGACATGTGCCACCACGCCCAGCTAATTTTTGTATTTTTGGTAGAGACAGGTTTTCACTATGTTGGTCAGGCTGGTCTCTCTCTCCTGACCTGGTGATCCGCCCTCCTCCGCCTCCCAAAGTGCTGGGATTACAGGCGTGAGCTACGGCGCCCAGCCCGGACTCTCTTAAACAACTAGATTTCAGGTGAACTAACTGAGAGAGAACTCACTTATCACCAAGGGGATGGTGCCAAACCATTCTTCAAGAATCCACCCCCAAGATCCAACCGCCTCCCACCAGGCCCTACCTCCGACTCTGGAGATCACATTTCAACATGAGATTTGGTGAGGACAAACATCCAAATCATATCACTGACCTTCTTTCATTATAATTCCACACAGCTACGTTCAATCACATTTAAGGCATCTATAGACTTTCTTCATTTAAAAAAATTATTTTGTGGTATAACATACATAAAGGGCACCCATCTTGATCCTGCCCTTGATGACTTTTTATATGTGCATTTGCCCTGGAAACCACTGTCCAGATTAAGATCTAGAACATTTTCAGCACCTCCTACCCTTTCTCAGTCCATTAGCCTCTACCCACCTGTAAGAGGAAACCACTACTCTGACCTCTAGTAACACAGATTAGTTGCACCTGTGTTTTTTTTTTTTTTTTTTTGACCTGGAGTCTTGCTCTGTCACTCAGGCTAGAGTGCGTAACACCATCTCAGCTCACTGCAACCTGCACTTCCCAGTCTCAAGTGATCCTTCTGCCTCAGCCTCCTGAGTAGTTGGAACTACAGGCGTGTACCACCACGCCCAGCTAATTTTTTGTAATTTTTAGTAGAGACAGGGTTTCACCATGTTGGCCAGGCTGGTCTCGAACTCCTGACCTCAAGTACTCCACCTGCCTCAGCCTCCCAAAGTGCTGGAATTACAGGCATGAACCATAGTACCTGGCCTAGTTGCACCTGTTCTTGAACTTCATATAAATGGAATCACGCAGCATGTATTCCTCTGTATCAGGCCTCTTTTGCTCATTGTTACACCTGTGAGATTCATCTATTGTTTATCTCTTTATACAATAGTATTTCTTGTTATATGCTTTTGTCTTATTATTGTGTGTGTTTTTGCCCTCTTCCTTTTTACCTTGAATACTTGTTAATGTATGGGCTGTGTCTTTTATATATTTTATATTTTAGCCTACTATGGACAATAAAAATATTACACAGGTGACCACTGACTATATTCCAGTTCATACGGTTACTTAGTGAAAGCAAACTTTTGTCTTCTCTCCTGGTTGTGTTGCGTGTGTAGCTGAAATAGTTGTATCTGGAGCTGAAGCATGTTTTCCTATAATAATAACAGCTATAGATATTTATAGGACCTTTATAACAGGGATTCAGAGTGACTTTCATTTTCTTTTAGAGTTCGGCAGGAAAGGCATTGAGGTCCTTTTGTCCATGGGTAAGTTAAGATGCTCTGAGGATGAGCCACTGACCAAGTCCTAGAGAATATTGGTGGCAAAACGGAAGGTGTAGTTTAGTTTTAGGTCATTCTCTCTCTTGTTCTCAGTCCCCGGGTACCCACATCACTGGCAAGAGCTTTAGGATTATTCTCATGGGAGAAGAACCACAAATATTAGGAGAAGTTAAAAGTTTTGGAATACTGTTATTATATGAGTTCATAGTATGCTGTTGTTTCATTCTATATGTGTGAGGGTTAATGGTCTGTCTTTATTTTGTTGTCTACCTTTTGAGACTTTTTATAGGTATTACTTTTACATAAACCAGATGTGGGAAGTTACAAATTTGCTCACATAAGGAGAGGTACACATTGATACTTTTCCACAGTAAAAATGCAGATGTTTTTAGTTTCTGGGGAGCTCAATATACTAGGGCCCACAGTTCCAGAAAGGCCACAGAACTGGCCGTGTTCTTACCATTATTATTTTTCGGGGGGCCAGAAACTTTCTTTTTTGTTTTATTTGGGAACGCATTTCTCATTTATAATAGAAATGAGTGGGAAAATGGGATTCATTTGATTAAAAAATAGAAGTGATTCCCAACTTGGCCAGATCATATTTGAAGCCTTTTATAACATGCAAATACTTTATATATTACTCACAGATACATGCAATTGTAAATATTCCATCTAATTAATGTACAATAGGCACTTTTCACATGAAGAGTTTAAAGATGTGGCTGCTAGAGATGAGTATGAACATATTTTGAGAGAATTTGTGAAACAGTTTAAAATATAATCTGTCTTCACCTTGATTGTCTCAAGTTTGAATTTTGTTTTTATTCTTGTTTGATTTGTGGTTTGTTGATATATTGAAAGCTCTTACTATTATCAGCATTTCATTGCTTCTTTATAAATGGATTAAAATGGAAATTTCTCCCAATTTCTAGTATTTTGTGTTTTTTTTTTTTGGTTTGATTGTTTTTTGTTTATTTTTTAAATCAGTTCACATTCATGACTGGGATAATGTAATTTTTTTCTTAACTTCTAGAGTAATTTAACAAGAAACTTTAAGAATAAAAATATGTATTAATGGCAATTAATCTGTCAGTTTTGAGATCTGCTTAACTGCTTTTGATTCCTCAACCTTGTAAGGGTGAAATGTATAATGAATACCCTTCCTCACCCCTCATAAGGGTCATGGCCTGCACCCCTACAACAAAAGGCAGGTTAACAAGAGAAAAGCATAAAAAATTTATTTAATTAAAGTTTTACATTACAGAGGAGCCTCAGAAATGAAGACCCAAAGACCTAGGAAAAACGATCTGTTTGTATGCTTATGTTTGATGAAGAATGGACAGCCATATAGAAATGTGTTGGACAAAAAGGGTACGATTGAATGATAGTAGACTGTAGGGGAAAACCCAGCAAGGCCTCTCTGTTCAGAGTCTTCTTGGCCTCTCTGTGTAGCATTCTTTCCTCCTGGGTATGGGACAGGACCCTCTGGAATGAGGGTCTTCAAGGAAGAAGGGAAAAGGGAGAGAATGACCTTTCTAGGTTTTATGGCTTGCTGTGGGGTGTGGGGGTTCTAGTTTCTATGACCCGCCTTGGGGAAGAGAAATTTTGGTTTCTATGCTTCACTTCAGCGGGAGAAAGAGGGGTGAGAGACAGGAGGGCGGGGAAAAGGTCATAGAGATTATGCTTCTGTGGCTTTCCAATCTTTTCTGGTTCAAAGTACTCAGCATGCCAAAGTGCCATACTTTGAGATTTCATTTTCTGAGCCCCAATATTCCCCTGTGTGAAACTTCCTCAAGAAGTTTCACATCCAGAAATTGGGTTGGTGGATTGTCTCATTAGCCATCGAACCAGACCTCTCAGCCCTAGCTCAGTCGAGTTAAGCGGTCAGCAGTTGTCTCACTTCAGGCAGAGGTGTTGCAAATGGGCTTCCACTAAAGTTAGGCACCAGTGCGGTGCAAACAATCAGATATGTAACAAGAGGCATTTCTATGGAAACAATAACAACAACAAAAAAAAAGTTTAATGGTTAGAACAAACAGTAAACTCAGTTTTTAATTCCAGAGGGCAGCCAGTCAAGATTTCTAGATGCTGGACTTAAAGCATCTCCGGCTGGAGTAGGGGCAGGCAGTGATAATCTGACAGATTTTCCTTGTTTGCAAAAGTTTGCATCAGGTGTTCCAGTGAGCTTTCTGAGTAGTCCATATAGCAGCAGGCCCAAAGGTTATCTCTACATAGCTATAGTAGTGATTTCTCTGAAGTCTTTATCAAGCCATCTAATTTCACCTTGCAGAACTTCAGAAAAAGGGGTGCTTTAACTTTTAGTGATTCCAAGCCAGAAGACTGGGAGAAAAATTGGAAATATTCATTTGGAGAGTCATAGCCACATATTGGAGGAAACTAGAGAAATTCTGGATCCAGCCCAGATTTCAGGTGGATAACAAACTCTCAAAAACAATGAGCTAGCATCTAATACTGGGTGCACTATACTTTTCTTCTGAAACAAAATTTTTCTCTCTATAGTCACCTTCATCTCTATGAAAGATAATCAAAGTAAAACTAATTTGTTTGCAAAATAAATTTAGTCTCATTAAACTTGACCTATTATTTACCCAAATTCAGCAAGAATAGTGATTGGCCACATAGGCTGTCTTTAAATTTGCTTTGCTGGAAGGTTTTATAAGGAATCTCAGATTAGACATTGAAAAACCTCTTGAGGCCAGGAGGCCAAGATAAAGATTCACCATTAAAATTCACCTGAAGTAGCTGGGCGTGGTGGCTCATGCCTGTAATCTCAGCACTTTGGGAGGCTGAGGCGGGCGGATCACGAGGTCAGGAGTTTCAGACCAGCCTGGCCAACATGGTGAAACCCCATCTCTACTAAAAATACAAAAATTAGCTGGACGTGGTGGCAGGCGCCTATAATCCTAGCTACTCGGGAGGCTGAGGCAGAGAATCGCTTGAACCTGGGAGGTGGAGGTTGCAGTGAGCTGAGATTGTGCCATTGCACTCCAGCCTGGGGGACAAGAGCAAGACTTCGTCTCAAAAAAAAAAAAAAAAAAGAAAAGAAAAAAAGAAAAAACAATCCACCTGAAGTACTTCTAGATTTTGGTGAATTCCTCTCTGCTTTAGGTCCCCAAAATATCCTGAGGTTCCTGGTCCTGCCAGGAGGTGACATTCTTTACCCACCTCTAAGGCAACCATGTGAATGATGCTTTTAAAGTACCAGGCCAGTTTATCCAAGCGGGAGCTTTATTGGCTCCATAAAGTCAACCTTAGTTCTTTAAAGTTTTCCGTCGTATTTGAAAATAGAACATTCCAGTCAAAGCCTTGGTAACATAACCAGTATTTCCGGCCGGGCGCAGTGGCTCAAGCCTGTAATCCCAGCACTTTGGGAGGCCGAGACGGGCGGATCACAAGGTCAGGAGATCGAGACCATCCTGGCTAACACGGTGAAACCCCGTCTCTACTAAAAAATACAAAAAACTAGCCGGGCGAGGTGGCGGGCGCCTGTAGTCCCAGCTACTCGGGAGGCTGAGGCAGGAGAATGGCATAAACCCGGGAGGCAGAGCTTGCAGTGAGCTGAGATCCGGCCACTGCACTCCAGCCTGGGCGACAGAGCGAGACTCCGTCTCAAAAAAAAAAAAAAAAAACCAGTATTTCCAATTGTGTCCTGTTACAAGGAGAACAGATTTTTATTAAACTAATATAAATAATTATATCGCCATAAAAATAAGAATACTCACAAATAGTTTCTGAATTTTAGCAGGATCAGGTAGGAAGAAAAAGTAATTGTTCCAATTCTGTTCACAAAAGTATATGCTACCCGATCTCTGCAAGCTCTAGAAAGCTTAAGGGAAATAGTTTCTTTAAATCTGTAAAAGGAAACATTTACAATAAGAACCAAATTTCAAATTTAAAAATTTCAAATTACAAGTCATGAAAACGTTACCTTCATCAGTTCAGTTTCATGTAATTAATTCTTGATCTGCTTGATCTTGCTTGGCAGTTTCATGAAGCCATTCATTTCTTCATTCGAGTTCTGAAAATGCTCACACAGTCCAATGGTATGATCTTATGGTTATTAGAAACCTGTCTTCAAGGGTATTTGTCAAAGTCTTTTCTATGAATCTTTTCGAAGAAAAGCAGTTTTGGACTATTGCTGATTGCAAATACTTTTAGAGAAAAATCAAAACAGTAATGGCCTGTAGATAACAAAGACTTAAAATGGCCATGGTTAAAAATCTGATGAGAGTTCATTATGATCAGCAGTTGACAAGGAAATTTAGTTAATTCTGTAGATACAACATTTTAACATAATTGCCAGAATTGTTACTGATAACATTAGACTTTTAAAAATCTCATACATCATTTTCATATCAATAATACACTCCTAAGTGTAACTCTAGGTTTAGCATTACTCATTATTTGACCACATTTATTGTATAATTTAATGCATCAAATATATGTAAGCCCAATTATTTTAGTATCTTTCTTTTACAAGATGAGAAACACATATTTTGTAGCTTTCAAGAGGCCTAACTAATAAATCTCAAAGTAAGTTCAAGGTCAAAGACTTAATTTAGAATTTGATTTTGGGAAGTATGTCAAAATGTCAAAAGGTTTAAAAAATTAAATATGATCTTGGCTATCTAATTAATTAAAGTGATAGTTTTAAATAGAAAAACAATTTTCTATTTTTTTAACATTGTTTTAGAGACAGGGTCTCACTCTGTCATCCAGGCTAGAGTGTAGTGGCACAAGTATAGCTCAGTGCAGCCTCAAATTCCTGGCCTAATGCAATCCTCTCACCTTGGCCTCCTGAGTAGCTGGGACTACAGGCATGCGCCACTACACCCGGCTCATTTATTTTTATTTTTGTAGAGATGGAGTTTTGCAATATTTCCCAGGCTGGTCTTGAATTCCTGGGCTAAAGCAGTCCTCCTGCCTTGTCCTCCCAAAGCACTGGGACAACAAAAGATTTTAAAGGCAAATACAAAAGGTTGCATAGTTGTGAATAAAATGTAATCAAAGACCTAATAAAATACAACATGAAGCCCAAAAATGATCTTGATAAAACACAAAATCTTTGCTTTCTAGGTCAGTTACTGAAAAGGAGAAAAAAAACCCTTCACATTCTCAGACCAGTACTTCTAGAAAACTTTGTTATTTTAACAGGAAGACAAAATTCCACTTTTGCATTAGTGTACTATTAATACTAAAGCTAATTTTAAATAAAATATTTTAATAAATCCATCCAATCTTAGTTCTGACCACAAAAGATAACATTTCCATAAATCATTTAAAACGTAAAAAACAATTCAGCTTTTTAAAAAACAAAAATGTAACATTTACATAACTTTCCTTATCAAATGCATCTTATTTCTAAGCAAAGAGAGTTTTCCCTCATATTTTCTGGCAGTTTAATTACCTATGTTAATTATAATGTTTAACTCTTAGTAACCTTAATTTCTTTCTTTCTTTTTTTTTTGAGACTGAGTTTTGCACTGTCACCCAGGCTGGCGTGCAGTGGCGTGATCTTGGCTCACTGCAACCTCTGCCTCCTGGGTTCAAGTGATTCTCCTGCCTCAGCCTCCCAAGTAGTTAGGACTATAGGTGCGTACCATCATGCCTGGCTAATTTTTGTATTTTTAGTAGAGATGGGGTTTCAGTATGTTGGCCAGGCTGGTCTGAAACTCCTGACCTCGTGATCGGCCCGCCTTGGCCTCCCAAAGTGCTGGAATTGCAGACATGAGCCACCGTGCCTGGCCAGTAACCTTAATTTCTAGTGAAAACTAGCAAGCTTTATAAACTCTCTTATAACAGCATTCATCATTTCATAATTTCTAGAAGCAATTTTTCATGTTTTTAAACAAACTTCAATCTATTTAGCTTCTCTGTACTATATAAAAACAAGATGCCAAAATACATAAACTTATGCCTAGTAATTAGTGTTTCAATATTTTTAACTTACTTAGAAATGACCCAGATATTTAATAAGTATCTGTTACTTAATTTCATTTAAGGTTTCAAGTTACCAAAAAGATTTTGAAACTATTTTTAACTAGACATATTTTCTAAAACATAATTGTTATTGAAAAACTTTGCTTATAAACGATTACCCACTTATATTCATCTGATTCACTCATTCTTTTTTTAAGTTTTAAGTTTTAATTTTTGTGGGTACACAGGTGTCTATATTTATGGGATACATTAGATACTTTGATATAGAAATGCAATCCATAATAATGGCATCATGTAAAATGGGATAGCTATCCCCTCAAGCATTTATCCTTTATGTTACAATCCAATTATGCTTTTAGTTATTTAAAAACATACAGTTAAATTATTATTGACTACAGTCATCCTGTTATCAAATACTAGGTCTTATTAATTTTTCTGATGTTGTTTTTTGTACCCATTAACTCTCTCCACTTCCCTGCATCCTCCCTTCCCAACCTCTGGTAATCATCCTTGTACTCTTTATCTCCATGAGTTCAACAATCATTTAAAAAAAATTTTTTTTTTTTGAGACAGAGTCTCTTGATCTGTCGCCCAGGCTGGAGTGCAGTGGCACAATCTCGGCTGACTGCAAGCTCTGCCTCCCGGGTTCACACCATTCTCCTGCCTCAGCCTCCTGAGTAGCTGGGACTACAGGCACATACCACTACGCCCAGCTAATTTTTTGTATTTTTAGTAGAAACAGCGTTTCACTGTGTTAGCCAGGATGGTCTTGATCTCCTGACCTTGTGATCCACCCGCCTTGGCCTCCCAAAGTGCTGGGATTACAGGCGTGAGTCACCGCACCCAGCCCATTGTTTTAATTTTTAGCTCCCACAAATAAGTGACACCATGAGTTTGTTTTTCTGTGCCTGGCTTATTTCACTTAATACAGTAAGTCCCAGTTCCATCCATGTTGTTGCAGATAACGGGATTTCATTCTTTATTTATGACTGAATAGTACTCCATCATGTATATGTACCACATTTTCTTTATCCATTCATCTGTCTAGGGACACTTAGGTTGCTTCAAAATCTTGGCTGTTGTGAACAGTGCTGCAATAAACATGGGAGTGCAGGTATCTCTTAGATATCCTGATTTCCTTCCTTTTGGGTATATACCTAGCAGTGGGATTGCCTGGGTTGTATGGTAGCTTTATTTTTACTTTTGTGAGAAACCTCCAAACTGTTTTCCATAGTGGTTGTACTACTTTATATTCCCACCAACAGTGTACAAGGGTTCCCTTTTCCCCACATCCTCTCCAGCATTTGTTGTTGCCTGTCTTTTGGATGAAAGCCACTTTAACTGAAGTGAGATGACATCTAATTGTAATTTTGATTTGCATTTCTCTGAAGATCAATGATGTTGAGCCATTTTCATATTCCTGTTTGCCATTTGTACATCTTCCTTTGGGAAATGTCTATTCAATTTTTTTGCCTGGCTGGGTGTGGTGGCTCACCCCTGTAATCCCAGCACTTTGGGAGGCCAAGGCAGGTGGATCACCTGAGGTTGGGAGTTTGAGACCAGCCTGATCAACATGGAGAAACCCCATCTCTACTAAAAATACAAAATTAGCCAGGTGTGGTGGCACATGCCTGTAATCCCAGCTACTCAGGAGGCTGAGGCAGGAGAATCTCTTGAACCCAGGAGGCGGAGGTTGCAGTGAGTTGAAATGGTGCCATTGCACTCTAGCCTGGGCAACAAGAATGAAACTCCATCTCAAAAAAAATTTTTTTTTTTGCCCATTTAAAAATATGTATTCATTTAGTTTTTGAGACAGGGTCTCACTCTGTCACCCAGGCTGGTGTGCAGTGGCACAAACACAGCTCACTATAGTCTTGATCTTCCAGGCTCAAGTGATCCTTACTCAGCCATCCGTGTAAATGGGACTACAGGAGTGCGCCACCATGCTTAGCTATGCTTTTTAAATTTTTTTTTAGAGACTAGGTCTCACTTTGTTGCCCAGGCTGGTCTCACACTCCTGGGCTCAAGCGATCCTCCTGCCTTGGCCTCCTGAAGTGCTGTGATTACAGGTGTGAGCCACCGTGCCCAGCCTTGCCCATTTCTTAATTGGATTGTTAAATTTTTGCCTATATAGGTGTTTTAGCTGCTTATATATCCTAGTTATTAATCCATTGTCAGATGGGTAGTTTGCAAATATTTTATCCCATTCTGTTGGCTGTTTCTTCACTTTGTTGAGGGTTTTATTTGCTGTTCAGAAGCTTTTTAAGGTGACGTGGTCCCATTTGTCCATTTTTGCTTTGGCTGTGTGTGCTTGTGGGGTATTACTCTTAGATTTGGCCTTTTGAGGCTATTTTCTAGATCTTTGTAGTCGTGCTTCATTCTTTTTTATTATTTTTTTCTTTTGTCTATGCGTTTTCGTGTAGGCTGTCTTCAAGCTTACTAATTCTTTCTTTTATTTGATCATTTCTGTTGGTAAGAGACTCTGACGCTTTCTTCAGTATGTCAATTGCATTTTTCAACTCCAGAATTTCTGCTTGGTTCTTTTAAATTATATCAACATCTTTGTCAAGTTTATCTGATAGAATTATAAATTCATTCTCTGTGCTATCTTGAATTTCTCTGAGTTTCCTCAAAGCAGCTATTTTGAATGCTCTGTCTGAAAGGTCACATATCTCTGTTTCTCCAGGATTGGTCCCGACACCTTATTTAGTTCATTTGGTAACTCACTCATTCTTTTTTTTTTTTTAAATAACTTAAGTGCTTTTATTTTATTTTTGGATTTTTTTTTTTGAGACAGAATCTCTCTGTGTCATCCAGGCTGGAGTGCAGTGGCACAATCTCAGCTCACTGTAACCTCCGCCTCCTGGGTTCACACCATTCTGTTGCCTCTGCCTCCCGAGTAGCTGGGACTGCAGGCCCCCCCCACCACGCCCAGCTAATTTTTTGTATTTTTAGTAGAGATGGGGTTTCACCATGTTAGCCAGGTCTTGATCTCCTGACCTCGTGATCCGCCTGCCTTGGCCTCCCAAAGTGCTGGGATTACAGGTGTGAGCCACCATGCCCAGCCGGTAACTCACTCATTCTTAACAATTATATGTGAACTGTTCATGACAATTTTATGAGACATCAAACAAAGCTAACCTCTGTCTCAAGTTGTTTTTGTTGTTGACAAATCAGGCAAGCACAAAAAAATATTACAGAAGCAAAGAAACAAGAAAGTTAAACATGGTTCTTTCCTCTTTTTTTTCTCCATGACTGATGTGCATCAAGCAATTCAGGAATTCATTTTTACTGTGTATTCTGTTTGAAGGTTGCATTTATACTTTTATGACCTTAACCATCTAGCAGAGACAATACACCTGTCTGGCCAGCAAACCCAGACAAAAATGTATGTCTGTATTATATTTAATGACATAAACATATGGATAGAAGCAGATCTTACTTCTTTTTACTCTAAAACTTTTAGCCTTGCACCAGGTCTGATAATTCAAGACTCACTAGCTGGACCTGACAAATGATACAAGTTAAGATTATCTGCTCAGATGCCTAAAGGTTTTTTTTTTTTGAGATGGAGTCTAGCTCTGTCGCCCAGGCTGGAGTGCAGTGGCGTGATCTCAGCTCACTGCAACCTCCGCCTCCCAGGTTCAAGCGATTCTCCTGCCTCAGCCTCTCGAGTAGCTGGGATTACAGGCTCATGCCACCACACTCGGCTAATTTTTGGTATTTTTAGTAGAGATGGGGTTTCACCGTGTTAGCCAGGATGGTCTTGATCTCCTGACCTTGTGATTTGCCCACCTTGGCCTCCCAAAGTGCTGGGATTACAGGTGTGAGCCACTGCGCTCAGCCTGGCTAAAGCTTTTTAACTAGTTTTTTGTGGAAAAGGCTTTTAAGATTTTTTATTTGACCAATTTCTAAACAGTTCATCTTTTTCTTTTTGATGACAGTCATCTCCCTGAAATTTGTACAAGAGATTCTCTGTATCTATGGATTTTGCTTCTGTGGATTCAACCAATCAGGAATTGAAAATATTGTTTTAAAGAGCACACATCTCTACTGAACATGGACAGACATTTTTCTTGTCATTTTTCCCTAAACAATATAACAATGACTTACATAACATTTACATTATATTAGATATTATAAGTAATCTAGAGATGATTTTAAGAATATGGGAAGATGTGCATAGGTTATATGCAAATACTATCTTATTTTATGTCAGGGACTTGAGCATCCGTGGATTTTGGTATTTGTGGGAGGTACTAGAACCAATCCCCTGTGGATATCAAAGGACAACAGTATTTCCAAATGGTAATGATTAAATTCTAGAGAAGAAAGGGTAGAAAATTTATATCTCAAATGCACAGAGAAAGAATGCAGGTTTTTCCAAGAAGGAGTTTGAGGTGTGTCAGTTAGGTGACACATAGAGGAGGACTCAAAAGGATGCTGAGGCAACATAAAATTATAGGAATTCACTACAGGATTCAACAAGGATGTACACAGATAGTCCTAGGAGAAGGTCCAGAAGCCTACCTAAAGTTTGACTATAGAAACTGAAATTTTTCTTACCTTTGGTGTTTCCTGTTAGTAATTTTTCATCCACTGACCACTAAATGGAGGAGGTAAGGATTTGAAGGGGAATAAATCAAGGATTCAAGAGAACTGGATGGCAGATTGTAAGTGCCAAAGGGAGGAAGGAGGAACAGAAGCAAATGGAAAGAGGTCTTATAGGAGCTAGTCTGGGGAGGTCTCAAGTTTCCCAAAAAGGTACATGAATTTCCACATTATCCTCAGCGAAAATCATGCCACCAAGAAAAAAAAATGTGGACAGACGGGCTGAGCATATAGTTAGCAGGGGTTCAGTAAGAGAGGTTTCAGTAGACTGAGACCTTCCCATGACAGAAGCAGGATCCAATAGATAGAACAAAAGAGAGGACTTAACAAAAATTGTAGCCTGAATATCAGCTTCCTATTAAGCTAACTTCTGACCATAGAGCTCTTAAAAAAAAAATTGTTTCAGATATCTTATTATTTCAGCAAGGGCAAATAGCAAATATGCCTGACCTTTTTTCTTCTTATTTTTCTTTCTTTTAAACTGAAAGTATCTACCAAGAGATTCAGAACCAAAGCCAGTAAGTGTTTTTGGATTTATTGGACAGGACACACTATGAGGAATCAGAATGAACAGGCCTTGCTAAGTTTCTTTCAGTTTACTACCTTAGTTCATACCCTTTTGTCCTTTCATGCTTTTGCACAACTTTGCACTCTTTATCAAACCTGGTATAAAAACGTTTCAGCTTGAGATCCAGCCACAGCGCTGCAGCCTGGGTGACAGAGCGAGACTCCGTCTCAAAAAAAAAAAAAAAAGTTTCAGCCTACTGGTTTCTTTGGGTCTTCATTTTCTGATGAAGGCTCCTGTGTCATGTAAAACTTACATTAAATAAATGTGTTATACTTTTCTCTTATTAATCTGTCTTTTGTTAGCCTAATTTATAGAGTCCCACCTGGAGAACCTAAGATGGATAAAGAGAAAAAGAGATTTTTTTCCCCTTATCCTACAGTACATATTAAAATTCAGATAATTATGTTCTTTTTAGTTTTTGAAAAAAACTCAATATGCCATGTAAGTGCTTAGTCAGGAAGGAAAAAGCTTTATAATCTACTTTGTTCATGAGATGCTGTAACAATAAGCAGAACGTCTGTTCTGGAAGCATCTGTTATATCAATTACATGGCAAATTTTCAAGTTCTAGAATGAGTGAATTTGTAAGTGGTGAGAATTTTGATAACCAAGAGAAGACAGGATCTAGAGAAGAGAGCAGGTAATGAGCTGAGAATATGTGAGCATGATCTTGATGGTGCCTGTGTTTTATTGCAACCTAGAAATTAGGCGCTTTTACATGCAATATTTTTTTTCCCCACAAAATGGTTCCCAAATAAACAGTTAAAGTGGTTTTAGGTGATTAAAGCAATATAGAAGATTAGTTTTGTTATGTATAATCACCTTTGCTTCTCCTTTATTGATGAAAAGAGCTTTTCTCAGTAGGTTGTGTTATCTATTTTAGATATTGCCTGATCTTGTTTTTTAAATGTAAATCAGCTTTTTAATCTTTTTTTATGTAAATTTGATAGCCAGTCCCAGCAATTATTCTGCTTTGTTGTAGCTCCCTCTTTAGAGCTGTCTCTATTTTATGTTTAATTGTCCTAATTGTCCAAATTTGAATAAACCTGGAGAACAGCAATAGAGATCATTACTTGTTTTTAAATTTACAAAAAGGTTTAAGCACTCCTTCCTGAACTTTTCTTTAATTCTTTACACTGTTAATTATGATCTGGGAGATTGGAAAACCTTGTTATTGTCCCTGGAGCTGCTACTCCAAATTATAGGTTTGTTTATTCTTGTGTTGCTACTTTATATCAGACTTCTCTTTCTATGAACATGATAAAAAGCTCATCAGAGAAAATTTGTTAAGTTCACTTTTTAATCAGTCAGGATTTTAGCAAGGGGGTATTTAGGTGAAGAAGTATATTAGGTAGTTTTAGAGGTTGGAGCAAATAACTGCAGTCCTGGCAAGGGAATTCATCCATTTCATCTCTCCACCCCTCCACCTACTTACCTGTCTATCAATCTATCAATTTTTGGAGGGCTTGAACTGCATGACATATCAATTCAATGGGATTATATTCTGACTTAATAATTTTTAGAAAATAGTAGATTAGATTCTAGGTCAAAACAGTCTGAATTTTAAAGTTGATTTAGCTCATAATTAAATTTGAAAAACCAAATACAGGAGAAAGCCAAGAAGGTCTTATCTCAGTTTATTGAGGTTCTTTATAGCTTGGGTTTTATGGCTTTGGTTCAAATCAAGGCCTCTTGGTCAGGAGGCAGGGCACTTGATTTAGCAGTTGAGCATGAGGCCCAATTATATCTAGTACATCTATGTCCAGCGCATCTATGTCTGGTACAATGTCTCTAGCTAGAAATTTTTTTTCTATCATCATGCTGAGAAGCCATCTTTAATTCATTCACAGGTTCACTAAGCAGCTAGGGATATTTGGAATGAATAGATTGCATGTTAATTTCTGGTCAATCTGACATGCTAGATTAGATGTGCTCAGTTATCAGTGAGAGAAATACTTCATATAATATAGGAAGTCACATATAGATATACAGATAACTAAATTCACTGATTTTTGTGGCCACACTCATTCAGGACTGCCTAAGAGATTGAACCTGGCGATGACCTTGGACAAGTCTCTAAAACTCTCTGAGGTTAATTTCCCCATCTATGAGGTCAGGGATAGGAATAATTCTCACGGGCATAATATAAGGAGAACAGACAAGCGTCAGTGTTTTAAAGAAGCTCCATTATCATACACAAGGTCAGATCAAATGAAAATGAAATGTTCTCTTATACCATCTCTGAGTTTCAGCAAGTGAATTCTAGTCATGCTTTGTATTCACAGACAGGAAATGTCTATTCAGAAGGAATGAATAATAGATAACTACTTTCTTTGCTTTACACCTAGTTATAATTCTACAACTAACATAATATTAAATGAGTTCCCTTCCTCCCAGTGATGTTTCATATTCTGGTTACATACTGTAACCTTAAAACTCAACAGCATGAAAAATCAAACAGCTGGGGAAAATGTATCTTTAATTTTCCCACCAATTTACCATCCCCTGCCCTCTTGCTCCAGATTATCTGCCCAGTTCTTAGATAAATGGTGTATTCTAAGCCCCTCTACTGTCATAAAGATGATGGACCCCAGCCAATCTTGGCTCCAGTTTCTCAGATCCAGTTTTTATTTGCTGGGTTTTAAAACTAAGGTTTGCTTTCACAGTGGTGTGTTAAATACCTCATTTGCTGAATCATACCTCAAATAAATCTAACAATTTTTTTTTTTTTGTAATTGCATGTAAGTGTTCATTTTTGGTGTTAAGTAATTCATGATTAATAATTTATGTTTAGTAAGAAGTAGTAATAAATCTTAACCCGGCTCATAAGAATTGTAAACTATGGTGGCCGGGCGCGGTGGCTCAAGCCTGTAATCCCAGCACTTTGGGAGGCCGAGACGGGCGGATCACGAGGTCAGGAGATCGAGACCATCCTGGCTAACACGGTGAAACCCCGTCTCTACTAAAAATACAAAAACTAGCCGGGCGAGGTGGCGGGCGCCTGTAGTCCCAGCTACTCGGGAGGCTGAGGCAGGAGAATGGCGTAAACCCGGGAGGCGGAGCTTGCAGTGAGCTGAGATCAGGCCACTGCACTCCAGCCCGGGCGACAGAGCGAGACTCCGCCTCAAAAAAAAAAAAAAAAAAAAAAAAAAAAAAAAAAAAAAGAATTGTAAACTATGTTATTATATATGATATATTACCAGTAAGAAGAAAGGGAATTAGGGTGAAAGAATGACATAATTTTGACCTGGAAGAGATCATGGACAAAATCTTATTAACTGTTCATTGAAACAGTGAGGGAACAACGGGTCTGAGAGGAGAAATGACTTGTTCAAGGTCACACAGCTGGCTAGCTTCAGAGTTGGCCCTAAACCTCACAGTTTTTGGCGTCTGGTCCAACACACTTTCCATCACAACATGCAGCCTCTTAGTTTGTTGGTTTTGGGTCAGAAATATAATTAACGCAGGGCAGGAAGCCTAGATTATGAAAGAGTTGGAGGAGAATCTGATGAAAACCAAGCTTTTCTGAAAGTTCTGGGCAGTTGACCTGTTCTGTGATATATTCCTGGTGTCCACCTGAAATTGGAATTTGGCAGGTGGCTCCTCTTTCCTCTTTGACCTCCTGGTTCTCTTCCTAGACTGGTGATTTAAGAGATTACAGAGAGTGCACAAATTCTAGAAGAGTGAGAAAAGTAATGTAATAATAAATAATAATAAACAAAAAAGTACAGAGGAAGTAAAAAAAGGGAAGAAAGTAGTACAGTAATAAAAGTACAAATTCAACAATTCTGATGTGAGGTGATGAAGCAATGGATGGGGAATACTCATGCCAGAAGTTGAGCTGTGATAAAGAAAGAAAAGTAGGATGTGGTGTCTAATGATAATAAAAAATTACAGCAGCTTGAAAACCAAGATGGTGTAACTACAAAAGGAGCAGGGTTTAGGGTTCTGATGCAGACCCGTTATCCACACAGACAGCATGGGCTACAGCCAAGTCACAGGGGATTGTAAATCAACCCCATACCCACACAGATCCTATTTAAATGCACACACACATATAATACATACATGCATGTATATATATGTTGTAGGACTTTCCCCTTGGTTCAGCTAAAAGCCGGGTTCTTGTCACACAGCCATGAAAGATTAGGCTCCCAGATGCTTTGAAGGGTGAGAAGTGCAGGGTTTACTGGGTGAAAAGGAAAAAAAGGGAAACAGGGACTCTCAGCAAAGCGAGAGTTTTGCTAGCAGGCTTCCCGCCTCACAGATTGATTTCCAGGTACAACCCCAGAACACGAGAGGCCAGGCTCCTCCCCGCTGCAAACAGCAGGAACTTCCTGAGGCTCCACCCCAGTGTGCGCTTCTCCCAGTGCGCAGGCTGGTTGGAGGTTCTCCAGTGACCCCTTTATACTTGGCTGTCTCCTATATACATATAGGTGCATAGGTTTGGTTCCCATACCATAGTGTGGGATTCTTTAGTTACCTGTATAATATCCATTGATAAAGAACATCTCCAGGAATTGTTTGAGATGCCTAATGGAACTCCTTAACAATTACAATCAAGATTCCAAGAGAGGTAGCTAGGTAAGTTGCTTCTCTTACAGAATGGCTCATTCTGCATTACCCTTTGTTCAGAGCTACTTAGTAATCACCAGTGTGCTCTCACAAGGTCCTGGGCTACTGGCTCTTGTGTCTTGATAGACACTCTTGGAAAGCTTATATGCTTATGTTGTATCAGTTAGCATCTGTAAAATTTATCTTCCAATATTCTTTGATACTGATTTTCTGGGGAGGGGGACCATGATGAGAATGTTGTATGGATCTGCTGACTCAGTCATTCAGAGGATCACCTCATTTGAGCCACCATATGAAACTCAGAAAACTGGATGTTTTAAGTCCTATAAAACATGATCATTGTTTTGGTTATTAGGTTATATTACCACATCCAGTTGACTCCAGTGTATAAATCAGAATATCATCATTTAAATATGTATAATTATCTTAATATATTTATATGTTTATAGTTTAAAATAGTAACATATAGTTTATAGTTTAAAATATAAACATAAATTATGTTTATACTTTAATTTGTATATTAACATATGTTTAATATATACTTAGATTTTTATTGACCCGATTATATGCATTCTCCATCCCTAGGAAGCATCTTTCTGATATCAAGTTACCTGAGAAGTGAATTTTAATCAGAATGCTTGGTAAGCATAGAGTAAAAATTCTCTGGGAGAGTGTTTTATAGAAACTCTAGAAAAACCCAGGGAAATATGCCAACTCCACAACTGTATATACTGTTTTAATGACCAGGTAATGGAATCCCCAAACACAATTTTTTTTTTTTTTAACAATTAAAAGCATGAGTTGTTTTGGAACAGAGACAGTGATGAGGAGCAGAATTGATAAGCCATATGGGATAGGCAGAATTGCCCTCCAAAGATGTCCAGGCCCTTATCCCTGGAACCTGTGGGTATGATACTTTGCATATCACAGTAGATTTTGTAGATGTAATTAAGGTCTTGGACATGTATTATCCAGGTGGGCCCAATCTACTCACACAAGCCCTTCAAAGCAGAATTTTCTGTGCTTTGAAGTCATAGGGATGCAGTGGAATAGGAAGCAGGAGAGGGAATCAGAGAGATTCCAAGTGTGAGAAGGGTTTGAAGTGCTGTTGCTTGCTCTGAGATGTGGGGGGCCACCGGCAAGGACTGAAGAGGTCTTTGGGAGCTACGGGCAATCCCCCGCTGATAGCCAGCAAAAGAAAGCAGGAACCTCAATCCTACAACTCCAAGAACAAAATGTTGCCAACAACCTGAATTTGGAAGCAGATTCTTCCCCAGAGCGTCCAAAAATGAATGTGGCTCTGCCAATACTCTGATTTGGCCTTATGGAACCTGGAGCAGAGGAACCAATAGAGCCAAGATCTGCCCAGACTTCTGACCCATGGATATGGCAAGATAATAAACGAGTGTTGTGTTAAGCCTTTATATTTGTGGTAACTTGTTTCGGTAGTAATAAAAAATCAAAATGCTATATTAATATGTTCAAGTTCAGTCTAAAAAAATTCCCGGGGAAAAAAACAAACCAACCACATTTGAGTTTGTGCATGTGCCCACCTCCCCTTTCCCGAAACAGAATTCAAGACACAAGGACAGTGAAATACCAGATAGGTCGTTCAAGCACCAACTGTTATCTGTAAGATATAATGAAAAGTAAACATCTGGTTCTTCGCATAATTTTGATCAAAGGAGCATATTATGTGTTGTGCACATTTGGAGGAAAACCAACTGCATTAGGATTTTCACCAGGGAAGAACTGTACAGGTTATTGTGATCTGTATTGTGATAACTTCACGTTATTGTGATCAAGGAGAGAGATTGCACATCTAACTTGAGTGAGGGAGTGAGCAGTCATCAAGCGCCCAATAGAAGGTCCAGGCTTCCTCAGTTGACATACTGGGTAGAAAATATGATGGAATCAAAAGAAAGAGGAAAGAGAGGAGGATTTTCTTCTGGGCCCTCTTTTTATGCTCATCACTCACCTGCAGTTGACTCATGTCTGCTGGCTACTGCTCAGGCCAGTGTTCCTGTAGTGCTCTTATCATGGGTTAGTTTTATTTATACTTTATTTATTTTCTGTTTATTTAATTATTTTTTGAGATGGAGTCTTTCTCTGTTGCCCAGGTTCGAGTACAGTAGCGCAATCTCAGCTCATACAGCCTCTGCCTCCTGGGTTCAAACAATTCTCCTGCCTCAGCCTTCTGAGCAGCTGAGACTAGAGCATACGCTACCATGCCCAGCTAATTTTTGTATTTTTAGTAGAGATGGGGTTTCACCATCTTGACCAGGCTGGTCTTGAACTCGTGACCTCTGGTGATCTGCCTGCCTGGGCATCCCAAAGTGCTGGCATTACAGGTGTGAGCCACTGTACCCGGCCTATTTATACATTATAAGAGCTCCTTTCAGAGTTCTAGGGAACTTGAGTATGGCATCCATATAACTTTATAATGGATTTGTGCTGTTTCTGCTCACCTAGTATCTTTTCTTCTGGTAATAACACCCTGACTGTTTGGGAAAGGAATCATTCCCCCACCTCCCCACATATTTTTTGTTTGAACTACTCCTGACCCCTCCTCGTGGATCTGGGGTTGGGTATATATGATCCAGGACTGGCTCATCCATATGTATTTTTCTGTCTTGCCATAGGAATTTGTTTGCAGATGTGGCAAAACAAAAACAAAACAGTTCAAAGAGCACCAGGACTTTTTCTGGGACTGTTGCAATGGCAGTACTCTTTTTCCAATGGCATTGCTAAATTTGTGGGATGAATGCTGAGATCACTGGTGATCCTCTTGCCATTTATGTGACAAGGGCCTCTCTGGGAGTGAAGTCAGCACATACAAAGCAAAACTGAGAAAATGAGATGAAACAACTACTTGACACCATTGAGCATCTAGATCCAGCTGAGTCTCTGGATTTTCCCTGGACTTTTTCAGTGCCTTGGTTTAAACTAACTTGAAATGGGTTTTTCTCCTGAGACATAGAAAGATTCCTGACAAACCTACTTCAGTTAGCATGTCAATGCTGATGACTTGCAAGTCTCATTACCTCTGTAATAATTCATTTGCAGTTACCTTTAGAGCATTGACACTGGAGACAACTTCTGACACCAAGTCTTGAATGTGTTGAAAACTTAGCTGGGCCAGGTGCGGTGGCTCATGCCTGTAATCTCAGCACTTTGGGAAGCTTAGGTGAGTGGATCATCTGAGGTCAGGAGTTTGAGACCAGCTTGGCCAACATGGCAAAACCCCGCCTCTACTAAAAACACAAAAATTAGCCAGGAATGGTGGCAGGTGCCTATAATACAAGCTACTTGGGAGGCTGAGGCAGGAGAATCACTTGAACCTGGGAGGCGGAGGTTGCAATGAGCTGAGATCGTGCCACTGCATTCCAGTCTGGGCGACAGAGCGAGACTCTATCTCAAAAATAAATAAATAAATAAATAAATAAACAAACTGAGCTCATGATGGTCTTCTCTTTACTCTTCTTCCTATCGTTGGTTATGCCCCCTCCTCTCATGCCCCTTGACCGTGCCTCTCTTTCTATTAGGTTTGGAGATATTGTAATGGAGCCTTTTTGGGCAAGTAAGCATTTCTTCACCCCCTTCTTCTGTTAACAGCCTCCCCGCATTCCCTTGGGGATCCTCTCTCACACTCGGTGTTGGTTGGGTGGCTCTTCCACCCACAATTGGTGCATCACTCTGCTGGTGACTATAATTGGGCCAGGGATGGACACCTGATCCAGGCTGGTTTTTTTCACTTGTAATCTAAATAGTCCTAACCACAATAGTCCTACATAATCCTAACAAGTAAAGTTTCTGCCATCTATTCCTCTGCCCACCTCCAAGCAGCCTGCTGTATTCTCAGGTCCTACAGTCTTGGGAGTTTCTATTTTGTTTTTTTCTTTCCATCTAAGTTAACAACAATTGTCTTAATTATGTAACGATATATGTCAGAAATAAATATTCAATGTTGAAATGTAGAAAATATAAACAGGTGTAGAGGAGATTTCTTTTCTTACCCCCTGCTAGGTTCACAGCTAGGGCTCTTATAATAAAGGCAGATTAATAAGGGAAAAGCATAGACATTTATTTAATAGAAGTTTTACATGACATAGGAGCCTTCATAAATAAAGATCCAAAGAGACAGGGAAACCCATGTATTTTCATGTTAAGTTTAAGGAAGAAAAAAATAGTCATGGAAAAGTATGATTAGACAAAGAGGCTGTGAGCTAATGGTAATAAACTGGGGGGACTTAGCAAGGCCTGTTTGTTCAGATTCTTCCCTGTCTCTTCAGCGATAAAGATGTTCCTTTCCTCCAGTTATAGGGTGGAAAGAGGGTTTTATGATCTATTTCAGGGGAAGTTCATCGAGGTGTTCTTTTGTTTGTTTGTTTGTTTGTTTTGGCAGAGTTTCGCTCTTGTTGCCCAGGCTGGAGTGCAGTAGTGTGATCTTGGCTCACTGCAACCTCCGCCTCCCAGGTTTAAGCAATTCTCCTGCCTCAGCCTCCCAAGTAGCTGGGATTACAGGCATGCGCCACCACGCCCCTGTTAATTTTTTTTTTGTATTTTTAGTAGAGACGAGTTTTCACCATGTTGGTCAGGCTGGTTTTGAACTCCTGACCTCAGGTGATCCACCCACCTTGGCTTCCCAAAGTGCTGAGATTACGGGCATGGGTTACTGCACCTGGCCTCAGCTCGGTTTTATAGCCTACTTTAGGGGAGAAGAGGCAATGTCAAGGTGAGAATGAACTTCCTGCTTCTGCTGTTTTCTCAAATGCCAAGGTACCATATTTTGGGGTAGCATGTACTGAACTTCAGCACAGGTATACAACAGAAATATGATTCACTCCTCCTAAGGGTTCATGTAATTAGATTAGGGTCACCTGGATAACCATTTCTGTAATGTTAATTACATCTGCAAAGTCCGCTGTGATATGCAAAGTAACACATTTCACAGATTCCAGGGATGAGGGCTTGGACATCTTTGGAGGGCGATTCTGCCCATCCCATAGAGCTTATCAGTTTTGCTTCTCATCACTCTCTCTGTTCTAAAACCACTCATGCTTTTAATGGTAAAAGTCTACTGTATTTGGGGATTCTGTTATCTGGTCATTAGAACAGCATATACAGCTGTGGAGTAGGCATATTTCACTGGGTTTTTCTAGAGTTTCTGTAAAACACTCTCCCAGAGCAATTTTTACTCTATGATTCTGATTAAAATTCAAGTAGCATTCTGATTAAAATTCACATCTCAGGGAACTTGATGTCAGGAAGGTACTTCCTAGGAAAGAGAATGCAAATAATTGAGTTGATAGATATTAAAAAATATATATCAAATATAAGTGTAAGTTAATATACTAATTATAGTATAAATATAAAATCTAAATTATAAATATATACATTGGCCGTTGGTGGCTCACGCCTATAATCCCAGCATTTTCGGAAGCCAAGTCGGGAGAATCACTTGAGGCCAGGAGTTTGAGACCAGCCTGGGCAACAAGGCAAAATCCCATCTCTACAAAAAATTTTAAAAAATCAGCCAGGCATCATCGTATGTGCCTGTAGTTCCAGCTACTAAGGAGGCTAAGGTGGGAAAATCACTTGAGCCTGGAGGTCAAGGTTGCAGTGAGCCATATATATGTCATCTATTATCTGTAATCTATAAATATAATTATATAATACATTTTTATTATAATCTATAATTAGGCCATTGTCCTAAAATGCTGACATTTTTGTTTATTTCCTTTAAGTTAGTTTATGCATTCATTTGTTTACTCAATGTTATTTCAATTTATTTGCGTCTGATACATTCAGGTCTAGTGGTTGATCAGTTCATTAGAATATTCAGTTGAAACAGAAATTATAAAAAATGATAAATGCAGTCAGATAATGTACAAATTACAGTCCTTTAGTTATCTTTTGACATAAGGCTGAGGCCTTTTCTTTGAGCATGGGTCTGCTGTGTAAAGTCTACATTGTCTTTCTTGCATTAAATACACACATAACATTCTAATTTTCCTTTTTAATCTATTTAAAGTGGAGTGAATTCACAATAGCAAAGACATGGAATCAACCCAAATGCCCATCAATGACAGACTGGATAAAAAAATGTGGTACATATTCACCACGGAATACTATGTAGCTATAAAAAGGAATGAAATCATGTCTTTTGCAGGGACATGGATAGAGCTGAGAACCATTATCCTCAGCAAGGTAATGCAGGAACAGAAAATCAAATACTATATGTTCTCACTCGTAAGTGGGAGCTGAACAATGAGAACACACGGACACAGGGAGGAAAACAACACACACTGGGGCCTGTCGGGGGGTTGGGGGAGGGAGGGAATCAGGAAAATAGCTAATGCACTCTGGGCTTAGCACTTAGATGATGGGTTGATAGGGGCAGCAAACCACCATGGCACACATTTACCTATGTAACAAACCTGCACATCCTGCACATGTACTCTGAAACTTAAAATAAAACAAAAATAGAGTGAGAACATAGAACGATTGGCCAAGCAGTTTGGGTAAACAATTCTACAATTTTATTTATTTTGCCCCCAAATTTCACAGTTGTCCACATGTAATTGATGGCATATCTCCCAATAACTCACCTTTATTGAGTGCAAGGATTCAAACAAGTGTTTATAAAAGCAACTCTCTTCACATTGACATTTCCTTTGTTTTCATAATTGATTAAATTATAACAAAAATGAATGGCGTTGACAGTTTTGGGAAAGTAACTGATTTTAGGTAAACTCAGAAGAGTTCAATTTGTAGAAGTAGAATCACAGTCTCTTAGAGATGAGTTGCCTGACAAGTTCATTCATTCATCCATTATTTGTGTATTTGCTGACTACTGTGTGCCAGGCACTGCTTTGGGATCCAGGTATACAGAAATGAACAGAAGTGGCAAAAACCATTGTGTGCTGGAGCTTCTGTTTGGCACTAGCATGCACTGTGCTGGAATATCAGCTGTATATTACAGAGGGAATAATAGCATTAGTTAATGAAATGAGTTGGTCAGTTTAAAAGACCTTTTATTGTACTTCCCCCCCCTTTTTTTAAACCTCCTGCTAAACTTGAGATCGTTTGAAACCCTTTCTCCTTTCTGCCTTACGTCTTATCTATTGTCAACTTCTCCCAGATTCTTTTCTGCAGTATCTCTTGGCAAATTACAGCAAGAGTTAACTTTGTGGCTCTCTACCTCAGTTATTAATATTTTCCTTTTAGATGCTAAAATCACAATCCTCGGAAAGCATTTTCACCATTATACTCCCAAAGACAGGGCTGGTTTCATGGTCATGTGACTTGTGCATTGCCACAGGGCTCTGTGCTCAGAAAAGAACCATGCTTGGTTTAATACTGTCTTGTCCCTGTCTTGAAATTTTTAACAATTTTTGAACAAGGGCCCCCACATTTTTGTTTTGTTTTGGGTCCTACAAACTATGTAGCTGGACTGTCAAAAGAACCTATAGTAGATTCTTGTTTTTTGACTCTCTTGAATCTAAACTCCTCTGCCTAGCCTCAAAAGTGAATGTCCACCTTCCTAAGTAGATAACCTTTTATTTTAACCTTTCCTTGATGAACAAAAGGCTTGTTCAGGGCTAGCTAGATCTGCTGCCCCTGCATAAAATTGACCCACTTCTGTCACTATGTTGTGGCTTAAGCAGATCTCTCTGATAGAAATGGATCCTGTCTTTTTCTCTGCTCCAACCTAAGTCTCTAAAACCCAGAACTCATTTCTTTCTAACCTAACTTTGTTTCCTGCCAGCATTTATGTAATTATGAATTTAAGTTTCTAATAAAATAATAATAGTTACTCCTCACTTTGTGTTTACTGTGGGAGACGTCTCCTTGGCATGGAACTAAATGGTTTGTATTCATTATCTCATATAGATATATAGTTTTAGAGGTGGGGCCTCATTCTGTTGTCCAGGCTGTAGTGCAGTGGCACAGTCATAGCTCTCTGCAGCCTGTAAGCCCCGGGTTCAAGTGATCCTCCCTCCTCAGCCTTTTGAGTATTTGAGACTACAGGTGATACCACCAATCCTGGCTAATATTTTAATTTTCTTGTAGAAGCAGTGTCTCTTTATGTTGCCCAGGCTGGTCTCGAACTCCTAGCTCAAGTGATCCTCCTGTCTTGGCCTCCCAAAGTGCTGGGATTACAGGCATGAGCCACTGTGGCTGGCCCCTTATCTCCTCTTTATATGGAGTTCTGTATTTTCTCTTCAGTTCTGGGCATGCTTATTCAGTACAGTCTGACTCTCCATGTAGATGTCAGTGTTCTGAGCCTGAGGGTCATGTCTTCCTCATTCATTTGTGCGCTCTCGGCACTCTACACATGGTGTTTGGTGTAGTGCCAGGGCTCTGTGCCTGTTGCCAATTGACAGACAAAATATTAATAAAAGCTGAAAGTATAAAGTATTGCACTTCTTTCATCTACTGATTTTTGCAGCTAGCAGCATCACAGGAAGACTTTGCTGGCCTGAGGACTTTGAAAAGTGGTCTGCATCATAACTTGAAGTAATTGTTCTTGTGATTGAAACTAACAACTATATTATGCCTGCTAGGCATAATGCCAGGACATGATTTGATTTCTGGTCAAATCTGCAGCTAAGTTGATTTTGCAAAATGTACCCACATGTGCTTAGGCAGTATGAATGCCCTCCCACCCTCCGTCACTCTCAAAAGTGCACTTGTCCAGAGAGTTGGATATCCCTCACTTGTTGGAATATTTGACCCTGTGCATTTCAGTCTGAATCTTCCAAGGCTAATTAGAAAAAATTGTTGTTGATGAGCTTCTGCCAAATGTAAAATGCCATGTTCAGATGCCTTTAGGACATCCATTAAAACAGCCAGAAATGGGGCCATGGTATTTATCAAGTCAAGGGAGACTCATGCTTAATAACAGTGACTTGTTTTATGCCATTAAGAAATGAGCAGACCTGTCAGGAGAATGTTCAACATAAGGTAATGTCAAACTTGCTGGAATAACTTACTCACTGCAGGGCTCCCATCTGTGAAGTCGCTGGGGAGGTAGCTGCCTCCATGTGATTCCACAGATTTGTCAGTTAAATTAGATGGCCAAAGGCAAAACCAACTGACAGGGGCATTATGGGACACTCCTGGAGGATTCAGAATCCATAATCCCACGAGTAGGTCCCATTCACAATCTTGTTCATGCTGATACTAGGGGTCATGTCAGATTTCTAAGAAAGTAGGTGATAAGAAAGAAAGCCAGCAGGCCAACCCCCTCAAGGCTGTCAGTAGCAATATGGTTAATGTATAGTTTGTGTGTGGAGAAAAGGAAATGGCTTTATTTTTTAATTTAATTTTATTTTTTAGTAGGAAAGTCTCAGAATATTGTCTTGAGAGAAGAATTCACAGGTTTTTTGAAATGGAATGTTTTGGCCTACACCAAGTCAGGCTACTATCAGGGGAATTATATTTATGGGATGCTAACCAAAGTGTTTTTAATGTTTCTCCATGACATACCAACCTGAGGGTAAAAATAGGGTACAATAGCAAAAACACAGCAAGTCTCTGTTTTGACCTCCTTCAGCAACTGTAAGAAAGGCAACCATTTTATTGATTCTAGTTTATTTTACTCCCTCTTTTTTCTTGCCCTCCTTTCACTCGCCCCTACTATTCCCTACTAGAGGGCCTTCAGAAAACCATGGGTGTGGGGTAAGGATATTTTGAGTAAGAGAATATAAAAAGTATACAAAGGCACTACTCAAACCTACTTCCTCTCCTCCAAACAATACTGATCTAAAGTCCTTGGACCAAGTTGGTAGATCTCAATTTTTTCCTTCTCTTAGGGTAAGTTACTTTCCAGGAAGTTATTTGAACCTTAATGAAAACAGACTCCTGGCAAATCTACTCCCTTAGCCCCCAGATCTGGCTCGTAGAGGGAACACAGAATCAACCAAGAAAGCTAAGCTCCCTTCATGTCAGGGTAACTGTTGTCTCAATGATCTCAAGATTTAAGTGTCAGGTGGTGAGAGCCAAAGACTAACTAGATCATGATGACTATTTTGCTTTAGGTGCCTCAGAAGCAGACCCTGTACAATGAATCAAATGCAAGTAGTATATTTGGGAGGTGACTCCAAGACACACTGATAGTGGAGTATGGAAATGAGACAGGGAACAAAAAGAAGCTTTTGAAATTTGCATTAGTGAGCCAGTCATCACTTTAGGCAACTTGAGCTTGTTCTGCCCAGGAACTCTGGGAGACAGTGTAAAACATATCTCAGAGTTATTCCAACTGGGAGGTGAGAAATCTGGTGTATTTATCAACCAAATCCCATCTGTCATGGATGGAAGGTTGCTTCCAGGGGCATAGACACCCTAACACTTCCAGCTTGCCCTGTAGGAGGGCTGACCTCTCTCTTGTAGCCAGAAAACATAAGCAGAGAATGGTAGATATTCACAGTTAGCATTTTTTGATATATACAGAGAAGGGATGTGGACAGGGTGCTGACCAAGCCTGCTATAGCAAGAGTGGGAGATGGAGTAATTAATGATCAGGTTCAGCAGAAAAGCCATCTTTTGGTGGTTTTCCTATCAGTACATTAACAAAGTACACCTCAGTCAAAGGAAAATGGGGAGACAGGCAAGTAAAAACTTTAGAATGCTTAGGCTATTTAATTTCTGCAAGGTAACTAAGTCACTTGCTATTGGGTAGATGTGCAAGAAGTTATAGCAAGAAAAAATTTGACCAACAGATAGGCTCAAAGGAATCTGATTGTACAATACACTTTGAAATTATTCATTGTGAACTTAATCTCTTTGTACAAGCCCAGGAGTCTTTTAGCTAATTCCTTTCCCAATGAAGGAGCCAATCAATGTTCTTTTAGGGGAGAAAATTACTAGAGAGCCTAGTATGTGTTTTGATGCCCTAATGAGGCACTATGAGTTACCCAACCCAAACCAATTAAGTCTCAGCCTGGATAGAGGGCTACTGAGGAGATGAGGACACAGCATGCATTTAGGGCAGAATTAACTGCTTCCATAGCCTGGAAATATGCTTGGGGAGAAGCCAAACCTTGTAGGCACTCTGCTGTCCTTAAAGCTGGCAGCTGAAATGTGATCCAGCCCAACGTTAGCTTTTGACGCTTTTGCTTCTTTGGCTTTAAATTTAAAAAATGTCTATAAAACATAAAATATGTTTTGAACATTACATAAGGCTATTAAGAGGGGGTGAATCATGAAAACATGGTATGTCAGAGACAATAAAGTAAGTGAAATGAACTGCTGTTGACTAGCTGCTTGACCTTGGGCCAGTCGCTCAGTCCTTTCTTGTCAATCAAATAGAAAATTATAGCCCAATAATGTGGTTTTGGATTGCAGCTCAATAAGCAAGCTCTAATCTCTTGGCTACGCCTTACTGTACCATGGGAAACCAAGCACTTATTTTCATTTTAATGTGATCTCTTTCAGTGGACTGTGACTTTCTTAAGCACCCAGCACAATGCCCTGCTTGGCTTAGAAACTCAGGAGCTATGTGTTGAATAAATGTGGAATGAATAGTGGAGGAAGTTATTTAGAATACTATGGAGCACCTAGAAATATGCAAATAAACATACCGTCAATGCAAATAACTGTTTCCTCAGAGAAGAAAATGATGAATATTGAATTTTTACACGACCAGTGTACATTAGTAGGGTAGAGGAAATGTGGCAGGAGAGTTGTCACTGGTGAGAAGGCATGTAAGGTAGTGACTAAGACATAGGCTTTGGAGTCAAGCTGCCCAGGGCTGGAATCTTGGCTCTGCTTCTTACTAGCTAAGTATTCTTGTGCAAATTACCTAACTTCTCTGGGCTTCAGTTTTTTCTTCTGGACCGTGTAGGTTGCAACAAGGATCTTACAGCCATGCAACATCTAGGAAGTCGTGAGAAACAGTCTCTTGCTTAGAAGAGCTCAGTATAAGCTGATCACGGAAAAACACAAAGTCCAGAGTGAGGTGTAAAACTTCACTGGGTTGCCTTTCAGGCCTACTGTGTCAGCCTTTGATGGGTTTCCAAGCAGACTTTTTTTTTCCTGATTTCTTTTTTTTTCTGCCTCTGTGATTTCCCAACTCTGTCCTAGCTCCATTTTCCTAGCACTAGACTTGGCCAAGGTGGGTGAAACTCTTGCACCTTTCTCCATCTTTAGAGGGCGGTGATGGCAGATCATTGGAATAGATGGGTCCTCAGGTCCTCCATGGTATAGGCATGGGTATTCCAGATTCTTCAGAGTAGAGTAGAGTATCCGTAGGACAAATTTACTGAGTTTCCTGTAACATCACCTTGAGCAACTAACTGAAGTCATCTGCAGGGTGAAGATAGAAAGGAACAAGGGGCATGGAGAGAACAAACCATTTTCTGCCACACTATAATAAGGCAGTATAGGTCTTTCTAGTACCTGCCACATAGTAGATGCTCTAGACATACTGGCTGTGTCCAGTCTTCATGGTATTAGTGATCAAGGGACCTTCCTTACCTCCACTTCCTTCACCTCTTTAAGCATGTGCTTTGAACATTCACACCATCCAGAGTTGCGAGCAGGTCTCCAAATCTGGTTAGGATAGCAAGGAGGATGGATAAAAATTCCATCATTTGGGTCAGCACTAACCCTAGGCAATGGTCCTTGATCCATGGATGGGATCCACATCCATCAGCCTCTAAGTGGAGTTTGAGATCTTGTCTGCCATTTTTACATGGAGTTCTGCTACATGGTGACCGGCTGTGAGCATCTTCCTCTGGAGGAAGTCCTTCCTTTTCCCCACCACGACCAAGGAAATAATCAATAACCCTTATCCCAGAAATCCTGGGAACCTCTCTGCTCTCAGGCCACTTTGAATAAAGGCTGTTAGTGGAAAGGCTTTTGAAAAATACGTATTTTATCTTCTATTATGAAATAATTAACTGTTCAGTGTGCTCTTTGTTTATGTATTTAAAAAATTTAAGCGGTACAAGAATCCTAAAGCAAATCTAGTCCAACTTCTCTTCACTTTAAAGAGGAGAAACTGTAAACTGGTTTGCTGCAAATGTTCCCTATCTTTTTTTTCTCCTTCTAGTATTTCTGGTCACCAAGAGTTTTGTTTATGTTTGTGGGGAAATCTAAAAATTATATGCCTGTAGACTATTTTGTACAGACTGATGTTTCAAAAGTTTCCTTAAGATAAAACAAAATTCACACTTGAAGTTATTTAGCTGCTTGGTGAGGTGGTGACATGGCATAATGCTTCATATAGCTTATATTTATTTTTTTTTACACCCATGTAATAGCAAAAAGACACAATGACACGGAGAGCCATAAAGCCAAACAACTCTCCCATTTCATTTTACAGCACAAGGCAGAGAAAGGCACAATTTGGTATCCTGACCATTTTTATAGGGGTTTGGAGACAGGTTAGACACGTCTGAAATATGTCCTTCAATTCTTAGAACTCTTTCAGGCATTCCTGCCGAAGGATGTTCCTTGGAGAAATACTCCTATAAATACAGGATGTTTTCATTACTGCATGTGGTTGATTCAGCCTGTTGGCTACATGATATTGAAGAGAAGTGCCTGAGAAACGACTTCATATAGACCGCGTGCAAACAGTCCCTAGAGCTCCCCGGATTAGAATGACTCTAGTGGGAGCGTTTGGAAATGAATGTTCATATATCACTGAGGTCTTTAAAAAAAGGTTTAAGGTTCTGTAGGCTGTCTCCCTTAGTGCTGTGAAATGATGGAATGATAGCCTGTATGGAGATGAATTTCTGCCTATGAGAATTTTCACTTGTCCTCATTGAAGAAAGCTATAAAATCAATACTGCAGATCGCAAAACCAAAACCAAAACAAACAATGACAGCACAACACCCACAAGACACAAGGATGAAGCAGAATGATTTACTGGGGCACAGATAGGAACTATAGGAGCACATAGTGTAAGTTCAATTTCAGTGTTTCCTTCAGAAAGGTATAGCCACAGGCCCACGGAGTGAAAGTTGGGCCTTTTAACATTTATGTTATTTTAAATAATAACATTCCATGTTTTCATAGCTCTTTACAATTTACAAGTATTTTTAATTCGTTTATTTGAGCCTCAAAATCACCTTGGAAGGTGGGTGAGATGTTTATACACAGTGAACCTGAAGATCAGGAAGATGAAGAGACCTGCCCAAGGTCGCCCAGCTAACAGGCCTCTTGATCTTCCAGCTCCCAATCTGATGCTCTTGCCACCACTCTGCACTGACAAATAAAATGTTGCTTCTCTGTTTCTGTAATATTGCCAGTGTTATAAAAATATTACAACCCCCACTTTCCTGATCAAAAATTAACTACTCTTTATTGAATAGAGATTTTATGGTGTGAAAGACTGAAGAATATAGCACTTTTGATGCAGGGTAGGTAAGGAATGGACTTAGAGATGCATCATTCAGAGGGATGTTGAATTTGTAATGAAACATGCAATTTTATAGTGCTTATTGCAAAAATATAGAAAATAATGAGCAGGTTGGAGAAAGCAGAATTGTGAATTGAGAAAATTATTTACTATAGTTAGATTAGTCTGTGGGCAGGATAAAATTTATGAACAAGGGCAACCTTTGCCTGCCAAGACAAGGGTATTACAATCTCGTGTGCAGAATAAAGCTAATTACCATCAGGAAGGAGTCTTTTTTTCTCTCTCTCTCATCTTGTTTGCCCTGGGTATTACAGAAATATCTATCTCTTTTCTTCCAACACCCTAAACAATTTTGGGAACCATCGTGTCAGAGAAGTCTAAGAAGACACAAATACAAATAAGTTTATGGAAGAATTGGATTCTAGCTTGATATAGATAGTTCATTATCTATGAACATGTTTGCCCTTTTAAAGGGAATGCATGTGAAACTGTAGATTGAAGGGTGATTTCTGAGTATTTCACAGACACAAAAACTAACCAACTGTAAAAAAACAAACTGATAATCAAGTGAAAAATACCACTAACTCATTATAATAAGTAGTTAAAAGAGCCCAGTGATGGCCTTCCAGGCACTGGACCCTTCATCCATATCTTCACTGATTTTCTTTCTGTTTGGTTGATCTACGTGTCCTTCGTTTTCCTGCCTACTGCCTGAGCATCCTCATTTTAGGGTCCAGAACGACTTCTCACTGAACACCCTTCAAGGTAACTTCCTAATGTTTCTTTTGAAAGTTTTTTGTTTTTTTTTTGTTTTTTTTTGAGATGGAGTCTCGTTTGTTGCCCAACCTGGAGTGCAGTGGTGCAATCTTGGCTCACTGCAACCTCTGCCTCCTGGGTTCAAGCAATTCTCCTGCCTCAGGCTCCCAAGTAGCTGGGACTACAGGCACACACCACCACACCTGGCTAATTTTTGTGTTTTTAAAGTAGAGCCAGGGTTTCACTATGTTGGCCAGGCTGGTCTCGAACTCCTGACCTCAGGTGATCCACTTGCCATGCCTCCCAAAGGGCTGGGATAACAGGCATGAGTCACTATGCCTGGCCTCTTTTTAAATTTTTTGAAAAGTTAAAAAATGTGCAGGAAACACAAAAGATATTCTAACAAACACCTGTGTTCCTTCCACCTAAAATAAATGCTAACATTAGTTACAAAGCAAATGTAACCAATAATTTATTTAAATTTACTTCCAACCCATAAACTTCCTTAAATCATGATAACCAAAAAAAAAAAAAAAGTGGTGAATTTATCAGGTATGAAAAGTCTGGATTTAAGAATATGCATATTTAAGACCAAAATTGAAAACATGAATACTGGTTTAGCCCAATGAAATTTTACTAGCTCAGGTTAATTTGGGGAAAGGACTGAATTAGTGAAACTCTAAATCATACCACATTTTGTAAAGAAGTGCAGATGTGAAGTTTAATAACTTACAGAGTGCAGATGTGAAGTTTAATAACTTACAGAAATGTGTAACTACAAGAAAGTCAGCAAAAATTCCCTAATACCCAATTTTTGATGTGTGTACTAGCTGGTCTTAAGTAAATGGATTCGGAAGTATTCCGAGTACAGTACTTGGAAACAGCAAGCCTTTAGTTAACATTTACTGAATGAATGCATATTGTGTGCCAGGCCCTGCACTCGGCACTGGAGATACACAAACATGTAAGTTCCCAGCTTTTAATAGGCAAGGGTTCAGTCTAGGAAAAAAGACACATGGATAGGCATTTTCAAGTAACTAGTTCATAAAACTATAGAGATAGAGACAAGTTCCATTTTTTAAAAATGCATGATGAGTTTTCTTTTTTCCTTTTTTGAGACGGAGTTTCACTCTTGTTGCCCAGGCTGGAATGCAATGACGTGATCTTGGCTCACTGTAACCTCCGCCTCCCGGGTTCAAGTGATTCTCTTGCCTCAGCCTCCCTAGTAGCTGGGATTACAGGCGCCTGCCACCACACCCAACTAATTTTTTGGATTTTTAGTAGAGCCGGGGTTTCACTATGTTGGACTGGGTGGTCTTGACTTTCTGACCTCAGGCAATCCATCCACTTCAACCTCCCAGAGCGCTGGGATTATAGATGTGCACCACAGAGCCCGGCCGAACAATGAGTCTTCCTTCTTCTTCTTTTTTTGTTTTTCTTTTTCTGAGATAGAGTACCACTCTGTTGCCCAGGCTGGAGTGCAGTGGCGCGATCTTGGCTCACTGCAACCTCTGCCTTGTGGATTCAAGCGATGCTCCTGCCTCAGCCTCCTCAGCCTCCTGAGGCTGGGATTATAGGCGTGTGCACCATGCTGGGCTACTTTTTGTGTTTTTAGTAGAGACGGGGTTTTGCCATGTTGGTCAGGCTGGTCTCGAACTCCTGACCTCAGGTAATCTGCCCCCCTTGACCACCCAAAGTTCTGGGATTACAGGCAGGAGCCACCATGCCTGGCCACACAATGAGTTTTCTTAAACAGCTTTCATAAAATTATGTTTATATTACTCATTTACATGGTAAATCTTTTATGTCTCATAATGTCCTGACAAAATTATAAATTTCAAATCAGTAGAATGTAACATAACAATGGTTTACTGTAGAACAATAAAAAAGAATGTGTTTGTCCATCTTCCCATATTAAAGTGTTTGAGGGGACTCATATGCCCATATAGCCAGCATTTAATAAATATTAGGTAATACTAAGGGATAGCAAAAGGGATAGGATATTTGCATTTTAAAATAGATATATTAGATACAATTTGTTTTTCTATTATTTGTGCTTTAAACCAGAAAATTACATTCCCTCCCCACTGCCTGTAACTCATGCCTCCACACTGAGTTGAGCATCCTATACTTCCTTTTCTCCTAATGGTAGTGGAATTGGCTGTTTTAAGCAGATGGGATATTGCCACATTAGTATTTCAGAGTAGTCATAAATCTTACATCTCTATAATATTTTACCGTTATTAATACTGATAGTAATAATTACTTCCTACCACAAGCCAGGAACTATGCTGGCTTGAAAGGCATGCTCTTTATTAAAGCCCCTAATTTTAACTAAAATCATTCAGATTTTATTAATAAGGAAAATAAGGTTCAGAGAGGGTAAGTAACTTATCCAAAGTCACAGAGCCAGTAAGAAAGTGGCAGTGCTAAAAGTAAAATACGGGTCTTCTCAATATCTAAACTCTGTCTGCAATTCACAGAACACATTAATGTGGCAAGCACTTTCATGTAATTACCTTATTTAATTCTTAACAACTCTATTAGGTACTTCAACTCTTTTATTATTTTTTAAAATGAAGATTCAGAGAAGTTAAGTGACTTGCTCAAAGCAACTCGTTATTAAATATTAAAACCTTCAAGTCCAGGATTTTTTCTACCAGACCACAGGCTATTTCTTATAACATTAATATTATCTGAAATATATCAAATGCCCAGAGTAATGTCCTCAGTATTTTTCAAATGTAGAAAATGCTTTCTGGCTTATCAAAAGATAATAATATGAACTAGAATTAGAATATTCCTAACAAACAGAGGGAGGAGCTTCAGTTAGATTAAAAAAGCAAAGGCCGGATGCAGTGGCTCATGCCTGTAATCCCAGCACTTTGGGAGGCCTAGGCGGGCGGATCACGAGGTCAGGAGATCGAGACCATCTTGGCTAACACAGTGAAACTCCATCTCTACTAAAAATACAAAAAAATAGCCGGGCATGGTGGCGGGTGCCTGTAGTCCCAGCTACTCGGGAGGCTGAGGCAGGAGAATGGCGTGAACCCGGGAGGCGGAGCTTGCAGTGAGCTGAGATCGCGCCACTGCGCTCCAGCCTGGGCGACAGAGTGAGACTCCGTCTCAAAAAAAAAAAAAAGGAAAGTTTTTCAACATAATAGCATTCTTGAGATATAATTCACATACTGCATAATTCACCTATTTAAAGTGTACAATTCCATGGTTTTTAGTGTATTTACAGAGGTGTGCAATCATCGCCACCAGCAATTTAAGAACATTTTTATAACCCCAACAAGAAACCTCATACTCATTAGCAGTTACTTCTCATTTCTCCCGCACAACCTCTCCAGCCTTAGCAGCTGTTAATCTACTTCCTGTTTATATGGATCTACCTATTCTGGATATTTTATACACATGAAATCATACAATGTGTGGTCTTTTGTGACTGACTTTTTCATTTAGCGTAATATTCTTTTTCCTTTTTTTTTCTTCTTTTAATTTTTTTGAGACGGAGTTTTGCTCTTGTTGCCCAGGCTGGAGTGCAATGGCACGATCTCTGCTCACTGCAACCTCCGCCTCCCAGGTTCAAGCGATTCTCCTCCCTCAGTCTCCCTAGTAGCTGGGATTACAGGCATGTGCCACCATACCTGGCTAATTTTGTATTTTTAGTAGAGATAGGTTTCTCCATGTTGGTCAGGTTGGTCTTGAACTCCCGGCCTCAGGTGATCTGCCTGCCTCGGCCTCCCAAAGTGCTGGGATTACAGGCATGAGCCGTCGCACCTGGCCTTTTTTTTTTTTTTTTTTTTTTTTGAGGCAGGCTCTCGCTCGGTAGCCCAGGCTCTAGTGCTTTGGTGCTATCTCAGCTCACTGCAGCCTCTGCCTCCTGGGGTTAAGTGGTCCCCTCACCTCAGCCTCCCAAATAGCCTGGCTAATTTTTTGTATTTTTAAAAAATAGAGACAGGGTTTTACCATGTTGCCCAGGTTGGTCTTGAACTCCTGATATCAAGCAATTCATCTGCCTCGGCCTTCCAAAGTGTTGGGATTACAGGTGAGAACCACCGCGCCTGGCCAGTATAATGTTTTCAAGGTTCATTTATGTTATATCATGTATCAGTACTTCATTTCATTTTATGAAAGAGTAATTCTATGGTATGATATATTACATTTTTTATGTCTATTTACCATAGTTGGTGAACATTTGGGTGGTTCTACTTTTTGGCTGTTATGAATAATGCAGTTATGAACATTCACATGCACGTTTTGTGTGTGGGTATAGATTTCATTTATCTTGGTGTATACCTAGGAGTAAAATTGTTGGGTCATATGGTAAGTCTAATCTTTTTAGTACTTGCTGGGCTCTTCTTTCAAAGCAGCTGCACCATTTCATATTTCCATCAGCAGTGTATGAGGTTTGCAATTTCTCCATAACCTGGCCATCACTTGATATTATCTATCTTTTTCATTCTAGCCGTCTTAGTGGGTATGAAGTGGTATCTTATTGTAATTTTGATTTGTACGTCCCTGATTGTGTTGCATACCTTTTCATGTGTTTATTGTATATCTTCTTTGAAGAAATGTCTATTCAAATCCTTTGCCCATTTTTAAATTGGGCTACATGTCTTCATTATTATTAATTATTTTCCACATCTTACCTGGATCTTTTTATTATTGAGTTGTATGAATTCTTTATACATTCTAGATATAAGTCCCTTATCAGGTACATGATTTTCTAACATTTTCTCCCATTCTGTGGGCTGTCTTTTCACTTTCTTGGTAGTGTTCTTTGCAGCATAACATCTTGATGAAGTCCAATTTATGTGTGTGTGTGTGGTTTTTTTTTTTTTTTATCTTGGTGCTTTTGCTTTTTGTGTTGTGTCTAACAAACTATGGCCTAATCCAAGATCATGAAGGTTTAGGTTAACATTTTCTTTCAAAAGTTTTATAGTTTTAGAACTTACATTTAGGCCTTTAATCCCCTTTGAATGAATTTTGGTATATGATATGAGGTAGGGAGTCCAACGATCTTTTGCCTGTGGTTGTCCAGTTGTCTTAGTACCATTCGTTGAAAATACTATTGAATGGTCTAGGCGCCCTTGTTGAAAATCAATTGACCAAGTACATAGGTTTATTTCTGGACTCTAAATTCAATTGCATTGACCTATCCTTACGCCAGTACCACATTGTCCTGTTTATTACAGCTTTATAGTAAGTTTTGACATTGAGTGTCAGCAGTGTGAAGCCTCCTACTTTGTTTTTTCTTTTTCAAGATTGTTTTGGCTGTTCTGAAGCTCTTGAATTTCCATATGAATTTTAGGATAAACTTGTCAGTTTCTGCAAAAAAGCCAACTGGAATTTTGAGAAACCAAATTTGAAAAATTTGTTTAATTAAAAAATTTTACCTCTATGATTTTAATTTGTTTGTTTAAAAATAAAAGCTATAAATGCTAAAGGAAACATTTAAATACCCAGTAGTTTTACAGCACTACAAAAACCCATTCATCCATTAATGAACTTTGGTAACATGGACACAAGGTTGATCACTCCCTTCTAATTAGATATGCCTCCTGAAGAAGTCCCTGGGCTTCTTTTCTTTATTAATCTACTAAAAAGTGAGATAAATTGGACGGCATTAAGAACTAGACAGTTAGAAGAGTGAAAAGGCAAGCCACAGAATTTGTAATACATGTATTTGTTAAATGATTTGCATTCAGAATAACATATTGTAACAAATCAAGAAGAAAAACAGACCACCTAATAGAAAAATGGGCAAAAGATTAAGCAGGCAATTGACAAAAGAGGACATACACACATTTTGCCCACCTGTAGGCTGAAAAATGTTCCTCCACCCAAGGACAGATCTACTTTTTAATCCCTAGGACCTATGAATATTATATGGCCAAAGAATACATATTAAATGACAAAATATGTGATTAAGGTAAAGGATCTTGAAGTGAGAAACTTATCCTAGATTATCTGGATGAGTCCAATATGCAATTATATTTGTCCTCATGTAGAGAGAGACAGGGAGTTTTGACACAGACACACACAAAAAAGGGAACATGAAGACAGACAGAGATTGGAATGATGTAGGCACAAGCCATGGGATCCCAACAGCCACCAGGAGCTGGAAGAGTCAAGAAATAGATTCTGCTCTAGGCCTCCAGAGGGAATATATCTTTACTGACACCTTGATTTTGGATTTCTGGCCTCCAGAACTGTGAGAAAATACATTTATGTTGTATTAAACCACCAAGCTTATGGCAATTTGTTACAGCAGCCATAGTAAACTAATAAACCACCATTTATTAATTATTAGAGATAAGCAAATTAAAAGAACAATGTGGTATCGCTACCTGCATCCTAGAAAGCTGAAAGGAAAAAGATATGATTTTAAGTGTTGACGAGGCTATGAAGTTACTGGAACACCTAAATGTTCCTGGTGGAGTGTTTGTTACAGCCACTTTGCTAAACTCTTTGGGTTTCTTCTAAAGCTAAGTATATGCCGTTCCATTTATTCCTAAGAGAAATGTATACTTTCACCAAAAATCACAAACATAAATGTTCATAACAACACTGTTCATAATAGCTCCAACTTGGAAACAACTCAAATTTCATCAGTAGTAGGACAGATAAATATATGGTAGTGTATTCATGAGAATGAATACTATAAATAATGAGAATGAAAAACTACAGCTTCACACAGCAACATGGATTAACCTCACAAACATAACAGTGATGAAAGAAGCCAGACACAGAGTATATACACTATGTTTCCATTTAGATAGAATTTCAGAAATAGGCAGAACGAATCCATCATACCAGAGGTCAGGATAGCAGTTACCCTTTAAGAGGCGTAATGGCTAGGAAGGAGTATAAGGGACTAGACTTTAATTGAAGTTTATTTTAATAAAAGAGAATGAAGTTAATAAAATCTCTCCTAATTCATACGGTTGCACCTCGTTCTGTTATTTATTTATTTAGCAGATATTTATTGAGCTTCTATTATTTCCCAGGAACTCTTCCGGTGCTACGGTTACAACAATAAACAAGATAAAGTTTCCGTTGTCATAGAGTTGACATTGGTAGTGGTTCCCTTTCCAAATACTGAAGTATACTGTCACATTGTTAGCCCCTAATGACTTATGACACATGACGTTCACACCCTTGGGTAGTTCTCACTCACACACCCACACTGATTCTGGATTTGGCTATGTGACCTGCTTTAACCAATGGGATATTAGCAGGGGTGATGCAAACAGAAGCTTGAAAAGTGCTTACACATTGGGGCTTTAGCTCTTAGAATGCTCCTTTTTGGAAGCCAGCTGCTGTGCTGTAAAAAAGCTTGAACTTGATAGCTGAATGTTGAAAGACCACATGGAGGAAGTGCCTGGAAGGCGAGTCCATTTTGAATGTTTCAGCCTCAACCAACCACCCAGCTCAATGCAACCACATGGGTGACCTCAGCTACACCATGTGGGGCAGGAAAATCACTCAGCTGAGCCCAGTCAACCCACAGACTTGTGAAAAGTGATAAAGTATAATTTTTTTTCTAAACCACTAAGTTTGGGGTGATTTGTTACATAGCATTAGATAATTGAAACAAATAAATGGATGAGTAAATAAATAAGAAATATAATTTCAGAGTATGATTTGGGCTATAAAATATTAAATGGGGTAATGGTATAAAGAATGACTTAGGCTGGGCATAGTGGCTCATGCCTGTAATCCCAACATTTTGGGAAGCTAAGGTGGGAGGATCACTTGAGCCCAGGAGTTTGAGACTAGTCTAGGCAACGTAGGGAGACCTTGTCTCTTTCTCTGTCTCTGTGTCTCTCTCTCTGTGTGTGTGTCTCTCTCTCTCTCTCTCACACACACACACACACAGAGCCAGCATGGTGGCATGCACCTGTGGTTCTAGCTACTCAAGGAGCTGAGATGGGAGGATCACTTGAACCTGGAAGGTTGAGGCTGCAGTGAGCCATGTTTGTGCCATTGCACTCCAACCTGGGCAGCAGAACAACACCCTGTCTCAACAAAAACAAACACAACAAAAAAGAATGACTGATGGGAGATTTCAGAGAGTGATGTGGACATATTTTGAAGACTTTAAAGTCACATGTACTTGTAAGGTATTAGTAGGGCACTCTATACAGAAACTGGGGAATTAAGTTTCTTGTTGAGACTGTCAGGTACTGTGGGGGATCAACAACAGAGAAAAAACACTAGAGTTGGAGTTAGAAGAGCTGGATTGGGATTAAGACTCTGCTTTTGATCTTGGGCAAGGTGCTGGTCCTTTGTGAGCCTGAGTTTCCTCATCTCTAATATAGTCATCTTGTTTACTCTCCAGTATTGCTGGGGATGTTATACTTGGTAATGTATGAGAAAATACTCCAAAATTTTAAAACGTTATTTAAGAGAAAGGCATTTCTGGCTGGGTGCACTGGCTCATACCATTAGTACTTTGGGAGGTTGAGGTGGGGGGATCGCTTGAGCCCAGGAATTTGAGATCAGCCTGGGCAACATGGTGAAACCTCATCTCTACAAAAAATACAAAAATTAGCCAGCTGTGGTGGCATGTGCCTGTAATCCCAGCTACTTGGGAGGCTGAGGTGGGAGGATCACTTAAGCCTGGGATGTCGAGGCTGCAGTGAGCTGTGTTCATGCCACTGCACTCCAACTTGGGTGACAGAGCAAGACCTTCTTAAAAAAAAAAAATACAAGAAAAGAAAAGCATTTTCATGAAAACAAAGATATTTTGACCACCCATTCAGTTTCTGTCTGAGGTTTCTCCTGTCTCCACAAGATGATGCATTTAAAACCAATGAAATAGATGTTATCTGCCATAACCATAGTCTGTCTGCTCATTCTACTGGTCTGGTCTGTGTTACACATGAGCCTTTTAAATATATTTAGCATCTACTGGGACTACTTTTGGTCAGTTTTGAGTCATCCTTGAAGTTGTCACTGAAAGCTGATATTCTTTATTTTGACAATGAAGAAAAACACCAATGAATAGCCTTATTAGTGTAAAAAGTCACACAACCCAGAGCCTCTATCCCATTAGGAAAAAACAACATCTGTGACACCACATCGATAAATACTGCATGTGCAAAGGGTACCTGACTTTAACAGTAAATTCCTTTATGCAAAAATTGATTTGCTTTTAAATTTTAATTTACTCTTTTTATTTCTATAGATCCTGGTTAGGCACCCTGCCCCCCACCCCACCACCCCACTTCCCTTCTCTTTTACAAACAATGTAAATTTGTGTGAGAAATGCATGCCTCATTCTCTAAACCAAACAGCAAAAGGAGAAACAAAATGCAGAAAGTAGGAGGTAAGGAGAAATAAAAGGGAAAAAATAACAAATTGGTCATTAAAAGGATGCACGGGATAAAAGGGAGGGAGGCAAGACGAGCTTCTACTCTATTGGGCTTCGGTGCAGATGTAAGTATAAAATGCTCCACAAGTCCTGTAATTGAGAAAATCTATCAAATGTCCTGACAGCTGCTCGGGCATTTCCAGAAGCGATAAAACTTGAATTTATTTCACTCCTAGAAAAGGGGCAGTATCACCTTCTGGCGGCTTTAATGAAATGCCATAAAATTTGAGGAAAAACTGTGTTGTAAAGTCATAAAAAGGTAGTCGGAAGTGGATTGTTGAAAATGCTGCGGGGGGCCGGGGATTGGTGTGTCTGAAGAGTGGCCGAAGGGGACCAGAGGCCTCTTGGCATGGTCAGGAGTGCGGCATGCGGGCTTCACGTGGGGTTCTGACCCCTGCAGTGCTGGGTGCCAGGTCGATGGGGAATGAAATGGCTTTATCGCTCTCTGACTTTTCACACGCAGAAACCGGGACTAATAAGCCCTTTTCGGGGCTCATCAACTCCATTTGTGCTTTGAGGAGGTTGCCGGCAGGAGTATGCTCGCCTGCATTTTTTCGGATAGAAATAATGTAATACAATGTGATGGACGGTCCCCAAGCATAAAGTCACCTTTCTGAGCTGCAGACCTAGATAGACGAACCCATAGCTATGGGTTCTCAGGGCAGGATTTAGAACCAACACAAGCAGACACCCCTATTCTACTTTGGAATCTCATTATTCAGAGTGTGCCCTACACTTAACCTCCCAGTTCCCTCTGGCCTTGCTTCTACGATCTGACATTATGTCCACGGGTCTGCGTTTTCTCCTGGATGATGAGCAACTGCAAGGGCCAGGATTGTCTCTAAGTTCGTTTTCACCCCTTTGGCACTTTGTCTCACACTTTGCACATGGTAGGAGCTCGTTAGATGTTTCCAAGGGGAATAAAAGGTCTTGGGAGCTTCAGGTTGTCAGGTAATATCTTCATTTTTTCAGCCGCTTCTGTGGTTGAATAACTACCCTTGGTATCATCTATGGAAGAACAAGCTAAGTTCATTTATTTAAGATTGTTGTACAGGGAGCAGTTACATAGTATTTTACTTTATATTTTCTAAGTTTGATATTTTAATAAAGTCATATTAGATCCATATAAACAAATCAGTTTCAAAGATAAGTAAACAGAGGCCTTGAGTCTTACAGTGAATTTTCTTGGGCAATCCAGCTTTCTGCAAATATTATGAAGTTAAATTGAAACACTGAGAACAAGGGCCCTAAAATAAGAGAATTTATAAGTGATTCTAAGTGGCAACAGCTGTAAGAAAAATTTTAACAAGACTTCTTGAGAATGTTCTACTCAAAAATGAAAAAAAAAACTAAATAAGTAAAATTAAAAAAAAATGCTGTTGTCATAGTGCAAAGATGTGAGAGGATCAATGAGGTTAGTGCAGACAAAGAAGATAAAAATGTATTGGGAATTTTGAAAATGTGAATGGGTACTTTTTTCCTTGATGAACTGATGACCTTGAACCTGGTACATAAAGGGAAAGTTTCCACAGTCTGGATTGGACCCAAACCATAGGCTAAAGGAATCTCAGTAAGAATATCAATCTTTGGAAAATCTTCTGAACACTGTTACTGAGTTATGACTGTCATTTGAGCAGTGTCTTCAATGGAATAGGGTATAAATTTCCCTGAGGCAAGAGCAAGTGCCTGGAAGCCAACAAAGTTTAGTGATCATCCTTTCAATTTTTGACGCCCAAGTCCTTTGTCAGCTTCAGAACTGGGAAGTCAGCTATTAAATTAGAGATGAAATAATGCCAGACTCCAGATGTGGCTGCCTCACACTCCTGACTTCAGCCAGATGTGCTGAAGCCATGGCATTCATCATGATTAGAGTGACGGTGGAGGGAAAGCGTCATGACACGCCCAGTGAAATCCTGATTCCTGGCTCCTTCACACAGGGAGACTCTCTTCCAAGTACAGCATTGCTGTTCAAGGGGCAGGGGATAAGAGTAAAGGCTTTTCAAAAGTTCTGTAAAGGAGGGTTACATTTCATTTTTATGGATAATTGATCCTAGTTCTAGCTTCCAGTGGTCTTTTTTTTATGGTTTTATTTTTTATTTTATTTTTTCTCTCAATAATTCTATTTTTTTTTTGCTTTTAGAATTTTTATTCAATTTTTTTATGATACACTATGTTCTAGGGTACATGTGCACAACGTGCAGGTTTTTTACATATGTATACATGTGCCATGTTGGTGTGCTGCACCCATTAACTCATCATTTACATTAGGTATATCTCCTAATGCTATCCCTCCCCCCACTCCCCACCACACAACAGGTCTTGATGTGTGATGTTCCCCTTCCTGTGTCCAAGTGATCTCATTGTTCAGTTCCCACCTATGAATGAGAACATGCAGTGTTTGGTTTTCTGTTCTTGTGATAGTTTGCTGAGAATGATGGTTTTCAGCTTCATCCATGTCCCTACAAAGGACACGACCTCATCCTTTTTTATGGCTGCATAGTATTCCATGGTGTATATGTGCCACATTTTCTTAATCCAGTCTGTCATTGTTGGACATTTGGGTTGGTTCCAAGACTTTGCTATTATGAATAGTGCTGCAATAAACATACGTGTGCATGTGTCTTTATAGCAGCATGATTTATAATTCTTTGGGTATATACTCAGTAATGGGATGGCTGGGTCAAATGGTATTTCTAGTTCTAGATCCTTGAGGAATCACCACACTGTCTTCCACAATGGTTAAACTAGTTTACGGTCCCACCAACAGCGTAAAAGTGTTCCTATTTCTCCACATCCTCTCCAGCACCTGTTGTTCCCTGACTTTTTAATGATTGCCAATTCTAACTGGTGTGAGATGGTATCTCATTGTGGTTTTGATTTGCATTTCTCTGATGGCCAGTGATGATGAGCATTTCTTCGTGTGTCTATTGGCTATATAAATGTCTTCTTTTGAGAAGTGTCTGTTCATTTCCTTTGCCCACTTTTTGATGGTTTTTTTTTTTTCTTGTAAATTTGTTTGAGTTCTTTGTAGGTTCTCGATATTAGCCCTTTGTCAGATGAGTAGATTGCAAAAATTTTCTCCCATTCTGTAGGTTGCCTGTTCACTCTGATGGTAGTTTCTTTTGCTTTGCAGAAGCTCTTTAGTTTAATTAGATCCCATTTGTCAATTTTGACTTTTGTTGCCTGTTTAATAAATGGTGCTGGGAAAACTGGCTAGCCATAAGTAGAAAGCTGAAACTGGATCCTTTCCTTACTCCTTACACAAAAATTAATTCAAGATGGATTAGAGACTTAAATGTTAGACCTAAAACCATAAAAACCCTAGAAGAAAACCTAGGCAATACCATTCAGGACATAGGCATGGGCAAGGACTTCATGTCTAACACACCAAAAGCAGTGGCAACCAATGGTCTTTATTAGGTCATTTAAAAAGCTCTTTGCACAGACACGTTTAAACAGCCACCCTTGTCCTTCAGTATCCTGACTCCTTGGTGTAGAATTTATCCTTGCCAAATTACTTCCTATTTTGGGGAAAATTCTTCGACTTTCCTCCCAGCTCCCTTCACTCACTTTTGGGCAGCAATTGCTGTGGGAACCATGCTGAGGGCACCATGGAAGTATCTTGGATCTCAACGAGTTTTTAGTGGAAATTGAGGGGCTAACTGAAGCTCATTGTGGTAGTGGTGGGGCCTGGGCATGCTGAACTAAAGTCCTCTTGCAGCTTAAGGGCACTTGGATATCCTAGTCCAAGCATGAGTTGGTCTCCAGAGTGATACAAAGAGGTCACAGATAATCACTGTTCCACGTATTAGAATCTATAACTCACCCGTCTCTCACAATTGGAGATGAGACTGCAGATAACCGAAAGGGCATAAGAGCCCAGCAGCTGGTGATTGGACCTGTGTAAAATGAGTGTGTGCTTTCCATCATTTCCTTTGCAGCCTGCAGTCCATGTAACTGTAACTGCTTCTGTCAGGTGTGAGTTGAACCATTGTCAGGACATGATTGGGAAGGAGTGAGCTGTGTCCTCTGTGTTGCTTAAGGGTCATATTTATCAGGAATGATTTTACTTAGAGCTATAAACTATCCTCTGAGAATTCGTGGCTCAGACAGTGACTTCTTTGTTGAATGAAATGATAGTAACTACCTGGATTGACAGTCCCTTCTCATATGAACTAAAACAAAAAAAAAAAAAGGACAATGACAGCAAAGAAGGTCACATATAGGTTCTAGGTGTTTTATGCTGACCAAACATGATTGGTCATCCAGACAACATGGTGTTTTTTATTAGGGCAAGAATATTAGGATTATTTGGAAAGAATTTTTGGAACATTCTAATATTTTAATTGATGTTCTATTACTGATACAGATGACATATTACTCTCTAAAATAGTTTCTACTAGTATTCTTTACCTTGACAGTGTGAAAAAGCATCAATTATGTTATTCTTTCTAAAAGGTTGAGAGGGAGTGAGGGAGTGAGGAAGAGAGAGAAAGACACACACACACACACACACACACAGAGAGAGAGAGAGAGAGAGAGAGAGGGATGGCAGTAAGAATCAGGACCAATTTTAGTTCATTCGGAAGTTGAGGAGACTTATTTTTCAAATGTATTCTCTCAAATACAGATTCATATAACAGATGCTCTCAACTCCCAAGCTCCTTCCATCTGTAATTCAATTTTCTTCTAAACGTGATGCTGACATCTGTTGCAATGCAGATACATACTCAAGTACCTGCAATTTCTCTGTCAAGCTCAGTGTCATGTTAAAGACTGTGAACTTGGCAGGAATGGGGCGCAGACACCACCGCCACAGGGCTGCAGGCAGAAAAAAATTTAATGTCTCTTTCATGGTTCTGATGCCTCAGCATCTTTTCCTCTCTGACACTAAGGCTCTCATTAAAGGTTTTCAAGGGAACATAAAGTGTTTGTTTAATAGTGCAATTAATTGTTTAGCTTCACTTCTGGAGCCACCTCAAATCAGCACACACTAAGACTTAGCAGGGAGGCAGAGATTGCATCTTCAAATTCTTCCTGACAGGGTGGATTAGATAAATTACCACACAATTCTCTAAAGGATCTTTTTTAAAAAAGCACTGCATGCTGCATTTTAAGATGCTTATCTTTGTCCTCCTTTCTTTTTGATCCCCTTTCTCCAGCGTGACTATAAATCAAGACCATTTGAGGCATGGATTGATCTGAATCATTCCATCATTAATTGATTCATTAAACAAATATTTGTTGAGTCCCTGTTCTGTGATAGTATTGTGCCAGGTGCTGGGGGTAGAAAGGTTGATATGACATGGAATTCATCTTTAGGGGATATCAGTAGTGTTTTGTTTTAGGAAAAGTACTGAGCCTTACCTAGGCTCCAAGAGTTGAATGAAGATAGAGTTTTATGTCAAAAAAAAAAAAAAAAAAAAAGCTCTGATAAGAATGCAAACCTATTATTGGTTAAATAGTCTTCCTTTACTAGGGACATGTTTTTGCTGCTTCATAGGAAGGTGGGAATTCTTGCTATGTACCAACCAATTTGGAAGTGCTGGGTATGGGGAGAATGGAATATTCCTTCTGACCCTGACGATCTCTCCCACTGCAGAAAATCAGCTGATATCTGAAACATGACACTGGATTATGTTATTTCTTTAGGTAGCTTTTCTGGGGCTATGATAGAATCATGAAATCATCCAGGCCTTTAAAAAGGTTCATCGCAACATTTAACCTGGACATCATTTCTGGCAATTACCACCATTTCCGTTTTATACAACACCATGAAAGGGCTCAGCTGGCAGTGTGAATATGTAGTTTTTGTTATTCTGCACTGACTCAGGGATGAGTTTTGCTATGACAGCTAGCCTAGCTATGACGGGCGCAATAGAGGGGCGGAGCATGGGCTGTGGTCATCAAGCTGCTTGAAGCGGGGGGTCTGGTGTAAAAGATAGATAAAGGAGAGTTTGAATTACTCATCACAATTTTGTGGAAAGTTTTCTTTAAGATATTGCAAACCGTTGGTCCTGGGGTGAACTTGATTCACTGTTGTGTTATATTGGGCCTGCACTATATTAAAAGTTTTATTTTTTAAATTGACTCTCAGCACATAAAAGCTGGGAGATTTCACATTAAAATTTTTTCCTCTATCTAAAAGTGGGAACATCTAGTCATACGGGACCTACATTGCCACATGGCAAAGGTGAGCCAGAGCTGAATTCCAATTACTCCTTTGATGGGACATGCAGTTTTCATGTAACTGCAGTCGCCCCTGCTCTATATTGTCTTATACTCAGCCTCCATTATTCAGTTACCTTCCTGGTCCCCTGGTCTGTATGAATCAATTAAGCAAAAAGTATTTTCAGTCAATCGGTTAGTCAAGTAAGTTTTTATTGGGACACTTCTCTACTTTTGTGAACTTGTTAGGTACTGAGGGAGGGACAAGAATATTTTTGCCCACAGGAGGAAGAAGATAATGACATGTGCAGAAAATAGAGACCAGGCCTGGAAGAGAACACAAGTCCACGTAAGAATTCAGAGAAAAGAATGCCATTGATGTTCTTATTCATTAGGCTTCTGAATTTTACTACTTTTGTTTCCCAGAAAAAGAGAAAAAACATTTCTTTCATGAAAAGGAAGTTCTTAGGGAGTTAAGAATGTAAATATTTAGCATATCTAAGTGCATAAAGCATTTGTACTCTAATCACATTTTCAAGAAAATCTTTTTGTTATGCAGAATAAGAACACAAGCCCAGGCCACAAGCATCACACCTGGGAGAATATAAAAAGAAACGATGCCGAATAGACTACAGAGATCTGGAAGAAGGATAGTACTAGTTCTATTCTGCAACTCTTTGGGGGCCCATAAAGAAAGTCTAATGCTTCAAAGAAATTGTAATTGTTGAGAAAGACCTGGTCAATGTTTTAAAATTCTAGGCTTAATTTCATATCGACTGTCTGGCTAGACTTGTGGTCTGGGTTTGCTTTGTAAGAGAAGGGCTGGCATAGAAAGCAGGAAAGGTCAAGGTCTTATTGGCATTAAATAAGGAAGAGTTGGCTACTTTCCCTTGGAGCAAACTCGTAGTCCATTAATTTATAAGCAACCAGTTTGCTTATATTTGAAAACAAAGCTAGTCACCATGGCTGGACAAGCCATTGCCAATGGCTAGAAGATTGTAGTCTCTCACATGATTTAGTACATACAGGTCTATGCCCGAAATGCCATGCTTCTAGTAGTGCATGTTGAGCAGTGAAGACATAAAGCAACTAGAAATACCAGACAAGTCTTTGTTTGAGACTCAATAAAAATTAACATTAATTGACCACTTACTATGCCTCAGACACAGTGCTACCTGCCTTACATGTTTTATTTAATTCTTATAAGAATATTAGGAGAGTAAGTTTAACTAATATTCTCTTTTACAGATAAAAAACTGAGGCATAGAGAGGTTAAGTAATTTGTCCAAGGTCATCAGTTAGCAAGAGGCACCAATGTGAGCTGAGCCCAAGCAGTTGATACCAGTGTCCATGACTCCTGTTCACTGTGCCTTGATTTTTCACTGTATGGATTATCAGTTGTCAAACTTTTCCTCTTTTTTTTTTTTTTTTTTGAGGCGGAGTCTCGCTCTGTCGCTGGGACTGGAGTGCAGTGGCCGGATCTCAGCTCACTGCAAGCTCCGCCTCCCGGGTTTACGCCATTCCCCTGCCTCAGCCTCCCGAGTAGCTGGGACTACAGGCGCCCGCCACCTCGCCCGGCTAGTTTTTGTATTTTTAGTAGAGACGGGGTTTCACCGTGTTAGCCAGGATAGTCTCGATCTCCTGACCTCGTGATCCGCCCGTCTCGGCCTCCCAAAGTGCTGGGATTACAGGCTTGAGCCACCACGCCCGGCCAAACTTTTCCTCTTTAGAAGAAACTGGATAATTTAAACACTCTGGTAAACCCATGAGTTTGCAAGAAACCTCCAATACTGAGCAAAGGACTCCAGTCATTTTCTTTGTTCCTATTTCTGTACTTCTAGCCACTGCTAGAGAAAATAACAAAATCAGGGCCAATGGTTTCACTCTAAAGACCAATGTAAAGGCCCCCGAGCTGCTGAGCAATACTTGCATTCAAAGACTCCAAGACAACAGCTATTTCAGACATGCATTGTCTTAAACTCTGACTCCAACCCAACTCCTCTAGGATTAGAGACCTTGGCAGATGAACTTTGTTTTAATTCACTGAGGAAATGAGACCCATCTAACATGAGCCAGTCTCTCCTTCCTTGCTAGAATGTCCTTGTATGTGCACTTCATTTTTACTTTTCCCTCTTATCTCAGGGGAAGAAAAACTCTCTTCTTTCTTTTTAAAGACAAACCCTACACTTGTGCCTATCAACCCCTTCCCTCTGCTGCTTCCAGGCCCAGGTTATCCACTTACTTTTGGTGTTTCTTGTACCTGGAATCTTTCTCCCCTCTCCATGGACCCTTCCAGGGAGGCATGAAAGTAGAGTTGTCTAGACTAGGAGCACAGCCTCTGGATCAGCCTGCCTGACCACATGCCCATTTATTAAATGTTACCTCTTACCTGCTCTGTGACCTTGGGCAATTTACTCAACTTCCCTAGGACTTCAATGAAAATGATTATGAAGCCTCATATGGTTGGGAGGATTAAATGAGGTAATCTATGTTGAGAAACACCCAGATCCTTGATCTATTTTCCCTTGGAGCCAACTTTCCTCACTCCCTCTCCTAAGCAACTTACGTTCATGATCATCATTTCAGCCACTCTCTGGTCAGTGACACACCTGCCTGCCCAGTGTCCTTTAGTTTTAACCAACTGTCTTCCCCACACTGTGAAGTGGGCTGCTGGACCAGAGGTAGTGAATATTAATTATCTCCATTCCTCACTGAATCATCCTCACAGCCCTACATTCTTTCCAGCCTTCCAGGAAGAGCCAATGGCTTTTTCTCCCATTTCAGAGATTCTTATTATTATCACCTTAAAAAAATCATTTTCTTGTCAGCTCTTGTTATGCTCTCAATTTCCTTTTTTAAAAATAAAATAATTTTTTTTTGACAAGGTCTTGCACTGGTGCTCAGGCTGGAATGCAGTGTTGCAGTCATAGCTCACGGTAACCTGGAACTCCTGGGCTCAAGCAACCCTCCTATCTCAGCCTCCTGAGTAGCTGGGACTACAAGTGTGTGCCACCATGCCTTGCTGGTTCTTAATTTTTTTGTAGAGAAGAGGTCTCACTATGTTGCCCAGGCTGGTCTCTAACACCTGGCTTCAAGTGATTCCCCTGCCTCCACCTCCCAAAGTGCTGGGATTACAGGGGTGGGCCACCATGCCCAGCTTCTCAATTTTTCTTGAGACAGAAACCTCAGTAATACTAAAGAATCTTAATAGAACAGCAGAGTGGCTATGAAAGCAAGCTACCTGGGTTCAGATCTCACCATTGCCTCTTGCTGTCTGTGTAACCTTGGGTGAGTTTTTTATTCTCTCTGCCTTAGTTTCTCATCTACCTTGTAGGGTTTTCATGAAGTTTAAAATGAGTTACTATGAGTGAAGTGCTTGGAGAGTGCATGTTATGATTAAGCACTCAGGCAAGTGTTATTAATACTTAGTTTTTGGGCCGGGCGTGGTGGCTCATGCCAGTAATCTCATTACTTTGGGAGGCTGAGGCAGGTGGATCACTTGAGGTCAAGAGTTTGAGACCAGCCTAATCAACATGGTGAAACCCGGTCTCTACCAAAAATACAAAAATTAGCCAGGCGTGGTGGCTTGCATTTGTAATCCCAGCTACTCAAGAGGCTGAGACAGGACAATCACTTGAACCTGGGAGGCAGAATTTGCAGTGAGCTGAGATGGCTCCACTACACTCCAGGCTGGGTGATAGAGCAAGACTTGGTCTCAAAAACAAAAAACAAAACAAAACAAAACCAAAAAACCACCAACTTGTTTTTTGGTTGATGTAAAAGTCATTGTGGTTTTGCCATTATGTTTAAATGGCAAAAACTGCAATGATTTTTGCACCAACCTAATATTATGAGAATTAGCACTTGGATTCTTCCCTCTTGTATCTGTAGATAAAACAGATGCACAGAATTACATCACATCATCACCATCAGAGTCACAGGAATCTGGAACCAGAAATCTGATTTTCAGGAGTCTCAGTGAAAGGAAGCAGAGATCATCATCAAGAGGCCCTGTTTAAGAGATAAGAAATTATCGGGTTATCATAGTTTAAAATTCAGAATAATAAACGGGTAGAGCATTGCCTTATTCCCAGCCGCTATGGCTCGGGAATCTTGATGAAGTCCAAAGATTCTCCCTGGTTTGATTTAAAGTCCTCCTGCTATTCCAATTTGATTGGTTCTGCTATAACTGATTAGGGCAATCTGCCTCTTAAGGGAAATTGGGAGCACAAGCGCAGAGCATACTAAAGCTTAAGGGCCCTTGGGGATCCCTAGTCTAACTCCTCAGTTTCTGCAGGTGAGGAAAGCACACTGTCATCTTGTGAGCTGATCCCCCCATTCAAAAACAGCAGGGTCCTAAACCCCCCTGGGGAGCTAGGTTCGGAGAGACATGTGCTGTGTGTGGACTCATTTTGTGAATTTCCTGTCTGGTTATTGTGCTTTCCATCGAAGTTACTGACTCGGCTTCACCATGATTAGTTTGCAAGACCTTTCAGGGAAATCAGAGCACGAGATGCAGTCACTGCAAGTTGTCACACATGATTAAGGAGCTGGAGGGAGTGATTTATGTGGAAAGATTAAAATCCCTAAATATGTATGGCCGGGTGCTGCCCTGATTGAATGGGGTGTCAGGTATTTGAAAACTGCCCTGTGGGAAGACTGCTCTGTGAAATGAAACATGTAATAGGAGTAAGACTGCTTTAAAAGACTAGAAGAGTGATACAGGTGGCAGAAATGGGATGATATTAAAACAGGGGACTACTTCCCAGTGGAGCTAAAAAGACCAGATTCAGACAGGAAATTCTCCAATAGCATTTATTTTTGACACTAGCTTTCTCTGAAATTTTCTACATCCAGAACTTGATGTTCTGTGCAATCAGATAAACAGTTCTCAGTAGCTCTTTGGAGTTCGCCACTTCTGGGGGTCCCTTTGCTTCCTTTCATTATCCCTCCACTAAGATCCCCTACTCTCTCTTTCCAGCTGCCCTTTGCTCCCCAAGCCCATACCGTCCTCCTCCCACCACTCCCAATCAAATGGAGCCCTGATTTCAAGTGAGGGCTGTGAAGCTAGAGTTAATTGGATAGATAAACTATTTCCTATTAAACTACCTGCCAGATAATTCATGAATCTCCAGGTAACACCGACCAAACCCTTAGTGAGTGTTGAGACATTTCAACATTGTGTGTGTGTTTGTATTTGAATGTATAAAGAGAGGAGGGCATGGACGTGGGGATCATTGACCAATCTTAGTGGTTTGAGGAAGACTTCTTAAGGAAGTGATATTTAAGGCAAAAGCTGAAGGATGAGCCTGACTTAGCAGGTCAGGAGGATGGGAGGGAAGGGGTGTATCTTAGTCAGCTCAGATTGCTATAGCAATATACTATAGACTGTGTGGCTTAAACAACAGAAATTGATGGCTTACAGTTCTGGGGTCAGAGAAGTCCAAAATCAAGGTGTCAGGCGATTGGATTCCTTGTGAGGGCCCTCTTCCTGGTTTGCAAATGGCTGCCTTCTCATGGTGGCCTCACATGGTAGAGACAGAGAGAGAGTGCTAGTATTTTTTCCACTTCCTATAAGGGCACTCATCCCATTGTAGGGGCTCCACCTTCAAGGCTTCATCTAAATCTGATTACCTCCCAAAGACCCAGCCTCCTAACCTCGGCCGTTGTGGGCTTTCTGCATGCCTTCTTCACTAAGCTTAATCATTTCTAGCTTTTGATTTAAATTGAGAGACGGGGGATTCTTCCTTTCACGTGAACACTTAGAGGTCATTGTAGGGTTATTATTTGGTCTAATTTCAAGATTTATGTGTGTCAGGGAATAGGGAGGCCTGAGGAGAGGAAAGGAGACGGGGAAAGGGCTGGTCAGTGGAGTAGTCAGAACACACACAATATTTATTGATTAAGTTTGCTGTCTTATATGGCATGGTTCATGGCACCCCAAAACAATTACAATAGTAACAACAAAGATCACTGATCACAGATCTCATAACAGATATAATAATCATGAAAAAGTTTGAAATATTGTGAAAATTACCAAAATGTGACACAGAGACAAGAAGTGAGCACATACTCTTAGACAAATGGTGCTGATAGACTTGCTCAATTGTAGGGTTACCACAAACTTTCAATTTATATAAAACAGTATCTGCGAGGCATCATCCTCTTTTCTGAAGAGCAAGTCAAAAATAATGTGTCTGTGCTTCTTGCCTGCTTCAGTGACCTTGCTATGACACTCTAAGCTCTCCATAGTCTTCTCCTGACCCTGTCCTAATGAACCTTGTCTACATTCTCGCAGCTCCCAGAGCCTACCATATCCTTGAACAGCCTTTTCTTCGGTTCCTGGATTATCTGCCAACTGTTTGGGTTTCTCTGACGTGCTCTTGACTTTTCTGCTAAGACCCACCTTAAAAATCACCTTCTCTAGGAAGCCCTCTATGATGGAGTTAAAGGCATCTTTCTTTATAGCACTATAGTTTCTTGTACTTATCTCTGTTTAGCACATATTTCAGTATTATACTTATTTGAGTTTATGTTGCCCCTTCTAGTTGCTCAGGGGTGTGTATGCTTAGCTAATATTTGTTGAGTGAATGAACAGATGGTAACATATATATATGCACATAGCATATATATATATAAACACTCATGGATTAACAATAAACCAGAGCTTAGATAGTATAATAATTTGCAATTTGTATTTTGTTGAGCAATTGAAAAAGCATGCATACATTAAATCACTCAACTCCATGTAGTATAACTGATTTTTTAATGTGTAAATTGCAGGTGTCTCTCCTTAAAAATAATTTCCTTAAATGTGATAAAATTTATTTTTTGGCTCATATCTGTTAGGTTATTATAGTGTTTTAAAATATCTGGCTTAGATCACTTGAAATTCTTAAATTATACTTTAGGCAGCTATTAGCATAATAATATTGTCTATTAATAGCAAATTCTAGAGGAGTAAAGTTACCTGCAATTTACATGGATCAGAAAACTTGGTGTGATTAGTAGCATCACAACAAACCCAGCATGACTATTGTAATGACTGTGCTTCCCGTCACTGTAATTATCTCCTAAAACTTTTATTGGGAACATTGATTGCCATTTGCTCAGTCATTCACTTTGAGAAAATGGAATGATGAACAAGTGCCAGGAGTGAAATGGTAGCTGTGCAGGGCCTGTGGAAAATACATGTGGGATGGTTTCAAAGCGAACCACTTGTATTGGCCAGGAGAACTGTGTGACCTTTCTGGGTTCAAAAAAATGATGAATTCCATATTTCTTTCGATTGCCAAGAATTGCAGTGAAGATGAATGAGAGATGGTGATTTTCTAAGGGAAAATGTGGAATGATAATTTTTATTTGAAGAATATTAGGCAAAAAATGAAATGTCTCACTCCTCCTCTCCCCAAGCTGTGCATCATTTCTTTTCCCACGGTTGAAGGAAGGCAGGGATTCTGTTTCCTCATTATTGCTTGAATCTGTTCACTTCTCGTCATTGCCATGCCAAGTCCATAAGCCAGGCCACCACCATCTCTCCCCTGGGCTACTTCAACTGCCTTAAAACTGGTCTCTCCACCGCTAACTGTACTTCTCCTAAATTCATTCTCTCTACTGCAGTCAAAGTGCTTTTTCTAAACAGCAGATCGGATCATGTCACGCCTTTGCTTAAAGTACTTCTCTGACTCCCCAAATCTTTATTATGGCCAAGTATGGGTCAGATAGCAAAAAGACTTGTAGGCCATGATCAGACTGTCCTGAAATTGCCTCTTGACTTGTCTATTTCTGCCACTGTTCTGTGAATTGGATGAGAGCAGAGACTACATCTGTCCTGCTCATCTTGTATCCTTAGCACTTAACATGGAGAGCTGACAGCCAGAGAGGGCTAAGAGAGGGAGCCATTCTATTTTCCAATTCTGCTTTTTGCTGCCTTTAATTCAGATCAAAGGCAAAAAGTGTTGATTTGGCCTCAGTATCTATTTCTAGCCATTGTTCTAAACTTTCCCTATACAGGTATATTTTCTTTCTGGAAGATGTCTCAAAGAACAGAATTAAAAGTGAGACTGGTTCTAATCAGGTTGTTCTGAGTACAGAAAATGTTAAGGGTGGGTTAGGATGTTTAGTCTGTTTCTCCCAGAGCCAAGTGGGAAGAACTAGAGGCTGATAGAGCAGATTTGCAGGGCACATGTGAGTGTGTGTGTGTGGGTGTCTGGGAGTACTGTGCTGCCAAACACTAGATGGGTTAGCTTTGTTAGAAATTTAATGCCTATGAGTTCTTCTGATAAAGCAGTTGCTGAGCTCTGCATTTTCTCTCTCTCTCTCTCTCTCTTTTTTTTTTTTTTTTTTTTTGCCGGAGAATGACCTATGTATGTCAAAATGCTTTGCATCAGAAAGGGAAAAGTAGCAAATCCTGGAAGGTTACTCTTAGATATCTGATCACTACTGTAGGCCAGATTTTAGGACTAAAAAAGATTTTTTAGTCTTTTTGAATGTGGCTGTATATGTGTGTGTATGTGATTGGCATTGGACCGAACCGATTTAGAAGAATGTAGCTTATATCAAATACATGACATTATAGAGTATGACAAAGGTAACCCAGAATATGCAGTTACAGGTAAGGTGTAGACATCTTGAGTCTTTTTCCATTTATTAAAATAATTTTTTGTAGTATATTCTTTTATTGTTTCAGTTCTCCCACACCTCCTATTGAGACTTCTTGAAAGGGTTGGTAAACAAACTTTGCTGGCTCCTTTACTTCTATCATAGACTGAAAGATAATTGTGGAAATGTTCTCCTGCCATTGCTTAACCCTGTACAATGCCACAGGCACCTGGCACAACTTAGCTCCCTTTGTCTAACAAATGGGTAATGTGTTTAAACAAGCCTGGTGGATTCCTGCCAGGATGCAGGCAGACTAAGAAGCAAAATAAATCTAAAAGATGCCTCTTTCACTTCCTCCTTGCCCTTCCCAAGACTGGGTCCATATAGTCAAATGCAGAGGGTTAGCAAACACCAAGCAAGTTGGCTTACTGATAAACCACAAAACAAGCACATGTCATTCACGTTTCTTCTTGAAAATAATTAAGTGGTGAGAGCCAGCCCTGATTTGCTGGAAAGAGCTTCAGTGATTGCTTGTCACCCGAGCAACTACTTTCTTCTCCAGTTTTCCATTTTGGGCTTTCAGTTTTGTCTTGCTCCTTTAAGTAAAACAGCTGACTTGACTTGTCTATGACTTCTGGGAATAATTTAATTCTTACACAGGGGCTAAGTAACTGGAGAGCAGCATATGAGAATCCGCTCTGATGCACCCTGCACTCACTCACACACAGACAGACATTAAGGCTTATCTTGCCTGCTCTCTGTGGCTTGGAGAGAGAGACTTGGGGAATCTGTGTGCATTATTTGCCTTTTTAATATTACAACCGATCTTAGAGGTCACAGTTATAAATCTCAACAAGGGGTGTGGAAAAGTAAAGTTTTGTATGATTAAGAGGGCATGTGGATTTTTAAAGTTGAGAAATAGTGTCTTAAAGAGAAGTGGGGTCTTTTAGTGATCTAGCGAGCCTGTGCTTGGTTGAGGAGGAAAAATTGTGTCTTAGTTGAGGAGGAAGTCAGAAAGGAAAAGAAACTAACATTAATCGAATATGCAACGTCAGTACACGTTAAGTGAATCAGCATATTTAATTCTCACAATAAAGCTGCTATCTATTTTACAAATGAGGAAGAGGAACATTAGAGAGATTTAATAATTTGCTCAAGTTCCTCTACATGATAAGAGACAGGACTTCAACCTAGATTTCTCTGATGTCAAATAACACTCCAATCACATCATTTTAAATAATTGGGGAAAAATCCTAGTATCCTATACTTGTGCTGTGAATTGCTCTTCCAAACCCTGTCACAGCAGTGTCTTTTTCTCTTGCTGTCTGGCCTGCTTTCGAAAGCCTCATCCCTGCTCGGTAGCTTCAGGGAATGTTCTTTGCATTCTGCAGGCCTTGCTTCCTTTTGGAGAGGTGTGTGTGGCGCCATCACCCATGCCTTTATACAGAATTAGGAAGGAGCTCTGTTTTTGTTTTTGTTTTTAATTATAATTGAAAGGGTAAGGATGTGGGATGATTTTTCAAGCTCACCATTACTTTTCCATCCATTCGGAATTAGCTTGTATGTTTATTTACATCAAGTCATTAACCAACATGTGTTTATGGAGGCCTCTCCATGGGCAAACCATAAGTAATTGGGAGATACAATCTTATGAGCTGATTTGTGTTACCTGCAACTGTATGTGTTGAAGTCCTAACCCCTGTATCTCAGAATGTGATGGTACTGGAGTTAGGGCCTTTAAAGAAGTAATTAAGGTAAAATGAAGTCATATGAGTGGACCCTAATCCAGCGTGACTGGGGTCCTTATTTAAAGAGAAGATCAGGACACAGATAGATGTGCACAGAGAGAGGAAAGATCATGTGAAGACACAGAGAGAAGGTGGTCAGCTACAAGCCAAGGAGAGAGGCCCCAGAAGAAACCAAACGTGCTGACACTTTGGTGTTGGCCTTCTAGCCTCTAAAACTGTGAGAAAATAAATTCCTGTTGTTTAAGCCACTCGGTCTGTGGTGTTCTATAAGGGCAGCCTGAGCACACGAATACATTGAGGAAGACTCTAGCTATAGTTAGGATTCATGAGCAGTTTAACAATCTAGTCGGGGAGATAGATGAGATATATGTCTCTCTCTATATCTCTTTACATATCTATATCTATATCTGCATATGTGTCATTGACTATAAAATTAAGGCAGTGAGAAAGCTTTTCAGGATTTCAAACCCTTGCTAATTGAGAAAGTGGGTAAATACAACCAGAAGGTTTTTTAGAAGTCTTGAAATTGAACATGTTCTTTTTAGACCTGATAAGACTTGCTTTTTAGCATTCAAGAAGACAGATAAGAGTTATTCTTTTAAAAACTCGTCTACTGTACACAAGTAGGCTGAACAGGAAGGATTTGGCAAGGCCTTTTCTGATGTTTATTGGAGCAGCCGTAGAAATAATTTTGTACCTTGGATTCTGTGATTTATTTCCATTATGAATAAATTTGGAATTTATTTTAAGGCTTTCAAAACTGGGAGTGCTGTGGTCTCAGGACTCTTTTTTTATTAAAACATTGTCTCCATCACTGTTGGCTGCATTTCAGGTGCTGGCTGAATCCTGAACAGTGGGCTGTGTTAGCGTCAGAAATGCCATTGAATGATAATAATTACAATAATTATATATATGCATGTATATATATATAATGGAATTGGGTTCCAATTCTATTTGGCTGAACTTGATATTTGACTTTACTGACTCAATTTTGGCATCTTTAAAATGAAGAAGGTTGATAAATACCCTGTTATCTCTGAAGACTGGGCACAATCATGCTGGTAAAGGAATTTGAACCCTTGAATAAAGGTGCTTTGACCACAAGTTGTTACTTATTTATATCAATATGTTTTATAGGTTGACACTGTGGACAGGACGAAAATCTTCCATATACTTTTGGCTCAAGACTGACTTCCAAAGAACCAAAAAACATGGTATACAAGAAGGCCAGTAAGATCTAGTGCTTCAGAAGTGGCATGAATACCTTGCTATCTCAATGAACTAGAATTGCCACCTTTTTCTCACAGAATCTTATTCTTGAAAGACAAATTGCATTTTTTGCTCCTATTCCATAGCCAAATATCCTCTTTCCTGCTCCCTTCCCGCTCTCTCCTTCCCTCAAGCTTGTTAATACTCTGTTTCAATGGAAGCTTCCAAGAGAAATTGAATGAATCATTCATCAAGGAGAAAACATTGACCATCTAGAGTCTTCGATATTGATTTAGAATCCACTTTAATATGGTCTAAGTTATGGCTAAACAATAAACAAGGAAGAGATGGTGGAGAGAACGAGAAGAGTGGCTAACCCGGTAAAGCCCATGGAAACAAACCAGAACCTAAGTGCACCCTGAGCTCAGGGCCAGGGCCTAAGGTACACATAAAACACTTCAAACTAGTTTTTGGCCTCCAGGAGTTTAGAGTTTGTTGGGGAGAAAAGGCATGCTAACAGTTTATCAGACACGATGAGACGTTTTATGGCTGTTACCAGAGCATCACTTCCCTTTCATCTCTGGAATATGCAGTGCTTTCTTTCTGACTCCCAAGGGGACCTGGAAATTCATATACAGTCTCTCTTCATGTCTAGGAAAGCATGCTGGTAACAGAGGGACACCTCGTCTGGGTGAGGGGAGCCACAGTTGTGCTCATCTCCTATGGATGCTACTTCTAACAGCATGACCTATTGCAGTGGACTCTTCTCCTGTTCAATTCACAGCCATCGTCAAGCACCAGAAATGAGTCCTCTAGTGCTTGGCCATGATGGGTTCATATTCTTGATCTGAGTCCTGACCTCTTTTCTGTCCCTGCTCCTCCAAAAGGAAATCTCATAGATTTTTAGAGCACACAATTTGTGACATCCCTGTTCCCAGAAAGGGGTGATGATGATTACCATTTTGAGAACGATTTTAAGATGACTTTCTCTCACATCTTTTGTTAAAAGGGGAAGAAAAAACAACTAAAGAAGGCAAACTAAAACACAAAGGCATCAATTATCAAGTAAGCAAAGAAATATGTGCTGAGCAGCAACAAAATGATAAACATTTTCATAATCCTGATTTTATTTAGTTTCCACAATAAAGCCCACAAAGTAGCTATTCTTCTACCTGTTTTATTGAACAGCAAGCTGAGGCTCACAGGAGTTAAATACCTTGCTCAAAGTTACGCATTTAATGCAGCCAATATTGCATCTATTTTCTGTTTCAGGACAGTGCTCCTTTTAACACACTACAGCTGCTCCTGAATCAAAAGAGGATGCACTTCCACTAGGTTGGAATGTTCTGCATGCAGGTTTATGAGGAGGAGTTGTTTGAACTGGTTCTTGACTGAATTATAGGGTTTGGCTAGGTGGTGGAAGAAGACAAGTTTATTCCTGGACTGGAGGGATTAGCATGACTGGAGCCACAGGTTGGAAAATGCAAGGTGTATTTGGAAGACTGTGTATAGACTGTTTTGGCTGGAGAGGAGGGTTCATTTGTGTAACAAAATGGCACCCAGCCAAAGAGAGGAGAACAATGAAGATTGCTTCTGCCATTGTTGCGATTTGGGATTTTCAGGCACCTCTGTTAAATGAGGACAAACAGTGCTGACCTTCTCTCGCGGGCAGGCTGGGATTCCGAATTATCAGTGACTGAGAAGTGGTGTGCCCCATTATCTGAGGCATGATATTATATCCACCAGCTATTTTGTGCATGCAGTTGGATTTCTGCTCCGTTGAAATGATTCTCTCAGTGTGAGCTCAATAACAAGGGGCATGATGGTAGTTTTTCTGTGTTGCCAGAAACTAGGTCTGAATTTCTTCCAGCGCCTCCTGCTCTAAAGCACCTCTTATGATTAATTAACCTTTTGTGGAGTAACTAGGACATCTGTGTGGGATGAGATGTACTTTGGTCAGACTTCAGTTTTTAGTTGTTCAGCAAGAGGATAATTAATTATAAGAGCTGAATCTGAACAGAAGATTGTTGGAGGAAGTCCAAATGAAGCAAAACATCTAATTATCAATGAACAGGAAGTTTTTTTAAATTGTTGTTATTGTGGGAGTGAATAAAATACTTAATGCAATATAAATAAGAGGTAGTAACAACTTAAGATGCCTGCTTTGAGTGTACACTTCATGTAAAAAATTTGGGATATTTGTTTTTTTGGAGATAAAGTACAATGAACTAACCATAACTAGACGAATTGAAAACAGAGGCCAAGTTAGTGTCTAAAATAAACATTGCCCTTTGAGATAATTGTTGTGTTGCCTTTAACAAAGGTATATCTAGAACATCTGGCTATTACCACTGACAAATAACAATAAACATCTCTTGTCTAGAGAACGAGGTTAGATTAAGATACGAAGTAAGAAATAAAATACAGAAGGCTAAAAACAGTCCAAAATCAATTTCTTTAACATAAATGGTTACTGTGATAGAGATGGTTTCCCAATGTTTAGCTTTCTGAAGTGAATCACCTCCAGTATTTAGCCCACATCTCCATGATACAAATTTTCTATAAAACCCCAAAGTCTGACACAGTCAGAGATTCTAGCCTGACTTGCTTGACTATGGTGACAGGGTAGGTTAGTGGATAGTGTGAGAAATTTCCACTCTCAAACAAAATGATCCCACATTCACTGATAACTTCTTCAGAAGTACTGCACTATCTATTTAATGAGGGAATATGATTCCAGCTCATGTTTGTAGATATCAACACACTTCCATTGGCATGATGATGGTATGTCCTTTCTTGCTTATTTCTCCTGCCGCTAATGTAATAGCTTTCATTCCTACTTTCTTTCTCTCTGCCTCATGGCTTCTGCTGTCAGTACTTACAGCCTATTCTTTGTTTTATCTCAGTTTCTGTAGCTTTCTATTGTCTGATGCTGTTGGGAGACAATTCTCCTTGGGTCTCTTGCATTTCTGCACATCTTGTGATCAGGGGCACTGGCAACTTTTGTTTTGGACTATCTTTTCATGGGTGTTTACATGGCAAATGGACTTGGAAGATAGTGATAGGGTCACTCTCCAGAGTGAAAGATGGCTTTATTTTCTGTTTCATATAATAAAGATAATGTCTCCTTTGGGGCAAAGATAGGGCAGGTTTGCTAGCAATTCATTATAAAAGTTTTAAAAGATTTCAGTTTTCTAGGTTCAAGGTTCCTCAAGTGTGATGCAAATCTACTATTAGGCTATTCTGGCATTGCTATAAAGAAATGCCTGAGCCCGGGTAATTTATAAAGAAAAGAGGCTTAATTGACTCACGGTTCTGTAGGTTGGATAGGAAGCATGGCACCGGCATCTGCTTGGCTTCTGGCGAGGCCTTAGGAAGCTTACAATCATGGCAGAAGGCAAAGGGGGAACCCATGTATCACATGGTGAGAGTGGGAGCAAAGGAGAGAGTGCAGGGAAGGTGCCCCATGCTGTTAAACAGCAAGATCTCCTGAGAACTCACTCACTGTCACGAGGACAGCACCAAGTCATGAGGGATCTGCCCTGCATGACCCAAATACCTCCTATCAGGCCCCATCTCCAACAAGGGGGATTACATCTCAACATGAGATTTGGAGGGGACATCCAAACTATATCACCTATTACATTGCGTGACTGTTCCCTGTCACACCTTTGGAAGTTAGAGGGGTGGGGGACAAGAGAAACTGAGGCAAATATGAAGCTTATGCTCGCTGAGCTGTGAGTAATAAGTCCTTTGTCTCTTACACAGGTGTTTTCTGTTTTCTGCCAGCATCCATGAAAGCATGGCCAGCTAAATTGTTAGCTTGCAAGGAAGGTTAGACCTCTTCACTATTTTTGACTTGTATGTCTTATAGTCCAACACCCTATAGGATCTGACAGAATCAGGTAGTCACCATCCAGGATAGAAATTCCCGGTAGCACTAAGCTCTTATGCTAGGCCATTTTATAGGCCAGTTCATAGATTGCTGCCTTTGGATCAGGTCCTCCTTCTTGGATCAGTCATCTGTGGTTAAGTTTTTAAGGTCATTGTGTTCAAATATTTGGGCCTATGAATGAGGAACTCATTAAAAGGAGGCTGTAGGAAAACCCTTTAGGTTATCAGAAGCAGACTTGGAAACTTGTGCCTTTCATAGACTTTCCTGTGCTTTCTGAGATTTTTGCCAACAGCAATGAGTGTATGTCTTCTGCAACTCATCAGTTTTCTGCCTAAAGAGGAAGCCTTTGATAAATCTTCTAATACCTGATATCTGAAAGAATGCTTGGTTTGCTGTCATGGTTCTCTTAGCATTTATTTCTCCATTGGAAGAGCAGCCATGAGGTTGACTGGGACTACCCCCACTGCCAGGTTCAGGTATGTACCCTCATTGGCTTAAATCAGTCAGCAAAATTCCTTCCCTTCTGTCCCAGTGATTGATGCAGAGGTAAATGTCAATGGCTTATGACTTTAGGCCATTGCTTGGGAAGCTTGATTTTTCTGAATAATCTGGTATGGGAATGTGAACCCTAAACCATAGCTTCCATTTTGTCCTCAAGAGGGAAGCTAGTGTAAAGTTAAAGGTGGCGCTTAAAAGAAGGTAGATCCAAGAGAATATAAAAAATTGGAGCCAGAGTCCTAATCAGACTGTCTCCAAAGTCTACATAATTTCTGGGCTTTCAGTTGTATAAGCCAATAAATTAACCTTATTGTTAATGCCAGTTTGAGTTGGGTTTTCTATTACTTACCACCAAAATCATCCTGAGGGATACATTTACCAGTTTTTAGAACATCTGAGATCACTCGTGGGTTAATGTTCTGAGATTATAGAGGCGATGCAGACATCTTTCTGAAGTTAGGTCAGTGCACATTGGGCCTGGAGCATGTCACTACTCTTTTTCCAGCACCTGGCACATAGTATGTGCTCCTACACATTTGTGGGATGAATCAATAAATACTGCCTGTTGCTCCCCAGAATTTATCTGTTATGTTCCTGACTCTGGTCACTCTTCAAAAATTTCTGCTCTTTCCACCAGCAGTGGCTACCCTTATCATCTTGGGCTCCACATTCTCCAGGGATGGGTTTTCACACTGGTGATTCAGCAGCCAGGCCATACTACTTAATCAAAAGTTATAATTTTGGTTTGAACTGTTCAGTGGTTCATTGTAATCTACAGCTCACATCTTGTGGTAAAAGGACAGAGTAACTAATTTTGCTTCAGTACAATGTTATTTTCTTTTTTTTAAACTTTCTTTTTTTAAAATTAATTTTAATTTTTATTTTAAGTTCTAGGGTACACGTGCAGGATGTGTAGGCTTGTTACATAGGTAAACGTGTGCAATGGTGGTTTGCTGCACCTATGAACCCATCATCTAGGTATTAAGCCCAGCATACATTGGCTATTTTCCCCAATGCTCTCCCTCCCCCAACCCCACCCTGTGGCAGGCCCCAGTGTGTGCCATTTCCTTCTCTGTGTCCATGTGTTCTCACCATGCAGCTCTCACTTATAAGTGAGAACACGTCGTGTTTGGTTTTATGTTCCTGCATTAACTCGCTAAGGATAATAGCTTCCAGCTCTATCCATGTCCCTGCAGAGGACATGATCTCATTCCTTTTTATGGCTGTATAGTATTCCATGGTGTATATGAGGTACAACGTTATTTTCTTCAGAACATAATCAGACCTAGAGTTGTGTTTTAGATCTCAGAACTTCCCGATTTAAGTACAAAATAATAATTATTATTATAACATCTTTATAACTGAAAACTTCCAGATAAAAAAATTAAGACACAGATGACCTTTCCCAATGTACAGGTCACTCTTCCATCTGTTTTAAGTGGAAGGACTAACAGGAATCACACCCCAAGTGAGAGAATAATTAGAATAACAAGGTTAGAACCGCCTTGCTAACCACGGCCAAGGCTGTGTTAAGATGACGAAGAATCCTGGTCAGACCACAAGTTAATACTCTCAGCTCGCCAGGCCACATGCTTGCTGATACCAGGATTTTCTAGTGGATGTGGGAAACAGTTGAAATTGGAATATCTGGGTCAGCACAACTTAATGTGCACTATGACAAAAATCTAACTTGAGCAGCCTTCCCCAGTGTTCAGAGTGTTCTCTTCTTCTCGTTCAGATGCTTTGGTCCACCGCAAACATGAGACAGTTTCTCCTAATGTCCTCTATGAACAGGAAATTCACAAGTGGCAACAAGTAGGTAGCAGCGTTATTATGCAAAGACCAACCATCTAGGAATAAGGCAGAAAGGCTTCTCTCCTCAAATGGGGCACTATTTATACCACTCAACCCACCCATGCACCTTGGAATGTCTTTCTGGAGTCTTAAAGGTAGTTCCCAGAGAAACCCAGATTAATGATTGACTTAAAGTTAAGCTAGACTTTAAAGCCATGTGTCATTGGGGAGAACAAAGGGCCTGCTGAAGTTTCACACTAAGGGTCTCAGTCCTGCTCAAATTTGAATTCAAAGAAATCCTTTTGCCAACTAAATTCTCCATAGTTTCTCTGATTGGGTTGCATTTCAATCTTTATTATTTCATTAATGTAGCTTTAGGTACACTTATTTTCCTAAAGTCCAGGTTATTTCTAATTCATTCTATATTTAGAAGTCCAAAATATCATCATCAGTTTCCCTGAAGCATCCTGGGTGGTTAAGATTATCAATAGACTCTTCAGGCTAGGAAAAAAAAAAAATTCCTGTTAACTATTTCCCCATGGTATCCTTCCCAGCAGTAAAACTTGCAGCAAAGCTACTTGATTTCTTAGGCACTCATTTTTTTTTCTATAATGAGACTGCCAACAGATGCCCATATAATGAAAATCTCCATTGACTACCATGGATCATCTCTATCCGAGTTTTGTAATCTGCATCAAGAAAGCATTTTCAATATCCTCTGTCTTTCTGGATGGTCTGTTTCCCCTTTTGTTGTTATACAAATCCTCTTCACCATGCTTCCACCTTCATGTGTGTGCATTTCTGTTCAGCAGTATATCCTCTTACCCTTATTATAGCAGTTGATTATATGTACTTTGCTTTATTATTCTTTTCTCTAGTGTTTTTTTTCTTCTAAGCATGGATTTATTCCATCCAGCTGGTTCCAAGAATAGGAACCATATCTTCTAATTCTTCTTATGCCTCTAAATACCACTTAGCATATTGAAGATGCCTAATAAATATGCTTCCCTGGTAATATCAGCTTTCTGGTCTTAGCTTCATTTGCATTAATTTGCTTTCCTTTAAAAAATGCCTCAAATTTATTTGTTATAATTTAGATGTAAATTGTTTAGAAAACATTCTCAGGCCTCTTATAAACTCATTTCACCTAGTTACAGATACACTTAGCTGGATTTTGACTGGAAAGGAATCTTGGATGTATGAGCTGTGACATGACTATATTCCTATCTTAACTCATCATCTCACCAATGGCTTTTCATTACTGCAACTCTAACTGGTTTATTATGGGTGGAGTTTAACTAAGAAACAACTTTTATCCTTCTTCCACGTCTGGCCTTAATTATTGTACTTGTTCAGATTTCCCTTCTATGCCTCCTTGGTGACAACTTGGGCAAACCACACAGCCTTTCAGTCAATTTCATAGTGTTAACAAACAGGCTCATTTTCAAGTACAAAATAAAATAGCACAACCCAATCTAATGTAAAAACTTAAATCTTCCATCTAATGGAAGCTCCTTCCCCAATACACCCCCTTCTTCACCTTGTCCCAGAGTCTCTCAGAGGAAACGTGATTCCTCAGGGCTGTAGACAGGCAATGAAGCATGGCCTGATTCCCTTTTGGTTCTTCACAGCCCCCCACTCAGCACGTGGTTCTCAGACTCTTACAGAGTTGGGCTGTCAAAAAGGGAGGAGGGGTAGACGGTGACCGAGTTTCTAATTTGGCTGCTACTTGTACGATGTCAGAGTTCCCGGTATGGCAAATGCCCCATTGCTGAATTTCTTTAGATGGTGTGTTTTGTAGGTAATTGGGGACCCTCCCCACTAAACCCCCCACCCAACACAGAGACTCTGTCCTGCACACGGGAGTGTGTTCTCTGGCTGACCTCTTGTGACACCCTCTCAGTTCTTTGCTCCAGTCATATACTCCACTGAAGTTTCCTTCACTGGGGGGTCCCTGATCCTGATTCCTGTCAAGAGGCCCCTAGAATGGGTACCCCCAGTGGCATCACATGGCTCAGAAAATCTTCATCCTGACTTGGGCTGATAGAAGTGCAGCTGACTCACTCTATTGTCTTTTCAGCTCATTTATTCTCCAGGGACAGTTACTATCTTGGAGGACAGTCCAGGTTCTCTCAAGAACTCTTTCTTGCTCCATCTCCTAAGATCATTTCCTAGTGGACTAAGATGCTGGTCTCTCCAATACAAGGAGTTGTATCAAAACCCCTTCCACTTAGCTGGGAGGGTTTTCAGGGAACTGGGGGAGGCAGACCACCCTCCTTTCCTTTTCCATGGAGATGGAGACTGGAAAAATCACTCCCATGAATTTCTCTGAAGAATCTTCTGTCTTGTGTGCAGCAGGCTGTGAATGATGGGCTAAGGTTCCCAGACCAGTTCAGGCCACTTCTTGCCTCGCTAGTCCTGCAGGGAGGGTCTTTGAAGTATGGGACATGTAACTCTTCTGGTTTTGGCCTTGGAGATGTCAGATGAAGTCTCAGTTAACACCATGTCATGATACAAAAACAATTTGTGGCACTAAAAGTCTCATGTTTCCTTAATAAAAAATAAAGTATAAGTGCACACATTCCTTTAATGTTTATTCCAGATTATTTTACATGATTCTTATAGGTGAAGCAAGGCATTTCCAAAGCCCAGATGTTTATTCTCTTCTTATTCTAATATCATACCTTTTACCACCAAATTCAAAACATATGATTACAAAATTAGATAGGTAAATATTAGAGTGTAGACTTGTTGAATAATATTTGAGCTCAGTATTCTTCATGTTGACACCTCTTTTGGTTGAACAGTTAATATTTGCATTGAAATATTCTTTAGTTAAGAAAACCTGCTATAAAGAGAAGCATATTGTGTGCAATTCTTGGCTTTAGTGATTCTGATTTCTCATATGTTTTTGAGATATCTTAATGCTGAGAATTGGATTCACTCCATAGAGTTTCATATCAGGTGAACTGCTCAGGTTTGGGACCTTGGACAAGGCCTTTTATATGGGACTTGGTTGTATTATCTTTAAATTGAGAAGATTTTACTGGGTAATCTTTAAAGTCTTTCAAGCCTTGAATAGTTTGCCACATTTGGATGATATACATTCCTGTTGGTGTGACTTGAAAAGAAAGCTTAAAAAATGGTAACTGATTTTTAAAATACATCTGATTCAATATTTGCACTAACAGTGTTGTTAGACACAGAACTTCATCATTCACAAATTCATCATATAATTCGTTCAGCCTTTAATTTTATCATGTAATATTGCTATATTTTTAGTAATGAAAAGTTAATGATCAGTGACTTTAATTATATGCTTGTTCTAATTCTAGTATTCTCCCTTTCTTCACTGGTTGTAAAAGAAGTTACTAGACATTTCTCTTAGGCTATATATGTGTGTGTGTGTGTGTGTATACATATACATATATTTGTACAACCACTAGATAATAGATTAAGGTTTCTCATAAACAGTGAGCATAACACCGCCAAAACTGAACTCAGAATGTCTCCCTAAAGTCTGCTCCTCAGGCTTTCCTACCATATGAAATGACACCAAGCCACAAACCAGGAGTCTCCTATGACTCTTTTCTTTCTCTCACCTTTGACATCCGATCAGCTAGAAAATCCTTGGCTCAGCCTCCAAAGTTGATCTCAGATTAGTTCATTGCTCTCCACCTCCTCTATTTCACCAATTCTGCCAGTCCTTCCCTGGATTAAGGCAGAAACCACTTCAGTGTTCTCTCAGCTTCTTTTACCCCTAGGCTCTGCATAGCAGCCACAGTGGTCTTTCAACACCTAAACCACTTCACTTTCCTCCTCTCCCTAAAATCTTCCAGTGGCATTTGCTTGCACTTAGAACAAAATCCAAGCTCCTTATTACGGCATGTTAGTTAAGGTGATACTGGCTGTAGTGGTAAGTACAACTCAAATGTTCAGTGCTTCCTTCACACATGAAAACATATCCCTGGGTCAGGTAATAGTTTGGTGCACGTGTTCCTGGTTTTGAGCAGTTTTCCTCTACTTGGTGATTCAGGGACCCAGGTTTTTTCTTCTTGTGATCCTGTCATCTGCTATGGCCTCAAAGCCTTCTGCATCCAGCTGGCAGATGGAGGAAGAGAGAATGGAAAAGGCACACCCATTTTTTAACTGCTGTGACATTAATACGACCCCATTACAGCAGCTCACATTCCACAGATGAGAACTGGTCGTGATAACCTACAGGCCACATTTGGCAGGCTTCCAAATTACCGCCCCCCCCCCAACCCTGGGGTAGGTCTTATGATTCATGGAGTATATCCTGTCCTGAGTGAAGAATCTTATTGTGAGTTTCTCTGTTAGCACACTGATTAATACATATCCTACTGACAGTGAAAAGGATGCTGATGTGTTTCTGAATCATGAAGTTTTGCTGATTTGTTTCTGAATCATGAAGTTTTACTGACTGTCTTGCACATAGCACATTTTAGCCTGTATGATGTCATCTGCAGCCAATGATTGTAACCTCTGTATTGTAGCCTCCACTGAACAGGACAACTCTGGTATAAGGAGTCCTCCTACCTTCTTCGAAACTTTCCCATAAAAGCCTTCCAGCTTGTAGCAGACTCTGGCACACACGCAACTTTGTTGGAATGTCTTCCCGGGGGGACCCTCACAAATTATTTCTGCCCCAACAGCCTTAATTTCAGTTAAGAGTCACATGAACTTCCCTAGAAGCTAGTGGGGGGAGCGAGAAATGTAGTCTCTGTCAGGGAGACGCTTTCTAGGCAGTGAAAAGCGCTATGGAGGGCAGTCTGAATCCTTGGTGACTAGCCAGCTAGCCATCCTGCCACACATGACTTGCCTCTGCCCTCCTTTCTAACCTCCTCGCATCCCTTTCCCTGGCTATGGTCTAGCCACACCGGCCTCCTTCCTCCTCTAATCTCAGACTCACTCTTGCCTTAGGACTTTTGTGTTGTTCTCTCCCTTCTGCCTGGAAAGTTTTGTTCCCAGACCTTTGCCTGGGTATTTCTCTTTAACACTCAAGCCTCAGTTCAAATGCCATCCCCTCAGGAGCCCCTTCCTGACTACCCAATACAGACACATCACCAGGTTTAGTTGTCTTTACAGCATGAATCAACTATCTGGAATTATCTGTGCTTTTTAACTCAGTTATTGTCTACTGTTCACCTACCCACCATCTGCATAATGTAAACTCCATGCCTGACTGTCTTGCTCTCTGCTGTCTATATGTCCAGCACACAAAATGTGACTGGCACATATATGTCACTCAATACATATTTATTAAATGAATGGATACAATATTTTGGTCGTGGATTCAAATCAATAAAGAATAGTTGGTATAGGAGCACCGGTGCCACTCTACATTTTTAATCACTAAGGTTCAGTTGTGCTGATCAATCATTCAACCAGTAAAATCAACCATTTCTTCTGCATTAAATCCTCATTGTCCCATCCTGGAAGAACCTGGTAGTATATCTTAATCCAGTCAACCAACTAACCATCCAATTTATCCTGTTAGAAATCCTTCTGTGCAAATTATTTAAAAATGTACTTAAGTCTCTTGGAATTTTTTAAATAGTCTTTTCCTGACTAAATGTGAATCTGCATTGCAAGTGGTACATTCAAGTAATTCTTATTGCCACTAATAACACTACCGGGGAATACAAATAAACCAAGGCAAAGCAATTCTAATGGCTGCTCCACCAGCCAGTTTTAAAGCTGCTAATGGAACTTGAGGCGTTAGAGTTTTGTGTGTGCTCAGAATTTTAGAATGACTTCTTAATTCCTTTTCCTTATTATTCCCAGGGTAGAAATTCAAAGCCCTTTTGAATTCTTATTGATGAGATTACTGTCAAAAATATAGAATTTTATGAGCATATATTTTACAGTGAAACAAATACTTGTTTCAAAGCCAAAAGTCCTGAGTTTGAATTTTTTGGGTCTGCCATTTGTCAGCCATATGACCTTGGGCAGGTTGTTAATTTTTTTCTGTGCATCAGTTTCTCAGTCTGTACAAAACCAGTGATAATCCTCACAGGGCCTTTGTGAGATGTAAATGTGAGTGTTTAGCTTAAAGCCGACACTTAGGTGCTCAAACGATGTTAGTTTTTCTCCTTTACGGTATTCTTTACTCCATTTAGCCCAGAGTTCTTTAGAAGACGAAGTCTGACAGAGCAAAAGTTTTTAAAAATGTAGAACACTTTAACACAAAATTTCTCATACATGCACAGGGCTGAATTAGAAATGTTGGGGTCATTTCTTTCTCTCTTGCTCATGCATCTAATAAGTTATAAGCCATGTTGAGTCTACTCCTGAATTATTCCTGGAGACCATCCACTTATCTCTGGATACTATACCTCCTAACTTTCTCAGTAGGATAACTCCCAACTAGTCTCTTCAGCACCTTCTTTTTCAACTCTGTCCTCTATATTGTGTCACTGTTAGTTTTCTAAAATACTGATATAAACATATTGCTTTCCTTCTTATGGCTCAGAGCCCTCAGTTGCCCATAGGTTAAAATTTGTCCATGTACAATCTTAGCACGGTTTAGCTCTAAATAACTTCATTAGCCAAATTTTATTCCTTCCTACTCTCACTCACCCTACATTCTTGTTATACTGCCCTTTTCATTATTCCCCAGTCTGTCTTCTGTGAGCCTTTTTGCCTCGAAAAGCAGTTTATTTTCTATCTAGAATATTCTACCTTCTCTTCTCTGCCTGGTTAACTCCTACTCGTCCTTCAGGATCCAGGTCACATACTAATTCTTCAGCTCTGTTGTGCATGTGGACATTGGCAATGTCTGTGCTGTACCACTGTGTCTACTGCTGGAGTCCAGGCTTGTCTAGGTGAATCCTAAGGACTGGGGTGGAGATGGGTGGCCCCTTCTGCTGACAGCCTGGTAATGGCACATAAACATTCCATAAAATTTAAAACATTATTAAATTCATTTTACATTATATTACTTAATAAAGCAATTCATGTATTTCAGATTTGGAATCTGAAATAGAATTCAAATCAAAGTATATAATATTAAGATGCTAAAATAAACCACATTTAGCAATAAGAGATCTGCAAGTTCAGTCAAGGAAAAGTAACATAAACCACCTTCAAAAGCAAATTACTCAACAATAAAATTTGATCAAGGGTACAACATTAAAATCAGATACTGCCGTGTATGCTAATTATAAAGTATATAAAAGTTTAGCCTGTGATGGAAACATCTAGTGAAAGGTGGATAAAAGAATAAGGCTTAAGTCAATGATATTGCATTCCCTGATAATAAAAGTATAACATCTATTACAAACATCGTCTGCAAACTTAAAAAAAATTAGTTATTAATTGATCTGCCTGGAGAGAATGTTGCTTTTTACTGCTTTAGTCTGTCTGCCAAAAATCATTCAACAAACTGCTTCAGGGCATTCTCTGTCCTCTGAGCACTGTGCTAGGCATTGTGGAGATTATAAAGAAGTGTAAAAAGGTGCTTTCTGACCTCAAGGGGCTTTCAGTCTATTTCTTGTTCAGTTTAACTTCATCTCAGATTCCCTCTCCTAACCTTACATTCAAGGGTTTGGTTAATGAGTGCCATTCTCTATCCACACTGTTCTTCTAAATCCAGTATCAGCACTTGCATCCTTTCACATTTCACATCAGCTTGTTAAGTCCCATTCCAGTTAGGAGCACTCTGGCCTGCATCTGTCCCTCTTCCACAAGAGATGCAATTAACTGGTTAATATAGCCCCCATCTTGCCCCAGAGCTTTCACCACTGTCTATAAGGGTTAAGGCCCATCATTTATATTTAATTACCTTCACCTCTATCACCCTAAATCTTTCTCTACATACTCATGTTTCTGGAAAGAAATGAATCTTAATCCCATCTTCAGTTCCCATCTAGAAAGAACTTTGTTTTCTTCTCCTTTTTCTCTGGAAGACTCTTGAACTCCAAAATTACTCAGGGGAGGTGCTGTTACAAGTTAAGCTCTTTGACCTGAGTTTTCACTAAGATCTTTTTAGGAGAGAGGATGAATGAAACATAGGGTAGGTGGACAGAGGTAATTTAAGAACTTGGAGTGGGGTAGAAACTCCTGAAGGCATGAAGTAGCAGTTCGAAGAGGTGGGAGAGAGGACTAGTGATGTGCTGTTTAGTTTACAGTCTTCTCTAAAGTCTGGTCCTGAGTATTGAAATGGCTCCTCTCTTTAGGGTCTAGTTTCATGAACTCTGCTGCTAGACATTTTTTTCCAGTGAATATTTATTACCCCAACTGTAATCCTTCATTTAACATAATATAAAAACTGTGGGAAAAGAGAGCAATTAGTAATAAATCATCATCTCATCCATTAGCAGTAAATAATACCACTTTGTCAAAGTCAATCATCAAGCAGTCAGCTAGAGGTGATTATGTGTGCTACCCAAGTGGATTCAGTCCAAAAACAAACCACAGCTCCCGTTTATTATCCTAATTATGCCTTAATATGATGCCATCTTTTTCTCCCATAAACTTGATGACAATAAAAGGGTAACAATGAAAATTGACAGGATAAGTGAGGAAGGAAGGGTAGCCTGAGATATGTCCTAGCCCTACCACTTATCAACCTCTCTAATTTCTGATGCTGAAAAAAGCTGTAAGACTCAAGGAGGGAGTTGAACAGAACAGGGAAACTCTTGATGTGTTGTGTGTACCATTATATGGAATAATCTTTTGCCATGAGTCTATTAATCAAATCAGAATACAGGCAGTTCTCACTTTCCATGGTACCATGTCAACTGAATTGTGTGCATAGCAGAACTGTGTCATTATTTTACATGGTTCAGTGGCAACCGAGATTGTTACCATGGAACTGTGCAAAAGAGAGGACACAGTGCTGATACACACACAATTCGGTTAACATAGAACCGTGCAAAGTGAGAACTGCTTGTAGTCTATGTAAAATAGCCCTTCACCCCAAACCTTTATTAACTTGAATTTTATCAGACTCTTTGGAAACAGTGGCACTGATGGGTAAATAAATGCAAAAGGTTTCTATGACATCCTCATCTGTTATCTAGGATGAAAGATGCACATCAGCTGGGTTGAGTGGATCCATGATGGGAAGATGAGACTTCTGTGCTGGAGAAGGTGAGAGAAGTATAGGATGGGGGCTCAAAGGCATAGTTTAAAGATCAGAGTTAGCTGGAGAAACCAGGTTGAAGGCTAGAGAAAGAATATTGGTATGGTGATTAATATGAAGGGCCCAGCTAAAGAAAATTAGGGCATTCTCCAGAACCGGAAGAAGGCCAGTCAAAGATTTGTTGGGTTAAAGTCTGGGGAATCCTCCCTGAATTAGCTGCTCAGGTGATGGTGCTGTTAGGATTGCAACCTGTTGTCCATACCTCCATAGAGGATTTGCACAGCCTAACATGAACTCAAGTGGTCCAACCAGCCACAGTGGTTTATCCCATGGGGACAGTCCTGACAAGGTGACTCTGCTGCCTGGGCACATGGAATTGTCCAAGGGTATTCTCCTAACCTGAGCTGGACCAGAGTCCCTTCCCTGTAGATCTGGAATTGAGAATGATTGAAAACAGTCAGATTCCTATGTGGGGGTTGGATCACTGAAAGCTTCCTTGCTGTGTGGTGGGTGTTTCTTCTCTGCCATGTACACCAAAGATGCAGAGCATGCCTTTTAGCTTTATTCTTTGGTCTCTGTGATGTGCAGATGGAATCAGAGATAAGAGATGAAGAGATGCTCTTGAATGCTCTTCTGGTTCCTGAATCTACTCTTTTGAGGTCAAGATATGCCCCTGTCTTGAGTTTCTGTAAGACATTCATGTACCCTATGCTAAACTCAACTTTTTGATTTAAACTTGTCTGAATACATTTCTGTTACTTGCAAGTAAATAATTACAACGTATGATAGGAGTCTAAAGGGCATAGGATAGATAGAATGAGAATTAATGAGATCTTGATTGGGAGGAAAAGCAGTTTAGACGAACAACAACAAAAAAATTACGATGATCCCCATTCCAAGGGCTGAGTCTAGGAGAGTGGCTTGTGGTCAGAAGGTTCACAAAAACCTTCAGTGATTAGAAATAGTCTTCAATGATCCAAGCTTATGCCATGTTGAGTGATATGAGATTTATTTATGATGGGCCTCAGCTGTACATAATCAGTGCCCTGTAATTAAAAAAGACCCACGAAATGAGGTCTAGGATCTTCTGGTCTTTATTCTTGAGTTTCATGTCCAACCATTTTCTGCCTCACGTCCTTTGCACCAACCAACCTCCAGCTGAACTTCTTTCAGTTCTTTTAATAGACCATGCGGTTCACAGCCCCTGTGCCTCCCACATAATATTCCTCCTGCCTGGAAGTCCTGTTTCTTCTCACATTTTCTACCTGGTGGTCTGTGAGATGTCCTTCCAGGCACCTCTTTTCTATATGCCTTCCCTGAACCCTCAACGCAGAGTAGATCTTTTCTTCCTTTATCTCACATACTGTCTTACCTACTTGTTTATACATTTTCCAGACAGACTCATAGTTCCTTCAGGGCAGACAGTATGTCTTAATCATTTTTATTTCCTCTATGTGAGCACAGTTCCTGGACCATATTATATGCTCAATAAGTATCTATTGACCCAACTTAATGAACCCCCTCAGGTTAGAATACAGATGAAGATCGTACATGAATTGCATCAGTGTGCTGATGTAGACTTGCTGAGGAAGGTAGACCTCTAGCAATCCGGAGATGAGAAACAGTGGTAACTCTTCAGGCATGGCTGTTTTGAAGAGAACAGCTTCTCTCTATCTGATTTTAAAAAACCTGTTCCAGGTTATGGAAGTAAAATGTCCCTCAGGTAAAAGTCAGAACATAGGCTGTAGGAACCTTCTTTTTGGAGGATGCTCTGAAAATAAGCCATCTAATCACACAGACACAGACAGCCCAGGATTGGAAGGAAATAGGATTTTGCTGATGCCTATTAAGCTGCAATATCTACATCTGAGTCTCTAGTCATGACTTCTGAGTGTCATTACATTTTCAGCTGCTGAACGGACATTGCCATCTTGAGTGTTTCCATAACTTCCGACTTAATGAGTGTAAAACTAACTCATCAGAATACCTTCTACCCCAGCTCCTTCTCTAGCCTCATTAAGGTGTCATCACTGTCTCATTCACCCAGTCTTAAATGCTGCAATTTTTTTCTCATAGCATCTGATTAACCTGAATCTTTTCTTTCTCCTATTGTGATGTCTTTTAATCCCTTCTCCCTCTCCAGTTTTACTGTCCCCATCCTCCTTCATTCTTGGACTTTCACAATAATACTAAAGTCTCCTAGCCTGAAGACATTTCACTCAACAATCTATCGTGTATGCCACCACAACTAAATTAGTCTTCCATTCTCATCATGTCAGTCTCCTGATAAAAATACCTGAAGCACCTAGCACAGTGCCATACAAAAAAGTTAATTAAAATTATAAACTTTATTGCAAGTGGGAATTCTGTCCATAATATAGAGCATGTGAATTGCTGCCAGGCCTATATTATTATAGATAAAAACATTATTTTATAGATTGTTAATACATTGCACTATAAAAAAAGGCTTTTTCAGTATTCTATGACCCTATGAGGTGGAAGCTGTATAAAGAGAAAAACAGTAACCATTCCTATTGAATGGAGCAAGCAAGATACTTACAATGCAATTTGTTTTATTCCAATGTATCTATTTATTCCATATATATTTATTATTTACTGTGTGCATGGTGGTAGGCTCTTGGGAGTGTTGAGGAGAGAAATATTTGGGTGAGGGGAGAAAAAGGATAATGGGACCCAGCCCCTGTCCCCCTACAGCTTATTGTCTTCTGGTCTTATCTTCTCTATTGGATCAGGAACTATAAGACAGAAGACAATGTCAGGATGATTGGCAGTTTGATAGGTGGATATGGTGGCAGCATGAATGTGGGTGGAGTAGGTAGGTTGAAGTTGGGGTGACAGAAGGATCAGCTTGACTTGAAGTGTGGCATGAGCAAAGGTTTATTCATCATTCATGATCTCAAGAAAAAGTCAAGGCCATCAAACTTGACTTTGGGTTTTCTATTTATATTAACTGCAATAGTGATTCTGCATGAGAAGCTGTAAGTTGGCTGTGATGACACTGTCGGTTTTTTGGGAAATTTTTAAACTCTTGTAATCCCACTGCCTTAAAGGCTCAGATGACATAATAACATGCCTATTAACTTGGTCTGGGCTTCCCCTGAAAGCAGAGCCTAAGGTGTGAGTACAAGTAATTTATTTAGGCAGTGATCTCAGAAAACAGAAGTGAGGGAACAGGGGAACAAGACAAGAATGGAGGAAAAACCTGATGAAAGAGCCTTCCTGAGTTGTTTAACACTGGGCCAGTTGGGGCTTCATCTCTCTGGGAGACCCTCTGAGGAAACTTGTAGGCCATCTCTCAAAATTTTGCGTAGGAGGGAGACATTTATGAGCCAACTTTGTCCTCCTTTGGAAGAGAGTAAAGTGCCCTGCACTTCCAGAGTGTCCTGCTGCTCTGGCAGAGAGAGCATCATTGGCCAAAGCATAAAATTGGAGAGATGTCACTGGACCCTAATGACTTGCATAGGAACTGTTACCCCAAGCTGGAACTTGAGGCAGCTGAGGACATATGGCTGGATGCAAAAGTTGCCTACCATGCCTATGCATCTACCTGGAGTGTGTATACCTCTTTGGAAATGAGGCAGAGTGTCCGGAGTAATTAAAGAGAGCTATTAAACATGGACTACCTTCCTGAAACCACCACTTTTATCCACAGATTTTTTTGGGAGGTTAAAAAGCCTCCACATTATTTATATGTAAGAACAAATATGGATACACTGTAGACTAAAATGTTAACTATGCAAAAAAATTTTAAGCCAAAAACCAAGACTTCAAAGAAATGCTGCTTCAGACTGGGCTCAAAGATGCCTGTATTTTATTTTTATGTTAACTCCCTATGACAGTTTATGTCAACTTAGCTAGGAGATGGCAACTAGTTACTGAGTAAACACTACTCTAGATGTTGTTGTGAAGGTCTTTTGTAGATGTGGCTAATATCTATAATCTGTTGACTTTAAGTAATAGAGATTATGTTCAATAATATGGGTGGGCTTCATCCAGTTAGTTGAAAGGCCTTCAGAGCAACAGTGAGGTTTCCTGAGGAAGAAGAAATTCCGCCTCAAGATTATAGCATCAGCTTCTGCCTGAGAGTTCCAGCCTACTGGGCTGCTCTACAGACTTCTGACTCACTAGTCCCCGCAACCACAGAAGCCAAACCTTGAAATAAATCTGTGTGTTTATATATATGTGTACATATATATAGTATATATGTATATGTGAGTATATGTGATATATACATATATATACTCATATATGTGCATATTTGTGTATATATAATCTTCATGCATTGGTTCTGTTTCTTTGGTAGAATCCGGACTGATATACAGTCATACCTCAGTATTCATGGCGTATCAGTCCAGGAACACCCCCACCCCGTGGGATGCTCAGGTCACTTATATAAGATGGTGTACTATTTGTGTATACCTTATGCACATCTTCCCATATACTTTAAATCATCTTTAGGTTCCTTATAATACCTAATACAATGTAAATGCTATGTAAATAGTTGTTAATACCATATTGTTTAGGGAATAATGATAAGACATACAATGTATAACTGTATCATCCATATACATTTATACATTTATTTATTCAATGTACAGCAATTTACATAGCATTTATTCATTTATTTATACATTGTATTTACCTTTATGTATACATTTATTTATACATTGTATAAATGCTACGTAAATAGTTGTTATACCATATTGTTTAGGGAATAATGACAAGAAAAGGAATTCCCAAATTTTTCTTTTCTGCATATTTTTTATCTATGGTTGGTTGAATCTATGGATGCTGAACCCACAGATACAGAGGGCCAACTGTAATTCTCTTCTGTTATTAGAAGAGCCTGGTAGAAATGTTTGGAAGGTACTAAGGAATGTTCTTTATATTTCTCAAAGCACTGCTGAGGAAGGGAAATAGGATCTGTCTCTTGTTTTGTTCTGCTCAGCGTGCTTTTTCTTTCTCCCTTTTTCCTTTTTTTTTTTTTTTTTTTTGAGACGGAGTCTCACTCTGTCCCCCGAGCTGGAGTGCAGTGGCCGGATCTCAGCTCATTGCAAGCTCCGCCTCCCGGGTTCACGCCATTCTCCTGTCTCAGCCTCCGGAGTAGCTAGGACTACAGGCGCCCGCCACCTCGCCAGCTAGTTTTTTGTATTTTTTAGTAGAGACGGGGTTTCACCATGTTAGCCAGGATAGTCTCGATCTCCTGACCTCGTGATCCGCCCGTCTCGGCCTCCCAAAGTGCTGGGATTACAGGCTTGAGCCACCGCGCCTGGCCTCTTTCTCTCTTTTTCTAGTAATAAAATCCCGTGGTCTTGTGGAGATTTTTGGCCCTGCACTTTATTTTTATTTATTTTACTTTTTGTTCGTTTTTTTGAAATACGATGTATATAGTTTTTTAAAAATACGATGTACATAATAGATGTACATAGTTTGGGAATACATGTGATAATTTAATATATTCACATAATTTGAAAGATCAAATCAGTGTACTTGAGATATCCATTACCTTAAACATTTGTCTTTTGTTGATGCTAGAAACATTTGAATTACTCCCTTCTACCTATTTTGAAATGTGCAGTAAAGTATTGTAAGATATAATCACCCTGCCGATCTATTGAACGCTAGATCTTATTTTTTTCTATCAAACTGTGTATTTGAACCCCTTAATCAACTTCTCTTCATCCCCCTCACCCCTACCCTTCCCAGCCTCTGGTAACCACTAATCTACTCTATCTTTATGAGATCAACTTTTTAAGCTTCTTCATGAGTGAGAACATGGAATATTTGTCTTTCTGTGCTTGGCTTACTTCACTTCATGTAGTGACTTCCAGTGTTATTCATGTTGCAACAAAGACAAGATTTTGTTCTTTTTTATGTCTGAATACTATTCCATTATGTACATATACACCACATTTTCTTTATCTTTTCATCCATTGATATTTTGGCTATTGCAAATAGTGCTGCACTGAGGGTGCAGATATCTCTTATATGTATTATTTTCCTTTCTTTTGGATATATACCCAGTAACGGAATTGCTGGACCATATGTAGTTCCAGTTTTAGTTTTTTAAGGAAGCTCTGTACTGTTCTCTAGAGTGGCTGCACCAGTCAACATTCCCACCAACAGGGTACAAGAGTTCCCCTCTCTCTGCATCCTTGCCAGCATCTATTATTGCCTCTCTCTCTCTCTTTTTTTTTTCAAAGCCATTTTAACTGGGATGAGATGGTATCTCATTGTGGTTTCGATTTGCATTTCTCTGATGATTAGTGATGTTGAGCATTTTTTCATATACCTGTTGGCCATTTGTATGTCATCTTTTGAGAAATGTCTATTGAGATCTTATGCCCATTTTTAAATTGGATCTTTTTTTTTTTGTTATTGAGTGCTCAAGCTCCTCATGTATTCTGGTTATTAATTCCTTGTCAAATGGATGGTTTGCAAATGTTTTCTCCCATTCTGCGGGTTGCCTCTTTACTTTTTTGATTGTTTCCTTTACTGTGCAGCAGCTTTTTAGCTTAATATGATCCCATTTGTCTATTTTTTTATTTGGTTGTCTGTGCTTTTAAGGTCTTACACAAAAAAATCTTTACCTAGGCCAATGTCTGGGAGCATTTCCCCAATGTTTTCTTTTAGTAGTTTCATAGTTTCAGTTCTTAGGTAAGTCTTTAGTCTATTTTGATTTGATTTTTGTATGTGATGACAGATAGGATATCATTTCATTCCTCTGTATATGGATACCCAGTTTTCCCCACACCATTTATTGAAGAGACTGTCTTTTCCCCAATTTATTTTCTTGGCACTTTGGCAAAAACCAGTTGGCTGTAAATATGTGGATTTATTTTTGAGTGATCAATGTGTCTGTATTTATGCCAGCACCATACTGTTTTGGTTACTATAGCTTTGTAATATATTTTGAAGTCAGGTAGCATAATACATCCAGCTTTATTCTTTTTGCTCAGGATTGCTTTGGTTATTCTGGGTCTCTTGTGGTTCCATACAAATTTTAGATTTTTTTCTATTTCTGTGAATAATGTCATTAGTATTTTGATAAGGATTGCATTTAATCTGTATATTGTTTTGGGTAGTATTGTCATTTTGACAATACTAATTATTCTAATCCAGGAATATGGAATACCTTTCCCTTGCTTTGTGTCTTCTTCAATTTCTTTCATCAGTGTTTTATAGCTTTCTTTGTATAGAACTTTCAATTCTTTGCTTAAATTGATTTCTAGGTAGTTTATATTCTTTGTAGCTATTGCAAATGGGATTGCTTTATTTATTTCTTTCTCAGATTGTTTGCTTTTGGTATATACAAATGCTACTGATATTGGATGTTGATTTTGTATCCTGCAACAGTACTGAATTTCTTTATTAGTTATAACAGTTTTTTTGGGGGGAATCTTTAGATTTTTCTAAGTAGATGATCCTGTCATCTGTGAACAAGACTAATTTGACTTTTTCCTTTCCAATTTGGAAGCTTATTTCTTTCTTTTGGCTAGTTGCTCTGACCAGGACTTCTAGTGTAATAATAAATGAAAATGACATTCTTGTTTGTTACAGATTTTAGAGAAAAGTCCCTCAATTTTTTTCCCCATTCAGTATGATATTAGCTGTGGGTTTGTCATATATGGCCTTTATTATTTTGAAGTATGTTCCTTCTAAACCCATTTTATGAGGATTTTTTATCATAAAGAGATGTTGCATTTTATCAAGTGCTTTTATGGCATCTATGGAAATAATCATATAATTTTTGTTCTTTGTTCTGTTAATGAGATGTATCATGTTTATTGATTTGCTTATGTTGAACTATCCTTGCATGCCTCGGATGAATTCTACTTGATTATGGTGAATTATTATTATTATTTTTTGAGACATTGTCCTGCTGTGACATCCAGGCTGCAGTGCAGTGGCACAATCTCACTGCACGCTCCATCTCCTGAGTTCAAGTGATCCTCCCACCTCAGCCTCCCAAGTAGCTGGGATTACAGGTGTGTGCCACCACGCCCAATTAATTTTTGTGTTTTTAGTAGAGGCAGGGTTTCACCATGTTAGCCAGGCTGCTTTTGAACTCCTGGTCTCAAGTGATCCTCCCTCTTCAGCCTCCCAAAGTGTTGGGATTACAGGCATGAGCTACCATGCCTGGTTGTGAATGATCTTTTTAATGTGTTGTTGAGTTCAGTTTGCTAGTATTTTGTTGAGGATTTTTGCATCTATATAAATCAATTTTATACTTTCAAACAATTTCTTATGGCTCATTAATGTCCATTTCTTTCTGACTGAAGAAACCCCTTTAAGATTTCTTGTAGGACAGGTCTGGTGTTGATAAAATCCCTCAGCTTTTGTTTGTCTGGGAAAGATTTTAGTTCTCCTTCATGTTTGAAGGACATTTTTGCCAGATATGCTATTCTAGGGTGAACGTTTTTTCCTTCAGCACTTTAAATATGTCATGCCACCCTTTCCTGGCCTATAAGATCAGACTTTCCACTGAAAAGTCTGCTGCCAGATACACTGGAGCTTCATTATATGTTGTTTCTTTTGTCTTGCTGCTTTTAGGATACTTTCTTTATCCTTGACCTTTGGGAGTTTGATTATTAAATGCCTTGAGGTAGTCTTCTTTGGGTTAAATCTGCTTGAAGTTCTACAACCTTCTTGTGATTGGTATTGTCATCTTTCTCTAGGCTTGGGAAGTTCTCCTATTTTTACTTTGAATAAACTTTCCATCCCCATTTCTTTCTCTACCTCTTCTTTAAGGCCAATAACTCTTAGATTTGTTTTTTTGAGACTATTTCTGGATCCCATAGGCATGTTTCATTGTTTCTTCTTATTTTTTCTTTTGTCTTCTCTGACTGTGTATCTTCAAATAGCCTTTCTTCAAGCTCACTAATTCTTTCTTCTGCTTGATGGATTCTGCTTTTAAAAGACTGTAATGCAGGGGGAGGGGCCAAGATGGCCTAATAGGTCTGCAGCTCCCAGTGAGACCAACGCAGAAGGCTGGTGATTTCTGCATTTCCAACTGAGGTACCCAGTTCATCTCACTGGAACTGGTTAGGCAGTGGGTGTAGCCACGGAGGGCAAGCAGAAGCAGGGTGGGGTGTTGCTTCATCCAGGAAGTTTAAGGATCCAGGTACCTCCCTCCCCAAACTAAGGGAAGCTGTGAGGGACTGTGCTACCTGGCTGGGTTACTCTGCCTTTCCCATGGTTTTTGCAATCTGCAGATCAGGAGATCCCCTCGTGTGCCTACACCACCAGGGCCCTGGGTTTCAAGCACAAAACTGGGTAGCTATGTGGGCAGACACCGAGCTAGCTGCAGGAGTATTTTTTCGTACCCCAGTAGTGCCTGGAACCCCAGTGAGACAGAACCGTTCACTCCCCTGGAAAGGGGACTGAAGCCAGGGAGGCAAGTGGTCTCGCTCATCAGATCCAACTCCCATGGAGCCCAGCAAGCTAAGAAGCACTGGCTTGAAATTCTTGCTGCCAGCACAGCAGTCTGAAGTCAACCTGGGATGATTAAACTTGATAGGAAGAGGGGCATCTACCATTACTGAGGCTTTAGTAGGTGGTTTTTCCTGATAGCACTAAGGAGGCTGGGAGGTCTGGGTTGGGCATGGCAAAGTGGCTGTGACCAGACTGCTTCTCTAGATTCTTCCTCACTGGGCAAGGAATCTCTGAAAGAAAGGTAACAGCCCCAGTTAGGGACTTACAAATAAAACCCCCATCTCCCTGGGACAGAGCACCTGGGAGAAGGGGCAGCTGTAGGTGCAGCTTCAGCAGATGTTATTGTTCCTGCTTGTTGGCTCTGAAGAGAGCAGCTGATCCTGACAAGAGGGATTCTCCCAGCACAGTGCACCAGCTCTGCCAAGGGACAGATTGCCTCCTCAAGTGGATCCCTGACCCCTGTTCCTCCTGACTTGGAGAGATCTTCCAACAGGGGTCGACAGACACCTCATACAGGAGAACTCTGGCTGGCATCAGGCCAGTGCCCTTCTGGAATGAAGCTTCCAGAAGAAGGAGCAGGCAGTAATCTTGCTGTTCTGCAGCCTCCATTGGGGATACCCAGGCAAACACGATCTGGAGTGGACCCCCAGCAAACTACAGCAGACCTGCAGAAAAGGGACCTAGTAGAAGAAAAACTAACAAACAAAAAGCAACAACATCAACATCAACATAAAGGACCCCTACACAAAAACCCCATCCAAAGGTCATCAGCCTCAAAGATCAAAGGTAGATAAATCCATGAAGATGAAGAAAAACCAGTGCAAAAATGCTGAAAATTCCAAAAACCAAAATACCTCTTCTCCTCCAAAGGATCACAACTCCTCTCCAATAAGAACACAAAACTGGTCGGAGAAAGAGATTGATGAATTGACAGAAGTAGGCTTCAGAAGGTGGGTAATAACAAACTCCTCTGAGCTAAAGGAGCAAGTTCTAATCCAATGCAAGGAAGCTAAGAGCCTTGATAAAAGGTTCCAGGAACTGCTAACTAGAATAACCAGTTTAGAGAGGAACATAAATGACCTGATGGAGCTGAAAAACACAGCACAAGAACTTCATGAAGCATACCCAAGTATCAATAATCAATCAAGTGGAAGAAATGATATCAGAGATTGAAGATCAACTTACTGAAATAAGGCATGAAGACAAGATTAGAGAAAAATAATGAAAAGGAATGAACAAAGCCTCCAAGAAATATGGGACTATGTGAAAAGACCAAACCTACGATTGATTGGTGTACCTGAAAGTGACAGGGAGAATGGAACCAAATTGGAAAACATACTTCAGGATGTTACCCAGGAGAACTTCCTCAATCTAGAAAGACAGGCCAATATTCAAATTCAGGAAATATAGAGAACACCACAAAGACATTCCTTGAGAAGAGCAACCCCAAGACACATAATCATCAGATTCTCCAAGGTTGAAATGAGGAAAAAATGTTAAGGGCAGTCAGAAAGAAAGGTCAGGTTACCTACAAAGGGAAGCCCATCAGACTAACAGTGGATCTCTCTGCAGAAACCCTACAAGACAGAAGACAGGGGAGACCAATATTCAACATTCTTAAAGAAAAGAATGTTCAACCCAGAATTTCATATCCAGTCAAACTAAGCTTCATAAGTGAAGGAGAAATAAAATCCTTTACAGACAAGCAAATGCTGAGGGATTTTGTCACCACCAGGCTTGCCTTACGAGAAGGAAGCACTAAATATAAAAAGACAAAACAGGTTCCAGCCATTGCAAAAACACACCAAAATATAAAGATCGATGACACTGTAAAGAAACTGCATCAACTAATGTGCAAAATAACCAACTGGCATCATGATGACAGGATCAAATTCACACATAACAATATTAGCCTTAAATGTAAATGGGCCAAATGCCCCAATTAAAAGACACAGACTGGCAAACTGAATAAAGAGTCAAGACCCATCAGTGTGCTGTATTCAGGAGACCCATGTCATGTGTAAAGACACACATAGGCTCAAAATGAAGGGATGGAAGAATATTTACCAAGCAAATGTAAAGCAAGAAAAGGCAATGGTTTCAATCATAGTCTGTGATAAAACAGACTTTAAGCAGAGACACAATAAAAAAAGAAAATTTCAGGCCTATATGCCTGATGAACATCAATGCGAAAATCCTCAGTAAAATACTGCAAACTGAATCCAGCAGCACATCAAAAAGCTTATCCACGGAGCAAGTCAGCTTTATCCCTGGAATGCAAGGATAGTTCAATGTATGCAAATCAATAAACATAATCCATCACATAAACAGAACCAATGACAAAAACCACACATTTGTCTCAATAGATGCAGAAAAGGCCTTCAATAAAATTCAACACCGCTTCATGCTAAAAACACTCAATAAACTAGGTATTGATGGAACATATCTCAAAATAATAAGAGCTATTTATGACAAACCCACAGCCAGTATCATGCTGGATAGGCAAAAGCTGGAAGCATTCCCTTTGAAAACCAGCACAAGACAAGGATGCTGTCTTTCACCACCCCTATTCAACATAGTACTGGAAGTTCTGGCCAGGGCAATTAGGCAAGAGAAAGAAATAAAGGGTATTCAAATAGGAAGAGAGGAAGTCAAATTGTCTCTGTTTGCAGACGATGTGATTGTATATTTAGAAAACCCCATCATCTCAGCCCCAAAACTCCTTAAGCTGATAAACAACTTCAGCAAAGTCTCAGGATACAAAATCAATGTGCAAGATTCACAAACATTCCAAAACACCAACAACAGACAAGCAGAGAGCCAACTCATAAGTGAACTCCCATTCACAATTGCTACAGAGAGAATAAAATACTTAGGAATACAACTTACGAGGGATGTGAAGGACCTGTTCAAGGAGAACTACAAACCACTGCTCAAGGAAATAAGAGAGGGCACAAACAAATGGAAAAATATTCCGTGCTCATGGATAGGAAGAATCAATATCGTGAAAATGGCCATAGTGCCCAAAGTAATTTATAGATTCAATGCTAGTTCCATCAAGCTACCAATGACTTCCTTCACAGAATTGGGAAAAACTACTTTAAATTTTATATAGAACCAAAAAAGAGCCCATGTAGCCAAGACAATCCTAAGCAAAACGAACAGAGCTGGAGTCATCACATTACCTGACTTCAAACTATACTACAAGGCTACAGTAACCAAAACGGCTTTGTCCTGGTACCAAAACAGATATATAGACCAATGGAACAGAACAGATACCTCAGAAATAACACCACACATGTACAACCATCTGATCTTCGACAAACCTGACAAAAACAAGAAATGGGGAAAGGATTCCATATTTAATGAATGGAGCTGGAAAAACTGGCTAGCCATATGCAGAAAGCAGAAACTGGACCCCTTCCTTACGCCTTATACAAAAATTAACTCAAGAGGGATTGAAGACTTAAATGTAAAACCCAAAACCATAAAAACCCTAGAAGAAAACCTACGCAATACCATTCAGGACATAGGAATGGGCAAAGACTTCATGACTAAAACATCAAAAGCAATTGCAACAAAAGCCCAAATTGGCAAATGGGATCTAATCAAACTAAAGAGCTTCTGCACAGCAAAAGAAACTGTCATCAGAGTGGGCAGGCAACCTACAGAATGGGAAAAAATTTTTGCAAGCTACCCATCTAGCAAAGGACTAATATACAGAATCTACAAGGAACTTAATTTTACAAGAAAAAAAACCAACCCCATCAAAAAGTGAGCAAAGGATATGAGCAGACACTTTCCAAAAGAAGACAGTTATGTGGCCAACAAACATGAAAAAAAGCTCATCATCACTGGTCATTAGAGAAATACAAATCAAAACCATAATGAGATACCATCTCATGCCAGTTAGAATGGTGATCATTAAAAAGTCAGGAAACAACAGATGCTGGCAAGGCTATGGAGAAATAGGAACGCTTTTACACTGTTGGTGGGAGTGTAAATTAGTTCAATTATTGTGGAAGACAGTGTGGTGATTACTCAAGGATCTAGAACTGGAAATACCATTTGATCCAGCAATCCCATTACTGGGTGTGTACCCAAGAAGGTATAAATCATTCTGCTATAAAGATGCATGCACATGTATGTTTATTGCAGCAGTGTTTACAATAGCAAAGTCTTGGAACCAACCCAAATGCCCATCAATGATAGACTGGATAAAGAAAATGTGGCACATATATACCATGGAATACTATGCAGCCATGAAAAAGAATAAGTTCATGTCCTTTGCAGGGACATGGGTAAAGCCAGAAGTCATTCTCAGCAAACTGACACAGGAACAGAAAGCCAAACACCACATTTTCTCATTCATAAGTGGGGGTTGAACAATGGGAACACATGGGCACAGGGAGGGGAACATCACCGACTGGGGCCCGTTAGGGGGTGGGTTCCAAGGGGAGGGAGGGCATTAGGACAAATACCTGATGCATGCATGGCTTAAAACCTAGATGATGGGTTGATAGGTGCAGGAAACTGCCATGGCACATATATATCTATGTAAGAAACCTGCACGTTCTGCACATGTATCCCAGAACTTAAAGTAAAAGAAATAAAAAAGGCTGTAATGCATCCTTCCATATGCCAATTGTATTTTTCAGCTCCAGAATTTCTGCTTGATTCTTTTTAATTATTTCAATCTCTTTGTTAAATTTATGTGATAGAATGCTGAATTCCTTCTCTGTGTTATCTTGAATTTGAGTTTCCTCAAAACAGCTGTTTTGGATTCTCTGTCTGAAAGGTGGAACATCTCTCCTTCTCCAGGATTGTTCTTGATACCTTATTTAGTTCATTTGGTGAGATCTTGTTTTCCTGAATGGTCTTGATACTTGTAGATGTTCATCTGTGCCCAGGCATTGAAGAGTTTGGTATTTATTGTAGCCTTCACTATCTGGGTTTGTTTGTACTCATCCTTCTCGGGAAGTCCTATTGAAAAGGATTTGGGTGTTGTGGTCTAAGCTGTTATCTGCTCTAGGGGGCATCCAGAGCCCAGTAACACTGTGGTTCTTGCAGACTCATAGGGGTACCACCTTGGTGGTTTTAGGCAAGATCTGGAAGAATTCTCTGGATTATCAGGCAGATACTCTTGTTTTCTTCCCTTACTTTCTTCCAAATAAATGGAGTCTCTCTGTACTCAGCCACCTGGAGCTGGGAGTGGAATGACACAAGCCCCTCTGGGGCCATTGCCACTTAGACTATGCTGGGTCAGACCTGAAGCCAGCATAGCAATGAGTCTTTTCCAAGGCCTACTGTAACTACTCCCTGGCTACTGTCTATGTTCACTCCAGGCCCTGGGGTTCTACAATCAGCAGGTGGCAAAACCAGTCAGGCCTATATCCTTTGCTTCAGGGCAATGGATTCCTCTAGGTCCTGGGCAGGTCCAGAGGTGCCATCCAGGAGCCAGAGATTAGAGTAAAAACCTTAAATGTCTACCTGGTGGTCCATTATACTGCAGTTGACCTGGCACTCAAATCACAAGATGCAGTCCGTCTCACTGTTTCCTATGCTTTCCGAAGGCAGAGGAGCCTCACCTCATGGCCAGTGCCACCACAGGCCCATGGGAAGTCCTGCCAGACTGCCACTGACGTTCCTTTAAGGCCCAAGGGCTCTTCAGTCAGCTTGTGGTAAATCCTGTCTGGCCTGGGACTCACCCTTCAGGCAGTGGCCTCCCCAGGAACCACGGCAGGTCCAGAAATGCCATCCAAAGGTCAAATCCTGGAACCAGGGACCTCGAGAGCCTGCTTAGTGCTCTATCTTCCTGTGGCTGAGATGATACCTAAGGTGCAAGACAAAGTTCCCTTTACTTTTCCCTCCACTTTTCTTAAGCAGTCTTGTCTTGTAGCCATCACAGCTGGGAATGTGTTGAGTCTCACCTGAAGCCAGCAAATCTGAGCTTCTTCCAAGGCCCTCACTACCTGGGTATCTCTGCTGGTTATTCAGGGCCCAAGGATTCTTTAGTTAGCAGGTGGTGAATCCTGTCATGACTAGGTCCTTCCCTTCAAGGCAGCAGTTTCCCTTGTGTCCCAAGGTTTGTCTAGAAATTTCATCTGGAGCTGGAGCCTGGAAAGGGGCCTCATGACTCTGACTGGTACCCTATCCTGATATGGCTGAGCTGGTATCCAAGATGCAAAACAAAGTTCTCCCTGCTCTCCCCGCTTCTCTCCTCAAGCGGAAGGAAAGGGTCTCTTTTGGAGCCATGAGCTGTGGAGCATAGGGTTAGGTGAGGGCTGATTCTAGCACTCTTTTAGCTGCACCAGCTGGTGTCTCAGTAGGTCATATGCCTTCGAGTCCACTGACTCTGGACCCAGTTCAGCACCAGAAGTCACTTACGAGTTGCAGTCCTTTTGGCCTAGACTGCCTTTCGAGTTTATTTAGAGCTCCAGAGTACTTTAACCCATGGTGGTGAGGCTTGTGAGAACTCAAGTTCCGACCACTGGGATTGGTGATTCCCCTCTGGCTAGGGCTGGTTTAAATGCTCCCTCGCTGCATTTGGTCCTATTTTACTTTCTGCTAGAATAGCGCAGCACTAAGTTCAGTGCTTTACAATGTTTCTGGGCACTCCTTCTCCCCAGTGCACAGAAATGCTCTCTGCACCATGCTTCCACTTCTGGGGGTTGTGGGAGAGGGGTGGTGTTGGTAATCAGTTGGCAAAGACTGATTTTCCTACCTCGTCAGTGCCTTTTTCAGCAATATAAAGTTAAAACCAGGTACTGCAAGTACTCACTTGATTTTTGGTTCTTATCAAAGTTTGGTTCTTTTCTTTTGTGTGTGTGCATAGATAGTTGTTAAATTGGTGTCCTAGTGGAGGAGACAGTCAGTGGAGCCTTCTATTCTTCCATCTTGTGTCGCCTCCCTCATGTATGTGCATTAGTGGTATTGACCTGTAGTTTTACTTTTTGTTGTGTCTTTGTTCCGTTTTGGTATTAAGGCAGTACTTGTTTTCTAGAATGAGTTTGGATGTTCCTCTTCAATTTTTTTTGAAAGGGTTGGAACAGAATTGGTATTAGTTCTTTAAATGTTTGACAGAATTCATCAGTGAAGAAATTAGGTCCTGGGAGACTTTTTATTATGGCTTCAGTCTCATTACTCATTATTGGTTTGTTGAGGTTTTCTATTTCTTCATGGCTCAATCTTGGGAGGTAGTATGTATCCAGAAATTTATCAGTTTCTTCTAGGTTTTTAAATTTGTTGGCATTTTTGTAGTTGTTCATTACAGTCTCTAATGATTCCATGTATTTCTGTGTTCTCAGCTGTTATGTCTTCTTTTTATTTCTGATTTTATGTGAGTCTTGTCTCTTTTTTAGTCTAAGTAAAGGTTTGTTGATTTTATTTATTTTTTCAAAAAACCAAATTTTCATTTCATTGATCTTCTGTATTTTTTAAAATCTCAATTTCATTTATTTCTGATCTGATCTCTATTATTCCTTTCCTTCTCCTAATTTTGAGTTTGGTTTTTTCTTGCTTTTCTAGTACCTTGAGGTGCATCATTAGGTTTTTTATCTAAAGTCTTTTAAATTTTTTGATATAGGCATTTATTACTATAAACTTTCCTGTTAATACTACTTTTGCTGTGTATCCCATAGATTTTGGCATGTTGTATTTCTATTTTCATTTGTTTCAAAAATTTTTTAAATAGCCTTTTAAACTTCTTCATTGACCCATTGCTTGTTCTGGAGAATGTTTTTTAAATTTCTATGTGTTTATGTATTTTCTGAGGTTCTTTTTGTTATTGATTTCTGGTTTTATTTCCTTGTGGTAGGAAAAGATACTTGATATGATTTCACTTTTTTGAATTTGTTCAGACTTGTTTTGTGGCCTAATATATGGTCTATTCTGGAGAATGTTCTATGTGCTGATGAAAAGAATGGGTATTCTGCAGCAGTTGGGTGAAATGCTTTATAAATGTCAGTTATACCTATTAGGTCCAGTGTGAAGTTTAACTCTGACATTTCTTTGTTGATTTTCAGTCTGAATGATCTGTCCATTACTGAGTGGGTGTTAAAATCCTCTACTATTATTATATTGCAGTGTATCTCTCCCTTTAGATCTATTAATGTTTGCTTTATATACTTGGGACCTGTGGTTTTGGGTGCATACATATTTAGAATTGTTATATCCTCTTGTTGAATTGACCTCTTTATCATTATATAGTGAACTTCTGTGTCTCTTTTTACAGTCTTTGATTCATAGTCTATTTTATCTAAGTATAGCTACTCCTGCCCTTTTTTGGTTTACGGTTGCATGGAATATCCTTTCCACCCCTTTTCTTTTAGTCTATTTGTGTCTTTGTAGGTGAAGTGGGTTTCTTGTAGGCAACATACAATTGGATCTTGTTTCTTTATTCATTCAACCACTCTATGCCTTGTAATTGTTGGAGAATTGAATCCATTTACATTCAGTGTTATTACTGATGAGTAAAGACTTAGTACTGCCATTTTGTTGTTTGTTTTCTGTTTGTTTTATAACTCCTCTCTTTCTTCCTTTATACTGTCTTCCTTTGTGGTTACATGACTATCTCTGGCAGTATGTTTTAATTGGTTGCTTCTTATTTTTAGTGATTCTATTACAGGTTTTTGCACTGTAGTTACCATAATGGCCCTGTACTTTGAATGAGATTGACTGACTCTCACTTCAGGAGTAGGTACTTGACCCACTCTAGCCAATCAAAAGGACACATTTTCTAGGTCACAGTGATTGGTTTAGGAATGGGAATGTGACTTAAGCTGGGCCAATAAGATTCCCCTTGGCATTTTTGCTTCAACTCTCAGGAAAGTGGCAGTTTATTGTATGGAATTTGCCAGCTGAAAGGGCAATGTAAAGCTGGAGACATGGACGAGGCCATCTCCTCTCCTTGTTACAGATCCTGCCTGAGAATAAAACCAGCAAACAGAGAAAGAGGCAGATTCCTGATGGCTTCATTTCAACCTTAGAATCTAGCTGTGTCCTAAATTTTTGTTTCATGTCCCAGGATAATCACCCCTGCCTCTTTTTCAGTTAGTTTAAGATGTTTTGAGCTGTGTTTTCTGACACGTGTACCCAAGTTCTGACTAACAGGGAAATTGAGCAGGAAAGCCGTGCCGTGGTAGAAGAGGTTACCATTATAGAGGGGGCTGAAAACAAGGCAAAAACTGCTGTATCAGGAGACATAAGAAAGATGTTATAGCATGAAACATAGGACACTGAAATAATTCCTTAATAGGAAAGTGTTTTTGCTCTTAGTGAGACAATCAAATCATAAGACAGCAGCTAAAGGCAACTTCTTAGGGGTTCAATTGCAATTTGTAGAATGCAGGTAGAAAATTTCCCCCCAAATATAAAACGATATTAAAATAGTTTTTACATATAAGTAATTTAATTGAATAGCAGGAGTTGTTTTTAGGACCAGACCATGTGATAAATCCCATAGTTAATTTTTGAAAATCCTGTTATTGAGGATACTGATAAAAGCAACCTCAATTCTTGGTCAGGTTGATCCATCCCTATTTTAGATACTAGGTGGACCCAATGGCCATTTCTTTAACATTTAGATTCTGACTGGCAAAAAGTTATGCTTTCATTGACAAGTAAAAGGAGCAGCTCTGAACTAGCATGGTAGACAGGTAAGTGAACTAGCATTTACTGCACAATAGCATGATAAATACTATCTTAGAGGTAGGTACAAGAACATTAAGAACAAAGAGCAGGGATATCTAAATCAGAGTGGGAGTTTTAGAAAGGTTCCTGGGAGACAAGACTTGAACTGCTGTTGTAGGATGAGAAATAGCTGCAGATGTGGTGTGGGGGTGAGGACATCCCAGACATCAAAAGTACAGAAACAGGAAAAATGTTAAGTAGCTCAGGATGGTAGAAATAAAACGTACATGTGGAAGAGGTGGGAAATGATGGTAGGAAGATAGGCAGAGGGCAACCACTAGGGAATTTGTGTGTCAAGCTTCAGAATTTGAACTCCAAACTGAAATTTATGGGGTACCACTGAAGAATTTTTAAACAGGTTATTGACCATTTATTTAAATTCTCTAAGACATAGACATATATTTTAAAAGCCATAATCACAGTTGAGGTTAGTCATAATTGCATGGCAAATAAGGAAATGAGCAATTGCTCTGATCTGTAGGGTGTTATAGGGAAAGCCTTGACTATCTATGAGGCTCTGATCAACAGGGCTTCCAAGCAGTGACTGGGTCATTGTTCTCATGGGGCTTCACCAAAAACCTTGAGCAGAAAGACAGCACTTTGAGAGAAGTAGGCTTTGTACCAGAAGGTGGTTACTGATTCAAATTCATGTATGTTGAGTCGCAGCGGGGGTCTTGACATTGATCTTCTGTACTCCTGGATCTGAAATAAATTCAGAAATACAGTTCTTTGTAATGAAAGCAAAAATAAGGGTGGGAAAGAAAGGCGAAATATAGAAAAGAATTAGGCTTACTTTAGTGAGAAATTCCCAGCAGGGTATTCTTTTAAGTAGCATGTACTCTGTTCTATTCCATTAATTTTAAAAGGAGGACCACTAGAAATGACTTATCTGAGTAACTCAAAAGATTCAGATCAGCTAGTCAACTAATGGGACCCAGGTCACCTTTTACATGAATGATGCATGAGTAGATGATAGATACAAAGAGCTTTGCTAAGTCTGCCGATGTTTAGTGTCTAAGAAATTGAAGGGTTTCAGTCAAATGAATAAAGATTCTTTCAATATAGTGATTTCCTGTATTTTGGGAGATTAACTAGTGTATGCTTCTGCTAGCAGTTTATTTTTCTGCTCTGACAAAGAGAAAAAAATTAAAGAAAAAGAAAGGTTGGTATGTACACATATTAGAAAGATGGAGGATTTATAGAACTGCACTATTTTACTGTTTCTGAACAACCCTTTTTTAATGGAAAAGAGACCTGTGACCTCATTTGCATTTCAAATATTCCTGGAGTGGAATGGTGAAGATCAATGAATTGATTGTCAGAGAAACAGCATGAGTGATAAATTTCTTAGTAAAGAAAAAAGAGACACAAAGAAGAAGGATACTGAGGTCTTCTTGATTCAGGAGTAATGGAACAAAAAGGTCTCAGTTCTATTCTTCTCATTTTTCTAAAATTTGAATAATCTTAGAGGATAAAATAAAAATGCTGACCTGAAAGTGTGGTTAAATATTTTCTCAGTGTATAATTATGTGGCACTTGAATATGTCCCAACATATATTTTAGTGGTGGGCTCTAGTTTCTCTTGTCTGGGGATATTTTGAGAGGCAATGCAATGTAATAGAAATTGGATTACATTTGGAAGCAGAAATCCACTTTTCTAGAAAGCCAGGCCTCAAATATTTAAGGCCAGAGGTTGCACATTTTTTCAGAAGGGTTAATAGTAGAACCATTTATTATATTCAGAGGACATTGCACTCCATTGTCTCCAACAAAATAATCACTTTAGCACATAATTGTCCCAAATCTAATCCTTAGCAGTCATCAACTGGGTTAGAGTATTTTGAATAGCATCGCATGTTTAATGCCAGTTGTCCTAAGTATGTGGAGCTACAGCAAATTAAGCACAGCTCCTTTTTATGACCCTTCTCCAATTCAAGCTGAAGGTCTGGTCTGTGCACCTTCCCTTCAGTTTGCTACATCTTGTTAACCGGTTTGAACAAAAAGAGACTTAGATAAGGAGATAAAGATCTACCCTGATTCATGGGCATATCTGATGGTTTGGTAGGTCGGGCAGTGACTTGGCAAGAACAAAGGTGGAGAATTGTTGACCTAGAGGTTTGGGGACTAGCTATATGGTTAGAAATCTCAGAATGAGCCCAGTGTTAGAGAATTTGTGTATCCTATATGGATGCTCATTGTAGTGGTTGATTTGTGTCTTCCTCCCAAAAAACACATCTGAGTCCTAACCTCTGGTACCTGTGAATGTGATCTTATTTGGAAAGAGGGTCTTAATAGATGTAATTAAGTTAAGGATTTCAAGATGAGGTCATCCTGGATTTATGGTAGATCCTTAATCCAATGACTGGTGTTCTTATAAGAGAAAAGAGAAGGAGATTTAAGACACATGGGGAGAAGGCCACATGAAGACAGAGGCAGACATTGGAGTCAGGCTGCCATAAGCCAAGAAGCAGCTGGAGCCACTAGAAACCAGAAGAGTGAAGGAAGAATATTCCCCTGGAACTTTTGGAGGAAGTATGGCCACGCCAACACCTTGATTTCAGACTTTTCCTCCACAATCTCTAGAACTGCAAGAGAATATATTTCTGTTATTTTAAACCACTAAATCTGAGATAATTAGTTATAACAGCCTTGGGGAAAAAACCTACTCATGAAAACAACCCCCCTCTGGAGACTCCAATTACTACCTTATCCCAAAAGGGGTGAAAAGGCAAAGCGGGGGGCTACGGTGTTGCTGGGTTGAATGACAGACATGGAGAAGAACTGCATATTCCAGGGAATGCCTCATACTTTTTTTTGTGAGCAGTGAGGGAAGAACAGGGACATGGAATTACTGAGTCTCCAGGTGTTCTAGAAGGGCTGTCTCTTGATGGAGAATGGGAACAGTGGAGATGGCACTGTATCAGCAGGGGAGACAAAAAAGCCACACGTTTCAGGCAGGGTGTGTGTGTGTGTGTGTGTGTCTGCATGCGTATGCATGTGTACAGATTTGAGAGAGTAAGAGGCTCTGGAGAAGTTATCAATACCTAGAGAGAAGAGGATATGGGGATTTTTAAAAAGTGTTTTTGTGGCTGGGTGCGGTGGCTCGTGCCTGTAATCCTAGCACTTTGGGAGGCTAAGGTGGGTGGATCACTTGAGGTTAGGAGTTCAAGACTAGCCTGGCCAACATGGCGAAACCCTGTGTCTACAAAAAATACAAAAATTAGCCAGGCATGGTGGCAGGCACCCAGCTACTTGGGAGTCTGAGGCAGAGAATTGCTCGAACCCAGGAGGTGGAGGTTGCAGTGAGCTGAGATCGTACCACTGCACTCCAGCCTGGGTGACAGAGCGAGACTCTGTCTCAATAAACAAATAAATAAATAAATAGTTTTTGTGAGTCATACATTTAATTTTCTCTAATACTCTTCAAAAGATAAAAGCAATTGGGATTGCTTTTTTTTAAAATGAACTTTATTTTTTAGAACAGTTTTAGATTTACAAAATAATTGAGAAGATGGTACAGAGAGTTTCCATATCCCTGTGATTGGTTTCACCTGTTATTAACATCTTACATTAGTATGATACATTTGTTATAATCAGTGAACCAATGTTTACATTATTATTAATGAAATCCCATAGTTTATTCAGATTTTGTTTTTTACATAAAGTCTTTTTCCTGCTCTAGGCTCCTGTGTTAGCCTGTTTTGTATCGCTATAAAGAAATACCTAAGACTGGGCAATTTATAAAGAAAAGAGGTTTATTTGGCTGATAGTCCTTCAGGCTGTACAAGATGGCACCAGCATCTGCCTGGCTTCTGGTGAGGTCTTGGGGAGCTTTCACTCATGGGGAAGGCAAAAGGGGGAGCCAGTGTGTCACAGGGCAAGAGAGGGGGCAAGAGAGAGGGGAGAAGTTTCCAAACTCTTAACAATCAGCTCTCGTGGTAACTCATTACCACAGGGAGGGCACCAAGCCATTCAGGAGAGATCCACCCCCATGACCCAAACACCACCTATAGGCCCCACCTCCAACACTAGGGATCACATTTTAACATGGGATCTGGAGGGGACAAACGTTCAAACGATATCAGATCCCATCCAGGAAACCCCATAACATTTAGTTGTAATGTGTCCGTAGACTCTTTTTGGCTGTGGTGGTTTTTTAAGCTTTCTTTTGATGATCTTAATAGTTTTGAGGAGTACTGGTCACGTATTTTGTAGGATGTTCCTTTATTGGAATTTGCCTGATGTTTTTCTTATGGCTAAACTGGGGTTCTAGGTTTTGAGAAGGAAGACCACAGAGGTAAAGTGCTATTTTTATTACATCATATCAAGGCTACAGATGACTGCCCTTTAAAGTCACTTGTTTTTTGAACTTTTCTTTAAAGTTCAAATACAACTGAGCTCTATGCAACAACTGGGCCTGAGGGACCATGGGATTTATTCTGGTTACAATGAACATCGAAGAAACGCCTTCTTATTAAAAAAATCAACAATCTTTACAGAAATACTATATATTGCTTTTAATGAAGACTGTCACAGTATAAAGACTGCTATTGAGCATCTGTATTACATTTCCTAGCTTGAGCTCTCTCTCCTTCGCTGGGCTCTGTTAGAGTTTGGAAAATGCTTTTGTGTATGTAAAATTTTGATCCCAATAATAAATTTGTGAGACAGATAAACCATGTATTATTGTACTGGTTTTATAGGAACAAGAGGGTCAAGGATTCTAAGTAACTTGCCCAAGATGACACAACAAGTAAGTGATGAGGATAGAATTCTGCACAAGGCCTGCTGGCTGCAAGTTATTGTCCCAGTGTATTAGTTTGCCAGGGCTGGCATAACAAAGTACTGCATGGCACAAACTGAGCAGCTTCAACAATAAACGGTTATTGTCTCACCAGTCTAGAGGCTAAAAGTCCAAGATGAAAGTATCAGCAGGGCCATGCTCCCCATCAGGTGCTGGGGAAGGATGTGTTCCAGGCATCTCTCCCAGCTTCTGGGAGTTCCTTGGCTTCTGGTAGCACAATTGCCATCCTCATGTGGTGCTCTCCCTGTGTGGATGTCTATTTCCTGCGTTTCTGATGTTAATTGTTGAGCTGCGCTGCCTCTCTGAGTGTCCCTTATTTCTTTTATTAGCACCTCGCTGTTTGGTTTCCACCAAAGGTCTAGCGCAGAGTTTGGAGGCACCCTGGTTTCAGAATCTCAAGATTGCATCTCCTGTGAGTGGGAAGAGTGTCTCCCCTGCATCCAGTGTTCTGCAAAGGTGCAGATGTTCCAAACAGCCCTGCTGACCAACTTCCTTTTAAAATGCCAGAGCCATTAAGTACAGTAAATTTGTTCTACTTGAGAAGGGTGGGTTGCAGTTGGCAGGAGTAAAAGCCTGCTACTTATTGGTCTAAAAACGTGTTTAGCAGCTACAAATAACCCTTTGGATTAATGGAATCAACAGTCTTTAGGTCTCCAGATGTAAAGAGGCCTTTTATTAGACATGCATTCATTTATTCAACAAGCCCTGGTGGCGGTTTGAGTTGAGCTAATGCTGATTTGACGCTGCTGTCCTTCCTCTTTAGGCTATCTTCAATAATTATTCTGTTATTGACACATCACTGACCCAGGCATGACTAATGGTTTAGTATTACTGAGAGATGCAGCTAAAGGTCAACTAAAAGGGGACGTGTGGGGAGTCACGCTGACATTTCTACTGTACAACAGTGGAGCAAATGGAGATTTTAAGGGGGTAGACCCCACTCAATCTTTACAGCAGACTTGAGTGCCATTACAGTGCTGCGTAATCGAATTTCTCCCTTTTCTGAAATCTTTGTTCCGCTTATTAATTAAGTGAAATGACACAACAGGGTGAGCACTGGAGGTCTGTGGCACACTTAGGTACATTGTTAGGATGGCGGCACAGGCTTGATTACAGTCAGCGCGCACAGTAGCAGGTTACTTATTGGGTAATAACACAGACCCAGGAGTGTCTTTGTAAGAGTTGAGAGAGGCATTTTCAGATACAGAAAAAAAAAAAAAAAATGTTTTTAATGAAATTTAGAAAATGGGGTCAGAGTATAATTTATTGACTATATCGTGCCCTCCAGCATCTGCAGAGATAGAAAGAAGCCAGGGAGGAAGAAAGAATGTAGAGCTCTAGGGTATTTCTCATTAGCTACATCCCCCCTTTTCATGTCCACCTGTAACCCTATGTCAATGCATTGGCTATTTTTCCAGGCAAGGTTTACTATCGTCTCCTCAAGATGCCCTTTTATTTTAAACACTGAAGGGCTTGCCTGTCAAATACTCTGGTCAATTGCTTTTTGCTGTTGTCAGTTTTCCAATGTGTAAAATGGGCAGGCGAGTCCTTGATGCAGTACTGCCTCACAGAGAACTTGAGTGAGGCAATGGGCCCAAAACTCTTTGTGTTCTGTGCTTGAAGACTTGCTGGCAAACATTAAAGTAATCCATAATCACAGATCCGTTCCATGCCCATTAAAGTGATACAACAAATGTTTCCTGAATGCACACAGGAACCCGAGCGGGACTTTTCTCTTTGGTGTCTGTGGTAGATACGGAGATGTGCTGCTCAATCATCTTTCAGGACTTAGGTCTGACTTCCCAGTCACTGGGCTGCAGGCAGATGGCTCACAGCATTCAGTTCCTTTCAGGGATGTCTCAGATGAGGAGAGCAGCCTCGAACAGGTCACAGCCCCTTCCTGGGCAGCTGCATCCAATGACTGGCTGATGAAGGGATAGAGAGGCCTGGCTCTCTCCCCAACTGGAACAGCACTGAGAGGTCTGTCCATCTTCACAATTCTCCAGTGGGCCAGCGAGATGTTCACTGAAACTTCACTGTAGCCCAGCTTTCTCCCTCTGCCTAGTCTTCCCGCTTCCCTTCCCTTCCCTCCCCTCCCCTCCTCTCCTGTGCCCTCTTCTCCCCTTTCTTTTCCTAAGAGTTAAATCCTAACAGCACTCCCTAAAAATGTTCTACACACTAATCTCTGTTTCAGAATCAGCTTCCTGAAAACCCCAAGCTGCAACATTCATAAAATTGTATATGTATCATGTACTATGCTCCAAATACAGAAGAGATTTGGGGACCGACTGGATGGGGTGGCAAAGACAATATGGTCCTCATTGATGAGAGAACTCTGGTTTGTGATTAGAGCTGTTATGTGGAATTTGCAGGCTGGAACACAGCTGCTCACAGCCCCCTGCTTTAATCTGGGATCTCATGGCCACATCCCCCTCAGAGCAAAACTCCTTTCAATTCTCTCCCCTTGAAGGCTGAACCATGCTGGGCCTGGTTTACTGGAACCATGACTGTTTTCCACAGCAGATGTTAATGAAGAATGGGCACATGAGGTCGAGAGTACTTTCTGATTGGCTAGTGCATTTTGAAGAGAACATTGAATCTATTAAAATGTGCAATTGGGAAACAGAGCCTACGATGCCACCTACATATTTTTTGTGACCTTTGTTTAAAGGGTTTCATTCAGTTCTCTAATAAGTGAAGGGAACAGTTCCAATAGTGCCATCTATTTATTTTCTTCCCCTGTTTTCCCTTTTTCAGAGCAGACAACATGATGCAGACCTTTCCTACGTCCCAGATCTGTGTTTATTTTTTCCTGCCATTTGCTTGACTCTATTGTTAAAAGAAGAGAATATGGGAAAAAGAAAAGTTATGATCCTTAGAGGCTTTTCTAATTAACTGTTTGAAAGAGACTTTAAAAAAATGCCTAAGTGTGAGGTTATTTGTATGTCTAATTTCGTTTTTATGTTACACTTACTTTTAAGTGTAATTTACCAAGGCTTAACACTTGTATTCTTTCAGGGGCATTACAAAGAGCATTGCACGTTTATTACAACCCTTTAAATGGCTATGTTTTATTTCCATATCCTTTTAAATGGTTATTGAGTGGATTTGGTGCTCTTCCTGTAGTTAAAGTGCATTTTTTTATTGTACATAAATGGTAAATAATTGATACCTGCCATATGCTTCTCTCCCTTTCTGAGCTCCACTTTCCCTTTCTCTTCTTCATTCTCTTCCCTTCTCTGCTCCTATTGGTTTATGCTCTTATTGTGCTCGCCATCCTTTCCTCTCCTCTCTGCAGGTTTCCACTGCTTTCAACGCCATTTTCCTTGCCTCTCAATGTGCTCATTTGAGAGAGAATTTTCACATGGGTTCTGGAGACCATTGCATTATCCCATGGGGTGAAGTGGGGAGGGTAAGGACAAACAGCTTTATTAGGTAATGCCTGAATCAAGAATTTTAAATAAGAGAGTGGTTTCAGAGAATGTTTTTAAAAGATTATTCTTTTCTTCAGATTGCTGAATTGATATTGGACTAATTCTTGTTGGCTGTCTTTTTTCTCTGGCTAGTGAGAGCCTCTAGAAGCCTGAAATTAAGGACGATGTGGCCAAGTGTCTGAGAGCATTCTTAGCAAGCAGCAGCTTCTCAAGCCCAACAGTTTTAAAAGATCTCTCATTAGGGAAATGAGAAGAAATTGTGCAAGAGAAAATTTAAAGAATGTTCAGTCTTTGATAAACTTGTTTTCAGGAAATTCCTACTATATTAAGGACACAGAACTATAGAAATTTTAGATTTCTTTGCTTTTAAGTCTAAAGAAGGCAACAATTAAAAGCCATTTATAGATGTTGCAACCCACTAACACTAGAATAGTTTTCCTTTTTGAGACAAGAAGGAGTTGAAAATTCATGTGGAAATGCAAGGGACCCAGAATAACCCAAACAATCTTGAAAAAGAACAAAGTTAGAGGACTCACACTTTCCAATTTCAAAACTTACTACAAAGTAACAGTAATCAGGACAGTGTGGTTCTGGGACAAAGATAGGCATATTGATCAATGGAATAGAAATGAGAATCTAGAAATAAACCTACATGTCTATGGTAAATTGGTTTTCAACAAAGGCACCGAGTTCATTAAAAGGAGAAAGAATGTTCTATTCAACAAATCATGCTGGCGTAACTGTATGGCCACATGCAAAAGAATGAAGTTGGATTACCACTTTAAACGATATACAAAAATTAACTCAAAATGAATTGAAGACCTAATGGTAAGAGCTAAAACTATAAAACTCTTAGGTGAAAACATAGGGGTGAATCTTTGTGACCTTAGATTTGGCAATGAATTCTTAGATGTGACATGAAAAGCACAAACAAAAGAAAAAAATAGATAAATTGGACTTCTCTAACATTAAAAACTTCCCTTCCTCTTCAAAGAATACAACAAAGTAAAAAAGACTGACAGAAAGGGAGAAGTAAATGTCCAAATCATATATTTGATAATGGACTTATATCTAGAGTATTAATGCTTACAGCTCAATACTAGATAACCAGACATTAAAATGGGCAAAGGATTTGAATAGAAATCTCTCTAAAAAAGATATATAAAAGTCCAACAAGCACAAGAAATGACACACAACACATTAGTAGCCACTGGGGAAATGCAAATGAAAACCAAAATGAGATACACTTCATACCCACTATAATTAAAAAACAAAAAATAACAAGGGCTGGTAAGGATATGGAGAAATTAGAATCCTTATGCACTGCTGGTGGGAATGTAAAATGATGCAGCCATTTTGGAAAACAGTCTGTTTGTTCCTTAAAAGGCTAAACACAGAGTTACCATACAACCCAGTAATTCCACCCCCCCAGTTATCTACTCAAGAGAAATGAAAACATCTGTTTGCACAAACACTTGCACATAAAATGTTCCTAGCAGCATTATCTATAATAACTAAAAGGTAGAAACAAGCCAAGTGTCCATCAACTGATGAATTAATAAATAAAATGTGGTATATCCATACACTGGAATATTATTTGACTATAAAAGGTGTGGAGTACTGATACATGCTACAGCATAAATGAGCTTTGAAAACATCACGCTAAGTGAAAGAAGCCAGCCACAAATGTTCCTGTGTTGTGTGGTTCCATTTATATGAAATATCTAGAATTGGCAGAAAGTAGAGACATAGAATTTGGGAGGCTGAGGTGGGTGGATTACTTGAGGTCAGGAGTTCAAGACAAGCCTAGCCTACATGGCAAAACCCCATCTCTACTGAAAATACAAAAATTAGCCAGGCATGGTGGTAGGCACCTGTAATTCCAGTACTTAGGAGGCTGAGATGGGAGAATTGCTTGAACCCAGGAGGCAGAGGTTGCAGTGAGCCGAGATCAGCTCTCACGACAGAGTAAGACTTGGTCCCTCCCGCCCCACAGAAGAAAGCAGAGACATAGAGATAGAAAGTAAATTAGTGATTGCTTAATGCTGAGGGAGAATGGGGAGATTAGGGAGCGATAGCAAAAGGATATAGGGTGTCTTTCTGGGGTGATAAAATGTTCTAAAATTGCTTATGGTGATGGTTTCACAACTCTATGAATATACTAAAAGCTGTTGAGCAGTGTACTTTAAATGGTTGAATTGAGTGGTGTGTGAATTATATTTCAATAAAGCTGTAACCAAAAAAAATCTCCAATGATTAAAAAAAAAGGAGTTGGAATATTTTGAAGTCATGGAAGTATATCTTTACCCAAAAGCAAAGCTACAACTTCTTTGAATAATAACTTCCAAAGTTCAAGAAACACTTGGTGCAAATAAACAATTATTGCTGCTTTACAGATGCAGCACTCGAGACTCACAGGGTTAAGTGACTTGCCCAAAATTAAACAGATAATGGGTGGTAGCTGTGGGGAACCTAGGTTTCCATCTCAGTCTCTTAGTACATGGTGCTGTTGTTAGACAAGCTCTTCTCCATGTTTCCTTCTCAGAGTCCTCTGGAGGCAGCAGAAATTGGAAACAATGCTACCTTTGCTTGTTTTCTTATAGTTTTGTTATGAACTAATCTAACACACAATTCTCAAGTCCTTTTTGGTAGGTAACAAGAACCTCTGATGAAGTTTGAGGTGGGTGTGGGTTAGCTATTGCCTCACAACCTTCCTATCAAGTTATCATGAAAGCAGATCTCAGGCCAAATTCTGCCACACATGTGAACATTCACGAAGCAGTCATGTAAGTAGGCACAAAACAGCTCCGATAATCTGCTCTGCAAACATAATGGTATCCTAGGCTTCTGTACTTTTGTGTGCATGTATCCCCACTTGCATGAAAAGTCCACTTGAGGTGGACGTGAAGATATTCCAGAGGCAGGATTCTGTTCCAACTGCAGTTCAGGCAAGCAGAGTTCCTCCTGGCTAATGGCTGGACATGGGGCCATTCAGAAAACAAGCTCTGGGCATCATCTCAAAAGAGATCATCCATAGGCCTGGTTAGATTCTGATACCCTGTTTAAACACGGGTGGGGAGAGTGTCTTAAATATTTTAACCAATATATATATCTTGAACACAGTTTTACCAACAAAGCCCATTTCTAACATTCTCGAACCTCAGAAACCACTGCTATAAAATAGGGTATTTAAGGAGTAGAATAAATATGTGAAAAATCCTGTGATATGCCCATTAGAAAGTCATTAATTTATTGAATAAGTAGCCCCTTTTCATAGTTCTAAAACTCACTATGCTAATTAACAAAATATTGGGTGCTGATTGAGATACAGAAAGAAGAAGCATTTTTTTAGTAGCTGTTTCTAGAGGCATCCATTCTGATACCTTGCCAACAGAGCACCCCAGAAGTATGGGTTTTCCATTAAGGTGGCTGACTTCTCCTGGAGTGGAAGCCTAGACTAGCATAGAAGCATACCTGACAGACTAGGCTGAAGTCTTTCCAATTAAATTGCAGACATATTAATAAATATGCAATAAAACTCCAGGCAATGTACTAAAGCTGTCACTTGCTTTATGTATTTTAATTACATATTGTGATGCTTATAGCCTCAGGCTTGTTACAAATGATACATTTTTTTCAAATCAAATCAGGAGAAAATAGAAGAAGAAGGGGAGGGAGGAAAGAGAGTAGAAAGAAAACAGAGACAGAAAGAAATAGAAACTGAGGAAGAAATAGAGTGGTAGATTTGGGAATCAGGCTCTGAGTGAGACACACAGAGAGAATGAGAGATTGAGGACCAAAATAGTCGTGCGTCCTCAGGTCGCTCATTTTTCTAATTTCTATGCAATCCCTTCAAGGACCTCCTTTCTACTGGCGAAGAGTAATAGGTCTGTCTCGACAAAACTATCCCCAGCCAGGATGGAGGGATCACTGAAGTTCAACAGAGATGTATACTGAGAGAATAAACCTAAGCTGACTCTCCCTCCCTGGGTCTGGGAGGCTGCTGTTGTGCTGTTGGTGGGGTGGGAAGCATCCTCCACAGGACAGGCCCGGAAAGCTGCAGCGACACAGCATCTGGGGGCAGATCCGGTGGCCCTTTCATGCGGTAGAGCAGATGGCTGTCTGTGGGCAATGATGTGAGGGGTCCAGCCAAGGCCCTTCTTACTTCACTATTTCTGCTCATTGCCTGTCTTGGCTTTGCCACCTAAGGTTATGTGATGTTGGACAAATTACCAAACCTTTCTGGACCTCAGATTCTACTTTTACATAAAATGAGGTGCATTGAGGACTATTGTCATAGTTGTAGGTTCCAGGACCCCCACAGACACCAAAATCCATGGATGTCCATGTCCCTTATATAAAATGGTGTAGTATTTGCATATAACCTACATGCATCCCCCTGTCTACTTTAAATCATCTCCAGATTGCTTATAATACTGAATATAATGTAAATGCTATGTAAATAGTTGTTATACAGTATTGTTTTAAATTTGTATTTTTTATTGTTTTATTATTTTTTTATTTTGTTTAACTTTTTGGAATCTTTTCAATCCATGGTTGATTGAGTCTGAAGATGCAAACTCGTAGATATGAGGACCCAACTGTAATGCCATAACTATATGAAGACTCCTGTAAACACTTCTTTCACTTTTTACTTTTTCTTTCTTTTTTTTCTTTTTTTGGTAACAGATTTTATTTTATTTTTTTCAATACGAGTACCTTGTTAAAATGTCAATAGCCCTGGGAGAGGTACATTTGGACAGTTTTTCTCAAATACCCATCAAAGCACCCCTAATGGAGGAGGAAAGCAAATATTTTGACCCCCTGAGATCTAGGCAAGGAGTGGGAAGCTCTTGCCTGAAGCTCAAAATGTATTTGCAGTTTTAAGTTTTATTTTAAAAGTCCATGAATTTTGCATTTTACTACAAGTTTGCGTTTTACTCTAGTTTGTAATGCTCCAAAAATAGTGACATTTCCTCTTCTATTGGTACTCCAGGAAAATGTACCATGGTTTTCCTGTGCTTCTTGTCCTCCTGCATGTCACCTTACACTCCTCAGAGTCTGTAGTCCCTGCTTGAGTAGAGGGAACTTACCTTATCAGCTAATGTGCTGTGTTGACAAGTAAAGCTGCGAGGGAAATGGGACACCTGAAGGTGACTCCAGTTTTATCTTGGGCCCATTGGGCCTGGTATTATACCCAGACTACTCTAAATCTCTGGATGGAAACCATGCTAATTTCATTTCCAGACAGAGGCAAAAAGATGATAAGAGGAGAAGTGGGTTAGAGAACTAATAGTTTTCTGATGTTCTCAGCCTCCTGAAAATTTGATTTTAGACTTGAGGTCTTCTTGGCCACGTGAGGAAGGCTGAGGGATTCCAGTCCTCTCAATGAGCATCTTTACTAAACTCAATTATCCTGAGCTTATCAGAGAGGGCCAGAACTTGGGAATGGTACTTGAACCTGAAGTATCCTTCAGGTAATATTTATAGTTTTGGGGCCCCTGAAGTTCTCAAGGACCTCTTGTTCCAAGGTGTAAGCATTACTTTAAGATGGCCATGCCAAGTGAGAAGACATCATCTCATCCTCTGGGGACATTAAATTCATGATCCTGCTGTCTCGGAAAGGTACTAAGAGCTTAAACATTTATTGGAAGAGGATCTTTTTAGAGTCATCTCTCAACAAGTTGTCTTATGCTGCACAGATTGTCTCAATCATTACTAACAGATGCATCTGCAGCAAAAGACAATTCTGCAAGCCCAGGCAGAAAAGAACTCTTGCTTTTCTGAAATCTTTCCCCTGGCTCATATTAAAACTAGCCGGGAGAAGAGACATAGCAAAGTTTATTAGGGATGGTTCCCCGGAGGGGAAAATAATGGGTATAATGAGACAAATATTCTTAAGGCATCCAGGGGTTTCTGAAATAAGCAGACTCTGGTCCACTGAAATCACTGTTGGAGAAATGTTTTGCTATGCAGAGTTTTACACAATGTGTTCTGTTATGTTACATTCCAAATACGTTGGAAATTTTCTAAAGGGGAGCTAGTCACGTTTAAGAGCATCATCGCCAGAAGTAGCCAACTGAATAACAACATAGATCATCCTTACTGATGTGGATGGGGTAACACAATCGTTTCCTTTGTGGGTAAAATTCACCTGGGCCTCAGAAATGGCCAGAGTGAGCACTGCTCACGTTTGGAGCCAGAACAGACTGCAAAGATAGGGATTTAGGGAAATCAAGAAAGGAGAGCTGTCATTTCTGCTTCAAGGCTGCTTCTCTTTAAGAAGTAAAAATGTGGGCTTGGGGAAAATGTGCTGAGACAGCAATTCTGTTTGGGAAGTTTGGGAACTACCCATTGTAAAGTCCAGAGATGAAGAAAGGAACTTTCATTTATTCCAAGTGACACTGCAGAGTCTTGTTTAGCTTATCTTTCCTAGGGAACTGTCGCTAGCCATGAACACAGATCATGTAATGGGAAGATGTGGGAGAATGTTCTGTGTGCCAACCAGGGAGCTTTCATATCTCTCTGCTGGCCATCTTATGGCTTTTATGCTGGCCATCTTCCTACATGCCAGGCCCTACGGGAATATAAAGTTGAGTAAATCTGCACACAAATTACATGGGAGGAGCTCCCAGTTTTGTGTAAAAGAATTATGTAGCGGCATTATATAATGGTTAGAAGCACGTATGGGGCATGAGAGTATAGTGTTTAAGCTCACAGGCTTCTAAAGTTAGACTGCCTGAGTTTGTACCCTAGCATGGCTCCACTAATTAGCATCTCAAGCTCACTGAGTCTCAATTTTACCATTTGTAAAATGGGAATAGTAGTTGGACTGGCTATAGGATTTTTTTTTTTTTTTTACCATAAATGATCTGACAAATGGGTAGTGCCTGATCCATAATAAGCATTCAATAAGTGAGGCTGTTGCCATTTATAGAAAATCTGTAGTAGATTATTGACATTCCTGAAGGAAAAGGATATAGGGAGACCTTTCGTAATCCCTTGAGAATAATGCCATAACATAGCTATGGAAGCAAAATTTCAGAAGAGGCAACTAAGCCTTAGTAAGAAATTTTGATTTTACAAACCAACTAACCTTCTTCCCTAGAAAATGCAACATTAGAATGAGTTCTGAGCAAATGACAAATTGCTTCTTGCTGTGGACTTTTGGAGTTAGATGGGTCTAGTGCAAATTGGGGCCATTAAATTCTGGAGAATGTAGAAGGTCCATAAGAGTAAAGTCATCACAGAGCAATGCAATTTGCTAGGCAAGCAAGGGGGTGGGATGCACCCAACAAACCGTCTTGTGACAAACTTGGAAATTCCAGCTTTGCCTAAGTAGTTGTCTGGGGCTTCAGGAGCTGCACTGGGGTTAGGAGTTCTTGACTGACCCAAACCTGAGGTGTATGTTGGGGAGGGTGGGGGTAGAGAGAGAGAGTGAGAGAGAGAGAGAGAGAGAGAGAGAGAGAGATTGAGCAAAGGAGAAAGTGGGAGGGAGAGACGCAAAGTGAGCAAGCATTTTGATGGTGGGCCTGTGGACTTCTTGGTTAACAGGAAGAGAACTCATAAGGATGTTGAACCAATTCAGACAAACTCTACTACAGATTCAATCAGAGACTGTGTGGAATAACTTCCTTAGCTCTTATTATTGATCTGAAAAGTTCAGATAGCCGCCTAGAGTAGGATAGTGAAGCCACATTTTTGTGAGGCTGAATTAGACCATTAGACTGTCTGGCATTCTATGATGCTCTGTAGACACTTCCTGTTTTTCTGAGAGGTGTTTATGCTCTGTCTGATTCTGAATGAGCATAACTGGACACTTTTACATAACCCTGACATTGAAGGGTAGAGCAAGTTCAAGGCAAAGTGAAACTCCATACCCAGTTGGCCTTCAATGAACTAGCCTATGTTTTCTGCATAATTTTCTGCCATCTACTGAGAGCTCTCTTCCTTTTAAAGGGCTTGACACCCTTTTCTATCTGCACTCTTTTTTTCCATCAATCACTGCTTCAGCAAAATATTTGATATTAGTCATTTACATTGCATATGAATTTAAGCCAACACATTGTTTCCCCCAGAAGTAATTTCCCCTTAGCCTCAAATATGTGTGGCAATTGAACTCATCTTGTATCTGGCTTTGACTTGGCTCTTGTGCTCATTGAGCCACAAAAACAACTTCAGGGAGGACATCGTAGGTTTTAGTGTGGTACAACAAGGGACTTTGGTAGCAGGAGTTTTGATTCACAGGTCATACTTTGATCAAAGAAAGTTATCTGTACCAGGAGAAGAAACATGCTTGTAAGTAAACCAAGGAAGAACCTCTATACCAAACTGGATTTAAAAGCAAAGGAAGGAGAATAGGGAAAAAGATGAGGAGATGGAAGAAAAGAAGAAGAAACAAATAAAAAACAAAAAAAGGAAGAGAAATAGAGAAACAATGACCGCTTTCTCTTGGCAGCTAAGAACAAAGAGCCCAAGGGACAATGCCCAGACAAGGGCCCTGCTGAGGCTAGAGCTGGCTGGTGCAGGCAGGGGCTCAGGGAATGGCACTGATTGCACAACCCCTTTCTCTTTTCCTTTGCTTTACAAATCTTTGCCTTATGAAATGACTTCAAAGGCAACTAGCACTTTCCTCATTTTCTTATTTTTTTTTTTTTTTACTCAAATGTTGCTCAAATCACACATATACAAACGAACAATAAGAACAACATGCACACACACACACACACACACACACACACACACACACACACCATTTTAGGAATTTTCTATGACTTTCCAGCCTTGTTTGATTGTTTTCCATTCTGCTCTTTACCTAGTTATTTCTCTTGCTGATTGATTTATTTGAAGATTTTAAAGGTCAAAGTTTAGTTTATTATTACCTTTAAAAATGTATGTTAAAAAATAGAACAAAGAATATCCTGAAGAACTAGCTAGGTGCTGTGCAAAGCCCAGAAGTTGTTCCAATTTCTACTTACAGGATTTAAAATCTTGCTTTTGAACAGAGATAAAACTAGAGGGAGAAAAGGAGAAAAGAACACCATCAAAGCAAAGAAAAAGGAGGCTGAAGTGTCCAAAAGTGTCATGTTAGCTTTTTTTTTCAATAGATTAAAATAATCCAAATAACCTCTGAAACACAGCAACTTTATATATAGGGTGTGTTGAAAATGATATATCAGCTTATAACTGTTTTTCTTAAAAAATAGCTCTTTTTGTACTTATAATGTCAAACCAATGATATTGTTGTTAATTTGTGGGAATGTGTAGCTCGAGGAAACTTGGTACCTGAGTTACAGGTTAAAATGTAAAACTTTATGAAATAATGGCTGTATGAAATAATGGCCTGATTTAGATTAGGCTATTGTGGCAAAAAGATCCCAGCAATATAAATCACAGTTTCCAATCAAGCTGTCCAATGAATGATTTCACTTTCTGCTATGTGCCACTTCTTGGAGGGCAGAAAGAATTGGGGTTTCTCCCTGAAAATGTGGGTCCCCAGGGATGTCTCTGTCTGCCACTCTCTCATACTATATTAGTGGTCGCTTCTCCTCTTTTCAGCACTAGAATCCAACACGGAATTGTTTTAAAAAGACACATGACTATATTTTGTTACAGAGAGTGTGGGAATAAAAACTGTACAACAATAGTAGTCATGTGTTGCATGTTTCATATGCTCCAAGCATGGTACCTGGTGCTGTACATTCATACTTCATGAACCTCACAACTCAGCCAGCTTCTTCAGCAGTCCTTCCAATCTGTGGAAGAGAAAGCCTTCCTGTTTAGGCTCCAGGCTCATATTTTTTCCTGTTAGCAGGGTCTTTTACATTGGTGAAGGCATTCACTCATGGTCAAGCTGACAGTGGGGTTGGTAGTGTGGGAGACAGGGACTTTAACACCCTCAGAGCCTCAGAGTGTTAGAATCCTGCAAGCAGGATTGGTGTTAGCCCTCAGAGTGTTAGACTTCTGCAAGCAGAGGCAGGAAGCAGATCTGGGTCATGTGACTGCCTCCCCAAACAATGCAATCCACCTGCAGATGGTGCTGGGCAGTTTCTGTCTTACAGTTGAGCCCTACTCTCTTATGTTTGTCTGAAGAACAAATGGAGAACATCAAAGTTTTTCTGTTTTTGCCATGTCATGATTTGACTTGTGTTTGAATGCCCTCACTCACTTTTTCGTGCTGGGCTGTGTGCCACTTGCTGGCCCCTTGTAAGTAGAACTTTAAGGTGGTGCCTGGAATGATCGTGGGTTTTTAGTTTGAAGTTCAATGGCCTGTATTTGAACCTCAGCTTGACCACTTATCAAAACTTTGTGCAGCTCACTTCTGTGAGTCTCAGGAGCCTCCTTCAAAAAATGAGGATTAAACAAGACACATAACATTATGCAAAACACTTCGTGTAAGGCCGGGCATGGTGGTTCATGCCTGTCATCCCAGCACTTTGGGAGGCTGAGGCAGGTGGATCACCCGAGGTCAGGAGTTTTAGACCATCCTGGCAACATAGTAAAACCCGATCTCTACTAAAAATACAAAAATTAGCTGGGCATGGTAGTGTGCACCTGTAATCCCAGCTACTTGGGTGGCTGAGGCAGGAGAATCACTTGAACCCGGGAGGTGGAGGTTGCAATGATCAAATATCACACCACTGCACTCCAGCCTGGGTGACACAATGAGACTCTGTCTCAAAAACAAAACAAAACAAAAAACAAAACAACACTTAGTGTGGTACCTGGCACTTAGTAAGCATTCAGGAAAAGTTACTCATAATTTTTATTCTGATCACTAGCCTGAGAGCCTGTATGTAGCCTGTAGTACATGGGCTACATGCTTTTGAATACAGATTACTAGCTTTGTCAATCATGTAGGAAATATGCTGTGTAAGGAATATTTTCCTTTTGTAGCTGCACAGATGTGACAGTCTTGCCCTTTGTTGATCTTTTCTTATACTATTTAAGGCTCTCTTAAGATATAAGCTATTAGGCAATTATACACACACACACACACACAAATAAATAAGGCTGGGCGTGGTGGCTCACACCTGTAATCCCAGCACTTTGGGAGGCTGAGGCAGGCAGGTCACTTGAGGCCAAGAGTTCAAGACCAGCCTGGCCAACATGGCAAAACCCCATCTGTACTACAAATGCAAAAATTAGCTGGGCATGATAGAGCGTACCTGTAATCCCAGCTACTTGGGAGGCTGAAGCACGAGAATCGCTTGAACCCAGGAGGTGGAGGTTCCAGTGAGCCAAGGTCGTGCCACTGTACTCCAACCTGGACGTAAGTGAAACTCCATCTTAAAGAAACAACAACCACACCAAAAAGAAACAAACAAAAAAACCCCAAATAAATTAGTAAAATAAATGTAAATATACAATAAAATGTTATATATTTATAGTAAATATATAAAACTGCTATCACACTTACGTTAGAATATGATAGTTTATGAAGCATATCCATTGTTTTTTTGATCTCATCAAACATACTACGGAAATTATAGGTTGATTAGTATCTTTCTTTGGGCACAAAAGTGGTAATCAATGTGGCACTGTGGCCTAGAAAATGTTACCCCAAAGTACTTTGAACTGCAGGAGATTGGGAGGGCCTCAGAAGTAAGAAGGGCACTGTGACCTTACCCTGCCTTTCTGTGTGAAGCATGGTCATAAAAGAATTCTCCAACCTACCTTATCTGAAAGTAGGACATAAGGCCCTCATCCCAGGGTGACCTGCCCCATACTCAGGGAGAAGGTATGCTACATAGAGGCCAAGAGTAATCTGAGCAAACAGGCCTTGCTGGGTTCCCTTCTCAGTTGATTACCAGTAGGTCAGACCTTTCTAATCATGTTTCTCCATAACTATCTACTTCTTTCATCAGACTTAGCATACAAGTACAAATTTTCCTGAGTCTTCAGGTCTTCATTTCTGAAGGCTCCTGTGTCAAGTGAAACTTTGCTAAATAAATTTGTTGTGCTTTTTTCTTGCTAACTTGTCTTCTGTCGTAGGACTGTTGGCCATGACTCTTGTGATGGGTGAGGGAAAGGTGTTACCCTTTCTTCCTTACAGTGGTAAAGTAATTTGCATTCAGAAGCACGCCATATGCCATGCTATATATGTGTGTGTGTGTGTATATGTCTATACATATTTGGTCATGTTAAATCAGGAAACAAAGTAATTTAGTCTAAACTTTCTTAGACAAAAATAAGTTGACTATTCTTTTTTGGTGTCATGCACATTGCAGAAAACCTAGTTTACTAGTTAATGTGGTTAATACAATTATTTCTGAGATTCTGCCGTGTTTAGACGAGTGGCTTCCTCCTGAAAATTTGCCATTTTTTCATCTGAGTGCTTTGATTCAGTGAATTGTGAGAACTTTGTCTCTTGATAAAGCAATTTAAACATGGATTTGTTATACGGAAGGAAGAACTTTCTCTAAATTCTCTTCCTGAGGAAGTTGATCCTTTGAACATGGTATTATTTTTCTCTCAAAGGATTATTTCCTGAATAAGGAAATTTAGTTTTTCATAAAGAACCTCCAAATTTGTTGAAAACTGTTTTTTTTTTTTTTTTTTTTTTTTTTTTTTTATACTTTAAGTTCTGGGATACATGTGCAGAACACATAGGTTTGTTGCATAGGTATATATGTGCCATGGTTGTTGGCTGCATCCATCAACCTGTCATCTACATTAGGTAATTCTCCTAATGCTATCCCTCCGCTTGCCCCCAACCCCGACAGGCTCTGGTGTGTGATGTTCCCCTCCCTGTGCCCATATGTTCTTATTGTTCAGCTCTCACTTATGAGTGAGCACATACGATGTTTTGTTTTCTGTTTCTGTGCTAGTTTGCTGAGAATGATGGTTTTCAGCTTCATCCATGTCCCTGCAAAGGAAACGAACTCATCCTTTTTTGTGGCTGCATAGTATCCCATCATGTATATATGCCACATTTTCTTTATCCAGTCTATCATTGCTGGGCATTTGGGTTGTTTCCAAGTCTTTGCTATTGTGAATAGTGATACATTAAACATACATGTGCATGTGTTTTTTTAGTAGCATGATTTATAATCCTTTGGGTATATACCCAGTAATGGGATTGCTAGGTCAAGTAGTATTTCTAGTTCTAGATCTAGATCCTTGAGGAATCACCACACTGTCTTCCACAATGGTTGAACTAATTTACACTCCCACCAATGGTGTAAAAGCATTCCTATTTCTCCACATCCTCTCCAGCATCTGTTGCTTCCTGACTTTTTAATGATTGCCATTCTAACTGGCGTGAGATGGTATCTCATCGTGGTTTTGATTTGCATTTCTGTAATGACTGGTGATGATGACCTTTTCTTCCTGTTTGTTGGCCGCATAAATGTCTTCTTTTGGAAAGTGTCTGTTCATATCCTTTGCCTGCTTTTTGATGGAGTTGTTTTTTTTTTTTTCTTGTAAATTTGTTTAAGTTCCTTGTAGCCCTTTGTCAGAGGGATGGCTTGCAAAAATTTTCTCCCATTCTGTAGGTTGCCTGTTCCCTCTGATGATAGTTTCTTTTGCTGTGCAGAAGTTCTTTAGTTTGATTAGATCTCATTTGTCAACTTTGGCTTTTGTTGCCATTGCTTTTGGTGTTTTAGTCATAAAGTCCTTGCCCATGCCTATGTCCTGAATGGTATTGCCTAGGTTTTCTTCTAAGATTTTTATGGTTTTAGGTCTTATGTTTAAATCTCTAATTCATCTTGAGTTAATTTTTGTATAAGGTGTAAGGAAGGGGTCCAATTTCAGTTTTCTGCATATGACTAGTCAGTTTTCCCAACACCATTTATTAAATAGGGAATCCTTTCCCCATTGCTTGTTTTTGTCAGGTTTGTCAAAGATCAGATGGTTGTAGATGTGTGGTGTTATTTCTGAGACCTCTGTTCTGTTCCATTCGTCTATATATCTGTTTTGGTACCAGGACCAAGCCGTTTGGTTACTGTAGCCTTGTGGTATAGTTTGAAGCCAGGTAGTGTGATGCTTCCAGCTTTATTCATTTTGCTTAGGATTGTCTTGGCTATATGGGCTCTCTTTTGGTGTCATATGAAATTTAAGGTAGTCTTTTCTAATTCTGTGAAGAAATTAGCTTGATGGGACTAGCATTGAATCTATAAATTACTTTGGGCAGTATGGCCATTTTCACGATGTTGATTCTTCCTGTCCATGAGCATGGAATGTTTTTCCATTTATTTGTGCCCTCTCTTAGTTCCTTGAGCAGTGGTTTGTAGTTCTCCTTGAAGAGGTCCTTCACATCACTTATAAGTCGTATTCCTAGGTATTTTATTCTCTTTGTAGCAATTGTAAATGCGAGTTCACTTATGATTTGGCTCTCTGTCTATTATCGGTGTATAGGAATGCTGTGATTTCTGCATGTCTATTTTGTATCGTGAGACTTTGCTGAAGTTGCTTATCCGCTTAAGGAGTTTTGGGGCTGAGATGATGGGGTTTTCTAAATATAAACCATGTCATTTGCAAAGAGAGACAATTTGACTTCCTCTTTTCCTATTTGAATATGCTTTATTTCTTTCTCTTGCCTGATTGTCTGACCAGAACTTCCAATACTATGTTGAATAGGAGTGGTGAGAGAGGACAACCTTGTGCCACTTTTCAAAAGGAATGGTTCCAGCTTTTGCCCTTTCAGTATGATATTGGCTGTGGGTTTGTCATAAATAGCTCTTATTATTTTGCGATACATTCTATAAATACCTAGTTTGTTGAATGTTTTTAGCGTGAAGAGGTGTTGAATTTTATCAAAGGCCTTTTCTGCATCTATTGAGATAATCATGTAGTTCTTGTCATAGGTTCTGTTTATGCGATGGATTACATTTATTGATATGCATATGTTGAACCATCCTTGCATCCCAGGGATGAAGCCGACTTGATTGTTGTGGATTAGTGTGCTGCTGGTTTCGGTTTGCCGTTATTTTATTGAGGATTTTCGCATTGATGTTCATCAGGGATATTGGCCTGAAATTTTCTTTTTTTTGTTGTGTCTCTGCCAGGGCTTTGGTATCAGGATGATGCTGGCCTCATAAAATGAGTTAGGGAGGATTCCTCCTTTTTCTACTGTTTGGAATAGTTTTAGAAGGAATGGTACCAGCTCCTCTTTGTACCTCTGGTAGAATTTGGCTATGGATCCGTCTGGTCCTGGGCATTTTTTTGGTTGGTAGGCTATTAATTATTGCCTCAATTTTAGAACGTATTATTGGTCTATTCAGGGATTCGACTTCTTCTTGGTTTAGTCTTGGGACAGTGTATGTGTCCAGCAATTTATCCATTTCTTCTAAATTGTCTAGTTTATTTGTGTAGAGGTGTTTATGGTATTCTCTGATGGTAGTTTGTATTTCTGTGGGATCAGTGGTGATATTCCCTTTATCATTTTTTATGGTGCCTGTTTGATTCTTCTCTCTTTTCTTCTTTATTAGTCTGGCTAGTGGTCTATCTATTTTGTTAATCTTTTCCAAAAACCAGCTCCTGGATTAATTGATTTTTTGAAGGTTTTTTTAATGTCTCTATCTCCTTCAGTTCTGCTCTGATCTTTATTTTTTGTCTTCTGCTAGCTTTTGATTTTATTTCTCTTGCTTCTCTAGTTCTTTTAATTGTGATATTAGGGTGTCAATTTTAGATCTTTCTTGCTTTCTCCTATGAGCATTTTAGTGCTATAAATTTTCCTCTGAACACTGCTTTAGCTGTGTGCCAGAGATTCTGGTACATTGTGTCTTTGTTCTCATTGGTTTCAAAGAACTTATTATTTCTGCCTTAATTTCATTATTTACCCAGTAGTCATTCAGGGGCAAGTTGTTCAGTCTCCATGTAGTTGTGTGATTTTGAGTGTGTTTCTTCTTTTTTTTTTGAGACAGAGTGTCGCTCTGTCACCCAGGCTGGAGTGCAGTGGCGTGATCTTGGCTCACTGTAAGCTCTGCCTCCCTGGTTCACAACATTCTGCTGCCTCAGCCTCCCGAGTAACTGGGAGTAGGGCGCCCACTACCACGCCCGGCTAATTTTTTGTATTTTAAATAGAGACAGGGTTTTACCATGTTAGCCAAGATGGTCTCGATCTCCTGAGCTCGTGATCCACCCGCCTCAGCCTCCCAAAGTGCTGGGATTACAAGCCTGAGCTACCGTGCCCGGCCTTGAGTGTGTTTCTTAATCCTGAATTCTAATTTGATTGCCCTGTGGTCTGAGAGACTGTTTGTTATGATTTCCGTTCTTTTGCATTTGCTGAAGAGTGTTTTACTTCCAATTATGTGGTCAATTTTGGAATAAGTGTGATGTGGTGTTGAGAAGAATGTATATTTTGTTGATTTGGGGTGGAGAGTTCTGTAGATTTCTATTAGGTCTGCTTGGTCCAGAGCTGAGTTCAAGTCCTGAATATCCTTGTTAATTTTGTCTCATTGATCTGTCTAATATCGACAGTGGGGTGTTAAAGTCTCCCACTATTATTGTGTGGGAGTCTAAGTCTCTTCGTAGTTCTCTAAGGACTTGCTTTATGAATCTGAGTGCTTCTGTATTGGGTGCATACATATTTAGGAGAGTTCTTCTTGTTGCGTTGATCCCTTTCCTATTATGTAGTGCCCTTCTGTCTCTCTCTCTCTTTTTTTTTTTATCTCTGTTGGTTTAAAGTCTGTTTTATCAGAGTCTAGGATTGCAACCCCTCCTTTTTTTTCTCTTTCCATTTGCTTGGTACATCTTCCTCCATCCCTTTATTTTGAGCCTTTGTGTGTCTATGCATGTGAGATGGGTCTTCTGAATATGGCACATGATGGGTCTTGACTCTTTATCCAATTTGCCAGTCTGTGTCTTTTAATTGGTGCATTTAGCTTGTTTACATTTAAGGTTAATATTGTTATGTGTGAATTTGATCCTGTCATTATGATGCTAGCTGGTTATTTTGCCCATTAGCTGATGGAGTTTCTTCATAGTGTCGATGGTCTTTACATTGTGGTATGTTTTTGCAGTGGCTGGTACTGGGTTTTCCTTTATATATTTAGTGCTTCCTTCAGGAGCTCTTGTAAGGCAGGCCTGGTGGTGACAAAATCTCTCAGCATTTGCTTGTCTGTAAAGGATTTTATTTCTCCTTCACTTATGAAACTTAGTTTGGCTGGATATGAAATTGTGGGTTGAAAATTCTTTTCTTTAAGATTGTTGAATGTTACCCCCATTCTCTTCTGGCTTGTAGGGTTTCTGCAGAGAGATCTGCTGTTAGTCTGGTGGGCTTCCCTTTGTGGGTAACCCAACCTTTCTCTCTGGCTGCCCTTAACATTTTTTCCTTCATTTCAACATTGGAGAATCTGATGATTATGTGTCTTGGGGTTGCTCTTCTCGAGGAGTATCGTTGTGGTATTCTCTGTGTTTCCTGAATTTGAATGTTGGCCTGTCTTGCTAGGTTAGGGAAGTTCTCCTGGATAACATCCTGAAGTGTGTTTTCCAACTTGGTTCCATTCTCCCCGTCACTTTCAGGTACACCAATCAAATGTAGGTTTGGTCTCTTCACATAGTCCCATATTTCTTGGAGGCTTTTTTCATTCCTTTTCATTCTTTTTTCCTCTAATCTTGCCTTCACGCTTTATTTCATTAAGTTGATCTTCAATCTCTGATATCCTTTCTTCTGCTTAATTCATTCAGCTATTGATACTTGTGTATGCTGCATGAAGTTCTTGTGCCATGTTTTTCAGTTCCATCAGGTCAGTTATGTTCTTCTCTAACCTGGTTATTGTAGTTAGCAGTTTCTGTAACCTTTTATCAAGGTTCTTAGCTTCCTTGCATTGAGTTAGAACATGCTCCTTTAGCTCGGAAGAGTTTATTATTACCCTCCTTCTGAAGCCTACTTGAGTCAATTCATCAATCTCATTATCTGTCCACTTTTGTTCCCTTGCCAGTGAGGAGCTGTGATCCTTTGGAGGAAGAGAAGCATTCTGCTTTTTGGAATTTTCAGACCTTTTGCACTGTTTTTCCCTCATCTTTGGGGATTTGTGTACCTTTGGTCTTTGATGTTGGTGACCTTCGGATGGGGTTTTTGTGTGGTTGTCCTTTTTGTTGATGTTGATGCTATTGCTTTCTGTGTGTTGGTTTTCCTTCTAACAGTCAGGTCTCTCTTCTGCAGGTCTGCTGGAGTTTGCTGGAGGTCCACTGCAGACCCTGTTTGCTTTGGTATCCCCAGCAGAGGCTGCAGAACAGCAAAGATTGCTACCTGTTCCTTCCTCTGGAAGCTTTGTCCCAGAGGGAAATGCGCCAGATGCCAGCTGGAGCTCTCCTGTATGTGGTGTCTGTCAACCCCTGCTGGGAGGTATCTCCCAGTCAGGAGGCATGGGGGTCAGGGACCTACTTGAGGAGGCAGTCTGTCCCTTAGCAGAGCTTGAGTGCTGTGTTGGGAGATCTGCTATTCTCTTCAGAGCCCGCAGGCAGGAACGTTTAAGTCTATTGAAGCTGCACCCACAGCTGCCCCTTCCCCCACGTGCTCTGTCCCAGGGAGATAGGAGTTTTATCCATAAGCCCCTGACTGGGGCTGCTGCCTTTCTTTCACAGATGCCCTACCCAGAGAGGAGGAATGTAGAGAGGCAGTCTGGCTACAGGGGCTTTCCCAAGCTGTGGTGGGCTCTGCCCAGTACGAACTTCATGGTGGCTTTGTTTACACTGTGAGGGGAAAACTGCCTACTTATGCCTCAGTAATGGTGGATGCCCCTCCCCCACCAAACTCGAGCATCCCAGGTTGACTTCAGATTGCTGTGCTGGCAGTGAGAATTTCGAGCCAGTGGATCTTAGCTTGTTGTGCTCTGTGGGGGTGGGATCTGCTGAGCAAGACCACTCGGCTCCCTGGCTTTAGCCCCTTTACAGGTGAATGAATGGTTCTGTCTCACTGGCCTTCCAGGCACCACTGGGATATGAAAAAAAACTCCTGCAGCTAGTTTGGTGTCTGCCCAAATGGCCGCCTGGCTTTGTGCTTGAAATCGTGGGTTCTGGTGGTGTAGGCACCTGAGGAATTCTCCTGGTCTGCGGGTTGTGAAGACAGTGGGAAAAGTGTAGTATCTGGGCTGGATAGCTCCATCCCTCACAGCACAGTCCCTCACAGCTTCCTTTGGCTAGGGGAGGAAGTTCCCCGACCCCTTGCACCTACTGGGTGACACAACACCCCACCCTGCTTCGGCTCCCTCTGTGGCATGCACCCACTGTCTAACCAGTCCCAGTGAGATGAGCAGGGCACCTCAGTGGGAAACGTAAAAATCACCCCCCTTCTGCATTGGTCTCACTGGGAGCTGCAGACTGGAGCTGTTCCTATTCAGTCATCTTGCCCGGGAAAATCTGAAAACTGTTTTTAATAATCTGTTTCATTTCCTGTGTCAAGTATCAGGGTAGAAACATACTTTTTGAGTATCATAGTTAATCCAAGGGCCATGAAATGTAATACATCAAGTGCTGAGTCAGCAAGCGGTGCACCTTTGTGTTCTCACTCACTGGCAGAGGTGTTTTTACTTGTTTGAATAAACTTTTGAAAAGTAACAAATAATATAAAAATTTTAAAATTAAAAAATTATTTTTGAGATAGAGTCTCACTATGTTACCCAGGCTGGAGTGCAATGGCACCATCTCAGCTCACTGCAACCTCTGCCTCTCAGGTTCAAGCAATTCTCCTGCCTCAGCTTCCTGGATAGCTGGGACCACAGGTATGCACCACCATGCTGGGCCAGTTTTTGTATTTGTAGTAGAGACAGGGTTTCACCATGTTGGCTAGGCTGGTCTGGAACTCCCGGCCTCCCAAAGTGTTGGGATTATAGGCATGAGCCATCATGCCAGGCCAAAAGTTTGTTAATGACATTCTATATGACCCTGCACTTTACATTACAATATGGAATTTTTCTTGAGCATGTCTATTATTTTTGTTTAAACCCTCAAACAGACCTCCTTACAGCAATTACAAGCTGGTTAGCATTTTTCTTTGGACACAAAAGTGGAAGCTGTTGTTCTGTGGACCCAAATGAAGAACAGGGTCTGAGACTTGGACAGGAAAGTGCAAGTTGTACCTAGACAATGCCTTATGATGTATCTTGCTTCAAGATGAAACTTAGAAAGCCTCAGAAATGTGAGCTTCTTGGTCCTCATGGCTTCTTCTTATTCTACCAACTTTTTTTTTTTTCTTTTCCTTTTTTTTTTTTTTTTTGAGGTGGAGTCTCGCTCTGTCGCCCAGGCTGGAGTGCAGTGGCCGGATCTCAGCTCACTGCAAGCTCCGCCTCCCGGGTTTATGCCATTCTCCTGCCTCAGCCTCCTGAGTAGCTGGGACTACAGGCACCCGCCACTGCGCCCGGCTAGTTTTTTGTATTTTTTAGTAGAGACGAGGTTTCACCATGTTAGCCAGGATGGTCTCTACCAACTTTTTATTTTGAAAAATGTTGAACCTATAAAAAAATGAAATAGTTATAGAATCCTGATATGCTTTACTAGATTCAATGATTGTTTTAGCATTTTGCCACTTTGTGCTCCCCCTACCCCCACCAGGCACACACATACACCCCCATGTCCCACACTCTGGATTTATGCGAATTTCCCTGCATGATAAGATTCAGGCTAAACATTTTCGGCAAGACTGCAACACAGCAGAGATTGAAAAGTGTTTAGAGTAGAAAGGAATGTGGACAATTGCCCTCTCCTGTGTAAGTGAAGAACTCGGGCAGAGTCCTTCCTCAGATCAGGGGGCAGGGTGACAGTTGCACATTTGGGGAGGGACATAGAGTGACTTAAGGAGCTAGTGGGTGTGCAGGGCAATATAGAAAGATGGTGACTTCTGCCAAGTTGCACATTTAAATATTTAAATATTCTCGAGGCTAATACATTTATGTATCATTGGTTTGCAAAACTCTCCCCCACTGTCTACATTTCCAAGGCAAAATCTATGATGATGTTCCTTTCATATCTGCTCACAATTCCTTCCAAAAATTTGTGGACCTTCCAAAAGTTTGTTTTTCACTTCAGTGATATTTTTGATCATCATTTATATCAGGTTTGACTTAAATAAAAAGGTCTGTGGTTTAGGATAAGGATAGGGAGGGAATCACTGTATGATTTGCCCCATGTCTTGTACTTATTAAAGTCAGCTCCAAACTTGTTTTTATTTTTCATTTGAAAACCATGATTCTCTGTGGTGAAAGGGGCAGAGGAATACTTAGGAGGGAAAATGTTGAGAAGGATTTCCCAAATTGGCATCTGAAGAAACCATGATGGAAATCCTGCAAGAGGAAATGAAGCAACCAGAAGGATGAGGTCAAATGCTCGAAGTCCTGGAGTCTCCAGGAAACGCTGTAAACAATAGATTGTTTGCCTTAAAATATGACTAAAAAAAGTAAGTGACCAAAAAAATGGTAAACTTCAGAACACTTCGTAGATTTATCTTTTTAAGTAATTTTTTTAAGTAAATATTTTTTTAAGTAAATATTTTTAAATAAATAAATGTTTATTTATTTATTTCTCTGTGCCCTGGGGCACATTACCTCTGTGGCAAAGATGTCAGAAAACTGATTTTAAAAAATGCTGGCCAAGACTTGTAAACAACAAGGGCAAACAGCTATCCAGAAGTCCTGGGAGAATGGGGGTTCTGGGGCCCACCCAGGCTCGAGCTGGAGTCCCCAAGCCAGATCATGGGAAGCAGTGGTAGCTATCGGACTTTTTCCCTCTAGGTGGTTCTCTGGGCCTTAGAATCTCCTCTCTGACAGATAGTGGAGGCTGCAGAACAGGACAGCAACACAATGAACTCCGGGCAAAGACTGAATTTCCTAACTTTCTGCTCTTGTCAGTGGCTTCTTGAAGGTCAGGGCTGAGTTCACAGAAAAAGTGGCACAATGGCTGTAAATTAATTATTGCTGTAATTTCCATTCCTATTTTTCTTTACTTTCCATTGGCAGGTGGCTCATGCTTAAGTGCTCAAAAAGTTCAGCCCCAAGATGCCTGGGCAGCAGTTGGCATGTGAAATGAGCTATGCCCCTCAGAATACCGTCCTTATCAGTAGCTGTGCTAAAGAAACATCTGCCCCCATAAAAAGTCAAGGGCAAAGGTCATCTGGCATTCCAAGGGAACTCTCCGCAGCAGGGAGCCTTCTAATTGGCTGGTATTGATCGGTAAATTGTGTCCCTGCTGTGATTAATTCCAGCGCCCCCCCCCACAAACTCCCACAGCATGAGCGTGATAGGTCAAGGTTTGGGGCCTCTAAGCATCCTTTACAAATGGACCTCAGGTCCTTAAAGGTACCAGTGAAGGATTGCAGCTTGTTAAGTCTTCCTGGCTGCTGGTGCTAACCCAGGAAGCCGGTTTCATTCAGTTTCCTTGCTATCACTAATAGCAGCTTAATGGGATGCTAATGTGAGGAACAGACGTTATCTGATGGCTTATGCGATTTATGATGGATTTATTGCCACTCTGTGTTCCCTTGGTGTTCAGTGCATCTTTTCCCCATCCATCCCTGTTATTGGCCTTAGCAAATGGTTTCATAATTAATTAATTTTTTTTCCTGAAGGGGGTTAAATTATTTTTGCCCTGCTGCTTTTCCTCCATATTTAATTCTCAATGGGCGACTCTTCTCTGTGTGCCTACCAAAGAGGGAATATACTAACTCACAGCTGTTCTCTCCATGGCATCCTCTGTGCCCCACCTTTCCTGCCAGCTAATGCCTACTCATCTTCCTAGAATAGTGGTTCTCAGGCTTCACTCTTCACTGGAGTTACCTGGGCGAGCTTTTAAAATGCTTAGACCTGGGCCGCATTCCCAGAGACTCTGATTTAATTGTTCTGGGGTGCTGCCTGAGTACTGGGTGTTAGAAAAGCTAATTCTAATGTGCATAGTTGAGGAGCACTGAAGTAAGATTCTAGACCGTGCTGAATGCTACCTAGCCCATGATGCTTGCTTTTCCAATGTCTCCCAGTGGGCACAATCTCCCATTCCTTGTAATCCAAATAACACTGTATGCGTCCTTGGAATCCACATAATACTTCACACATTTCCATTGGCAGCCACCTTACAGTTCACCTATTTGTGAACTTGTCTCATTGCCATTATCAGACTGTGAGCTACTTTGGGCAGGGACAGTGCCCGAGCCATCTTAGTGCCATTGCAACACTTTGCGCATAACAGGAATTCAGTAAGTATTTATTGACTTGAGTTTTCTACCAGTGACAACACTTCTTGGGAAGTGTGCTACCAGCCCCCAGTCCTGAATCCATATCAGGCAACAGGAATGGATTCTATTTTCGGGCCCCAAAGACAGATTTTTCCTGCCAGTGTGTCCCTGCTACCTTCTACCATCCCCTCTCATCAGGGTGACCACATGTCCTGGTTTGCTGGGGCAGTCACTGCTTATGCCTTTTGTCCACTGTTATTATGAATAGCACCTCCTTTCACTCTCAAAGGTGTCCCAGTTTGGATGACAAATTATAGGGTTCCTCTACTCACCCTCCTCCTCCACGTCTCTTTCCTCAAGTCAGCCTAAAAAAGGAAGACTGCTTCAGAACCCATATCTTCTTTATGAACTAAGCTTAAATAAGCTTAGAAAGACCTGTACTAATACTACATAATTTTTTAATTCCATGTATAAAAAAAATTATGAAAACTGGTAGAACTAATCTATATTGTTAGAAGTCAGGAAAGGAGTTTTCTTTAGATGAAGAATGCCTGGAATGGGGCACAGGGGCTGGTTCTGGGATGCTGTAGGGATTCTGTTTCTTCATCTGAGTGTTGGTTTCACAGGTATATTCATTTTATGAAACTTCATCACACGTAACATTTATGCACTTTTCTATATGTATGTTTTATTTTTATAGTTTTTTTAAAAGAGGGCTAAATTATTATCAGTAGAGAACTGCAAAAGTCAATGTTTATTCTTATTAATGAATATAACTGTTCTGATTGGCAAATTCTTGTCAGCATCAGCAAAGTTCTACAACACACAGAACACCCAGGAAATCTAGTGTTCGTCTTCTTGGAGACATATATTATTATCGTTTTATTAAGAATGTTATTTTTTTATTAGGAAGATATATGTCATCAGTTAAAAATATAGTACAGTCTTATTATATAATTCTTCCAACAATTCTGTGAACTAGGTGAGTGTTTTCTCATATTACAGATGAGAAAGCTGCCGCAGAGGTGTTGGAAATGGGCTGAGTTTATATGGGCTGAACTTATCCAGAGTAGGTTGTAGAATTGCCAGGGTGTTCAGCTGTCTCAATGACAGAATCAGATTAAATGTATGGCTGATCTCATTGATTGGGCAGAAATCAACTCAGAGAGCTTAAAACAAAACAAAATTAAATTACAACTAGAAAATAAACAATTTTGTGGCTTTAGATAGAAAAGACCAGAATGTCAATAGCTGAATTGAGATTAGGACCAACAGTTTCTGAGTTTCCAGAAAGCATGATCAAAGTCTAGGCACCATGAGAGACTCAGTCCCAAATTGAGAGAATTTGCCGAGGGTTTGACATGAACCTTGCCTTGTTTGAGCCCAGTTCTCCAAGCCCAGAGCACAGGTTCTCCAGGATGGAATCCTCTTAGAGACTCCTCAGTGACTGTCCCCATCTCCTTTCCATTCTATCCCTCTCTGTATGACTAGAGAGAATTGTTTTCCCTTTTAGGCATAGCTAACATGGACAAATGAAACAAATTAGTTTTCATTATTACAGATAATAAATAAATCTTGTGGTGAAATAAATAATATAATATATAATAATGGACTGAAAAAACACAGCTCAAAACAGACAAAGCTGGGTAAAAACAGAAACCATCAAAAGTAGAGAAAGTCAGAGAACTATCCAGTCAAGCAATAAAGCAACAACATCTGAGAGGCCTCATGTACTGTCCTGAAGTGACTTTTAGCTACTCACGCTGTGTTAACTGTTGATGAAATGTCATTGAGCTTAAAATAAAATAAGTTTGTAGTCCTAGATAACACTCTGCAAGAGCAAATAATATTAGGCCACTATACACCGATATATGAAGAATAACTCATAGCAATGTACCAATATGTCAAGATTTTTCACAGGAGGGAGTATGAAAACTAGCTGGATAGTGTCAGGCTCATTTAAAAACTCATTTGCTCCCCTTAGTCACTGTCCTTTAACCTTTACATGGCATCTCTCCTGGTCTCTTGTCGATGTGCTTGTCAAAGTACCAGCTTAATAGTGCTGGTCCATCAGCAGAGATGTGTTAAATGTAAACATGGCAAAGTTCCCCACAGAAAGCTACATGCAGACTCTGGAGTCAGCTGAAGTCATGGGGCGTCGGGTGACAGTGAGACTATGTCATCAAATGACATGTATCCCTGAGGTGCCCACTGAATTTTACACAAAGTTTTTTTTTCCTATTGTATTATTCTGACATCTTGCTAAAAACAAAAAAGAGAAAAGAAAGAGGACAGACATTTCTATTCCACAGAAAGGAAAGCTTGGACTCAAAGAAGTTGCCCGAATTGCTCTAGATGACTTTATTTGGGATTTCCTGGTTTCCATAAACAGCCACCCATCTGCCTACCCTCCCTCTCCCACTCACTTCTGACCACAACTGCACCCTGCTGTGTGTTAGGGGGAGTGAATTTGATGTCTCGGAGGCAAGGGGTGTGCCTGAGGTGAGTGGGCATGTCCATACCTCCCTACTTTGTGAAATGATTGCAACAGAGATCACCCACATACTCCCAGCCTGGTTCAGTGCAACATATGTCTGGTCCATTAGATGCAGCCTGTTCAGGCCTCTTCTCTTCTACCTGCTGAGACTTCACATCCACAGAATCCAGTTAACACCTCTGAGTCACAGGAGGCTGCCCTATCAGAAGACTACACACTTCCCAGCTTCCCAGCTCAGGAGTCACAAGACCTGAGTTCAGATTTCATCTCTGCCACTTACTGAGGCGAATACTTGTATCCATCTTAATGTCAGGTGGTCATGTTGAGTAACCTCTGATTTCTTATCTAGAAGTATTTTTTTTTGGATAATTGAATGGAAAAACTACCTTAAATTGCTTAGTACAGGAGTCATCAATGTATAGTCTGCCTGCTGCCTGTTTATGGAAATAAAGTTTTATTGGAACACAGCTGTGCCCATTCATCTAAGGCTAGCATTTATATTTATTGTTTACAGCTGCCTTTTTGCTACAATGTCAGAGATGAGTGGTTGTCCCACATAGCAGGTCTGTATGATGTATGAGTTGCTTACTCCTTTTCTTCTTTCTGTTTGCCCTCACTCTTAACTGTATGCTCCTAATCGGTTGCTCTCTAATTATCCAACCCCTCCCCAGAAACAGACTGACTACACTTTCTTTTAACAGTAATTTGCTGGAGAGTTTCAATTTCACTTTGGGCACTGCTCCGTCTTAGTGACAATAAGGAATTCAGCTGGGGTGATAGGGTGGGGGTGGGGCTGGAGGAGGTGAATAGGAAGCATTGTAGCTTCGCACTTCGTGAGTGGACTCAGTGAGGAACAACGACAGACACAGACCCTAGTTCAGTGTGCTATCTCTGTGTTTCATCAAACAACTACAGGATTTTGTTTGTTTATTGTTAGCAGGAGTACATGGTGTAAGAGCAAGTCGAAACATTTTTTCCCCCTAATTTCAGCATCGTTAAAAAAAGTATATTCTCCAATGTATTGTGATATCAATGTAGTGAAGAGAGGCCTTTTATGAGAAGTCAGAAAATCTAGGTTCAAGTCTGGGTTTATTTAGTTTTATTATGTTGGTCAAGCCACAACTGAAGAAACTTCAGTTTCTTCAGAACTAAGACTGAGGATAGTAATATGACTTGATTCCTAGCATGATTCTGAAGCACAAAAGATAATGCAGGTGGAAAACTTTGTCAACCATGAGGCCATCTGTAAAATGTGACACATATGTATAATAGGGTGTTTCAGGGGATTTCATTATTTTCTTTTTCTTTTTATATTTACATCAAACGCACAGTTTCGGTTTTTACAATAGGTTCTGATACCTTACAAGGCTGATCCCTAAGAATATTTGTATTTGGCTAGTTTTCCTGTTTATAGATTTGAATGTTTTTAATAAGATAAGCGCTAAGCTTAGCAATTCGTCAATGTTCATTCTAATGACCTCCAAGAAACGCCCCATTGGATCTTTAGACAGAATTATTTTAGTAAGTTTGAGGAGCCTTGGCATCTTTATGTTGAATTTTTCCATCTAATAAAAATATAACTCTCCCTGGGCGGAGCAAGATGGCCGAATAGGAACAGCTCCAGTCTCCAACTCCAAGCGCGAGTGACGCAGAAGACCGGTGATTTCTGCATTTTCAACTGAGGTACTGGGGTCATCTCACTAGGGAGTGCCGGACAATCGGTGCTGGTCAGCTGCTGCAGCCTGGCCAGCGAGAGCTGAAGCAGGGCGAGGCATCGCCTCACCTGGAAAGCGCAAGGGGGAAGGGAATCCCTTTTCCTAGCCAAGGGAACTGAGACACACAACACCTGGAAAATCAGGTAACTCCCACCCCAATACCGCGCTTTAAGCAAACGGGCACACCAGAAGAATATATCCCTCACCTGGCCGGGAGGGTCCCACGCCCAAGGAGCCTCCCTCATTGTTAACACAGCAGTCTGCAGCGATCTAACAGCGAGGCAGCAGCGAGGCTGGGGGAGGGGTGCCCGCCATTGCTGAGGCTTAAGTAGGTAAACAAAGACGCTGGGAAGCTCGAACTGGGTGGAGCTCACAGCAGCTCAAGGAAACCTGCCTGTCTCTATAGACTCCACCTCTGGGGGCAGGGCTCAGCTCAAAAAACAACAGGGGAAGCAGGAGAGGCCTGAGCAGACGCGAACGACACTGTCTGACAGCTTTGAAGAGAGCAGTGGATCTCCCAACACGGAGGTTGAGATCTGAGAACGGACAGACTGCCTGCTCAAGTGGGTAACTGACCCCTGAGTAGCCTAACTGGGAGAAATCCCCCACTAGGGGCAGTCTGACACCCCACACCTCACAGGGTGGAGTACACACCTGAGAGGAAGCTTCCAAAGTAAGAATCAGACAGGTACACTTGCTGTTCAGCAATATTCTATCTTCTGCAACCTCTGCTGCTGATACCCAGGCAAACAGGGTCTGGAGTGGACCTCAAGCAATCTCCAACAGACCTATAGCTGAGGGTCCTGACTGTCAGAAGGAAAACTATCAAACAGGAAGGACACCTATACCAAAACCCCATCAGTACGTCACCATCATCAAAGACCAGAGACAGATAAAACCACAAAGATGGGGAAAAAGCAGGGCAGAAAAGCTGGAAATTCAAAAAATAAGAGCGCATCTCCCCCTGCAAAGGAGTGCAGCGCATCGCCAGCAACGGATCGAAGCTGGTCAGAGAATGACTTTGATGAGATGAGAGAAGAAGGCTTCAGTCCATCAAACTTCTCAGAGCTAAAGGAGGAATTACGTACCCAGGGCAAAGAAACTAAAAATCTTGAAAAAAGAGTGGAAGAATTGACAGCTAGACTAATTAATGCAGAGAAGGTCATAAATGAAATGACAGAGATGAAAACCATGACACGAGAAATACGTGACAAATGCACAAGCTTCAGTAACCGACTCGATCAACTGGAAGAAAGAGTATCAGCGATTGAGGATCAAATGAATGAAATGAAGCGAGAAGAGAAACCAAAAGAAAAAAGAAGAAAAAGAAATGAACAAAGCCTGCAAGAAGTATGGGATTATGTAAAAAGACCAAATCTACGTCTGATTGGGGTGCCTGAAAGTGAGGGGGAAAATGGAACCAAGTTGGAAAACACTCTTCAGGATATCATCCAGGAGAACTTCCCCAACCTAGTAGGGCAGGCCAACATTCAAATTCAGGAAATACAGAGAACGCCACAAAGATACTCCTCGAGAAGAGCAACTCCAAGACACATAATTGCCAGATTCACCAAAGTTGAAATGAAGGAAAAACTCTTAAGGGCTGCCAGAGAGAAAGGTCGGGTTACCCACAAAGGGAAGCCCATCAGACTAACAGCAGATCTCTCGGCAGAAACTCTACAAGCCAGAAGAGAGTGGGGGCCAATATTCAACGTTCTTAAAGAAAAGAATTTTCAACCCAGAATTTCATATCCAGCCAAACTAAGTTTCATAAGTGAAGGAGAAATAAAATCCTTTACAGATAAGCAAATGCTTAGAGATTTTGTCACCACCAGGCCTGCCTTACAAGAAACCCTGAAGGAAGCCCTAAACATGGAAAGGAACAACCGGTACCAGCCATTGCAAAAACATGCCAAAATGTAAAGACCATCGAGGCTAGGAAGAAACTGCATCAACTAACGAGCAAAATAACCAGTTAATATCATAATGGCAGGATCAAGTTCACACATAACAATATTAACCTTAAATGTAAATGGACTAAATGCTCCAATTAAAAGACACAGACTGGCAAACTGGATAAAGAGTCAAGACCCATCAGCCTGCTGTAGTCAGGAGACCCATCTCACATGCAGAGACATACATAGGCTCAAAATAAAGGGATGGAGGAAGATCTACCAAGCAAATGGAGAACAAAAGAAAGCAGGGGTTGCAATCCTAGTCTCTGATAAAACAGACTTTAAACCATCAAAGATCAAAAGAGAAAAAGAAGGCCATTACATAATGGTAAAGGGATCAATTCAACAGGAAGAGCTAACTTTCCTAAATATATATGCACCCAATACAGGAGCACCCAGATTCATAAAGCAAGTCCTTAGAGACTTACAAGGAGACTTAGACTCCCATACAGTAATAATGGGAGACTTCAACACTCCACTGTCAACATTAGACAGATCAACGAGACAGAAAGTTAACAAGGATATCCAGGAATTGAACTCATCTCTGCACCAAGCGGACCTAATAGACATCTATAGAACTCTCCACCCCAAATCAACAGAATATACATTCTTCTCAGCACCACATCGCACTTATTCCAAAATTGACCACATAATTGGAAGTAAAGCACTCCTCAGCAAATGTACAAGAACAGAAATTATAACAAACTGTCTCTCAGACCACAGTGCAATCAAACTAGAACTCAGGACTAAGAAACATAATCAAAACCGCTCAACTACATGGAAACTGAACAACCTGCTCCTGAATGACTACTGGGTACATAACGAAATGAAGGCAGAAATAAAGATGTTCTTTGAAACCAATGAGAACAAAGATACAACATACCAGAACCTCTGGGACACATTTAAAGCAGTGTGTAGAGGGAAATTTATAGCACTAAATGCCCACAAGAGAAAGCAGGAAAGATCTAAAATTGACACTCTAACATCACAATTAAAAGAACTAGAGAAGCAAGAGCAAACACATTCAAAAGCTAGCAGAAGGCAAGAAATAACTAAGATCAGAGCAGAACTGAAGGAGATAGACACACAAAAAACCCTCCAAAAAATCAATGAATCCAGGAGTTGGTTTTTTGAAAAGATCAACAAAATTGACAGACTGCTAGCAAGACTAATAAAGAAGAAAAGAGAGAGGAATCAAATAGATGCAATAAAAAATGATAAAGGGGATATCACCACCGACCCCACAGAAATACAAACTACCATCAGAGAATACTATAAACACCTCTACGCAAATCAACTAGAAAATGTAGAAGAAATGGATAATTTCCTGGACACTTACACTCTCCCAAGACTAAACCAGGAAGAAGTTGAATCCCTGAATAGACCAATAGCAGGCTCTGAAATTGAGGCAATAATTAATAGCCTACCCACCACAAAAAGCCCAGGACCAGATGAATTCACAGCTGAATTCTACCAGAGGTACAAGGAGGAGCTGGTACCATTCCTTCTGAAACTATTCCAATCAATAGAAAAAGAGGGAATCCTCCCTAACTCATTTTATGAGGCCAACATCATCCTGATACCAAAGCCTGGCAGAGACACAACAAACAAAGAGAATTTTAGACCAATATCCCTGATGAACATCGATGCAAAAATCCTCAATAAAATACTGGCAAACTGGATTCAGCAGCACATCCAAAAGCTTATCCACCATGATCAAGTGGGCTTCATCCCTGGGATGCAAGGCTGGTTCAACATTCGCAAATCAATAAACATAATCCAGCATATAAACAGAACTGAAGTCAAGAACCACATGATTATCTCAATAGATGCAGAAAAGGCTTTTGACAAAATTCAACAGCCCTTCATGCTAAAAATGCTCAAGAAATTCGGTATTGATGGAACGTACCTCAAAATAATAAGAGCTATTTATGACAAACCCACAGCTAATATCATACTGAATGGGCAAAAACTGGAAAAATTCCCTTTGAAAACTGGCACAAGACAAGGATGCCCTCTCTCACCACTCCTATTCAACATAGTGTTGGAAGTTCTGGCTAGGGCAATCAGGCAAGAGAAAGAAATCAAGGGTATTCAGTTAGGAAAAGAAGAAGTCAAATTGTCCCTGTTTGCAGATGACATGATTGTATATTTAGAAAACCCCATCGTCTCAGCCCAAAATCTCCTTAAGCTGATAAGCAACTTCAGCAAAGTCTCAGGATACAAAATTAATGTGCAAAAATCACAAGCATTCGTATACACCAGTAACAGACAAACAGAGAGCCAAATCAGGAATGAACTTCCATTCACAATTGCTTCAAAGAGAATAAAATACCTAGGAATCCAACTTACAAGGGATGTCAAGGACCTCTTCAAGGAGAACTACAAACCACTGCTCGGTGAAGTAAAAGAGGACACAAACAAATGGAAGAACATACCATGCTCATGGATAGGAAGAATCAATATCGTGAAACTGGCCATACTGCCCAAGGTTATTTATAGATTCAATGCCATCCCCATCAAGCTACCAATGACTTTCTTCACAGAATTGGAAAAAACTGCTTTAAAGTTCATATGGAACCAAAAAAGAACCCGCATTGCCAAGACAATCCTAAGTCAAAAGGACAAAGCTGGAGGCGTCACGCTACCTGACTTCAAACTCTACTACAAGGCTACAGTAACCAAAACAGCATGGTACTGGTACCAAAACAGAGCTATAGACCAATGGAACAGAACAGAGGCCTCAGAAATAATACCACACATCTACAGCCATCTGATCTTTGACAAACCTGAGAGAAACAAGAAATGGGGAAAGGATTCCCTATTTAATAAATGGTGCTGGGAAAATTGGCTAGCCATAAGTAGAAAGCTGAAACTGGATCCTTTCCTTACCCCTTATACGAAAATTAATTCAAGATGGATTAGAGACTTAAATGTTAGACCTAATACCATAAAAACCCTAGAAGAAAATCTAGGTAGTACCATTCAGGACATAGGCATGGGCAAGGACTTCATGTCTAAAACACCAAAAGCAATGGCAGCAAAAGCCAAAATTGACAAATGGGATCTAATTAAACTAAAGAGCTTCTGCACAACAAAAGAAACTACCATCAGAGTGAACAGGCCACCTACAGAATGGGAGAAAATTTTTGCAATCTACTCATCTGACAAAGGGCTAATATCCAGAATCTACAAAGAACTCAAACAAATATACAAGAAAAAATCAAACAACCCCATCAAAACGTGGGCAAAGGATATGAACAGACATTTCTCAAAAGAAGACATTCATACAGCCAACAGACACATGAAAAAATGCTCATCATCACTTGCCATCAGAGAAATGCAAATCAAAACCACAGTGAGATACCATCTCACACCAGTTAGAATGGCAATCATTAAAAAATCAGGAAACAACAGTTGTTGGAGAGGATGTGGAGAAATAGGAACACTTTTACACTGTTGGTGGGATTGTAAACTAGTTCAACCATTATGGAAAACAGTATGGCAATTCCTCAAGGATCTAGAACTAGATGTACCATATGACCCAGCCATCCCACTACTGGGTATATACCCAAAGGATTATAAATTATTCTACTACAAAGACACATGCACACGTATGTTTATTGCAGCACTATTCACAATAGCAAAGACTTGGAATCAACCAAGATGGACTTGGAATCAATGTCCATCTGTGACAGACTGGATTAAGAAAATGTGGCACATATACACCATGGAATACTATGCAGCCATAAAAAAGGATGAGTTTGCGTCCTTTGTAGGGACATGGATGCAGCTGGAAACCATCATTCTTAGCAAACTGTCACAAGAAGAGAAAACCAAACACGGCATGTTCTCACTCATAGGTGGGAACTGAACAATGAGATCACTTGGACTCGGGAAGGGGAACATCACACACCGGGGCCTATCATGGGGAGGGGGGAGGGGGGAGGGATTGCATTGGGGAGTTATACATGATATAAATGATGAATTGATGGGTGCTGACGAGTTGATGGGTGCAGCACACCAACATGGCACAAGTATACATATGTAACAAACCTGCACGTGATGCACATGTACCCTAGAACTTAAAGTATAATAAAAAAAAAAATAAATAAAAAAAAAAATATAACTCTTCCTCTTAATTATTAAAAATATATCCCCCAATCAAGGTTTTAAAACTTTTAATACATTTCTTATTGAGCTTATAAATATTTTATATTTGTTGCTATTTGAATGGCTTTTCTTTCGCTTTATATTATCTATCTGGTTATTGCCAGTATATAGAAATACTGTTGCTTTTTAGGTATTTATCTTATTCCAAGTCATTTTATGACTCCTTATTTAAATTAAGAAAGCTTTTAGTTAATTCTTTTGACTTTTTCAGATTTATGTTTGTGTGATTTTCATGTACTTTAGTACCTTAGTTCGCAAAATTTATTCATTTTGTTTTTGTAACTTACTGCATTAACCAGAGAAACTAAAGTGATAATGATGCTAGCTGATAGTCCTAGCTACTCGGGAGGCTGAGGCACGAGCATTGCTTGAGCCTGGAAGACAGAGGTTGCAGTGAGCCAAGATCGTGCCACTGCATTCCAGCCTGGGTGACAGAGCAAGACTCTGTCTCAGAAAAAAACCCAAAAACCAAACAAAAACCCAAAACAGAGATAATCATACTAAAGGACATTCTTTGTGTTTGTTTCTGATTTTCAATGTTTACCAGTTAATTATAAACTTTATTTACTTTAAGCCAAGAGCATCTTTATCACATTGAAGGAGCATCCTTCTATTCCTATTGAAATGTTTACTCTATAATTAGGAAAAGGTGTTGATTTTATCAGATGTGGTATCTATGAAATTATCACATTGGCTAATTATTGTTGAATCAGTGAATACTCAGTGGATTATTTTCTCCTTGGAAATCAATCCCTGTGGTCAGCTGACTGGCTCTGCTAACAGTGACAGATGTGTAAACGGTGCCTTCATGAGTTCAGACATTTCAGGACCAAACTTTTTGCACAAGAAAGTGGCCCAATGCAGAAGCAAGGGTTGCAGGAGTAGGAATCCCCCCACCAAGTTTCTCTCCTTGGACATATCTTCCAAAGTTGGCCGCTTTGAACAATCCTTTAAGGTAAGGACAATGGACATGGCAGTTGTTCACAAGAAGAAGAAGACAGTAGAGGAAGGAACATGGAATATGGGAACAAAAACCTGCCGGCTGCTCAAGAAATGTGAAATTAGAAAGTAGAGAAAGATGGTGTCTTTGTATGTGCTCCTCCCCTCCCCTCAGCCAGGCCTAACAAATCCTCAGCCGCACCCCTCCACCCCACTGACTACCCCTCGGAGCCTGCTCATGCCTTTGGGCTTAGGACTGGGAGTGGAATTTCAATGCCATGGAATTCGCATTTTAAAATGCCATGCTCAAAAATATCGCCTGAAATGTAGGCAAATGAACTGCTAACATCAGTGTCTCTACCGGGCTCTTACTGGCACTCTGGCCGCATGTATGACCTTTCAACACGGTATTTTAAAAAATGAGCAGCGCTTTCCTCTTCCCCTGGCAGCTCAGAATAGCCCTGTTTCCTTTCCTATAAACAAGTCATATCTCTGGGAATTTCTAAAGTTGAATATTGTCTGCTAAGAAGACGTGACTCACGCCATTTCCTGGCAGTTCTCATAAATTCAAGAACACCTCTTGAGGAAAGAATCCCAGGCAAGAGTGGCCACAGAGAGCCTCGGATGCCTTCATTTCAAACACAGGAAGCTGAGAGACAAAGGAAAACACTAGCAATCATCCCTGGCCTCGGCATTCCCCTCTTCTGGGCTGAGTTCCTATTGTGGCTGTCAGAGCAGCCAGGGGACGCCCACTGGGAAACTTCTGGGCTGGTCTTCAGGCCTTTAGTCACTCACCCACCCCCTCCATTTGGAAACTCACCTAGCTTAGCTTCCTTCTAATTCTCGGGGTAGAGGTTCTCTGAGGCGGGATTCCCCAAGGAAATTACCAGGAGTTCACACACACTGGAGCTGTGGGGCTTCCTAGCTGCTTTTAGCAAAAACTCTGTGGCCCAAAAAACTCTCCTTTCTGCACATTCTCTTCCCAGCACATCCTCTCCTCCTCCACCCACTGGCCCTGTCTCTCTGAGTCCCCTCTTCAGTGCCACATCATTTTCCTCATATTTGCTGAATAGTCTAGAAACAAAGGAAAAAGTGTTTTACTTGGCTTCTCCCAGCTCAGCCGTGTAAAAACCTCTGTGTGTATGTGTGTGCCTCTGTGTGTTTATTTGATGTGTATGTCTCTGTGTTTGTGTGTCGACCACATGGGAACAATAATGCAAGGGGGTTGGTTGAAGAGACTGGATGAGAAAAGTTGGAAAAGTGGGTAATCAGGATGTTGCTTTAGTTATACCTACTTCTTGCCTTCAGTTGCACCTATTTTTTGCCTTCTCATTAATGAAACGTCAAAGGATTGATTTGCATATGGCTCTGCAAATGCACTGCAGTGGGAAGGTTTAATTCCTGTTGGTCTATAGCATGCCCTGATATTGGTCTCATTAGAACCAGAACCCTGGAAGTTGGAAGTATCCGTAAGGGCATGATCCAGAGACAATAGTGACTAACATGTATAAAGCATGATGTATGTGTCAGGCATGATGGTATGTACTTTGTATGCATTTTCTCATGTGTCACGACCTAATAATTTTCAGCATTTCACTAGTAAGGAAGCAGGACTGGGGAAGTTAAGTCGGTTGTGCAAGATTTTTTAAAAGACATGCCAAAGCTGGAATTTAGACCCATATCTATTTGGAAACCACAATCTGGCTCTTAGTCACTGTGCCATAGAGCTACCCTAAGAGAGTAAGATGGGATAGGAAGGGAGGGAAAGAAAGACAAGGAAGAAGCAGAAGACAAGTATGTGTTTACTACCTTGATAAAATTGAATGATGTAATTTCTCCCTCAACTCTCTAGGATGACCAACTTATCCAGGTTTGCCTGAGATCTTCTTGGTTTTAGTACTGAAACTCTCACATCCAAGGAACTCCCTCAGTCTTGGGAAAACCTGGACAGTTAGTCATTCCATTGCTTACCATCTGGAAAATCTGCTACAGATGGTGTGGATTGTTAGAAGATAAAGCCCATCCATTTATGACCTAAAGAACCTGGGTTATTGGGGGATACAGTTGAAATCCATGTCATGGATAACTGCACATTATGTATATGTTGTTTGTATGCCTCTCACAGAGTTCTTGAAATTTTGAGTCCATAAAAGACATGTAATAGTTGTTGACTCGATTTATAAAGAGCAAGATAGATTATGAGTAAACATCTGTAGGATGAGCACAATTGCAGGTAATAGGACTTTAGGTAAAACCTAATCCATGAACAGTAAAGATTTTTTTTTTCAATGTAAAGTTGTTTGCTACATGTATGTGCAATTTCTTTCAACACACTGAAAATAATACGTTTTGACTAGATTTTTTTTTTATGTTAGAGTCTAGGAATATTCACTTTGTGTCACTGCTGTGCTCCTGAATGGTTCTATGAAAAAATAGTGGATTTTTATAAACCATATTTTCTGTGTATTAGGGATGTGAATTCTTTTGCAGAATGTGATTCACATCCCTAATGTGAATTCTGCAAAAGAGCCAATACGGTCCCTCACCTGTTTGGTTTTGCAAATGTCTGTTTTAGATATACAGTTAAGACGCTAGCTGCAAGTGGAAAATACCTATGCCAAACACTTGAGGAGCAATAAAGAGAATTACTTTATTGGTGGATCTGGTTCAGCCCTGATATAGGTTTAATCTTCAATAAAACAACTTCCATTTTCTTTGGAAATAGAACTGACTTTCTCTCCTCCTATGTCTGTCTCTTTTACCCTAATCTAAAAACTCCCCTACACAAGCATCTACTTCCTCTTAAGCTTTTTAAGCTTCTTAATGCCTCATCTTTCTGATGTGATGTGTTTGGGTTTTGTTTTCTTTTAGAGTTTTTGAAGAACTCCAGGAAGTGGCTGCAGAGCAAAGTAGGATCCTGATACTGGTAGGGAGGCTTCTGCAGTAACGATCTAGGGGTGACCAAAGTAGTATTGATTACAAGCAAACCTTGAAATGTGATCAACCTACAGCTCAGTTCAGCTCAGCTCTCTCCAGTTCCTCCATGGGAGCTTTGTTCTTCCATTTGAAGGGAGTAACTAAGACTGCAGACATCCTCTACACTAGAAAAAATTTGGTTTCCATCACATCAATTAAAAAGAAAAATTTGGGACAATCTGTCCCCTCCTCCCACTTTTTCAAAGGCAAAGGGGAAACCTTGGGATATTTGGGTGTAATAGACACTGCTCGAGGCTGAGCAGTCACTCATCTCTCTCAAGGGTCCTTCCTTGCCTCCCTTTCTCCAAACGTTCATATATTTGCTTTAAAGACCCCTTCAATTTAGGTCCGGCTGACCCAAGCTGGGGAAAGTTATCTTTCTTTTCTACCTCTCCTTCAGGTGAGAAACAAGGCTGACAAATTTATGGATTTCAGTTATTTCTTTAATAAATTACTCCCTGGGATGTGATTCCAGGAAAAAGATGCTTTAGGGGATAAAGGTTTTAGAGAAAGTGGTGACTAGGCAGAATTAATGCATTGTGGTGAAAGATACTCCACACTCCACGTTAGGCACTTCTAGGAGACTAGTCATTGTCAGAGAAATACCCACAGAAGTGGACAGGGGTTGGTAAAATGTCTTCCATGGACATTATAGTGATACAGCACCTAATGATGAGAATGCGTTCTGAGAAATGCATCATTAGGCGATTTCATCGTTGTGCAAACATTAGAATGCATTTACACAAACCTACATGGTACAGCCTACAACACACCTAGGCTGTGTCATCTAGCCAATTGCTCCTAGGCTGGTTACAAATCTGTGCAGCATGTTACTGTACGGAACATTGTAGGCAATTGTAACACAATGGTAAGTATTTGTGTATCTAAACACAGAGAAGGTACAGTAAAACTTGGTATTATAATCGTATACGGTCTATCATTGACCTAAACAGCATTATGCAGCGCATGAGTATACTTTAGGATAAAGAGAGAAACACTTTTTTTTTTTCTCCACCATTCCTGCTTGTTTAGTGTTTTAAACAGAACAAGTAGTGCTGAAACAACCTGGAGAACTTGTCAGTCGTTTTTGAGAATCTAAAATATTTTTTTAGGAGAACAATTCCCACCACTTCTTTTTATGACATTCTTTGTCTCTTGAGGGAACAGGAAAAAATGACTTTGAGTATTTCATAGGGTATGGAAGGAGAAAGGAGTCTTTCTGATGTGGTTATACAATTTCTTCCTTTTTCGAGATGAGAAAACTGAGGCCCAGAGAAGTAAAGGAAGTCATCGTAGATCCTACAGTGAGTTTGCACGCATGACCCAGGCCAAAGCTCAGTTTCCCTTTTTGGCACTCTATGATTACGTGGGAATTACCTTCGGAGGCTGTGTTCCAGACCCTGGAACCACATGCATCAGCCCCTCCCGCTCCCTGTGCTACAGCTCATAGCTCACCTGCGCTTTTTTCTGTGCTGGCCCGGATATAGTTGGTTCGCCGAGCTGCCCTTGGGCTCCTCAGAGAGCATTAGTCATGAGCTCCTGTCTCAAGGGCCCTGATTCATTTCTAGCCATGATTGCATCAGTGTGCATGCGTATCTCTTTGTGAGAGATGTGAGTCCATGTTGCATGTGTGGGAGTTTGCCAGAATTACAACCTTCTGCCCCTTCCTAGCCATGGCTAAAGAACAAAGCAAAGAAGAAAGAGACATCCTCTTGGGGCTTTTTACAGACTAGAGGTCCTGTTTACTTAAAGGTTATAAATGCTGCTGTAGGAAATGTTAAGAATTAAAATCATGATTACATTAGGCATCTGCTTTGCTTTCCGGTGAGCCTAACTAGCATTTGGAGTCAGTGAATAAAGTGAAGGCAGCATTTTAACTGTCTCCTTGCAAAAGTGGCTGGGCAAGGATACTCAGGCTTGTAGGAAAGTGCATTGAGATCTCAAGATAAAAGGTTTTACTTGAGGGAAAGGTTATTGTTATTATTTTGAACTTTCAGAGTGGTTTCCTTTTTGCATATTTATGATATTAATATAATCTTAATAGAAGGTTTAATGTGCAAGTTGCTAAGCACATTGTCCAATGGAAAAAAATAAATTATACAACTATTGCAATGATAAGCCAGTTTTCTACTACATTTAGTTATCTCTTTCTTAAACAGAGAGACTTGCAGAAATCTTAAAAGCATACTGGAAAAGTTTCAATAATAAAATAGTTTAATTTTAAGATTTATGTTTCAGGTAAATACCAAATGATACTGGCCTTTACACAATATAAAATAAAATATAAAATAAAGTGAGCTTAAAATTTTTCATGATTGTTTGATATCTATTACTGCTGGAGAAACTGGATGTTGAAATGGATGAGACTGAAAACTGAAATAGATATATTCTTCAAAACAGTGTGTGAAAGAAGCAAAGGATATGGAGCTCTTCAGTGAAATAAATCTGAATTTGGCCTAAACCTATTTTAGCACTAGGCTTTGATGTAGTTTTGCACTATACATAACTTAAATGGAAAAGTGTGGGCACCATTCTTCTTAAATAGTTGAAACTGTGGCTTTGGCCCTGTAGATCATGTTTTATCAATTTGTACGAAACAGAGATGAGACTCACTATGTTATTGGATTGAAGTATATTGTATAAGCAGTTTCCTGCTATGTAAGTCAGTTTCTTAACAACCATGTGAATTGATTCAGCTACATATTTACAATCTTCAGCTTTTGCAGGGTCCTCATGGCAGCCCATATCCTATGCTTCCTTATTCCAAGAGAATGTTAAAAATTTTCACCGTTCTCACTCTGAACAACCTTACACTTGGCTCGTGATATTACTTTCTAATTCACAGAAAAAAGTATAGCCTGTCAGGGAGGAAATCCCTCAATTTCTCCCTTCCCACCCCAGAAACAGTGACAGCCATACCCCTCCTTTCTTCCTTCTTTCCCTTCAAAATCCTCCTGTGTCCAGACCTGGCCCCTCCACCTGTGCTTTGGGCTACATCACTCCTCCTACTCCCATCTCTTCAGGAGGTTTGCTCTTTGCATTCAGTGTTCTCAATCACTCTTTTTCTGTTGCTTTCTTGTTCTCAGCACAGAAACATACTTAATTCTTTCCCATCTTAAGAATATTTTTATGCATTTTCCTTAACCTAGGGTATCCTAGCTACTATCAAGTCTTCTCTCCACATACACACAGCATAGTTTATACTTAGTACTTCTACTCCCTTATCTTTCATTTATTACTCAATTTAGTCCCATCTTCTACCCCTACCACTCCCCAGGAAATGCTCTCACCAAGGCCATCCAGCATCTTGTAAACTCTAAGTTCAACAGCCTTTTTTTAGGCTTCAGATGGCTTGACTTTAAGGTAAATGCTTCAATCATCTTTGACTCCTCCCTTTCTCTCACTTCCCACATCTGGTCCCACAGCAAATTGTGTCAGCTTTACTTTGAAAATCTGTCTGGAGTTTAACTACTTCTCACCATCCCACTGCCACCTGGTCCAAGTTACTATCATTCTTGCCTGAATTACTGCAATGGTTTCTTAACTTGTCTCACTGATTCTGCCCTCACCCTCCTCCACCCTGTTATCAACCCACAACCAAAGTTGAGGGCTTAAATTAGATAATGCTATTTCCTCTCCTAACACCCTCCAATAAGTTCCCATCTCAGAGTAAAAGCTATAGTTCTGAGTATAATGCACAGGGTTCTACATGATCCTCCCCTTCTGCCTGTTTTCATCTTCTATTAGTCCTCTAATTCCCCAGAGCCAGGACTAGCTCAAGGCCTAGGAGATGCCTAGGGTGCGAGATGAAAGAATTAAGAAGGTGCTCAGTCTCGGGGGTCAGCTGCGCTATCAACACCTTCTAAAAATCGCTCTTCTTGACATTCTCCTTTCTTTGCTTCTGTTGCCTGGTTTTCCTTCAGCAACTTTGACTTTCTCCTTAATTCTACACCTCCTACCCTCATCTAAGCTCATGATATAGTCATGGTTTTGTTAGATTTTTGCAGTGCAGATACACAGTTAGATTGCTTGAGTTCACCTTTTGCTTCTAGAACCATGTGGCCACAGATAAATTATTTAAACTTTCTAAGCCTCAATTTCCCCATTCGCAAAAAATCATACTGCCTACCCAATAGTGTTGTTATGAAATTTAAGTAAGTTTAAATTAAGTCATGTAAGAATTTAGTGCAATACTAAGCACATAGTAAATGTATAATAAATATTGTAATTAGTAATTATTTTTAGTAGTATTAATATTACTCTTGTACCTGTCCCCTTAAAGCCCAGCATCCTCTCTGTTAAGCCATTTGAGTTTTTCCAGAACAACTGCAAAATATGAATTCCTGGTACATAAGTGAGTAATTTTGTCCCTAAAAGGTAGAGAAGAGAATAGCACATTTTACATTTCCTTTTTTTGTAGGAAAAATGTTACAGATCACACTTTTGTCAAGAAGCCAGAGAACAAAGTTGATTAAAACATTATGCCTGGAAATAAAGGGGAACAGGACATCAGCAAAATTCTTTTTATCAGTTCACATGTTGAAGACATGTAAGATCAATGACACACAAAATGGAAGAGAAATCATAATCATATGTGTGAAGACTAGCAAGTATTTTTTTCCTGTGCACATCAACGGGCTGTATTGTGGCATATACATAAAAGGGTGAAGTGCTTGATGTCTTTAGGTTATATTTTCCTAAAACTCCATGCTACTAGGAGAGAGGATTTTGTTTAATTAACAATTATTTCAGGAGTCATACTGTGAGATGCAGTGTTAGGATGCATACTGGGGGAGCACTAGCTGTGGGTTCAGCAAGGAACTAGAAGATCCTTCTGCCTGAAATACTCTCTCCCTGGATTTTATCATGACCATCTCCTTCTTGCCACTAGGGTGCCAGTTTCCTAATCAGTCAGAACTCTTTATCTCATTTATCTGTTTTATTCTTTCTCAGACCTTATTGCCCTGAAATTATTTTGTTTACTTTTTGCTTTCTTGTTTACCATCTGTCCCCTTTCTCTATGAATATAAGTTCCACGAGAAAATGAGACTTCTTTGTCCCTAGAATCTGTAATAGTGCCTGGCTCTTGAAGACATACAGTCAATGCTTGCTGAATAAAATAGGTCGTACCTGGTCACCAAAGCGCTCATAACTTTATTCCCAGAGAATAACTGTTGACGATATGCTTCCTTAACTTGATCGTGTTGAAAGAAATAGTTAAACTTTGTGAATGTGACAAAACCACAGCCAGAATGTTGTGATTTCAAGATACTGTGAAAAAAAAATATTTGTTTACCCTATAAAGGTCCACAGGATACCAAGCAGAAGGTCTCATACAAGTGTTGAAATGAGGGAAGAAGTGGAATCAGATTTTTAAAAATTAATGAAATAATACAAACAAGCACCCAGAGAGAACAACGCAGTGAACATCCGTACATGCAACTTCATCAGGCTTCCTTGTAGCTTCACCAAGAGTTTATGTACCATAGTACCCTCGGGTTTTTAAAAAGTGTTACAGTATTTCAGAATCAGTTAAAGGACCCTATAAATTCCTCCAAGTCCCATTTTCTTCCCTCCTCTTTCAGAATTTACCACTACACCAGAGAGTTAGAGCTCGCTAAAAAATCTAAGTTGGGGTCGTATGACGTTTCGGCCAGAGAAATATGAATTGAAACCACTTTTGGATCAAGGCATTCAGAGCAAGGGTGGTCACCCCCGTCCTTCTCTGATGTGGTGCATCTTGCAGGCCATGTGCCCCAAATGTCCAGATACAAGTGCCACTTGACTCATATCACACTCATATCAGATGAGGAATATGTCTTTATAAGCCAATGGGATTTTGGGATGTGCCTATTGACACTCCATAGCCTATTCTTTCCTGAGTAGCATAGACATAACTGCTCATTTGGGTGTTTATTATTTATTGTTTTAATAACATTGCTGCATATATATGATGTACAGATAATATTCAGGTTATTGTAATGTTTTGAAATATGCTGTAAGTGGTATGATATGCTAATATAGTTGTGTAACTCTCCCTCTCAACATGAATTTTTGGGGATATATCCATGTTGATACTTTTAGGCTTAAGTTCATTTAATAAAAAATTATTACAGTTCATTCATTCATTCTCTGTTGATGGACATTTAGGCTGTTTGTTTTTTTCTGTCATAAACAGCACTGAAATGAATAGTTCATGTCTCCTCCTGCATGTGGTAGGAGTTCCTGGAGAGTTTATATCTAGAAGAGGAATTGCTGAATTCAAGGGTATGTGCAACTTCAGTTTTACCAGGTATTGTGAAATTGCTTCCTAAAGTTATATCAAAAAAACTTGCCTTTTTTCTTTAATGTCATAATTCCAGCAAACACCATTTCTATGATTTCAAGTAGCTTTTTCAAATTATGTATCCTCAGTGATATACATTCAGTACCTTGAATAGATTGAACCAAGTCCATCAGGGTACAAAACCCTACGTGGATTTTAATGTTAAAGATGAGCTCTTGGATATTCTTTAGCAGACTAAACTGTGGTGCAACTGGCTTAATTATTGAGGTTTTTACTCTTTTCTAACAGGTAATTGTCTTGACTTGTTGGAAAAATAACTTAATGGTATATCATTGCACATATTTCAAAACCACATGCAAAAGAGTACAAGAAAATAATAACAAATGCTTTCAAGATGTAAATGCAACCAAAAAGAGGCTTAAGAATTTATTTCCCATTAGCTCTAGTTCAAACATTCAAATGTTCCACTTTTGAGAGTGATATGCTTGTCAATCTAGCATCTGGCAGAACACTGATGGTATCTCTCAGCAAGATAACTCTCCAAAGTTATCTTGAACCTGTGATGGTTCGGACTCTACAGAACTATCTGAAAAGCCATCAGTTATCAGCTGCTATTCCCAACAACCTATAATTGTGAGTTAGTTAAGATTTTTTCTTTTCTTTTCTTTTCTTAGACCAGATCTTGCTCTGTCGTCCAGGCTAGAGTGCAGTGGTACAATCTAGGCTCACTGCAACCTCTGCCTGCTGGGTTTGAGTGATTTTCGTGCCTCAGCCCCAGAAGTAGCTGGGACCACAGGTGTACACCATCATACCTGGCTAATTTATGTATCTTTATTAGAAACGGGGTTTTGCCATGTTGGTCAGGCTAGTCTCGAACTCCTGGCCTCAAGTGATCTGTCCACGTTGGCCTCCCCAAGTGCTGGGATTATAGGTGTGAGCTACCATGCCCTGCCAGGATTTTCTTTTTCTTTTTCTTTTTTTTCTTTCTTTCTTTTTTTTTTTTTTTTTTTGAGACAGAGTCTTGCTCTGTTGTACAGGCTGGAGTGCAATGGCGCTATCTCAGCTCACTGCAACCTCTGCCTGCCAGGTTCCAGTGATTCTCCTGTCTCAGCTTCCCAAGTAGCTGGGATTACAGGTGCGTGCCACCACGCCTGGCTAACTTTTGTATTTTTAGTAGAGACAGGGTTTCACCATGTTGGTCAGGCTGGTCTGAAACTCTTGACCTCACGTGATCTGCCTACTTCGGCCTCCCAAAGTGCTGGAATTACAGACTTGAGTGACCCACTGCGCCCGGCCAGATTTTCTTAATTGAACAAAAGAGTAGGATGCAAAACTAGACCTATTCTAAAGATGCAAACAATATCATCTCTTTCATGGATATGAAACAATTATTATTACTGCTGTTAATGTAAGATAATATGTTTAATTTTAGTATTTTGAATATTTTTGATGAATTTTCTAAGCCTAAATTGGTTGTCTACATGTATGCCAGCATAGATATCTTTAAGAATTTAAGAAATTCAACCCAAATGACAGGATCAGTCACAGGAATCGTCAATGCCTATGGCTTCAACTGCCCCTCTTGGGGTCATGCCAACTGAATCAAATCTCTGGGCACCTCCAGACCAGATCTCTGTGCTGATCATATTCCTAAATATCCAACATGATATTTGACAGCTTAACCCAGCTACAGCCGACTCTTCAAATTCAGCAAGTCCAAAGTTGATCTCATCATTTTTCACTCCAGTTCATTTTCCTTCTTCAGGCAATGCTTAGATAACAGTATCACCATCTATCTAGTCACTGAACGCAGACATTTTAGGTCACCTTTTTCCTCACATGTCACTTCCTTTTGAAACTATCCCCCTCACTCCATCTACTACCATTGCTGGCTCTGATTCAGGGCTTCATTGTCTTCTGCCTGGACTATCACGGTAGTCTCATATTTATTATCTCTGTCTCCATTCTGGTCCCTGCCAGTCATCCATATTTCTTCCAAAAGAAATTTTAATAAATGCAAATGCCATTCACTAGTATCACTTACTATTCTTTCAAGGCTACCTATTTCTTTGCAGGTAAAGGCCTTTTTTTTTTCTCTTTTTAAACCAGGTCTTGCATAATCTGATATTTGCAGACATCTCATTTCCTAACAGTTTTTGGCTGGACAAGAACACAGGATGCATATGAAATGTCTTGTAATTCCCTAAGTCCATCTTGCCTTCTTAGCTACCTTGCCTTTGTACATGCCTTCCTTCCAACCAGAAGATGGTCTGTTCATCAAGGGCCTGCGCAAATGCCATCTTCTTGGTTGCTCCTTTAGTGCTCTCTGCACACTTACAATCATCACACATTCACTCCTTCTGCTGGGCTGGGAGAGCTCCTAGAAAGAGGGACTGAAGTTGTATTCATGTCCGTCATGCAGTTTGTGCGTTGCAGCTCAGACCTGCTACAGATGCGTGGCCAGCAGTCAACAAAGGGGGTGTGGTCAGCTTTCTTCTTCGTTTGTACTCTTACTCTCCCACATTGCTAACCTAACTTTCTGACCCTTCAAGCACTGAAGACAAGGCAGGGCTTGGAAAATCTTTAATGTATTCTCTTTCTTTTCTGGACTTTTTTTTTTTTTTTTTTTTTTTGCCAGGCTGGAGTGCAGTGGTGTGATCTTGGCTCACTGCAACCTCTGCCTCCTGGGTTCAAACAATTCTCCTGCCTCAGCCTCCTGAGTAGCTGGGACTACAGGCACACATCACCACACCTGGATAATTTTTGTACTTTTAGTAGAGACAGGGTTTTGCCATAATGGCCACACTGGTCTTGAACTCCTGACCTCAAGTGATCCACCCGCCTCAGCCTCCCAAAGTGCTGGGATTACAGGCATAAGCCACTGTGCCTGGCCTCTCTTCTGGACACTTTCATGGCTTCTTGAAGACATTGCTGATACTCTTGCCTGGAGTTCCCTCAACCCAAGTGAATAGATCTCTATTGTGGTAGTGCACAGGAGCTCTCATCCTGCCCCAATTGCCTGGTCATGATAGAAACCCCAAGCCAGTCTTTTTCCCCTACTCACTCAGCCCACATTTGGACAAGCTTGGAAAGCCTGCCCTGCTGCCCTCAGAAAGCCTCACTACAGAAGTAATGAAGATTTTTATACCTCGTTGATGTAGGTATGGTATCTGTCTTGACATCTGAACCAGATTTTCAATGAAGGTCCATTCTGCAGAAGAAGGGGTTTATATAATAACTGGTACAGCAAACAGGATAACCACAATATTTATTGTGTCTGATGTTAGTATAGCCAGTCCATTTCTCTTGTGGTTGCTGTTTGTATATCTGTTTTGTGTATCTTTTTCCATCCTTTCACCTTCAACCTATTTGTATCTTTCAATCTAAAATGTCTCCTGTAAGCAGCATATAGTTGTACCTTGTCATTTAAAAAATCCAATCAGATATCTCTTTCTTTTGATTGGATTGTTTAATCTAGTCACACTTAATGTTATCACTGGTGTGGTTGGATTTACATCTGTCCAACCATACCAGTGTTTTTCTGTGTTTCACGTTCATGTCTTTTTCCCCCCCATTTCTCCTTTATGTTTCCTTTTAAAAAATAGACTTCATTTCTAGGACTTTTTGGATTTACAGAAAAATTGAGAAGATAGCAGGGGTCCTGTATATCTTGTCCCCAGGTTCCCCTATTATTAACATTTTGCATTGGTATTGACAATTGTCACAGTTAAAGAACCAGTATAGAAACATTATTATTCACTAAATTCCGTAGTTTACTCAGATTTCCTGTTTTTGAAAAAAAATGTGGCAAAATGTATATAACATAAAATTTATGATTTTATCCACTTTTAAGTGTAAAGTTCGGTGACATTACTATGTTCACATTGCTGTGCAGCCGTCACCACCGTTCATCTCCAAAACATTTTCATCTTCCCTTTAAACACTGTACCTATTAAACACTAAGTCCTCATTCTCTCCACCTTCAGCTCCTGGCAATCACCATTCCCTTTTCCGTCTCTATGAATTTGACTGCTTAGGTACCTCATGTAAGTGGAATCATATAACGTTTGTCTTTTTGCACAGGGCTTATTTCACTTTGTGTCATGCTGTCAAGGTTCATGTATGTTATTGCGTGTGTCAGAATTCCCTTCCTTTCAAAGACAGAATCATATTCTATTGTATGTGTGTACCACATTTTGTTTATCCATTCATCTGTCAATGGACATTTGGGTTGTTTCCACGTTTTGGCTGTTGCGAATGATGCTGCTGTGAATGTGGACGTGAAAACATCTGTTTGAGTTCCTTGTTTCAGTTCTTTTGAGTATATACCCCATGTTTCCTTGGTTTTTATTTAATGTATTTTTTTGTTCCCAGATCCGATTTATGACATGTTACATTTAGTTTGCATGTCTCCTTAGGCTCCCCTTGGTTGTGACGATTTCTCATTTTTCTCGTTTTTGATAACCTTGATGGTTCCAAGATCAAGGAGTACCAGTCAGGTATTTTATAGGATGCTCTTCGATTGGAATTTGGAATTTGCCTAATGTTTTTCTCACACTTAGAGTGGTGTTATAGGGGTTTAAAGGAAAACCATAGATGTCATGGGTCATTTTCATCACGTCGTATGAAGGGTAGATAGTATCAACATGATTTGTCACTGTTGATATTTACCTTGAACACTCGGCTGAGATAGTGTTTGTCAGGTTTCTCCACACTAAGTTACCCCTCTTCCGTAGTACTCTTTGGAAGAAAGTCATTATGAACAGTCCATATTTAAGGATTGGGGTTTTATGGTCCTTTCATTAAAGGAAGAGTATCTACATAAATTATCTAAAATTCTCTTGCCAGGAGATTTGGCTCTTGTCCCCCATTTATTTATTTATTCAATCATTGTTTTAGATTAGTATGGACCCATGAAAATTTTTTTTGTACTGTGGATTATAATCTAATACTATTTTGTTCTTTTTTTTTTGCTCAAATGGTTTCAGCTTTGGCCACCGGGAGCTCTTCCTGTTGGCTTCTGTGTCCCTTTGAACTACCCCTATCAATGCAGGGGTTTTGTTTGCTTTTAGCACTTCCTTACTTTCTGGCACTATAAGATGCTCCAGGTTTATCTTCTATTTTCTGCCCAAGTACTAGTTTCAGTCATTTCTTCAAGAGATCCTGTTTCCTTTTATTGGAGGATGGTATTTGAAACCAAGGTCTGGGAAATATGTGCTCACAACTGCTGTTTCCTTGCAGGTCTCACAATTTTGTGTTGAAACTAGACACTGTAATAATATTTTACAGCAGCCCTGGACACGGACTCCTTTCCTTCCCAACCCCCAGGACTGGTGGTGTTTGTTGTATGTTTTGTCATTTGTTTACTTGTTTAATGATTGGACTGAACTGATCCTGTGATGTCTGTTTCTCCCACAGTGTGCAACCTCTGACGTCCATGCTTAGATATTTTCCCCTTGTTTTTATCTTTTAGCTTGGCTACTTAGGGGCTGCTCCTGGGTCTGAGTCCACATAAACCACTTGTTGGCCAAAGGTGGTACTTAAGCCCCCTTAGCCAGTTAGACTTTTACTCTTTATCTTTGGATGTGTGTGTGACTTATAGGCTGCCATAATAATTCAGAGAATTTATGTTTATTGCCCCCATATTCAGCCATGGACTATTAGCTTGGAGTTTCTTTCTCTAATTGCTCCCAAGAAGGCTTAGTCTTGGGCATGCCATGATCTTCCAGTTTGCCCAGGGTGAGTGTGATTTTATTTTTAAGCCTAGCTTCTTAGGAGTCACCCCTGGGTCACGAAGGCTTATTATTCAAGCCAGTGTTGGGTCAGAGGTTGTGTTTAAGCCCCTTGTGCCTGGGAGGATCCTACCTTGTGTTGACTGTGATCCCAGGAGGGCTTTTCCTGGCTGCTCTTTGTCCGATTCTGTCTATTGAACTTCTGAATGCTCTGCTGTTTTGTTTGTATCCTGGAGCTACTGGCTTCTTCTTATTCTCCACCAAGACTTCCCTTGTTTTCGATAACATCCTTAGGCATGGAGTTCTCCATTCTCTGTTTCAAATAGCCCCTTCAGGCAGAGCTGCAGAGCTGTACATCCTTGGGGTCACCACATCCCCTGGGCAGTACCCTGTGCCACTGCAGCAGAGCTAGGGGTTATACTCCAGCTCTGTGAGCCAGCTGGGGAAGCAAGTGCCAGCCCCTGGTCTTCTCAGCCTGTACTTTCTAACATAGAACTTCTTATGTGGGTGAGTTGGGGCAAGGGTGATCAGAGCCCCAGGATTCTCAGTGAGCTACAATTGTGTAGGACTGGGGAAAGGAGCCCTGTCCTCTAGGGCCAAGCCTGCCTTGAATAGAGCTTCTGCAACACCAGGCTGGAAGGAAGAGAATGAGTAATGCCACTGGCAACATGCCCCTCCCAGGGTGAAACCATAGCCCTAGACTGCGTGCTGTGGGGAGAGGAAGTCTCTATCTTCTTGGCTGTTCATGGTCAGGGTACAGTTTCTGTGACATGGAACTGAGTGGGTGGGGAGGAGGGTTAAAGAAGTAGGTCATGGCTAAAATGCCACACACTTGCCATTTTTATGAAACTTGGTAGATTGTGTTAAATGGATATTTTTCCATTTGTCCTATGTTCTTGGGACAATTTCCAGAAACTGTAAATGATGTATTTTGATTTTTATAATTATCACCAGTTAAATTGTTTTGCTGGGGAGAGGTTTCACCAAAAGTCCTACCCATCCTATTTTAATACCCTTTTACATCACCATTATGATCCCGACCATGAATACTGGAGAAAGTCTTCTGAGATATTAAGGTTGCTGTTGCCACAGATTGCTTGGTGGGGAGTTGAAATTTGAGAACCAATGAGAATGTAAGGTCATTTTTGAGGATTAAAGAAAGAACTGACATGGTCGTTAGTGGGAAAGAGGTGCCAGAAATGGGTTTCATTCTCATCTGTGGCCTCTGAGTGTAATTCAGGTAGATGATTATTACTCCGGTCTTCTTACTACATTCATTCTAGTGTTCCGGCGATCTTGATATTAGCCATCTGATGTTTCCTTAGGCATGTGAGCTGATATCAGCATCAAATAACATCTGTTCACTGTGAGGAGAGAGAATGCACTTTAATTGCAGCGGGAGGAATTTGGGCTAAATGTCAGTAGATAGTCTCTGATCATAAATGTCAGCCCAAGAGGCCTTTTTCAAGTGTAAATCAGATCATGCTACTCTCCTGATTCCAGACCCCCAATAACTGCCCAATGCAATTAGAGTCAAGTTCACTCTTCTAGCCAAGACCTACATTTCATTTCACTCTTTCTGTCACTGACCATGCTCCAGTCACGGGGGCTTGCTTTCTGCCCTTCAAGCCCAACAGGCTTGTGCCTGCCCTGGGACCTTTGCATTCGCTGGTTCTTCTATCTGGAATGCCCTTGCCTAGATCTCTATGTGGTTAACTCTGATGAATAGTCTCAACTCCAAGGTCACTCCTTGGAGAGGCCTTTCTGGACGACAACATCTAAGGAAGGTTCTTCACACCCCCAGGCTTCAGTGTTTCATGTTTGTTATTGAGATGCCTCTATTCTCCACTAGAATGTAACATCCATGAAACAGCAATCTTTATTTTCAATGTTGTCTGCTCTGTTCTAGGTACTTAAAACACTGCTTGCCATCCAGTGAGAATGTATTAAATCCAAAGCACAAAAGAGTGAAAACATGACATGGAATGAATGTGCACAGTTTTCTTTTTAGGTTTTAAAGGAAAGAATAAAATACTATAATTGTATATTTTAGTATAGGTATCTCAGAAGCAGGGGTCTAGATGAGATTATATGATGATGTCTTGCAATGTGGTAATTCATTTTCTTAGTAGAAGAAATCTTTGTAGGAGTTGGCAGACTAAAGTGTTTTTCAGGGAAGTAAATCTTCCAAATAAAAACAATCCAAAATATAGTCAGTTCAGGTCCTGTTTTTAGTTCTACTTTGACCCCTGATTATGAACAATTTCATGTGTGTTTTTATTATCTTCTGGTTATGACACCCAGGAAGAGGCACAATATGAATAACACAATGGTCAACCTCATATATTTGTGATTGCAACAATAATTTTGAAGGTTATGACTCATAGAAGACACAGAAGCTCCAAACAACGCTGGCTTTGCCAATTTAAACAAATCCTCGTTTCTCTCTATTTCATAATCAAGTAAATGTCCCTTCCTCCACCACAATGATTAAACTATTCAGTTCCAAGAGGTGTCTTCTTTGTCAATTATTGTACTGAGCAATTTTATCATCTTGAATTTAGAAACTAATCTTCTTATGAGAAACGCAGGAAGATGACCCCAGTTTTAACAGGTCTAGGACTTGGAAGTCTGCATTATGGAAGGGTATGGAAACGTGACATTTGATCATGGGAGGTGAGAGAGAATGTTAGAGGTTCAGTCTAGTAAATAATGGACTAGATACACTGTATGCATAAAATATTGTGTACCTCATCTGTTTGTTCATCAAATGCATAGCAAAAACTACATGTGTGGAAGTTGTCAGAGTCAAAATGGAGTCACTAATGTTAAGAAAACCTGACAAACAGAACCAAGGAAGGCCATGAAGAGATGGGTCTCATGCTTGTATGTTTTATAACAAAAAAGACTCTACAAAACCCACAACCTTGCACAAAGGCCATCACAATCTTACTCAAAAAATATTTCCCCAAGGACATCTGCCCAGCCACTGTCTGACCAACTTCAGACTAACATCACCCTGTTATTGATCTTTGTAGCCAAGGATAATTATTTCAAAACACTTATGTACTCCTCCTCATTTTTTCCTTTAAAACCCTTTCTCTTTCTTTACTTCCCTGAATACACACATAATTTACTATGGTATGTGTAATTCCCATTGCAATCAATGCTTTATTCCCAGGTTTAAAGGTCTTTCCCTGTAGTGAGCCTTTCTCTGTTTGTTATTTATGTTGACACATGTAAAGAGTAATTATCGCATATTTCCTTTGACGTGATGACCAAGAGTGCAGAGAAAGCACACCGTACACTGAATAGGGCTTAGAAGCCAAGTTTTAAGGCTGGCTTTATTTTTCCTTCACCCTCCAGCCCTCAGTTCATGACGTAGAAATGTGGGTTCCAAGTGCCCAAACTGTTAATAATTTCAGAACTTCACATTAAAAAATTCACATTTCAAAAGTTCTTTATTATGAAAAATTTCAAACATACACAATAGCTGAAAAGGTAGTACAATGATTTACCCATATACTAACCACTTAGATTCAGGAATAGCTAATATTTTACTAATCATTTGGATGTAATACTTCAGATTTAAGTACTTCAATATGCATCTTCTAAAAATAAGAATCTTTTAGTGACCTGCAGTTTGGAGGGTCAGGAGAGTGGCTTCCCAGCCACGGCCCTGTTGCCATGGAGCTGCAGACCCAGACGGCCTCAGACTGGGGCTGGAGATGCTGGGGACACTGGTGTTGGGATATGGTTCATATATTTTCTGTTTAATCTTGGGCATTTTGTCTCTCTGAGAACATAACTTGAAACACTACAGAACCAGTAATTATATAAAAAATAAATCTGTGAACATGCTACAGTTTTATATACATTCACAATGTATTTCTGCTGCCTTCTAGATAATTTATTTCTCAACACATTATTGCACAGTTGTAAATAACTTAGGCACTGTAATAGCACTTTCGGTTATGTGTAAAGACATATATGAATTTAAAAAATAAAAGGAACATTCTTTAGTATAGTCACTTCTAGGATCATTAACAGTAATTCTCTAAGATCATCCAATAAACTCAAGTGTCCCCAATTATCCCCAAAGTATCTTTTATACCTGTCATTTTTCAAGCCAAGATTCATCAAGGTCATGCATTCCATTCAGTGTTTCTAGTCACTTTTAATCTGGAATAGACCCCGCCCTCTCTCTCTCTCCCTCTCTCTTTTTTTTTTTTTCTCACAACATTGTATTTTTTGACAGACTAGGCCAGCTATTTTGTAGAACATCCCACATTCTAGATGTTTCTTGTTCTATTGGGTCATAGCATTTTTCTTTATCCCTTAGGCTTGGTCCAATTTAGGTTAAACATCCTTCAAAAGTGATGCGGTACACTCATATTGCATCACATTAGGAGGTATATAATGTTAGAATGCTCTACTATTAATGATGCTGATTTTTAATTTGTTTAATTGCAGTGTTTCCATAAGAAAAAAGTTAGTATTTTAGATAGTAGAGAGCTATTTTGTACTAAAATTAAGGTGATTTACAGTGTGCAAAATAGTGACAGGCAACAGTTTGCAGGAATAGTCTAAAATGATGACTCATTATTCATTATTCTGCCATTGAGGGGAGAGATACAGCTGAATGTTAAAGGGACTTAAGAAATAGTTAAGGTCAGATTACCTCTCCCCAGGAGGATAAGAAGATGCCCATGTGGCCCAGGTCCTGGTAGGTACTTTGGGAACATAGGTTTCAGACCTGGGTGACAGTATGTAAAAGGCTTAGGATGGTGGCAGTGAAGTTCAGCCACCAGCCCCCATTGCTGCTTCTCCAAATTTTAGGAAACCCTCCAGGCTCTTAGGCAAATAGTTATACAGCTCAAGTGGAAATTCTAGCCCTACTGCTTGTGCTGCTTTTATTTCAAGTGCAACGACTACACATTTATCTATTTGATTTAAAAAATTGGTCCCTGCTTTAAAAAGCCTCTGGGCACAGGAACAGTAAAATTATTCAATAAAATACTTAAATCAATTGACACCATCATGTTTAAAAACACAGTCTATCACCAAGGGACAGAAAATGCCGTGACTACTGTGAGATTCCTTTTGACTACACAAATTTTAAAACGCAGGCTTTATACTCGATTGTAAACATATGCAAGCCTGGGTCTGGTTGAACTAGTGAAGACAGATGGCATGATTGAAGAGACACCCTTCTGATTTGGATGGGCAGGTGGGTGACTAGCAGCACAGTTGAAATTATCATCCAGGCTAACCTGCATCCTTTGTTCACTGTGCACTAGGCACTCTTACTAGGCTAAAAGACTTATACTCCTGGCATCATTTAATTTTCACAACAAACCTGTGAGATAGGCATGCCTGTTATCCCGATTTTACAGGAGAAAAAAACCAAGGCACAAACAGAGGCACTTAAAGGTCAAGCCAACTGTCTAATGTCACACTAGCTGGTTTATGATAAACCGGGGATTTGAACCCACGCACTTTAGTTCTAGAGCCTGTGCTTTTGCTTTCAATTTTTGCATTTCCATTCTAAACTGACTAAAGTCATTCATTTGGTAACATATTTAATGAATTATATACATGATATGTTTATGTTTGTGTATGTATCTTACTATGCGCCTGGCATTTTATTCAGCTGAGCTCAGGAATGCACTCAAAGTCCAGAACATGTGTGGCTCCTCAGTTCAGACTGACCCCAATTCAAGTTGACCCCAATTCAGGTTGACCCCTAATTATATGGGTCTTGGATTTGTAGATAAAACCTGATGAAGGGGCCACATGTCAACAAGTTATGTAATTGCTGATGGAGGCATTTCAGGCTGGGAAATCTTCATTCTGACCATTACATGGGCTCTGTGCCATTAACATTTAATGACATGTTGGAGGTGTGTTAAAATTTATCACTGTGTAGACGATATAAGAATGGGCCCAAGGAAGCTGATGTTATAAAAGCAGACTAATGGAGGGAGAATCAAAAGATAAGGAGGTAACTTGAAAAGTATCTTCCACATGGATTGCTCATATTAGCTGCAGTCTAGAAACTAAATACAGCAAGCAAAAAAACCCACTTTAACAGAATCCATTTAGAGATCCTATTTTGGATATAAGGATTTTTTTATGAGGAGATGAAGTGGCTTATTTCAGAGAGGTACTGTTTCAACAATAACAGTGGAAACAAGGAAGGCTTCATTTGTACAGTCTAGTTGAAAGCTCATCAAACTTATACAAGTGCAGAGACTATGAGTTGGAAAGACAGTTGCATTTTCAAGAAGACCAATAAAACAACATCACTTTTCATTGTTTGTGGCTTTACAGTTTCTAAACCGCTTTCTCATGCTGTATCAAATCTATCTTGCATGCATCCTCTCTTCCTCGTGGGATTCTTTCATCTGCATGACAGTCTCTCACCCTTCCCTGCCCCCTGCTTGCACTGAAGTTGCTTATTCTGAAGTAGCTGTCACTTTTGAAGCCAAAGGGTTTTGGGTGGGGTTGCAGGGTTTCACCACTCATGGTCAATCCGGAGATTCCATCTCTTCCAGACACTCCCAGGCTTGGGTGAAATGTCATACTAAAGGACAGAGGAGTTGATTTCAGGGGGGACTGGGGAGAGGTGGGTAAGGATGAGGCAATATGGAAGTGTGGGGGGGTAAAATCTCCAGTGGGTGAATATTGACCAATGTTCTGTTCTCTCTTGATATGTTTTTTCAGGGTAGAGTTTCTCCATGTAAAATGTCCTCTGTGGTCCAATGGATGCCCCTGTCAAGTGACCGATGTGTCCCTTTGTGGCTTCACATGAAGCAGTAGTCAGTGTAGGAGCCCACCCACGTTTTATTTCTTCTCTTTCTTTCTGTTTTTTCTTTCCCTTTTCCCTCATTCCCAATGCTTAGGGATTGTACCTCCTACTTAAAACACCAGCACTTGATCCCTGCCTTAGGCTCTGTTTTCTAGGAAATTGAGTCTATACATATTTTATTTCAAACTCTTGCCAACATTTTGACTCAGGCAGGTATTTTGTTGTTGTTGTTGTTGATCATACTTTAGAGATGAAAAAGCTAAGGCTCAGAGAGTTTAAGTGACTAGCCCAAGATTACATTCGTTTGTTCATTATTCTGTTTATTTAGCAGACATTTTTCAAACACCTTCTGTGTGCCAGGCACTGTTCTATGTGCTTGTGGTGACTAAGACAGACAAGGTTATGCTTTCATGAAACTTAAATATGGATTGGTGGAGACAGATGGTACATAAGTAAATACGTCAATCAACAAATTAGGGCAGTGGTAAATTATATTATTCTATTCTATACAACAGGATTTTGTGTTAGAAAGTGGAGGGAAGGCAAGGAGAGCTAATTTATAATGTGATCAGGACAAGCATCTCTGAAGAGGTGACACATGAGCTGACACCAGGGCTAGGTTAGAACTTCTAGAGGTTCTAAAAACTCATAGTTCCCCATCCCTGCTTATGTATTGTAATTCAAATAGAAACAGTACCACGTTGTATAATGAAGTCCAACATAGAAGGTAATTGGTAAGTATCTGCTAAATGAATGAATTAATGAACAAATGAAAGATTCTTATTTTCCCCATGATGACTACTTGGATTTTAAAAATATATACCAACCCCCCAAAAAACCTTTATCTGGGAGAGGGTTCCCTATTGAGTAATGCAGTATTTGTTAAGGGTCAAATAATTAGCAGACTACAGACACTCTTAGGACATTGTAGGCAGAGGGAGCAGCATGTACAAAGACAATGAAGTATGAACAAACCCAAGTGACCTAAAGGAACAGAAAGATAGGCTGATGTGTCTGGGGTGTAGCAAGTAAGAGGGAGAGAAGTGTGAGATGGGGTCAGAGAGATGGCAAAAGCCAGATGATACAGTCTTGCATTCCATCATAAGGGGTTATGATTTTATTTTAAGGGCAATAGGGCACCATAGGAAGACTTTTAGCAGGTGAGTGACATGATTAAAGTGATTGCTAAGTGGTAATTCTAAGTCTAGAACTCAGACCTCTGACTCCTGGACCTAAGTACTTCTATACTAAGCAGGTGTCAGGATTGGAACTAGGGTTAAACTCTGAGGCTCCCACTCCTGTGACGGAGTGAAGCCTAGCTTCATAGTTGTGTCTTCAGATGACATAGAGGCCTTCAGATGATGCAACAATATGTCTCCAACTGTACCCTGTTTCCTGGCAATAGACAATGTGAGACAGACTCATGAAAGCACATCCACTCAACTGGGCCTTTGTTGTTCCATCTATAGACTGGGATTGATGTAACCTCTCACCCATATAGGGAGGTGGTGGAGTGGTGACTCACAGGTCATCAGGACAGGAAGCATGTGATGTTGGGACTGCTGAGAATCACCAGTGGTTCTCATCAGTCTGAATACTCCAGCCGTCAGAACAGCAGCATCTATCCCACCATTGAAGAAGTGAACATTATGGAGAAAGTGCTTCATCCAGTGTAAGAGGGCTATGTGGTTATGTGCAGTAACAAGGGAAAGTCCAGGAGGAGACTCATAGTTTTAAACATCATCCAGAAAAATGGCAGGGAAAGACCAGTAACCACCATCTGATAAGTAAAGTTTTATTTTGTTACTGTTTGCTGCTTTTGCCTGAAAAGGATGGAGGATTTTCTTAAATGGGACACCTTTGCGAAGAATTCTGAGATTCTCAATAAATGGGCACATCAGTGCATATGTCAGGGGTCACTATTCTGAGGAGGATTCAGGACTTATCCATAGGCTTGAAGCTTTTCTCTCCCTTTCCCTCCCAACTTCCATTTTCTTAAAAGAGAACTCTGGTCTGGAGACACAAGCTCCTGTTTTCCCAGGGATGCCTCTCTCCAGGGAGGGGAGTGGGGACCAGGCAGTCCTTGAGGCCTTTGATAATTCATGCACCTTGTGCTTTTGCACCATAAGTGCACAAATTCCCAACACTGACGCAGCCATCCCCTTAACTCCCTAGCCTGTCCCCCAGTGCTGCTGTGATTTCTTCTGGCTCTGCAGATATAAACTCCTAAATAGGATGCCTTGAGGACATCAGAGAGACTGCCCCCTTCAGCTGATCACTATGTGACATTTTGATGTTATTAATGTGTGTTCATCTGCTCCCTTCCTTCTCCCAAAAGGAGACAGGGAGAGAAACGTTATTGAATAGAAATGCGGGGACCCACGGAGTGAGCATGCAGGAGGGGGAAGGGAGAGAGGAAATTTAAACTGGGGAGAGGTTGATGGAGCTGAGGGACGTGGAGAGGACTCCAAGGGGAGTGGGTAAACAACAGTTTGTGCATCACAAATCACACCTTCTCTCGAGTCCAACTGTTTCACCATCCTGCCCCCACCAGCCCGGCGCCTCTTAGCAATTCCCTGGCTGTCAGCTCTCTACCTGCCTGGCTCTGGCTGCTCCGCTCAGAGCTGCTCCCCTGGGCCTCCCTGGCTTGTCAGTGGGCTGCGTCAGCATCACGCCACACTGTCTCCCGTTGGCCCGGTGATCAACGCCTGACGGACCAGCCCTCTCTCCCCTCTCAGCTGGGGCCAATGGGAGTCAGGCGAAGGTTTTGGTTACAAACGAAAATAAAATAAATAAGTCATACTCCTGCACTCAGGAGTCTGGGAGGAACGTCTTCATGGCCTCGTAAATCTTTCATTTTAAATCTGTCCTTCTCCTTCTAGATGCCCCTCCCACCCGCCCCCCACCCCAACCCCTTTGGGCTGCCCCTTACAGTGCAGGGAATACAAAATGAGAGGCTTAGATTTAGACTTGGTGTTAGTAATAGCACCTCCCACAAAAGGCATTCGTACTCTGTGTGTGTGTGTGTGTGTGCATGCGCACATGCACAGAAGCCAGCAAGATAGAATTCATGACAGTGTTATACTGTCCCCACCCTGACTCATGGTCTTCTGACTTTTGCAACAAGTCACCCAGCCCCCTCCCAGGTCACCCCTCGACCCTGTCTTCCTACTCCAAAGCTCTCAGTTCATTTCTTCCCATTACAGGGAAGCTGAAATGTGGAGATTAAATGCATTACCCTATTTTAAGATGTTTTTAAATAGAAGTGTTTCTTAAAATCCATGTCTGTATCTCTCTTTATTAGACATTTAATTAAAGCTCATTCACTTTGAATCTTCTGCTTAAGACATTGTCCTCTTTTTCAAAACATATACCTTAAGGTAGGGGGTGTTATTAATCTCATACCTTGAATGAGAATAAAAGTGCTTGAAAATTGGACCTCAGAGGGTCAGGAGAGATGGCCAGACCTCCTGAAGACCCCGTGGGTGTGGGGAGCAGGGGTGCACGCTGGAGAAAGTCTGGGGCGCTTTGCTGGATTGCCTAGGGTTGCCCAGGAGCTTTTCTAAGCACGGTTCATCTTGGTCATCAGGCAGGTGTCCTCTGAGCAGATGCAGTGGTGGCATGAGGAAACAACCATGGGCACAGGGGCCAAAGAGTTAGAGGGGAGCTGGGGAGGAGAAGCATTGAGAAATTAATGCTCAGTGCACAAGAGGCCCCCAAAGTGGTAAGTTTTTTCTTGAAAAGTCCATTTTAGACCAGGGTGGGCAACCTTCCTTGGCCACTCCTCCCACACTCCCTCCTTGCCTCACTCCAATGCACAACACATGAAGAGAGTGGGAGTTTGCCCTCCATTGACTGTGTCCAGAGGGGGTCACCTGGCCAGTGTCCTGGGCTGTTAAGGGGTCCAGGTGTCTGGTGTGTTACCTGAGGTTAAGAAGAAAGAAGAGTATGTGAAAGGATTAGATTTCAGGAAATGTTGCCCAACTTCTGCCGGATGGGAACACTGAAGGCATTGCATGGCCATGGGGTTCTCTGAGAAATGCCAAGATGGAAGCCTGTTGGCTCTGAAGGACAGACAGGCAAGATGTCTGCTGCCATTTAATCATTATCTAGTAAGATTTCACTGTGTTCAGAGCCACACACATTTCTATCTCTTTGAGCTCTTTCTAACTGTTTCCTCTGCGTGGTTGCAATGCTGAGGCAGTGTTGAAGTTTTTATAGACTGTACTTTTGGTGGGTGGAGTAGCTTCCAGATTAGGTTGCGGTACAAGATGCAAAAGACTTCATCGCAGAGCCTCTGCATAGAGGTGGGTTTGCCATGAAGCTAGTGCATTTTAAGCTTCAGGGCCCTTCATTTGCATGGGCTCTGTCCATGGCTCTGAAGCTGGCCAAGGAATAATCACACTAAGGATACAGTTTGCCCTTGGAAGGAAAGACTCCAGGAAGAGGTCTAGGGAGGGTCTGTTTGATCAAGAAATTCCAGGGTCCTGTGTACTTGGAGTGAGATCAAGAAGCAGGGGGCATGGGCTTTGAGCAGACATGTCTCCTAGCCCTACAGATTTCTTGCCCTGTGCAGAGAGACACCAAGGGCAGAGGAGCAGAATATATTCCTGTCAAGTGCAGGTTCCCTCTTGCCTGGGTGGTTCTGATGGTATCCCAGTACGATGTCTGAGATTAGGAGTATGCGGGTATACAGAGAATAACAATAGTTCAAATAGTGCCAGAAGTTAGCTTTTGGAAAGTTATTCCACATCTTATACTTCATATGTATGAAAGAAATTTGATAAGTTCCCCCAGATTTGACAACTATCCCAATAAAAAAATAAAAAAGTTTTTCTAAACTGTCTGTCAATAATCAGAGGTGAATTTTGGTTAATGATGCTAGAGGAAAGACTGAATTGCTTTTCAATTTTTCCTGTAGGAAAGAATTTACAAAATCCTTGTCATGTGAAGAAGTTACCAAAGAGCACACAGCAAAGATTGAAGAGGAACAAGTATTATAGGCATGTGAGGAAGTTAATCCATAAAAACATCACTTTTTTGTTATTTGTGATGTATGTGATATTTGCCCACCTTATTATTTTATATTTAGAGACAGTGTCTCACTCTTTTGCCCAAGTTGGAGTGCAGTGGTGCCATCATAACTCACTGCAGCCTCAAACTCCTAGGCTCAAGTGATCCTCCTGCCTCAGCCTCCTCAGTAGCTGGGACTACAGGTGCAAGCCACCATGCTCAACTCATGTTCACTGAAAAAATTAACTGCATTTTATATTTCCTCATTCTAAATAAATATTCTCTTTTTGTACCCAATTTATATTTTTAGCTTAGCGTTGTTTTTCCTCAGAGAAGCTTTGAAGTTTTATAAACTTCAAGTCCCACAAAACCTGCCCCTGACACCCTAATCCTTTTTGGGTAACAGTATTCAATGGCCTTCATTTCCTAGCCTGGCAATGAGAGGAAATTTTTGTAATGACTTCATATCCTCAGCAGATTGGGTCACATAGGCTGAGCCCAAGTTTAAAAATGTTTATGAAACTTGGGATGTTTAACAAACTTGCAAAGCTCCATGATCTTGAATAAGTCATTCAACATTGTAGATTTTAGATTCTTCATCCGTAAAGTAAGAGGGTCAACAAAATGTATCGTAGTTTGCTCTCTGCCACTAATATTCTATGCTTTTTCCACTGAAAGAGAATCCGGCATAGGTAATCAGTGGTGGAGGAACACACAATATGAGCTGAGAACTGTAGGTATCAGTTATCATCCATACTGATAACTAGATCCCCAGATGATGTCTTTCCTAAGCAGCATCCAGTCCCACAACTTCTTCCCATATTTTACTTCAATATAGGTGCAGCCTGAAATTTACACAACGTACATGCTTCTGTACAGTCATATTTTTCTGATTCAGAATACGTAATGAAGGTACTAGGGAGGCATTTAAGAAAAAAAAATCTATCATGAATTTCTTATTGGCAAATGTAAGAAAATGTGACCTTAAAAAGGATTATTCAAGTGGGTTCCATCTACACAAAGATATTCATGTCACTCATGTAATTTCTTAAAATTCATATATTCAGACTCATAGAATGTGAGGTCACATTAGCAACAGGCAAAAGTGACAACTAGGAGAACCAGTTTAGATCTTAGAATGGGGACAATGAGTAAAGGTGGAGAGATCTGAGGTCTGGAAGTTGAGTGTATGGGTTGAAAAGGGCTTGCTTGTACCAAAATGTCTGGGTGATACCAAACTGAATGGGAGCTCTTGGAATGCCTCAGATGCCACACGTACTCCTACTTTGGCTACAAGACTTTCTGGCATCAGAAATATGGCCAAGACATTTCCACACATTATTATACATGGGTCTGCTTCTACATATTGTATATAATATGTTCAAGAACCCATAAGCATTCATTTATGCCTCTAACTGGAAAAACCTTGCAGCGATGAGGCTAATAGGCTTCTGCCTGAGGGAGCTGAGATCTCCTAGCTCTAACAAACAAATAAACTAATCTGACTCTTTGCCATTGTTCAACAGACATTTCTCTCTTTTTTTTTTCTTACTGTCTCTATGCACTCCCCTCCCTTATCTTAAAATGGTCACTAGCTGGTTGCATATGTAATTCTGAAGCAGTAATGGCTTATTTATTAATTCTCTCTGCTGTCTCTGTGTCACTGTCTCACTGGATCAATAGTCTTGGCATGGGAAGTGCTAACTGGAAGCTGAGGCCATCTCCTTCTTCCCCTTGCAGAACAGCAGGGCCTCCCTGGAGTGTGACTAACACCTGTGCATTTACCATTTCTCTTTTGTTCCTATTTCCATCTTCCTCCATCAGGTCGAGGCAGACCCTGCTTGTAAGGTTGGACTGAAGGATGGAGGACTTAGATCTTGATTTTTTTTCTTTCATCCCTGTGCAAAGTTTCATTTTAATATGAGGAAAGAATCTGTTATTTTTAGCTTGCATTCTTTTGCCTAGACAAAGTCGTTTAGACATTAAGCCCATAGATCTAGAGAAAGACTGATTTCCTCAGTTCCAGTATTTCCTATCTGTGTGTCCTTGGGCAAGTCATGGAACCTTGCTGAATTATAATTTCACAGTCTAGAAAATGGGGATTTAAAATGTGCCTTCCCGTAGAGTTGTGTCATTAGGTGGCATAAGGCATGTCAAGTGCTTGGCATGGCTCCTACAGGTACACAGTGAATGCTCAATGAGGGTCAGCCAAGATCACTGCTTCTCATGCCTCCTCTACACTTTATACCCCCGGGAGGTTTTCTTCTGACTCGAGTTTTTGCAGGAGGGGCAAGAGATCGGCTTAGATCTCTATGATTAGCCCTTTGGCTTTGTATTGTGATTTTTTCTTTTTCTTTTCCTTTCTTCCTTTTCAAGTTCTCTCTCTTCTGGACCACTGCCTTCCTCATCTCCTCCCCTCTCATACAGACTCACCTTGATTGTGAGTTTCTCAGGGGCCAGGAGAGATGATTTTTGTCTCCTACCCCCACCCCAGCCTCCGACTTAGGACACAATTTGTAGTAAATGCCCAATAAAATGCCTAAGTGATTTCTCTTCTATATTCTGATCAGACTCTTGTCTTGCTATTTTTATTAGAGTCCTACATCCTGAACATTTGCTTGTTTTGGCAATGAAATCTGTGTTTATAAGATATTCCTGTAAGGCTGTGTCCTCAAAAAACATTTCACAAAGTATATATGCCTTTCAGGACACTAGTCCAGTGGGAAGTACCAGGAGAAAAGGTGTCTATGGTCATCTCTATCTGCTCTTGTGCTTTGTGAGAAATGGACACTTGTAAATAACTATCTGGTGAGGAGACAATGACAGTCTACATGACCCGGAGCGGGTGCTGAGGCTCCTGTGCCTTCTTGGCTCCTTTTCTGCACTGACAACTTATAAGGAACCCATCTGGCACCTGACATCCTGGCCTAGCCCCCTCCATCAGCCAGCCAGGCCCCTTCCTCCTTTCCAGTTGCTTTTCTCTAACTTCCTAAATGTTTGCAGCCAAGGCTCAACTTTGCCCATCAGGATTAGGTGACAGCCTCTGCCACGCCTGTTTTTTTTTTCTTTTTTTTTTTTTTTAACACTTCCTCTCTGTCCTTTACAATGATGTCTGGCTGGCAATGTAATCCGTCCCCTCCCTGCCCTTTCCAGCAGCATTCACCCCTAGTAGCCGTTTATTGGCCTCTCCGCAAAGGAAGCTCATGGTCGTCTACAGCTAACTTCTAAAAGCAAGAGGAGTGGGAAAACACTGAGCTAGGGTAGGGATTCCTTTCCATGAAATTTAAATAAACACTTTATCTCAGAGGTAGCTTTAGATTTATAGAAAAGTTGCAATAATAATACCGAGAGCTCCTGTATACCCCTCACCCAGTTTCCATGTTGTTACCATCTTACCTCACTGGGCAAATGTGATGTTTTCAAAAAGTTTCACATTTAATGTGATGTTTTCAAAGTTCATTCATGTTGTGGTATGTATCAATACTTCCTTTCTTTTTGTGGCCTAATAATATTCCATTGTATACATATACCAGAATTTATTTATCTATTCATAAATTGATGGATGTATGGGCTGTTTCTACCTTTTGGCGATTGTGAATAACGCTTCTATAAACATTCATGTACAGGTTTTTGCATGGACATACATTTTCTTTTTTTTAAGGTATATACCTAAGAATAAAACTGCTGGGTTATATATGACAAATCTATGTTTAACAATTTTAGGAAGAGTCAGACTGTTTTCCAAAGCAGCGGTACCATTTTACGTTCCCACCAGCAGTGTATGAGGGTTCTGGTTTCTTTATCTCTTCACCAATATTTGTTGTTACCTAACTTTTTGATTCTAGCTATCTTAGTGTGTGGTGACATCTGGTAGCTTTGATTTGCATTTACCTGATGACTAAGAGATGGGCATCTTTTCATGTGTTTATTGGCCATTTGTGTATCTTCTTTGGAGAAACATTTACTCAAATCCTTTGCACATTTTAAAACTGAGTTGCCTTTCTATTAAGGAGTTGGAAGACTTCTTATATATTTTGTATACAGGTTCCTTATATATTATTTTTAAATATTTTCTCCCATACTGTGGGTTGTCTTTTCATTTTGTTGATAGTGTTCTTTAAAGCAAAGAAGTTTTAAATTTTGATGAAGTCCAACTTACCTATTTTTTCTTTTGTTGATCTTGCTTTTGGTGTGGTATCTAAGAATACATTGTCAAATCTGAGGTCAGTAGATTTACCCCTATATTTTCTTGTATGAGTCTTATAAATTTAGCTTTTATACTTAGGTTTTGATCCATTTTGAGTTAACTTTTATATATGGTTTAAGGTAAGGGTCCTATTTCATCCTTTTGCTTGTAGCTATGCATTTGTTCCAGCACTATTTGTTAAAAATATTATTTTTTTCCAATTGAATTGTCTTGGCATTGTAGAAAGACAGTTGAGACACATGGGTTTACTTCTGGACAGTCAGTGCTAATCCATTGGTCTACATGTTTATTTGTAACTATATGTCAGCATCATACTGTCTTGATTACTGTTGTTTTGTAGTAAGTTTTGAAATTGGCGAGTGTGTATCCTCCAACTTTACTCTTTTTTGGATGAATTTAGTGATTCTGACTCCTTCCAATTCCATATGAATTTTAGGACTGCCTTGCAAGTTTCTACAAAAAAGCCAATTGGAATTCTGATAGGGATTTTTTTGAATCTGTAGCTTAGTTTGGGGAATATTACCAACTTAACAATATTAAATGCTTCAATTCATCAAAGTGGAATGTTCTTCTATTTTATGTAGATCTTCTTTAATTTCTTACAACAGTATTTTACAGTTTTCAGTGTGTAAGTTTTATACTCCTTTCATTAAATTTATTCCTACATATTTTATTACTTTTGATGCTATTTTAAGTGGATTTTTTTTTTAATTTCACTTTTGGATACTTTGTTGCAAGTATATAGAAACACAGTTGATTTTTTAATATTGGCTTTGTATCTTACAACATTACAGAACTTGTTTGTTCTAGTAGTTTTTTTCATGGATTCCTCAGGATTTTCTATAATATGAGTTCATGTCATCTGTGAATAGATATAGTCTTATTTATTCTTTTCCAATCTGGATGCATTTTATTTATTTTTCTCACCTAGTTGCTTTGATTAGAACCTCTAGTTCAATATTGAATAGAAGTGGCAAGATCTAACAACATTGTCTTTTTCCTGATCTTAGGAGAAAGCATGTAGACATTCACTATTAAGCATTAATACGATGTTTGCTGTGGGTTTTTGTAGGTTCCCTTTATCAGGTGGAGGAAGTTTCCTTCCGTTCCTAGTCTGTCAAATATTTTTTTATCATGAAAGCATGCTGAATTTTGTCAAATGACTTTTTGACAAAAAAAAGACCATATGGTTTTTGTTTTTGTTTTCAATAAGGTGCATTGTATTTACTGATTTTTGGATGCTAAACCAATCTTGCATTCCTAGGATAAATGCTACTTAGTCATGCTATACATTTTTTTTTTTCTTTTTTTGAGACAGAGTCTCACTCTGTCACCCAGGCTGGAGTGCAGTGGCGCCATTTCAGCTCACTGCAACCTCCGCCTCCCAGATTGAAGCAATTCTCCTGCCTCAGCCTCCGGAGTAGCTAGAATTATAAGTGCTCACCACTGTGCCAGGCTAATTTTTGTATTTTTAGTAGAGACGGGGTTTTGTCATGTTGCCTAGGCTGGTCTTGAACTCCTGGACTCAAGCAATCCACCCACTTCAGCCTCCCAAAGTGCTGGGATTACAGGTGTACAATTCTTTTTATATATTGCTGTATTCAGTTTGCTAGTATTTTGTTGAAATTTTAAATCCATATTCATAAGAGACATTGGTCTGTAGTTTTCTTTTTTTGTGTGATACCTTTGTCTGGTTTTGGCATCAGGGTAATACTGGCCTCACAGAATGGATTGGGAAGTGTTCCTCTTCTATTGTTTGGAAGAGTTGTAAAGAATTGGTATTAATCTTTAAATGTATCATAAAAATCACCAGTGAAGACATCTGAGCCTGGGCTTTTCTTTATGGGTAGTTTTTTGGTCACTGATTCAATCTTTTTACTTGTTATTGGTCTATTAAGATTGTTTGTTTGTTCCCCAGTCAGTTTCCTTTTTGGAGTTTGTCTATTTCATCTAGGTTGTCCAGTTTATTGGAATATGTTTGTTTACAGTATTACTTGAGAAATCTTTTTATTTCTGTATGGTTGGTAGTAATGTCCTCTCTTTCATTTCTGATTGTAATAATTTGAGTGTTCTCTCCTGTTTTCTTGACAAAGCTAAAGGTTTGTCCGTTTAGCTGTGTTTGAAGGAGCAGATTTTGGTTTTATTGATTTTTCTCTATTATTTTTCTCATTCTCTCTCATTAATTTTTCCTCTGATCTTATTTCCTTTCTTCTGCTCTCTTTGGGCATGAAAAGTTTGCTTTTGTTCTCAGTGCCATAAGGTGGAAAGTTAGGTTATTGCTTTGAGATCCTTCTCCTTTTTTAAGTATCTAAAGCTATAAATTTCCCGGTGAGCACTGCTTTAGCTGTATTTCATTATTTTGCTATGTTTTCATTTTCATTTATCTCAAAGTCTTCCTTAATTTACCTTTTGATTTTATCTTTGACCCACTGGTTTTTTAGGAGTATGTTATTTAATTTCCACATATTTCAGAGTCTCCAAAATTTCTTCTGTTATTAATGTCTATACTTCATTCCATCATACTTGGAGGACATAGTTTGGACTATACTTATTCCTCTAACTCTGTTGAGGTTTGTTTTATGGACTAGCTTATGTTCTATCCTGGAGAATGTTCCTTAAGCACTTGAAAATCATCTATATCTGCCGTTTGGGGTGGAGTTATTCATAGATGTATGTTAGGTCTATTCGGTTCATAGTGCTGTTGAAATGTTGATATTCTGCCTAGTTTTTTAAATCCATCATTTAAAGTGGGGTACTTAAGTATCTTATTATTATCATTGAATTTCTCCTTTTATTATTGTCTCTTTTTATTGTTCATTTTCCCCTTCATTTCTGTCAGTTTTTGCTCTTTTTTTTTGCTGCTCTCTTGTTAAGTGTATGTTCCTAATTGCTATATTTTCCTCATAGATTGCTCCTTTCATCATTATAAAATGTCCTTCTCTATCTCTAGTAACTTTTTTTCCTTTTAAAGTCAGTCTTGCCTGATATTAGTATAGCCACTCCAGCTTTCTTGTGGTTACTATTTCATAATATTTTTTCATCCTTTTACATTCAATATATTTTAATCTTTGAATCTTAAATGTGTCTCCTATGGACAGCATAGAGTTGTACTCTATGGACTTTTCCATAGGAAAAAAAAAAAAGAAAAGCATGGACTTTTCTAGTATGACAATCTCTGACATTTAACTGGGGTGTTTAATCCATTCACATTTAATATTAATATTAATATATTGGACTTACATCTGCTGTTTTTTGTTTTCTATCTCATGCCTTTTTCATTCTCTTATTCCTCTTTTAGTGCTTTTATTAGCATTAGTAATTATTTTCTAATATACCACTTAAATTTCTTTAATAATTTAAAAAAATCATTGGTCAGAGACTTTGAGATCATTTTTTTCTAATAGGTTTTTTTTAAGGTAGTTTTAAGTCTACAGAAAAATTGTGCCAGAAGTAAAAGAGTTGCCATTTAACCTGTCTTTCACCACCATAATTTCCAGTATTGTTAATATCTTGCATTTCTAGGGGACATTTATTACAATTTATGAATCAATATTGATAATAATTATTAACTAAAGTTGATAGTTTATATTAGCATTTACTCTGTGTTGTATTGTTCTGTGGGTTTTAATAAATGCATAATGTCATGTATCCAGCTTTACTGATTTTTGTATTTTCATTTTTTGAGTTATTTCCTTACTGGTTGCTCTAGGGACCATATACATATTAACTTATCAGAAATAGCTTCAGATTTATATTAAGTTAATCCCCATGAAATATAGAAATGTTACTCCTTTATAATTGTGTTCCTTTTCCCCCTTTGGTGTTATTACCATACATATTACATTTATAAATGTTACAATCCCAATAATTCATTGTTATATTTGTTTACTTTATGTCTTTTAAAAAAACTAACAGAAGAAAAGAGAACAAGTATGTATTTCTCGCTCTGCCGCCCAGGCTGGAGTGCAGTGGCCGGATCTCAGCTCACTGCAAGCTCCGCCTCCCGGGTTCACGCCATTCTCCTGCCTCAGCCTCCCAAGTAGCTGGGACTACAGGCGCCCGCCACGTCGCCCGGCTAGTTTTTTGTATTTTTTTTAGTAGAGACGGGGTTTCACCATGTTAGCCAGAATGGTCTCGATCTCCTGACCTCGTGATCCGCCCGTCTCGGCCTCCCAAAGTGCTGGGATTACAGGCTTGAGCCACCGCGCCCGGCCTATATTCATCTTCTTATTCATCATTTCTGTTTCTCTTAATTTGTTCCTGTGGATTCCAGTTACCATCTGGAGTCATTTCCTTTGCCCAATAAGTTTTTTTCCCCTATCTACCTTCTTTGTGCCATTGTGGGTAAATATCTTACTTTTCTGCATGTTATAGGCCCAACAATACATTATGTGCATATTGTTTTAGACAATTGTGTTTTAAATCAGTTAAAGAAGAAAGAACCAGAACTATGCATCTCTAATGTCTTTTATAATTACATAATTACTTTTTCCAGTGTTCTTTATTTTCTAATGTGGATTTGAGTTACTGACTGGGGTCACTTGCTTTCAGCCTAAAGAACTTCCTTTAATACTCCTTATGATGAAGATGGGCTAGCAACAGATTCTCTCAGGTTTTGTTTTTTCTTTATTTTGCCTTCATTTTTGAAAGGCAGCCTTGCTGGATGTAGGATTCCTGGTTATTTCAACACTTTGAATGTTACCCCACTGCCTTCAGGCCTCCATTGTTTCTGTTAAGAACTCACCTGGTAACCTAATATGTGTTTCCTTGTAAGTAATGTGTCTTTTTTTTTTTTTCTTAACTGCTTTCAAGATTTTCTCCTCGCCTTCAGCTTTCAATATTTTTACCATCTATTTGTGAATCTGTGTTTATCCTACTTGGAGATCATTGAGCTTTCTGAATATGTAGATTAATATTTTTTCAGACATTATTATTATTTTGAGATAGGGTCTCACTCTATCACCCAGGCTGGAGTACAGTGGTGCAAGACAGCTCACTGCAGCCTCAACCTCTAGGACTCAAGCAGTCCCCCTATCTCAGCCTCCCGAGTAGCTGGGACCACAGGCACGTGCTGCCAAACCCAGCTTGTTTTTTTGTATTTTGTAGAGATGGGTTTCACTACGTTACTGAGGCTGGTCTTGAACTCCTGGCCTCAAGTGATCCTCCTGCTTTGACCTCCCAAAGTGCTGGGATTACAGGCGTGAGCCATAGCACCTAGCTTTTATTTTTTCAAATATCTTTTCTGCTTTTCCGCTCCTCTCCTTGTAGTCTCATTATAGACATTTAGTATGATTAATGGCATTCTATATTTCTCTGATGCTTAGTTCATTTTTCTTTATTTTTTTCCTTGCTGTTCTTCAAATTGCATAAACTATATCAATATAGCTTTGAGCTTGCTATTTCTTTCTCCTGCCAGTTCACATCTATGGCTGAGTCCCTCTAGTGAAATGTTCATTTTAGTTATTATGTTTATAAACTCCAGAATTTCCATTTGGTTCTTTTTTTTTTTATAAAAAATAGAATGTCTATCTTTTTTTTTTTTTTTGGTGTAAAATTCTTTCTTTTTTTTTCTTATTTATTTATTTATTTATTTGTTTATTTATTTATTTTTATTATACTTCAAGTTCTAGGGTACATGTGCATAACGTGCAGGTTTGTTACATATGTATACTTGTGCCATGTTGGTGTGCTGCACCCATCAACTCGTCAGCACCCATCAATTCATCATTTATATCATGTATAACTCCCCAATGAAATCCCTCCCCTCTCCCTCCTCCCCATGATAGGCCCCAGTGTGTGATGTTCCCCGTCCCGAGTCCAAGTGATCTCATTGTTCAGTTCCCACCTATGAGTGAGAACATGCGGTGTTTGGTTTTCTCTTCTTGTGATAGTTTGCTAAGAATGATGGTTTCCAGCTGCATCCATGTCCCTACAAAGGACGCAAACTCATCCTTTTTATGGCTGCATAGTATTCCATGGTGTATATGTGCCACATTTTCTTAATCCAGTCTGTCACAGATGGACATTTGGGTTGATTCCAAGTCTTTGCTATTGTGAATAGTGCCGCAATAAACATACGTGTGCATGTGTCTTTGTAGTAGAATTTATAATCCTTTGGGTATATACCCAGTAGTGGGATGGCTGGGTCATATGGTACATCTAGTTCTAGATCCTTGAGGAATTGCCATACTGTTTTCCATAATGGTTGAACTAGTTCACAATCCCACCAACAGTTTAAAAGTGTTCCTATTTCTCCACATCCTCTCCAACACCTGTTGTTTCCTGATTTTTTAATGATTGCCGTTCTAACTGGTGTGAGATGGTATCTCATTGTGGTTTTGATTTGCATTTCTCTGATGGCGAGTGATGATGAGCATTTTTTCATGTGTCTGTTGGCTGTATGAATGTCTTCTTTTGAGAAATGTCTGTTCATATCCTTTGCCCACTTTTTGATGGGGTTGTTTGTTTTTTTCTTGTATATTTGTTTGAGTTCTTTGTAGATTCTGGATATTAGCCCTTTGTCAGATGAGTAGATTGCAAAAATTTTCTCCCATTCTGTAGGTTGCCTGTTCACTCTGGTGGTAGTTTCTTTTGCTGTGCAGAAGCTCTTTAGTTTAATTAGATCCCATTTGTCAATTTTGGCTTTTGCTGCCATTGCTTTTGGTGTTTTAGACATGAAGTCCTTGCCCATGCCTATGTCCTGAATGGTACTACCTAGATTTTCTTCTAGGGTTTTTATGGTATTAGGTCTAACATTTAAGTCTCTAATCCACCTTGAATTAATCTTCGTATAAGGAGTAAGGAAAGGATACAGTTTCAGCTTTCTACTTACGGCTAGCCAATTTTCCCAGCACCATTTATTAAATAGGGAATCCTTTCCCCATTTCTTGTTTCTCTCAGGTTTGTCAAAGATCAGATGGCTGTAGATGTGTGGTATTATTTCTGAGGACTCTGTTCTGTTCCATTGGTCTATAGCTCTGTTTTGGTACCAGTACCATGCTGTTTTGGTTACTGTAGCCTTGTAGTATAGTTTGAAGTCAGGTAGCGTGACGCCTCCAGCTTTGTCCTTTTGACTTAGGATTGTCTTGGCAATGCGGGCTCTTTTTTGGTTCCATATGAACTTTAAAGCAGTTTTTTCCAATTCTGTGAAGAAACTCATTGGTAGCTTGATGGGGATGGCATTGAATCTATAAATAACCTTGGGCAGTATGGCCATTTTCACGATATTGATTCTTCCTATCCATGAGCATGGTATGTTCTTCCATTTGTTTGTGTCCTCTTTTATTTCACCGAGCAGTGGTTTGTAGTTCTCCTTGAAGAGGTCCTTGACATCCCTTGTAAGTTGGATTCCTAGGTATTTTATTCTCTTTGAAGCAATTGTGAATGGAAGTTCATACCTGATTTGGCTCTCTGTTTGTTACTGGTGTATAAGAATGCTTGTGATTTTTGCACACTGATTTTGTATCCTGTGACTTTGCTGAAGTTGCTTATCAGCGTAAGGAGATTCTGGGCTGAGACAATGGCGTTTTCTAAATATACAATCATGTCATCTGCAAACAGGGACAGTTTGACTTCTTCTTTTCCTAACTGAATACCCTTGATTTCTTTCTCTTGCCTGATTGCCCTAGCCAGAACTTCCAACACTATGTTGAACAGGAGTGGTGAGAGAGGCCATCCCTGTCTTGTGCCAGTTTTCAAAGGGAATTTTTCCAGTTTTTGCCCATTCATTATGATATTAGCTGTGGGTTTGTCATAAATAGCTCTCATTATTTTGAGGTACGTTCCATCAATACCGAATTTATTGAGTGTTTTTAGCATGAAGGGCTGTTGAATTTTGTCAAAAGCCTTTTCTGCATCTATTGAGATAATCATGTGGTTCTTGTCTTCGGTTCTGTTTATATGCTGGATTACGTTTATTGATTTGTGAATGTTGAACCAGCCTTGCATCCCAGGGATGAAGCCCACTTGATCATGGTGGATAAGCTTTTGGATGTGCTGCTGAATCCGGTTTGCCAGTATTTTATTGAGGATTTTTGCATCGATGTTCATCAGGGATATTGGTCTAAAATTCTCTTTTTTTGTTGTGTCTCTGCCAGGCTTTGGTATCAGGATGATGTTGGCCTCATAAAATGAGTTAGGGAGGATTCCCTCTTTTTCTATTGATTGGAATAGTTTCAGAAGGAATGGTACCAGCTCCTCCTTGTACCTCTGGTAGAATTCAGCTGTGAATCCATCTGGTCCTGGACTTTTTGTGGTGGGTAGGCTATTAATTATTGCCTCAATTTCAGAGCCTGCTATTGGTCTATTCAGGGATTCAACTTCTTCCTGGTTTAGTCTTGGGAGAGTGTAAGTGTCCAGGAAATTATCCATTTCTTCTAGATTTTCTAGTTGATTTGCGTAGAGGTGTTTATGGTATTCTCTGATGGTAGTTTGTATTTCTGTGGGGTCGGTGGTGATATCCCCTTTATCATTTTTTATTGCATCTATTTGATTCCTCTCTCTTTTCTTCTTTATTAGTCTTGCTAGCAGTCTGTCAATTTTGTTGATCTTTTCAAAAAACCAACTCCTGGATTCATTGATTTTTTGGAGGGTTTTTTGTGTGTCTATCTCCTTCAGTTCTGCTCTGATCTTAGTTATTTCTTGCCTTCTGCTAGCTTTTGAATGTGTTTGCTCTTGCCTCTCTAGTTCTTTTAATTGTGATGTTAGAGTGTCAATTTTAGATCTTTCCTGCTTTCTCTTGTGGGCATTTAGTGCTATAAATTTCCCTCTACACACTGCTTTAAATGTGTCCCAGAGATTCTGGTATGTTGTATCTTTGTTCTCATTGGTTTCAAAGAACGTCTTTATTTCTGCTTTCATTTCGTTATGTACCCAATAGTCATTCAGGAGCAGGTTGTTCAGTTTCCATGTAGTTGAGCGGTTTTGATTGAGTTCCTTAGTCCTGAGTTCTAGTTTGATTGCACTGTGGTCTGAGAGACAGTTTGTTATAATTTCTGTTCTTTTACATTTGCTGAGGAGTGCTTTACTTCCAATTATGTGGTCAATTTTGGAATAAGTGCGATGTGGTGCTGAGAAGAATGTATATTCTGTTGATTTGGGGTGGAGAGTTCTATAGATGTCTATTAGGTCCGCTTGGTGCAGAGATGAGTTCAATTCCTAGATATCCTTGTTAACTTTCTGTCTTGTTGATCTATCTAATGTTGCCAGTGGAGTGTTGAAGTCTCCCATTATTATTGTATGAGAGTCTAAGTCTCTTTGTAAGTCTCTAAGGACTTGCTTTATGAATCTGGGTGCTCCTGTATTGGGTGCATATATATTTAGGAGAGTTAGCTCTTCCTGTTGAATTGATCCCTTTACCATTATGTAATGGCCTTCTTTGTCTCTTTTGATCTTTGATGGTTTAAAGTCTGTTTTATCAGAGACTAGGATTGCAACCCCTGCTTTTTTTTGTTCTCCATTTGCTTGGTAGATCTTCCTCCATCCCTTTATTTTGAGCCTATGTATGTCTCTGCATGTGAGATGGGTCTCCTGAATACAGCAGACTGATGGGTCTTGACTCTTTAACCAGTTTGCCAGTCTGTGTCTTTTAATTGGAGCATTTAGTCCATTAACATTTAAGGTTAATATTGTTATGTGTGAACTTGATCCTGCCATTATGATATTAACTGGTTATTTTGCTCGTTAGTTGATGCAGTTTCTTCCTAGCCTCGATGGTCTTTACATTTTGGCATGTTTTTGCAATGGCTGGTACCGGTTGTTCCTTTCCATGTTTAGGGCTTCCTTCAGGGTCTCTTGTAAGGCAGGCCTGGTGGTGACAAAAATCTCTAAGCATTTGCTTATCTGTAAAGGATTTTATTTCTCCTTCACTTATGAAACTTAGTTTGGCTGGATATGAAATTCTGGGTTGAAAATTCTTTTCTTTAAGAACGTTGAATATTGGCCCCCACTCTCTTCTGGCTTGTAGAGTTTCTGCCGAGAGATCTGCTGTTAGTCTGATGGGCTTCCCTTTGTGGGTAACCTGACCTTTCTCTCTGGCTGCCCTTAAGATTTTTTCCTTCATTTCAACTTTGGTGAATCTGGCAATTATGTGTCTTGGAGTTGCTCTTCTGGAGGAGTATCTTTGTGGCGTTCTCTGTATTTCCTGAATTTGAATGTTGGCCTGCCCTACTAGGTTGGGGAAGTTCTCCTGGATGATATCCTGAAGAGTGTTTTCCAACTTGGTTCCATTTTCCCCCTCACTTTCAGGCACCCCAATCAGACGTAGATTTGGTCTTTTTACATAATCCCATACTTCTTGCAGGCTTTGTTCATTTCTTTTTCTTCTTTTTTCTTTTGGTTTCTCTTCTCGCTTCATTTCATTCATTTGATCCTCAATCGCTGATACTCTTTCTTCCAGTTGATCGAGTCGGTTACTGAAGCTTGTGCATTTGTCACGTATTTCTCGTGTCATGGTTTTCATCTCTGTCATTTCGTTTATGACCTTCTCTGCATTAATTAGTCTAGCTGTCAATTCTTCCACTCTTTTTTCAAGATTTTTAGTTTCTTTGCGCTGGGTATGTAATTCCTTCTTTAGCTCTGAGAAGTTTGATGGACTGAAGGCTTCTTCTCTCATCTCGTCAAAGTCATTCTCTGACCAGCTTCGATCCGTTGCTGGCGATGGGCTGCGCTCCTTTGCAGGGGGAGATGCGCTCTTATTTTTTGAATTTCCAGCTTTTCTGCCCTGCTTTTTCCCCATCTTTGTGGTTTTATCTGTCTCTGGTCTTTGATGATGGTGACGTACTGATGGGGTTTTGGTATAGGTGTCCTTCCTGTTTGATAGTTTTCGTTCTGATAGTCAGGACCCTCAGCTATAGGTCTGTTGGAGATTGCTTGAAGTCCACTCCAGACCCTGTTTGCCTGGGTATCAGCAGCAGAGGTTGCAGAAGATAGAATATTGCTGAACAGCGAGTGTACCTGTCTGATTCTTACTTTGGAAGCTTCCTCTCAGGTGTGTACTCCACCCTTTGAGGTGTGGGGTGTCAGACTGCCCCTAGTGGGGGATTTCTCCCACTTAGGCTACTCAGGGGTCAGGGACCCACTTGAGCAGGCAGTCTGTCCCTTCTCAGATCTCAACCTCCGTGTTGGGAGATCCACTGCTCTCTTCAAAGCTGTGAGACAGAGTCGTTTGCGTCTGCAGAGGTTCTGCTGCCTTTTTGTTGTTGTTTTTTTTTTAGCTGTGCCCTGTCCCCAGAGGTGGAGTCTACAGAGACAGGCAGGTTTCCTTGAGCTGCTGTGAGCTCCACCCAGTTCGAGCTTCCCAGCGTCTTTGTTTACCTACTTAAGCCTCAGCAATGGCGGGCGCCCCTCCCCCAGCCTCGCTGCTGCCTTGCGGTTAGATCGCTGCAGACTGCTGTGTTAGCAATGAGGGAGGCTCTGTGGGCGTGGGACCCTCCCGGCCAGGTGTGGGATATATTCTCCTGGTGTGCCCGTTTGCTTAAAGCGCAATATTGGGGTGGGAGTTACCCGATTTTTCAGGTGTTGTGTGTCTCAGTTCCCCTGGCTAGGAAAAGGGATTCCCTTCCCCCTTGCGCTTCCCAGGTGAGGCGATGCCTCGCCCTGCTTCAGCTCTCGCTGGTCCGGCTGCAGCAGCTGACCAGCACCGATTGTCTGGCACTCCCCAGTGAGATGACCCCAGTACCTCAGTTGAAAATGCAGAAATCACCGGTCTTCTGTGTCACTCGCGCTGGGAGTTGGAGACTGGAGCTCTTCCTATTCGGCCATCTTGCTCGAATGTCTATCTTTTAATTGATATTCACCGTTTGACGTAAAATTGTCATCATGCTTACCTTTCTTTCTCTTTTTTTAGAGACAGAGTCTAACTCTATGACCCAGGGTGGAGTGTACTGGCACAATCATACAGTCATAGCTCATAGTAACCTTGAACTCCTATGCTAAAGCAATTTTCCTACCTCAGCCTCCTGAGTAGCTAGGACTCCAAGTGCATGCCACTAAACCCAGCAAATTTTAATTTTTTTTTTTTTTTTTTTGAGACAGGGTCTCACTGTGTTGCCTAGGCTCGTCTCTAATTCCTTGCCTTGAGCAGTCCTCCTTCTCCAGCCTCTCAAAGTGTTAGGATTATAGACATGAGCTGCTGAACCAAGAACCTACTTTTATTTCTTCTATAATGGATTCCTTTAGTTTTTATGAGTGTATTTATATTTGCTACTTTGAAACCTGTTTCTGTTAAACTGACATTTGATCACGCTCACAGTCAATTTTTGTTGCCACCTTCCCCCTCCTCCCCCCAGTATACAGGTCATATTTTATGATATTATTATTGTTGTACTTTATTATTTATTTGCATGTATCGTTTTTTGTTGTTAGAAACTATGTATTTTGGATAATCTACCGTAACAATCTTGAGTGCCAGCCTCTCCAGGGATTTTTATTATTTACTTGTTTACTTCTTTCATAGTTGATTGAATTACTTTAGTAAAATCTATTTCTCCTCCCCATCTCATCCCTCTGGCAGTGTGAAGGCTCTGATGTTGCTCTTCAGGGCTGTAATGTCAGATATGCCCACAGTCACCTGCAATGATAGTGGTTTTAACTGGGCTTAGTTTGACTGTTTTTCTCTTTCCTTGACCAGACACAACTTTAAACTTAATTAATTTCCAGCTTGATTCCTCTGTTTTCAGTAATGCCCCAGGCATAAATTGATTCACAGCCTAATCCAATCAGATTTGGGCTTCTTTGAAGGAAAAGTTCTGAGGCCAGATATTTGCAATTTGTTCTTACCTCAGGAAGGTAAGATGTCTCTTTCTTCATGTCTTTCCAGCAAGCTAGCTGTCCCACAGCTTCGTCCGAATGTCCAGCGACTCTCAATCAACTTCAAATTGCCTTACATCACAAATTCCACTGCTTTTGAGAGCACCTTTAGGCTTGTACTCTTTCACACACTGTTGAAATAAAGTCAGTTCCTTTGGGGAGAGATCTGGAGCTCTCTGTTCTATGACCTGCTTCTTCCCTCAAACAAACTCTGTGATCCAGGCTCTGGTGTTGGGGGCAGGGATCACAGTGTATTTTCCTCTGAGTGACATTCTTGCTTTAGAAGCTGAATGCTTAGTGGATGAGGAGGATGCAGCACCAGGCTGCCGCTTTTGGCATGGAATTCCAGTGTTACAAGCCAAGATAAGCACAATTGGGGCCCCAGTATTCTCATAGCAGCATCCTCAAGATAGAGCCTCAGTATTCTCATAGCAGCGGGGGCTGCTGGGCAGAAGAAGGGAACCCTCACCTTTTGGCCACGCTGACCCAAAACTTAGCCTCAGCAACAAAAAGCTGGGGTAAAGATGAGAAGTGCCAAATGCAATACACCTCCCAGCAAAATAGCCCTCAGACTGGTAGCAGGAGGGAGAAGAAGCCCTGTGTTTTCAGCTGCAGTTTGGAGTGAAATCTCCACCTTCCTCAGCTGGGAGAGGAGAGGAAGTATGTTGGTCTTGGTTTGAATATTGCTAACACTTGTACTTTTTAGTTTTAGTAGATTTTCAAGAACAAATGTTCCTTCATTTGCTGTATGTTGGTAAGACTATTTCCAGAGACCTTAAATTATTGTTTTCGAAAACAATTTTCATCAGTTTCACTGAGAAGTGGGTCTGCAGAGCTCCTCATGCTCAGTGAAACTTCTCAGTGATAGGGTAGGGATTCTTAATAGAAAGTGGGTAGGGGGAGAGCATATCAAAATCCCATGTTCAGAAACATGGAGAGTGGTGTATGAACTTTGGGTATCAGTGGTAGTGGGACATCTCTCATGAGTGTGATGGGATGAAAAAAAGGCAAAAAATGACTGAGGTTCTTTCCTACAGTTAGGAAGTTACTTGTAGGGATAAATGGATATGCTGTCTACATAGAAAACTCCCATAGATTCCAAGTAAATAAAGAATTTAGTTTTATGGTTAATTTGAAGTAATGTAGGCCAGGCATGGTGGCTCATGCCTGGAATCCCAGCACTTTGGGAGGCTGAGGTGGGTGGATCACTTGAGGCCAGGAGTTTTAGACCAGCCTGGCAACATGGTGAAACCATATCTGTACTAAAAAATACAAAAATTAGGCTGGAATGAGCTGAGTTTGTGGCACTGCACTCCAGCCTGGGTGACAGAGCGAGACTCCATCTCAGGAAAAAAAAAAAAAAAAAGAGAGAGAGAAATGTAAATACATTTACAAGAAAAAAAACAAACAACTTTATTAAAAAATGGGCAAAAGACATGAACAGACACTTCTCAAAAGAAAACATTCATGTGGCCGACAAACATGAAAAAAGCTCAACATTACTGATCGTTAGAGAAATGCAAGTCAAAACCACAATGAGATACCATCTCACGCCAGGTGGAATGGCAGTTATTTAAAAGTCAAGAAACAGCAGATTCTGAAAAGACTGCCGAGAAAAAGTAACACTTTTACACTGTTGATGGGAATGTAAATTAGTTCAAGGATGGTGGAGACAGTGTGGCAATTCCTCAAACATCTAGAAGCAGAAATATTATTTGACCCAGCAATCCCATTACAGGTTGTATACCCAAAGGGATATACATCATTCTATTATAAAGATACATGCATGTGTATGTTCATTGTAGCACTATTCACGATAGCAAAGACATGGAATTAACTCAAAGGTCCATCAATGATAGACTGGATAAAGAAAAGGTGGTACACATACACCATGGAATACTGTGCGGCCATAAAAAGGAACAAGATCATGCCTTTTGCAGGGACATGGATGGAGCTGGAAGCTGTATCCTCAGAAAACGAATGCAGGAACAGAAAACCAAATGCCGTATGTTCTCACTGGTAAGAGGAAACTGAATGATGAGAAAACATAGACACATTGCGGGGAACAAGACATACTGGGACTTGTTAGGGGGTGGGGAAAGGGGAGAGAGAGAGCATCAGGAAGAATAGCTAATGGATGCTGGGCTTAATACCTAGGTGATGGGTTGATCTGTGCAGGAAACCACCATGGCACACATTTACCTGTGCAACAAACCTGCACATTCTGCACATGTGCCCCAGAACTTAAAAGTTGAATAAAAACAAAGACTTGAAAGCAAAAATAAAGAAATAAATAAATAAAGTAACCATAAGGAATTAAGAACATAGTAGTCAAATTGCCTGGGTTTGCTTCTTGGCTTCATCTTTTATTAGCTGTTTAACCTTATGTGAATGAGTACTTAGCCTTTCTGTGCCTCTGTAAAATAGGAATAAATGTCAACCACTAGGCAGGTTATGCAGACTTTTGAGTTTTGCTGGATGGATAAGTGAAATTGTCTAATGATCAACATGAAATATCAGTTTCAAAGAAAGAATTAATAATGCATTCAATTATGATTGGTGTAGTTAAGTGTTTCTGGGGTGATTCAGAAAGCACTTAAGCATTTTACAGTAACCAAGCATCATGCCTCTGAGAGGAAGAGGTGAGGAAGATGGATTGAATCCAACCTGGCCTGATGACATTCCCTGCAAGTGAATTTTGTAATGAACTATTAAAATTTGTTTAGCTTGCTTGCCACTTTTCTCTGTTCTAAAACAAGAGTGCCAAATGTATGAAGAAAAAAAATCTATTGTTTGGATACTTTGTGTGTGGAGTTTTTATTATGCTACAAACACAACAGGTGTCACAGCATTTCCTGAGGGGTTGGATTAGGTGAGCCATAAGGTTGCCTCCTATCCTTAGAGTGTGTGGTACTTTGTATCAGCATCATCAATACATTTTCCTCCAAAGTCTCACTCATTGTGCTGCCAAGAAGCAGCCCCATGGAGCCACTTTAGTGAAGTAAAGCTTACTCTTAGTCCTTCTGTGATCATTATAAATTCATCATTTCCAGCTGCTCCTGAATGCGTTTCTACCTTTCTTCTTTGCGCTTTACAAATTGCATAGCTTGGGGGGTGGAAAGGGGATAACTTTAGTAGGGAAGCTATTGCCAAAAACATAAAATGAAAGAACCACTCTTCTTTCTTTCAAATATGCCATCTCAGAGGATTTCTTTTCTTTTATTTTTTCTGTTAAATTACATCTCCTAATTAGGTCATGCCACTGGAGGTGACCTACATTTCAGAAGCCAACAAGCAACACCAGAGAGGCAGGGAAATGGGTGGGAGAGAAAGAAGAGTGGTTTCAAAATGGCTTCAAATGCAGCTTTTCTCAAATATTTCATTGTGAGAGAAGTTTTCATAAGCTGAATTTTGAAATAAAAGATGCATTTGTTGGTTGAATGCAATATTCTGAAAGCTTATCTAATGGGATATACTGTGCTTATTCATTTATTCACACATGTTCACCAGGCACATGATATATGTATACACACAGGTATATATGTGTATTTGTGTGTGTATGTGTGTGTGTACATATGCAAAGACACACAAGAAATGATCCCTGCCCTCAAGGAGTTTGCAATCTGGTTGAAAAGTCAAGATCTTCCCAAGAAGGGTTAGGTAATGGAAGACAGTATATTGTAATAGAGGTCATACTATTTATCTATTGCTGCAGAAAAAATACTCCATAACCTAGTGTCTTAAAATAATAGACATTTATTATCTTCCATAGTTTTTGTGAGTCTGGAATCCAGGAGTGGCTTAGGTGGTGGTTCTGGTTCAAGATCTCTTACAAAGTTGCGGTGTCAAGATCCTAGCTAGACCTGAGTCATCCTAGTTAGGCTTAAGTCATCTGAAGGCTTGACTGGGATTGGAGAAGCCACTTTCAAGTTGGTTCACTTATATAAATGGGAGTTCATGATGGCTGTTGGCAGGAGTTCTCCATTCTTTACCAGGTGGACTTCTCCATAGGGTGTCCTGAATGTTCTAAGTATGTGTCTTCTCCAAGAGTGAATGGTCCAAGCAAGCAAGGCAGAAGCTGTAATGTCCTTTATGACTCACACTTAGAAATAATGCATCATTTTCATAATATACTATCGGTGACATAGGTGAGTCCTACCAATGTGAAAGGGGGTATACGAAAGCACTAATACCATGAGGTAGGAATAACTGGGGGCCACGTGAGGAGATATCTACCATAGGTGTCAAGTGAAATGTTTAGAATTTAGGAGCTATAGAAGTCAAGAAGTAAGAGAGATAACTTTGGGTAGGAGTGTTGTATTAGTTTCCTCAGGCTGTCATAAGAAATTACCCCATACAAGATGGATTAAAACAAATAACATTTATTTTCTCACAGTTCTGGAGGATAGAAGTCCAAAATCAAGGTGTTGCAGGGTTCCTTCTGAAGACTCTAGCAGGGAATCTTTGCTTGTCTCTTTCCTAGCTTCTGGTGATTGCTGGCTACTCTTGGAATTCCTTGGCTTACAGACAAATTACTCTCATCTCTGTATTTGTCTTCACATATTTCTCTTTGTGTGTCTTCACATGGCCTTCTTATAAGGACACAAGTCATTGGATTTAGTGTCCACCTTAATCCAGGATCACCTCATGTTAATTTAACTAATTACATTTGCAAAGACCCTAATTTCCAAATGAGGTACCAGGAGGTAGAACTCAGCGTATCTTTTTGGGGAGCTCAATTCAACCCATAAGTGATCAGGAAAAGAGGGCATGAGGAAACAGAATTGGAGCTTCAAGTAGGGTTAAGATGTGGATGGAGAAAGAATAATACTCTAGTTGATGAGCTGTCATTGCAAAGGAAGGAGGAGAAGAAGCAAAGGAAGTTGAGGAACCTTGAGTTCTATTCAATAAAATTAGACACAAGAGAGTAAGCCTGATTGGAGAAGAGAAGTGGTAGCACTTCAGTTTGAAGTTAGGTTATGAATATATTGTGAAAGATCTTAAAAGACATGCTAAGGAGTTTGGATTTCACTCTTCAGTCAATGGTGAAATCACTCAAGTTTCTCTCTCTCTCTTGCTCCTTCCTCTCTTTTGAAGGCCCAGAACTACATTTATTTATTTTTATTATATTAATTGAAGTATAAATCACATACAGCAAAGTACTCAATTCTCAATAAACTTTTACTTATACATACACATGCACACATAAACACACAAGTAAATACCTCTGGATTAAATAACAATTCTGACACTTCAGAATGTACACTTTGTGTCTCTACCCTGTCAATATCATCCCCCAGAAATCACTGTTCTCACATCTATCACCATAGAGTAGCCTGCTGTTAAACTCCATATAAATGGAACCATATTGTATGTACTGTTATACGTTTAGTTCCTTTTGCTCATCATTGTCTGTGAGTTATCCATGTTGTGTGTAGTGGTAAGTGGTGCCTTTTAGTGCTATATAGTAACCCATTGTATGAACACATCACATTTTATTTATCCTTTCTGCTATTGATAAACACATTTAAGATTTTTTAATGTATGAAACAGCTTGATGAAAAGAGGAACTGTTCCTGGCATGCACTGTTAGATAAGTGAATGAATAATCTCCAGGTGGATTGAACTGGTAGAAAACGGTTTCTAAAACTTTAGGGTATACAAATATCACATGGGGAGAGCTTGTTAAAAATTTGGATTCTGGAATGCCAGCCTCAGCTATGGCTTCTCCAAGGGTGAATGGTCTGGAGCCTGGGAATTCTGCACTTCTAACAAGCTCTCTTGGTGATTTTGTTGGAAGTGATCTTTGGCCACCTTTTGAGAAACATTGAGAAAGAACTTGAATTTAGGAGACAGGAATTAAATAGTGTGTTAATGATTGCCTGAACTGGGATTTTGCCCTGGGAAAGGAAAGAATGCAATGGACATGAGATGAAAAAGACAAAAAGAAGACTTGAAGGCATTGTCGACAGACTCAGTGAGAAGTGAGGGAGAGAGATGAGTCTAAAATGACGCTGAGGTGTCACACCTGGATGACTACATATTGATGACACCATTTGAGTTCAGCACAGATCTGTTGTTTGGGAAAATGATGTAGGCCTGTGCCAGTAATTGGATGGTAATTGAGGAAGATGCACTGAGGTCACTATTATTTCTGATCAGACTGCTGGCATCTTGTTGAGCTTAATAGTTGTCAAGGTCATAAAACTACAATTCTGAGAGGTACCCCCGAAGTTCCTCTAGCTTTCTTTCTGCTGCTCATCAAACCAGCCAAGGAAGGACGTTAAGGGTAACTCCGCTCCAGTGTGTTTGGGCAGACCCCAAGACCTCTTTGATATTAGAGATGGTTCCGAGGATTTCTGTAGCTGAAAAACTCAAAGATTTAAAAGTCTTGTTCAAATGCGAGTAAAACATATCTGGTTGTTCTTTAATGATCTTGCTTTTCCCTTCAGGCATTTCTCAGAGTCACTGGTTACATGCATTCCTTCACACACAGGGAAGTGGAGAACCCTCTACTCTTACCAGTCTTTTCTTCTCCAGGATATAGGAAGCCAGTTCCATTAGTATTTCTATATAGATCCAGTTTCCCAAACCTTTAATCATTTCTTGTGCCTCTCATCTGGAAATATGTGATTACATGCTTGACTAAGAGAAGCATTTGTTTTCTTGATACCATGTTGGCATTGCTGGAAGTGCTGAAGGGGTGCAATCAACAGGCGTAGTTGCTCACTTTCACCACAGATGTGTGCCCTAAAAATGTGAATATAAATCACTCTTTTGGGGTGAAATCAAATGACACTTTCCCCTTTGTTTAAATTTCAATCTCAGCAATGCTTTCACTTTATTTCTCATTGGCCTTCTGGGAGCTCTAACTTCTAACCTTTTACCATGAAGTATGTTCTTTCTAAACCGTCAATGGTCGTAACTGTCCTTCCAACCCCCCATAATAAAATATATCTTTATTATGATTTGGCATTGATCACTCTTTTAAAAACTGGATTTATCGAATTGGGAATTTTAAAAGTCTCTTTTTAAGTCATGGAAGGGAAAATACCAGAGGGTCAATTATCCTGGGAGGATCCTAGGTAGCAGCTAGAGGCCCCTAATTCACAATGAAAGAGAGTAAGAGAGTTCACCTCTTCTTGACTCGGGAGATTCACATGCTCCACCCCACCTCTTGCAGAAAGCAGGACTCAGTCACCATGGCTGAGCTGGGCAGGGCTTACCCATGGAGATGGGAAGGGAGGGTACAGCAAGCAAGACTGGCCTTCCTGTTCAGTTACTTAAGCTTGTGAACGCTCAAAGCAATAGACAGCTATTCTTTTTCCTGTTCTTCTGAGTATTTGATGAATGATGAGGGCAATTGCAGTTGGCAAAGTATTTGCAGCCCAGAGAGGTTAAATGATTAGCTGAAGATGATGTTGCAAGTAAATGACAGGGTTAGAAGAAGAACCAAAGATTATACAGATCCAGGGTTTTTTTCTCAAGAGACCAGAGGGTCTTGATTATGGTGAATGATGTCAGGCTTGAGAAAGATGTTTGTCATTGGGGAAGTATGGATCCATGCCCAGAGAAGCAGGAAAATCCTGTTTTCCCTCACAACCATCAACCTTCTTTGCATCGACTTGGAGAGAGCATTACATATCAATTTTTCAGGAAGGTAAGGTAATTTACATAAGGCTATAAAGGGACAGCAGAACCAGAGTCGAGAATGATGTTCTGTTCTCCCTCTTGCTCCTGCTGAATGACAGGGCATTTATCTATTGTCTTTGTTGGTTGTCAGTATTTATTTTGGTGTTTGGTCCCTAATCTCACTAGAAGCATTGAGCTTTGTTTCCCCATTTGTTGAGCTTCCCTGTCTTGTTTACTGAGAAAGTTCTGGGCTTCAAGCAGAGCAACGGTCTGGGTGAGGAAGGCAGAGCCCCATATTCCCCAAATGGAATCATGTATTAGCTTTGGTGTATTTCTTGAAGAAAGTTCAAACCAGATGAAAGCCTCCCTTTCTTAATTTTAGCAGGAGAACTGTAATATTGCTTTTACAATATCCTCTCAAATCTAGGTGATGCTCTGAGGAAGTTTGTAGAATTCATTCTTTCCCCACCGGGTTATTTTGCCAAAAGCTAGCATGGTCTCTTCTAGGGAGTGAGGCTGTCTACACTTCTGGCAAACAGCTCATCTAATTAGAACCATGGGAAACCCCTCTGGGGAATCCCTGGCTGTGTGTGACTAGGCTATTCTGAATAAACACACACTAGGGGATATTTGTCTGGTAGAGGCCACAGACTTCCCCCCACCCCCTCCTCTTTTTTGGGGGGGGGCGGGGGGGGAATGAGAAGTTTTTGTTTGCTGCAATTGCTGAGAAGATGAGGGTTTTTCTTACAATCTGGAGTCCCCATTCCTTTGACTGTCTGAAAACTCCTGTGAGCTCCGCTCCCTTGCATAGGGCATGGGGGAGAGTTCAAACCCTGCAAAGCACTTTAGGCTAACCATGCTTGGGGCAGAGCTCACTATCTTAGTGATCTTTTTAAATTTTTATTTTATTTTCTTTTTTAGAGTGGCACCATCATAGTCAACTGCAGCCTCAAACTGCTGGGCTCAAGCAATCCTCCCGTCTCAGCCTCCTGAATACCTGGAATTCCATACATGAGCCAGTGCAGCCAGCTTATTTTTATTTTTTAAGTAGCTTCTTATTGAAGGATAGTTAACATATAGAAAGTGCATGTATCATAAGTGTATAGCTAGATGAATTTTCTGAAAGTGACACTAGACTGTGTAAGCAGTCTATAGATGAAGAAATAGAAGACATCAGCAACCCAGAAAGCCCCGCAGGCCCCCTCCTGTTCACTACCTCTCTCTCCAAAAGGTGACAACTATCCTGAATTCCAACGTCATAGATTAATTTTGCTTCTTTTGAAAATGTTTAGAAATGAAGCAATACATCATGTTTCCCACATGTCTGGCTTCTTTTGCCCAACATTATGGTTTTGGCATTCATCCATGTTGCAAGGATGTTAATAGTCCATGCCCTGTCATTGCTGCTTAGTACTCCATTGTATGTATGTAGCACAACTTCTTTATTGATTTCACTGCTGATGGACATTTGGGTGGTTTTTTTTCCTTTGGATTTTAGCTCTCTTTTGATGTGTGTCTGCCCTGTGTACACAGAGTGTACACAAGCTGTCACATAAATGTGTGCCTATGTGTGATCTTATTCTCTGCAGAGATATAGCTGCCAGAGATGATCAATTTTGGGGCTCAGGCCTGATTTCAAATATACTTATTGTTCCATGAGTGTACTTCAGCTTATCAAATGAGTTATGTCAAGTTTCAGTTTGGAGAAAATGGTTTCTGCAGATATAAGACATGTGAATATGTTTCTTACAAAAACCCGTTCTTCATATAGACCTATGTTGATTCCTTGCGACTTTCAGCTATGCATTAAGTATGTATGTTTAGAAAAAACTTAAATTATATATAAAACCAATCCAGGTTATTCATATACAATTTGAGTATAGCATACTTCTACATGGATAACATAGGGAACGTTTTTACCCAAATTTTACTTCTTATCCACTGTAGTTGGAACCATTTTGCTAAAGTACATTCTCTTTATTACACATTATTTTATAAGACTAACCATTTATTTAAAAAATAAAAGCGAAATGTTTTTGGAAGAAGCATGGCTAGATATAATATATGTAACTTGTATTATATGTTTTTCTACCATGGGATTTTTACCTTTCATATTTTTAGCCATTAGAGATGAAAAAATGGTTTGTCTTTCTTCTTGGTATATCTATAAACCAACATACTAAAGTTGTTTTTACTAGATTAATAACTAACTTTCCCTGACCTGATTCAACTTCTAGAAAGTCCTCAATTATATTATCCAGAACTACATAAGCAACTGTGATAAATTATATGCCAATAGGAGATGAATATAACTCTCTCCAGGATAAAATGGGGTAGGCAACAAAATTACTAAGAATGCTCTCCCCTCAAACAGTACAAGTACTTTTTAATGCATTCAAAACATGTGAACAAATATTTGGAACATAGTTCTGTATATTTTTTTTTAGTACAAACATTGTTTACAGTAGTCACCAATGAGCTACTAATGCAGTAATTAATTTGCTATGCAGCTCTAGTTGAGAAAATGGCTTGAAATTGTAAAAATGTCTTGTAAAGAATGATTTAATTTAATGATTTAACATCAAGCATTATCCCCTTTAAACTCAAATTTATGGAAAACCCTTCTGTGTTGTCACCACGTGCCTCACATAATAATTTAGTGAGGAGAGGAGCCACATCAGGGGAGACAAACGCTTTCACTCCAGCATGGGAAGGTAAAGGGAACCCACCCTGCTTTGTTGCTGGTCTCCCCTGATTTTCTTCAAGTAGTCCTTTTAAGAGGTTACTTGGGGGTTAGAGACTCTCACCAACCTGTCCCCTCACTACACCTAGGAGAAGCTGAGAATGTGATGAGAGAAATGCAGGTACATGTGACATTTAACTTCCTTCCCAGGGATAGGGCCCAGACAGCATCGAGAGTAAAGGCTACTTTTGAGTGTGTGTTTTTATGGGTGTCTATGACCAGTTCTTGTGCTAAATATCCAGGCAGAAACATCCCGATGACTTCCATTTTCTTGGACTAGCTAAATAACTGGCCACATGTAGCCTGAGTTCCCTCCACTGCTGATCATGACCTTGGACAAGTCACGTAGCTGATCTAAATCTGGAAAGGGGCATGACCACATCTCCCTCATTGCCTTGTGAAACTCCAACAAAATAATAGTATCGGAAAGCTCTTTATGAGTAAAGCACTCTCATGTTTACTATGGTTGAGGGAAAAATAGATTTTTTTTCCCCCAGTCTGAATTGTGCCAACCCTTCTGGCTCACTCACTGCAGGTCCTGTATTCAGTTTGTGGAGTGTGGATTCTGCCTGTTTGTATTCTGATATTCTGCCTGTTTTGGAATGGAAGCTTTCTTTTGTGCAATGATTCTGGTTTTCTATGGATTATACAGAATTCTGATCCAAGCATAATAGAAAAGCTTCATGTGTTTAAAAAAATAAACAGTAACAAAAAATTACTATTTTAATGAGCTAACACATGGTCTTTATGTGCCAGCTATGGACTGAGCTTTGTACGATTTCTTTTTTTTTTTCCTTAGAATCAACAGCAACATAAGAGATACGCTTAATGATTTTGCTCCTATAAAGTGTAACAGGAAATTCACCTGGCCTCCAGCCAAAGGATGTCCACAGTTAGGTGCAAATTAAGATTAAAATGGTTAGTCTGTGTCTGATCCCATTCCGGTTCTTCCCCGTGGCTGCAAATAGGTACAAGGAGAAGGATTTGTCACAGTATTTTTTCCCCAGGGTCTCCATGTGATCCATGTGATTCCAGCTGATTCTCCCTGGATGACTTGCCCAGCAATGCAGCAATGCTTAGAGATTTCTCACCAGGCCAGAAGAATCTACGTGCATCTGGAAGCACATGCTTTCAGCTTGGGCATAAATGATTGGCTCCAGAATGTGTCTGTGGTTTGCTGGTCACCCTCGAGTCCCAGCAAGAGCAGGGTGCCTCATATATCATACAGGCCTACATGGTGCGTCTTCCAGGAGGGTGGGCAAACTGCCTAACTACTCAATTTGTCATTTTTATTTTATTTTATTTTTTTAAATTTTTATTTATTTATTTATTTTTGAGACGGAGTCTTGCTCTGTCGCCCAGGCTGGAGTGCAGTGGCCGGATCTCAGCTCACTGCAAGCTCCGACTCCCGGGTTCATGCCATTCTCCTGCCTCAGCCTCCTGAGTAGCTGGGACTACAGGCGCCCGCCACCACGCCCGGCTAGTTTTTTTGTATTTTTTAGTAGAGACGGGGTTTCACCGTGTTAGCCAGGATGGTCTTGATCTCCTGACCTCATGATCCGCCTGTCTCGGCCTCCCAAAGTGCTGGGATTACAGGCTTGAGCCACCGCGCCCGGCCCAATTTGCTCATTTTTAAAATGGGGTTATAATATTACCCATCTTGATGGGTTGTTTGGAGCATTCAGTGAGATAATGCTTACAAAGCAATTAGAGCAGGGCCTGGCTAAGGTTAGCTTTTAAAATTGTTGTGTGTCTCCCATCTCCACCTGCAAAGGAGGCTGTACCTCATAGTTTCAATGCCTGGTCAGGTAGTACAAGCCTCTTTCCCAAAGCTGCAGAGGCTGGATCCCATTGGGGAACCATGATAGAGAGACAAGCACCCCACAAAGATTGCAGGATTCCTGCCCTTCTCTTATTTCTGCTCTTCCAGCCCTTATCTCTCATCTCCATTAGCAAATTTACTTTCTAAAACCAGTAGCCTTATCCTTTGAAGGGATTACTTGGTGAATAGTTTAAGAACAAACAATAACAAGTATAATCATTGTAGCAATAACTCTTGGTTGGCCTGGATTGGTTTCTTCCTTGCACACACGACAAGGGAGACAGAGTAAAAGAGAAAGGGCAAATTTTTTGCGTTACCTTTCCCTGTGAGGGGAGTTAGGGACCCTTTCCCAGTTGAAAAGAGCAATGCTGCTTGGTCCTGGGTGAGACACAATGTGACAGTAACATGCCCCCAAATTCATAAACGCTGGAGGGAGTTGACAGCTGGTATTTTTAAAGGAGCTGATTTGGTGGCTAATTTTATTTATCTTGCTTCCTTTGCCAAGATCAGCTGCTTCTTTGCCCTGTGCCATTAAGTCCCAGGAGGTCCACAGGCAGCAATTTACAAATCTATTCCTTTCCGTGGCAAAGGTTCTTTCTACCGCCATGGGTTTTTCATAGAGAGAATAGAAAATCTAGAAGCCATATAACCAGAGTGATCTTTAATGCTTCATCAAAAGCTGTCCTATATGGGTATTTATTTATATTTAGCCCAGAGTGAAAGGCCCCAGGAGGCTACAGCCTGAGCAGATTTGGTTCAATATCTGCAAAGGAATTTAAATATGCTTACCAATAAAGAAATCTTCCTACAAGAGAAAAAAAAAAAGTGGAACTTGAGTCTGATTGACCTTGGGACAAAGACAGGCTGGAAACCATTCAGTAGTCAATAACAGAGCCATGCAGCATGTAGACATATCTTTGTGAGTGTGCTTATGTGTAAATCAGGCCAGAGGTGGAGGGAAGGAAGCAACATCTTCATGCAGTCTCCATGGTTGCATTAGACTGAAAAAAGGAATTGATATTTTGTTATAAAGCTGAATGTTAAAAATTAGCATTCCTAAAATTTCTGACAATCTGGCTTAAATAAAATAATAACAGATGTATATGAAAGTGATATCACTCGAGATTAACAGTTGTATAATGGATGTCCTGCTGTACAACATTTATGAATAATGCAGCATTATCTATTATCTTTAAATCTATCCAGGATTAACAGCTTTGCAGATTATTTAGCCTCCAAGATTTAAGGGATAAAATCAATACATATATGTTTTGATAATCAATGACAATCAATTCGTTAAAAATAAACACCTAGCCAACCTCAGTTAAATGCTCAGGGGGTGTCCTTATTCTCTAATTGTGTTGGTTTATTTGCCATGCTACAATTTGGGATGATGTCGTTATAATTCATGTCAATGTTGGAAAAAAAGAGAGAGAGAGAATGTTCTCCAGATCCAAGCAAGAAACAAACAAACAAATAACCCAAGACATCTTCTCCAGGAGTTTCAACCTAAAAAAACCAGAGCTTTCTATTGCCCTTGGGGTTTTGCTGCTGCATCTCCTGACACTAGGGGTTGGACAATGATTGGTTTCCTTTGATAAAAAGTTCTTCAGGAAAAGAACAGCTTAGTCAGAGGAGGCCACCAGGCTGTGCACCCCAGCAGTGCAGTCTTGGGCAGGGTTGAAGAGGGGAAAGAGGAAGAAAAGCCACTGCCTCTGCAGCATCCACAGTGGGAAAGCAGCGTGCCTGGAAAAGGCGACAAATTGCTCATGTTACATTTAGAATGATCCCTATTCTTCCCCATTTTGACATGGATCTCACTGTAGAAAGGGGTTTTAGCTTAGATTACTGATAGTTGTCAGAGTGAGGAGAGATTCCCCCACCCCCAAATTCTGTAGTAGAATTCTTTATTCTTGAGTTCATCTCCTCAAGGTGACACTAGACCCTCATTTCAGACAGTTGTTGTATCTTTCCTCTCCCTCCACCTTTCTCTCCCTCTCACTTTCTTTTTCTCTGGAATGCTGAGCTTTTGGCAAAGATACCAAACAGACAATCCATTTGCAGCCAAAAGTTTATGTGTATGTTGATTGTTTCTGATGAGTGGATGGAAACCTCAGCTTCTCAGTGCCCTTGAGCAAAAAGGGCTGAACGAGTTGTGTGTTTCCACATCACGTATCGTCTCAATAGCTAATTCTTAGGTTGCAGAATATTGTTCTAATATGAAATTCTGGGGCTGTAGCTCAATTCACTCTCCTCTGTAAGCTACTGCATACACAGATCTGTGTCACAGCTTTTTGTTTAAGCCAATAGCTGGTTTCACAGGGGTTAGAAGCTGTGTTTGAGAAATGTGTTTTGCATCGATTAAAATTTCTTAAAGGACACACCGCAATTGAATGACAGGCTATTTTTAAATTATTTACAAGCTCGACATTTTAGTCAAAGCAAATTGTCAACTATATCTAGTTATCATTTTATCTGCTGGACCCATTCCCCCTGAGCATACCAACCATGAAAAAGATTATCTCCTCAATTTATTGCTTTAGCAATTCAGTAGACATCTTCTTGGCACCCCCCTCCTAGTACTAAATGATGATAGAAATGCATTGATGAGTTTTGGGGGCATTTGTTTCCAGAATTTCCCCAAACACAATTTTTCAATTGCGTTATGAAGGAAGGCCATGATGTGAGAGCTTTTTTCTGGATCTAATTTCCACTATAATCACTCTCCTATGGAAAAACCAGAGATTATTTTTCCACTTACATTTTCCCCATGCTACTAATAATATAAATGGACACAATTTCTTTTGGTACTTCTCTAACCATGTACATATTGCTATTGTATTGTCATGAATGCAGTTCCAAGCTCTTCTCCATCTCACTGCTTATACATGTCAGTTCCTTCTGTCATGGGAGACATTCTTCCCATTGACCTTTGCTTGGCTCTGTCCTCATTATCACTCAGCTCTTAGTCCAAGTAACAACTCCTCTGGGGGCTTCCTGGACCATCTTATCCTATGTTACTTACTTCCCCCAATACCATTCCAGTAGTTATCTATTACCATGTTACTTACTTTATGTCACTTACTACCATCTAAAATACTCTTACTTATTAACCCTACATGATTCTGGTTTGTTTTTCTCAGCAAAAGGTAAGCTCCATGAAAGAAAGGATCTCATTTTTTGAGAAAGTTTACTGCTCTTTCCCAGTGCCTATCACAGTGCCTGGGGTATAGTAGACAATAAATATTTGCCACACAAGTGAATGAACAGGTACAAAATTGCAATCAGGAAACCTAGCTACATTTCTGTCTGTATTTTTAGTTTTCTGCATGATGCTGGACTTTCTATTTAACCCAGCTGATTTTCTACAAACCCATAAAATTCTAGATTTCAGGACCAAAAGATATCTGTAAGGTTAGATAGTCATTCTGTTAATGAGGAACTGGAACACAGAGTGGTCGAATCACCCAATGAGTGGTAAACATGAGTTTTAATTCCAGCCCTCCAGTTTTCTTAGAACAGTGGTTTTCAATTGGCCAATCTGCCTCCCTTCTCCTCCCCCAACCATAAGGGATATTTGGCAATGTTTAGAGATATTTTTGGATGTCACAACTGGGGGAAAGGGAGTGGTGTGTGTTACTGGCTTCTAGTGTGTAAGAGTCAGGGATCCTGCAAAACATCTTATAGTGCATGGGACAATGTCCCACAACAAAGAATTATCCAGCCAAAAATGCCAATCAGGCCAAGGTTTAGAAAGCCTGACTTCAAGCTATAAACAGCAGTAATGAGACTTCTCCCTTCTGTTTGAGAATCAGTGAGAAAAGGTCCACAAAATTTTGAGTTTTTCAGGATTTTCTAGTACAGAATCATTGGTTGGCATTTTTTGCAACAAAAAAAATTTAAATTCTTAAAATGGGAGTGCTTTATTATTTGTTGATTATAGAAGTAATACATGCTTGTTGTAAAGGAATTCAGGTCAAAAGAAATATATTAAAAAGGAAGAGAAAATAATCCGTAATCCTACCCCTTGGATATAAACATATGAGCATTCTGGAGTGTATTTTTCAGGACTTTTTTTTTTAAATAAATACATATATACACCTACATACATTCTGAGAAAACTAGAATACCGAATTTATATATACTCTTGTAATCTGCTTTGTTCATTTAACAATATTTTATTGACATATTATAATTCTATAAATAAAAAGCCAATTATAATTTCTAATGGTTTTATAATATTCTGATGTATGGTTGATACAAAATATGTTTTACCACTCACCTGTTGATGAGTATTTATGTTGTTTCTGATATTTTAATATTATAAACAACGTGTCAGTGAATATCCTTGTTTATTCATTCTTGTTCATTCTCAGTTCCTTCCTTAGGATAAATGACTGAGTGGGATTGCTGGGGCAAAGGAAATGTGATACATGTTGTCAGGTGCATGCCCAATTACTCATTGGAACAAAATAATTAGAAATCTCAGTATGCTGGAATTCTCTGTCATCCCACTTTCAGATGAGAAACGCAATTTGCAAAGCAAAATATAGTGAGGCATGATTTTTTTTTCTTTATGCCCTAGTATTAGAACAAATTTATTCTCACCTCCTCCACTCATTTAAATTGGATTCAAGAAAAAATTATTAAGAAGGAAGGAAAGGAACATTCACCAAGTCCTACTGTGCATTATTCACTCTATGTTAGGAATTTGTATTCTTCCAACAACCTAAGGGGTAGACTGTCTCTTCCTGTTCATGGATGGGGAAACTGAGAATTAGACACTTTCACTGAATATCACAAACATGGCAGAATCAGAATGTGAATGTGGTTCTTGCCTTTAAGAAGTTTATAGCCACTGTAAGGCAAAATGTGCCAGGGACGCTTGCCATATTAATGTCAGGTATGATGAGATTGATGTTCAAATTATGACCCTAAGGATTTTAAGATTTTAAACCTGTAAAGAAATAGTCAGCTAGGTTCAGGATATTGTACTTACCAAAGCAGGAAAGTAGATTAATGTATATTTGAAAGTACTTTCAATAACTAAGATTGAAAAATGCAGAGATGTCTGATCTCTCTCTAGTAATCAAAAAATTTAATCAGTTAATTGAGGTTTGTACTTGATACATTCCTTTTTCCAAAAGACCCCAGGATATTTGCCTATCATCAGCATGCAAGATATATGGCGCCAGTCAATAACTATGCCATAAATACAATTTCTTTTAGAAAGCTGAGAAGCCAAGAATATTAGAGAGCTCTCTTGTCTGCTCATTTTCTTATGTCCTTTTATTGCCCCTCATTAGAATTCTTAAGTCTTCTCAAGCCTGTGTATTCTGGTTAAGCTATGCTAGGGTCTCTAAAAGGACTAAAAATGGGCAGGGCCCAGGCAAAGAGAGATCAAACAGCTAGTTTCAGAGTGAGATTTGCAAGATGGGAGAAAACCCATGGGGTGGAAATATCTTTCCATTGGCCTTTGTGGTTTGAAATGCTCTGCTTCATCCCATGACTCAGCACTCCACTTCTGAGTAATTCATTAAGAAAACACTCAAAGATGTACAAGTGTATTTATTGCTGCACTGTTTTAGATAGTGAACAATCAGAAACAGAGTAAATGATCATCTCTAAGAGATAAACATAAACTATGATACATACATACTGTGGAATAATATGCAGCAGTTAAAAGAATCTATTGTGGGTAGGTGTTTTTTGTTATGTATATGTACTGTGAATATTTTTTGTGGCTTGGCTTTTCACTCTCTTTCTCTCTCTTTTTGAGATGGAGTCTTGCTCTGTCGCCAGGATGCAGTGCAGTGGAGCAATCTCGGCTCACTGCAACCTCCAACTCCCTGGTTCAAGCGATTCTTCTGCCACAGCCTCCTGAGTAGCTGGAATTACAGGCATGTGCTACCATGCCCAGCTACTTTTTGTATTTTTAGTAGAGACGGAGTTTCACCATGTTGGCTAGGAGGGTCTCGATCTCCTGACCTTGTGATCTGCCTGCCTTGGCCTCCCAAAGTGCTGGGATTACAGGCATGAGCCACCGTGCCCGTCTTTCACTCTCTTAATAGTGTGTTTTGATAAACTGAAATTCTTAAAGTACTATGTCTTATCATTTGCTGTACTTTGTATGTAGTGCTTTCTGTATCCTGTTTATGAAACCTTTTCCCTCCCCATGGTCATTAAGATATCCTTTGTTTTCTTAAAAAAAAATTATTGTTTTGCTTTTCACATTGAGATCCACAGTTCATCTAGAATTTGTTTTTGAGTATGGTCTGAGGTGGGGGTTAAAATGTATTTTTTTCATATAAATATCCTTTTGACCCAGAGTGATTAACTGTAAAGACATCCGCCCCCAATACATACACACACACTGTTCCTCACTTTTAGTTTTATCACAAATCATGTGACCATATAACTGTGGGATTTTAATTTTTTTCCTTTGATCTATTTGTCTGTCCTTATGCCGATACCACGTTGTCTCAATTCACAAAGCTTTAAAGTAGGCAGAAGACTACAATGAGACTTTGCAAAAGAGGATATCCAAATGTCCAATAAACTTATTAAAAAGTGCTCAACCTTATTAATAGTCAGGATAACTGTATATTAAAACCATAACAAAATATCACTACTTATCTACCAGAATGGTTAGAATGAAAAAAATGAGACTAACAAAAAACACAAGGTGTTGGTGAGGATGTGGAACAACTGGAACTCTCATAGACTTCTGAATATAAATTGATGCAATCATCTTGGAAAGATGGCAGTATCTGCCAAGCTGTTTATATGTACATCTTCTTATCTAGCAATTCTACTCTTAGACATATACTCAAACAGAAAGGTTTGTGATACATATACTGAAACGTATATACAAGAGTGTGCATAGCAGATTTATTCATAATAGCACCCCCCAAACAACCAGATGTTCATCAGTAGTAAAATGAATAAATAATTTGTGTTGTATGCAATCAATGAAAAAAAACGAAACTATTGCTGCATGTAAAACATGAGTGAATCTTCCAAGGATTAAGTTGAAAGCCATAAAGTAGACACAAAAGAGTATATACTCTATAATTCCATTTACCTAAAGTACACAAAGAGGCAAAATCAATACATAATGGTAGAAGTTAGGTTAGTGATTGGGATCTAGGAATATGGAGGGGACATGAGGGGAATTTTTTTGTGTGGTAATGTTCTGTTTCTTGATTTTGGTGCTGGTTACTGGTGGAATGTTCACCTTGTGAAAATTCTTTCACCTGTACATTTGTGATTTGTGCCCTTCTTTTAATGGATATGTCAAAAGTATTTATTTTAAAAATGAATCAGATAGTTATGTATTGTGAGTGCAAAGTACCCACAAAATAATACTCTCTCTCTCTCTCTCTCTCTCTCTATATATATATATATATATATATATATATATTTTTTTTTTTTTTTTTTGAGATGGAGTCTCGCTCCATCGCCCAGGCTGAGGTGCTATGGTGCGATCTCAGCTCACTGCAAGCTCTGCCTCCCGGGTTCATGCCATTCTCCTGCCTCAGCCTCCCAAGTAGCTGGGACTACAGGCACATACCACCACACCTGGCTAATTTTGTATTTTTAGTAGAGATGGGGTTTTGCCATGTTGGCCAGGCTGGTCTAGAACTCCTGACTTCAGGTAATCCGCGCACCTCAGCCTCCCAAAGTGCTGGGATTACAGGTATGACCAACCACGCCCAGCTCAATACCACCTATCTTTATGAACATATATACAAATGCGTGTGTATCTCTGGAAAGGATATCAGGTGTTACCATATGTTGGCTTTCTAAAATTGAAGATATTTCACTTGACTCTATTATCACAATTCTGTTGGCATCAGCTTGGCAATCAAATTGGAGATCAGATCATTAGGTGGATTAAGGTTTACTCAGAGGGTCTCAGCAAAAAAAGGCTATTAGCCGCTCCTGTTTTTCTAACACTAAATAGAGCTGTTGACCAAGAGTTGAAAGGTCTTTGAGTACCAGTTGACCATGAATAATCCCAAACCCTGTGCAAACTGCTTTAACACTAGCTGTCAACTTTAAGAAAAAATACCATTCAAAAGCAAGTATTCAAAAGGGCACCTATTAAGAGAACCAACCACATCCCAAAAAATTTTACAAATAAGTAGAGAAAAGTTAGCTGGGAACAGTGGCTCACACCTGTAATCCCAGCACTTTGGGAGGCTGAGGTGAGTGGATCACATGAGGCCAGGAGTCCAAGACCAGCCTGGCCAACATGGCGAAACCCCATCTCTACTAAAAATACAAAAATTAGTTGGGCGTGGTGGCACACGTCTGTAATCCCAGATACTGAGGAGGCTGAGGCAGGAGAAGTGCTTGAACCTGGGAAGTGGAGGTTGCAGTGAGCTGAGATCATGTTACTGCAGTCCAGCCTGGGCAACAGAGTGAGACTCTGCTTTAAAAAAAAGTAGAGAAAAGTTAACCATTTTATTTTTCATGTAGTTTGAGTCTAGACAATAAATATGAGGGTCAACATGTATATCTGAGAACTGCCTAAATCTCTGCTGTTTCTTCTATCGATAAGATATAGGAAATGAAGCCACAGAAGTCGGAACAACAAATCGTCCTACTGAAATCTGGGAAGCACAGAGAAAGCCACTGTGGGATCTCCTGGCAGTTATATGGGTTCTATAATTAAGTTTTGGGGAATCAGGGGGCTGAATTTAGCAGCAGAGAAGAGAAGGGATTCAGAAACATTAGGAGGAGTCCTTTAATATTGGAGTGGAAGGAAGTCAAAGGGACTTTAGCACATCTGTAATTTCATTTGTTTGATTTCTGGAAGAGAGTATAGCTAATGGTGCTACACGTATCATAAAAAAATAAGGCCCTCCATTAGTGTAACGGCCAGAGTTGATTCCCTAACCTTGGATGGTAGAGGCCCTCTTTAAAATGTTTGCATCATACTGGAGTAAGGGCAATCCTGTGTTATTATGGAACCAGAGAACCGTGAAAGGTGGAAGGGCCTTAGAGCTCATGATTTTAGTGGCTCTCGGCGCAAGACGTCTATAAGATTCACCTGAAGGACTTTTATAATGTTGAAACTGAATCAATGGGGTGAGGCGCAGACATTTGTGTTTTTCAAATGCCCCCAACGGATTCTGATGCCTGGTGTGGGGTGAGAACCAGTGATCTATTCGGTCCATTGATTTTCATCTCTCTGAAGCTCCGTGGCCTGCCTCAGATGCTTCAATAGAGCTGTGCCACTTTATTCTGCTGTATGGCCTTATTTGAAGAAATAGTTCTACTTCTAAAGGCTAAACTCTGGAGAACCCCCAATTTAGTCTAATGAGCTTCCAGCCATTCCTCTTTCTTCACCTGGATGTATTGGTCAGATTGGTCATTTGGCAATAATCCCATGAAGAGACTGAAATGTGAAACAGCTGTCTCAGATTGTCTCTTCAGAGCAGATACTGAGCCCAAGTTTCCAGGGCAAGATGCTCATCAGATCAACACCTGAGAAGGGATGAAAACAAAACCAGGATTGGGGAAGGGAGAAAGCTGACCTGTGATACGCGCCTGAAAAGGCCTTGGCCAAACTGGTAGGGAGTGCTAGAGTGAATATTGCCCATCCACGTGGTTTCCCTGTGGGCATCCCCCTCAGTCAAGGGTTGTGGGCTATCCTGGGAAGAGTGTGACCTCAGGTGGAGAATGTCTCTGCAGCCAGGGTAGGGCCTGAAATAGCTGAAGGCTGGAGGAGGTCCATTATCTACACTCCCACATCAAGTCATTCCTTGAAAAGGAAGCTGGGCGAAGCTCTGGGGTCTATATTGCAGGTATGCCGATTTGGGAAGAGGGAATGAAGGGAATGCCTGTGAACTGGTAATCCACGATTCAAAAAGAGAAAAGGGTTCAGGGAGGAAGTAGGGAGGGAATTTAAAGCATCAGCTGGGGTTAGATAACTTCCCAGAGGATACTATTATGTCTTGACTTTTGTCTGCTACCTCTGTCTCACACCGTGGACTAACTTTAGGACAAAGGAAGTTTAATTGTTGCAAATCAGATTCAGCATGCATTTATTGAGTGCCTAGTATATGCCACCTTCTGTGCTAGATATTTTTGTGTATGGTCCTACATGCCTATACTCTCATTTTAATTAGTTTGTCATGAAAATTACCCTTTGCGTGATTTTCTTTTGATTTTTCAACTTGCTTGTTTATTTAAAACCTAGATGTAGAGGACCTCATCTTCTGAACTGAAAACAGTGGAATCCCTAGAATCTTGTTACTAATGTGGTAAATAAGTTCTCGTTGTGTTTAAAAGATTCATTGTTATCACTTTAATTATACTTGTAAAATAAATCTTTATGAGCAGGAATGCCTTTAGCTATGTTCTTAGTTTTAAGAGACCGTACACAACCCTTTTATGGTGGCTGAGTAGTAGATTAGATCTAGAGCAGTGAACTAATACTGAGTTAACTATCACAAGATTGGTTGTTTATATCAACATTCTATAACAAACATAGAACAAGTCAACACAGGCTGTTTTCTACTAAAACTCACAAGGTTCAGTAACAAATTCCTGTAATGCACTTTAACATATTTCATTTTCCATAAAGAACACTTGTAGTTTCAAGGTTATATTATAGGGCAACAGTTATTAGAATGATTAAAATACACTTTTTAATGTCACAAGAAATCTCTTTGCCATAAGAAGCAGGCTTAGAAACTCAGCTTTAAGGTAAGATATAAACAAGGGATTGATTCAACTTAAATGTTGGTAACTGGTATGTAAATATTCAATAATAATTTTCTTAACTATTAAGGAAATTTCTAACAGAAAGATTTGTCTACTCAAACTACCAGTGTTGACTATCTCCCGAGAGTTCAAAGTTTCTCATTAATCTGCTCAGTGAAGCTTGTAACTCCTGGCTTCAGTTATAATTTCAAGCCAGAGGTATGTTAAAAGAATATGGAGCCTATTAAATTCTGTTGTCACGTTAACTAGACTTCAGGTTTGAACAAGTTATCTGTATTCTCATTTTGGCCCAAACATGGACATCTAGAACTGGCCCTCTGGCAGGTACCCTAGGCAGGGGCAGATCCTAGCAAAAGATTGTACGTGGGTTGGCACCCCCGAAGCCTACTGGCACTATGTGTTTCTGATCAGCCCATGTAAAGTGAGGGTCAGGAACACAGCTGTACAGAGGGTGGCTCCCTCTCTTTGAAGGAGCTACACTGGGCCACTCTACTCCTATAGCTCCCGAATTAAACACAGTGGAAGGAAGGGAGACTTGGGCATCAGGGATACTATCTTTTGCTCATAAATGAAGGCCAGCGAAGGGAGGCAGGTGGAGACAAGAACACAGTGTGATTTTCATGGGCCCTACACACTGTGCCTGTGGTTGCCAGTGGCTACGTTGGCCATGCATGGAGATGCTGTTCAGATGCAGTCTCAAAGGTTCTGAGTTCCAAGTCCCCAGTTGTACAAATTCAAAATAACAGGGGCAGTGCCAACTACTCTAGTTGACAGTGAATCTGGCCCCTTCAGTTTCTGCTGGCAAAGGGAAAAAACAAAACAAAACAAAACAAAAAACAGCTAAGAGATCATCATCAGGGACATAAGTGAGGAGTTATATCTGGTGGAATAGTCCATCATCAGAGTAGCTGTTTGAAAAGATTATTTTCATAATTAAGCGGGGAGGGGAGTGGGTAGGTTCAAGGGATCCTGCATTTTGGAGAACCTACTACTTTAGGCAACTGGAAGACCACAGAAATGCTAAGAAGGGGCTGAAATTGGTGCTCCCCCACCACTCACTTCCCTCTACCAAAATCTCTTCAGGGTAAGGCCCTCAAGTTCTCCACTTCCCATTCACATCCCATCACTAAAATACCCTGCGGCTGGCCCTTTAACATCTGTTGCGACACTATGGCTGAATATACAAAAAACAGCATGAGAAGCCTCCTTAGGACTGTGTGGAATCTATTTAATTTGAGATGGTTTGTTTGTGGGAGGAATAAAAACACAACAAGCCCTAGAAAATAACTACTTCATCACATCTTATAATTTACTCCATCAAGAGGTTGGAAGTATGCCTCCAAATTGCCCTAGTGCAATTTTTTTGGATTTGGTGGCTCATACTAGTAAAACTAAAGTCAGTGGAAAATTTCCACATGTGAGAATTATAGTATTAAATCCTTTAAGACAACAACATGTGCATACACAGTCCCCAACATTTCTGAGTGTCTGGAAATCCTGATCCTGACTCTGAAAAGCAGGAAGTCAGGATCTGTTGCATCAATTGTGTTGGAAAGCACTTATGTGGTATGTTTTCTTAATACTAAAAAGTTGTTTGGTTAGACTTAACATACTCAGTTCCTGAGAAGATTTCTTCTTAATTGTTACTGTGAAAAAGTTCTGCTTTACACCATTCACAATAGCAAAGACATGGAATCAACCCAGTTACCTATCAATGGTGGATTGGATAAAGAAAGTGTGGTACATATACCATGGAATACTATGCAGCCATGAAAAAGAATGGAATCATGTTTTTGCAGCAACATGAGTGCCGCTGGAGGCCATTGTCCTGAGCAAATTAAAGCAGAAACAGAAAGTCAAATACTGCATGTTCTCACTTATAAGTGGGAGATAAACATTGGGTACAGAGGGACACAAAGGAAAAACAGACACTGGAGATTCCAAAAGGAAGGAGGGAGAGGAGGGAAAGGACTGAAAAACTACCCATTGGGTACTATGTTTGCTACTTGGGCAGTGGGATCGTTAGAAGCCCAAACCTCGGCATCATGCAATATACCCATGTAACAAATCTGCACATGTACCCCTGGGTCTAAAGTAAAAAATTAAAGTAAAAATCCTGCTTTAAATCATAAAGTAATATACAGGGGTTGCTGGTTTGGGTTTTTTTTTTTTTTTTTTTTTTTTAAGTTAGGTAAACAGAGTAGACAGAATGTGGTAGTAACCTATTGCTGGTTTTCATAAAACAGTTAATGGGAAAGAATCAATCTTTCTCTTTTTTTGTTCCTTCTTCCCTCTCCCTTATTCCTTTCTTTGTTACTTAAGCAATCGTAGCTAAGACTACGAGTTTGCAAGAGCCACTGCCTTTAGATTTCCTGTTTATTCTTGCTCTCAGATGGCAACTGTATAAATCTTGTTCTGACCTAAAATATCTTGAAATCTGGGAACAGGGACTGTGTTGAAAACTAGAAAGGTACTAATTTTCACTGTCTGACCCTGGTGTTCTGATCATCTCAGTGCTACCACACATGGGCTAATACCTTCCCTTAACAGTTCCACTGGCTTAGAATTGCTTTCCTCACTCAGACCTGTTCTTATTATGTAGGCCATTTTCTTCCTTCAAAATCTATAGTTTCTACTCTATGGGAACCGAAGTGCAGATAGAAAGAGGTAGAAGTGGAGAGTTGTAGGATAGAGCCTGGCCTGGGCTTTGGGAAAGGGGTGACGAGTCAGCAGAGGGCTTAGGAACAGAGTTACCATCAATCCAAACCACAGTTGTATGAGGGAGGATAGGGGAGAGACTGGTGGTGCTGGAAGAATCCCAGTTCAAACTGGGCTGGCCAGTTCATGGAGGTTCCTTAGCAGAAGATGCCATGCAGCAATGTCAGTAGATACCAGGGGTGCTTGACAGGAGTCTTCTCATGTGAACCCTGCACCCAAACCATCTGCAAATCCTGTTGGCTCTACTACCCAAATGTATTTAAAACCTGATATCCTCACCACCTCTGCCACAAACACCTGGGCCAACCCACCATCCCCTATTACTTGGATTATTACCTACCTGGCTTCCTTGCTTCTGCTTGGGCCTCCCCCACTTCTCAGCATCCCAATCCAGCAGCCAGAGCAATTCCATCAAGACTTAATGGCTCAAAGTAAAAGCTCAAATTCTTCCTAGGGCCTCCGGGGTCCTACACGGGTCTGTCCTTGCCCTCTTCCCTCTTCATCATGTCCTCCTCCTCCGTCACTCCCTTGGTCCTGATGCAATGGTCCACCTACTGCTTTCCCTTTCATCCCAGGCACACTCCCATCTCAGAGCCTTGCTCCTCCCTCTGGCTGGAGCACCTTTCCTCCAGGCAGCTGCATGGGCCTCTCTGCCAATTCCTTCAGATCTCTGCTCAAAGGTCTCCTTCCTGTGGAATCTTCCTCAACCACACCTTTAAACCTTGCACTCTCAGCTTTGCCCTGCTCTATCCCTCTGTCCTGCCTTTTCTCCACAGCACTTACTACTGGAGTATTTACTTTGTTTGTTGGTTTATTTTCTGCCTTTACTCAGCAGAAGCTGAAGTACATTTGCTTTCTAATATATCCTTAGAGTGTAGAACAATGCCTGGCATACAGTAAGCACTTAATAAATATTTCTTGAATAAATAAGTGAGTAAATTGGTAAATTAAACAGGCCCCCAGTAATGACAAGGGGAATAGAATGGAGCTCAGAATGTTCACCAAGAGTCAATGGGACAGTCAGGGTCCTGGTTCATGGAGCTGAGGCTGTGCTGTTAGGAAAGCAAAAGCAGATACAATATTGTCTATATTGATCTGGTGCTCCTAGTGGAGGCACAGGGTGCTATCAGTTTGTCAGAGAATGGTCCATGCCTCTGGTCAAATAGGTTCAACCCGGCCAGAGGCTGGCACTTCAGGACCCAAGCCTTCTGTGAACCTCTGTAACAACCACTGTCTTATTCATTCACTCATTCTTCTGTTCATCCATCAATGCATCCACCCATTCATTCAATCTTATGACAGTTATTTACCCAATGTCTTTTCAAACCCAGGTTTTCACTGCTTGGATTTTCTGAACATCATTCCTACCAAACTCTATGTCCTTGTGAGCAGGAACTCCTGTGTCTTCAAATTCTCTCATACCTTAATATGTCTTGAATGAATGAACCTTGAACAAGAGGTTTCACTTGATTGTGCCTTATTTTGTTTCTTTATAGTCCAAGCAAAAGAACAATGAGAATGGATAAATTAATAGATCAAAAGTCTCAGAATTTTAAAGTTAGAATCCAAGTCTCCAACTAGTTCTGAATACTCTCACAGTGCTACCCATATGTCTCTGCTAACCTCTCATGATCAATTCCGTTTGTTTAGAGCCTTGATAAATCCCAGGCTGACCCTAACACTGGAAAAGGGGCTTCATTCCTGACTATTTAGTCCATTAATTGCTAGGTTATTTTAGTCCATTCATCTCACTGACTTTATATCTCTTTCTTGTTCCATGTTCTTGAGTTTAAATAACTGTAGCCATTTCACATAATAAGGTTTTTTAAAATGGGTATGTTGGTGCTCCTCCAAGCAGATTTTAATTCTTGACTGCCTGTCTTAGTTAGCTTGGGCTGCCATAAGAAAATATCATAGGCCGAGTGGCTTAAACAACAGAAATGTATTTTCCCACAGTTCCGGATGTCGGAAGCCCAAGTTCGGGGTGCCAGCATGGTAAGTTCTTGATGATGGTTGTCTTCCTGACTTGCAGATGGCAGTCTTCTTCCTGTGTGCTCATATGGCCTTTCCTCAGTGTGTGGGCAGAGAAAAAGAGAGGAGGGGAGAGAGACACACACAGAGAGAGAGATTTCTTCATCCTCTTACAAGGCCACTAATCCTGTTGGATTAGACTCCACCTTTACAACCTCATTTAACCTTAATTACCTTCTAAATACCTAATCTCCAAATACAGTCACATAGGGCTACAACATATGAATTTTGGTAGGCACTGTTCATTCCATAACACTGCCCTATTTTAAGATGCCCATTATACACAGTAGCAAGTACTGATGGGGTTAATTTCATTGCAACTTTAATTTGATCATAGCTCCATGCTGTGTTTATGCCCAGTCTTTGTATTTTCTTCCTCACTTAGCATGCATTTCAAGTCACCACTTAAACCCACTTCAGGAAGAGTGATTTATAGATTAGTCCTACTTTTGCCCCAGTTGTCAAGTTTTTACTTTACTCAAAATCTGGTTTCTTTTATTTTTGTTGAAAAGCAGGTCAGTGTAGAATCTGCTGTCCCTATTAAACATTTTGTACACATTGTCCAGCTCTGTCTTCTTGATCTTATCTACAGTTACACAGATGCAAGCGCAAGATTGCTCGTGCTCTCGCTCTCTCTCTTTCCCCTCACATGGCTGCTTTCTTCTAATCATTTGGGTTTCTGTTTAGAAGCTTCAGAGAAGTCTTGACCAAACACTCTCTGTGGAAGTCAGTCATATCACATCACCTGTTTTTTTTTCTGACACCTAAGACTGCTGCTGTTTTGCAGATGGAGAAACTGAGGCTAGAGAACATGAGGAATTTGTTCATGGTTATTCAATTTCTGAGTAAAAAAGAGAAGGCCTGAGAGGTGGGATGGGGCTCAAAGGAGTCTGGAGGTAAACCGGCCATCCCTCATAAAAAGCAAGACAGCATGTCATTAGGCTTTTCTCTTTTCAAGGTATTTTCAAAGTTGTCCTCTCTCCCTTCTTTTCTATCTTGACCTCCTTGACAAAATCTGTCTGGCAGAGTGATAGGACAAGTATGTGGAGGGTGGTGGGGCATTTGGTCAGGTGTAGGTTGCCAGATTTAGCAAATAAAAATGCAGAAGCACAGCTTAAATTTGAATTTCAGATAAACAAATTTTTCTTAGAATAAGTATGTCCCCATGCAATATTTGGGACATATTTATGCTAAAACATTATTTGTGTTTCATCTGAAATTCAAATTCAACTGGACATCCTGTATTTTATTGGGCACCTTTAGCTAGATAGCTATACTATAACATATGTCCTCTGGGTAAAAGTTACAAGCCTCATGTGACGGTGAGTATGCTTAAAAAAGAAAACAAATAATAAAGTCACATTGAACTTCATTGTTTTATTTACTTTAGTGACTTTTGACATTCTTTGACAATAAAAACAGTACCATAAATATACCAAATTAAATATGTATTTTACTTTGGAAATTCTGACTTACATTAATCTTTATCAGCCCAGTTCTTCTGAAATTTTGTGAATTCACAGTATTTAATATCTATCCCAAAGTAACTAGAAAACAGCATGGCTTCCTCATTCATCCTGAAATCATCTTAGGGATAGCCTGCACAAGCTATTTAATGTCTCTTTTTACCTCAGTTCCTTCATCAGCAAAATGGAGATGCTAGCGCCTATCTCATCCAGGTATTGTGAGGAGTAATTGAGAAAATGTATATGCAAGTGGCTGGTCCAGTACTTGCCATGTAGTGCACACTCAAAATACCAGCTTCCTTTCTCTTGCCTTACTGCTCCATTTCTGAGAATGGACAGCATCGCTTTTTAGACCATTGCAAAATATTAGGTTAAATAAGTAACACAGATAAGTCTCAAAGAAACATGGATTCTTACTACTTACTGGTACACAGGTACCAGCTGAGCCACGTCCTTTTTATAATCCCTAATGATGATTAATCCGTTGATTGAATCACTCATTCAACAAGTATTTATTGAGCACCTAACATGTGCTAGGCACATGGTGTTCTGGGAGTTGGGGATACATGGTAAACAGAGCAAACTTGCCATTTTCCCTTGAAAATTGCTTATATGATAGTGGGGGCAGGGACAATAGTAAACAAATTATCACAAGCAAAGATATTATACTATATGAAGCAACCACTTAGGGCAAATGTTGTGAAACTGAGTATTGAATTTGGTTTTGTAGAGATCATTGGTAACCTTAATAATAACTTTTTGTTCCCTGAAGATCGTTCAAGAGAATGGGAGGAGGAGGAAGTTGAGAAAGTTGAAGACTTTGCTAAAAAGGGGAGCAGGAAAATTAGGGGCAACTGTAAGAGCATATGGAGTTAAAAGGTTTTTTGGTTTTGTTTGTTTGTTTGAGACAAGAGTTTTGCTCTTGTCACCCAGGCTGGAGTGCAGTGGCACAATCTTGGCTCCCCACAACCTCCGCCTCCTGGGTTCAAGCGATTCTACTGCCTCAGCCCCCACAGTAGCTGGGACTACAGGTGTGCACCACCACGCCCAGCTAATTTTTGTATTTTTAGTAGAGATGGGGTTTCACCATATTGGCCAAGATGATCTCGATCTCCTGACCTTGTGATCCACCTGCCTTGACCTCCCAAAGTGCTGGGATTACAAGTGTGAGCCACTGCACCTGGCCGCTTTTTGGTTTGTAAATTTTTTATTTATTTCTATTTTTCAGAGACAGTGTCTCTCTCTGTTGCCCAGGCTGGAGTGTGGTAGTGCAATCACAGCTCACACAGCTTAGACTTCCCAGCCTCAAGCAATCCTCCCACCTCAGCCTCCTGAGTACCTGGGACTATAGGTGCACACCACCACACCCGGCTAATTTTTGTATTTTTTAAAATTTTGTAGAGACAGGGTCTTGCTGTGTTGCCCAGGCTGGCTTGAAATTCCTGGCCTCAAGTGATCCTTTGGCTTTGGCTTCTCAAAGTGCTGGGATTACAGGCATGAGTCACTATACCCGACTGTATTTTTAAATTTTTTTATTTTTTTGTTACAACATGCTTGTAAGCTGAAAGGAATGGCCAAGTGGAGGGAAATTGATAACGTAGAAGGCAGAGGACAACTCTAGGAGTGAGCGCTTGGCAAGGCAGTGGAGAAAGAGGTTCCACTGGATGAGAGAAGGTCTTGCCTTAGACTACAGTGGGGAAGGTTTACTTTCTGTCGTAAGAGGGGAGGGTAAGTATGTGAGGCTGTGGGTACGTCGGGAGCTTGCTCAGTTCGGCAATGGGAAAATTCAGAAGTTCTTTACTGTCTCAGTGAAATAAGATATAAAGTATTATCTTTCACTTCTCTTATTGATAATTATTGATTATTGATAAGCTGAAAATAGCAAAAATAATTATTGGCAAGAAATTTAGCTTCCTCATTTATATCAGGCTCTCACTGAGCACCCCCAAATGCTCTTGGATCTATACCATTGTCTCTCCACTCCCACTTTGGGGAGTGAGAGTCTGATTTAACTTATTCACAGACAGCTCTTTTCAGCTCACCAGGCTGACGTGCTGGTGTTTTGCTGTTTTTACCCATCATGTGTTTATCTCCATTGAGATAAACTTCTTCCAGAAGAAGCTGCCTATCTTGACAAGTCTGTTTTGAGTCCGTGCTCCACTGCACAGCCAGACCTGAAAGTGACGGGAACTGACAAACTCTCTGAACTTGTCCCATTGGATTTGTCTAATGGGCCTTTCCCTGACATAGATGAAAAAGTCATTGACAGAAGCAGACCATTTACCATGAACCTGAGTAGAGGTATAAGCGGCGACAGATAAAATGGGCTTGAAAGAAAGCTGGGAAATTCAGGACGCATACGATGGGCCCAAGGAGATCTTCACTTTGAAATGCGAAGATGAAATGGATGGGTATTGGGTTTGCAGCCCCAGGTCACCTGGCTGACCAGTAAGGATGCCGGGCTCCTGTTCCCTATTGCTCTCCCTGCACTGCACTGCAGAGAAGCTGCTAAGTGGTGACTTGGGGGTCAGGGGTGGCTTTCAGCATCGCCTCTAGGCCTGAGGGCTGAGTTCTCTTTCCAAAGAGAAAAAAGTGCTATTTGAAATTTCGTGGCCATTTAGAAATTCTAGTTTGTTGGCAGAATTCACATTGAAGAAAGTTTTCCAAACAGAAGAGTCACATCTTAGGAGTGGTATTTTTAGGTTCTATAATCAACACCTAACGTGAACATCATATAAACTCAGAATTACCCTTGAAAAGCCCTTACATCACCCTTAAAACATATATTCCTGTGTTCTAATCTTCATTCACAGTGAAATTTGAAAATCATTGCACTAGATTAAAGGAACAAAAACAGGAAGGAAATGTATGTGCAGATGTCTGGCCTCAGTCCATTCTGCCTTTAAGGCAGATATCAAATCCCCAGCTTTGAGAGAGCAGTGAGGGGAGAACACAAAACATCCTTGTTGGGCCACAGAGTTTACTTTATTCACTTTGAATCTTAAGCCTTGACAACTTTTACAGATGGTAAAGGATGTGTTCGTCATCGTCACGACTAATTGAAATAGCAGCAATGCATCAGGTCCAGGTTACGGGTAAAGTGAAATGATATCACTTCACTCTATTTTCTTTAAGAAGAAGCTGTAGATAAGTCAGTGGATATGTAAAGGTAGGATCCAGATCTCCTCTACAAGGAGTAAGTTGGCTGAATGAAGAGTTAAAATTGCTTGATTAAAGTAGTAAAGCAACTAATTTCTTAAATACTTAGGGAAAATGTAAAACGCAGCCCAGCATAGGAGGATCCTATGTGAAAAGATAGCTGATAGTTAGTTTTCAAAAGGAAACAGAAGGACCTCTCCAGTGTCAGCCAACACTGGAGTCTGAAAAGTAGCACTCTGAGGAAGAGAGATGGTAGAAGAGAAAAGGCTTTGAGGAGGGATAGAGCCTGAGCAACATGGCAGGCCACAGACAAGAAAGAGGACCAGCCATGGACTCTCCATGATACGGCAGTGCTGATAATCCTGGGGAACAGAGATATCAGGACTTGACTTTTGTTTTCCTTTTCTGGCTTTGAAAATTCCCTTATGATCTTCTCAAGGCTTGGGTAGAGTCAGTTACCTGAAACATCCCTAGGCAGTAGGAAACTATGCAAGGGGTCAGAATCCAAGCGGGAATGGGAAAATGAGGAGAGTTGGCTCAACCCTCCCAGGACCACTCTTCCCCAAAGAGTAGAAACAACAGTGTATTAAATGGCTGTTGCAGGTCCAAGGTCGTGATCAACAGTAAAACCATCAGAGAAGTTCACGGTGGAACAGAGATAGCAAATTAGGAGCTAGGCAACGTGGAGGACACTGCTGCAGGAACCAGTGGAAGAGTAGATTGAAATGAAAGTCCTTTCTCCTAAATATGCTACAGTTGGAGTTGCTGACTCAGATGGCTACAGGTGCCAGCCAGCAGCATGAATAGTTGAAGAGGTTTAGTATAAGCTTCATGCTAGGCTCCTTCTACTGCAATTAAACATCACATCCACTAAGTTACTTTGGTTTTTACAACATTGTGGGGATGTGTTGAACAGTAAAACAAAACACCTTTTTGTTAGGCTCCCAGGCTGCAGCCTCTGAACTGGGGAAGGTAACCCTCTAAAGGAGAAGTGTGATTCTGCAATCATGTGGATGGGGCTTAGGCCTGTTTGTGTTCTCAACACAGAGTCCTTGGAACTAGCACTGCATGTTCACCCTGCCAAGGGGAATTTACAACTGAGGGCCTTTGGATCCTATCCAGAGTAGCATCTCTATCTGCCCTGCTGGATTCAGCTCAGTCTTTGGTCATTGCAGAGATCTTTTCTATTTACTTAGTGTTCTGGGGCTTTAAAGGGAACGTGCACTCATACTTCTGCCAGCATTTCTTGGTTTGCCACCACTGAGGCTAGCTTATCTCTGTCTTGGTCTAGGTTCTCCTGAAAACACAGCCTCAGTCAAGAACTGAATGCAGGTAGTTTATTTGGGAGGTGATCCCAGGAAGCAAAAGTGAGGACATGGGAAACTGAGGCAGGGGATGAGGAAAAACTAACAGGTGCATTGAGAGCTCTGACGTAGGCATACAGAGTTGGGGTGGAGTATTGATCCATTGACTCTCAGTGGTTGGTGACTGGAGGAAAGTGACTTAACTTCTTTGGCTGTCTGCGTTTTCCCTGTGTAAAGCTCCCAGAGCTTCAGAGAAATCCTGAGGCAGCAAAACAGAGAACTTTAGTAGCAAGCTTGGGATAGGTGTTGGCAGTGTGGATCTGACTTCAGGGAAGTGGCATGCAGGGCATCAAAAGTATCTGCTACAGTCTATAATGTGAAAGATCCATCCAGGAAGGACCCGTCCATCCTGGGAGTGCCACAGTCTGGGTGCTGCTGCCCTGACCTACGCTTGGCTTCCTTACCTCTCTTCCGCCCATTCCTTGGACAATGGGAAAATTGCTCCTTGACATCAGCCCAAGGATGCCTCTTCTACACTGTTCTTTTCCTCTCTGGCTTTCCTAACACTCAGCCTCATGGGTTTCCATGTGTGGGCAGTAACTGCAAAACTTACTTCCCTTCTCTTTCCTCCTTTACCTTCTTTCTTTTTTTTCCTTTTTGTAGAGAATGGGGTCTCGTTATATTGTCCAGGCAGGTCTCGAACTCCTGGGCTCAAGCTATCCTCCCACCTCTACCTCTCTAAGAGCTGGGATTACAGGTGTGAGCCACTGTGCCCAACCTCCTCCTTTACCTTCTAATGGCCTTTCCTTTTCCTTTTCCTTTTCTCTTCCCTACAAAACATGGTTGTCTCTGACATTCAAGTCCCTAGGGCTCCAATAGTCTTCCTCCCCACACCTGTAGGGATATAATTTGGTCCCCAAATTCAGCTCTCACCGCTCTGTCACTGCCTCCATCTGAATATCTCCAGGTAGGTTTCTCTCTCCATTTCTGGCGCTATGTATATCCTTACCCATCTCAAAATTACCTGGCTATTATGATGCTAATTCAAGTTTGAGAACCTCCCTTTGAGTGTGAAATCTACCACAGTGAGTTGGACCCTTCTTTTTTAGCTATCTTTTATTAGGCCCAGATCAATATGTCTAAAAGTGACATTTTAGACATTTTGATCCCAGCCTGTGCGTTTCTCATGCTTGCCAATGTCCTCTCTGCCCTATAAAAAAAAAAAAAAGAAAACACTCTAACTCTCCAACTGTGTGCATGCTACTCTTGTCTACATGTGTTCAAATCTGGTACCACATTTAATTCCTCAGTGTCTTTGACAGTGGCAGTCTACCTGGTATTCACAGGCCACGGTGTGGAGCCAGACAGAGGCAGATCATGAGGTGCATGGCTAAGCTCACTAGAGTCTCAATATACAGGGGCGTTGTGAGTCAGAATGCCAAGGCTAGAAGGATCACTAACAATTGACTTGAACAGCTTATCACATTAAGATGAAGAAACCGAAGTCCAGAGAGCTGCAGAGCTTTGACAAAGGTCACAGGGCCAGTTCATACCAGAGTAGGGCCTAGAGTGACCATGTTCTGTCTTCCTTCCCAGAGCCCTTTCTACAATAACATAATTAAACAAGAAGCCTGTGTCAGGAACTTTTTGAGATGGAGTTTCGCTCTTTTAGCCCAGGCTGGAGTACAATGGTGCTGTCTTGGCTCACCGCAACCTCCACCTCCAGGGTTCAAGTGATTCTCCTGCCTCAGCCTCCCAAGTAACTGGGATTACAAGTGTGTACCACCATGCCTGGCTAATTTTGTATTTTTAGTAGAAATGGAGTTTCACCATGTTGGCCAGGCTGTTCTTGAACTCCTCAGGTGATCCGCCCACATCAACCTCCCAAAGTGCTGAAATTACAAGCATGAGCCACCACACTGGGCCACGTCAGGAACTTTTTACATGCAAGCAGAGGGTACCGAGCTCAAACTAGCTCAAACAATAAAGGGAAGTTATTTCGTATAAATGAAAAGTTTAGAAGTATCTGGCTTCAGGTGACATTTGAACCAGAAGCTTAAATATGTAAACAAGGACAGGTGGATGGAATGCCTGGTTAACCTCACCTAGACCATGTGAGCCCCAGGATCATATGAGACATTCAAATAGAAATAAGGGATATTGGAAAAAGGGAATGAAGACAATAGATGCTTAACAGGGGCCAACAAAAAAAAAAATCACGACAATATCCAAAAGGGGACAAAAGTATGTGATCTGAAGTCCAAATGATCCCAGTCATAGCTGGACTATGTCCACTTGAGTACAATTGGAATGGAGATCTTGTTTTGGGGTTGAAGCCAGAGGGAGCTCTGGGACTTTTTGTTTGAGAGCTGCCCCTGGATAATTCATACCTGTGCCCTGAACATTCTTCCTATCTGTTCAGAGGGCAGAGCTACATTCTTGGGATTGCCTGGGACTCCCACCAGAAAGCCCAGCGTACTGGACAGTTCTGCTATTTTAAGGGCATGTGAGGAGAGGAAGCTGGGACAGCTGCCCAGCTAGGAAGAAGGTCTAGGAGCTAGACCTTCCCCGTGCGCAGCCATCTTCTTTTGAAAGCTTGTCAGTGGTCAGGGCCCTGGTCCCTGTCCTCTGTTCCTCACAGTCAGTAGACTCAAAGCTCTGCTTATTCTTCTTCACAGATGCTGTCTCTTCCTCTACCCACCCATCTCTGCCTCTACTCACGACTGCTGTACCTCAGCTCCTGTGTGAATTGCTTTGTGCCTGGGCCATGGTGAGGGTCTATAAGCTTGCCTCCCAAGCTTGCTCCCCATCTGCCCCAGCACATCCTGTGCCCCATGCTAGGGAACTCACCTCTGATAACAGTTTTGGCATCATATCATTCTCCCACTCCAAGCCCCTAATACAAATTCAAATGTCACCTCCTCTTCGACCCCTTCACTGCAGAGAGCATTCCCACTCTGAACCCCAATGGCGCAGAATGTCCATCCCCCTCAGTTGGAACTGATCAGGTTTTCCTGCTTTCCGTTGTTATGGTTTCATGCATCTTTGGTCTCTTTATTCTGATGATGTGATCCTGGAGGATAGAGATTTACATGTCTATGACTCAGTATACAGCTCTATACCCCATACGTAGTAGATAAACAAATAATATTCATTCCTTGAGGTTAGCCTCTTTGGCTTCAAATGTTTGCCAATTAAAACTTCCTTATTGTCATATCTTTAAATCTCTAGAAATGTAGGTTTGAATTTTGAAATAGGAAGATGATAAATGGAAGATATTTTCCCACCCCATTCTTGCAATTAATTTTCCTTGTCTGCTTGAGTATGTACCAGCATTGATATCTACCTCTGACTTAATTTACCAGAAGGTGCTCTAAAAACCTAACCAAAGTACATCCCTAAAATTCGAACAGGCATATGGTTCAAAGCACCAAATTTGTCATGTCTCCAGCATGCTGGGCTCAGAGGAGTATTTTAAAAAAACAAAACACACACACTCAACATGGTTTTACAGCTAGGAAATTTTAAATGAGAGTTTTTAAAGCATCAAAAATGTCACAGGTGTGTTCTTTCTTGATACTTACCCATTTAACTATTCTGTAGTTATAGGACCAAAATTCACCCCATGGGTTCAGCAGTCATGTTCTTGAAAAGGGCTGTGTGGCACTGGATGGATGGTTAGGACTTACCTGAGCAGGAATAAGTCTTCAATGGTACAGGCAGATGCTTTGGGAATCAGGAAGAAACCTGCTCCTCCTTGAAATGACTCTGGGCTGGGGCAATGGTGTCATTGCCACCTCATGGGACCTGGGGTTACCTGGTGGACGAAACATGCAGGATGAAGAGAACCAGGTATAACCCTGCCACTTGGAGTTTTTCCTACAACTTAGGCTGGTCAAATGCTGAGTCTCAGTTTATGTTCAAAATAAATGAAACCTCATTTTGTTACCAAAATAAACTGCTCAGATGTGGTGTTGATAATGAGACAGCCAGACAGAAGCTGCCTTCATACCAAAACAAGGGAATCAGGTGGTAGGAATAAATGAACAAAGGACAAGGCATTGTCACTGCCCCTTTCCTTCAGCAGTAGAAAGACTGACTAGAAAATTCATACTTAAAGAAAAAGAACCTTTTTTTTCTGTTGTTACAACCTGAAACGCCATGGAATTATTTGATAGAGCCTTTTTTGGAGAGAGGGTGTGGGCAGACATGGTAAGGGCAGATCCTGTGTCTTTCTGTGTCAGGGGCAGTATTTGTGTTTGCCAAAATGTTTATGCAGACACAGAGAGGAGGAGACTAAGTTATTTGGCCCTGTGACACCAGAAAATTATAATTGTTGTTATGGAATGAATTGTGTTATGTGTTAAAGTCCTAACTCCCTGCACCACAGGATGTGGTTGCATTTAGAAATGGGGTCTTTAAAGAGGGAAAATGAAATGAACTTCTATGGGTGGGCCCTAATCCATGATGTCTGGTGTCCTGTAAGAAGAAGTTAGGACGTAGACAGACACAGAGGGAAGACCTGTGAAGACATCACAGGAAGGTGATCATCTACAAGTCAAGGAGAGACGCCCTTAGAAGAAACCATCCCTGCTGACATCTTCATCTTGGGCTTCTAGCCTACAGAACTGTGAGATAATAAATTTCTGTTGTTTAAGCCACCCAATCTGTGGTCTTTGCAGTCCTAGCAAACCATCACTGTTAAACAGGAGCAGAAGGAGGCAGACTTACTATGGAGAAACACAATATCGGGGCAGCACTGTGTTTTATTGTGAATGAATAAAGGAAATAATCCATTCATTTCTTCAGCACATACTTTATTTCAGATCTTTAGAGGGTGGCATGTAGCAGCTGGGAGAGGCTCTCCCTTTCATTGTCCTCAGCAGAGAATAGGAAACATGCTGTGTGGGCTTAAAAACTTCTGGCCACCAGCCACAGGCACTCTGTCTGTGGGAAGCAAGGATAAATCTGGTGATCCACTGATCACCAAGCACTTAACAATGATCACTGGGATGAAATAACTATTATCTTTTCATATTTCCACCAGACTTAACCTTGTAGGGTCAATATCATCCCTGAGCTTTAAGTTCTCAGTTTGTATGTAACCTTGGATGAAACAGTGAATGTTCAATCTGGATACAATAATTAATGTCTTTTATTACCCCTTTCAGAAACACACAAGGTCCTTGTTGGCCTCATGCATGGAGTATGGACAAGTAGCTCTTTACGTAGCTGGTCTTACAAGCTGCTTTGCAAATGTCTCTGACAGGTGGTGCAGTGTATGGGGGAGGGCCCGCGGTCTGTCCCTGGAGGCTCAGCTGAGTATCTCTGGCTAAAGCATCATCTCAAAGGCTTGAGAAGCCTAAGCTCCAGCCCCCACCCCCTTCTTGAGCTGATTTCTCCCTCCTGACTCATGTCTGCTGCCTCATTTGAGTTACTGTGCAAATGTTTAGCCAAGAAGCCATACCAGGCCGAGTGCCTATTTACGACCGCCTCAGGAGTTTACAGCCCAGGCACTGAGGCAGCATTCCATGCCTAGCCTCTGGTCAAATAAGGACAAAGTGAACCACGCCTTCCCTTCTTGGCAGTGAAGCAGGGGCAGTTAGAATGCTGTGAGCTGGGTGCAAAAGCCTCCCCCAGGCAGGGACAATTCTTTCCTAGCTTCCCAATGACCTTGAAGTTATAGGACCATAAATTAGAAGAAAAGAGTGTAGAATATTTGTGCCATGACTCAGGATGCTGGGGGAGAAGAGGGCTGCTTGTTTGTTTCCCTTTCTGGGCTTCCGTAGGAAATGGATTATGAATTCTCATTGGTCTAAGAGAAAAAGCACTTTTGCCATTGTGCATGTCCTGTTTGTCAGCAGGGAGCCTCGTAGAGAAAAACCCTCGAAGAGGGGCACGCAACAATGCAGTCTGAGACACACACATGTGTGCGCACACATATGCACACACGCCCAAAACACAACCCAAAGGAATGCAGACACAGCTACCATCCTGGGAGAATGACCATGGCAGAAACCAGCCTCAATGTGAGGATTTGGAAATAAAGGTGGCTGGGGTAGGGTTTCTTATTTTAAGAGACTGAAAAGTATGCTTGCAATCAACCAGAAAATTTGAATTTGTTCTCTGCGAGCCTTCCCTCTTAGCCTTGTCAGGGAACACAAAAGCTCCCCAGACTCAGCTCCTGGCCAGGAGGAGTTGCAATCTAATGCGGTGGTGGTGGGCTGGGGAGGTGTACAATTACACAGAAAAGTGTTCATTGACACTTCAAGACCAGAATTGCAGGGATAGTCAGCACTGTAGGCAGGGTCTGGTGACCTGACGGGTCAGACCCTTCCAGAAATTCTGATGTTTTTGCTGCTCTATTTGTTTAATAAGTGATAACCTAATGTCTAAGCCGCTAGACTTCCTGTATGCAAACCCCCAGGGAGCAGGGTGTCTGGTGGAAATAGCATCAGCCATGACTATGCCATCCACTAGCCCCTTCCTGGAGCTCCAGCTCTCTGTAGAATGGGCCTCATGCTACCAGCTCTGTGTACCTGAGGGGGTGGCTAAAAGGAGAAAGCTAACAAAATAAGGGGTAGCATGGTGCTTGGCACACTGTAAGTGTTTTACAAGGCATTGGAAGGTGAGAAGGTAAACGATCTTCTAAGTCCTCACAGAGGACCCTATACAGTAGCAGCAAATATTTGCATGATCGTGATGGTGTGGGCTTTAAATAAATCCCTCTGGGGTGGGGAGGGAGGATGCTTCTTCATAAGATAAATATTTATAGCTACAGTGAAAGAGCAGAAGGAAAAGGAAATAGGCCATGGGGCTCCCTAGGCTTCCCAGAAATATCTCCGTGTCTCTTGGTCCTCTCTTTTTGGAGGCGTTGCTTTGTGTTCTATCCTCTCCACCCACTGTCCTTCTACCTGCTGCACCCACTGCCTTGTCTTTGGGAAAGTTCTTTCTCCCACTGTCCTTTCACAGCTGTCCCCAGGAGTCTGAGAGTCCCCACTCCCACCCAGCTTGGTAAGGTGAAAACGACTTCTCCTGGGGGAGCTGCTCCCCTACACTATTTAATCAGCTTCCATCCGGAGCTGTCGTTTTCAGAACACACATGCTTTCTCACTGACACACGCACTTTCACAGCTTGGATAACAAGGCTCTGCCTTCCCACCCTCCGCACTGCCTGCTCTCCCCTTCCCCCTGCCACATGCACAGGGTCTTTCTAGAGAACAGCTTTCAGGACCACTAGGGAAGTCCCATGTGTCCGTAGAGGCCACATAACTTGGCTGTAGCTCAGCCCTTTGCAGGCAATGTGGCTGCCATGTAAATTACTTGCGTGTATGTCAGGGGATACATTTGTAAATAACCTTTTTTTTTACGGGAGGAGGGCAGAAAAAGGAGGAAACAAAGGACAAATGCAGGAAGGTGGTCAGCTTGGGACCACACTTCTTTATTGTTCATTTCCAAATGAGATGGCATAGCTCTGTTAGTCCATGGGGGCTGTGTCTGGCATGAGTCAGCAACCAGTACAATCTACTGCCAGTTGATTAAATTAGCATTTGTTATAAGCCAGAAAGGGAGGGGGGGATGTTGTGTGCAGGGATAGATGGAGAATGAAGAAAATCTTCTTCGTGCCTTTTGAATTATTTATGGCCTGGAACTTTACATGCTACAGTCTAACTGGACTCAATAGAGAGAGGCTGGGAAGAACTCACTCCTCCCTTAAAGTCACAGAGCACTTGCTTGGGTCCCTGGGAGGACAGGAGCATGCCAAGAATGATGGACTATAGTGGAAAAAGTGGAGCTCTCTTCATTTTATTGTGACCTTGAAAACAGGACTGTTGCATAGAAATCCTGCTGCCATTAGGTACAGGAAGACTTAGATTTCTTAGCAACCTTTTGAGCGATGGACATGAATGTGTGAATGCATTTCACTTTGATTTTGCCGAGTGGTAACATGGGATGACTGTCAGATCAGTGGACAAAGGATAGGTCTCTTCGATCTTCGCCTCTGGCTTTAAGCCAGATGGGAGAGAAACAAAGACTCCAAAGCCGCTGCTGTCCTTCCCCCACCCTCTCCCTCCTCCCTCCTTTTCTCTCCTCCTGCCTTCACCGCCTTGGATGGAGTCTACTAACTGCTCTTACATTTTGGGAAATCTTGTCTAATTCTTTAGGGTGTAAAAATACAATGATTTTATCTCAGAAAAGGGCCCTTCCTTTTGGGAGATGTGTGAATCCAGAAGAGAGCAATCAATCTCCATGCTGGGGTGTCTGCCACAGGGAGTCGGGCAGTGTGTGGATGTGAGTGTGCAAGACACCCAGTGTGCTCCGGCTGGGTACCAGGGCGGCCTGGCGGACATCTTTTGTTCTTGGCTCTTCTGACTGCCGGGAGCAGCAGGACAGCCCACATGCCCGCCCAAAGGAGCTGCCGCTGTTCATCATCAAGATCTGAGGCTTTTGTCTGTGAGCCCCAGTGAAGAGGCAAACTGTTGGTGTCCTGCTATCGACTCATAGTCTGCCTCCAAAATAGCTTCAGGATAGGGCTGCTGCTTTTCAGCTGAACTGCTGCCTGTGGACCACCTTGTTATCCAAGGTTCTCACTGAATGGAAGCCGTCCAGAGGCATGTGAATCTATCCCGAGAGATACAAGAAGAAAGGAGTAAGGGAAGAGTGGCCGAATGAGGGAAAGACAAAAGCAGCCTGGCAGATGACAGGGACTAGAGTCAGACAAAGAACTGGGACGTGTGCTTTGGCAAAAAAGCAGGCAGCGCAGTCATTTCCTTGCTTCATCACTGCTAGCTCAATTTACCCATTTTATATACATATAAAATAAACTGTGTCCAAGACTGACCCTGTAGCAAGAACTTGAAATGAGTCATTTCTTCCAATCATTAGTATAAGTCCTACGTTTTTACTAATGCATAAATGAAACAAAGCAGGTGGTATCTGTTGCAGTCCTGGGAGATACAAATGAGTAAAGGATGAAGACTCAGAGATTTACCATGGAAAACAGGATCACAACGTTGAACTCGAGTGTGGGGTTTCCCCAACACCAAGAGGGGATCCATGTACCCCAGGCCATGGGGAAGGGTTTGGTTGCTACAGCTCAGATACCATGCTGTGCCCACTTCTCCCTTAGCTACGCAAAGTAGGAAATTGAGGTCATTTTCATAATTTAGGCAAAACTTCCCTTTCCACTTGAATTACTGAGATATTTCAGGCAAACGCAGATTTCAGAAAAAAATTAAATAGCAAAATTTGAGTTTGGGAACTCATTAACAAGCAGTGAGACTTCCTGTATTGCATCAATTATAAACAATTTGGAGGAAAGAGAGGTTGCTTTTTTTTCTTTTAAAGAAATTATCTGGAAAATTACCCAGGTCTTTGCTTCCTCTTTTTAGATGAGATCTGGACAGGCTGAGTTAAAGACAGTAACCTCATTAGGATGAGTTTAGATGATACAACCAGGAGAAGAAACCAAGAAGCCCAAACTGCCCTCTGGCTTTCCTCCAACTAGCATTGCCTCTGACGAGTCAGTTCATCTCTCTGCACTAGTATCTTACCACCCGCCCCCCCACACTGAAATGGAGCCAACTCGCTTTGCCACTTTTCTACTTCATGGGAATGCTCTAAAAATTAATATTCACTGTGAAACTAGGAAAGCCACAGAGGAATGATCCTATCTCAACATGAAGCATTATCAGTTTTGTTGTGCCTGCCACTCTCAGTTGGCACTGATATATTGTTCAGAATCCCTCTAAAAATCTCCATTCTTTTTCTGACCCCAATGACCACTAATTATGGAAAACAATGTACTGGACTACATTCAAGAAAGAAATATTTTGCCTGTTCATCAACTCAGCTAATAGGGTTTAAAGTGACTCTGATCATTTTAAGTGGCTCAGTGAATGTACCGTATAAGCTATGTACTATTGAAGGAGCTTTAGCTGCTGCAGTTCTTATCCTTCCTCCTTCCAGGTTTTCTTTAGTGTTGAAATTGGTATGGAGACGTGGATGGAGATTTGAGTCTTAGGAATTTGGGAAGGTGAGTCATGCCGAGGAGCTATGTGACTTGACTCACTAAATATTTCCAGAATGTCTCCTAACCCTGCCATCCCTAATCCTCCATCTAAATCAGGCTCTTATTGTCTCTTGCTGGATGTTTGAAGCAGTCTTGGGACTGGTCCTCTTGACTCCAATCTTATCTGTTAAGCAACTTTCCCCACTGCTGCTGAGTCTATCCAGAAAGCAGGCTTTGTCACACTGGTGCCACCATTGCCCAGAAAATATAGTCCAAGCTCTCCAGATGGAGGGACTTACATGTCCTGTTAACATCTTAGCTCCCTGTGTCTCTAGCTTCAGCTCCCTCCGGTCCCTGCCTTACAGATTTGTATTCAACACCAGCAGACTGTATATGCTTCCCCTTCATAGACTGGGCTACCTTTTGCCTTTGGGTGTTTGCTGGTGCTGTTTCCTCCACCAACAATCTCAAAGCAAGCAGACAAAGCAAACAATGGAGCACCAATAGCTCCTCATTCATCCTCAGGGTCATGTGACACATACGTTGTCTCCTTTCTTCCCTCCTGTGTATTTCTCCAGGGTGGTGTGCTCCTCTCCTGAATTCTCACCCCTGTGATACCCTGGGCAAGTCTATCATTAAGCTGATATGTAAGGTTCTATGGATCTTTATACATTCTTGTCCACTCACTAAATAGTGAACTCTCTGGAGAGACAGCTCTCTTCTCTGGATCTTGAACAATAACTGGCTCAGGAATATATATATATATATATATATATATATATATATATATATATATCGTGAAATACATGCTTCTTAAACAGCTTCCATGTATAAGGCAACTATGTGCTTGGTGGTTGGGGAATGTCTCTAATACTAAGTTGTTCAAAGAGAAAAACTGTCTAATAAGTATGTCAATGTATACTTGAATGAATTCTTTATTTTTCTTTGAACGAGTGATCCAGATTTATGCAAATAATTAGTTGGGGGGAACCCTATGTCAACAGCAGGCCATCTGGCAGTGTGATGTCATGGCAGGTTGCTTCTCTTTGCTGCCACCATCCTGGAGCCTGGGGCTTTCTTGTGGCTATGGCCTTGAGTGTAGAGATGCACCCGCCCGCCTTCTCTGGAGTTCTCTGCCTTGTATTATGTTGCCATGGCAACAACCCACTTTCATTCTGGACTTGCTGCATGGGAGAGGGGAACTCTTTACTACAATGGCATAAATGATGAGGATTATTTAAAAAATAAGTTGACAAGGTTAATCATCGCCACATGATACTAGTACCACAGATTCTGATTTTGTGAGACTATAGTTTGTTAGGTGTTTCTGGCGGTACTGAAAATAGATTAGCTAGAAGAATAGAAGATTTGATATACCCTTTGTTTAAATGTCTAACTCTCTCTGTGCCTGTGGTGATTCTATTTTTAGTGCAAAAAATATTTTTATTCTCTTGAAGTATATGCAAAACCTGTTTTGAGTCAATCCAGTGTATCAAAGAAGGGAATAAAATTTCTAGAAGGAAAGCTGAATGATCTTGCAAGGTGTGGAAGGCTGGGATAAACAAAGATACTAACACCTGTCTAGGACTATGACAAATCTGCTCAAATCTGTTAAGAGATTATGTGAAAACTTAGTAATGTGTCATTTAGTTACTTTTTTGGAAGAGAGTCCGTTTTAAAAAAGAGAGAGAGAAATGGCTTGCAGACTTGCTTTTTAAACACCTTTATACATTCAAATGACCAAGTGCAGATATATATTGCAGGAGCCTAGTTTATTGTTCGGTACCTGCAGAAGTCTGACAGAGACATTCCACGTGCTCTAAGCAGGATGTTTTCATCTGGCTCTGTAAGCCTCGCCTCCCTGTAGCTCAACATCTCTCTGTCTTTTCCAGAGAGATCAGGATTCTCTTTCTAGTTGGAATGAGCTCCCCCTTGGACCTAGGCTGAGTTCCTTCTGTCTCTTTACCCAGGCAGCTTCTCTCTCCTAGTTTCCAGCTTTTACCCGCAACACAGATTGAGGACTCTGGTTTATTTGAGAGGCAGATGTCTGCTGAGTGTCACCATGCAATGGCGTGGTCCTCTGTCCCTAGCCTCCTCCTGATGCCTGGGTTTCCCTTTGATCAGATATACCTTGCAACACAGGCCCATTTGTCTTCTCTTGGAGGAGCCAGACAAGATTCTCATTTATTCACTCACTATCCGCTATCACCATCTCACAGAAGCACACAGCATGTGTGAGTATCGTTACACCAGGGACGTCATGTGGGGGGGCACAGGCCGCAGAGGGGTGGGGATTTGATCAGCAGGCTTACATGTGACAGAATTAATCAGTAGATAGTTTTTCTGACAAAAACAAAGATGATCCTATGCCTACCAGACATCACTCGCAGCAGCTGTCCTGGGCCTGGCCCTACATGGTAGGCTGCTGTTCATTTTTAGTTCCTGTGACTCAACATGTAGCCGTACCCAATTGGACTGGAGTGGGGGGCACCTTATGGGCTGATCCAGTAGGATTTTGTCCATTGGGATTTTGTACTAAGAAATCTCAGTGACCTAATGAGCAATAGGAGGTTGGAACAGTCACAATGGGCCATATCCAGGCTGAGAAGCTAGGAGTAAGTAGAAGCTACAAAGAGCGTAAAGAGAGAAAAAGTAAGTCAGTGGCCAAAACAGAACAGAGCCAACACACACAAAAGGGGAAATGGAAATGCTGAGAGGGACAGAGGGAGGTAGAGGAAAGGTAGAAATGTGGAAGCAGGGAGAGAGGAAGAGGAAGAAGGGTGGGAAGATGGAGGGTAACAGGGAGAATCCCTAATCTACTTCAGTTCCATTGAGGTTCCCCTGGAGTACCTGACTCGTACTTTAAGGAATGTTCCTTGACACCAGCCATTGATCCAAATCCCGGCTCATCACTTACTAGCTGTGTAACCTTGGGCAGGGCACTTAACCCCTGTGTACCTCAGTTTCCTCATCTGTAAAATAGGGATCAGTACAGTATCTGCCTCTTACGAATATGGTGAGGAACAAACAAGTTAACACACATGAAGCCCTTACGAAAACATCTGGCTCAGCTGGGTGCGCCAAGGCTCACACCTATGATCCCAGCAGTTTGGGAGGCCGGGGCGGGTCACTTGAGCCCAGGAGTTCAAGACCAGCCTGGGCAACATGGTGAGACTCCATCTCTACAAAATTTTTTAAAAATGAGCTGAGCATAGTAGTATGCACCTGTGGTCCTAGCTACTGAGGAAGCTGAGTCAGGAGGATTGCTCAAGCCCAGGAGGTAGAGGCTGCAGTGAGTCATGATCATATCATTGCACTCTAGCCTGGGCAGTAGAGGAAACCCTGTCTCAAACACACGCACACACACACCCCAAACAAACACCTGGCACACTATGTATGCGTGGTCTATTTTTACTACTGAAGTTCTTGGTTTCAATAGAATCTCTCTGTTACTACCTCATATAAATCCTAATAATAGCCCCCACCCCCAACCCCAGTTTAAACTGAGTACATTTGTGGGTATCTATTTCTTATGATCAAAACCAGCGTAACTAGAATACTTCAAGAATACTTCCCACATTTTTGAAAGTAAAAAACAAAAAAGTCATTCTTTTGAATTTTATAAATTTAGGATAAAAAGAGAAACTAAGTGCATGCCTTGTGGGAACAGAAATGAGTAGAGTAAAAGAAGAGACATTCCAACTGTGTACACTGTCAAAACAAGTTATCACTAACTTGGGTAAACAGGGTGGGGCGGCTTCACCTTGCCTTTCCCCACGGCTACTTCCTGGGGCTGAATGCTGCCTAGGCAATGTTTTCCTTTATGGAAGGTTCTTCTCACTGCTTCTGTATTGAACGTGTATACTCAGGTTTTGCTTTCCTCAGATGTGTTCTGTTTCATTTATTCCCTGAGGCTTGAGGTCTTCTCTCCATTTCTTGGCAAATGTGGGATTTCTGCATCATCCACCACTCCCCAACAGTATTCACCCCATGTAATTTTGTTGCACATGTTTACAAGCATTGGCAACAAAGTTCCATGTTGAATTACCAAGAACAAAGCCCATGGAGATGGCGCACAGTGGCTAACATTGTCCCAGAAAGCAATTTTGTCTTTTGGAAGACCTGTGGTTGCCCTCCTGACACACTGACTGTAGGAGTTGGCCAGGACTGTCTAGCAAAAGTTCCACAGACTGGGCAGCTTAAACAACAGGAATGTATCATCTCACAGTTCTGGAGGCTAGAAGTTTGAGATCAAGATGTCAGCAGGATTGGTTCCTTCTGAGGGCTGTGAAGATGAGACAGTTCTGTGCTTCTCTCTTGGCTTCTAGTAGTTTGCAGGCAATCTTTGACTTTGTTAGCTACTGCTCCATCACTCTGATCTCTGCCTTCATTTTCACACCATATTCTCCCTGTGTAGGTATCTCTGTCCAAATTTCCTCTTTCCTTAAGGACATCGGTCTTAGGAAATTAGGACACACCGTGCTAGCCTCATCTTCATTTGATCAACTCTGTAATGACTCTATCTCCCAAAAGGGTGCATTCTAAGGTATTGGGAGTTAGAACACATCTTATCTGAGGGGAGAGGAAGATGCAGTTTAATCTAATAACACTGACATATTTGAGAAGTGAGTACCAAAATGACTTTTGGGGTTGCCAGTTTGGTGACGGGGCTTAAAGCTGTTTGCTGATAATGGAATATTTGCGAAGTAAGTCCAGTGGCTATAAAAATTGTGAATCATACCCTCATTGCTTACCATTCTCTTGGCTTTTGTATTTTCACACTTTCTTGGTTTTTATTCTGTACTGGTCTCTGTTAGAATTCTCTGCTGGACCTCTAATGTGCGTCTTCCCCAACGTTCTCTATCTCAGTGTATAATGGCACCTCCATCATTCCATGGCTCAAGTCAAATCCTACAAATCCTTCTTGATCCCTTGCTTTCCTCAGCTCCCTCCTATGTTCAATCCAGCTTTAAATCCTGCTGGCTCTTACTCTAAGATAGATATATACAGTCATGCATTGCTTAATGCTGGAGATATGTTCTGAGAAATGCATTGTTAGGCAATTTAGTTGTGCGTACATCATAGAGTGTACTAACACAAACCTATTGGTGCAGCCTACTACACACCTAGACTATACGGTTTACAGCTACAACCTGCATGGCATGTCACTGTACTGAATGAATGGTGTAGGCAAGTGTAACACAATGGTAAGTATTTGAGTATCTAAACACAGAAAAGGTATAGTAAAAATATGGTATAAAAGATAAAAAATGGTATACCTTTATAGGACACTTACCATGAATGAAGCTTGCAGGACTGGAAGTTGCTCTGGGTGAGTCAGTAAGTGAGTGGTGAGTGAAGGTGAGGGCCTAGAACATTACTGTAGGTTACTGTAGACCTTAGAAATACTGTACCCTTAGGCTATACTGAATTTATTTTTAAAATTTCTTTCTTCAAAAATAAATTAACCTTAGCTTGCTTACAGTGACTTTTAACATTTATTAACTTTTTAATCTGTAAAAACTCTATTGCTCCTTTGTAATAACACTTAATTTAAAACACACACACTTACACAGCTGTACAAAAGTATTTTCTTTCTTTATATCCTTATTCTATAACCTTTTTTACTATTTTGTATTTTTATTTTTAAACTTTTTTTTGTGAAAAACTAAGACACAAGCACACATTAGCATAGGCCTACACAGGGTCAGGATCATCAGTATCACTATCTTCCACCTCCACACCGTATCCCACTGAAAGGTCTTCAGGGGCAATAACACGCATGGAGTTGTCATCTCTCGTGACAGCAATGCCTTCTTTAGAATACCTCCTGAATGACCTGACTGAGGCTGTGTTACAGTTAACTATATTTATTAAATAAGTAGAGGCAGTACTCTAAAATAATGATAAAAGTATAGTGTGGTAAATGCATAAACCAGTAACATAGTCGTTTGTTATCATTATCAAGTGTTATGTACTGTACATAATCCTATGTGCTATACTTTTATAGGACTGGCAGCATAGTAGGTTTGTGTACACCAGTATCACCACATACATGTGTGTATGCATTGCCCTGCAATGTTCCAGCAGCTCTGAGGTCACTAGGTGATGGGAATTTTTCAGCTCCATTATAATCTCATGGTACCACCATAATATATGTAATTCAGCATTGATCGAATGGCATTATGTCTCCCATGACTGTACCTGGCACCTCCTCACCTCTCACCATCTCTGTGGCTGCCATGGCAGGCCAGGCCACCTTGGACAGCTGCTATAACCTCCTAAATGGTCTCCTTTTACCACTCTTATTATGCAGTACTATCCCTCCTGGTACTGTTCAGAATAATGTAATCATCTCTTGTTCCCCCTCCCCACTTTGCTTTAAATTCTCCAAAGGCTCTTCATTACCCCGAGAATCAAAGCTCTTTACTCAAGCCAACATGACCTGCAGTGACCAGGCCTCTGCCTACGTCCCTCTACGCCTCATGTAAAAACCTCCAAGGCCGTTTTCTACCTACTTTAGGGCTCACACTAGCTGGGCTCTCTTTCTAGAAAACTATTTTTTCAGATGTTCCATTGGCTTCACTCCTTCTTGTCATTTAGGTCTCAGCTCAAATTTCGTTTGCCCAGAGCTGCCCTCTGATTGTGCAACATAAAGCAGACTCTCCTGTTCTCCCTGTATTTCCTATCATATCTTCCTGATTACTTTTCATTCTGTCACTCATCACATGCCACGGTCACTGTCTTCTCCTCCCACTAGACCAGACTGCATAACACTGGGTACATTGTCCTGCTTGTGCAGTTTGTATCCTCAAGGCCTAAAACAGTGTCTTACACAATTGAAGCATCAAAGAATTCTTGGTTATTGGATGAATGAATGAATGAATGAATCAATGAATGAAGAATTCCTGGGCAAAACATGAAAAGAACTTGCAGTTAGAATGTATACTATAAGTCAGACATGGTTCAAGGCTTTGTTACCAGGGTTTCTTTTGATCCTCAAGAAATTAATTAAGTTAGGTATTATCCCCATTTTAAACAAGGAACTTGAGGCTATGAGAGATTAATAAAGAGACTGATCCAATAGATCATAAGTTGTTGAACTGAAGTTGTACCTGGTATCCGTATACTTTCTCCTGTGACACAAGCTGGGGGTGACAAGCCCATAAGATAATACATTCAATGCTTTAGAAATAAGAGTGTAAGCAAGTTACTGGAAGTACTGAGAACAATGTTATTTAGTTCTGGATCAACTAGGGAAGATACTCTTTTAGACTTGATCTTCCTATAACAGGAAAGATTAATTAAAGATTGAAGATTTCCACAGTAGACGGCATGCTTGGAGCAGGTGATCTGAAATAGAAGAAAATTTGAATTTTAATGAAAAAAGTTATCAAAACGAAAAAAATTGAAATATTTTTATTACACTGTTATGGGATTCAGCACCAAGAGGCACATTTCAAGTCAGGAGTCAGAGTGTGTGAATGATTTTCCGAGATGCTCTGTATCTCTCATGGTGCCACCTGGGCACAGTACTATGGAGGAACTCAAAAATATTTGTTGAATGAGTGAATGGAGAGAATTATACTTAAGTCTATGTAGACACCCCTTCTCTCTTCCCATGTCATCTTTACTATTAGCAGAGGTGGGGACTGGCAACTTCATGTGGCTAGATGGCTGGAAACCAGACAAAAGACTTCCCACCAGATGCTTGGGCAAGTCCCAGTGCTTAAAGTATGTGGAAACGCACACCCCAACCCCTTTCGTAGTTCTTACTCGCTCAACTACATGAACATTCATTCCCCTTATGCCTGTGAAGGAGCGAAGACTCAACACGTTACTTTGAAAAAATTGCCGACTCTTTCCTATTATCCTCTAATGGCCCTGCATCAGTCTTTTGTTGGTTGTAGTTACATTTGGGGACAGCATGATTTAATCCATGATATATTGCATTCTTGGTGATAATGAACTATAAAGAATGGGGTCCTGTTGTAATTTATTTCAATAAATTTCAAATTACTATCTAGAAGTACTAGGAATAATCTCATGAATAAAAGAAATAAAAAAGGAATTTATGGGATCTTTACATTCCCTAAGGAAATAATTCAAGTACCAAAAGAAGCAACTAAATTTAGGTAATAGAAAATCAAGGTGTTTAAAGGAGAGCTGTTGTTTTACAAGATCTGAAATCACTACTTGGGATGCAATAAAAAGTGGTAAGGGTGCCTGCTTACAGAGACCCAGTGTCATGAACCAACGCAAACATTTACGGAGAAAATTATCTAGTTCAAAAAAAACAAGGTGATTCAATTTACAAAGGACATAAAAGACAATGGAAAAGATCCTTTATGTACCCGGCAGAAACACCAGGGGAAGCTCTACCTCTTGATTAGATGTAAAGATGGCAGGACAGATTAACACCCAAAGACACATTTCAATGGGAAGCTGTTTCACTTTGGGATTGTAGAGCAGGTTCCCCAGGCCACAGACTGAAGTGGAGATTAGGTTACAGATGACTGGGGGCAGGGAGTTCTCTGGGGAACAATACCTGTTAGGGAGTGAAGGCAGCAGGACTTGGCAAAGGGGAAATTAAACTGTGATGCAGCTGCAGTAGAGGCCTCAGCACCCCACCAGGAGCTGCAGAGCTGGGGGTGGCTTTTCCAAGAGATCCTGAATTCAGGCAAGATGGGTACAACCTTTGTACCATGCTATGGATTAGCCACTTGGAATGTGAGTTGCCCCCAGGGTAGGGGCACATCCTAGTGCACGGCGGTTCTTTTCAGCAATGCCTGGGGAGGGACTCAGCTGTGAGCCATCAACAGCTAACACTTCTGGCAGATGTGGGGGCTGCGTGGCTCAGTCCTGAAGACGGGGTGGGAGTTAGGCCATGCATCTCTGTCTGTTCTGCTGGAACCAGTACCAGGAGGCTGAAAGGAAAGAAGATGGTAGAATGTTGCTTAACGTAATCTATTTTCAAATGTGATGCTGAGTTGACCTTCAGCTCTTCCCTTAGCCACTACAATAGCCTTCCTGTAGCTCTTTCCACTTCCACACCTGGCTCCCTTCAGAGTGACGGTAAAACAGTCTGAAAACATAAATCTAGTCCTGCCATACCCCTGCCTCATACCCTTCAATGAGTTCCCATCTCACATGGGATTAAAAACCCAGCTCTTTGACATGCTTGTAAAAGCAGGGTGACCAGATAACTTATCGTGCAAACCAGGACACTTTTGAGAGCGAAAGGAGGCCCTATCCCTAGTTGTACAAGGACAAAGATCTAAACCAGAACTATTCTTGGCAAATTGGGATGTATGTTCACCCTACCTACAAGGTATCTGATAATATGGCCGCCTTTCACCCATGTTTCAGCCTCTTCCCAATGTCCACTCCTCTTTGCCTTCCATTAGATTCTGGAACAAATTAAGCTCTTTCTCACCCCAGGGCCTTTGTTTTTGTCACTTCCTTCCACCTCTACTTCTCCCTCTTTTATTCTTCAGGTCACAGCTTAAAATGTTTCTATTCGCAGAGGTTTCCCCATCTAGTCTCCATTGTAGTGCCGATTTATTCTATCCATAGTCCTAACTACTATCTGAAATTACAATCACTAGATTTTAAGCCCCAAAAGAACAGGAATCTGCTGTCTAATCAGTGTGTCCCCAGGGATTAGCCTAACGTCCTTCCATAGGTTTGGCATCAATACGTACAAAGTGAATGAATGAGGAGCTTGGGAAACTGTTCTGAAACAAAAATGTGTGTGCGTGTGTGTCAATGAAATGCCCAAGACCACCATCAAAAGACAAACACATCACCTATATCAGAAATTATACAGGTGGCTGCTCACCCTCAAAAAGGTGGACACAGAGAAATGCAAAACATTAAGCAGTCAATTTGCAAACACCTAGAGGATCACAGGCTGCTGGATAACAACCAGCCGTTTAGTGATGAGGAGATGTTGTCAGAACAATCTAATTTCCTTTTAAGACAGAGAGACCTTCATCAAAAGCGTTTATTAAGTGTCTGTCCGCACACAGTCAGGAGGAGACCATTGGAGGTGGAGGGGCTTGTGTTCAGCTGTGAAGCATCAGATTTAATATGTGTCTTCAACCAAAATCTGATTTTGTTTCTGTGATAATTTTCTTTCACAGGCCAAGCAAATATGAGATCCTTACAGTAGAAGGTGGTAGCAGAATTGTTACCAAGTTAAGCTCAGTATAATTACCAAAGCCTTTAATTGAAAAAAAAAAACATTCTTATGATTAAAGGATGATATTTGCTCAGGTTCAATGAGGTTAAATTTTCTGGGCTCTGCCTTATAACACCTGACCATGTCCCAGAAAACAAAATTGTACTCAGATGAGCAAGTGAGTAGTTTTAGATTCCTGTGGAATGGTTACCAGATGCCCTCTTTTGAGAGAGGGTTCAAAGGAAATCCTGAAAGTGAAACTTTTGATACTGATTGACACACAAACACCCTGGTGAGCATTGCAGACTAACTGAAATGCCTTTTTAGGGGTCAAAAAGTCACATGCACCTTCCCTGATGCCACTGCCAGGTATTATAAACTTGACTTCTACAGAGACGATATTTCGGGTCAAGTTGACACAAACCCCTCCTGTCACCCAGCTATACAGACCCTGCAGATGTGTGAATTGAATACAAAGCAGCTAGAAGATTCCACAACAATAAACGCTTACAAAAATCTTAAAGGTGAGATCGGGGGAGATGAGACCATTGGGTGTAGTGAAGGGTAAGCTTGTCCCAACTGTAGGGATGGCACAGGTACCAAGGAGCAGCTCGCCAGCCCACAGGTGAGATGTCTACATCTAAGAAGTCAGCTGCAGTCCAGGGACCTGGCCCTAGACATAGCATACTGCCCTGTAAAGACCCTGAAGAGCAAGATAGCACCCCAACCCAGAGAAACTGGAGTTTGGGGAATGTTGAAAAAAAATGCCTCACATCTGTCCACAGGGAATAAGGTAGTGGCAGCCTGGAGACGGTGGGCAGCACTGATGGGAGGGAGGCAAATGGGATTCAACATTGCTCCATGTACCCAATGTTTGTTAAAAATGTATTTGTGGCTAGGTAATATCCTAGGTGATGGGATACAGCACAAACAAGACAGACACCATCTTTGCCCTCAGGGAGCTTACAGCTTCCAGAGAATTTAGATATTGATGAACCTGATGGGTCATTATATTTCTGGGCCTGCAGAGAGAGTCATGGAGTTTGGGGAATAACTGAACCAATGGGAACAAGGATTAAGTAGGGGCAGGGGTTGGTATTAACTAATCCCAGCTATCTAGAGTAGAGGCCTGTAGGACAGAGTCCAGAAAATAACTTTACAATCCATTTTAGGTTCTGTGATTCGGTATTGCCCTAAGGAAGGCAAAATGCGTTTGAATGTTTGCCGGATTCAATGATTACAGGAAAGTCCTTGTCCCCCATATCTGCCAGGAGCATTTAGCACAATGGACCACGGCCTCCTTCTTGCCCATTCTTCTGTCTTAATCTTGGAGACACCTCCACATCTGTCTCTCACTTTACTGGCAGTTTCTTCTTCATCTCCTTTGTTGGCTCCTTCTCAACTGCCCAACCCATAAATGTTGGAATGTCCAGGTCTTTGTCCTGGGCTCTTGTCACTCCTAATTGCTGTCCTCCAGTGGCCTCATCCAGTCTAAGGTTTATGCCAGTGACATCCAACCTGTTCCTCCAGTGCTGACCCCTTCCCAAAACACCAGGCCTTCCCCTTGTCTTAACAGGCACCACAGACTTGAATGTCCAGCCCCTAAACCTGCTCCTCTCTGAGTTTCTTGTATTTCAGTTTATTCAGTTACTGGACCAAGATCTAGGGGTTATCCTGATTCCTCTCTCTCCTTTGACTCCCACATCCAACTCATCCTAAGTCCTGTCACTTCTTCCTCCAAAACTTATTTGACCTCTTAATCTCCATTGCTATATACCTGGCTCAGTCTGCATTATCATAGGAGCTTCCTAACTGATTCAGCTCCTCCATGTCTTCCCCTTAATAACCACTCTCTGCCCATCAGCCAGAGGGATCCATTTAAACATTAATCAGATATGTTACTCTCCTATTGTAAAAGTGATAATGGCTTGCTCAGTGCATTTAGCTTAAAGTCCAAATTCTTTATGTTGGCTTAAACGCCCTACCTGTTCTCTCCATTCCCTCCCCACATCCCCTTTCTCACTGTGCTTTAGGCACAGTCTTCTTTCTGTTTTTTCAGACACCATAGTCCAATCTTGAGGCCTTGGCATTTGCAATTCCCTCTGCTTGGAGTGTTCTTCTCCAATTTTTACATGGCCCACTCTACACTGACATTCAGATCTGTCTAAATGTTCCTTCAGTGTGGCTTCCCTGGCCCCCAGACCAGTAATGCATGGTTATTCCTTATCATATAATCTTTTAAATGGTCTGTATGTTGCTTACTAATGTTGATATTGTTATTATTTACATATTTATTTATTTGTGGTTTGTCTTCATCCTTTAGAATGTAAACTCTAGGAGAGCAGAGATATTGTATTCACAGAGCCTGGAACAATCCCGGTTATATATATGGCAGGAGTCCAGTCAATCTGTGAAATAAAGTATCTGAATGCCCAAAGGCTAGTATTACACCAACCTGTCATGAGTAAGTGTATCAGTCAGACATTGCTGTGTAGCAAGTCACTCCAAAACTCAGTAACTGAAAACAACAGGCATTTATTATTGCTCACCAGCCTATGGGTCAGTTCTACTGACTTGGGCCAGGTTTGGCTGATTTTGGCTTGGCTTGTTCCTGCATCTGTGGTCAGCAGGCAGGATGGCTGAGGGCTGCTTGGTCTAGGAAGACTTAACTCATAGGTCAGGCAGTTTGACAAATAGTGATGGTGACAGGATGACTGGGCCATATGTCTCTGTCATCCAGTAGTGTGAGCTTGTTTGCAGGGTAATCATGGGGTCTGAGAGAGAGAGGGCAGAACTGCCCAAAACCTGTTGAGGCTGAGGCTTGGAACTGGCACATCATTGCTTATACCATATTCTGTTGGTCAAAGTGAGTTCCAAGGCAGGCTTAGATGTAAGGGATGGGGAAATAGACTCCACTTATTGAACACCCCCCCAGAGAAGGAAGCAAACACCAGGCCTTCTTTTAGCACCAGATGGCTCCCATTTTGCAAGTATCTGGTAGAAAACAAGGATAAATCAAAGGTCCAAAGTTCTCTCCCTTCCTCTCTCCCTCCTGCCAACCTCTCTGTCTCTCACTCTTAGAATTGGGGTCTCACTCTATTGCCCAGGCTGGAATGCAGTGGCACTACCACAGCTCACTGCAACCTCAATCTCCCCCAGGCTCAAGTGATCCTTCCACCTCAGCCTCCTGAGTAGCTGGGACTACAGGTGTGCACCACTACACCCAGTTAATTTTTTATCTGTCTCATCTTTGAGTAGAACTCAAGTGACTCAGAATGAAAAGACCTTGGCACAGACCTGTTAAGGAAACTCCTTATAAAGTGAAGAAAACAACATGCTCAGCCATGTCCTTGCCTTCTGTGCACAGTAGTGCATTCACTGCCTGAGAATTCAAGGATAAAACAAAAAGAGGAGCTTTTGTTCCAACAGATAAGTACTTACCTTTTTCAAAAAAAATGCGTAAGCTGTCCTGAGTGTTTAACAATTATTCGCACAGCTTTCCAAAGACTCAGAGCATTTAAAAGCTAACCCTCTGGAGATTCAACAGCTTCTTCCAGGTCCCACCACAGTGGAAAAGAACTCTGGGTGTCCTGGCTCGCTGTCCAGCTCTTCTCTCTTCCCTTCCAGCTGCCAATTCAGCTTTAAGAAGTTCATTCTCCACACTCAGATGCAGGCATATGCGTTTGACTTGAGCATATTGATTTCAGGCAGGTGAGAGTGGATGTAGCAATTCAGCCTGACAAATATTTAGATCAGTTAAGTGTCCTTTAGAATCACTTGAACTCAATGTTTCCTTTCCCCAACCATTTCGCTCCACAACCTACCTCCCCAGCATAAAATATTCAAATTCTTTCTAAATTTCTTGTACTGAAAAAATACTTCTAGGCCCTAGCTACATGATACCTCCACTGGGAGTCCTGTCCTTTCCGTGCCCTGAGAAAACCGGATCTAAAGCAGATTCAAATGACTCAGCAGTAGGACTCAGGTCTCTGTCTCTGCCTGCTTACTTGGGGAGTGCTCCAGCCTTTGGGGCTCTCTTGCACTCCAACATAAGAAAGAAATCATCGATGGCTCCATTCCCCAGCACTTGAGACTTTTCTTCCCACAGACACATTCCTGAGGACACTAGTCATGGGTAAAGAACTCCACTGGGGTCAGCATTGGATCCCACTAGGCAGTTTAGGACTTGTAAGTAGAGTAGTATGGGCTTGGTGTTCTCAGAGCCTCTCACTCATGATTCATGGCTCTCCACCCCAAGCATCGGAACTTGCCCAACTTCACCACAGAAGGAAACAGCCTGTAAGCTTGGAGGGCCAGGGAGGAAACCGGAGGCATGTGTGGGAGGATTAGACACATGAAAAGATATTTACAGTAAGGTTCCCTTGTCATCCTATTGAACTGGGGGTGCATAGAGTACAATAAGACCCCGTGTGTGTATGTCAGATGACAAGGCTCAGGTCGGATGGGTGTGTAGAGTAAAGGCTTTGCATCACCTTTGCCAGGGTGAGAGAAGGCAATGGATAGCACAGGGGACCTTGATGATGGGGTGAGGGAACCCATGTGGATGTAGTGGTCACCAACTGCTTCCCAGTTCTCCACATGGGAGAAAGAGCCCTTCTCTGTAATCATGGAAGCTCAGGTTCTTGATGGTTCAGAGGTTAGGGACCTCTGATTATTAGGACAGAGCAGAATAGCAGGGCTGGCCCTGGTAGATCAGACATCTCGTGACACCCTTTAAAAGGGACTAGAATATTCGGAACTCCAGTGTAACTAAATGCTCCTCAAGCTTCACCAGCAGGTGAGCAAGGTCCCATTGTATTTGGTACTCACATCCCCACCAATTCTGTAAAAGTTTGCCAAGTTTCCCCTCCATCTCCTGCACCCTTTCACCAAAAGATATGCCTAAGAGTTCCCAAGAGACATCTAACATAGGCCTGCATGTCAGCCCAGGCTTCTGGACTGAGCTTCTGCACTGTTGCCTTGATAGCTGAACCTGATCTCTGTCGCAGCACCCACCACTCTTTCTCAAGCCTTGACACCTTGGCAGGCTTTGGCAAAAAGAGGAGAGCTGTTCTTCCTTGGCATTATGTTCACTTAGCAGGGGTCCCACAGCAGGGTTGCTTGGACCCCAGAGTATCGTAGGGCTTAATAAGACCAGCCCTTTCATCTCACACGCTCTATCCTTTCTCTCACTGGTGCACACATGTCAGGCGTCTGAGTAGGGAGTGCTCAAATATTTGCACCAGCTTGAGTCAGAACCCCGACTTCCCAGGTCTGTTACCGAGCCTGGTCCACACTTCAGGGTCTTTTCCTCATGGTCTGGTCTTTTTCAGGTGCCTACCTTTCCTCCCTGCAAACTGCCTTGAGTTGCTTCCCCTTCTCCCTTCCTTCCTGGTCTGTCAGAGGCATCTTGTCTGTGTGCATATTTGAACCCCATCAGTACACAGAAATCATGTATTTCCTTGAGGGCCCCTCAGACCCCAGGTACAAACATTGAAGTAAATAACAGCAGGGATGGGGGTTCTGCCTCACTTCCCCTGCCAGCCATGTGCAGACCTTGTTTCAGTCCAACTGAGACTTTAGCGAATGCTTCATTCTGGTTTCTGAATGGCTTCCCAGCGTTTGTCGCTGTGTTCACAGGGCCACCGGGGTTGGCTGAGTCAGAATACCAGCCACGTGGCATGTCTCATGGGGCAAGAGCTGTGTGCCCATGGGAGCCCAGAGAAGGAGCACACTGAGGACCAACACCAGGTAGGACTTGCCCAAACAGGAGTCTAAATAAGATGGCCAAAAGAGGGTTGCAAATCTAGTAGTTTAGACGTGGTGCCAAGATAAGGTCAGATTCCGAGCATGTTTAGATCAAGTAAATGGTGTTTGAGGGTGGCTGTCCTAACCACCTGCAGTTGTTCACTGCTCGCCTATATAGGCCAGATTGTGTCTGCCAGGGAGATGGACCAGGCTGGCTTGAAGGACCAGGGCAGATTACATGCCCCAGACAGGTGTTATACAGTGGTTAAAGCTCCTGCTTGTGTTTAAAGGATTATTTACAAAATGTAAAAAGACTCAAAGACTTTAATTCCTTTGTAATGCTGGGATTAAAATCTCAACTAACAATAGTCTAACTAGATGGGAAATGGGAAATCGCCTATGGAAATTTGGTTCTTTTGAATTCAAGCTGCATACACAGTAGATTATTTTCCCCCTATAAAATGAAAGTGTATGGCAATCTGGGTATTCTCTTACTGAAGTGAAGATAGTAGTAAACTAAATATTTTTTAGTGAGAGGATTGCTCTATATTCTGCTTTTTCTGCTGGTGTTCACTAGGGCTTCTAATACAAATGCAGTATCACCCTCAGCTCTTCTTATAATACCTGTTGCGTGCGATGATGTGGGTGCCTAGGGGAACAGGATAGGGGATCTCTTGTATTTCGGGGGATGCAGGCATGAGTGGATGACCCAAGGTCAAATAATGAGCTGAAGTTCATTATCTCTGTTTCCAGCTCTGCAGATGAACAGTGTCATCACAACTAACCAATTGATCAATTATTCATTCAGTCATTAAATGAGAAGCTACTGTGTACCCGTCCCTTTCCTTGGCCTTCTGGACAATTAGACATGATGCCTGTCTTCAAATTGCTCACACACCAGTTGGAGACACAAAAGTTACATGCAGTAAGCAACAATCCCTAAATGCTCAACAGCTCACCAAGCCTGAATGGAAAGGAAGAGACCTTGGTGTGGCCTGGAATGAAAGAGCAGCTTTAGGAAGGAGTGTCATAAAAGAGAGAACTTATTCCAGCAGTTTTTCTTCCTCTACACCTAGATGGTATTACATGTGTTGTTACCAGCCAGTGTTGGGTACCAGTGGCACTAATGCGGTCACTGAGGGGCCCTTGGTACCAGGGCTGGGAAAAGGGTGGGGAAAGCAAGACCTCTAGGCCCTTCAAGAATGAGCACCTCCCTAGATAATGTGCCTAGGCTGTCCCTCCCTGGCCTCCACCTGGTCCCAGTATGCTTTCTCTGCCTCTCTCTGTTTCATTCTCTGGCTCCATCTTTTTATTAGTGTTATTTTATCTCCCTCCTGGTTGTTTTTCTCCGTTCTTTCTCTTCTTTCTTTTTTTTTTTTTTCTTTTCCTTTTTACCAGTCTACTTCTAATACTCTTCCAGTGCCCCTCCATGATCCATTCCAGATGTTGCTGGATTCTTATGTAGACTGATGCTAGAGGACATGGGGTGGATGTAAACAATGTCTGCAACCTGCCTTAGCATTGTTATTTTTAATCCTGTGATAATAATAGTACTGATACATATTACAAGTCATATCTTTGGATGTAGTTTCTGAGAAAGTCCAAGTTGTTTTTATGAAAGAACACCCATATAAAGGAATGAGACGATCTAAGTTACATGAAGACATTAACTGCAACAAAACGAGGTTAATACATTTGATTTCTTAGCCAACTAATGCTTCTAAACATCTTCCCTTCAGAGCATAATCTCCTGGCTCATCTTATTCTCCACAGACCCCTCTCCACTGGAAGTCTAGCACCTAGAATAGAGTTGGATATACATGAGGTGCTTAATACATATTTGTCAAATTGAATATCCAGTTTTAGGAGTTTAAAGAGGGTTTTCAAATGGGGACAAGCCGAGACACAAATAATCTCAGGAATGAGATGAAACTATTTGGCCAATTGGAGATGAAGTTCACAATGGAAACTATGACAAGACTTAACATCCTCAAGTCCTGAAGTAATAATTAGCACACAAAGTTGGTCTGTTATGGACTTCGTGTTGTGCTCCCGGCAAAATTGATATGTTGAAATCCTAACCCCCAATGTGATGGCATTGGGAGGTGGAGCCTTTGGGAAGTCACTAGGTCACAAGGTTGAGGCCTCATGAATGGGATTAGTGGCCTCATATGAATGATCAGGAGAGAACTTGCTTTTTCCTTTTTCTGTTCTCTACTTTGTGAGGATACAGAGAGAAGACAGCTGTCTGCAAACCAGAAAGAGGGTCCTCACTGCACTTCTTATCTGCCAGTGAATCCTTGCTCTTGAACCTCCCAACCTGCAGAATCGCGAGAAATAAACGTTGGGTAATCCACCCAGTCTAGAGTAATTTGTTCTAGCAGACCAAGCTGACTAAGATATGGTCTCATCACGTAACTACTTTTAACCTTAGTCTTTCTATCTGTAAAGTAAGTGGGTTAGAGAAATCATTCTAGAAGATGTTTCTGCTTTAAAAAAATTCTTCTATTTCCTTTCCAATGTGAAGTTTGGGTGGTCCCATTGTAAATGACTCCATTTGATTTTGATTTTGAATTTACTGTCTTTTTTCCCACTTTCATCTCAGGTACTTAGGTCTGGTACGTGCTTTTGATCACAGCCTCAGAAAATAGAACAGTGTGTGGCATTGGGAGGTGGGGCCTTTGCTTAGGAGCTTTGAAAACAGAAGTAATTTTCTTATCCACATGTTCACAGTTTAAGCCTAAGTTCTTTAAGTTTTAGTCTGTATTACTATTGGTTTCAAACATTTAATGTATGGATTATTCCTTTGGTTCCTGCATTCCTGCTTCCATAGGCACATTGACTTGTTAAATAATGAAAATTAGCTGAACCGTGGCCTAAGAATCAGAGTCTTCAAGGGCTAAAAGAAAAATGTTGTTTGGTCACATCCCCACCCTGCTTTCTTCTGGACCCTCCGGGTAAGGTAGCTGGTATTTGGTTGACATGGTCCAGGTATTGAATAGATGTCCATGCTTTCCTTTTCTTCAAGAATGAGGAAGCTGTCTTCAGATGCCGAAGTCGGATTCTATATAAATAGCTGGGCTATCACATCTGAGCAACCTTGGAGGAACAGTGTTCACCCTTCCTTTAGTTTTCTGCTGATGTTATTCAACATTCTTTACCAAATTTGATCTCTTTCTTCTTCTCCATTTTGGCAGGTGCATTGGCTTTCTTTTCTAATCTAGAAATGGTGAATAGCGATGGTGGCTGCAAATACCAGAGAGGAGTCAGCGGAGGGGGTAGGGGTGGTCGGGGAGGCTATTCTTTGTCAAGGAATAAAACAGAAGCCTAACTGGGAGGCCATCAATGCACCCTCTGAGTGTGAGCAGCAGACGATTGCTTCAGATGATCTGGGAAGACAGTCCCTTTTAGAGTGGGAGTTGCAAACTGGCAGACCAACAGTGAAATTTAGCCACAAACGTAATCGTTTAGCCAGAAAAGTGGTTGGAATATATTTTACAAAGGTCCACAGGTCTTACCACCCCTAATGTCTTGTTCTGGACATGACACACACTCATACATATTGCCTGTCCCTTTGTGGGGAGTTTTCTTTTACAATCTAGAGTCTGCTCTCAGATAAAACTTCTCTCACCAAAAGAAGATCCACACCAACTCATCAGCTCACTTTTTCTCCATCTTTAGTTTAGGCCATATCAAAAACGTTGATAACCATGTCCGTAGACAGTAACTGCAAAAATTGCAAAATTTAATATCCAGATTCACTATTAGAAATTGGCTGACTCCATGTTTTAGAGCCTCTCGTTCAACTTTTCTCTGCCATGCTAGACACGTGACAAGCCAAACTCTCTCTGTGTCAGTCTTCATTCACTGTGCTGAGCTCTGTTGGAAGCCTCTGGGAGCTCAGTGTGCAAAGGAGATAAGCCAGGAGCATGATGCTTGTTTAATGGTTCTCTCTGCAGTGTCCGTGTATTCTTAGCTCCTTTTTTCTTGCCCATTTCCTTGGCCTTTTATCATAAATTCCCTGTGTTGTTTCTATACCACTCTTGGCAGGATTGCCCACTGTATTCCTTCATTAGCTTGGTTTTATAAGGGAAAGGACGCTAGATGCCTTAGTCTGTTTGGGCTGCTATAAAAATACCTTAGACTGTGTCATTTATAAACAGAAATTTCTTGCTCACAGAATTTTCTTGCTTCTGGAGGCTGGGAAGCCCAAGATCAAAGCACCAACACATCTGGTGTCTGGTGAGCTCTCATTCTCTACTTCATAGATGGCACCTTCTTGCTGTGTCTTCCCATGGCAAAAGGGGCAAACAAGCTCCCTCAGGCTTCTTTCACAAAGTTACTTAATACCACTCATAAAGGTGGAGCCCTTGTGACCTAATTATCTCCTAAGAGTCCCTACCTCTTAACACTACTGAACGGAGGATTAGTTTTTAACATATGAATTTTGGAGGGACACGAACATTCAGCCCACAGTACCAGTACCAGGGTACTATTTGGTGTTTTCTCTCTGCCAGCATTTTGATATTCACATATCCTGGAGCAACACTTTTTTTTTTTTTTTTTTTTTTTTTGAGACAGAGTCTCTCTCTGTCACCCAGGCTGGAGTGCAGTGGTGCAATCTTGGCTTACTGCAACCTCCGCCTCCCAGGTTCAAGTGATTCTTCTGCCTCGGCCTCCTGAGTAGCTGGGATTACAGGCATGTACCACCACACTGTGCCCAGTTAATTTGTTGTATATTTAGTAGAGATGAGGTTTCACCATGTTGGCCAGGCTGGTCTTGAACTCCTGGCCTCAAGTGATCTGCCCACCTCGGCCTCCCAAAGTGCTGGGATCACAGGCATGAGACATCTCACCTGACCGAGCGTCACATTTTAATAATTTCATGTAGCACCCTTTGGCCAAGCAGCTGTTCTCTCTTTCTGGCCCCTAGTTCATCACTTTACAGAATTCCATGGTGTCAAATGTCTCTGATGTCAGAGATTTGCCTACCCCAAAGAGCATTTTCTCCTCTTCATTTCTGTATAAGAATCTAGGAACCTCTAACACTTGGAAGGTTAAAGGGAAGGCCATTTGATTATCTCTAGGATAGCACAGAAGTGAGTCCTACTGGGTGGACTGGGTAGGGGGTTGGGTTTTAAGACCTGTTCAGTCTTTTCTAGTTTTTTTCAATTTTATTTTAATGCAATAAGTTCACTGGGAAGTGTTCTCAGGGTCAACATTGTTGAGGAAGTAAGTAAAGCAGGACTGAGCAGAGGGAGATGTTGGACTGCAATGCAGCATGGCATTTTTTGTTTGTTTTGGTTTGGTTTTTTCCCCATGTCTTACAGGGGTACTCTGGAGCTGGAATGGATTTTCAGAGATGTCCTGAATCAGGGCAAGGGGACTAGGTCTTTATAACCCACACACACCAGTAAGTCAATGCAGGATTCCCTCAGGAAAGGGGTGTGACTTCAATCATATTTCAGTTCTTAGATTCTGCACATGTGTTAAAGGATGTGTTTGACCATTTGTATAAAGCAATCTGCATATATATACAAAATCCTCAGAATCTGATGCCTCACTAAGGTATTCTACAATTATTGCCTTGAAAATATTGTCTGTGAATGATGTGGGTAACCACAATTATTAGTAACAGAGTATTTGCTTCAGCTAGAAGGAAGGCACAAAGAAAAACATAGCATGCCAGGAGGCAAGAGTGGATACCACAGAGGATGACAGAGGGGATGTGTATGGAGAAGGAGACCTCACCCTCCAATGAACCTCTCAGAATGGAACCTGCTCAGTGTCTGCCTTGGGCATGAAGCAAGCCTTGTTTTATCTTTAGCTTCTGCTAGAGGAGTCTGAGTATTTTCTCAGCTTACCTTTTCCAATATCTCAGGCTGTTCACTCCGGGTACCTCACTTGAGGATTTGACCTTTTCTCCTTCTTTGTGATGGTTGTTTTGAGTTTACAAGGAATCAAATATTTTGTGAGCATCCTGGGGTTTGACTGCTCAGGGAGGAGCCAGAGACAGCACAAGCCAGTTTCCCACTTTTCAGGCTCACTGAGTGATTTGCAGAATGGAGGGGGCTTCTAACACATGGAGTGTGAATTGTGTGCATAAGCAACTTGAAACCCAGGCAACCTTCAGCTCAGGGTTTCCTGTGAATCAGCTGGGTTTTCTGGCATAGCAGTGAGCAAATGGCATTAATGAGGTAGGCATAAGATGATGCCAAAGAGGCTCGTCCATTCAGTAGGAGTTGGGCATAGCAGTGGTGGAGAAACAATAAACGAGGGGGCTGTTTTATCCCCTTCCCCTCCTTTTTTTTTTTCACAGTAGCAACGTTTTGGCTGATTAAAGTACTTTTCATGGTTCCGGGAGGGAAATGCCTTTTGTACTACACACTAGAACGTCAGTTCTCATTACAGAACCCTGGCTGTTCAAATGCTATCTGAATCTCCCCAAGGCCTCCTTGGGGAGGCTGTAGGCAGAAATTTCAAGGAGCTTATGCCAATTATTTTCTTTCTATCTACATATTGATGGCTCACCCACAGTAATCATGTGAGTCAGGTGCTATGAACACAGTTTCCTTTAGTTCATTCATGACTTTTAAGACAGATATCTAAGTTTTTTTTTTTTTTTTTAACACTTTTTCCCCCTTAGCCTCTGCAACTGTCGTTTGTGTTGTCTACTTGAGAATTATATGGCAGATCAGGGGGAGAAGTGACTGAGAGTTTTTGGGGGGGTGGGGAGGAGAGATAATTATTGGGGCATTATTTATGCTAATACCTGAGTTAGTCACGGACATATAACAGAAACATAATCTGAGGCCTCAGTGGTGGGAGCAGGTGTCAAACTCTGGACTGCATTGCTTAAAAAGTCTATAATTTAGGGTCCTTTTGTTGTAAGTTACAGATTTTACTGTGGCAATTCACAAGGGAAAAGAGGAGTTAATTGAAGTCATTTAGCAAAAGCCAACGCTGAAAATCAAGTATCAGAAAGTACTGGAACTAGATAATTTAAGTAGCAGGAAGTAATAGTCTCTTTAGGGAGGTACCAGTGTTTCACGTCATCTTCAATTTCTTTCCTTTTCCTGTTCAAGGTTAAAATTCCTATGCGAATCTGACCCAGCTTGGGCCTCATTCCAACCTCTTGTCTAGATAAGAGTGCAGAGCCTTAACTGACGGTGCCTTTGACTGCTTGCCACAAGGGAAGATCCAAAGTGTGGCAGAGAGTGACCAGGTTCCAGACAGGCAAAATCAGCAGATGTCCATTCGCAAGCTGAAAGAGCTCCAGGTGCCCTAGAAAGGCACATCGATGCCCCAACCTTACACTGTTCCTTGTTAGTGCAGAGTGGTGGGACAGCCTCTCTGTCCCTTTCCCCGGTGCTCCGGGATGGATTCCATGTTGCCTCCTTTGGAAGAAAGATGAATTACAGTTAGCCTTCTTGGTAAAGTGATCACAAAAACCAATCCAGTTTAGCAGATTCAATTTCAGTTTGAGAGGAGAGGCTAGGGAACAGGGTTGGCAAAGACTCTGTCTCCCCAGGTTTCAGAGATTTGTCTTGAGTGGCTGTGAATGCTGAAAGGGAAGGTGATGATTCTCTAAAACCCTTGTTCTCAGGTCCTCTGATGGCAGCCATTCCTTCAACTGCTCGGATAGGCTCCTATCAAGTCCTAGCAGGCCTCGTGTATTATTTATTTGATTTTTAAGAAATGGTGCCATTTACTTTTAAGGAGCCTCTGGGAATGAGCATAATTAAGCATAGATTAAAATGTCTGAAAGACTAAAAACCACCATAGCGATACAGTGAAACGAACACAAGAAGCTTAAAAACAGCCTCACATTGTCATTCGATCACAGCATCCCAATTAAGAATGATACCTAAAAATCAAGCCTTACTGGAGATGGTCAAACTGAGATTTCAGCTTTTGGATTTTACTGTGATTCTAATGATTTGGAAAGATTAACGTGGGACATAGTTCATCTACACCATCAATGGAGGCACAAAGAGCATCAGTCAGATTTGAAGGAGGAGCAGATGAAGGAGGAAAGAAAGAAGAGAAAGGAAGAAGAGGAGAGGAGGAAGAGAAGAAGTCACGGGTGGTAAAAGAGGAGGAGAAGGACCCACTGAAACTCCTAAAAAAACACTGCAGGGGATTCTGGTGCCCACCAATGTCTAGGCTTTTCCTACAAGCCAAGTAATGTTCTGGGTAAGACAGACAAACTGTCAAGTGTGGAGACATTAAACAAACAGTTAAGATATTTATATAGAGTGATAACTGCTATGAAGGAAATTGTGTTTAGGACAGAGTTGCTGGGTGGCTACTCAAAGTTGGGTGCTCAGGGGACTTCTCTCTGACAAGATGAAGTCAGTGGAGAGAAGAAAGCAGCCTTGGGAAGATGGGGGAGGAATTTTCCAGTAGAAGGAGGAGTGGTTGCAGGGGCCAGGAAATGAGGCAGGATGACGTCCAGGTTGGCCTTTCCTGGAGCATGTGGGGAGAGGAGCAGGAGATAAATAAGTCAGGTGAGTAGCAGTGGGGTAGGCAGGGCCAACACTGAGAAGATGAAGTCATTTCACACCCTTTCTGGGGGCCTACTTTTAGGTAACTCTATCAGTTAGGTGCTTTGGGCTGGAAGTAACAGAAAATCCTAACTGGTGGTAGACTAATCATATAAATTAATCTTTTAAAATCTAACAATAAGTTTGGAAGTCAGCAGTTCCAGGTATGGTGGAGCAGCTCAATGACATCAAGTTCCTGGGACTTTTCACATTTTTATCCTTAATATCTCAGAGGCGATTTCCCTCATAATTTCGAGAAAGATGCTTCAGCTCTAAACTCTGTGTCCTCATGTGGCAGTGGGTCAAACAGAAAAGAGAATGCAAAAAGCATGTTCCTTGTAGAGCTCTTTCCTTTTATCCAAGAGGAAAATCATCCCCTGCTGTCCCCCAGCAGATTTCCTCTTAACACTTCTCTGCACAGACTGACTATGTGCATACCCCAGACTGGGAGGGTCTAAGAAGGGGTGATCTCAGGGAAGGCCCTATCTGTGCCCAGCATGGGCAGCTGTCCACAGGGGTTATTTGAGAAATGTTTGCCCACATTATCTTAGGAAACTCATGGAGTAACTGAAGTAGGGAGGATGTTCTGGAGGAGGCTGTTGTTTCAGGTTCGTGTGGAGGAATAGGGCCAGAGTGGTCTTGGCTGGGCTTTGCTGGAGTGGGAGGAGGGGGCTGCTGGCATGCTGTGGAGGACACAGCCCACCAAGCTGTTCTTGGAGTGTAAGATGGAACAGAGGGGAGGGTGAGCTAAGGGTAACAGGTGCAGGCTCTGGAGAGACCCCAGGGGTGCAGGGCCACTCATTAGTCTTGCACTGTCCTGGGCTTCATCATCTATAAAATGGGAGTGACAGTAGTGCCTGTTTCAAAGGGTCTTTTGACAAATACACATTTTATACATGTAAAAGCACACAGAGCAGTAGTGGCATAAAGCAACCAGTCAATAAAGACTGGCTATTATTTTATTGTTCTTCTGCACCATCCACCTCTTCCCATGTCAGATTATCCCAGTTTGTTGCAGATTTTACACTTTCTTTACAGATCACAAAGAATCTTCATGTGTGCCAATTCACTGGCCACTTGGTCTCTCTACCCTCTTGATGATATCTGTGGTCATAGCATGAGAAATCCCTTGGTGCTACCAGACCCATAGTGGGTAGAAGTCTCACAGGAGCCTTTGTGAAGGCCCAGCCCTGTTTCTTTCAAGGGACAGCTCACCCAAGGGGAGTGTTTTGAGAGTTTGGATGAGAGTGGTCTTGGAGGTGCCTCAGTTAGAACCAGGAAGTGCAGCAGCAGTTTCTTTGAAGCTCACGAGGTCAGGGTGTTCTTGGCATTGCCTCAGTTTCTTCTCACTGTGCCTGGGGGGCTAGGGAGAGGGTAGAGGTGATGAGAGGAGAAGCACAACCTTTTGATTCTTTCCTTGCTGCTGAGAAGCTTTCACTCCCTCCGGAGGCTGGGCATCTGTGGGAGAGCTGGACTGTTTTATAGCAAGGATTTTTTTTTCCCCTTCTCTTTTTTTCTTTTCCCATCAACACTTGTCAGGGATTCAAGGCAAAAAGCCTGGCAAAGGCCTGGGCTTCTGCACCAGCGCAGGCAAAAGATGAGTCTAAACAGGGAACAGAGCGAGGCATTGTTCCAACACTGCAGAGTGGGAAAAGTAGGTCAGGGAAGAAAATGCAGGTTTGACAGAGCTGGGAATTGAACTTGTCACCTCAGAGCCCATTGGTGTAGAAAGTGAACAGCCAGCAAGGGACCAGGGAGGAACTGAAGTCTGCTGCCCGGGCAGGGGCAGACACACGCTGTGAAAAGCCGCCTGCATGACGGTCACTGCCCACTTCACATCATGGCCGAGCTGCCATCGTCCCCCTCCCCCATACCCTGGGAAACTACACCAAGTGATCATTCTAGACAGCAAGAGCAGCTGAGGCTCTCTCCGGAGAGTGTGCCAGGCGGCAGCTTCCCAGCCACCAGCTGCATTTGCGGGACTGGGATTTGAGACCACCGCTCCCCACCGCCCCCCCCAGAGAGGAGGCTCTAATTACAATCAACATCACCTTCTAGGAAACTTCTTGCGCGAATGGCTACCAGCAGAGAAAAGCTTTCTCCTCATCACCCTCCTGGTTAGTACCGTGGCTAGGGGTGCCAGACGTCCCCGAGGCTTGGTAACTCTCCCACTGTCTCTGAGTCCAGGCACTGAGCGATTTTGAACGAAGAGTGCTTTTGTCAATGCTAAGGAAGTTTCAGATTGGAAGCAGCTCCAAAGTCTTTGCTCTGATAGAGGCCTCCTCCTCCCTGCAGGTTTCAAACATGCTTCAGTAACAAGAGACTTTGAATTGGTGATTTCAGGCCTGCCTGCCACACCTTGGCCACCAAGAAATGAAAGTTTATTAGACACTTGAATCTGAAAGATATGCATAGCCACAAAGACCGCAAACTTCTGTGCCTACCACTTCTCCCTGGACTTCATTCTGTAATTAGTGACTTGTTTTCCCTCTTTGTGAAATGGGGATAGCATTGGGAATAACACCACTTCTTTGTAATGGAAAGATTATCTGACTGGATGCAAAGACTCAAACTCCATTTCTGCTTAGTTCACTTACCAAAATTTGTCACCTCCAGATGCCTCAGCTATAAAATGAGGACAGAGTGTCCTATAGAGCAGAGTTGTAAGAATTCAACCACAGATAAATGAGTTGGATACATGGAAGCACTTTTCCCAGGCCTGGCACCTACAGGAAGCTGAATCCAATCCAGGAAGCTACTCCCTTCCTTCCTCCTTGTTGATAATGCTGAAAGAATTTCTGGCGGGAGTATTGGGAATAGATATACTAGGGCTGGCTCTAAACAAACAAGCAAACAAACAAAGGGAGCAGAGAATAGGATCTGTCTGGTCACCTTGTCTTGCACATGTGGCTATTTAAATAAAAATTAATTAAAATTCAATAAAATTAAAAATGCAGATTCTCGGTCATGTAGCTAAAAGTTAATCATTCAATGGCCACATATGAGTAGTGGCTATCATATTGGACAACACAGAGACAGGCCATTTCCATTATTCCAGAAAGTTCTGTGGGACAGTGCTGAGAGCATTCTTACAGAAATGAGCCTCACCCTACTTATGAGAACAAGCTTCTTAAAGCAAAACCCAGATTTCCTTTCACCTCAGAGTGCATTGTCTTCTTTTAAAGACGTCGCCTTTAAGACACACAGTATTTATTTCATAGCCTAACCAAGAAAACCATACTATGTACCCAGGCGTGTTCATATCCCCCTTTCAGCTGGTCTTGTACATGTGTCTTCTGACCACCTTCTACTTCCCCTGCCAAGCGGGTCAGAGGAAGACCCTGCGAATACAATGTGGGTGCAAATTGGGCTTTCCTATTTCATAGACCTTGCTCCCCTGGATGGCTTTATGCCTAACATAAAGGGAGAAGGATACCACCACATTCTGTAATTGTATTGTGGAATATGAGGCGACTTTAAAACAGAGAAGAGCGCCTACTCTGCCGGCCTTCTAAGAGCTGGGTCAGAAAAGAGTTTTTATTTTCTTGGTGCAATGAAGGAGGCAGTTTTTATTATTGGGGGTAATATAAGGAAATTGGGGAAAAGACTTTTTAAAGAAAAATTAGTGTTGTGAAAAGGAAAAGAGGGACATTTCCAAAATCCCAAGTCACCTTAGCCTCTGGCAGGCAATATTAGTGAAAGGACATCCGTGATCATTTTACATGGGTGTGGCTAAAGCCCCAAGCACCGGTCACTGTGGGCTTCCACATGACACCCCTTCCTGCAGGGCAGTGAGCTCACACTTACTCAATCGCTCTCACTTTCCGTGATTCAAATAGAGCAGAAGTTTCCAGGAGGGATTAAAATGCACACCTGAATGACTCCAGCCCACTCCAGCCCAGAGACAAGCAAAGTCGGTGTGATGGGGGCGGGGAGGCATGAAATAAGTCAAGGTTAATTCAGCGTGTGAGGAAAAGTTTGAATTATTCATTTTCTGACCCTGTACCGGGTACTTTTTACTGCGGTCTGTTATAGTCTCTTTGGAGGCAGAGTAGTCACACATGTGTCTCAGCCATCTTTTAAATATACGCTTTGTCTTTTAGTTTTAAGCAAAGGGGTTGCGAACATAGGACTCTGGTGCCAACAGCAGCCTGGGAGATGCCTTTTAGGAGCACCCAAATGTGGCACAGCTGAGAGGAGGGCGGGAGCAGCCACTTAGCACTTCCATCCCATTTGGGCTAAGTGATTGGGCAGGAGGAGAGGAGAGATTAAAAGCAAGAAGTGAGAAAAGCATCTAAGGGTTTGGAGGAGGGCAGGAAGGAGGAGGAAGTTTCATAGAAGAGGCGTGATTTGGTTTCCTTAAGTCATCAGAGCTCTTTCTTTGTCTTTAAATGACATTTCCAATTGGAAATTCATCTGAACAAGAGAAAAAGAGACAAAGCTCTATTGATTTAAAGAGGCAGGGAACATCATAGAAAGATTCTAGTACCTATTAAAAGAAATCAGAACCGTGGACCTTGACTAGGTTGTTCTTGTATATTAGAGGCTATTTCTCACCTCTCATCCCACTGTGAAGTGAGTATCACAAAATATGCCAAGCAGTTTCTGGATCTCAGGCTGCTTTGGCTGGCATTTTATTTAGCTTGTGACATTCTTGGCTGTTCTTATTCTGGTGGGCATCAACACTGCCCAAATCTGCTGGATTGAAATTCATGTTCAGAATACTCCTTTGTTCTAATAACTATTCCATGGCCATCATCCCTGACCAGGTTGAAATAGTGGAGTGTGTATATTCCAGTGCTGCATCTCTGCATTTGTGAGGGGGGAAGCCTCACAAAGAGTTGTGGCCATGTTTACAGCAGGCTGCCATGCAAGGCTAGTGGTAAACCTTTCAGATACAGGAACTGAGACGTATCCATGCAGAAAATGTGCTTGGTGGTTCTAGAATGTAAGCTTATGTTTCTGGTTGAATCTTACTCAGAAACCACGTAAAGTAGAGGTCACAGCCGGGTGCGGTGGCTCATGCCTGTAATCCCAGCACTTTGGGAGGCAAAGATGGGCGGATCACGAGGTCAGGAGATCAAGACCATCCTGGCCAACACGGTGAAACCCTGTCTCTACTAAATATACAAAAATTAGCTGGGCGTGGTGGTGTGTGCCTGTAGTTGTAGTCCCAGCTACTCGGGAGGCTGAGGCAGGAGAATCGCTTGAACCCGGGAGGCAGAGCTTGCAGTGAGCCAATATTGTGCTACTGCACTCTAGCCTGGGGACAGAGAAAGACTGTCTCAAAAAAAAAAAAAAAAAAAAAGAGAGGTCACAAACTCAAATACCTACAGAGGCCCAGGTAGATGTCAATGACTGAAGTAAATGAGTGAAGTGGGATGGGAGTAAGGTAATGGGAAGCATGAGGGATGGGGGCTAAGTGGAGAGCATACAGCCAATTCAAGAGAAAAACTGGGACTCAGCTCTAGTAGATTTGTGTCATGCAGGGCTGGGTTTTGGAGATAATCTAGAAATTCACATTTTTGTGAAATCTCTTAATGTTTTAAAATATTGGCCCAACATAGATGGTCTGGCCAGGCACAAAGCAGCCATGAGCCAGATTCAACCAGTGGGACACCAGTCTACAAACCATGATTTGGAAACCTCTCTGACAAGGCTGGTTCTAATGCAGTGATTTGCAAAAGTAATCAGTTTCATGGCTTCCCTGATCCTGAAATGCCCCCTTAATGGCACTAGTATCAAACAAGGCCAGGGGGCTGAGACTGTAAGCTGCTTTCATGTGCAGCCATTTTGCTAAGTGGCTCTTACCAGCTGTAGGCTGTAGAGTTCCTCACCCTGTTCCAAGCATGGTCTGGTCCTTCTTGGGGATTGGAAATTGTGCTCTCACTCCTCTTCCAGCTAATTGCTTTAATGCATCCTGAATGTATCTAGGCTGCCGCCCCTAACCACTGGGTCATCATTTATTCACAGGCCTGAAGTCCCTTAAGCAGCCTCCTGCTGGCCCTCACGCTGCAGGGGATTAATGTAGTCTGGTTGGTGAGTCAAAAAGAAAGATGACATCATTTTCATGTCAGGAATGAGGATGTGTGTTTATGTATGTACGGGTTATAAAGTGCAAAGACAGCAAAACCGAGGCTACTTCTCTTATAAAGTAGCACAATAGCCCCCTCCCTCTTTGTCTTTTGCTTTCAATCCAATCTGGCTTCTCCCAAGTGAGTTATTAATATGGGACACAGCCTGACTTCTTCCCTTCTGTCTCCTCATATAAATCCAACTAATTAATTTATTTTAACAAGAGGAATCTTTTTCTATCTACATCTCCGTCGTTCAAGCTCAGTTTCTCTGAATTCAAATCCAAGATACATAGCTACTTCAATAATTACACTTTGAACTTTATCTCTGAGGCTCAGTGTGCAAAGATCTCTTATTTTGCATCATCAGATCCACTGTCATAAGCTAGGAGAAAAGGAAGTCTTAAGTAAAAGGGTTATCAAATGAGAAGAAGAGTTAGAGAGGGCAGGTAAAGACCAGATTCATATTCTGTCTGGTTCAATTAATGAAGGGAAAATGGAAAGAATACTGCATGTGCTGGAAACTGGACAACCTAAAGAGATTTACACATTTTTTTTTAAAGCTCCACTACTTTGAGTTCACTCAATACCACAGAATGGTGGCATCAAAGTGCCTCCTCCTGAACAATTACTTGGTTAAATCTTGTGTCTTCTTTAAATATGTGAAAGGAAAACTCTACCAAAATATGCCATTTGTTGCCAGTTAGCCCAATAAGAAACCTCCCCACCCTTCCAAAAAGAAAGCTGAAGCAAACGGGGCTGTACTGGTTTCAGGGATGCTCTCTCGTAAAACAGTGTCAGCATGCCACAAGCTGAAGGAAAGGTGGATCCTACAGAGGAAATTCAGGTCAGAACTGACAAAGGTGAGATACGGGAAAAGCAAGAATAAACTAGAGATCTCCTTGTGTTCCTCCCAGCTGCAGGAATGCATGCGAATGATTCCCCATGTGAATAAGCACTGGTGGAACTTCCCAGATCATTCCTTAGAGCTCCTTTAATTCTTTCCTTGGTGCTGCAAGGGGTTTTTCTTTTTGTGGAGAGTGTCAATGCTTGTCTTTCAAAAGCACCACCGCCACCCCCGCCACCCCCCAAGAAAAAGTAAAAAGAGGATTTGCAAAACCAAGTGCCATGCTGCCCATTTGCACACGCATGCAGAAAGGAGTCAGGAACTGCTAATGAACGTACCAACTGTGTATGGAAAATCAGCCAAGCTCAGGCTTTGGGCTTTCGTTTCTCTGCTGAGATTCTGACTCTAGACTGCCTGTGAGAAACATGAGCATGGCTTCAACCACAATGTGAACAGAGAGCAAGGCTAACAAAGGTGAGGTTCTCCTGGAATATGAGTTAAAAACGAGCCCTGTCTTGGAGCAAGCCAGTTATATCCCATTATTATTTCCTGACTTGGTCTGGTAGCATCTTAAAACAAAAGCAAAACTTTCTCCTTCTTATTAGGACCTGCGACCTTTTAAATCTTGCTTTCCAAGATTTAAGAACTGGCAAGTATGGTTAACTTTTAGAATATGTTTTCTATTCTTTCCTCACTTCCTCTCTCCTCCCTCCCTTCTTTCCCCTTTTTCTCCCTTCTTTTTAATACAATAAACTACCTAGCTATTTTTGACTGAAATGGATCAAAATCCCACTGTGTATGAATTTAGGGATGAGTGCAATCTTGAGTGTGTCTAGAGACATGTGCGTGTGTGAAGTAAAAGAACTGCACCCTTTGTTCAGCTTTTCTGTGCATTCATGTCTATCATAATAATAATAGCTACTATTTATTGAGCATTCAGCATGCACTGAGCATTGTGCTATGAGCTCTGCATATATTACCTCATTTAATGCAATTATTAAAACTGAAGAAAAGTGGAACATCTCCTTTCTGTATTCCAGTAATTCTTCATTAATAGATTCCTTCATAGATATGCCGCTATACCTAGCCCGAGCCCAAATGATGACTACTGCCAAGGATAAGGTTGTTTCAGTGTGTAAATATTATTTGTGTTCTAGAGGCAAGTGGGAGATGTCGTCTTCAAAACAGTAAATCTGTGCTCACTTTCTGGAAGTTTGCTCTCAAGGGACTTGAATGTCTTAAAGTGAATTAAATTATTTGCTTCCAAAGCTTGGTTTTGGGCAAGCTATTCAATCTCTTGTGTGTGAATTTCCTCAACTGTAAAATGAGACTTAATGGGTACATATGATGGGCTTAGAACAGTACATGGCATATTAATTGCTCAGTGAATGTTAGCTATTATCATTGTTAAATTATCACAACACTCTGAAGAAGGCATTATCATCCCCATTTTACAGATGAGGAAACTGAGGCAAAAAAGAATTCAATAAGTTGCCCAAGGTCACATAGCAGTCAGTGAGGGAGGTGATGATTCTCACCCTAAGTTACTCTTAGTTCAGAATCTACAAGTAAAATATGATTTTACCTCTTGTTATAGAAAGTGATGTGTGGTCATGGCTATATAGACAACTTCTTTCTCCTATAGGAAACCTGAGCTATAAAGCAGACATAAAATGTCCTGAAGACTGGAAACGTGTCACATGAGAAGCATTTTCGATCCCTCTGGTAGGGAAGGAGTGCTTAATTACCATGTGCCACTGCTGTTAACCTTTGCAAATAAGTCTAATTATCACAGATTAATGAACAGAGCTTAGGCACATCTAAAGGGGCTTTGCTGAGGGGTTTTCATTTCTGCATTTCATTATCTCCATAAACGCTGTTGTTCCCCATACACACGGTTATGGGACTTTTATTATTTTTTTAGCTGCGCTCTGTGAAATACCAACAACAGAGCCTGCGAAATAGCTCAGGGCAGGGATTGCTTTCCAGGAAATCTTTAGGAAGCCTGTAAGTTGGGTGGCTGCTGCTTCACTGTTTACTGATGAATCATGCCACATTGGTTTATAGGGAATAAAGCCTTAGACAGTCGCCAAGGAAACAGGCTGAGATTTTGGAAATATCTGAAACCACAGAGAAATTTCCAGAAAAAAATCAATGTCTTAGTCAAGAGTCAGGTGAACCTTATCTGCATCAGGGTGAGTAAGAACAATGCAAATACAGCTTAAAAGAGCCATTCCTGTCTGTACCATGACTTAAAACCACACATACCATGTTGTGATTCTCAGAAAATGTTCTCTATGAATAGAAACCATGTTTGCTATACTCATCCTGGAAAGTGGCCATCATGCTGGTCCTTAGAGCAGGCTGTGCCTGGGAGCCATCTTTGAATATCCTGTGAGCTCAGAGGGAGATACATACCTCTAGTGAGGATCCTGGAAACCTCCGTGTGACATTGTGGCAAGAGAGCAAGCTGGTAGTTAGCAAAAGCCTTCTGTCATACAGAGGCTGGGACCTGAGGAAGATCCTTGGCACAATCTACCAGACACGTTTCATTAATAAATGATTAGATTTGCAAATCTTGTCAGTGGAGATTGCTATCACAGAATTAATGAAATAAATAATGAGACATTTCCAGTGTTTCTGGCTGGCTTTCAGAGCAGAGTAGATCTCTGCCTTTGTTGCAATTTATGGCTGTCTCTTTGATCAACTCCTGGGGAGTTCAAGGAATGATTTTCCTGCTTCCAACACACGCCTTCGGCTTTTAGTTTTGCCTTTTTTTTTTTTTTAACTTGACTTTTCATATCATTTTGAGCTTCAAACACAAAGGTTCCCCAGGATAATTTCAGATAAAGAAACCCAACAGAGTGAATAATCTGCAGTAAAGAAAATCTGAATTGTACTTTCAGAAACAACCCATTTGACACTGGGTTAGGGAAAGGGGTATGGGAGGGATTTTGCTCACAAATGAACACAAAAAACGTTCATGATTTTATTCGAATGTCTCCATTCTGCACAGCCTAAAGCTGAGAGCATTTCCTGATCCAGAAGCAAACCAAGATGCCACCCAGTGTGGATTACCCAGCAGGCAGACAAAGCATATGTTCAGGACATTAGCAATGCTGGGTAGCTGACATTTCTTTTGTTCAAAAAGAAGAAACAAGATTTTTCATATCTCAAAAAAAAAAAGTGTCAAAATAGTCATGGAGAAATCAGAATGTTATTGGAGAAATAAAAGCTCATTTTCTGACTTAGTATTATTTTAATTTGAATTACTATTAGGCACAAGAGGGAATGGAGCCCTAACATCTGTTCACTGTATGGGGCTTCTAAAACTCTTCATTTGCCTGGTAATACATGAAATTTCTTCCTTGACCCATTCTAGTCATAAGGCAATGTGGCCATTATCTGTAAGCCTGACATTTTGGGTAATCTTTCAGAGGAAATCATAATATTAACAATATAAATGGATTTTCAGTTCTCTCCCTCCGCATCCCCACACAGTATGTGAATAGGCACACATACAGACACACACTTACCATTTCTTGGAAATCAGTGAGTCCAAAAGTCATAGTCCTGATTGCTCCTGGACTTGACTTCTTGGGAGCTACCATTATGCTTATTGGGCAAGTTACAATGGAGCCAAGTTCAAATCTATCCAATTAAAAAGGTACCTTTGAGTATCTTTATCCTTTCTAATTTCATCCCGTGGCATAGCAATTCTACAGGCAAAACACTTCAGGCTTTGTCTCTTTACATGGTTTAGATTATTTCTTTGGGAACAAGATACTTTCCCAGTAGAAAAAGACTTGAAAAAGTAGTTAATTGTTAAGTCAAGGAAATAAAATTAATGCTACAATTATAAGGATCAGAACAAAACAAACAATAAAAACTCCCCTTTAGGTTTGAAGAGGGTTCATCAGGATCTGTCTACAAGGAGATAAATATTCTCGTCCTGTAGTTTTATGATACATTTTTTTACTTATCTCCCAGAATTAACTACTTCTCTAATGGGAGTTTAAACATTTGATTGGTTCTACTCTCCGAGATGAGAATTAGATTTTATTGTTATCAAATTATTACTCTATTTTTTTGATTCTAAGTTGCACAATTTTTTTCACATTCTATCAATTCTGAAATCACAAGGCATATCAAAATCACCATCAGCCAAGCAGCAGTCATGATGCATTGAAACTTTCAAAATGGGAGCCAGCTACTGCAAAGGAAAACTGTAGGCAACGGAAGCAGGGTATCACCAATGCTCTTAATGGCACAGAGCATGATGTTGGGTAGAAAAATGTAGATGTTGATGGCAGTGGGTCAGATAAACTGTACAAACCATGACATGCATAGCAAACTAAATATAAGGGGTTTTGATGCCAGCTAGTTCAGACTAATATGTTCCAAGATAAGACCACTGACGTCTCATTACAAGTTTCAACCTATCCCTGCCCAGCTCTCACTTACTACTAGGTTGGTGCAAAAGTAATCGTGGTTTTGCAATAATTAAAACCACGATTACTTTTGCACCAACTTAATAATTTCTGTCCCAAACAACCTTGTGACGACCCCCACACCTCATGGAACATGACTAGTACCTTTCCCTGACTCGCCTTTTGAGAATACTAAAACTCTTAAGGTGGTGCTTTCTTTTGCTCAGCAAGTTTAATAAACCCAGTTTTTCTGTGATCAGCAGTTTTCCCTGGTGGTTTTGGTACAGAGCTTTGATATCTCAAAAAACAAAACAAAAAAAAAAATTCAGTAGAATCAGCCTCTAATTCTAACAAGTTTTAGGAATAAATTATTTAACTGATATTTCTTTTTAATGTATACACAACAATAATATATGATTAAAAAATACATATCTAGTAAGTTTAAAAGAACTTTCACCAAAGCATAAAATAAGAAACTGCCAGTAAGAAAGCATTGTGTTATGGTTGATTGGCATAAATTTTTCTTAGTGATACATAAAATAATGATGTATCATACAATTGATAGCATTTTATATTTACTAAAATGCAGTAATAATGGCTAGCTAACTTGTTTCTGGACATTAATGATGAGCCATGCACTGTGCTAAATGCTTTACCTGAGCTGACTCATTTAGTTCTCAAAGCATTGTGAGGAGGTAAGTCCTACTGTTACCCTCATTTTGTAGACGAATAAACTAAGTGTGGAGTGTTGCCTTACATTACACACTAATGAATGGTGGAAGAGTTAGAGTTTGGATCCGGGTATTCTGACTCTGATAGGATAGGAGGGAAGAAATTGCATTTGTGGCAGTATCTGCTTAAAACCAGCAGAAAGCATTAATTAGAATGACAGTATTTGTACAAAGCATGCACTAAATTTTGGAATTGGGCTTTTAAGGGTAATATATTTACCAGTTGTTTGGTGTTCATGGCAGTGAAGTTGTTTCTCTTGAGTATTTAAGAAAAGATGCATTCTGAACCTAAAATATTTGCCAGCTTGTTTCTCCCAAAAGAGAGTCCCTAGGTGTTCAAAGCCATACATCAGGGTTAAAAAACAAGCAACCAAATAAAAACAAACCCAGCACTTGGGTCATCCATTTAAGTCACTGCTTGACAGCTGTTCTGGGAATGGCTGTTGCCACGGGTTACTGCAGGGCACTCAGCATCTCAGCCTTACCCATCACATCCAGCCTGGGCTCCCATCTCTCTGAAGAGATGACCCTTCCTTCCTTCCTTTTCCCACTCCACCCCCACATTTGTGGTTCATATTAGATTTTTTTTCCTTTTCAAGAGAAACAAAGTAATAAATATGCCAAAAATTCCCTAGATGTTGCGTAAGGTATTCTCTGCCTTTAATGCCTTTGTTGCCTCCTATTTTTCCTCATAGATCACAGCATCAGCACCACTTTTTCTATAAGTATCAACACACAGTTCCAACCTGTGGCCTTCCACAGGTGGGGTCACAATTGGGCATTGTCAAACAATGAGTGTAGCAATATAAACATCAAGCAATTAACATGTTCTTAATTGGATTTTTCAGATAGTAGCTATCACAGTGTATTTTCAGGACTTTCATTGTTTTTGTTCTTGTTTTTCTTTCTAAAATCTTTCCCTCTTATCTAATCAATGCATTTGCATATTCTTTTTGGCCAATAAATTTGACTAAGGTGCACTGATTTCCCTTCTACCACCTGCTTCCCTTTCTTCACACAGTGGGAGGTTCAGAAACCCATTAAGATCTCACTTCACCCCCACCCTTATGTTTTAGGAAAGGGGGTGACTAAGGGATAGCATCTCACTTAGGTAGTGTTACTCGTTAGAAACATACATGCAAAATACAAGCATTACATATCGTCTATAATGCTAGTTGTATTGAACATTTCTGATTCTCAAAATCTTCAAAATCATGAAATGTACTTGTCACCTATTACACTTTTCAAAAAAGATTATTTGTGGAAAGCATTTTGAGATTCCTGTAAGAAATGTAGCATATTATTATTCCTTTGTTTCAGGTGTTGGATAATGTTTAAGAGTTACAGCTTCCGCTGATGCTCTGAGTCAAATCAAATCTTGTCAAATCCACTGTTGGTTTTCTGACGTTTCATAAAAGGAATTTGTTCCCCATTACACTTCTTTTTCCTTTGCCTTTTCTTTCCATCACCTGCTCCCCAACCATTACTTTCTAGTCAGCACATGCCCCTTTTCTATGGTTTGCTTATAGATTATTAAGAAAAAAGATGTAAACTCACAGGGAGGATTAAGGTAGGCACAGCTGGTGTCAACAAAAACAGAGAGAGATGAAAGAGTATTGAGCGTGTCTGAATGGACAGCCCGTGGGGCTCTCTTGTGACCCATCCTTGACCTTTACCCTCCCAAACCATGCCCAAGGCAAGTAAACAGCTTTTCAAAAGAGACTACCTTCTGGGACTCTTCATACATTTTCATTTTAATTTCTTTGCAAAATGGACAAAAATAAATGTGCTTATGAAGAGAAATGCTACTGACAAAAGTTAAATTTGAAATGACATAGAATCACTGTGTTACCTATCACATCAAGGGTTCTAAATTGCTAATCAGTTTATTCCAAATGAAAAGAAAAGGAAATGTCTCCGATGAGTGTTTTAAACTTCTCTGCATCATTTAAAATGGTTACATGAGCCTTTGAAAATATTGCCTTGAGGCATTATGGTTGACTTAATTTCTTCTTTGTATTTTAAGGATTATCTGTTGTGAGCATGTATTACTTGTATAGTCAAAAAAGAGACTATTTTAACAAAAGTGAAATTATGGTATAAGTGTTTTAAATATGAAAATACCACCCAGTGAGTTATTTTTATAAATGACTGGGATAAAGAAAGCAGCTTCTTAAAGTTGAAGTATATAAGAATGTAGATAAACTGTCATATGCCCAAGAAATATTTTCTGATATAAAAGATGGATTAAAGATAGACTTAAATTTTTCTGCACTACAAGGTTAATATTATATCCCAAACTGAGTAACTCTCCTTTTGTATATCTCTCAGCCCAAATAGAGAAAGGAAAATTTTTTATCTGTATCTGTGGTTTGCAAGTTAGAAGCAATTTTTGTAATTAGTCATATACAACTGCATGAGAAGAAACACAAGACCCCAAAATAATTTGACTAATAAAATCTCAGTCTCGGCCGTGTGCAGTGGCTCACGCCTGTAATCCCAGCACTTTGGGAGGCCAAGGCGGGCGGATCACGGGGTCAGGAGATGGAGAACATCCTGGCTAACACGGTGAAACCCCGTCTCTACTAAAAATACAAAAAATTAGCCGGGCATGGTGGCAGGTGCCTGTAATCCCAGCTACTCGGGAAGCTGAGACAGGAGAATGGCGTGAACCCGGGAGGCGGAGCTTGCAGTGAGCTGAGATCGCGCCACTGGGCTCCAGCCTGGGCGACAGAGCGAGACTCTGTCTCAAAAGAAAAAAAAACAAAACTCAGTCTCTACTTGATAACAACTGGGACTTCTGGAACAGCACAGAACAGAATGACGTGTGGGCAGAAAGCTGTCATCAGCCCTTCATCTCATTTTCAGTGGCTTTTTTTTTTTTTTTTTGATCTGACAGTACCATTTTCTTTAAGATACCAGTTTATCTTTAATTAAGATAAATATTGGAAATATGGGTAAGATAATTAAAAATAGTTTTCAAAGTCAACACAGAGACGAGGAAAACAGTCGTACTCTCTGGTTATGTGAAAATGACTTCAGGCAATCATTTTATTTAGTATATACACATTGAAAGAGAAGATCTACCCAAACAAAACAATATAATTTCAGTTAAAGCAAACTGTTGAAAAATCTAATACAGAAATGTGTTGTAAGTGCTAGTTACACGACATACCAAATATCCAGCTTTTTACAGACTTGCAAATCAAATTGCTTTCTGGTTAGAGGAGCATTTAATACAGTGTGACCAGTTTAAAGTTAACATTTTGTATTCAGAATGATTAATGACACCATATTGTATTTCAATTACTACAAGATACTTCTCTGTAATAAACGATGGCAATAATATTCACATTAAGTCAATAAAAAGCATCTTCAAAGTGTGATGTATAAGTGCCATTATTATAGTATAAGTTGATCACATCATACAATGAATTATCAACAGTGTAACAGGAAATCTCTACACCAAAGCATATATTTTAATCTCTGTGTACAGGGATTTTGGCAGATCCCTGTCCATTAGTATTAATAGGAGTCAAGTAAAAATCCTCACATGCATTAGCTAGAGAACTGCTCCTTCTTCTCTCGACCTAACTACACTTCACTTGCTCCAAACTGCATTTTAGTAGGTTCAGTATGAAAAACCGCCTTATTTCCCAGGGCACCGAAGTCCAGAGGGAAATAAATGTGGCAAGTGACTTAACTATTTATGTTCTGGAAAACCAACACTTGAGGAAAACAAATGCCAAAGAATATTATTTATTTCCAAAAAGGGTCTGTCTACTTGAGAGAGGGAGTTTGGGTGCCTGGAACTTGGAGAAGTTTCTGGATGATAAATCCCCAGGGGATCACTGCTGTTTAATGGTTCTGAATGGTTCCTGGTTACAGTTACAGAAGGGAGGGTGTCAAGGAGATGGTCCAAGGAGCTCAGAAAAGGTGGCACACGGGAAAAAAGTAGGGAAGGTGGGTGGTTTCTGCTTCCCCTCTATCTGCTCTCTTGTCCCTCCCACATGGTTCCAGCTCACTTGGTCATCATGACAGAATGACTGGATGAGAAGCACAACATAGGATGTGCTGGGAGTGGGAGCCAAGGCCGCCGACCTAACAACTCCACAGAGCAGAGCTTCTAATTTGGAACTGCACCCTGCCTAGAGAGTGGCTGCAGGTGGGAGTATCAGATGAAAGATCAGGGCCAATGTCCAGGGACACTGATGTTTGCTGGGAAGGCTGTCCCCCACGTCACTGGCTAGTCATGTTGTCTGATCGTAGTTCTGTAGTTATGCGTAAGTATGATCTACAGACCAAAGGGAGGACAACATGATCTCTTTTTCTTCTTTACTTGTACTGTTTTAATAAAAAACTAGTCTTTTTTTTTTTTTTTTTTTTTTTTTTTGAGACGGAGTCTCATTCTGTCGCCCAGGCTGGAGTGCAGTGGCCGGATCTCAGCTCACTGCCAGCTCTGCCTCCCAGGTTCACGCCATTCTCCTGCCTCAGCCTCCCGAGTAGCTGACACTACAGGCGCCCACCACCTTACCCGGCTAGTTTTTTGTATTTTTTTAGTAGAGACGGGATTGCACCATTTTAGCCAGGATGGTCTAGATCTCCTGACCTCATGATCCGCCCGTCTCGGCCTCCCAAAGTGCTGGGATTACAGGCTTGAGCCACCGCACCCAGCCAAAAAACTAATTTTTAAAGATAATATTATCTCTTGCAGATCTCATGATACCACAGGTCCAGGTAATTGCTAGTGATATTGTGGAATCAAAATAACTTTTAAAATAAACTTAGATATACTCCCTAAATTGGTCAATTGGTCATTAGAAGAAAAATGAGTCATTGGTGTGAATGATCAATATCAGAATAAGAGGCCCAGTTTACTCCAATACAATCCAAAGTCATCAAGGAAGTATTCAATAAAACAGCAATATAAGATGAATATAGACTCCAGAATATAGTTAAATCAGATCCATGTCAAATTGAAATTTTCTTAGAAATCTAGGTTCCTTGCCAACTGTCCATGGCTTTGCATATGATTCTCTCTCTCTCTCTGTCTCTCTCTCTCTCTCTTTTTTTAGACAGGGCCTCACTCTGTCACCAGGCCAGAGTGCAGTTGTGCAATCATAGCTCACTGCAACCTCCTGGACTCAAGGGATCCTCCCACTTTAGCCTCCTGAGTAGCTGAGACTACAGGGACCTGTCACCATACCCAGCTAATTTTTATTTTGTATTTTATATTTTTAATATAATTTCAACTTTTATTTTAGATTTGGAGGTACATATGGAGGTTTGTTTCCTGGATACATTGTGTAATGCTGAGGTTTAGGGTACAATGGATCCCAAAACCCAGGTACTGAGCATAGTACCCAATAGTTCATTTTCATTTTTCAACCTTTTCTCCCTTTTCTCTCCCCTCTAGTGATCCCCAATGTTTATCATTGCCATCTTTAGGTCTGTAAGAACTCACTGTTTAGCTCCCATTTATAAGTGAGAGCATGTGGTATTTGATTTTCTGTACCTGTGTTGACTTGCTTAGGATTATGGCCTCTAGCTGCACCCAAGTTGCTGCAAAGGACACAGTTCATTCTTTTTTATGGCTGCGTAGTACTCCATGAATTATATATGTACAACATTTTCTTTAACCAATCCACCACTGATGGGCACCTAGGTTGATCCCACATCTTTGCTACTGTGAATAGTGCTGCAATAAATATATGAGTACATGTGTCTTTTTGGTAGAACAATTTATTTTCTTTTGGATATATACTCAGCAATGGGATTGCTGGGCCAAATGGTAGCTCTGTTTTAAGTTCTTTGAGAAATCTCCAAACTGCTTTCTACAGTGGCTGAACTAATTTACATTCCCACCAACACTGTATAAGCATTCCCTTTTTTCTGCAGCCTCCCAGCATCTGTTTTTTATTTTTTGTTTTTTATTTTTGCAGAGACAGGGTCTTACTATGTTGCCCAGGCTGATCTCAAACTCCTGATTTCAAGCCATCCTCCCATCTCAGCCTCCCAAAGTGGTGGGATTACAGCCTGCACCCAGCCTGGTGTTTTTTGACATGTTTAGAATAGCCATTCTGACTGGTGTGAAATGATATCTCATTGCGGTTTTGATTTGCATTTCTCTGATGATTAGCAATGTTGAGCATTTTTTCATGTTTCTTGGCCACTTGTATGTCTTCTTTTGAGAAATATCTGCTCAAGTCTTTTGCCCATTTTTTAAATGGGGTTCTTGACTTTGTCGATGCGTAGTTTGCAAATATTTCCTCCCGTTCTGTAAATTGTCTGTTTACTCTGTTAATAGTTTCTTTTGCCATGCAGAAGCTCTTTAGTTTAATTAGGTCCCACTTGTCAATTTTTATTTTCATTGAAATTACTTTTAAGGACTTTGTCATATATTATTTCCCAAGGCCAATGTCCAGAATGATGTCTCCTAGGTTTTCTTCTAGGATTCATGTAGTTTAAGGTCTTAGATTTAAATCTTTAGCTCATCTTCAGTTCATTTTTGTATATGGTGAAAGGTAGGGGTTCAAAAACTTCATTCTTCTGCATATGGCTAGCCAGCTATTCCAGCACCATTTATTGAATAGGGGTTCTTTTTCTCATTGTTTATTTTTGTCAACTTTGTCAAAGATCAGATGGCTATAGGTGTCCAGCTTTATTTCTGGGTTCTCTATTATGTGCCTTTGGTCTATGTGTCTGTTTTTGTGCCAAAACCATACTGTTTTGGTTACTGTAGCCTTATAGTGTAGTTTGAAGTCAGGTAATGTGATGTCTCTAGTTTTGTTCTTTTTGCTTAGGATTGTTTGGGCTATTTGGGCTCTCTTTTTTTTCCATATGAATTTTAGAATTTGTTTTTTATAATTCTGTGAAAAACGATGTTGGTAGCCTGATAGGAATAGCATTGAATCTGTAGATTGCTTTGGGAAGTATGGCCATTTTAATGATATTGATTCTTCTAATCCATGAGCATGGAATGTTATTCCATTTGTTGTATGATGTCACCTATAATTTCTTCCAGCAGTGTTTTGCAGTTCTCCCAGTAGAGATATTTCACCTCTTTAGTTAGATATATTCCTAGGTATTGAAACTTTACTGAAGTCATTGATTAGTTCCAGGAGCCTTTTGGTGGAGTCTTTAGGGTCTTCTAGGTATAGAATCATATTGTCAGTAAAGAGAGGTAGTTCTTCTTTACCTATTGTGATGCCTTTTATTTCTTTCTCTTGCTTGATTGTTCTGGCAAGAACTTCCAGTACTATGTAGAATAGAAATGGTGAGAGTGGGCATCCTTGTCTTGTTCCAGTTCTCAAGGGGAATCCTTCCAGTTTTTGCCTGTTCAGTATGATGTTGGCTGTGGAATTTTCATAGTGGCTGTTATTATTTTGAGGTACGTTACTTCAATGCCTACTTTCTTGAAGGTTTTTATCATGAAAGGATATTGGATTTTATAAAAAGCTTTTTCCACATTTATTGAGATGATCATATGATTTTTGTCTTGAATTATGTTTATGTGGTGAATCACATTTATTGATCTGTGTATGTTGAACCAAGCTTGTATCCTAGGAATGAAGCCTACTTGATCAAGGTGAATTGACATTTTGATACACTGCTGGATTCAGCTTGCTAGTATTTTGTTGAGGACTTTTGCCTATGTTAATCTGAGATATTGGCTTGTAGTTTTCTTTTTTCCTTGTGTCTTTGCCAAGTTTTGGTATCAGGGTGATGCTGGCTTCATAGAATGAGTTAGGGAGGTAGGGAGGAGTCCTTCCTCCTTGATTTTTTGGAATAGTTACAGTAGAATTGGTACCAGTTTTTCTTTGTATGACTGGTAGAATTTGGCTGTGGATCCATCTGGTCTGGGGCTTTTTTTTTTTTTTTTTTGGTTGGTTGGTTGGTTTTTCAATTACTGGTTCAATTTTGGAACTCAATATTGGTCTGCTCAGGATTTTGATTTCTTCCTGATTCAGTCTTAGGAGACTATGTTTCTAGTTTCTAGGAATTTATCCATTTTCTGTAGCTGTTCTAGTTTGTGTGCACAGAGGTGTTCATAATTGTCTTTGTGGATCTTTTGTATTTCTGTGGGATTGGTTGTAATGTCACCTTTGTCATTTGTGATTGTGCTTATTTGGATTTTCTTTTTTTTTGGAATCTAGCTAGTGGTCTATCGATCTTGTTTATCCTTTCAAAGTACAAACTTTTGGTTTCATTGATTCTTTGTATGGCCAAATCCTACACCTTCCTATAGTTGTGGTTTGCAGGTTATAATCAAGTTATCAGATGACTGTGAGAAAGCTGTTAACCTCCAGGGGTCTTAGTTCCTCATTTCATGGTAGAGATGATGTTTGTTTAATCAAACAGGTATGTGGAGGCCCTCACACAGTGCCTGGCACTTCATAAGTCTTTTCTTAGTCCATAGTCCCTCATTTGTAATTCTAAAATCCCCCAAATTTGAAATAACAAAATTGTTTCATTTGCTTGTAAGCTGGTGTCAAAACTCATTCAGTGGCAAAGCCTGACTTAAACCAATGAGAAGCTATTTAATGGCTCTAACTCCACTTAGCATAATTTGCTGCAGAAATATTAATACATTAAGATCAATTTAATTAATGTACTTAAAATCCCCAAATTCTGAATTCTAAGACGTATCTAGGGCAAAGGGGTCCAGAGAGGGGGCTGTAAACCAATGATAATGATAATGATGACATTTGTGAAGATGGTAACGAAGATGGCGATAATCTCAAAACTTTTGCCTGTCATTAGCTTGCTTCTTTCTTCTGGTTATGATACTTAGTTCTTGATATTTGGCATCTGTATCTCCCAGTGACCACCCTGTATCATGACACAGTTTCTGAGAGCCACCTGACACTTTCTCCCACTTTCCGGTACTGACCTGCCTATACACCCATGGTTTTGATTTTGCTCACCCTCTGGTACTGTGGGCTCAACCATTAATGGCTTCTGGGAATAATAAACTTGACTTTATACCTGTCAAATGAATCAGGACCAACACTTTGTGGTTGAATTTGGCTGGGAGAAACAGTTGGCTGGCTTAGTAAGGATGGAAGGACACTGAGGGTGAGGACAATTCATCTCCTTGTGAAATAGAATCCATTAACACATTGGCACCTTATTTACTTCTTATTCATTATGATTCTTTGTATATAAAACAGCTCCATTCAAACAGCAGGCTTTGTGGTATGAATTCCATGGTCAGAAACAGGAATGCTGTGGGAGACCTATGGATGTTATCTGGGATGGTTTCCCTCCTCTGAATCCCTCCACAGGTGGGTGGTCTATGGCTCCTTGGTCTCTGCCCCATGAGATGAGGATTCTGTCTCCATCCATTGACATATGACTGTAGCCCAAGGAACCCTTTCCCTCTTTCCAGGCATCTGCCTCAGGCATCTGGGGGAAGAACCCTCCTCTGCACTGAATAAGAGCCTCTATCTAAGATACCATTGGCTTTACTTCATTTGCTACCAAGTTAGCATCGGGGACGCTGCTTTCTTATTTCTTTCTGGGTCCAAGCTTGCATTGTTTAGAAGTCACCATCTTCCAAAAGTTCTCAACCTAGGTGACATTTAAGATGGTGTAGATTTTGGACTCCATCCAAAAGAAAATAGTTATTGAAGAATGAAAAGGCTTTGTTCTGAGACAATTTCACTCATAAGGTGGTTCCTTGGCTTGGAACCAAAGAACATACTCATTTAATTACAAAAATAAAACATATACATGAAATAAGGAGTTTAAGTTTGGCAGTATGTGATATGTAACATAAACGACATAGGAAATAGGTATCAACTACAGGGTTTGGGGGAGAACGCAGTCTATCTAGTTCAGGTTGAAGTGTCAAGAAGACATTTCTAAAGGGTGCTAGGTTTGACATAGGCCTTAAAATGTGTGTATGTCTAGATGATGGAGATGAGATGGAGATGAAGTGGAAAAAATAATATGACCTGTGACAGTGATGAAATGGTGAATTTCACTGCTATCACTCTAACAGAGTTCTTTAAATCTAAAAACTAAATTATTGCAATCATCAGTTTATTGGAAAGTATATAAGGAGAGGACAAATCTTTATATCCTGCCATAAGCCTTTCATTGGTAGTGCGAGGAAGATTCCTATCAAGGAGCAGTGTTTGGGGAGGTAGGTTGGAATGGTAACTTAGGGTCTGATAGTAAAAGGCCTTGAATAAGAGGCCAGGGATTTTGGTATTTGTCTTATACACTGGAGACCTAGTATATGTTTGAGAACAGAAGATACTCTTATAGTTGCTTTCCTTTAGTAAGAGAAACTTGAAAGAGGTGTGTAGAGTGAAGTAAAGAGGGAAGAAATTGATTATGAAAAACAGTTTAAAAATTATGTTGGCACTTGACGTACATTATCTTGATTATTATAACATCCTAGAGGTAGTTACTTATTGTTATCTTTATTTTTCAGATGAGGCTTGGAAATATTAAGTAATTTGTCCAAGGTAGCACATATCTGGTCCAGAGCTTAAACCCAGATTTGTTTGCATCTAGAGTTGAATTTTTATCTACTTTCTGGGCTGGGTGTGGTGGCTTATGCCTGTAATTTCAGCACTTTGGGAGGCCAAGGCAAGAGGATTTCTTGAGGCCAGGAGTTCAAGACCAGCCTGGGCAGCATAGCAAGCCCCTATCTCTATAAAAATAATTCTCCTTATATACTTTCTGATAAACTGATGATTGCAATAATTCCATTTTTAGATTTAAAGAACTCTGTTAGGACGAAAGCAGTGGGAATGGAAATCGAGGTTGGATGTGAGAGAGATTGTCACAGACCTAGTGACTGAGTGTGAGTAAAAAAGCAAGGACAAGTCAAAGATCTGGTTTTGTAACTTCAAGTCTGTACATCAAAGGCAAATTGTGGCAACATCAGTTGAGAAAAATTTAGGAGAAAACCCTGGTTTGGAGAGGAGATTATGAGTTATCAATGAAGCTACGATCAACACTGGCCTTCAGCTCTTTATCCTGTCTTTCTCCTCTATCTTATTCCCACTATCTCTCTCCCCTTCATTACTAGCATCCATGAAAGGCAGTAAGATGCTTGTTTTAGCCCTATTCTAAGTCCTGTGAGATATCATTTATGTAATGTACAAGAGGCTGGAGTGAGTGCAGGGCTGAAAAGGGGGAATTAGTATTTAATGACAGTCCTTAATTGTATTTCTCCTCAGTCCTTGGGATTTATTGCAATCAGATTTCACTGTAAAAATATGATTATGCTTACTTTGCACCATTATCCCAGTCATGGCATTGGGCCCATGGTGCAGTTACAAGACCAAATCACAGTAGGCATTTAAAATTCATGATCTTATCACTGTATGGCAACAATATCAATTGTAAGGCACAGCCTGAATACATCTTGTGATTTTTATAAGGGGAAAATTAGTGGCACTTGGATTCATGAAAAGCTTATGGCAGGCCTGGGCCCTGTGGTGGCACTAATATAGCCATCACTGAAATGCCAAGAGGTGGCCTGCTGTGTTAACAGCTGTTATTTTGTGCCAAACTCACACAACTGAAAGTTTATGGGCCAATAAAAAAAAGATGCTGCTCTTCTCCTTTGGTTATGAGATGCAAGAGCTAGCACTTTGGAAAGCAAGCTACCTTGTTTCCTGCTAACATATGCCTGTCAAAGTGTCCAGTTTCTATGGTGAAAGGCATATCATAAACATGTTCTTGTTGGCATTATCTTTGTCTAGTTGGTGAGCCTTGCTGGAATATTGTGCTTGGATTTGAGTACTGGGCCAGCCAGGGAAACCGACTTAGGATGGAGTAGCTTTAACATTTCAGTCAGGATGGTGGTTTGTGTGGGGACAAAGGTGACTTTGAAGGGCAGAACAGAGCAGATCAAAATGCCTGAGCTCTGGATCAGAAAGACCAGGCTCTGCCACTTAGCAGTTATTTAATTTGGTACAAGTTACATAGCTTGTCTGAGCCTGCATTGCCCTATCTGTACAATGGAGTTAATGCCATTTATTTTGAAGGATTGTTTAAAAGATCAGAAACAATGTATACAAGGTGCCTTGAAATTGCAGTAAGAACACATTTATTGAGCTCTTATCTTCCAGGCCACATGTTAAGCAGCTTATATGCATTATATAATTTCATTATTATAATTGCCCAATGAGACAAGTAGTGTTTTTATTCCCTATTTCACAGATGAAAACACTGAGTGTTGGAGAAGAAATTTGCTAAAGTTATTTCTTCAGTTAGTAAGTGAAGAAATATGGACTTGAACCCTAATCTGCTGACTCTGAATCCTGTATTACTAAAAAACTAAGTTATAGGAGTTAGTCATGTTTGTGATTTAGGTTCTGCCTTGCACTGTATAATTCTAGTATGATGAGTTTTCATTACATCTATAACCCTTTTTCATGTAAGGTTAGTTGCATTTTTGTCATACTCTAAAAGTACAGGTCCATGAGCTCAAATATTTATTATTTATGTAGACACAGTTATTCAGAAGAGAAAGGAGTTTAACACTTAGAGAAATGGGAATGGGTATTGTGATTACTCTTTCTTTTTACTTTTCAAAGCCACAAACTCATTATGTATCTTATGGCAATTACTAGAAGCTCTACATTTGGATTAGCTATCTGGAAAATGCAAATAATGGCCTCATCTAGAAAATGTATCAAGGAATCAAATGAATACAAACAGTCCTGCTAATCTCCCTTGTGGAGCTATTCTGGTGCTAACACAATGATCCTGAGGTGTTGAATATCATGATACAACCAATGGTAAACAAAACACAAGGCATCTTTAATGTTAAGCATATCCCCATCAGAGAGGAAATGTACCCTCCCTTCAGTATGAGTAGTCCAAGAGTGCTCCATGGCTTTGCACAGTGATTGTCCACTCTTGTTCCTAGTGATTATTTATAGGAAACATGGGTAACCCTAAGAATTTCATTTTCCATGAAAAAGCACTCTAATATTTAAATGTCTGCAGTTCTGAATTAGCAAATCTTAGACTCTAGTGACTTCTTCAAAGTAGATAATCAGGTAGCTGCAGTAAAGATGGATTCTGTATTTATAAATGTCTCCCGATATCCAAAGTTCTAGAACATTTTCTTCAAGGAATTCAGGTGCTTTTTCTGGCTCCTTTTGTGGCACTAGACATTGTCTTTATGCTTCATGGCAGCCCTATGGAATAGGCACTATTTTTGTTTTTTCTCGAGGCGGAGTCTCACTCTGTCACCCAGGCTGGAGTGCAATGGCGCGATCTTGGCTCACTGTAACCTCCGCCTCTCAGGTTCAAGCAATTCTCCTGCTTAGCCTTCCAAGTGGGATTACAGGCACCTGCCACCATGCCTAGCTAATTTTTGGCACTATTTTTATCCACATGTTGTAGATGAGAAAATGTTCACAAAAAATAAGATCACTCAGCATGCACTAAAACTGGAATTCAAACTTCATCTTATAATTTCAAAGCACAAGCCATAGAGTTCTACAACTTCTCTTAAAGGCCTTCCTTTTTTCAGCCTCAGCCAAGTACTGACTCTACTATCAGGCAGTGGGATACTTCCTGGGAGACAGGGTGCAATCATTATTGAGTAAAGCATTAAGATTGAGTTGGGGCTCTGGGGCCTCTCTGGGTTTAAATCCTGATTCTGCTACAGAGCTGTGTAATCTAGGGCAAATGACTAATCTGTGTATCATTCTTATGAGAAAATATTTAATATGGTTGTTGTAGAGATTAAATGGCTTAAAACTTAAATCACAACAAGGAATGTAGGCCATCCTCCAAAAAAGTAGGTATATAGTAGGTACTCAAGAAGTATTTATAAATGATTAAATTAATGAATGCATATGAAAATTATAAGAGATTATAATCTAGTTCTTGGGACCAAGTAAGATTTAGATTTTGTTGGCTAAGTCCTCCGTTAATCAGCACCAGTTGGCATCAAAATGCAAAGAATAAGAGCATCATGCAATTTAGGAACTAGGAGGTATCTGTAATATCCTCTCCTCTACCTCATTGTGAGTGAAGAGAGTGAGAGTCCTAGAGGTTAGGTGACATTGTGTGAAGTAACTCAGTGAGTTGACAAACAATATTAGGGTTTAGCTCACTTCTCAAGGACTTTATAAGCTTGGGTGGAACTATCACAGGGGTGATTTGAACTCAATAATTTTTTATAAAACTGTCTTTTTATAGTTTTCCATGGAAGGAGGGAAACAGTGGAAAAGGAAAGAACATTTCATTTTTGAGGCTGTGAGTTCGTGTGAAATGAAATTTCCATAATGTTTGTGCTATAAAACTGCATTTCAGCTCTGGTTCCTGGCTTTGGACATGGGTTGGGATCCTAACTCTGTCATTGGTAAGCTATGTGAACTTGGGCAAGCCACTTAACCTCTCTGAGCCTAAGCATATCTCACTCATGAAATTAATAATCATACAGACTCAAAGAGAGGTCACAAGGAGGATTAACTGAGATGGTGTAATCCAAGCACTTATCAGAGGACCTGTCAGAGTAAACTCTAAGTAGGTAGTAGCTGTTATTGTGGACCATGTTAATCTTTTCTATGGAATGTCTCACTTAATTTTCTATTTTTATTTGTGAGGTTGCCCTACTTTACATAGTTTCCAGCTTTGTTAAATACTCTCTCAAATTGCTCACTGGCCCTTATCTGGTTCTATATCAGATCTAGACCTTCTCATCTGTTTTTCAAAACCCTCATTATAAAACTTCACTTCGTATCTCCTACTCTTTCCCTCAGGAATCCTCTCAAAGTGCATTTTTCCATCCAGCCTACCTCTGCTCTGTCCGTGGTCCTGACTTCTCGGGTTCACATTATTGGGTCCCTGTCTTTAAGCCTATCCAAATCTTCCTTATGCCTTAATGCCTTTCAAGGCATAGCTGAAGTTCAAGCTCTTTCCAGAAATCTTCTCTGATTATCCTGGTCCTCACTGAGTTACTATTCTGAAGTTCTGACAGTGCTTTAAAACCTATTGGGATGGTGCCTTATTTATTTACACTGCAATGGGGGCTTATCAACTGTGACTGAAAGTGAATTTATGAAAGTATCAATGCAGTGTTACATGTGGGGAGTTCATCTAATCAAGAATGCATGAAATATATAATTCTAATACCAACATATTATATTGGTACGATGATGCATCAGTAAATTATATAGAGTAATTATAAATATATGCATTACTTTCTACAAAATAAACACAGATGAATACTTGACATCAATTTACTAAAAGGAGACCAATGTATTTTAAAAGATACCTTTTTCTTACCAATGTATTTGTGCAAGTGTGCAAAACTGCACAAAGATGTTATGGTGGCATATTTAAGATATCAAAATATTGAAAACACTCTAAGTATATATCAATAAGACTTGAAGTTATGGTATATCCATACACAGAATACCATGTAGTTATTGAAAGAACAAAATGGATCTATATGTATTGACAAGGAAAGATGCCCTTGATGCATTACGTATGAGAAGTAAGCTGCGGAGTAGTTTATATGACTTAATTTTGTAAAACAAACATATATTTCAAATATATTTTGTGTTCCTCTATGGATAGAAAACAGCTAGATACATGCTAAATTGTTGAAAGTGCTTATCTCTGAGGAGATAGATATTGAAGATGGATTGGGTAATTAGAACAATCATTATTCAGAAGAGAAAGGAGTTTTTTTTTTAGTATCTATGCAATAAATAAAATCTATCTCTTCTATATTATAATTTTAGACCAAAACAAACAATTATAATAGGTATTTAAAACTTTAAACAAAACCTGTGCTTGCTTTCTCACAATCTTTAGATTTGAAAAAAAATGTAAAATGTATAACTGAAAGAATTGATTTTTTCTCAGTGTAAATTTTCTCTCAGCAATAAGTGTAATTCATAGGCTTTCCTTTGACCTTAGAGTTGCATTATTCTTCTCAAAACAGATAGACAGTGTCCCCACATTTCAGACATCCAGTAAGGACATTATGGGAGATGATATTTTAAAAATATGTCACATTTTACATGGTTTTTGCACTGACCAGTCCGGATGGATGCTTGTTGGTATGCTGGACTGGGGCACCCTGGCAGAATATCAGCCCTGGCCTTGGCTTTGTGAATTGGCAGAAGGCAGGCTCTTAAATCTGTTCTTCACTGTTGTTGTCTTTTGCTTGATTTCTCTCTTTTCCTACCCAACCCTAAAGGGACCATTATGAAGACAATTCACATGGCAGGACAGAAGAGATAGTCATTATCCATGTGCTTTGTTCAAGATGATAGAAGGTGTGATAGGGAGTTAGGATGATGCAGTAGAAAGAGAGTGGGCTTTGGAGCAGACAGATCTGGGTTTGAGGACTGGCTGGGTCATTTCCTGGTTGTATTACCTAGGCAAGACAGGTAAATCTCTCTGAGCTTCTATTTCTTCAGGTATAAAATGATGCTAATCTCTATCTCTTATGGCTGTTGTTAAGATAAAATGAGGTCACTTGTCAAGTGTCTGGGGCATAAGTATTTCCAAATGTTAATAATCCCCTATCTCTCTCCTACTTCCCAATTTTTCTCTCCAGATGCCCTTGACTTATTCTAGAATGTAAGATTCAAACCTTTTCAGTGTCTGCTGATGAATGCACTCTTTCCTCTCCTTGTTCTATCTGAGTTATTGCCCATTGCCAAGTCATATACCCATTGTGTCACTGAATTAAAACCATGATATGTCAAGAATAGGTGTTATTAGACATCTTTAAATGCACAATCATCAAGTAACACAGAACGCAGAGTACACCAACCTAGCAATTTAGCCCATAATTACATGGGAGTTCACGTGGGTCAGTTTCACCTTTTTTAACCCTTTTAGAAACTCCTTCAGGGCAGAAGCCAGTTATTCTCTGACATATACAACAATCCATTGTAGAATTATGAGTATATTCACCAGATACTTATTGACTGATTGACTGGTTCGCCTCTTTATTATGGACCAACCAGCTTTCAAACCGGTCAACAGGGCTTGATAAGGAATAAAGTCCAAATCTGGCTGTTGAAGCTGAATTATACTTTGTAAACAAATGCATCTACACCAACATCATTGTGGATTGAATAAAATCTTTTATCTGTAGGTATTCTTCATTTTCTCATTGGCTTTTTAATGGCTCATTAGTGTAATGGAGATGCTGTGAGGCAAGCTTCTATAGCCTGAGAGCACAGGCAGACATCCCTGAGCTCAGGAAACTACCTGGACAGGCCAGAAAGCAGGAGGGAAAGCCTTGGTGAAGGCAATTGAGAAACCTCCCGGCGAGACATTGTCTGCGGATCACTGGCCTGATATCACATAAAGGCCCCATCTGAGCCATTACAGCCTATTGTGTCAATGTGTTTTCTGGGAGGCTGTCATCCATAGATCACAGTTGGCAGTGAAGGTAATGCCTCCACAGGAACTGTTACTATTTCCCATCGGTGAATTCTATTAGAGGTCCGTGGGTTATTGCCATTGGAGTTCATATTAACTCGGTCAAAGGGATGGTAATTGATTCTGTGGAATTTTGTGAATACATACAAAATACATTTCATACTGTCATCTGAGTTTTGTATTGTGCTTCCATGATCCCTGCTACATTGTAAATCCAATATCATCTACTCGAATTGCTACACAGTAAAAAAACAAATTTCCCATGCTATGTTAAGGCTAAAATACCTGCCCATTTCCTTTCTTCTCCAGTCACAAAAGATTTAGACCTAACTATAAAACATTGACTTCTCTTCTGACTTAACAACTCAGTCTGATGGGAAGGGCATTTATTGGATTTCCACTGTGTATAAAGAAATAGCAGTGGGACCTACAGGATGATACCAAAAATTTAATACATTAGGTTTTTACTTCCAGGTTTATAGTTAGACAGAAGACACTCACAAAATTAAAGAATATAATTATACAACAAATAACAGGAAGTACCAAATTAATACACAGGTGTGCCACTTAGTGCAATAGCTGTGTTCTTGAAAAGATGAGTGAGGGCTGAATCTTGTGAAGCACTGAAACAATTAGCTATTTATAGAGTAAATAGTGATTCCTTGTTTAGTCTAATTTGTTGATACTAAAGATTCTAAATTTTGTGAACATTCTTTCCCTTTAAGTGGGTTATATACTTTGGGCTACTGGAAAAACAACAAGTTTAGTGGTAACCGTAGAAAGTTTTCTAGATTAACTGAATTTTGGATGAGATGCTGAAAGTGAAAGGAATTGGTAGTGATTTCGGTGAGGACCAGTCTTCCCACATGCTCATAGTATCCAGTCTCCATTTTCTTCCCAAATGGGTGCTGCTCAACATAGGCAGAGCTGATGCAAAGACATTTATGTGATTTGCAGGTGGAGTTTTGTCACTGGCATGTGAGTCCTTTATTTTACATGCCTTTCAGAACTGCATTCTGACATAGCCTGCATTCTACAGCTCTATAGCCTGAGACTTTTTTGTACAGATAGACACTTGGTGGTCCTCTGACACTGTGCCTGAACTCCTGGAGGAGAAGCAGGTACTCTCAGGGCATCCCGGGTTACTGTGGCCAATGGCACATGAGTGGAAGAGCCCAAGGGTCTTGCTCACTGTGGCAGTTCTTTTGTCCCTGAGACTCCTCTCTGAATGTCTTCAAAATGGCAGATAATGCTGGGACATTTACTAGACTGAGGTCTCCATTCTGAAGATGGTGAAAGAATCTGGATAGACAAATTTTTGCCTAGTTCCTTCCTAAAATCCCTTAAGATGTCCCTTGAATTTATAGCTCTTTTTAGTTCCCATAGTTCTCTACTTGTTTGAGGTCTCTTTGTCAGATAGATTGATTAATAGATAATAGATGGATGGATGGATAGCTAGCTAGCTAGAGATAGCAGCAGCCTCTCAGATGATTGTTCTAATTTGCATCTCTCTTTGGTCCCATCCATTCTAAAACCAGCAGATAATTCAACTGTGGGCAAGCACAGAGACTATCACATTACTCCTCTGATCAAGAATTACCTATTGTTGGCCGGGCGCGGTGGCTCAAGCCTGTAATCCCAGCACTTTGGGAGGCCGAGACGGGTGGATCACGAGGTCAGGAGATCGAGACTATCCTGGCTAACACGGTGAAACCCCGTCTCTACTAAAAAATACAAAAAAACTAGCCTGGCGTGGTGGCGGCGCCTGTAGTCCCAGCTACTCGGGAGGCTGAGGCAGGAGAATGGCGTGAACCCGGGAGGCGGAGCTTGCAGTGAGCTGAAGTGAGCTGAGATCCGGCACTGCACTCCAGCCCGGGCGGCAGAAAAAAAAAAAAAAAAAAAAAAAAAAGAATTACCTATTGTTTCAAATAGGTAATTCAGGTAAAAATTTTTCACTGTAAGACAAGGTTGCTTACAAACTCCCTCTCACTACAACTGAACCCCTCTTTCAATCTCTCTTATCACCAGCATTTCTCCTTCCTTTGCACTCTCTGCTGTCTCCTAAGAAAAAGCCATTCATTCTGCTTCTGTGGTTTTCTATGAGATACCCCAATGCTCAAAAGGCCCACTCAACGAAGAGTTCCAGAGACTCATCCAAGCCACATCCTGCAAAGCATAGCTTCAAATTCATCTTTTCTAGGATATTTTCCTTAATGCATCATTATTTCCTTCTTCACATTTTTAATATGACCCTTACAGTTTATTCTTTTGTCAGTATAGAACTAGTTCAACTAATCATACATAAGATGTTTTACATCTGGGTTTTGTTCTTCAATTAGATTGCAGGGTCTTGGTAACAGGGGCCATTTTTCTATTTCTTTTACCTGTTCCTGGCCTCACTCCACCCCTGACAGCAACCAGAATACAGTATTGTTACCGAACCTGAAAGTAGTTACAGGCAACCACCAATTAATCATGAATATTTTCTAAAATATTTTAAGTTGACATTTTAGATTTGGAACTGTTAACTTAGGAACAAAATTTAAAATGGTGCTTAAGCTCTTTGTCAAGCCTTCACATGTCTATTTGCTTATACTACATCATTAGTCCCATTAAGTTAATATTAGTGTTATATTATTCCTAATAATGCTGTAAGTAGCTTATTCATTCAAGTTTTATGTATTATGGACTCTTCCTGAGCCAACACAGGGTGTATGGTGGTGAAATATGGACCTTCGTTAGGAAATGTGTGCTGTAGAGGTAAATTACAGCAAGCAGGGATAGGAAGTAATGCGATGATCACAGAAGGCTTCTGTGAGGAGGTGACATTTATACTGACTTTAAAATATGGGAAAGACTCATTCAGGCACAGTGGAAGAGCACCACAGAGAAGTAACCAAGTGTGGAAAATGTCCCAAGATAGAAAATAACTTGCCATGCTCAAGAGCCTAGAAGGCTAGTGTGGTGTAAACATGGAAGTAAAGAGAGATGGTGGCAAGAACTAAGATTTGAGAAGAGGCAAATACCAGGTCACACAGGACTTCAGCCTCTGAGAGGAGTCCAGATTTAATTTAAAGGTGATGGGAAGCCATTGAGACTTGTTTGTTTGTTTGTTTGTTTGTTTTGAGATGGAGTCTCTGTCACTACAGGCGTGCACCACCACACCTGGCTAATTTTTGTATTTTTATTTTTTATTTTTTATTTTTTGAGGCGGAGTCTCACTCTGTTGCCCGGACTGGAGTGCAGTGGCCAGATCTCAGCTCACTGCAAGCTCCGCCTCCCGGGTTTATGCCATTCTCCTGCCTCAGCCTCCCGAGTAGCTGGGACTACAGGTGCCCGCCACCTCGCCCGGCTAGTTTTTGTATTTTTAGTAGAGAGGGGGTTTCACCATGTTAGCCAGGATGGTCTCGATCTCCTGACCTCGTGATCCACCCGTCTCGGCCTCCCAAAGTGCTGGGATTACAGGCTTGAGCCACCGCGCCCGGCCTGTATTTTTATTATAGACGGGGTTTCACCATGTTGGCCAGGATGGTCTCGATCTCTTGACCTCATAATCTACCCACCTCGGCCTCCCAAAGTGCTGGGATTACAGGCATGAGCCACCGTGCTGGGCCACCATTGAGACTTTTAAGTACAGTTGTAGTTTTTTAGATCATAAATTGAATATGATTGAAAGAACTAGCTGGACATGTAGACAAGTTGTTTCCATGGGACAATGGTTTCCACAGAGTGGCAAGGAGAGATTATGGAGAATTGAAGAATGTTTGTGCAAAAGTCCCAGACACGGCAAGAATGGAGCCCAATATCCAAACCCCCATTGTGGGAAGCCAGGCTGGCCAAATGATTGGATGTTGGTTCTGCAGGGCTGAGAAGGAATAGAAGATAGCTGTCTCAGGCAAGACTGAAAGCTGAGAACTTGAGCAGAGAAACAATTTCAGCTAGAAAGTTGCAGGGAAAGCTGAGGTTCAAGCCCCAGGAAGACTAAATCTCAACAAGTTCTGAAGTCAGAGGGCCAGGGTAACATGGCTGAGAGTTGAGATTGGGGCAAGAATAGGTCAGCAATGAAGAGCCCCTGGGAGCTTCCGGCTTCCTTTGGTGGTGGTGGGGTGGGGGTGGGTTGGCAGGTGTGTGGTGTGGGAGGACCCACTTGCTGCCTCCTGAAAGCAGTGGCAGGGAATCCAGTGACAAGAGGCTTCCTCTCACTTTCTCAGCCTCAAGGAACTAGAATGTTCCATTGACATAGGCAACCCTCAAGTCCAGGGCAAGTGATAATTTATAATAGGTATTATTAGAGTATCTAACCGATAAAGGAGCTTAGCTCTATCAGGGTAAGGGCTAGATCTGTCTGGTCCACCACTATATTCCCAGAGTCCAGCAGGCTGTCTTGCACCCAGCTTCCAATCAATATTTAGCTGCTAATTGAATAAGGTCGTTGAGAAATTTAAATGAAATAATATGAAGGAAGGGCTTAGCCAAAATTGAATCCCATATATTGAAAGGCTGGCTTAGGGTTACTAACAAATTAGTAAACAGATCTAATTTGAAGCCCTGCATACATATCTCAGTAAGTGGCAACATTTTGGCTATAGTGTGATAAATGTATTCCTGGGAAAAAAAAAAAAAACCCAAAACATTGTGTTCTGCAAAAGCCTACGCCAAAAATAACCACGCTTTTGGGAAAAATAAGATTGAGACAGACTAATTAATGCTGAGGCAACACTGCAAATACAGCATCAATAAAAACAATATTTTAATTAAATTCTAATAGTTTAGAAATCAAAGTCATATTAATTTCTTACTAAATATATACTATAGTACATATAAAACTTAAAATGAAGGTCACTTGATTAAAGGGATGTTTAAAAAATTAACAGATTATGTCTGCAGATTATTGAGACAAGGCCAAAATGCACAAAGATTGGGGGAAACTGTAAATAATTACTTCTAAGACAGAACAGAATGAATAGGACAATATTGTATTCTCCTGTGGTTTGCTGCATTGAACTGGGCTAATGTACTTTGCATCCAGCAGCCATTACTACAAGACACAAAACACTAATGTGCTGGCAAAAAACTGTGCGAACCAATGTGTCATTTATGTTCTATTAACATATTTCTCTTGTTTACCAATCATAGATGAGCTATTTCACATTCTAGAAACATGTTTAGAAGGCTGGGTGCGGTGGCTCACGCCTGTAATCGCAGCACTTTGGGAGGCCTAGGAGGGTGGATCACCTAAGGTCAGGAGTTCGAGACCAGCCTGGCCAACATGGCAAAACCCGTCTCTACTAGAAATACAAAAATTAGCTGGGTGTGGTGGCGTGCGCCTATAACCCCAGCTACTCGGGAGGCTGAGGCAGGAGAATCGCTTGAACCTGGGAGAGGGAGTCAGGGGCGGAGGTTGCAGTGAGCCAAAATTGCACCACTGCACTCCAGCGTGGGCAACAAGAGTGAGACTCCATCTCACAAAAAAAAAAAAAAAGCCCAGGAGACTGGATTTACAAATTTTAAATAAAGAAGGTCTACAAATTATCCCTCTTTAATATTCAAGAGGTTTACACTGAAGCAGGCCCATGATGGCTTGCCACGTCTTTTATATGGCCTCTGAAGTATTTTTTAAAATTTTAAGTTGGTGTGTCCAAACATTTAAACATTCAGAAATGTTATATATGGTGCTCCTTATTCCTGTGTGGCAGCAATTCAGTGACCTGGTACTGGCTGGTTGCCTCCCATTCACGTAATCACTCTATCCATTTACATTACTTGCATGGTCCTGGAGGTATCAGGATTGGCAAGACTGGTTATACTTTTCGTTCTCCAGGGCTGGGCTCACATGTATGTATATTTATAAGTTGGTTGTTTGTAACTTAGGGAACGCCTGCATTTTATTTATATCCACTATCCGTTTGTGGCCTTCTTATTACCCCAAAATGCATATTCTTTAATTTAAAAGTGACCCAGATCCATACTAAACAGGTCACAGGTAAGTGAGATAAATGAATCCCAGAAATAGAAAAAGAAATAATGAGTTTTATGGGCAAATCAAACATTACCTTCCTAATTATCACAGTTAGATGCTTAAGGAAGATCTGTTGATCACCTTTGGGTAGTGAGTATTTTAGTGCATTCTTTTAAATTTAATTTTATGTGATTGCTGTGGTTCTTGTGGAAGAACAAGTGTATATAATGTCAATGTAATTTTATTAGCTGCCTCCTACATAATTGCTTTAAAATAAGTTAATTCTTTATTGCTATACCTTGAGGTTTTATTATTATTAACATAAACAGGATATAAAACCTTTAATTTTTTATGTCACAACTACGTAATTATTATTTTTACTATCAATCTTGTTATTGAGATAAAACCAGTACACATTTACATATTTAGCTTTTATTCCTCAAACAAGATGATGGATACTTCTCTGTATTAATCTAGAAAATAAAGCTGGTACTAGGCTACTCCCTGATGTAATCTTATGTCTAAAAGTTTTGCTTTGGAATTTGACATTTCTTCACATCTAATTTCCATAGTATGTAACCCCCTCAAACCCATCCCCAGGCGAGTAAATAAGAGCTCTGCTTCCATGTTTGACTATGGAGGGGTTTGTATGATGTTTAAGAACAGAATATAAACCCTCATAGAGTACATATTCCTTAAGTTGCATTTGATGGATGCAGTTTCACTGCATCAAACTCACCCTGTCTTGTTCCAACAATGATTGACAGCCTTGATTGAAGACCAGTAAGTTAAAGGCAGATTGTTCAAACAATGGCCACCATTCTCTATGAAGATGATAATGTTCTATAGAAGATATAAAATCTACAACCTTAGTTATGAATTTGTCAAACAACGAGTGGAAATGGATAGATTATAAAAATATAAATGAATGAAATAGTAATGTAATAGGTGATTTTCTCCTTACGATTTGATTTTGTTAAAAGGTTATTGACAAGAATCATGAGCAATCATCTAGCATGAGGTAAATTATTGAATTATAACTGAATTTTAAAAGTCATTGTTAATTTAATTTCCTACTGGACCTGGAAGCTCAACTTACTGTTCCTTTCAGCATTACTGCTAATTAGCTGTGTTTTCAAAGTCAGAAAAATTCAATGCATTTTTTCCCTATTCCCTCTATCACTCAAATGTTATGTAGATACTTTTTTAAAACAATAGATTTTAATTGTTGATTCTGTAGTCAAAGACCTTAGGATTTTCCACATCATTGTCTTTCTGATATCATAGTGTATTTCTATGGAAAATGAAGTGTAATAGAAGATCAACTATATTTCCCAGAAAAGAATCTCTGTCACCCTCTAAGCGTCATCTGCAGCTACATCTATTGCTGTTGCTGTCTCAAACTATTCTTTACAAATGTTTCTTTTCTTAGCTTTTATCCTTGTTTCGTTAAGTCAATACAAAACTACTTTGCACAAATTTAAATTCTCCCAAATAGACACTTATTTTATATTTTAAAGCTCTCCATTGTAATGATTTCTAACAAGGATTTCTATTTTCACCTTTGGTAAAGATGGAATATTCATGATTATGAGACAAATTATTGAATAGATATATAAATTTTCTCTATTACCTGCAAAAATATTTTTAAATCACTTTTTAGGAATTTCTACTTAGGAAGGAAGTCTATGAGTGTGCATGATATGCTGCTTGCTACTTTGAACCTCCACGGACACAGCAGCTATTGTCAGTGACAGTGAAGGAACAATAACAGGTCCACAGTCCACCTTTCCCTTTTTGGAAAGAGCACTAGATTGGGAGTTAGGAGAGCTCTCCTGACCTTTACAATATAAATATTTAGTCCTCCATCTCTTTTCCAAATAGTGTGAGACCACTTAAGAATACTGAAACAACAATAAAGCCATAAAAAAGAAGCCATAAGCCAGGACAAATGAAATGAGAACCAGAAATGTGCCAAGCCCAGGATCAACACAGTGGCTGTTGTTGAGTTTCAAGTAAGAACGACAAGGCTTATATTCCTTTGGGTATATACCCAATAATGGGATTGCTGGGTGGAATTGTATTTCTGTCTTTAGGTCTTTGAGGAATCACCACACTGTCTTCCACAATATTTGAACTAATTTATACTCCCACCGACAATGTATAAGCGTTCCTTTTTCTCTGCAACCTCACCAGCCTCTGTTATTTTTTAACTTTTTAGTAGTAGCCATTCTGTCTGGTGTGAGATGATATCTCATTGTGGTTTTGATTTTCATTTCTCTAATGATCAGTGATGAGCTTTTTTGCATATGCGTGTTGGCTGCATATATGTCTTATTTTGAGAAGTGTCTGTTCATGTCCTTTGCCACTTAGACACATGCATGCGTATGTTCACTGCATCACTATTTACAATAGCAAAGACATGGAATCAACCCAAATGCCCATCAGTGATAGACTGGATAAAGAAAATGTGAAATATATACACCATAGAATACTATGCAGCCATAAAAAAAAATGAGATCATGTCCTTTGCAGGAACATAAATGGAGCTGGAGCCCATTATCCTTAGAAACTAATTCAGGAACAGAAAACCAAATGCCACATGTTCTCACTTATAAGTGGGAGCTAAATGAAGAGAAGACATAGACACATAGAGGGGAACAACAAACACTGAGGTTTGTTGGAGGGTGGAAGGTGGGAGGAGGGAGACAATCAGGAAAAATAACTAATGAATACTAGGCTTAATACCTGGGTGATGAAATAATCTGTACAACAACCCCCACGACACACGTTTACCTATGTAACAAACCTGCACACCCTGCACATGCACCCCTGAACTTAAAATAAAAGTTAAAAAAAAAGAAGCACAACGTTAAGTCGAGTCTGTGTCCCTAACATGTTGGTGAATTTGAGTAAGACACTTCATTTCTCTGGGCTGTGATATCTTCAGCTGGAAAGTTCAGGGACTGAATCACTAGATGATTTCTGAAATATCATCCAGCTTTAAAATCTCAAGTTCCTGTGACTTTGGACTTTTATAATTTATTCAGCTAAATATAAACATTGGTTTTAGGGCTGAGGCAGTGTCTTGAAAGTCTAACCAGTTATCTTGCAGATGGAGGTACTGTTGATCATGAAAAGTGCAGGAGAGGTGGGGATGTGTAACCTGTCTCTACTTGGCAGGAGTGTGGGAAGGACATCAAAGCTGGCCACATTTTCATTCCATAGGGACAACATATGCAGTTAACTCCCAGAGAACTATATCTTCTGTTTTGCTCTGATCTAAAAAGTCTTTCAACATATGAGGCAACCAACTTTTCAGATTTATTTATTCATTCCCTTAGATGTAAATATCTGACTTTTTTGAAAGGAAAATTGTTTTATAGTTGTTGTACTCTCAACTCTCTCTCTCTTTCTCTCTCTCTCTATCTATATATGTGTGTGTGTGTGTGTATATATATATATATATATATTTTTTTTTTTACATGGCTAAGATACTTTGAATACAGAAGAGTAAAGCCAGGAAGTAAAAACAAAGCAAGCAAACAGAAACCACACTGTATCCAACGACCCAGATATCATAATCATTGACTACCTAGAAAAACCTGCTTTAAGAGAGATTAGATAACTAGAAATATTTTTATTATACTAGGTACTGTCACACTGCTTTTAACAATAAGAATTGATTTTAATTTAACTCAAACTTAATACAAAGAAAAATAAGTTGAAATAAAACAAAAGAAATTGCCTGGCTTAAAATAAGTACTTGCTTCCACGTATCTGTTGCCAGGAGAAGATGCTTGCCTTAATTTATCCTACATATTTGTCTTCACTTACAGTGAGAAAGAGACTAAAATCTTTAATGTGCTACTCGGGAGGCTGAGGCAGGAGAATGGCGTAAACCCAGGAGGCGGAGCTTGCAGTGAGCAGAGATCCGGCCACTGCACTCCAGCCTGGGCGAAAGAGCGAGACTCCGTCTCAAAAAAAAAGAAAAAGAAAAAAAAAAAATCTTTAATGTGCTCAACTAATTCTCATCAGTCTATTATTTTCTTCTATTGTGATGTTTAAGTGCAACATATAACCATACCTTAGAGTATACTTCCAGGTAAACTTGAGTATTTGGGCCAACGATACCATGGGCATAGGGACTGCCTAGTCAACAGAAAAGAAAAAAAGTCCATATGTTTCTGCTTCATGTGTGATCCACAGGGAGTTTCTTTTTCTTTTTTTTTTTTTTTTTTTGAGATGGAGTCTCGCTCTATCGCCCAGGCTGGAGTGCAGTGGCCGGATCTCAGCTCACTGCAAGCTCCGCCTCCCGGGTTTACGCCATTCTCCTGCCTCAGCCTCCGGGGTAGCTGGGACTACAGGCGCCCGCCACCTCGCCCGGCTAGTTTTTTGTATTTTTTAGTAGAGACGGGGTTTCACCGTGTTAGCCAGGATGGTCTCGATCTCCTGACCTCATGATCCGCCCGTCTCGGCCTCCCAAAGTGCTGGGATTACAGGCTTGAGCCACCGCGCCCGGCCGTAGGGAGTTTCTAAAGAGATGATATTGTGGCCCCGAGTATAAGCAGTGCATGGCACATGCTCCTTTGTACACACAAGATTACTTACTTTTTAAAACTGGAGAGGCAGGATGATCAAATAGGTGTGTTTGAGGAAGCCCAAGGATCTGCCTCCATTCCCACACCCTATTTAGTAATTCAGTGATTTCCAAAGCAGAATGATAACACAAGATATTCCACAAGAGGAAAATGAATTTTAAACTCATCCTTATAAAGTCACTATTTTTGGTGTATGCCTTATAATGTACATGCTATATTAGTACAGTAGTACAAGTATACCATTTACAAAGAAATGAGTAAAGATGTGTACTTTGAGGGTGCGTGCTTAAAATGTTCATAGAGGTAAGAGTGCCCAGGCAAGACGGAGAACCCCTGCATTCAATGGTGATGCAGAGCCTGACGGGATTTTTCTCTGTGCCTTTGCCTTTCCATTTGAAAACGGAAGTTCCTCTACCCTCTTTCTGTTGCCTCCTTTCCAGAGAAGTTAGGAGATCCAGAGAAAACAGCATGGCCCTAAAGAGCAAAAATTCCATAAACGTTATACATTAAGTAGGATAATGTAATTCATTCAGATTTTAAAAATGATTTTCTAGCACTTATTTTACTTCCTACGTTAATGGTCTCCATCTCATCTGTTTAATTCATGTTTGTGGGCATACTCCCAAATATATATTCTAAATTAAATTAAGAAGTCAAAAAAATGTCTAGGAGGGGGCATTTCACTACACACCTGACAGATTCATTTTAAATCCTCGTGTCTTAATATATGACTGAAGGGACATAACATAAATGGGCTCTGAATTTCTTCCATGTAGCTCATTTACAAGAGTACCTTGGTTTGCTAAGAATTTGCCTCTTGTGGCCATTAGAACACTTATTAGAATATTTATTAGTTATTAACACAGAAAGGGTGTTTCCGTGTGTGTGCATGCACTGAAAGGAATGAAGCTCTCTAGCTACTTATTGTTGGGGCTAATTTAGATCGCAACATGTTGCACCTGGATTAAAAAATAACTAAATCCAAGAACGGATTTAGATGAGACTCAGGGGTAGAGGGCTGATGGGCTGACAGGGGCAGAAGTGGAGGGAGTCACATTGCCCAATGTACCTTGGGTTCCTGAGATTTAGAGACCCAGTCATGTCATAAATCCAGGCAGCAGAGCTCTTTCTGCTTTACATTGCAGCTGCATTACTCTGCTTGGGCTGGCATAAGAAAGTACTACAGACTGGGTGGCTTAAACAACAGAAATGTGTTCGTCTGAGTTCCAGGTGTTGGTGGGGTTTGTTTTTTCTGAGCTTTCTTTCTTGTAGATGGTCACCTTCTCCCTGTTTCTTCACATGATCTTCCCTCTGAGTGTGTGTATCCTGATCTCTTATTAGGACACCAGTCACATTAAATTAGGGCCCACCCTAATAACCTCATTTTAACTTACTTACCTCTTTTAAAACTCTATCCCCAAATACAGTCACATCCTGAGGCATTGGGGGTTAGGATTTCGACATACAAATTTTGTTGTGGGGGGACATGAGTACAATTCAAGCCATAAATAGGGTGTTCTCCAAGGTGATGAATGCACAGTCATCCTAACAGCATTTCAGCTAAGCGTCAGATAAATTCACATTGGACAGTAGCTTCCTTTGGCCTGGACTGTCTTTGTACACTATTGTGAAATGCTTTATTGTGTAGCTGTTAAATAACATTTGTTGCTTTCCATGACAGCAGTGGCTATATTCCAGAAATGAATGAAGTGTTTTCAGTGCCTTTTCAGTAATGAGGGAAGGAGAGGGAAGAAAATTGGTGATACTAGTACTTTCAATTACCATTATAAGATATTCAGGTGTGCAAGTTTTAATCCCATTTGTAGGTCTCATTTACATGGAAAAATTTGATTTATATATTAACATAAATTTAGTTTATTTTCCTCCTGATTCAATCCCACCTGAAGGGACTTGAACTTGAACCCTTCCGCATATAGAGAAGAGGGTCAAAATACAGTTGGTTTGCTAAGCTGTCTCACAGATTCTCTTGCTAACATTTGCAGTATTTTTCTTGGCTGACCAGGCACTTTTCTTCCTGGAAAGTAAATAGAAAACAGCTGTCTATGAAATGGGTCAGAGCAAATTTATTTGGTCAGGTGCAGGATAAATAGCTCATAGACTGACTAAAATAGTCCTAAACAAAACAAAACAAATCTCTAAGCCACACAGACCCAACCTGAAGGCTTTCAAAGGCAAAAAACAAACAAAACAAAACATCTAATGTATTTGTGACTCATTCATATTTCTATTAAATGTGTGTTTCCTACAGCTTTATTTTCACAACTAGAGCTCACCAAAGCACCGATCAACCAACCCAAAACTCTAAGCCTGGCAGAATTCTTATAAACTATGCTATTCCCTGGTGCCCTAGACCCCATGGTGGTCTAGAGACTCTGGAACCCTCAAAATCTCAGAGGACATAATTGAATGATTACTGCCTCAACAGACAGGAGGAGAGTATGACAGGTTGATAACCAAGTCTGATATTTCAGATAATAATCAGTATTCTTTTAATTACCAGAAAAGATTTGGAGGAAATATATGGACAGAATGTATAGAGAAACAAAACATTCAACTTGCAAAAGAAAAAAAAAATCTATCACCTCCACCAAAAATGAAATAAAATAATCCTCCATTTGTGTTTCAAAGACAATGAGAAATTTAACTAATCCAGTAGATATCAACTTCTAAAGATCTTTGTTTTTTACCCCCATTTTATTTTAATTGTATCAGTCCCTTAGCAAAACCCACTATTATTATAGATGTCAAGTGGGATCATAGAATTCTAGATCTTCAGTGGGGACTTGGAGATTTTCCTTCCTTCCATGATATTGCTGTATATTGGCTTTCCCTCCAACCCTACACAGTTCGCAATCTTCTGTGCAGGCTCTTCTTTCCCTATCCATCCTTAGATGTTGATGATTCAGTCCTTCATGTTCTCACTCTTCCCAGGTGATCTTAGTCACTCCCATGACTTCAGCTGCTATCCTCGTGCTGATGAATCACCATGTTACCAAGCACAAGGGGCTCACTGCATGATACACTAGAAGCCAAAATTATGGTACCGGATTTGTGAGAAAATAAAAGTTTTTACTAAAGGTCAACCAATAAGGAGATAGGAGTCCAGCCTCAAATCTGTCTTCTTGTGCTGGTTTAAGGCAGTATGTTTGGTAGAAAAGATCTAGGGGGTAGATTCTAGGATTCATGAGTGATTGTTGGAAGGAAGGAGGAGGTTTGGAAAGTCCTGGGGCATGTGCAGTTATCTCTTTATGCTACCTCATGGGTTGCATGTGCAAATTTGGGGGGAGTTAGTATGAAACATGCAGTGGAAATTCGGACTGCAACATCAACAAGCTTGTTCTATGCAAGCTTGTTCTATGCAAGCTTGTTGGCCATATTGGTTTCAACCGAATTTCAGTCAGTTTTTAAAATTTCATAAGTGGAAGAAGTTTCAGCATTTCAATAAGTTGTTTCTTTTCTTATCTGCCATCCCTCAAACTCAAAGATTTCTGTTAGTTATTGGTTTCTTTAACTCTCTGGGGCATGGTTTCACCAATGCATATCTTTCTTCTGAACTACAGCCCATCAATCCAGCTCTTTACTGTCCATCTCTACCTTGACACTATTGAACTACTTTATATCCAGAACTGAACATCCCAAACTGACATTTTCATTCTTCCTCACTGTGGTAGCCAAGATAACACTTCACAATCCCTGTCTCTTGGTATTTATGCCCTTGTGTACCCCTTCCCATATTAGATGGGACTGATTAGTGTAACCAAAAGAACATTGTGGAAATGATGAAGCATGTCTTCTGAGGCTTGTTCATAAAGACATTGTGGCTTCTTTCTTACTTTTTCTTGCAGCATTTGCTCTAGGGGAAGCCTGCAGCTATGTCATGAGGACCCTCAACAGCCCTATGCAGAGGACTATGTGGCATGAAAGATGCTTTCTGCCAACCACCAGCCCCAATTTGCCAGGCACGTGAACAAACTAAACTGAAAGCAGATATCCAGCCCCAATCAAACCTTCAGATGTCAGCAACCTCAGCCAATATACTGACTATAACCTCATAAAAGACCCTGAACCAGAACCATCTATCTAAGCCACTCTCAAACTCTACCCCACATAAACTGTGAAATAATATCTGTTTATTGCTATTTGGGGCCACTAAGTTTGGAGGTAATTTGTTATGCAGCAATTATATAACCAATATTCCAACTAAAGCTGAAATGCCTCCTGCATTTCCTCCCTCAGTGGCCTACACTGCAATCCAAGTTCAGGAGAAAATAATGAGAACCGTATTTAAGGTAGTGGCAAGAAATAAATGGATTAACTAGACATTAAAAAAGCTGTGGCTCACGCCTGTAATCCCAGCACTTTGGGAGGTGGAGGCAGGTGGATCATGAGGTCAGGAGATTGAGACCATCCTGGCAAACACAGTGAAACCCCGTCTCTACTAAAAATACAAAAGATTAGCTGGGCATGGTGGCGGATGCCTGTAGTCCCAGCTATTTGGGAGGCTGAGGCAGGAGAATGGCTTGAACCCAGGAGGCAGAGCTTGCAGTGAGCCGAGGTCGTGCCACTGCACTCCAGCCTGGGCAACAGAGCAAGACTCCGTCTCAAAAAAAAAAAAAAAAAAAAAAAGGATTTGATAGAACTTGGTGATAGGGGGTGGGGCCGTTAAGGACCAGCAGGAATTTAGGATGAGAGGCTCATTCAGTTGGGCTTATATTTTACTGAGCTCAATTCCGAAAGGAAGGAAAGAAAAATCGATCCAAATAACATTTAATGGACTAAGTCTTCTTTCATAAGTTGGTTTGCACAACTTCTTCACAGGAATCAGATTTTAAATATCATGACTGAAGAGAAAAAAGTAGCAAGAGGAGGTTACCTTTATGGTGGAATAACACTAATCTTTCATGCTTTCAAATTTCTTGAAATTTCCTTCGTATGCATTATCTTAGTTGCTGTTCACAATAAAACTGTGTATTGGCTAAGCCAGTTTTTATGAAAATGTAAGCAGTGAGAAAAAGTAAGATAGCATATCAGTTAGATTTTTTTACGGACATCGTGATAGAGGACACAACTTAAAAAGGTTCTTTTTTTTTTTTTTTTTTTTTTTGAGACAGAGTTTTTTCTCTTGTTGCCCAGGCTGGAGTGCAATGGCACGATCTCGGCTCACTGCAACCTCCACCCCCTGGGTTCAACTGATTCTCCTGCCTCAGCCTCCCGAGTCTTTGAGATTACAGGCGCCTGAAACTGCGTCTGGCTAATTTTTTGTATTTTTAGTAGAGATGGAGTTTCACCATGTTGGCCAGGCTGGTCTCAAACTCCTGACCTCAGGTGATCCACCTCCCTAAGCCTCCCAAAGTGCTGGGATTGCAGGCGTGAGCCACCACACCTGGCAAAAGGGTTTTGTTTGTTGTTGTTGTTGTTGTTTTGAGACAGAGTCTCGCTCTGTCACCCAGGCTGGAGTGCAGTGGCCGGATCTCAGCTCACCGCAAGCTCTGCCTCCCGGGTTTACGCCATTCTCCTGCCTCAGCCTCCCGAGTAGCTGGGACTACAGGCGCCCGCCACCTCGCCCGGCTAGTTTTTTGTATTTTTTAGTAGAGACAGCATTTCACCGTGTTAGCCAGGATGGTCTCGATCTCCTGACCTGGTGATCCACCCGTCTCGGCCTCCCAGAGTGCTGGGATTAAAAGGGTTTTGTTTCTAAAGGTACAAGGACAGGTACAGCTTCAGGCCAGTGTGATTCAGCCCTCAACAAAGCCACCAGGATCTATTTATTGGCTCTGCCTCATTGCTTCTCATAGGCTGGCTCATTCTCAGGGTGTATTTGATATTGTTCAGTGGCTTCAGGCTCCAAGCATGACAACACTCAACACTCAGATTGATGGAGCTAGAGCAAGTCTCTTCAGGCAGCGTCTAGGAAAGTTCTGAAATTCCCTCTGATTGGCTGCCAATCTCTGAATCAACCGCATAACCCAGGGATATAGGAACTGCTGATGGGCCAGGGTCAGTTCACATGCTTCACACCTGGAGCTAAGAAGACATCAACTCCATCCTGAAGCTCATGGGCTGTGATTAGAGCAGACATAGTTCTCAGAGGAAAGTCAGAGTAGAGTTACCAAAGCAAGCAGTTACAGATGCTAGATGGCCAAAATCCAGTAACTGCCCAGTAAAAATATTATATTAAAATCTAGGAACATGTGACTGATGGAAAGTCATTACCAAGAAAAAAAAGTTGTTAGGTCTAAATGTAAAAATTGAGGCAAAGAAAGTGCCCGAGCTAGAATTAGAACCCTGACTACCTGAGTATTAGATCGGTCAGTGCTACTTCTACCCTGCCGCTGCTGAAGGGGGAAGTTAACAGTCTCTCAGGTTGCAGACAGTGGAGGGTTTCCCTCCCTCTCTTCCTTCTCATTTTATGGCGGAGCTGAACCATCCTGTGTTCCACATGCTGACAGTGGAAGGTTATGACCATACCCATACACTGTTGTCTCTGAGTCTCCTATGCCACAGAGCTCCCTGAGACTTGTAGAAAAGAACCTGAGTGGAAAGTGGGAGGGGCTTAGGGGTGGTTCCCACGAATCAAGCAGCAACTTGGAGACAAGGAACACCTCCAACCTCAGCAGTGGATCAGAACAGCTGACTGAGCAATGGACATACTGTGTATCTTTCATTAGTGCTAAGACCAACTTCTAGCTTGGAGTCCCATCAAAGGGAAACTTAGCCCTAACACCACAGTAAGGAGCACAGTGTCAAGTGGGGACACTGCAGCAGAGGTGCGGCAAAGACTCTGAAGTGTTATGGGAAGGGATATTTCCTAGGAGGGGTTAAAGGGATTCTCCTTAAGAAGAGGGCTGGGGGAATCTGAGTAAGAGGTGGGGGAAAGCAGCCAAAGCATGATACTTAGTCATAACATCATAAGAATTCGACTCAGAGTTCCTACCAGGTTGTCCTAAAATGCCCTGGCTCAGGTGGGTCAGCTTTGAAAGCACCCAGAATACCCCATTTTCTGTCATATGTTTAAGGGCAATTTGAAAGAAAGATCCCTAATTTGAAAATGTGTTCTAAGGCTAAATCACCTTTTCAACTGAAAATTCTTTTTTATGTATTGTTACACTCCATTTTCTGTCTTGGTTTTTTGTTGTTGTTGTTTGTTTCTTGGTTTTGTTTTGTTTGTCCCCAGGCTAGAGTGTAGTGGTGCGATCTGGGCTCACTGCAACCTCTGCCTCCCAGGTTCAAGCGATTCTCGTGCCTCAGCCTCCTGAGTAGCTGGGATTACAGGCGCCCACCACCGCGCCCAGCGAATTTTTGTGTTTTTAGTAGAGATGGGGTTTCACCAGGTTGGCCAGGCTGCTCTTGAACTCCTGAACTCAGGTGATCTGCCTCCCTTGGCCTCCCAAGTGCTGGGATTACAGGCATGAGCCACCACACTCCGGCCCATTTCCTGAATTTAAGGGGAGTGAATTAATTATATTATAGAGAGTGGGTAAAAGGACCAATTTTTTCATGACTATATGACCTCATATCATCTTGCTTTGCAATGCCCTGGTTTTTACATCTGTAAATCAGAAATGATAAGCAACCTGCTTTATAGGAATGCAGTGAAGATAAGGAGATACAATATAAAAATACATATTGAGTCAGAAAGACAGATAACACTATTTAAACCAGTGTATTCTTATAATCCTCATTATTACTAAGAATGATATTATAGTTATGATAAAAAGTCAATGTGCAGAAAGAAGAGAATAAAATAATTTCTAGTTTGGGCCAAGATGTACACTGTAGACATGAATTTTTAAAAGATGAGTGGTTAACACTTAGCATTTGATTCTGCACTTGTTATAAGTGAGCAACTGAGAATTTCTGTCTTTTGGAGTGTGTGTGTGTGTGTGTGTGTGTGTGTGTGTGTAGTATACAGGGAACAAGCATTATTTTGCATTTGAGGTCAAAACTGGAGAAATCAGGGAGACGTCAAGTTTTGTGCATTAATTTTCATACCTTTCTAACAATAGCCCCCAGATTAAACCAATCTTCTACTGCCAAATTTGGGGACATTTTCTTTAGTGGATGGTCATAAATCTTGAGAGGAATATTGCTCACTTCTTTTAAGAATTAATGGTGATTCCTAGGTGGGAGTATGGAGTCATGTGTCATACCCTGAAGCATTATGTTTTTCCCAGCAGAGATGCTCAATGGAAGTCTGGAAGCTTTTGTGGCTGCCAGCAATTTCATGGTTACTGTCCGAAGTAGAAAGGGCACATCATCAAATTCTTCCTTCTAATGCAATTTTGTCTTCCTGGAATTTGTAATATTTTTCTTATATGGATAGGGAATATTTTTTGAGAGTGCACAGTCATGTTAAAGTAAATACCCTGGAGAAATACTTTCAATTAAAATTCAGAAGGTTTAAAAATCCAGGCTAGAAAGGATTTCCCTGACCTACAAAACCTACTAAGATTTTTTTTCTTTCCGTTTTCTCCCTCCTCATTCCCCCTAAGTGTGTGGAGCCGTCCTGCTTTCTTACCTGGTGGCCCCATTTAGCTCTGCCCTCTAGACATTTAAGTCAGAAAATGGCTTTAAAGAATGTTTTGAGAAAACTTGACATACTGATCTACTCTCAACTGAATGATTTTTTTTTTTTTTTTGAGTGGAAAAGAGAAAGAAACCACAGAAGCAAAGCAATAATAACATCTTTTAGTCAAGTAAGAAAAATTTGATCAGGAGATATAGAGATAGTATTTGTGGTGATTGAGGGAGTTAATATCAGAAAAGTTTAGAAAGCAGAGATTCTGAGGCCTGAAGGGAGGGGAGTCAAACAGGCAGCAAGTCGACCTGGAGCAAGATAGTCTTACGTCAGAGGGTGGCCCTCTCCTCTGTGGGGCCTGGGCCTGGCATTTCCTCTCTCTTGGTTGGGTTATGCATGCCTAGGTTGCAGAATTTCTTAGTGAGTTTTGCACATTGTATATGCAACACACCTATGCAACATGAGTACAGTGCCTCAAACCTAGGTACTCAGTTATTTAGAGTTACCATAGTAAAATATTAAATGCCTGGGTATGACAGAATGAAAATCCTTTCCTCTGTCCATATGTTCTCAGGATTATGGCTTTAAAAAATAGCTGTTCAACTAAAACTAATAAAAACTTCCAGGTTAGAATCTAGAAGCAGACATATAACAACTAAAATGAGTGCAAGAGGATAATGGTGTCCATTAGAGATTATTCTTACTCAGAGGCAGGGCTAGGACCAGGGAGAGGCAAGAGAAGCATCCAGGGTGAACACTTAAGCGGCACCCAGCTTCAGGGCCTGCAGGCACTAAGCCTGTGCTTGCACAACACTGAGAGTGCAACTCCCTGCCCTACCCTAGGCCCCGTCCTGTTCAAAGGACATTCTGCCTGGCTCATTGGCAGGGTACCTTGCCCTGTCCCCAGTGGTTCCGTTCACACTCACAATATCTGGAGACAAAACAGCCACTGTTGTCAGACTTCTTTGACTTTCCAGACAAACTCCAGAAAGATCATTACAGGACCCAGCATGGGAAAGGAAACAGAGGTGCATTTAAGGCAATAAAATTTAACTGCAGAGATGATTTCATGTTCAATCATCAAAGCACACAGAGGGACTTGCTAAAATGTCCACGTTGAGGGTAACAAGTCATGACCTCATTCTCTCACACCAGCCTTAGTATATATAAATGCTAAGAATAGCAAACAGGATCTTTTTTATTGGCTTTTCAAGAACAACATTGGGGCCTGGAAGACACCAGTCACCTTCAAGAACAAGCAACAATAGGAAGTTTGAAGCTGTTGGTGCACAGCTTTCAAGATACGTATTTCTTAAAAAATAATTTCAACTTAAAAATTTTAGATTTAGGAGGTACATGTGCGGGTTTGTTACACGGGTATATTGCATGATGCTGAGGTTTGCGGTATGATTGATCCCATCACCCAGGTACTGAGCATAGTGGCCAATTGGTTGTTTTTGAACCCTTGTTCCGCTCCCTCCCTCTCCATTCTAGTAGTCCCCAGTGACTATTGTTGCCATCTTTAGTCTATGAGTAGCCAATGTTTAGCTCCCCCTTATAAGTGAGAACATGTGGTATTTGGTTTTCTGTTCCTGCATTAACTCCCTTAGGATAATGGCCTCCAGCTGCATTTATGCTGTTGCAAAAGACATGATTGCATTATTTTTATGGCTGTATAGTATTTCACAGTGAGCATATTTTTCTTAGACATTGTTTTCAAAACATCTGGAAAAATACAGTATTTTCATTACTTGATTCGCTCAACCCCATTCTCCATCGAAATCATTTGTAAACATAGCCTGATGATAACTAACACTTTTACTTTAGATTAATTGGTATTATTTGATAAAATCACACAAAGCCAGATTTTTGAGAATGGTAATATGTTAGGAATGTGTTTGACTATAAGTAACAGAAAACCCAACTACATGACTTGCAGCATAGGGGTTTATTTTCCTTATGTAACAAGATATCCAGACTTGGGCAATTCCTGGTATAGGTTCAGTTCCTTAGTTCTCTTGGTCATTCTCTCATAATCATGATATGGCTGAGTAGCTCCAATTACTGAGGCAGTATGTAAGGCAGAGAGAAGGAGGGGCAGTGGAAGGAAGGCACACCATGGTTGTCCCCCTTTACAAAGAAAGCAAAAGCTTCCCCAGCAACCTATACCAGCCCCCCTCATTATGGGTTGAATTTTGTCCTCTCCAAAAACAGATACGTTTTTCCCAACCTCCAGTACCTCTCAATCTGTGTAGTTTTTGTTCTTTGTGAATCTGAACTTATTTGGAGATAGGTCTTTACAGAGGTAATCAAATTAAAAGGGGGTCATTAGGGTGGACCCTAACCCAATATAAAAAAAGGGAAATGTGGACACGGAGACATGCATACTAGGAGAGAGCCATGTGAATAGGAAGCATGCATCTACAAGCCAGGGAGAGAGGCCTGGAATAGATCCTTCTCTCATACCCCTCAGAAAGCACCAATCTTACAGACATCTTGATTTCAGACTTCTAGCCTCCAGAACAATGGGATGATACATTACCTTTCCGGAAGCCACCCAGGTTGTGGTACTTTGCAATGGCAGCCCTAGAAAACTAATGCATACTAGAAGACTTGTTTTCATATGTTATTAGTCAGAACTGTGCCGCTGGCATCCCTAAATACAAGGGAGGCCAGGCAAGTATATATTTAACTGAACATATTTCAATCAGAGCATTAGGATACTGGTAGCAAAGAAAAAAAGGGGGAAAGGCATAAATAATCAAGAGCATTTTCCACCAGGGAGAAAATGCTTGCACATAATGAGTGGCCATAGGATGGGTAGCTCTCCATCCAACTAATCAGATTTGAAGTAACAGCACATTGGAGATAAAGTTAGGCAGTGGAAAGAGGGCAGGGGGTGTGGGGACTAGCACTCACTTTGCCACAACCTCCTATGTGGTTTCAACAAGTTGCTTTAACCTCCAAGCCTCAGCTTTTTTTATCTGATAAATGGGAATAATAATCTATGCTCTTAGCATTTTAATGCTAGCAACATTGTAGAGCTGCTTTTTTTTTTTTTTTTTTTTTTTTTTTTTTTTTTTTTTTTTTTTTTTGAGATGGAGTCTCACTCTGTCAACAGGCTGGAGTGCAGTGGCACAATCTCAGCTCACTGCAACCTCCACCTCCGAGGTTCAAGCGATTCTCCTGCCTCAAGCCTCCTGAGTAGCTGGGACTATGGGCACACACCACCATGCCCAGCTAATTTTTGTATATTTAGTTTCACCATGTTGGCCACAATGGTCTCGATCTCTTGACCTCGTGATCCACCCGCCTTGGCCTCTCAAAGTGCTGGGATTACAGGTGTAAGCCACCGCACCCGGCCAATTTTTATTATTTATGTTTTTTCTTTTCTTTTCTTTTTTTTTGAGATGGAGTCTCGCTCTGTCACCCAGGCTGGAGTGCAGTGGCATAATCTCGGCTCAATGCAACCTCCGCCTCCCAGGTTCAAGCGACTCTCCTGCCTCAGCCTCACGAGTAGCTGGGACTATAGGTGCCTGCCACCACACCCAGCTAATTTTTGTACTTTTAGTAGTGGCGGGGTTTCACCATATTGGCCAGGCTGGTCTTGAACTCCTGACCTTGTGATCCACCCACCTTGGCCTCCCAAAGTGCTGGGATTACAGGAGGACAGTTTTTAAAAGGGCTTATCATTCTAGTGTTGTCTGTCTGCATTGCTCTCTGAGATCTGATGGGGTAAAGCAAAGGATATCAACTAAGCTTGCAGACTTTGGAGTCACTTCACCTGTTCCTATCACTTAGATGTTGTGTGGTCCAGGACCAGTTACTTAACGTGCCACAGTTTTCTTATATTTGTATAATAGGTATATGATTAGTAGCTAATTGAGAATTCAGTTGTGAGCATGAAATAATATATGTAAAGCATTCAGAACAGTGTCTGGAACATAGCAAACTTTATATATGTTAGCTGTTATTATCAGGCCTATCCAATTTATAGGTAATATGGAATCGATAAAGATAGCAAATGTTTTAGACCATAAAATCGAGAATCTAAAAAAGATTTCGAAAGAAAGGAAATGAGCCAAATATAAAATGATGAACTTTAATAAGTACACATAAAGGTCCTGTCTTGGGGTAAAATAACAAGAATGAGGGACGCCTGTTTTTATAGTAGTTCATGTTAAAAAATGACCAATAGGTTTTTAGTTTATTATAAATTTAATATAAGGAAACCATGAAATGCACTTACAAAATTAGATTTAGGTTGCCTTGATAGAAATATAGTTTTGGAAACAAAGGAAAATATAACCCAACTCTGCCTCTGCACTGGTTGGACCACACTTGAAATAATAGATGCCCTTCTAGTATTCCTCACAACAGCCACTGCAAATTGATAATTGCCTTCATGTTCTTTAAGGGCTGGTATATGAAAAAGGAAAGAGATGTATTTTGGGGATGCTACAGAAGACAGAACATCCCCAATATGAAGAAATTAGAGGTCTGCTGGACTACAGCTCAGTCTTAGAAAAAGATGACTATGAGCCGCCTGGAAATGGAATGGCCTCCTTCAGGTGGGGTGCATGGGGGCCCCTGCTCACCTGAATGCTTAAGCCATAGCTGGCGGGATAATTCCTGGTGAAGGATGTTGCCAAGCAGAACAACAAGTAGTCACCCCTACTGCTTTGAGGAAGGGGTAGGTACTCACACAGAAGTCACATGCTAGTGGCCCATTGGCCAAATTTGGTCTGCTATTGTGTAGTTTTTTGTTCTTTGTGAAAAATTTTTTTTTCTCGTATATGTGGATTCCTTGTCAAAATTAAAAATCAGTAGATTTCACAATTTTTTTTTTCTTTGCTTTTTTTGAAAGATAGAATGATCTAGCGGCACATAGTGGATCTGTATTGTCACAGATGGCTGGAGTTGAGCAGTAGCCATCTCCTTTAAATGCAATGTGCCTTCTCCAATTATCCAACATCCTCACCTGGCCCACCTTACTCATTGAGGATACCTGTCTGGTCTATAAGCATTTGAGTTTCTGATTCACATGCCAGTCTCTCGGGGCTTCCCTTACCCTGAGGGTCTAGACATTTCCTTAGTTTTGTCCTGCAAACATCGGGAGAAATTAGTTAAATCTGTGGAAGGGTGGGTAAAATTCAGATACATGTAGAGACTGGGGATGTGTTACAGAATAACTGCATAACTGACATCGCAAATGTTTAAAGCTAGGTCTACATTAAGAAGCAAAAAAAATTTAAAAATTTCATTTGAATTTTGGTCGCAATCTACATGTTCTAAATATATATGGTTCTTGCTGATATCTCCCTAATCTTTGAACCCGTTCCAGTCTTCATAAGTCATCATGGATCCTTGCATTGTATTTATTGATGGATGGATGGACAAATGGATAGAAATCATGCAGGAAGAATGGAGAACATAGAGGAAAATGTAACCAAATGAGTACTATTGTTTCTTTCTATGACATATAATCATATAATAAGTGTGTATTAAGTATTCTATGTCAAGCATGGTGCCAGGTTTTAGGGGATGCAAAAAAACAGTAAAAAACACAGACATGTTCTGAGAACCTTGTTACTTTTGCCCTTATTGTTAGTTTCAGCTTAATAGTTAGGACTCTAAAATTTGAAATACAGGCTCACTGGGTTCAAATTCAGGCTGTACTCCTTCTGTGCTCTGTAATTTTGAGCAATTTACTTAACCACTTAATAAAATAAGGATGATGCCAATAATATCTATTTCTTGATGTTGTTTGGAGGATTAAATGAGAGAATCGTGTAAGAGCGTTTAGTACAGCACTCAGCGCTTAGTGAGCATTCAGTAAATTATTCTAAATTAGCTTCATTCAAATACCTGCAGTAGGAACACCAAAATGAGAAAAGAAGGTTCATTTGTGTGGATACACACACACACACACACACACACACACACACACACCCTCACTCAAAACTGGTCTTACATTCACACTTCTCTTCCCTTTCCTCCTTCTCCCCTTTATCTGCTGCCTCCTCCTTCTCTCTATGACTTCAAAGTTAATTTTTTAAACAATTTATCATAAACTTTTTAAACATATAGCAATGTTGAAAATTTTTTTCCAGTAAATAACCATAAATAGGTGAGATTCTGTGCTCTAGGGGCACTGAGTCACACTAAGCAAAGTTACAAGGATCTAATGGATAAATAACAACATTGCTTGATCAGTGTTTAATGGGAGATGCAGCTAGAATAACAATGGATACCTATTATATTTCTTTCTCCCTTATCCTCTGGTACTTGACTTCTGTCTTTTATTTAGTGCTATTTTTTGGTATTGTAGTTCCTGTATTTTATTGTATTTGTTCATACTTCCTCTCTAGAATAGAAGAATTAAGAAACAAGTATGTAAATAAATAAAAATAGATACTATGTGTTTACAAAGTGAAATCTCATGTAAGTCAGTTCTTTCAAAAGAGGAAATCACAGATCAGAAGGTTGCTATGGTAAAGACAAATCAAAAAGGGGAAATTCATTGTTGTCAAATACTTAGTAAAGCTACTAAAGTAGATCCGTTTCCATTCCAAATTATCTTTAAAGGTCACTTAGGACAACAGTTACCCCAGGGCAGTGTGGAAGAAAGTTATATTTAACCAGTCCTTACTCTCCAGCTTTCCTTTGGCTAATGCTGTCACTAGTTCACAAAAAGGCCATTATTGTATCACCTTTTGAAATGTTACAATATTCAAGATTATAGTTTCTCTTAAAATGTGATAAATGTAACCGTAACTGTCTTAATAGATTGAGAAGTGACTTAAATTCTGAAAAATATATGACTCTAAATCCCTCTGTAAAGTGGGTTCTTTGAGAACATCTCATGTACTTTGGGTAGATTTTGGTAACTTTAATTATGAAAATTTTTCTAGGTGCCTTAGAACTTCTATATTCTTTCAAGCACATTTGATATCATTTGAGCTAATACCATCTCCTCCTGTTTAGGCCAAGCTGATAGAATCCAGCACAAGCAATATGGTGTCCAAACAATACTAGAGAAAGCAATATTATTTTTAAATTTTATTAAAGATATTTTGTATGTTCTTTAATAAATTGTTTTTTAAAATAATAGTTTTGAACATGTAGAAAGCACAAAACAAAAAGGATTGATTTAACATAAATAGTCATCAAAGATTGAAAATTGATATCACAGGAAAGGAAAGGATTGGGGCTTACGTGTGGCACAAGGAGAGCTGGGTGGAATTTTACATTTGGACAAATTGGGTAAGAGGAGTAAGCCTCTCTCAGTTATACTACTTTTTGGTCTTCATCAAATGAGATTGCACTGGCTTCCCAAATAATGACCAAATGGAGGCAGAGCAGCTAAGGGCATGCCTTCCATGATGCCCAGTTTGGGAGAAGCCAAAATGAAATGACACAGTATAAAGCATGACCACATGGCTTCAAATAATCTTTGAGCATTGCAAAGCAGGAGGAGGAGATGAGAGTTAGGAGAGAATTGTGAAGCATTCTGAGGTGGGCATTGAAGCATTATTTCTCCCATTTAGATGGCACAAATGGAGGATTTTAAAGCATGTGATAGCTTACTCCAGAGAAGAGCAGGGACCAGTATTAAAAACTGTGACTCAGCTGACTTTTCAAAGCATTCAAATAAGCATCCTTCTGGTGAAGAAAATTTAGTCAGATTCAAATGAGAGACTAGTCAGAAAAAAAACAGAAACAAAAACAAAACAAAACAAAATCCTGCTTCTGACATTGTTAATTTTCCAAACTACCGAGATCTATCATATACATAAAAACTCATCATTGAGCACTTGTGGAATAGGTATCTTTCACTTAAAGGAATGGTCATTGTCAGCAAAGTTTGCAGTACAGAGACTTTCCATCAAATCCATCTTATTCTCCCATTGATTTCCATTACGAAATCCAAGATGCATTCTGCTGTTAAATCCCATTAACTGCATACCAAGCCCTTTGGAAATGGCACTTTTAAAAGAAAAATGATAATATTCTGATAAAACATTGACAGTGATATTTAACATATTAATAATTACACTGTGTTGTATTCAACATGTCACAACAAAAAATGCTCAGGATGAAACACAACACCATCTTACAAATTGTGCCTCACATGCCGCAAAAGCTAAGAATCCCTAAAATATTAGCAACTTGATTTCTCACTGGCTTCACAACTATCTGGGCATTTGTGTCATTGTACAGCAAAATTAATCCTTTTTACTGTTAAAAAATTTTTTTTTCTCATTTCCTACTGGCTTCACAACTATCTGGGCATTTGTGTCATTGTACAGCAAAATTAATCCTTTTTACTGTTAAAAATTTTTTTTTTCTCATTTCCTACTGGCTTCTTTTCCAAAATCTTTGTCCAGAGACCCCTGAAAGCTTGTGATGCTATTCTTAGATGGTGAAAATCATCCAATTAGGTTCAATCACAGCAGCTTATCCTAGTGCTTGCTGGGATCTCCTATCATTGGAGGAACTAGGCATCTCCTGAAAGCAATGTTGCAAAGGGAAGCAGTAGATCTGATGGAGGTTGGACTGGACACTTCAAATGTCTTTTCTGAGACACAGTACTACTCTCTCAGACATTGATATTGGTAATATGTCTGTGTTTACCATTTTATTTGCAACCTAAGTCCTTTGCATAATATATGTTAAATGACTGAATGGTTTACATAATATATGTTGAATGACTGATTGAATTCAAATGATGATTTTGTTCTTCATAGAGGATACTGACACTTTAGGAGCTGATAGCTCAAGCTAGAAAAGTGATAGCTCAAGCTAGAAAAGTGACTATCTCCACAGGAATCATGTAATACAGGTCATACTGACATTCAAAGTCCAACATTCTAAGGTTTGGACAGAGCATTCTTGACAGTGAACTTTTGCTGGACTCGTAAATTCCTTACCTTTATCATGAGGGTAGGTGAATTTTTGTTAAGCGGTAGATCACTTGAGTTAGAAGGAAGAAGCAAACTGTCTCCTGGGTCACATGCCCATAACTCACAATCTACCAGGCCCCTCTTTTACCCATTTTGTATGACCCACTGTAATGTAACATGTAACATTAGGGTTGGCTTTGGCATTTTATTTAAAAATAAATGTTTTGTTAAACTATAATATACCCACAGAATTCTAAAAGCTAGTGGCAAGATTGGGATGTCTTCTGAAGAAGATAGTAAGAGTTTTTGGTTAATTCACCGAGACCATTTTTTAAAGCCCATCATGTCTAGAACTCTTAGTATGTTAGTGTCTTAAAATTAAACAAACCTGAGGGGGGCGGAGCAAGATGGCCAAATAGGAACAGCTCCAGTCTCCAACTCCCAGCGCGAGCGACACAGAAGACCGGTGATTTCTGCATCTTCAACTGAGGTACTGGGGTCATCTCACTAGGGAGTGCCGGACAATTGGTGCTGGTCAGTTGCTGCAGCCTGACCAGCGAGAGCTGAAGCAGGGCAAGGCATCGCCTCACCTGGGAAGCGCAAGGGGGAAGGGTATCCCTTTTCCTAGCCAGGGGAACTGAGACACACAACACCTGGAAAATCGGGTAACTCCCACCCTAATACCGCGCTCTAAGCAAACGGGCACACCAGAAGAATATATCCCTCACCTGGCCGGGAGGGTCCCACGCCCACGGAGCCTCCCTCATTGTTAACACAGCAGTCTGCGGCACCTGCGAGGCAGCAGTGAGGCTGGGGGAGGGGCGCCCGCCATTGCTGAGGCTTAAGTAGGTAAACAAAGCAGCTGGGAAGCTTGAACTGGGTGGAGCTCAAAGCAGCTCAAGGAAACCTGCTTGTCTCTATAGACTCCACCTCTGGGGGCAGGGCTCAGCTAAAAAAACAACAGGGGAAGCAACAGAGGCCTGAGCAGACGCAAACGACTCTGATAGCTTTGAAGAGAGCAGTGGATCTCACAACACGGAGGTTGAGATCTGAGAACAGACAGACTGCCTGCTCAAGTGGGTCACTGACCCCTGAGTACCCTCACTGGGAGACATCCCCCACTAGGGGCAGTCTGACACCCCACACCTCACAGGGTGGAGTACACCCCTGAGAGGAAGCTTCCAAAGTAAGAATCAGACAGGTACACTCACTGTTCAGCAATATTCTATCTTCTGCAACCTCTGCTGCTGATACCCAGGCAAACAGGGTCTGGAGTGGACCTCAAGCAATCTCCAACAGACCTATAGCTGAGGGTCCTGACTGTCAGAAGGAAAACTATCAAACAGGAAGGACACCTATACCAAAACCCCATCAGTACGTCACCATCATCAAAGACCAGAGACAGATAAAACCACAAAGATGGGGAAAAAGCAGGGCAGAAAAGCTGGAAATTCAAAAAATAAGAGCGTACCTCCCCCTGCAAAGGAGCGCAGCCCGTCGCCAGCAATGGATCCAAGCTGGTCAGAGAATGACTTTGACAAGATGAGAGAAGAAGGCTTCAGTCCATCAAACTTCTCAGAGCTAAAGGAGGAATTACGTACCCAGCGCAAAGAAACTAAAAATCTTGAAAAAAGAGTGGAAGAATTGACAGCTAGACTAATTAATGCAGAGAAGGTCATAAACGAAATGACAGAGATGAAAACCATGACACGAGAAATACGTGACAAATGCACAAGCTTCAGTAACCGACTCGATCAACTGGAAGAAAGAGTATCAGCGATTGAGGATCAAATGAATGAAATGAAGCGAGAAGAGAAACCAAAAGAAAAAAGAAGAAAAAGAAATGAACAAAGCCTACAAGAAGTATGGGATTATGTAAAAAGACCAAATCTACGTCTGATTGGGGTGCCTGAAAGTGAGGGGGAAAATGGAACCAAGTTGGAAAACACTCTTCAGGATATCATCCAGGAGAACTTCCCCAACCTAGTAGGGCAGGCCAACATTCAAATTCAGGAAATACAGAGAACGCCACAAAGATACTCCTCCAGAAGAGCAACTCCAAGACACATAATTGCCAGATTCACCAAAGTTGAAATGAAGGAAAAACTCTTAAGGGCAGCCAGAGAGAAAGGTCGGGTTACCCACAAAGGGAAGCCCATCAGACTAACAGCAGATCTCTCGGCAGAAACTCTACAAGCCAGAAGAGAGTGGGGGCCAATATTCAACATTCTTAAAGAAAAGAATTTTAAACCCAGAATTTCATATCCAGCCAAACTAAGTTTCATAAGTGAAGGAGAAATAAAATCCTTTACAGATAAGCAAATGCTTAGAGATTTTGTCACCACCAGGCCTGCCTTACAAGAGACCCTGAAGGAAGCCCTAAACATGGAAAGGAACAACTGGTACCAGCCATTGCAAAAACATGCCAAAATGTAAAGACCATCGAGGCTAGGAAGAAACTGCATCAACTAATGAGCAAAATAACCAGTTAATATCATAATGGCAGGATCAAGTTCACACATAATAATATTAACCTTAAATGTAAATGGACTAAATGCTCCAATTAAAAGACACAGACTGGCAAACTGGATAAAGAGTCAAGACCCATCAGTCTGCTGTATTCAGGAGACCCATCTCACATGCAGAGACATACATAGGCTCAAAATAAAGGGATGGAGGAAGATCTACCAAGCAAATGGAGAACAAAAGAAATCAGGGGTTGCAATCCTAGTCTCTGATAAAACAGACTTTAAACCATCAAAGATCAAAAGAGACAAAGAAGGCCATTACATAATGGTAAAGGGATCAATTCAACAGGAAGAGCTAACTCTCCTAAATATATATGCACCCAATACAGGAGCACCCAGATTCATAAAGCAAGTCCTTAGAGACTTACAAAGAGACTTACACTCCCATACAATAATAATGGGAGACTTCAAAACTCCACTGTCAACATTAGACAGATCAACGAGACAGAAAGTTAACAAGGATATCCAGGAATTGAACTCATCTCTGCACCAAGCGGACCTAATAGACATCTATAGAACTCTCCACCCCAAATCAACAGAATATACATTCTTCTCAGCACCACATCGCACTTATTCCAAAATTGACCACATAATTGGAAGTAAAGCACTCCTCAGCAAATGTAAAAGAACAGAAATTATAACAAACTGTCTCTCAGACCACAGTGCAATCAAACTAGAACTCAGGACTAAGAAACACAATCAAAACCGCTCAACTACATGGAAACTGAACAACCTGCTCCTGAATGACTACTGGGTACATAACGAAATGAAGGCAGAAATAAAGATGTTCTTTGAAACCAATGAGAACAAAGATACAACGTACCAGAACCTCTGGGACACATTTAAAGCAGTGTGTAGAGGGAAATTTATAGCACTAAATGCCCACAAGAGAAAGCAGGAAAGATCTAAAATTGACACTCTAACATCACAATTAAAAGAACTAGAGAGGCAAGAGCAAACACATTCAAAAGCTAGCAGAAGGCAAGAAATAACTAAGATCAGAGCAGAACTGAAGGAGATAGAGACACAAAAAACCCTCCAAAAAATCAATGAATCCAGGAGTTGGTTTTTTGAAAAGATCAACAAAATTGACAGACCGCTAGCAAGACTAATAAAGAAGAAAAGAGAGAGGAATCAAATAGATGCAATAAAAAATGATAAAGGGGATATCACCACCGACCCCACAGAAATACAAACTACCATCAGAGAATACTATAAACACCTCTATGCAAATCAACTAGAAAATCTAGAAGAAATGGATAATTTCCTGGACACTTACACTCTCCCAAGACTAAACCAGGAAGAAGTTGAATCCCTGAATAGACCAATAGCAGGCTCTGAAATTGAGGCAATAATTAATAGCCTACCCACCAAAAAAAGTCCAGGACCGGATGGATTCACAGCTGAATTCTACCAGAGGTACAAGGAGGAGCTGGTACCATTCCTTCTGAAACTATTCCAATCAATAGAAAAAGAGGGAATCCTCCCTAACTCATTTTATGAGGCCAACATCATCCTGATACCAAAGCCCGGCAGAGACACAACAAAAAAAGAGAATTTTAGACCAATATCCCTGATGAACATCGATGCAAAAATCCTCAATAAAATACTGGCAAACCGGATTCAGCAGCACATCAAAAAGCTTATCCACCATGATCAAGTGGGCTTCATCCCTGGGATGCAAGGCTGGTTCAACATTCGCAAATCAATAAACATAATCCAGCATATAAACAGAACCGAAGTCAAGAACCACATGATTATCTCAATAGATGCAGAAAAGGCTTTTGACAAAATTCAACAGCCCTTCATGCTAAAAACGCTCAATATATTCAGTATTGATGGAACGTACCTCAAAATAATAAGAGCTATTTATGACAAACCCACAGCTAATATCATACTGAATGGGCAAAAACTGGAAAAATTCCCTTTGAAAACTGGTACAAGACAGGGATGCCCTCTCTCACCACTCCTGTTCAACATAGTGTTGGAAGTTCTGGCTAGGGCAATCAGGCAACAGAAAGAAATCAAAGGTATTCAGTTAGGAAAAGAAGAAGTCAAATTGTCCCTGTTTGCAGATGACATGATTGTATATTTAGAAAACCCCATCGTCTCAGCCCAAAATCTCCTTAAGCTGATAAGCAACTTCAGCAAAGTCTCAGGATACAAAATTAATGTGCAAAAATCACAAGCATTCTTATACACCAGTAACAGACAAACAGAGAGCCAAGTCAGGAATGAATTTCCATTCACAATTGCTTCAAAGAGAATAAAATACCTAGGAATCCAACTTACAAGGGATGTCAAGGACCTCTTCAAGGAGAACTACAAACCACTGCTCAGTGAAATCAAAGAGGACACAAACAAATGGAAGAACATACCATGCTCATGGATAGGAAGAATCAATATCGTGAAACTGGCCATACTGCCCAAGGTTATTTATAGATTCAATGCCATCCCCATCAAGCTACCAATGACTTTCTTCACAGAATTGGAAAAAACTGCTTTAAAGTTCATATGGAACCAAAAAAGAGCCCGCATTGCCAAGACAATCCTAAGTCAAAAGGACAAAGCTGGAGGCGTCACGCTACCTGACTTCAAACTATACTACAAGGCTACAGTAACCAAAACAGCATGGTACTGGTACCAAAACAGAGATATAGACCAATGGAACAGAACAGAGTCCTCAGAAATAATACCACACATCTACAGCCATCTGATCTTCGACAAACCTGAGAGAAACAAGAAATGGGAAAAGGATTCCCTATTTAATAAATGGTGCTGGGAAAATTGGCTAGCCATAAGTAGAAAGCTGAAACTGGATCCTTTCCTTACGCCTTATACAAAGATTAATTCAAGGTGGATTAGAGACTTAAATGTTAGACCTAATACCATAAAAACCCTAGAAGAAAATCTAGGTAGTACCATTTAGGACATAGGCATGGGCAAGGACTTCATGTCTAAAACACCAAAAGCAATGGCAGCAAAAGCCAAAATTGACAAATGGGATCTAATTAAACTAAAGAGCTTCTGCACAGCAAAAGAAACTACCATCAGAGTGAACAGGCAACCTACAGAATGGGAGAAAATTTTTGCAATCTACTCATCTGACAAAGGGCTAATATCCAGAATCTACAAAGAACTCAAACAAATATACAAGAAAAAAACAAACAACCCCATCAAAAAGTGGGCAAAGGATATGAACAGACATTTCTCAAAAGAAGACATTCATACAGCCAACAGACACATGAAAAAATGCTCATCATCACTGGCCATCAGAGAACTGCAAATCAAAACCACAATGAGATACCATCTCACACCAGCTAGAATGGCAATCATTAAAATATCAGGAAACAACAGTTGTTGGAGAGTATGTGGAGAAATAGAAACACTTTTACACTGTTGGTGGGATTGTAAACTAGTTCAACCATTATGGAAAACAGTATGGCAATTCCTCAAGGATCTAGAACTAGATGTACCATATGACCCAGCCATCCCACTACTGGGTATATACCCAAAGGATTATAAATTATTCTACTACAAAGACACATGCACACGTATGTTTATTGCGGCACTATTCACAATAGCAAAGACTTGGAATCAACCCAAATGTCCACCTGTGACAGACTGGATTAAGAAAATGTGGCACATATACACCATGGAATACTATGCAGTCATAAAAAAGGATGAGTTTGTGTCCTTTGTAGGGACATGGGTGCAGCTGGAAACCATCATTCTTAGCAAACTATCACAAGAAGAGAAAACCAAACACTGCATGTTCTCACTCATAGGTGGGAACTGAACAATGAGATCACTTGGACTCGGGAAGGGGAACATCACACACCGGGGCCTATCATGGGGAGGGGCCAGGGGGGAGGGATTGCATTGGGGAGTTATACATGATATAAATGATGAATTGATGGGTGCTGACGAGTTGATGTGTGCAGCACACCAACATGGCACAAATATACATATGTAACAAACCTGCACGTTATGCACATGTACCCTAGAACTTAAAGTATAATAAAAAATAAATAAAAAAATAAAAAAAAATAAAAAAAAATTAAACAAACCTAGGAAGTGAGACCCATGCTAACTAAACTCACAAAAAACACACATATTAACTAAAATGTCTTTGGACATTTGACATTGACAATAGCAATAGTACTGCCACAGTGACCAGGCTCCTGTGGTTGTAACCAGTACATTTTTTCCTGTAGGCAGAACAAGTGGGAAGTCAAATTATGAGCAGAAAGTGAGCACACAATGAAAACAGAGAGACATATTTTTAAGAAATATTTTTATCCAGGACACTAGAGGCCTGAGGAGACTACCATTTATTTTTTCTCAATCATGAAACAACTCTCACAAGTAGCCACATACATGTTCTCATGTTCTTCCAAATTCAAACCATGTTTCTCAGGCAGCCCTGTTTATCAACCTCCGCCTCTCTGACACTCACGTTTTCTATGACACAACCCAGTTCACACTTTCCTCCAGTGTAGTAAGATTGTGAAGGAAAGAAAAAGTCAGTACACGAAAATATTTATTAATGACAGGACCACTTATAAATTAGTCTCCCACTCAAACGTCCCTTCTTAACACCAATCTTCTCTCCTGCTCTCACAGTGGCAAACATTTACAATACAATGCAGTGTATTCAATTATACTGCAAAGTAAAACTGCAAATCGTGCCAAAAGTGTAAGATTTTATGATGTCTGTGAAAGTAAGGTTGATAAGGCCACTGCCAAATAGAGATTTGTAGAGTTAAACTAACAAGTGAAGGTAAAATCAACAGGGAGGGTGACTATATTGCTGCTTCAGAAGAGACTACTCTGAATACAAAAAACTAATTGAGACCCTTGGGGAAACTGATGAAGCCCTCTAACATTTTTACAAAATGACCCTCATTTTGATTATCCTGTAAAAGTCAAATATGAAATAAGGCATGTTGTAAGGTGTGTTGGAGAGAAAAACTAGTAACTTTTCCTCCCTTATCACAAGGTTTATGGCTGACACTCCGATAACAAAAGACAGTTTAACAAGAGAAAAGTATCACAAATTTATTTAATCGAAGTTTTACATGACAGGGGAGCCTTCAAAAATGAAGACAGAAAGACCCAGGGAAAACCGTATTTTAATGCTTAGGTGTGATGAAGGATGAACAGTCATGTTGAAGTAGGATTGGATACAAAGGAGATATGGCCTAATGGTAATAAACTGGAAACTTAGCAAGGCCTGTTTGTTCAGATTCTCTTTGGCCTCTAGGGAGGGGCAGAACACCTGTCACATGAAGGTCTTCAGGGCAAAAGGGAGGAGGTCAGAGAATGACCTTCTTAGGTTTTATGGCTTGCTTTGAGGGAAAGAAATTTCAGTTTCTATGATCTGTTTCAGGAGAGAAAATAGGAGTAGGGGAAGGTCAGAGAGAAATTCCTGCTTTCGTGGCTCTCCCAATCTCCTTTGGCTCAAAATACTCAGCATGTCAAAGTGCCATGCATATTGGAGTATTGTATTCTGGGCCCCAAAAAGTGCTTTACATTTTGTAGAAAAATTAAACCAACAATAACTTTCTTGATTTATTCATTTTACAATTAGCACATAGTTGTACTTGCAACATAAATATTATTAAATACAGGCATACTTTGAAAATACTGCTGAGTTTGATTCCAGCCCACTGCAATAAAGCAAATATCACAATAAAGTGGGTCATGCAAGTTTTTTGTTTCCCAGTGCATATGTTATATTTACCCTATACTCTAGTAAGTGTGCAATAGCATTGTGTCTAAGAAAAAAACAATATACATACCTTAATTTTAAAATATTTTGCTACTAAAAATTGGTAACTATCATCTGAACTTTCAGCAAGTCATAATCTTTTTCCTGGTAGAAGGTCTTTCCTCAGTGTCAATGGCTGCTGACTGATCAGAGTGGGTTGCTGAAGGCTGGAGTGGCTGTGGCAATTTCTTAGAAAAAGACAACAATAAATTTTGTCACACTGATGCTTCCTTTCATGAAGGGTTTCTCTGTAGCATGCAATGCTGTTTGATAGCATGTTACCAAAAGTACAGCTTCTTTCAAAATGAGAGTCAATCTCTCAAACCCTGTGATTACCTTATCAACTCATTTTATGTATAATATTCTAAATAGTTTGTCATCTCAACAATGTTCATAGCATCTTCACCATCTCAGAAAAGAACTGTCTTTGCTAATCCGTAAGAAGCAACTCCTCATTCATTTAAGTTTTATGATGAGATTGCAGCATTTTTGTCACCTTTTTGGGCTCTACTTCTAGTTCTTTTGCTATTCTCACCATATCTGCAGTTACTTTCTCCACTGAAGTCTTGAACCCCTCAAAGTCACCCAGAAGGGTTGGAATCAACAACTTCTAAACTCCTGTTAATGTTGATATTGTGACCTTTTCCACAAATGAATCACAAATGTTCTTCATAGCATCTAGTATGGTGAATTCTTTTCAGAAAGTTAATTTACTTTGCCCAGATCCATCAGAAAATCACTATCTATGGCAATTATAGTCTTATGAAATATAATTCTTTAATAATAAGATTTAAAAGCTGAAATTACTCCTTGATCCACAGGCTGCATAATGGATGTTGTGTTAGCAGGCATGACAACATGTACAACTCCTTATATATCTTTATTAGAGCTCTTAGATGACCAGGTGCATTGTCAATGAGTAGTAACATTTTGAAAGGAATCTTTTTTCCTGAACAGTAGGTCTCAAAAGTGAGCTTAAAATATTCAGTAAACCATCATATAAACAGATGTGCTGTCATCCAGTCTTTGTTGTTCTATTTATAGAACACAGGTAGAGTAGATTTAGTATAATTCTTAAGGGCCCTACAACTTTGAAAATGGTAAATAAGCATTGTCTTCAACTTAAAGGAACTAGGTGCATTAGATCCTAAAAAGAGAATCAACCTGTCCTTTGAGGTTTTGAAGCCAGGCATTGCTTTCTTCCTCTAGCTATGAAAGTCCTAGACAGCATCTTCTTTCAATAGAAGGCTGTATCATCTACCCTTATCAGTGATTTTAGCTCAGTCTTTTGGATAATTTGCTGCAGCTTCTACATTAGCACTTGCTCCTTCCCTTGTACTTCAATGTTATGGAGGTAACTTTTTCCCTTAAACCTCATAAATCGACCTCTGCTATCTTCCAACTTTTCTTCTGCAACTTCCTCACTTCTCTCATCCTTCAAAACATTGAAGAGAGTCAGGGTTTTGCCCTGGATTAGATTTTAGCTTAAAAGAATGTTGTTGCTGGTTTGATCTTCCATCCACACCACTAAAACCTTCTCTATATCAGCAATGAAGCTGTTTTGCTTTCTTATCATCTGTGTGTTTGTTGGAGTAGCATTTTAAATTTCCTCCAATAACTTTTTCTTTCCATTCACAGAGTGGCCAACTGTTTGGTGCAAAGGCCTAGCTTTTGGTCTATCTCAGTTTTTTATATACCTTCTTCGCTAAGCTTAATTATGTCTAGATTTTGATTTAAAGAGATACGTCACTCTTCCTTTCACTTGCACACTTAGAGGCAATAGTGGGGGTTATTAATTGGCCTAATCTCAATATTGTTGTGTCTTAAGGAATAGGGAAGCCTGAGGAGACGGAGGTGAAAAGCCAGTTGGTGGAGTAATCAGCACGTACACACACACTAGTTATTAAGTTCTATGTCTTATCTGGGCACAGTTCATGGTGCCTCAAAACAATTACAATAGTAAAACTGATAACTGATCACAGATCACCATTATCAGATATAATAACAAAAAAGTTTGAAATATTGTGAGGATTACCAAAATGTTACAGAGACACAAAGTGGGTACATGTTGTTGGGAAAATTGTGCTGATAAGACTTGTTCCAAGCAGAGTTGCCACAAACCTTCAATTTATATAAAAAAGCAGTATCTGCACGGCATACTAAAGCTATGTACAATAAAATGAGGTATGCCCATACAGGACAGAATAAATGCATTTTAGTAACATTGAGTTTTATTTTCAAACAAAGTCTCAAGCAAACCTTTCTTCACTGATTGGTCTGAAATTTGGTCCCTGTTTTAAGTGGATTTACTTTGAGGAGTACTAATCACACTGGGATAATAAAGACTTCCTATACTAATGAAGCAGAACTTTATTGGTGGAAACAGCCTGATGCCTTGAATGTGTCTATTTACATATTAAATTTTTACTATTTTATTCTTAAAATATCCTCATTTATTTCTAAGCTCTCCCGGGTGGGGGGATAATTTATTATTTACTGTAGGGTGTTTCCTATAGGATTACTTCCAAAGAGTGACATTATTAGAAGTAAAATGAGTACCTCCCAAGGTAATACTTGTGGAGAAGACAGATTTTGGACTCAATTTGGAGGCAGACCTGTATTCCAATCTATTTTTACCACTTACTAGACATGGCAATGAGCAAATTACATGCACTCTCTAAACTTCAGTATCTTCATCTAAAAAAATGGAGCACTAATAGCTCCCTCACAGGATTGTGGAGATCAGAGGTATGTGTAAAATGCCAGGTACAAAGAAGGTAATGAGTAAGTGGTAGTGACAACAGTGCAGTTTATTTTGGTTTGCTGAACTGCCAAAGTTCTCTTGTGATCCTAACTTGTTGATTACTTTGTACATTTGGATACCTTGCATGTGTTTTGCAATGTGAATCTTGGGTCTCTAGGCTATGAAAAGTAGCTAAAGATAACTAATATTGAAAATGTGCCTTTCAGAATGCCTTGCTGCATAAATCTCTTAAAATGAATCTAAAATATTCTACAAAGCTTGGAGCAAAGATCATAATGAGGTTTGCAGTATTTGCTTTGTAAAATTTTGGTTGAGTCCTTTTGCAAGTCAGATGGCTAATAGTTACATAGGAAAAGTCTCAATGGAAGCCTCCTCCTCCGGCCCCACCCAAGCAATTTTTGTAAACATATATTGACTTAAAGCTGAGGAACCCCATTTTTCACCATACAAAGCTCAGTGTAGAACAGTGTGGGGAGTCAGAGGCTCTTGGATTTGAATCCCTGCTTGACCACATCCAGGTTGTGAGACCTTGACCAACTTATTTAGTATTTCCAAGCCTGGGTATCTTCATCCATAAAGTTGGGGATTATAAAAGTGCAAACCTTGGGGCTGTCCTTAAGATTAAATGAGACATTGCATATAAAATGTTTATGTACATACGGCACATTCCAAGTGCTTAATAAATGGTAACTATTATTTATAAAATCTTGAAACTCACGTTAACCGATATGTCCTGTTTTATTCAAAAATGGTTATAATGTGACACACATAAGTTCACTTGAGTCTCAAGTACCAAATTACATGGTTGGTCTTGCCTCACCTTTTGCCTCTAGTTTTTCTATACCCAAGTTCCTTTCCTTTCCCTATTATTCGTGAACATGTTTTTTGCCCTAGTATTTCTCAATGGCTCCTGCCCATCCCCCGAGTTGAAATAGCATGGGGGTCAGAGGAGAGGAGACCTTGTAACAAACTAGCAAGGGGTTTCTACCTTTCCTCTATTTCCAAGATCCAATAGTATATTCTCCTAATGGTTCTATTAGTTTACGTAGCTCAAGTCGGGAGACGATGATAGCTAATATTTAGTATTCACCCAATAGTGTCAGATACTATGCTAGGTGAGTTACCAAAGATATTCTGACTCTTCATAACAATTAGACAACGTGGATGCCACTATTTCTGTTTCTGAGATGGGTAGGTAGAAGTTCTGACCCAGTAATTCGCTCCAAGTCATGCAGCTAGTTAGCTGGCAGCGTCCTTGCACATCTAATTGCAGATGCGTGTGCATCTACATTAGAGTAAATGTACCAATTATACTCATACAATGAATGTTATGAATCTGGCCAACAGAATTCCAGACACTAACAAGTAAATAAATCAGGCTTTCCTCAATCCCAGTAACTCCTGTTTAATATTCCTCGGCAAATACTGAATTTCAATCTGTGCTTGTTTCATAGAGTAGAATCTTTCAAATGTTGTGTTATTGAGTCCTACATAGTCAAAGGGAGGGAAAGAAAGGAGGGTGATTAAGGTGAAGTGTTTCTTCCATTACTGGTAGAACGGTTTCTCATCTCTTAAGCACCGAATTCTGCAATCATTCCAAAAGTGGAAGCTCAGCTCACAGTGCATTTTGGGGAAGCTTAAACCACACTAACCATTTAAGGTCAAGCAAACAATTGGCCAACCCTAACGTGTATTGTGCAGGGTTCTCATCTCAGATGTAACAGATCTCTGTATGTCTACATCCCAACTCCAGAAAACGAGAAATCGAGTTCCTCCTCTCACCATCGCAGCTCTGCAGACAACTCGCTGGAGACCCCATGGTGAGCCTCACGTAAAGGCCTCGCAAGCTGCCAGCTCCAGCCTGCCTCCCACATCTACCTAGGCTCCCTCTAGCCTCTTCAACGCACACTCGAGCAACAGGCCCCTCGCAACCAACTCTAGCCGCCGGACTCCAGACCGGGTCTCCAGCTCAGGGTCAGAAGGCGGCGCGGGAGGGCGGCGGCGGCGCGGGGCGGGGACTGTGCGCAAGCAGGGGGCGGGCGCAGGCCGCGGTCTCGTTCCGCTCCCCTTTGTTCTCGCCCATTGTGTGGCACTTCCTCCTCAGGCGCTTCTCTGCACCCTGCCAGTCTGTGGGGAGTTCGGGAACGGGCCCTGGATGCCTTTTCTGCTTGTTTTTGAGTACGTGAGGACCTCCCCGGCACCGCCACGCGTGGGTCCCCCCTGCCCCGTGCCCAGGCGGAAGCGAGGTGGCCAGTGTCCTTCTTTCCCGCTCCGCGCCCTCGGCGGCTTTCGCGCGGCCCCCTGCGCCGCGCCCCCTCCAGGAGGCGTCCTGACCCCGCAATCCGGACTTTCACCTCCCGACCGCCAGCCTCAGCGCAGCGGCGGCGACGCGCGACCCCTCTGAGGGGTGCGGGCTCCGGACGCACCGGGCTCCGCCAGGCACCTAGTCGAGGGTTGGAGGCCGGCGACCAGCCCGAGCCCATCCGCCCTGGCGTCCCGGGAGCTGGCGCGAGTGTCGCCGCGACCCTCCCCGTCCCTTACGCTCGCGCTGCCCGGCCGCCGGGCGGCCGCCTCAGCCCCCTTATATAGCCCTCTAAAAATAGCTCGCCTCGCACCGCCTTGTAAGGCAGCAGGGAGATCCGCAGCGCGCCAATCCGCGCCCGCCGCCAGGGCCAAGCCCCTCCCCAGGCTCAGCTCCGGGCTCCCCATTGGTCCTCAGTGACTTCATGAGCCCCCTGTTTACCTTACATGGTCACACGCGGCCTAATGGACGCCCTCCTCCGAGATCCCACGGCTGCGCGGAGAACCGGGCGGAGGGAGGGAGTTTGGGGAGGGGGAAGAGCAGGAGGAGGAGAAAAGGGAGGGGGAAGACTACAAACTAGCAAGGATGGAGTGGGGGGTGGGGAAGGAAGGGAAGGGGGGGAGAGAAGCGATCGCGAGAGAAAAAAATGCAGCCTCCCAAAATAAAGAGCAAAGATTGCATTAGGAGCGAACAGCGCTGCAGAAATAGATGGCAGCTTCGTGTCAGTGAGTTTGCATCCCCCTTCCTGATCCACGAGCTGGAGTGATTAGAACCCTGGAAGGGAATTGTTACTCCCGTGGAGAAGTCCCCTTTTCCTGGCAGTCGTCTGCACTGTACACGCTGGATGCCTCTCTCCATCCACCCCACTCACTCGCTCCTCTCTCACCTCCTTTCTCCCTCTCCTGCATTGATTTTTTTTTTTTTTTTCCTTTTTAGTTGACTGAAACAAAACAAAACAAAAGGGCCACTGGATGTCTGCCTTCTTGGGGGGTGAGCCAGACAGACTGACAAACAAACAGCCCCAACTGTGTTCGGGGGAGGGTTTTGCCTCCCGTTTTGCCCGGCAGCAGCAGCATGGACGTGTTGGCTAGTTATAGTATATTCCAGGAGCTACAACTTGTCCACGACACCGGCTACTTCTCAGCTTTGCCATCCCTGGAGGAGACCTGGCAGCAGGTGAATGATTTAAATTACTTGTGTAAATCGTGTGGTGGCGGCGGAGACGCAGGGGCTGCGTTGGTGTGGGCTCTGGGTCGAAATTTTTGTTTGTTTGTTTGATTTTTTTTTCCTTCCTTTTTGGCTGTCTGTTGTTGAAAATGTTTTCTGAAACAGTCATCTGCGCTTACCTCTCCACCCACCCCTAACCTCGTAGTGTGCCGAGCTGAGCAGCCGGTCCGAGCTGCCTGCGTTTCAGTCGCCCAACACACATCCCTGCGCACACGTTGTCGGGTTTGCTGTCCCCTATCAGAGACCTGCCGAACTTCTGGGGTTCGGAGGAGCCGGGTGGGAAGGTGGTTTGGGGTGTTAGCGATTGCTGACAGGGACCACGTTCTCGCATGCATGAGCTCTACCCACTTGGTACCTGAAATCAGGTTCATCTATTTCAACTGGTGCTTACGACCATCGGATGGGGGGCGGGGGGAGGGTGGGCAGGAGCAAAGCGGAGTGTTTTTCAGTAATTAGCGAGTGTCAATAAAGAATAGGAACTTGATTTTGAGATTAGAAGGTAGGCAAAAGAGAAAAGAGCCCAGTGACAAAAGATACTCAAGGAGGACGGGAAGATGTAGCTGAGGCTGACAATGCATTGTAGGTTTTCCCAGGGTGATGCCTCTATGCGTGTCCTTGTTTCTCTTTTTTGTTTAGGGTCCTTCTCTAGTTAGGCAGCACAACCTCAGACAAAGACTGATGTGTGCTTCCATGCCTCTGACTTTGTCTTAGAGGACTAGTTAAGAAACTCTTAGGATGCTGAAGGGCACCGATGCCAAGTTGGCTAGCCGTCCCAGGGAGGATGAAGCGGGGCTGGTGACAAGTTCACTGGGCTTTGTGAAGTGGAATAAAGAAAGTGCTGGTCAGTGGAAAGTGCTGGCTCTGCTGCGGAAACAGTGGTTTTTTTCAGCAGCGATTAGGAGCTGCTGAGGGGACATTCTGCAGGAAAGATGGTGGGTGGGGGCAGGGGGACACGGGTATTTAAAAATTCTACAGTGTGCACCATGGAAAGTCCAAGAAGACAGTCCGGATTTGCACATAGGAAGTGTGAACTTGTACAGTCCGTCCTGGAGAAACCCGCTTGCCCTTGAGGGGAGGGCTGTGAGAGGCTCGGTGTGTGGCTGCTCATGTAACTTCTCCGCTTAGTGACAGCAGCTTGTTAAGGCTAATGAACGGCTGAATTTCCTCTGCCGGGATCCAAAGCAGGATTTGCCAGCTTGAGGCTGAGATGTAACAGTCGCTGCTTTAGCAAAAGAGGCTTGGCTTTTGGTATAAGGAGCTGAGTGGCAAAGCGGATCCTCTAACTGTACCATTGTTACTAGTTTTCTTCTGGTCAGAGGCTGTGAGTTTTCCTCCAGGTATTGGCCTCTGGTGTCAGTGTGTCCACACATGCATTCCTGTCCAAGGACGCTGGCAGATGCTTGACTGTCTCTCTGTGAACACATACACAGTTCACATATTTTTAGCATAAAGTCTTTATTCGATGCATCCTTATCCTTAACGAGAGTGTATCTCATGAAGGGCCTCACTGGATCTTTTTCTTCCTTTTATTTCCAATGCTAATTAAACCAAAATGTTGCCTGAATTTCATTTTCTGAAATAGCCTTCATTTCACACTGTCAGCCCACTGGTGTGGAATCGGTTGCATATTAACAACTGTCTAGACAGGTTAGAGAAGGGAATCTGTTGATTTAGTCAGCCTGCCCAAGGCAGCCCTTGTTTGTGACTGTTAAGCAGTGTTAGAAGGAAGAAAGTTGGCTTTATTTGTTAGAACGTTCCCTACTGATGAATCATGCAACTTTGTTTTGGTTCAAGTTTTCAGAGTAGTAAAGCCAGATTTGGAGGAAGGTCTCTTCACAGGAAACCTGCTTTTCTAGATCTGGCTAGACCATCCAGGACAAACTCTAGATCTGCAAAGAAACATCACTGGTTTGACAATTAGAGGATGTATTAGATCTATTGTTTCCTAAGAAGCCATCTCTGCTCTTCCTTCTCCCCTCCTCCCCCTGCTCCTCTGCCTCCTCCCCCTTCAGGGAAGCTCTATTTCAGTTTCTACAGGCAAAGGATTTTTCACCCCTCGGAACCCCCTCACTTCTTGCCTTAACCCTCTCTAACTGCCAGCCACTCTCACCTTAAAACCGTTAGCCAACTTATTCAGCAGCATGCTTATAGCCAATGCTGATGCATAACTTGTGGGGAAGCACTAATAAACAATATATCACTCCAGTGAGCTTTATGCTCTGGACTCCATAGTCACAACTGCTCTATATAAAGGCGACTGGGACCATAGGTTTACACTGATGACAAAACCTTTAGCCTCTATCCCTTCCTTCTTCCCCCTCCCCAAACCGTCTTGCTGCTTCTGACTATAAGGGGTGGTGATGGTGATATGCAACTGTTAGTTCCAAATCAACTATCAGATGATGAAATTTTGAGACTCTTTTGCTCAAAACAGCTCAGCAAGATTTCTGCAAAGAACCCCAGACAGGAAGAAGTTTCCTTATGCTCTGGGGTAATCAGATTTTAGAGGTCAAATGAGGAGTAATTATTAGTTGTTCTTCTTAAAGTGAACAATGTACCTGGGCTCGTGGAGATGAGCGAAATGTGGAGATTCTGATAATCTGACTTGGTTTCTAGAGAAAGAGTGGCTTCGATGATAAACTCAAGAACACTTTTACATTTAAAAATTGAAGATAAATGATTTGGGGATTTTATTTTAAACTTAGGATATGGGATAATTGTCCTGCCTAATAGTCAGTGAACCTGTGACAAAGTCACTGACTGTGGCAGGGCCACCTCCTGTCAGGGAGATCCTCATTTTGACATTGGATTTTCTGGCAATGATGCCTTAGCCACATAGCTCCAAGTCTGAAAATAATTGTTGCTGGTATAATTCTGAAATCCAAATGGACGTCACACATTAACAGCTCTCCATTCCTGGGCTCTGACTGCATACTTAAGCACTTGGCCCAAGTAACATCATCTTTCTGCCTGTCATATAACTGTAAATTACACTGTGCTCGTGTGGTCTATTATTTTATAGAATTCAGCTGACGCACAATTCTTAAGACTACCAGCCTTAAGCGCTTTGAAAACTTGTAGGAAAATTTCCAAGAGCTGTCTGAGCAAAAGTAGGAAAAGGTCAAGGGTAGGACAGAAACCAGAATTTCTTATGGGGTACCACTTGATATGGGTAAAGGGAAACTCATTCATGACTGTTTTTGCCAATAGAAATCATGATTTTGTTTTTAGACACACTGCTGACTTAGAAAATAAAAAGAATATGATGCAATGCTTTTATTTTCTTCTAGAATATACAAAGACTTTTAGAACTTTTATATATTCTATCTCTAGTCTGCTATTTCATGAGTGCAGGTCAAGCAGTGATGATCTAAGTCTTATTTGGACTTAGCTTTGCATCGTGTCATTGAGGAGCATCTCATGTTTGCTTGAAAAGTCTTATGGAATTATGTTTATTGTTAATGCTGATTCATAATTGGCAGATGGGGTCAGTTTTAGGTCTCTCTTTGCTCGGAGAAAATTTTCCACTGCTACTGGAAACAAATAAATAAATCATAGAACATTCCTCTCTCCTCCCCCATTCCCCTATTGTTTTAAACTAATGGCATACTTGGCTACTGTAAGGACTAAAGTGTCCCCATAGCACTGCAATTTCATCTTGGTTTCAGGCACCCTGAAACAATTTTTATGAGGGCCTTTGGTATAAGGAATCTCTAGGGGAAAACCTACAGAAATGGTTGCATTCCAAGAACAGCCCCATGGTACCAGGGATGGGATTTGGTCTGTGAGCCACATTACTTCTCCTTTTATGTGAAGATCTTGCCTGTGCACTTCCTTCTGCAGGCCTGGGCCACCAGGTGCTGTATCAGCCAGAAGACAAAGCAAACTGTAGGGTCTGTCCGTCCGCAGGTTTGCCTCTGTCCCCAATTCGCAGAAAACCTTGTCATGAATTAGAATTTCTTGGCAACAGCACCACCCAGGGAAATTTGTAGACACAAAGGAGCCTTGCTAGCCACACTGAAAGGATAAAATAACTGGCTTTTTTTTTTTTTTGTATGTGATTTGTGTGTTCTACAGTTACTGTAAATCTGTTTCTTTATTTGAAACAGCAACTTGGTAGATGAAATAAAAATGTAACTGCCCCTGTTATCCAGAATGTATCTTATCTTTATAAAGATGCAATCACTAAATAGATGTAGCCCTACAAATGAAAGCACATGTGACTGCAATCAATCACACTTAGCCTTTCTTTAATAGATTCATTTCCATGTTCCTTTAATAGACACATCTTTGTGTAGATTTAGGGGCTCTCAAACATTATCATTCAGTCTACCTGTTTGCAGTTTGGTATTTTAAAGTGGGCAAACGTTGTAATGTAGTTATTTTTTTACTACATCTGTCCTTAGTAGGGGGAAAAGGAAGTCACTATTCTTTGTTCTCCATGAACTTCCCACCCCCACTCCTTACCCTGAGGAGAATGGGATGTTGGGGTCCCATCCATTTAAAAGGCAGAGCAGAAGATGCAGGATGACAGCCTTGCCCTGAAATGATTTATGTATGGGTATGTCAGAGACCTTAAGCGTCCAAATGTGGGCTGCTTCTTTCTGTCAGCCTCTTCTAAACATAAATGCCAGTGGGGGCTAATTTGCCTCTCCACTTAAGTGGAGATAGTTCAGAGAGGGTCTTAATGGGGACTTTAATAGCCACTCGCTTATGAATCTTCACATTCTACTCCCTTCAGAGAATTCTCGTGTTTTAACTTTTTGAGTACAAGAAGACATTACAGTCTTCTTTAATCGCTCTCTGTGCCTGTTGAGGAAAGAATACAGTTTCCTCTGGCCAGTCCCATCTGGCTGAAGTTGATAGGATAACTGGTCTGATTCCAGACGGGTCGGTGGATACCCCTTATCTTTTCATTTTATAGTATTGTACAATGGGCTTTTAATTATCTTTGCTGGACCCCACGACTGGCAAATGCAGAAAATGGCTCTGTGATTCCAGTTCACTCGATATATCAGTTAGCGTATGTGTTAGAATTGCGATTTGCTGAAAGTTTAGGACAGCTCCCCAACTTAACTTGAATGGTGCCAGAGGGTGAGGGGCAGAGATTTCCTCTCTCCAGAAGTCCCTTTGTTCTCCCAAATCAACTGACTGCTTGCTTAGCATAAACGGTGGGGGAAGGGGGAATGTTTTAACCCCAAAATGCCAAATTTTACCAAGTACAGTGATTAGAAAACTCGACTACTAATGGTGCTAAAGTTGGTGAAACAAATTAGTGTCTGATTATTCATGTTGCATGTAACATTGACAAGTTAAAAAACACTCCTCTCTGTTATATTGTATACTCGTTTTAGAATATACATATCCTTATTCTATCTAACATTCCCCAAATAAACAAAGTGTTGCCATTACTGAGACATGCTATTACCTAAGATTGTTCGTGATTTTGCTCTGCTCCCACCTTGCCCTGATTTGTTCCTGCTAATTGGCAGAATTATTTCTACCGCTCTATGTCCCTTTAGTATTCCTTCTCGGAGTATTTGGTGTGATCCTAAGAACTTGGTCCTGTTTAAACGTATCGTGTCCATCCCGACTCCATTGGAGCAGTACCACATGCTTGATATATAAATGTTATGGCTGAGCGTTTGCAGTAGCCTTGAGATCTGAGTCTAGTATCAGCCCAATTGAGGTGGGAGTGACTTCTGATTTCAGGGGGATACCATTCCTCATTGAGCTGGTAGATGGACCTATTGTACCTTGTGGGATTTTTGTTGTTTATATTCAAGTATAGAAAATATTCCATAGTAAATACTTCATTCCTTAAGCCCTTGTTATGTGCATAATACTGTATTTGGGCAATGCAAAATTGAATTGGATATACATTCTACCCTCTAGGAGCTTGACTCTAGTAGGACAGAGAATGCATGTTCACAATTAAGTTAAACAGAATAGAGCGTGAGTGCCAGAAAGAAGGAAAGAAAGAAAGAAACATTCAGTTCTGTGTTGTAACACTGACCTGTGCCTGTCTGTGTTACCCACATTGTTCCAACCTTGTTTATAAAACATGCTTGAGATTTACTAAGTTCTGTTGTGAAAAAGCTTTCAGCTAATGGCATGTTGTGGGCTGGATACTTTTAGGGCAGATGAGTATACCGTGTGAATACACATGTCCATAATGGCCAGGAAACAGTGCCCATGTCTGTGCCATTCGGAAATGATTAGAGGTAATTAAAATAATTAACATAGAGCCATATGCGATATCTATTTTTGAATGTGGGTGTATTGACATTTCCTGAGGGTCATTTTGAAAGTCAGGTTCTCAGCCTTGTACCAAAGCGAGGAACATAGAATCTCAGAATATCAAATCTTGAAAGGGTCTTAGTTTCCTCAATTCTAAAGTACTAGGGTTGAACTAAGTGATTGTTAAAGCCAGAGGCATTACACTCTCCAAGGTCACACAGCTTATTAACACTGATGGTTTCAGGGCCCAGGTCTCTCAGATGCCCAGACCAGTTTACTTGCTTTCCGTCACCTGAATGTACCTTGACTCACTTCTGATTCTTTTCTCTTTCTTTTTCGCCTTCAAGGAGGCAAGAAAATTCCCTTTTTAGTTTTAAGAGTACTGGTACACGGAATTTTGGGATTGGCTAGGTTCTGGACCAAGTTATTGAATATTTTGGAGAAGGCTTACTTGTGTAATTTGATTCTTTTTCCACTTTTAATGTGTGGTAAATTGGAAAATATTCACTGTACCGACAAAATAGCCCCCAATTATAACTCGAGTCTTATAAAAATTATTGTCGTTTAAATAATAACAAATGGAGTGACTGTATGAAGGGTATGCAATGGGGCATATGTGGTAGGGGGGTTGGATGGAATATAGGACTAGATGGAAGTAGAAAGCAACAAACATGAAATTGCTTTGTTTCTGACACCTCACCAGCAAAGAGAGTGCCCAAAACTTTACCAGCAACCCATGTGCCAGTTTATGAAAATCTTTTGAAATGTATTTAAATTCTTGAGAGGGTTGTAGCAGTAGTGAAGAAACTCAACCTCTGAGAGGTTTTTCAAAAAGTCTTTTGAGGTCTGATGGATGAAGTAGGCCTCATTTTTACCATTGTCCCTAATGAGGAAAGGAAAATGGAAGGGCTCATTTGACTTTTTTGCCCCAGTTTTTCCCCAGTTACTTTTTGCCCTTCCCTACCTCCTTGAATCTCTGGTAATTATGATGGTGAAAGTTCTGTCCCGGAATGTGTCTCACAGATCTCTTTCACTGCTGACATCTTAGAGGTTAAAATCTTCTTCCTCGTTCAGGGCGTCTTCATCTCCTCACAGCTGTAATCTACATCTCCACCTCCAGATATGTCCCTGGGTTTCAGGCCCTCATTGTTTTCTAACCGGAAATAAGCAACAAGCAAGATGGACTTTGGGGTTGTTCCACTGTCACTTCAGCTGAATATGTCCTAAACCCCTAACTCATCAACTTCTTCCATGGACTGCTTCCTTTTTCCTGGCTTCCCTATTTCTTTTAATAATGTGATTATTTGTCTCATGATCTGAGTTTGACATTCTAGTCATTGTAACTCCTTTCTTTTTCTTGAATCTAATGAAAAATTAGATTAAAAGATCTAATTAGCAGAAGTCTAAAATTAGTTGAAAAATCCCATTGACGTGGCTTCTGAGGTGCTTTAGCGTCAGCCTGTCATGGATGACAGCCTTGGCCATTGCCTTGCCACAATCCCTGTCACCTCCCTGGACTTGCCTTTCTGCCACCATCACCCCAGGTGGCCTGCTTTCAAACTGTTCATGGCTCCCTCTTATACATAGCATGAGGCCAAACTTCCAAGAGTTCGGGTGTTCCAAGACTGGGTCTACATAGTATTTGCAAGTTTCCCCCCTTTTCACGTGTAGTAAATGCCATCCAAATTAAGTGACCATGCTTTTCCTGCTTCTGTCTTTATTTTTGTTGTTTTCTTTAGCCTTTTTCCTCCTCCTCCCTCTCCCCTTCCTGATTTTCTTTGTCCAAGTTCCACCTATCCCTTAACTTTCAAACGGGTGCCAAACTCCCTCCCTTGCTACCAGCCAACTGTAACTGCTATGATTTCCATACTCTTGTGCAGAACTTTTTACTGCCTCATGATGCTTTACAGTTTTGAGTTGTAATAAAGCTTTTCTTTCTTTTTTTTTTTTTTTTTCTTTTCTGTTGTGTCATTTTTTCTGTTAGGTTTATGCTTTAAGAAGGAGTTGATGCCTTGGGTGTAGTTTTGGTAGTCAACTTTTAGTGTATCACCTGCTTCTTAGAAAGCTTTGCACACAGTGGGCATTCGATAGTTATTTGAGGAGCGTGTTATGACTATGACTTAAGATTTGACTATGCCTTTTTCAGTGGTTCTCAGTCGTGGCTGCACCCCAGACCAATAAAATCAGTATCTCTTTGGGAGGGACCCAGGCATCAGTGTTTGTAAAGCTTTCGGGCGATTCCAATATGCAGCCAAGGCATTGAGCCATTGATGTATAGAGGGTTTAATGGTATATCAGAGTTGGGGTTACCTACTTTTATTGAAATATTTAATGTCTTGTGTAATTTGGAATCCACACAGACCGGAGGTTTATAGTAAAATAGGATCATGCTGGTGGATGTGCTTCATCTGGCACTTTTGTTAATAGCAGCTGCCCAAGTGTTGTTTCATCCTTCTTGCTTTGCTTTCCCTCACCCTAAAGTGTCTAAGGCAGTCTCTTTGGCTCACATTTCCTGTGACCCTTCAGGAGTTTGCTTAACCTGGTCAAATTCCATTTCTGGAAACTTTGTGGTATTGGGCTTTAAACTCCATCCTTGCTGGGTTTCAAATAATTCATTCTCAGTAGGCCCTTGGCCATGATTTTCCACTCACCTCATCCTGCTCTATGGTTTGAAAGGGCTGGATGCATGCATGTACATCTGTTGGACGATGCTGGAGAGGCATTAGGTAGCAGCTCTCCATTTTCTTACTGACCAACCACAGTGTTTGGAAGTAGACTCTGTTTATAAAGAATTTCAAAGGATCCATCTTTCTAGTAAGAGGAGCAAAAATAAACTGTGGAAGAATTGCTGCCGAGGACATTCAGGCAAGGAGGCTGCCTTCACACCCATAGAAGGCTTAGCTCCTGTGGTAATGACTGTGGGCGTGTAGTGATCTTCACAAAGAAGCCTTAGAAACGCCTCTTTTTCAAACTGTGATGTTTGCAAAATTGTATGTCCTGTAGCTACATCCTTTCATCTATAAACTGTCTTTGATGGGGGTATGGTTGGCAAGAGAGAACATCAGGAGAGGAGCTCAGAGCTCAGGGTTGAAGGATGCCTTTTGGAAAGCTCAACCCAGCTGTGAAAACGGCAATTAGCTGTAGAGCCAATTGCCCTGCAAGGGAGTGCCCACCTGCTCTTGACCCCGTTCTCACATTCACCTTCCAGAGCCGAGTTAGCAGGAATTCAATGGAGTGGTCATAACATTGGTGCTTATTTTTGGAGAGGCGGCAAATTTGCTCAGCATACAAAGGAGTGGAAATAGATTCTTTCCACCCCAACACCCCCTGCCTTTTGAGCTTTTAGCCTTTGTTCATATGGTCACTACAGACCATGTTCGTGAAGTGCAGCTTCTGACTGTGGTGTTGAAGGAGTCTTCTGTGGGGCCCTATGCAGAACGGATTCTCCTGAGAGTGATGAGATGCTGCTCAAGGTCAGACCCGAGTCAACTTCATTTCTTCTAAGATTGTTCAGCCCTAATTTGTACATTCTCCTCCCCTTCTCAAGGTTCTTGCTTTTTTTTAATATGGACCAAGAGATGATGTCCACTGTGATGGGGCTTTTCATGTTTGCATATGAGAATCTAACAAACATCTGTGCTGAGCTTTTGTTTGAAGGGCTCAGGGTGTTTTGCTCCTGGTCTTTTGTCATTGGCACATTCTTTCTGTAACTAGGGAGCAGACAGATATTACAGAATTTCCCATTCAGGGATGAGAAAATTGGGGCACAGGAGGCTTAAGCAAGTTGTCTTACTGTGGCTGCAAAGCAAATGAGTTGCAAAAAACCGTTAGTGGAATAAACTTTTCTCTTCCCTCTTTCCACTTGGCTAATCTTCCTGTCGCAAAAATAATCATCATAGTACTGTCTCATATGTATTGGACACTTCCTAAAGATGATCTCATTTGAGCACCTGTATCCATCATTTCAATGAATGCTCACAACAAGCGTATGAAATGCATATTCTATTTATCCCCATTTTACAGAAGGAAAAGCTGAGATTTGAGGTATTGAATGGCTTGCTTAAAATCATACAACTTGGAAGTATTTGAGCTGGGATCCAAGCCTCAGCAGGGCCCAGCACTCTTAATTGTTACATCAATACTGACTGCTGTTTAGGTGGGAGACATTAGGGCAGAAGCCAAAGGTTGTGACCTGGCCATCAGTGGCCCTGTATGGATTCCAGTAGTTCAGTAGTTCATTGGTCTGTCTTCTTTCTGGGCTTTGGTTTTCTTATCTGTAAAAGGACTGGACTGTGTGAGGCACTTTTTAAGGTCACAGTGTTTTCTAGTAGACAAATTACATGAAGGCTTTGAAGTCAAGCAGAGGTGGAACCTTGAGAAAGTCACTTAACATCTTTGAGTCTCGTTTGTCATTTGTGGAGTTCTTAACTCCTGATGAGAATCAGCTCTCTGACCTAGTGTCTGGCACATAACATCCACTCAACAAATGCTCTTTCCTTCCCCATTTTCCTCTCAATAATAGTACACAGAGGCACAGTGCTCTTTCTCTCGGTGGTGTCTTTGGTCTCTTGAAGATCCCAGTGAGCCTGGAGTGCCCAGGAGATAATAAATGATGGAAGGCAGGGGAAAGCGGAATGCTGGGCATTGGATATGGTGTACCTTTATCCATCCACAAGGGAAACTCTCATTAAGTAATTTGTGCTTGAAACTGGGGGAGGACTAGCAGTACCCATCACCCCCGGAAACTGGGCCTAGTTTGACATCCTTGGAATTTGCTTGGCTTGCTCATGCAAATGTCCAGTCTGTTTCCCTTTCTTTCTGTCCAGTCTGACTTACGACTTACGTATCTTACATTTTTCTCGCATGCAGTTATTTTTTTTAGGAACCAGAATTAGGCATATATAACATAATACAGTGCTGGTTACTTCACCTGCCATTTCTGCCTTACCTGATGACTGAGCTTACTGCAGCTTATGAGAGTGAATCAGGTTTTATGAGATCTATAAATATCTCAGATAGGATTTTTATTTCATTTTCCCCCTTCAAATAAGACATAATGGAAGCACTCACATACATAAGGAATATTCTTTCTGTGATAAAGTAGGGTGTTTTTGAATTGGCCTCTGAAAAGCAATAATTTGATGTGGTTGTTCCTGTCGGGAATTTTATGGGGGAGGGGAAGAATCATGCATATGCTGCTATAAAACTCAAAGATTATATCTTCATATTTAAGGTTTAGCCTAGCACCTATGGAGAGATTTATTTCAGAGATGCCAGCCCTGTGTGAAGGCTGCATTCTCTCTTTCTGTGGATTATATATTTGTGTTTTCTTAGCTACAGAGAAACCAGGGAAGGAAAGTCCCATTGGCTAGCAGGAGGTGGGCTCCCCAAAGGAACTTTTCGGTTCTTTGTCTACTCTCTTTCCAGCTGCCCCAAGGGAGGATGTTCTCATCCTTCTCTCTACTTCATGATTTTCCTGCGAAGATTTTCCACTACTTGATATATCTCCCTGAGGTTTTTTGTTTTTTTTTTAACCCTGGAATTACACTAAAAAAAAAAAAAAAAAGATTCTTAATAGCCAATACCAGGAATGGAAGTGATTTTTCTCACTTTGCTCTTTGAGAAGCATCTAGAAGGAAACTTGAACACCTAACTTTAAAAAATGTGTTACAAAATAAACCATGACACAATCATTCTAAGTGCCTCACTTTATCCATCTATAAAATGGGCTCTATTTGCCATGTCTTACTCAGGGCAGCACATTTAACTGTAAATTTAACTATTGTTTTTGAGAAATAAAATGTCTGACTCTGAACCTTTCATTGTTGTTTTTCTTTCTTTTTTAGCACAACCTCCCTCTATTTCTTCCCCCAGTTCTCACTAGCTTTGTGTTTAAATAGATGATAATTTAATTTGTTCTTAAAAGAATAAACCATGTGAACTGAGTGTACCTGAACCAAAGGCGTGAGGAGGACTTCGGCTTAATGTCACTTATTTTTTTGCTGTTGTTTAACATCATCTCAGTGTATAACATGATCCTAGCACTTTGGCTTTGCTGTATACACTCACTGCTCTGTGGTTATCATCAAATGATGTGACTTCTCTGGTCCTCAGTTTCCTCATGTGAACAGTGAAGGTAGATTTAGGAACAGTGAGATTATCAGACAACCAAACAGTAAGCTCCTAGACTGAACTGGCTTGAAGATGTGTTTTATTTGGCCAGCATGCATGTTTCAATTCCTTTTAATTTGAATGCTTTTAGGCAGATCGTGCACTCTTCAATTAACCCTGTCTCCACTATTTCCACCTGGCTTAATTTCTGATGTTTGGCCCAGTGAGCATGCATTTGGGCTTGTGACTAGCATGTCTCTAAGGCACTTTCCCCTCTAAAATGTTCTGATTTGGGGACAAGCTTTATTTTTCAGTCTTAGTCTCAAACTGGCTTGCTTTCTACTCTCACCCAGAACCATTTTCATTTCCTTTTAGATTTCTCTGCCTTGTTGAGTGTCTTTGTTTGGGATTCTATTTTATAAAGCAATTTCCAAATCGCATCTCACTTTTTCCTAGTCATTCAGGTTCTGTTGTAGATCATCGAAATCTGGGATGGAAAAGACCATCTGGTTCACCCCTCCCCCTGCCTGGGCTTAGCAGTTGCTCTAGAGCATGTTCATTCCTTATTGGTATTTGTAACATTTTCCAATTTGGAAACTGACTCTGATTTTCCTGAGCATGCAGCCTCTTGGTCTAAGTGGGAGTAAAATGAGACAATACTAAACAATTTTTTTTTTTCCCATCAGACATCCCTCATTAACAAAAAAGCCTGTTATTGTCACAGTTTCTTTTGCCACTCCCAGAGACCCAGCTGGTCAGTTGTTGTAAAAACTCCATGTGTGTGTATGTGTGTGTGTGTGTAAAAAAACATGTAACCAGTTCTTAGTTTTCTTAGTCTGACATAGAAGCATGTTGTAGAGAATTCCATTAACCACTGTAACTGCTTATTTTTTTGTGGAAGTGGATTTTATATGACTTGTTTCACTGAGGAAGTGATGCTTTTTGTCTGAAAAAGTCCAGGGTATTATAATAAAGTACTTTCCTGAGAATCAAGTAATGTGTTTGCTTCCTACCCTTGGCACTCAAATACTGCCAGCAAGGCACTTGGCCTTCCTTTTCTAATGCTTTTAGGATGCTATTCTACATTAGGAGTGTTTTTAAAAAAATGTATTCTTTTATATTAACTTCCTTATATTACTAAGGATATCATTTAGGTTGACCAGATGGTGATTTTTAGGGTCATTCTTTTCCTGATTAAAAAAAGCCATTTAAAAAAATTACTTGCTACTGGGTGTTCCTCCTTTTTTCCAATCTCTGATTGTCTTTTTTTTTTTTCTTTTCAAAAAATTTTGAGTGCCAAATAAAGGCCCAAGATTATTATTACTTTGTGTGTGTGTGTGTAAAATTTTTCAAAACCAATGACTATTTAACTGTGTGAATTAGCTACTATTAAGATATTTCTGAAAAAAAAAATTTCTAAAAAGGAAGAGAGAGAAAAAGAAAGGGAAAGGCAGACATTATGTGGTCATAGAATGTCCTTGCACAGTTTTCCCTGCAAAAGAGAACCAGAATGCAAACCAGTTGTCCTCCTACCCAAAATGCGCCTGCCTTTTTCCTCCAGCTTTTGCATCCAGGAGGTCTTTTTTATGTCCCATATTTATAGAGATCAGGACTTCACAAATAGCAGAACTTGAGGAGCATTAGACATCTCTTTCCAATCCCTCCCTGCCGCCCTCCTCAATTTGCACATTACTGGCCTGAGCTTCAGAGATCATTATTTAAATCCAAGCCAGTTATTGGGCCCTTAAGAACTGTGAGCCTCCTTTCAATATTTTAAACATATTCACAGTCCGGATGTGGTGGCTCACGCCTATAATCCCAGCACTTTGGGAGGCCGAGGCGGGTGGATCACGAGGTCAGGAATTCAAGACCAGCCTGGCCAAGATGCTGAAACCCTCTCTCCACTAAATATACAAAAATTAGCTGGGTGTGGTGGCACGTGCCTGTAATCCCAGCTACTTCAGAGGCTAAGGCAGGAGAATCGCTTAAACCCGGGTGCCAGAGGTTGCAGTGAGCCAAGATCAAGCACTGGACTCCAGCCTGGGTGACAGAGCAAGACTTTGTCTCAACAAAAAATTCACGTGTTAACACAATGCATGGTGCAGCAGGGCTGAGGGAACTGCTTCTCGAAGGGTGGGCTGAGCTACACAGTGCTTCATGAGCACAGAGTTGATAACACAGAATTACCTTGAGAGGCAGTTTTATTCCCATTGCTATTTTCTTTCAGTCCTTCTAACTCAAGGAGACCATCAGTTTTGAGGTACCGTGTCTTTAACACCTCTCTAAGGCTTAGTAAACTCTCCTCACCCCTCCCTTTCACCTCCCTCCCTCCCTTCCTTTCTTCCATTGTTTTTTTTTTTTTTAAATAAAGAGAACAGGTCTTACACTCAGAGCTTTTGACAGGCAAACATCCAGTTGAAAGTTTGTAATACTGTTTTGATTTTGTTGTTTTTAATTTTATGATTATCTTCTATTAATGAACATTTGCAGGAAAAGAATTTAAAACACATGCAGCCTTAATATATAATGCCTTAGTGAGGCAATTAAAACTAAAAATAATAGGGGAATGATTGTACAGATAGAACGCTGGTTTGGTAAAAATCCGTGAAGGTGAAATGAAATTGAAGTTTGAAAAATACTAGTATCGTGGAAAATTCAAGGGATTTGCCATCAGAAAACCTGGAATTTAGTCCTGACTTTATCAGTATAAAACAAAGCAAATTTTTAAATTATGTTTCCCATATGAAATGCAGGGCTTATAATAGTAGGATTACTCTAATCAAATGCTATATGGATGTGAAAGTGCTTTGTAAACTATTACATGCTGTATGGTGTAATTGTTTTCCATTCTGCAGTAGGGGAGGCTTTTGTTTCATGCCTTAAACCATTACTTCTTGTTGGCTTTCTTCCTCTTTATGATTTCTATTCAGTTTTCCGAGCAGGAACTTAGTAACTTTTTATTTGTTCCAATGGGGCTGTTACTGTGCCTTAATGTGGTACTTTGAAAAATTTCCTACTGGTTGTCTAAATGGGGACGTAAAACTTTGTAATTTATTTCGTGTGTATTCATGTGTGTTTGCTTTAAACTAAATTTTGCAAAGTAAACTTAGTCTGTGGAATACAGTATTGTGTAACTATTGGATAGATATAATATGCTTCTCTTTATTTTTTAAAATACATTCTTAACAATTATGTTTTACCACACTCATGAAACAATCATGTGCATTTATTTGTATGTGTGTGTATGTGTGTGTGGTTTGGGGAGAGGGTGGCGGTGGTATTCAGGGATGAAGGAAGTCTGGGTTTTGGGTAAAACTGAAAATTCTGGGGACTGTTTGCTTCTGAAGGTAGACGTCTGTGTGGCCACAGTGACTCATTAACAATACACTGTCACATGTTGTTAGATAATAAGAAGATGGGGACTTACCTGGATAGGAAGTCCTGGACTTACCTATGTGTCTACTTCCATGGAAACCTGCTAGTTTATGGCACACTGGGGTCAGAATGACAGAGCAATATGTTGCTCTCAGAGATGCAGACTCTTGTCCCAGCCCAGGATAAAGTTGGTAGAAGGTAACTGCAGCTCAGAAGGAAGGTTGAACTCAGACCGAAGGACCACATTGACTGTGTTGGCCAAGCCCCTGTGAACTCCTCAAATGAGTATGTTGAGATTTTCATCCTGCTTACGACAGGTGCTGTGCTGACAAGGATTGGGGATCCCAGGTGTCAGGTAGAAAGCTGCACTATCATTCTGCCTTACCTAGAGTACTGGTTGAAATGAAACCATATCTGCAGCTCTGTCTGTGAGAGCCTGTCCGGATGTCTTCCTGTTGCTAGTAACTCTGACAGGAGGGCCTTGTCAACAGTGGACAGCGCCACCGCTGAGCAGAGTCTGAGCACAGGAGTCAGCCGGGATGGATCATCAGAGATTTCTTAGACTACTAACAGTGCTGCCGGTAGAGCAGATATGGGCAAGCCTGGGGTATGGGCCCAGGAGGCCCCTTTCTCTTTGTTAGTCTGGCACCCCTGCTGAACCTCAGCAGTGATAAGTGCTAGAAAAATGTACGGCTAGTCTAGAAGACAAAATCAGAGCCTCCTGGAGAGAGAGTGACAGCTCTGAGTGGGGGTGTTGCTTTAACAGATTTTTAATTTTTTCTCCTCAGAAAATTATTGAAGACTCTTCTCCAAAAAGAACACACACCAGTTTCTTATTATTGACTATGAAATCAACATGACTGGGTGGGACTGGGGAAAAGACAGATTTATCAGTCCCTAATAGCTGATGGAAACTGCATCCTTTAGGTAGAACACAGAATTGGGTGTAAGGAGACATTCCTTTGTTTTTGTTGTCTTGAACAAAAGGAAGGACAATAGAGGACACACGATGGGTATATCATATATTAAGGGCACCAAGAATTTAGAGAATGGGGAATCAAGTGAGGGTGGAGGGGTGATAGGAGATCCCTGCCCCCAAAGCAGACATTGGCAAAGGAAAACTCAGAGAGCAGGAGTCATAAAGATGGCCCCTGGGAGTCAGGCTGGTAATATCAGTGAGTGAGGCAGGCACAGTATAAGGCACTAGAGAGTGGTGGGAACTATGGTGACATAGAAAGTATAGACCCTATCTGAAGGGGCAGCTGCCATTCAGCTCCAGCCAAATACTGCTCAAAAGAGTTGCAGAACTTGTTGCCAGATCTTTTGTTTTTTTCAAGAGAAGCTAAAAATCTGAATTTTTATACGTCAAAAAACCATTGTGGGCTGGATCTGATCACTAGGCTACCAGGATTTTAGCTCATTACTATCTTTTTGGGTTGAGTAGCTTTGTCTTTATACATCCGTTCAAAGCAAAAACTTGCTTGTAGAATGACCATGGGAAGCAGTACTGCACGGTGACTTGGGAGGAGTCTCTCTTGCTGTGCCTGACTAGGTAGACCCTTGGTCAAGTCGAGTGGGTCCCTGAAGCTCACAGCTTCCATTTCCCTGGCCCCAGACTTCCATGAGTAAGTGAAGGTGAAGAGGGACAGGAATGTCAGGCTCTCGACCAACCTTTGTAGGGATTTGTTGGGACATACCTTTGGCTCCAACTTTCACATGAGAAATTAAATTCTGGGGTCAGGAATGTGACAAAACACTTGAGTATGCAGCTGGATTTTTGCCACCAAGATGATTTGCATGGAAGTGTTGCCATAAAATGCTTGAGATCATGAATTGGGCAGACTCCCCATCTGGAGAGCCATACCTTTCTCTGTGAAATAAAATATTTATATACTTTTAAGGTTTAGTTTTGATTTTTAAAAAGCGGATAGAAGCTTACTCAACTAATAAAAAAAATGCTTCAGATCAAATGGTAACATTCCAAGTTCACTACAGTTAGCTTTATTGGAAAACATGGTTTTATCTTTTAAAGAAAATCAAACACATCCTAAAATATTTCAAGAACTGGCTGATGTTACGACTTTGGTCAGCAGAACCCATCGAAGCCACCAAGGCCAGGGGCTGGCGTTGGTATCCAGCATATCGTGTTATACAGGAGCTTCACCACCTTCTCCCAATGGCGCCATCTCATGTAGCTATACTAAGACGTATTTTATTTTGAGGCACTTTTTCAGTGGGAATTGGGTGGGTGTGGTAGTAAGAACACCTAGAAAAGAGGGGTGAAACCTTTGTGGGGCCAGGGGAGCCATGGCAGAGGGTGGAGTGGGGGATAGAAGCCTCCAGACTCCTCCGCCCCAGCCACTCTGCACCTGGGGCCTTTCAGCTGTTAAAGTGAAAAGCCAATTATCTTCTGTAAATGAGGGAAAAAAGAAGGAATAAAAGTGTCTATTATGTATGCTGATATGCATAGCACTTCAAATAAAAGGATATATAAGCACTTGACAAGTTGAGGGAGAAGGAGGGGAGAGTGCTGGGGGCAAAGAAAGGCAGATTTTTTTACTTTTTATACCTTTTCTGTTCTGTTTCAATGTTTTTGACCTTCATAAATGATCATTGCTTTTAATTTTTTTAAGAGCAATTTGGGTGATGGAATGGTGGGACCACTTATGTTATCCTGTGTTTCTGTTTTTTTGAAATTTTATTTGTTAACTGAAAAAATAGCAGGCATCTTAAGAGGACCAATAATTTGGACCACTAACCACTGTCTGTAATTACAGTACAATTGCTGTTCTTTTAATGGGAGCAACAAATTTGCCACACTTCTCCACTCTCTTAACCTATTTGAGAAGATAGGTATAGGAACCAGACAGAGGTCAAATATCAGCTTTATTATTAATGAAACTGTATTTATACCCAATTGGTAAGTACGGTCTCAATCTAGCTTCCCCATACTTACCCTGTGCTCAACCCCTTCTAGCCCATGGGCTGACTCATACCACAGGAAAGTATATGTTGCATAGAATAGCAGGTTGCCAGGAATCTCCATGCCCTACCTGTCCTGTCTGGGCATCAGTGGGGCATTCATGTTCTGGCCCCAAGCTGCTTCCCCCAGGGAAGAGGGCAGAGTAAAGCCCTCCAGGAAAGAGGCCAGATGAGAGATGAATGAGCCATGCACTGTTCTCTCTTCTGTTTTTCTGGGGTTTTTTCTTCTTTTTGTTTTTTCTTCCAATGTTACCACTTTCTCTCTTGAGCAGGAATAAGTAAAAGGAAGAAAGGAAGTCCAGAAGCCTTACTTCCAGGATATCCTGGAAAATATTTACTTGTGGGAGTGGAGACCCCCAAGGGAAACACAGGACAACAGAAAGGGTCCTCTAAGGAGAATGGAGACTGAGAGAAGAGGGAATATTCCAGAGGAGGTAAAGGGGAGGGTCCAGTAAAGCAAGGGAAAGCGATCGGGTGCAAAAAGCAAGACAGGAAGCAGCAGTGACAACTTTACATTGGTCTGACTCAGGGGAAGGGGGCAAGGCCATGTTGCTCCAGGCCTTGGTACTTGAAGAGCACAGGCCAGAAAGTGACTGGGAGTGGTCAGGGGAGAGGAGTGATCCAAGATATGCTTAATTCTAGTGTGTCTTGAATTTCCCCAAAGTCGCCTGCAAGAGAAAATGGAGAGAATGTGAGGAATATAGATGGTAACCTCAATGGAAGGAAGGGTGATATATATAAAGAGATGAGAACGGGAGAATCTCAAAGACACCCTGGCTACATAGAGGACTTTGTCCTTTATGTATTCACCTGTCCACTTGCCTGTTGATCACTTTATATCAGAATGTTATTTACTTATAGTCCTGCAGTTGACTGGCCCTTGCTGGAGCGGGGTCCATCACCCATTAGCAAGGAATGAAGACATTAGAATGGTCACACTCATTCATAATAAACCATTGCAACTCTTGAGAAGTAAGTAGAGAATACTTAATATCATCACTGTAATTTATTTCTCTTTGGTGATTTTTTTGGTTCTGTTTCTTTAATTCATTCACTTCATTTCTCTGCCCTTCTTCCTTTCCTCATTCCTTATCTCTTTCTTCCTTTCCTGGGGTCCTTCCATGTGCCATGCACTGTGCTAGGTGCTGAGGATGCAGTGGTGAACTTGACATTGCCCCTGCTCTTGTGGAGCTTAAAGTCTAGAGGTGGACCTGGAAGATAAATAGGCACAGAAGTTTAAATTGTGATTGGGAAATAAGGGGAAGATTGGGGTGCCAGGAAAGAATATTCCTTAGTGACATTCACAGTTACATCTGACATAATCAAGGAATATTTTTACTCATCTTCCCAAAAATGTTCTTCTTAAACTTTTTCCTGAAAGTCTACAGTTAACCACTCAAAAGGAATCTAAAATGGAACAGACATTTGAGAACACTGACAACTTTCAGACACCTGTATTTCATTTATGATTAGTCTCTTTTTGGATTTTACAACTTCCCATCCGTGTGTCTACCTGTAATTTTCATCTTGCTAAGCAAAAATGTTGTCATACTTTATGTAGTAGGTATATTGCTAGTGTTGAATAGATGTATTATTGTTTAAAGGTTCATTACAAAAAACCCTCAACTTCTATTTTAGTATATTTGTAGTATTTCTTCCATTGGAAAAAAATGAGTGAAGTAAAGAATAAGAAAAGTTATTGGGTCTTTCCATGTTACAGATTAGATCATGTCAAATAAGAGATTTTGACTGAGCCTGCCAGTAAGGCCTTAATGATATGTTACTGCACAGTATTTCATAACAAAGTCTGTATACGTGTAAGCAGCAGGTAGTTATGGTCATCAGTGGTGGCAATTTGTTTTTACGATATAGATATGATGAGAGTTCCATTTCTTAAGTTCTGCCCCAGAACTGACTGGTGAGTTGTCATTGTACCTGTTGAGAGATGTAAATAATATCAATAAATACTTTAGGCTGCATTTGATTCTGGCTTGGTATGTGGCTAAAGGGGAAAAAACCTTTCTGGGAAGCGTGATGCTTCTTTAACAGCAAATGGATTGAACTGATGATGCAAGTCTGATGTGCAGCAGTGGGTACTTAACCTTCTATCTAGACTCAAACGCCAGAATTGGAGAAGCTGAAGCCAACCACGACTTCATAAAGATAAGACATTTACTTGATCTGCATGACTGGAGGAAGGATTTGGGGATTAAGATGTGTTTGAAAACTTAGTTGATTTACCTTTAATGTCAGCAGATTTGCTGCCCTGCAATGACAGATACGGAAGCTGCTTGGGGATGGTGGCAGGATGACCGAAAGACCAGCGCAAATCTTCAAAGAAAGGGGAAGACTGAGCCGAACTGTGTTCATTGGGTGTCATTGGAGTTGGTGATACTGACTTGGTGATAGAGGCAGCTGGCTTGGGTCGTAGGATGTATGAGAGGGAAACAGTGACCCAGCTGGGTGGGAGTCCTAGGCACATCAGAAGGAACACAAGGATAGGGCTGGTGGTGTCATTTCCATGAAGTAGAGCTATTATTTCGTTCTCGTGAAAAAATGTGTAAGTGTTCATTTGGGTACTTGTCAGTAACCCAAGAAAACAGAGTGAAAAATGATTGACAGTGAATGCTTTAAAATTTGTGACTGCAGATGAAGGAGCACACCATTTGCATGACACATTTGAAACTTCTGCCTTAGGTTAGGCCCTTGACATGACTTTTCACTTGCTGGCATTTTGGAAGTCTATACCAAATGACAGCTCTCTGCCATCCAGCCTTTGCTCAGTCTAGCTATGCTTCCCCCCCCCACCCCGCCACCACTGTGACAACGCCTAGAGCAGGGCCAGGGATTTTATGGGAGCCTCTCTACATTGTGTTCATCTGTTGCGCTTACACAGCAGTTGCCTCCCTTGAGTTAAGACTCAAATGAAGCATCCTTTCCCCTGGAGCCAGCCTGCCCCTCCCCTGGCCTCTCTCTCTCCACCAAGGCAGAGAGCAAAGCCCTCTCTTATGATATTGCAGAGTTAATAATGCTGCTCTATTGGTTTTGTGAGCCTCGCAGTCACAGGGGGAATGTGTGGGGGATGGGCCCCAAGCTGGAAGTGTGCCTCCTCTAACTCTCTTTCTGGCTCCAAAGCTTTTGTTTTGAATCTGGAAGCTTCAGACCAGGGCTGGATTTCCAAAGGTCAAACGTGCCTGCACATTTTGTCCTTAATGAGTGAGCCTTGCCCTGGAGCCCTCGCTGAAGGCGCCTGCGTTGAATCTGAGTAGTAGCCACAGAAGCAGTAACTCCACAGCCAAATCCATTTGCCTGATATGCCACCCTTGAGAGAGCCTCCACGAGCCACTGAGGGTTACTGGCCAGGAGAATGTGGCCATAAATGCATGTCTACAGGAATGGGTGAGGTTTCCTCTTTGCTTAGAAAGCCAGAAAAACATCAACAGAGAGAGGCTACAAAGCAGAAAAACATACCCAGGCCCTGAACCTTCAGTTCCCTCAACTGACAAAATATTTGAGGGTTTTACATAAAAACATTTTAACTTTTTTTTTTTTTTTTTGGTAAGTGGAGGGATTTTTTGTTCATGTCATTTCTTCCTTTTGTTCCTCTTCCTTGTTTTCTGGTCCTCCTCCTCCTCCTTTTACTTTAAACCTTACGTGTGAAGATCAACTGATCTCTGAGGAACTGACGTGTCTTGTATTTGATGATGAGACTTTCTTAACTCATTGTTGATCTTGCTTGCTTCAGCTACCAGGCAACTCAGAGATGAGTTGAGTTCTGTGCTTGATCCAGTGGCATTGTATTTTAGCTAACAATTTTTTTGGTCGTATTTATTTCCATCTTTTTGGGTTTTGTCCTCATTTTGATATATGTTTTTGTTGTTGTGTTGTTCTTTAAATTGGGAGTATCAATCTGAAAAAGAAAATGCCTTGAATGATTTCTTTGACATTTAGGTACAGGAATATCACTGGGCAACATAAATACGGCTACTGGGTTTCACTAGTATCTTTTGAGCTCTTTAATCTTTCCCTGAGTTATCACGGAAGATCTAGAGAAACAGCTACTGCCTTTTAGAAGTGCATTGGCAAAGCTTAACCCAGAGCAAACCACCAATGTAATTGTCAGCCAAAAATAGAAGACATTTTTTAGGCCCGAGGGGGTGCGTTTCTTGCTGCTCGGTAACGCGTACCCCATGCATCAGAACCCTAGACTGCTCATCCTTTTCCAGACACACAGTGGGGCTTTCACCTCTCTACACCTTTGCTCACACTGTGTGCACTTTTTAGAATGTCATTGCTGCCTTTCTCTGCTTGGCAAAAGTTCACTCATTTGCCAAGGTCTGTTCCAAATGTGACTTCTTCGCAAGGCCTTCACTGACCTCTGCAGGGAGAGTGACTGGGTTCCTTCTTTGTGTTGCCATACCATTTTATTCAGCCTAGTTCTTAGTCGCATGTGCTGTGTTATCTTGAATTGCATGTATTTCTATCTCTCTCTTCCTATAATACCATGAGCGCCTTGTAGGCAGGTATTGAGCTCTGGAATCCCTTGAAGTCTCCAGCACAGTGTCCTATATAAAGTGGAAGCTCAGTAAATAATTGTTGAATTAATCTGAAAGAAGTACAAGATAACAGACCCTGCCCCTGAAAGGCCATCAGAGTTCAAACAGGTGTCACCTGTTTATCTTAGCAGAGCTTTTTCTCCCTAGGCATTATCTTACTGGGCAAAATCTACCAATCTCCCAGTCACCTCAGAGAATAGCATGCAATGAAAAATAATAGTAGCTCCTAATCAAGATTTTTGAAGAATTAATTGAAGAAGTATTTATTGAGCAGCTATTGATTATGCTCAAAAGAATTTTAAAGCTTGGTGCCAGACCTCAAGGCTCATTGGATTTGTCAGAGCTCTTGCCTCTTCCTGCTTGACATTTCTTGGTGCCTTCTCTACAGATCTCTCATTCTTGTGACAAGATTCTTATTGAGAGCAGGAATTCCAGCCGAGTACTGCAGGGCAGGAGGAGCTGAGCGGGGCCGAATGAAAGTGCAGTTCATCATTATTTCCTTCAGCTGGGTCTGTCCTCAAATAAGGGATTTCTTAGGGAAACTCTGTGGGACGTGAGGCTTAAGGTTCTCCAGCTGGTAACTACCCTAAGAGACAGTTATACCATAATTTGGATCCACAGGTAAGAAAGAACTGCCCAAATATGCCTCTGGTTTTTTTTCTTTTACCTCTTTCATTTGGAATAGAAGGCTCAAACTGGCAGCTGTGGGCCCTTTGCTTGTCTTACGCATTCTGACTTTTTAATATTAGTTGCCAACATTTAAACAATTGGGGAGATTTCACATAAACCCCAAAAGATTTGGGCTTCCTTTAAAAACACTTGCCAACTCTGGCTGTTTTCCACATGATACCGATGAGCTGGTGCTATGTAGCAGCTTCCCCTTTTAGATGGCATGTGCCATCCAGTTGGCCACAGTCCCCGCCCCTCCCTATTGTCATATTCCTTGACTGTTTCACTAATGTATGTTATGCTCCTGGCCCCTGAATGTGTTTGAATTTGATTCCTAACCTAAATTTATCGGAAGATGTGTTACCTTTTAGAGGAAAGCATCCTCAGAAATAGCATCTATCTACTGCAGCACCCTAAGGACAAGTATGTGGTCTTGTATCATGGGACCTTGTCTAGGAGACTGATCAGAAACTGCAGTCCAGAGTCTGAAATTGAGATACCTGGAGGATGACAATGCTATAAGCAGAGGAATCAGAGTAGGGAATTCCATTTTCGTCATACCCTGGTTCTGTCAACAAACAAGATTTGGTCATGAGAAGTTTATTATATTCACAGAGGATTTTCATACCATTGGGAAGGATATATATATATATAGAGAGAGAGAGAGAATCCATTTTATATATCTATATATCTGATTCGTTTTACTAATAATTTTGGTTTCTTGATAAAGAAACTGGAGACTGAAGATGAGATGACTTGAGGAAATGCATAGAGCTAATTATGTAGAAGGAGCTGGTAGAAGTCATCCTGACTTTTGTCTGTGTTCTCTTCATGACTCCACATTGTCTTTGATTTTACATACTTATAAAAAGTCTCAATGTTGAAGGATTTGGTGTCCAAGACTGATCAGGTACCCCTTACAATGAGATACTTAATTGCCTGCTTTTAACAAAGATGGTCTTCTACCACCATACATTTCTGAATCACAGTTGTCTTCCTCACCCATTGACCCACCGTTCTTTTTAGTCCGTTACTAACAGTTGATTATAGACACAACCACATTAATGTTTAGACTCCATGTAGGGAGCAGGACCAAGTGTAAATTGTGCCTTTGAGGTGATCTGCTTCCCAGAGTTTGATGATCCTTTTGGTTAGAGGTGTGTTACTGATGGGAGCAGCTACTGGCATCCAAGATTTTAATACAAGAATGAGATGCTTACTGTTCATCTGTTTTCCATTGCTCCTATTTTTCCTCCTCTTGTTGCTTCTATTTCTTACATGCTTTTTTTTTCCTCATTGCATTTTCTGTTTTGAACAAAAGGGATGGGTGATTGATAATACTGGTGTTGGAAAATGCATTAGTCTCTAAGGACTGGGAGAAAAGTGTTGACTTACTTAGTCCAATTTGTATTTTCATATTTATTAAAATTAGAAAATGCTTTTTAAAATGTTGGATAGCAGGTTCAAATCTCCCCTTTAAAAATTATATAAATTTGAGTTTCTGTGTATTTGGTATTAATCAAATAACCAAAATAAGGTCTTCAGTAAATTGTGTTTATAAGTTTTCTCAATTCAAATCTTAAAAAAATGGGCCAGATGCAGTGGCTTACACTTGTAATTCCAGCAGTTTGGGAGGCCGAGGTGGGCAGATCACGAGGTCAAGAGATCAAGACCATCCTGACCAACAAGGTGAAACCCCACATCTACTAAAAATACAAAAATTAGCTGGGTGTGGTGGCATGCACCTGTAGTCCCAGCCATTCGGAAGGCTGAGGCAGGAGAATCGCTTGAACCTGGGAGGCGAAGGTTGCAGTGAGCCGAGATCGCTCCACTACACTCCAGCCTGGTGACAGAGCGAGACTGTCTCAAAAAAAGAAAAAAAAAAAATCTTAAAAAATTATTTTAATTCTATCTCTTTTCCTCTCAATGACTACACTTGATGTTGACAGGTTGAAATGTCTGAAATCCCATTTGCCTTTAACAATTCAACCAAGACGTGCAATAAGCAGAGAAAACTTGGAAGTTGCATAATTAAGGGTGTTGTCAAAACCGAGACCACTAGGAGAGATTATGTAGAGAAATGTAGTTGAAAAGCTTATGGAATGAAGTTTGGGATCTGGTGGTTTCCAACTTGAGAAGATCCAAAATATTCATCAGGAATCCTTATTTTTCCAAGGTACTAAGAGATAATGGTTTGTTGGATTTTTAAAATGTTTTGAGATCCTTGGTGGAAAGTTCAGGGTTGGACCAGAAAAAAAACCCTAATTGTTAGTGGCCAAGAAACTCTTCATTCTGTTTCTGGTCTTTTTGGTAGTATGGTTACAGAACAGTGAAAAACTGAGTTTTCTTTACTAAGTTAGGTTCCCTATAAATAGGATGGGGATTTTAATCTTTGCTGCCTATTATAGTCTCACAGAGGGGACTCCAAGGTTACAAGATTACAAGGTAAGTATTGACAAGCATTTTGAGACACTTTTCAAAAAAGAATTCTCTGTAAAAGAAAAAAGAAATGGCCGGGCGCGGTGGCTCAAGCCTGTAATCCCAGCACTTTGGGAGGCCGAGACGGGCGGATCACGAGGTCAGGAGATCGAGACCATCCTGGCTAACATGGTGAAACCCCGTCTCTACTAAAAAATACAAAAAACTAGCCGGGCGAGGTGGCGGGCGCCTGTAGTCCCAGCTACTTGGGAGGCTGAGGCAGGAGAATGGCGTAAACCCGGGAGGCGGAGCTTGCAGTGAGCTGAGATCCGGCCACTGCACTCCAGCCCGGGCGACAGAGCGAGACTCCGTCTCAAAAAAAAAAAAAAAAAAAAAAGAAAAAAGAAATGTATGTCATTTCATATGGAATGGATTGGAAGAATCCCAGTTTCACCTGGATGTTAGAGTTGTTATAACTTTGTTCCTGTTTCTGTCAGCCTGTTTTCTAGAGAAAATGGAAGGTTTCTACAGGTTTCTGATTCAGTACATTGTGGGCTGAAAGCTCAGGGTGTGCTTTTAAAACAGTGAGGCTAAAACATCCCCTACCTTAGCAAAAATGATCCTTTCATTCACATAGTTGTGAGCAAATCCTGATAGTGTAGATGCCATTTTCATTTTGTTTTCCAAAAAAGCACACACAAGGAAGAACTCAAGTTATTGAAGATCAAGCCAAATAAATGACCAAATTTCATGGCAATCACAGACACAGACACAAACATCAAAATATCTCCTTAATTAAGGCAGCAGCTCTGCTGGGGCCTACGTTCCAGGATTCTCAGCAGAGAAAACATGTTTTCTTTATAGAGGAGTTTTATTAGCAGCAGTGTTCCGGTATGTGGTTCAGGTTAATTAATGATGTAGTCACACTGGTGTCTTGCCATGAGTTTTATTCTAGTAACTAGGGCACTAGGAAATCGTATTGGCATATCTTGTCATGCCAAAAAAGAATTCTTAATTTGGACCATTAAAATACATTTTCATGGGATCTGTCAACAAGGTAGTTTAAGAATTCTTAATGTGGATACTGCCTTAGACTAAGAATAAACTCATCACTAACTGTAAGTAGCAGATGCAATGGTTTCAATGAATATATGCTATTCTTAAATTTTTTTTGGCTGAGATGATTGAGACCTCAAAGACCCAGACCACCCACAAGCTCTGGTGGAGTTGACCTTCATTGTATGAGAAGATTTGTACCAAGGATCACCTTTTTCCCAGGAGAGTTTTTATTAATTTTAAATCATGATGGTGTTTTAAAACTTAATTTGTGTTGTGCATATGTAGCAACCTTCCTTGGAGGTTGAAACAACAAAGCAACTGGATTGGAAATTAGATTTTTCCCCTTATGCTGCTAATGTAGTTCTTGATCCACTGGGATTTCCCCTTTGCATGGGCTGATGATTTCTTTGAAACTGTATGGAAATTGGTTCAGACAGGAACAAAGGGGAGAGGGGATGGCAGTGATGATTCAAATTAGTGTCTCTTCTTCAATGAGAGTCTGGTGTGCCTGAAAGTGCATGTCATTCGGTATCAGTCAAGCCACCTAAGGTTAAGTGACGTGCCAGAGCTACTGGAATCCAAACTTCAGGGTCTCAGCACTGGATTTTTCCCTGTCATGTTGGGTTGAATTGTTAATTTGAAATCTGCAACATTGTAATGGGGTTCAGAATTGGGCTAAGCACAATTTTACTTTTCTTTGCATGATAGAACATCAACTCTTCCTCTCTCCCTCATCTTTCCCCAGCCAGCATGGGAAGGATTCCTGTTGCCTGACATAATGAATATAAGAGAAAGAACAGCTTTGTGACTCTGGGAACAACGAAAGATTTAGAGAGAAAGGCATCCAAAATACATTAAATAGAATCTACACTTCACTGACGGGCACACTATGCGCACACGTGCATGCACACATACACTCACACTCATAGGAACCCTGTACTGCTTATATGCCATATTTCCATCCTTCACTCTTGCCTAGTTCAAACTCCATACCCTCATAATTGGATTTTGGCTCACTTCCAGGTTCAGTGTTTGAGGGTTCTGTATCTGTGAAATAATGATCCTGAAATAAATAGCACTTCTCAGTAAAGATACCTTTCCATGTAAAATTCTTAAAGGACGTGGAAGGGAAGGAAAAGCTTCTGTGTTTAGGAACTTATGGCAAAGACACCAGCACGGGCCCACATAGGAATTTTGAAGGACCTCACCTATGTAAGTGGCATGTGGGGCTTACAGAAAGCATAAGTCCTTGCCAACTGCTGGGTTTGAATGGACTTCTTCATTTAAGGGCCTTTCATGTAAGGACTGATAGAAGTGGGGCTGCTAATGTCAGGGAACGAATTTCTGTGACCCTCAAATGCTTTGGAGACCAGTGGCTGGAGTTGCCTTTCTTAGGGAGATCCCATTAGGTGATAGAAATGGGAATAAAGTGGGTTGAGCCTCTCTCTTTGATCTGTTCCCCCAGGATACCAGTTAATAAGGAGTCATCTTGCAGGTGAGGAGAGGGAAGGGGGGGTGGGTTTTGTCCATGTTAGTGAATGCATGATGCAATATGGACTGCTGAGGAGAAAAGCCCTCTTTGTGTCTATTTGAAATGGGCAGCCACGAGCACCCATAACTGACCTCTCCACCCTGAAAACAGGCTCCGTTTGGCTTCTGTCTGATGAGTTTGTATCAGCAAGTGCCTTCTTAGTGCAAAAACTCAGACTGAGGAGAAATGATGAGGGAGTCTTTTGACCTAATAAGGTGAGCATTTTAGGATAGCTTTTCTGGCTGGAGACACCAGCTCACATGTTCCCTGGAATTCCAGGATTGATTAGTGGCTTCATTGGTTCATTGACTGATTCAACTAGTATGTTTTGGATGTCTTTTCCAGGCCCTGTGCTAGGTGCTGGGGATTCACTGGTACATAGACTAAATCCCTGTTCTCCTGAAACGTCCATGCTAGTAGGGAAAGATAAATGATAAACATGCAAGCAAATAATTTAGACCTTTCCAGGACTTGGTAAGTACTAAAAAGCAAATAAAATGAGGTAGTATGATGAAGAATGAATGGGCTGTTTAGGCTAGTTTCTCTAGGCAGGTCAAAGAAGAATTCTCTGAGTACGTGACAATGAAGCTAAGACATAATCGATTAGAAGGAGACAGGTGTGCAGTGACCTGAGGAGTCTGCGTTCTCGGATGTGGACGGAGTTACTAGGGCTCTGAGAGAGGGATAAACTGGGGGCATTTGTGCGAGAAGTGTCATGTCTGAAGGGGAGAAGGGGAGGATTAGAGGAGAGTAAGGTCAGATCATGTAGGATCTGGTTTGCCGTGGTAAGGAACTGAGAGTGACAATAGGCCACTGAAGGATTATCAGCAAGAAGTTTGAGCCAGAAGGAGTCTTTGAGAGTGTGGTTCATCCATTTTTCAGGGAAGGAAGTGAATTCTCTACTCAGATTCAGTAGTTTGCTGGAAAGGGGAGGGGTGGTGTGCGAAAGGGAGGCACTGAACCTGATTCCCAGGCCAGAGTTCTTTTCACCAATAAAACATGACAGTTGAAAATAGCATTTTGTTCACTCGTCTTAATTGCTTCTCTTCCTGGTGGTTTCTGGAGGCCAGAGGAGAAAAGAGGAAGTGGCAGAGGGAGAGGGCATTCTCCAGGGCAAGGAGACAGCTTTTACTTCCCACACAGGTGCATACTTTCAGGGCTACCCTGTGAACCTAAATTGGCCTCTCCGTTTAGAAATCCAGATCTGTCCCAGACAGTAAGCATTTACATTTTTTTTTTTTTCAAATGAAAAACGTTAGAGACAAGTAAATAACACCTATAGTTACATCTGAAAATACTGACGTGTTCTACCAGAAACGTTGGTAATAAACTCATACACACTGCTTCTGATGTTCCTTTGGTGAAGAAGGAAGAATTTCTGGCTTTTGTGATACTCTTGAATCTCTTCCTACCTAGGATTGTGATCACTGTTGACTTTCACTTTGATTGTTTGTTTGAGAGTTGATTCAATTACTCATTCATTCATTCATTCATTTGACAAATGCTTGAAGCCGGCTGCAAGTCAGGCACAGGTCTGGTATCTTTGAGGAGTCACATTCTCATGAAGTCTACATTTTAGATGCTGTGAGGCTTGTATCCATGGTGAAGCAGGAAATTAAACCTTCATAGCATCCTGTAAACATGGATTATTGAGTGTCTTAGGGCTTTTATTAAAGGCCATGAGGTCCCTGTCAGAGGAGGTTTCTTCCAGGTTCTTCACTTTCTTCCAGGTTCTCCAAACTCTTTTTTTTTTTTTTTTTAACCACCCAGTGACAGCAGAGCTATGTATCAATTCCTCTGAACTTGTGCTGAATGAGCCTTTCTCACTGTTCAGTCTTCACTCTCCTATTACTGTTTCGCTTCATCATAGAATTCCAGATTAGCGGGCCCCTAGAAGTTCAGCTGGTAGATGAGAAAACAGCCCATTGAAGTTAAAGTCACCCAGCTAGTCAGGGTTGATCTTCCCAACTCAGAGTCCCCTGCTTACTTAAACCTTTATATCCAACAGGTTTACTTCACCTGGATACTCATTTGGTATTTTTTATTTTCCATCTCCATGCCCTCAATAGGTTTCTTTATATCTTTGGAAGTGTATATATTTGGAAGTGTAATGAAAAATAGCACTAGTTATTGAATAGCTACAACATACAGAGTGTGCACGCCAGGCCCTTCCAAGTACTTGGCGTATATCAATTGATTGAACTACAATGCTCCTGCGTTGTAGGTACTACTATTACCCCACTTTACAGGTGAGGAAACTGAGGCACAGAGTAGTTAATTAACTTCTCCCAGGGGGATTGAGCTAGTACGTAGTGTAACCTGATACTGGACCCAGGCAGTCTGGCTCCAGGGCCAATGCTTGGGCCCCTGTTCTTCTGACTCTCAGTGTGCGAATGGCCAGTCTGTTTCTTTAACTGGGGTGAGCAGCACTTGGCGCACCCACACAGCCACCTTAAACATTGTGGGAAGTCAAGTCCAAGTATCTCAAGTAAAAGTACAACAACCATCCATGTCAGGAAAAACAGCTTAGGGCTTGACTTCTTTATGTTTTTGGCTGCCATTTTATGCATTCTGAGTAGAACATACATTCCTCCTAGTGCCCCCACCTTGTCTTTAACATTCCACAGTGGAAGTTCCTTAAAGCTCTCCGTTTTGAAAGCATCCTCTATGATTACCAGTCACTAAATTGCATCTGCCACTGAGGCCCCAATGGGCTTTGAACCTGTTTTTCTTGGGAAATTCAAGCTGCGAGGGAGAGAAAGAACATTGTACACGTGTGCAGCTGTGCTTTGGAGTACAAGAAGTAATCGTATGTGTCTGTGTGTTTTTGTGGGGGTAGGGGAAGGGTATATTAATTAACCCAACTGAAAAGGAGATAACTATGTTCCAGGAGGGAGCCAATGAAATGAGTTTGCTTTAAAAAAAAAAAAAAAAAAAAAAAAATCCCAGTAGCCTGAGTCAGCCTGTGCAAGTGATTTGGGAGAGGAAGGGGAGATGATGCAACTGGTTCGGCATGTTCCCATCTTGGCCACTGAGTGTAAAGGGGCCCAGGGAGTTTGAGGAGAGTGTGTGAGTGTGTGTGCAAAGTTAACGAGAGCGGGTGGGGGTGCATAAGAGCGGGCTGTAAAACAGGATTAATAATCCCTTGTCAGACCTTTCCCTGTTACTGTGTTTTTCAGTAATTTTGGTTTGAATGAGGGCTCTCTAGCCAATTAATGTTTATTTGTTTCCTTTGGCAAGATACATTGGGGGAAGGAATGAGATTGGTGAGTTTAAAATTTTTGTTTTGTTGTTGCATTTTGGAAGAAGAGGCGAGTAATGTGAGTTTGGGTTTTCAATGATGGCTCCCCCCCTCCCCCTCTTAAGAGGCAGGAGGCAAGACATGGCCAGCTGGTGCCTTGAACTGACACAGGTGCAGAGGCTGTAGGGGGTGGGGAGCCAAGAATAATTACAGGTTTCTGAAGCATCAGGCCCTGCCTGACACAAGCGCTCGTCAAGAAAACTGCTCTTTATGGAAAATTAATAGGAAGCTGAAAAAGCGACAGGGCCATTGTTGTTCTTGGGAAGCCATCACTCCTTTGAAAAGAGGCCTCCTCCCAAGTCCTTGGGCTCTTGATGAACTGGTTAGAGTCCTCTCCTTTCAGAGCAGGGACCGACTAGTTGCCATTGTCATGGGCTGTGATGGGTTTTTCCCATTGGAGTGTCTCTCCTGCATTTTCTCGTTCTTAAATCTCACTTTCAGTCTAGATCTAGCCCTTTGCACTTACCAGTAGTTTGGGTAGGATTATTTTTTATTGACTCTTTGAGGTGTGAATTTCATTTTGTCCGTGGAAGTGTAATGACCCAAGCAGGGCCATCTAATGCAACTTGCTTTCAATCTGTATGTGACAAATGGGATTTCCACCAGTGTGTGCCAACCTGAATAGGGGCCTGGTTGGGAGATGAGGGCACAGGAGATGAGGGGATAGCATACAGGAGCATCTTCTAGGCCCTAGCTCTGCATGAGCAGTGTTGTCTCTTTACTACTCAGAAGCTGGAATTTAGGTATAGTCCAGTGGCCAAGTAATAGTGAGCAACTCTTCTAAAGGGCTCCCTGCAACTGTGGGTAGAGGCCAGGCCAATAGATTCCCAGTCAGTGTGTTCTGCAGAGTAACATCTGGAAAAACAACTCTAAACCAAGTTAGAAAAGGCTCTCTGTGCATCGGCCATCATGTCCCTAGTGGTTGCATTGAATTTTGAGGATCACAGACATTATGAATGAGGAAAGTGCATTTCCAAGTTGTTGGAAGTGTAGGGGAACCCAGTGCCTTCCTTCAAAGGGTGTGAGGCCTGGGCCACAGCTACCAGCTCTGCCCAGGTTATGTGACTTTAGAGCTCACTTTGACAGTTAATTTAGATTTGAGTTGTTTTGGGAATTTCTTTTATGCACTGCAACTAAGGAATCCTTGGAAGATGAAAGGGGTATTTGAGGCTGCTTTGCATCATGTGCCTGGGGAAAGTGATTTCAAAGACATCACCCTCTCCCCAGGCCTTTAATCTTGTCTCCTTTCTCCCCTTCACCACCCACCTCCCCAAGGAAACATATACAAACAAATATTTTCTTTGTTGAAAATAGGAGAAGAGAAACACAGAAGAGGTTTTGATAGAAATTTTTCAACTTTCATGTTTGTTTAGAATTAAATTAGTTTTCACAGCATTGTCTCTCAAAATTTACAAATTACCAGAGGGAAATATATAACTTGGTTTCAGCTCCAGCAACCAGTCGATGTGAGAAAGTCAAAAGCAATGCAGTCTTAGCATTTGTCCTAGTCCCCTGGTTATTTCATGGAGTTCAGCAACCCTGACAGTAATGTGTAACACTATTGTACTTCTGGGGTGTGCTATTGATGTGGGTTTTCTTTTAAGCTAATAGCTAAAAAAATTCAGTAAGATTTTCACTCATACTGTCTACTTGATTATCCACATTTTCTAGACAAAATTCATTCTCTCCTAATATTTCCTGGTCATGAAAGTCAAGAAAAAGTGAACATGTGCTTAATATCTTGTTAGGAACCACTTTCTAGGTCTCACAAGGTGGATTCTTGCACTGGTTTATTTATCCTTTCTGCCATGAGGTAGATTCAGTGTTACCGCCTTCTTCCTCAAGCCTATTTACAATGTTGAAACCCAGAAAGGTAGGCAACAAGGTTCAGGTGCTTGGAATCTGAGATTCTCTGATGGACTTCCTGAGTTTATTAAGCATAGTACATCTTTCTCCTCCTCCTCCAACTCCTGACAAAAATGGACCAGATCTCCCTGGCCATGCTTCCCACATCCTTTCCTGTCTTTCAATTCTGACTTAATTTTGAAAGCCTAGAAATGTGTCGGAATCATTACATCATATCATTCTTTGAAGAGAAAGAGAGTCACAAAGTTCCCATCCCATCAATATCAGTCTTTGCAATCCAGATTTTCAGGTTGGTTTCTGGAGTCAGAGAATCTGTCTTTTTTGCTAAAAAGTGATATGTAAACACATCTAATAAGTTGGAAAATAATGAGTATTTTAAAGGTGGCTTGAAGAAAGAAGCCCACATTTCCCTCCTAACAGTAAGTAGCTTGTTTTGTGTCACTCTGAATTTCCATTCTGGGATGTTTGAAGATTTCAAAGCACAAAAACGCGAATTGAACTTTGGGACCCTCCCAGGAGAAAGGCAAGGGGTTTGTTTCTTTCTTTACTTCAAACTCTTCGGGGACCGTGACACCATGGTTAATACCACATGACAAAAACCACACAATAAATGTCAGAAAGGGGCTCCCGTGGGCAGCCAAATGTAGTTTACCTGCTTGTGCGATTACTTGGGTGAACATTCTTTCTGGGAACCAAAGTCCATCCCTTCCTCACCAGAAGCATCATCCTCCTCACCACCACCACCATCATCATCATCATTCAGGTCCAGATCTGATCTCAGAGGGAGCATGACTTTGCAAGTTTCCACATGGTGGAAAGCTGCAGTTTCCCATGCTTTTGTATCTGCATTATCTCCCCAATTTGTTTAATCTCTTTGTACTTTTAACTCTTGGCCCTTTTAGGCGAGATAGGTGGAATGATTGAGATTAAGGGCAGCTGGCTAAAGGACCACAAATGACTGAAAATTGATTAGAAACATTGACTGTAGTTGGTGGCCTTTTATTTCATTGACTGTGTACCAGGAAAAGTCATTAGAAAATTGCAATTTCTTTGTTTCTTTAAATTTGTTTTACTTACTAACTTGAGTATACATGGATCCAGAGACTCCCAATAATTACCCAAAGTGGCACAGTTATTGGGTAGTAGCAAAAATATTATACCAATGGTTTTGTCTTATGTTCAAATTAAAAGACACAAATAAAAACTAGAACCTTTTACGTTCCAGATAATTTGTTTGAAAAGTGATGGCAGTGAAGAGCCTGGACTACAGTCTGCCCCAACTAAACATGGTTGTGGTTATAGTGGTTGCAATGGATGGGAGTTGTGAGACGATGCTAGCTCCTTTTTTCAGAAAGTTCTAACTCTTACAACTCTCCATCACTTCAAACACTTAGACATATCTGCCATGTGAGGAAATAGAGGTAGAGGTTTAGCTCTAACCACTTAACTTTACTGTTTAGGAACATATGGTATAAGAAATATCATTGCTCTTGAAATCATGATCTTAATAAACCAGACATCCCACCAATCTGTGGACTCTAAGATTCATTTTGGAAATACTGTTTAGTTGTCCAGGGTTGAAGAGGGGTGTCTTTCAACACTTGACGGTCAGTGTATTTTCTTGACTCCATTTTTTCCTAGATTGGGCTCCCTGAAGGGGATAGACTTTATGTTGAACTTTGAATGAAAGAACGATGAGTGGGAGGGAAGGTGAAGGGAAGATTGTTTCAAGCATATAGGCATGGGAAAGTAAGGACAAGAAAAACAGGTGAAGGAAACCCTTTAAGTAAGGGTTTTAGGGGAAATAGTCAAAGTGACAGGAGATGTTTGCAATCCTGACTGGCAGGTTTCACATAATTGATGATGAGATAAAGACAGGTTGAACAGAAGCCATTTGGTAACCTTGGCATCATGCCCATATATGACCAAGTGTTTTATATTGTTCTCAAGGCTGTGAAAGTAACTACCTCTTGCCAGCAGCAGAGAGATTTTGATAAACTTAATATGTGCCACAAAACTTGAGTTATCCTATTTTCTTTCAACTTCTGTCTCTGGAAACTTTTGCGTCTGAGCAACAAAAATGAATAATGATGATAGTGGATTACAATCCATAGAATAAAATAAAAATGAATTCATACTGATACAAACAAATGATTGAATAAACAAATGGAGAGGAAAAGTCAGGTCCTCGTAGGAAAATTGTCATAGATGTAGTAGGCAGTAATAGGTTTAAAGTCTATTATTTTTTAATTAGGTCTTGGATTATTACTTTTAATAAGTGTGTTGCAACAAGTAAGAAGGCTATGAAAAGCATGAAGAGAGTATTTAAAAAGGTTTAAAGATGATCATTTCAATACGAATTTCAGGTGATATTTATTAGGAAGCTAGGCGAAGCCATGCATTTCAAAGTTGAGATATCAAGAGAGTCTTCACAAAGCTCCTCTGTGACTCATCAATATAGAGGAAAATCACTTTGCACTCGGGAACATTTTCTTCCCATTGCTGACTGTAATGAATTTTTTAGGGGTTGGGGGTTGATCCAGTAGCTCAAGCCTTAAGTTGTATGGTTAGGTCAGGCTGAGGGAAGCCTTGTACCTCAAAGGTGAGTGCCAGACAGGCATAATTTATGTCATTAAACTGACATCTGCTGACGCAGATTTGGAGTTTGCTGACAAGAGTATCATTCAAACAGAGTAAATCTCTGGTTCTGGTGGAAAAACATTTGAACTCTATATCCAAATTTACAGTTTAGGGACACTTTTAGCCTGCTCATGGTCTTCGTCTCTCTGTGTTTTTTGAAGTTAGTTTAGACTTACAGAAATGTTGCAGAAATAGTACATGGAGTTACCAAATATGGTTTGTCCAGCTTCCCCTAATGTTATGCAGCCATAGTTCAATTATAAGAACCAGGAAGTTATCATTGATATAATACCATTAACTAATCTATACACTTCCGTTGAATTATATTATTTTTTTCACCAGTCCTTTTTGCTGGGTCAGGATCCAGACCAGGGTCCATTGCATTTAGTTGCCGTATCTCCTCATTCTCCTCCAGTCTGTGACAGCTTCTCAGTCTTTCTTTGTTCTTTGTGACCCAACACTTAAAGAATAACTGGCTATTTCCTTTGTAGAATAGTCCTCAATTTAAATTTGTCTGTTTTCTTGTGATTAGATTGAGGTTATCCATTTTGACAGGAATATCATAGAATAATATTGTACCTTTGTCAGCATATCATATCAGAGGTACATGTGATCAGTATTACTTGTTCCTTGTGCTGCTAACTTTGATCATATGGCTAAGGTGGTTTCTTGCAGGTTTCTCCACTGTAAAGTTATTATTTTTATCTTTGTAATTAATAAATATTGTGTTGGGTGGATACTTTGAGACAAGGCAGATACCTTGTTTCTCATCACACATCTGTCTACTGGTTTTAGCATCCATTGGTAATTCTTACTTGTAGAATTCATTATTACTTTGCCGTTTGCCTAATGGTGATTTTCTATTTCCATCATTCTTTCTGTGTTTTTGAATCATAATTTTACTGTAATGAGGAACTGACCCTTTCCTTCCGTCTTTTAATTTATTCAGTTATTATTTATTTATTTATTTATTTTCAGTTATTTATTTATATCAGTATGGATTCAGGGATATTTATTTTATGAATTATAACCTAATATTATTCATTTGGCCACTGAGAACTCCTTTAAGTTGGCTTCTGAGTCTTTCTGACATGACTTCATCACTTTATGAGCACGTCCTCATATTTTGGTACCACAATGATATTCTAGGCTCAACTTTTATTTTCATTGTTCCAGCCCTTCAAATGACTATTCATCTAGGGAGTCCTGGTTCCCTTTATTAGATAATAATATTTAGAAACCAAGATCCCTGGCCTAAGTGTGCTCATTGCTACTGGGGTTGATCTTTGCCTGTAGCCTCTTTCAGTGGATGGAGTTAGGAAATATATATATGTATACTCTCACATACATATACACATTTATTTCTCAATATATGTATGTGTGTGTATATTAAAATCCATGAGGAAATACTAATACCTCAATTCCCATTAAACATCATGGGCTTTTTTTTTTTTTTTTTTTTTTTTTTTGCTCATAGAATCTTGCTCTGTTGCCCAGGCTGGAGTACAGTGGTGCAATCTTGGCTCACTGCAACCTCCATCTCACAGGTTCAAGTGATTCTTGTGCCTCAGTCTCCCGAGTAGCTGGGATTACAGGTGCACGCCACCCCACCTGGCTAATTTTTTGTATATTTAGTAGAGATGGGGTTTCATCATATTGGCCAGGTTGGTTTCAAACTCCTGACCTCAATTGATCCATTTACCTCGACCTCCTAAAGTGTTAGGATTACAGGCATGAGCCACTGTGCCCAGCCTATCATGGACATTTCTTATGAGAGTTCTCATAATCATTTACAAACAATGTTGGAAATAAATGTTCTCATTGACTTGGAAATAATCTAATAATAGAATCCTCCTCGTCCTTAACATTTTAATCTCCATTACTCGTGATGAGAAAAGTCTTTAACCACCTCACCCTGGTTTCCAATTGACAAAATCTTTCCCTCTACCTAAGCTTCATCTCCAGCAGATATAAGAAGTGTATTTCCTAAGACAGCAATCATTTCATAATGATTTGACAGGGCTGTCCTGTACATCCTAATGGGTACTTACGCTTCTTCAATTTTCAGAAGGAATAAGAATGCCCTGTATTAGGATTGCAAGTTATAGCCACTCTGAAGTGGTCCAGATTTTTCCACAGTTTAGTGATCAGGTGTCTCTCCATCTTTACATCATAAATATGACGCATGTGCTCCTGCAATTCACACCAGGGCATACTGGATAAGTTACTTAATCCTCCCAGAAGAGTGTGTAAATGTATTTAGAATATCTCAGCCCCACAGAACTCTGAATATGAAGAGATCTGAACCTTCTAATAGTCACAATTTCTTAGTGACTTTTCCATCTTTGAGCTGGATAGTATGTAAAGAAATGGATACAAAAACTCTATGCACAGGCACTGATGATTGAGTATGTAAAAGTCATTGTAGAGGAGGCAGGGAACTACCTCAAGGACATCTGATACCCCATGAGTCAGCGGTTTTTTCTTTTTGTTGTTTTTGTTTTTTTTGTAGAAACAGGGTCTTGCTGTCTTGCCCAAAGGGCTGGAGTGCAGTGGTACGACCATAGCTCACTGCAACCTTGAACTCGTAGGCTTAAGTGATTCTCCCACCTCAGCCATCTGAGTAGCTGGGACAATAGGCACAAGCCACTGTGCCCAGCTACTTTTCTTTTAGTTTTTGTGGAGACAGGGTCTTGGTATGTTGCCCAGGCATCCTGATTTTTACCTAAAACATATCTGTGTCTCAAAGATCTGGTACTGCTGTTTGGGCAAAGCTCAAGAAGCATTGCAGTTGTATTCCCAGAGATACGTATTAGTGTCATTTCTAAGATTTCCCCCTCAGCATGGTACAGGGTAGGGTTTCAAAGATGGCTTTTGAAGAGTAGAAGAGGTAGAATGATCAAAGTAATAGTATAAGGTGGGCTTTGTCTTTGACAGACATTATGTACCTGTTAGGTGCCAGGCACTGTGCTTGGTAGGTGATAATTCAGAAAGGGAAGAAGAAATTTAAGGGAGATTTCAGGAGTAGAATCTTATAATTCAGAAATGAATTGAATGGAGCGAAGACTGAGGGCTTCAATATTGGAGAAATGTAAGTGATAATTTCTAGCAATGAGATGGAATACAGAAGGGGAAACTTTTGAAAAGTGGAGTTCAGAAAAGAAGCAAGTGAGGATAATTCATATTTCTAGACCTGAGAAGGTCATCATATTGGTTTCGAACATAGAGTGGTGGGAAGCTACTGAGTCAGAGCTATTATTTAACCAATAAATAAAACAGAATCAAAACTTACTTTTCCACTAAGCTTTCCTTGATTCATACTACATTGCTATAGAGTATAGAATTAGGTGTCCACTCAGCCCCTAAGAACTTAACACATTTTATACTATTTTTGGTATCATATTTTTATGTGAATTTATGTAATTTTTAGCTTGTGGTTTTTCATTCTATACCTGCATCACATGGATCTACTGCTATATCTTCTCCCTCTACCGCATACAAAGCCTTGTACCTTGCTGTGAGCACAGTAGTTGAATGAACACTGTGACATGAGTGTTGAATGAAGATTGAAACCATTCATTAGTTCTTACCATTGAAAATCAACAGTGAGACCCAAAGCTGATTCACAGTTAAAAATCTGATTTTCTTATTCAGTAATGCAGAGTTTTACCAGAAGTGTGATTAAAAACCAGTCTTTTGAAATGTCACCAAAATAAAATCCTTGACAGATACAACACTACTAGGTATATCATTAAAATATATTCTTAATATAATAAACGCCTAGAATCAGAACATTGGTTGAAAACATAGGAGCTTTACGGGGGCAGTAAATTTGGAGCTAGTCACATTTTAAATTTGCCATCAGTGGTTCTTTGTTGAATCCAGAAGATAGAGCAAATTGAGCTGATAGTACAAGTTAGCAATGTAGTTTTATACAAGATTCTGGAATTTTAGGATTTTTGAGTGAGGAGGGCATTAGAATACAAACTTCTTAAATATCTACTTTTGCCATAAAAGCACTCCCCCATCTTACAAAAACTTATGAGTGCCATGGATGAAGATTCGTTGAAACTGAACTTTTTGGTTCTTCTTCCCTGTTTCTTTACCAGGTGAAAATTTTATGTTGAAATATATTGGGTCCTATCTTTAAGTGGTCTGAATAGCTATGTTTGAATGTATTTTTATCATGTAGTCAGAGACACTAAACCATTGAAATGGGATTTATGCCCGTTGCCACAAAGTATATAGCATTGTATTTTAAATGACTTGCTATAAACAACAAGGGTTTTGTCTTGTGCCTCAAAAGTTTTATGGCAGACATTCTTTAGAACAATATTCTTTCCTGCTGGTTATGGAATCCATCCCCAAGGCAGGGCTTGCTGTTGATTGATTGTTACTGAGGTCACCTCTTAGTTTGAGTGAACATGGCTTATTCTTCAGGGCAAGTGGGAAAACTGACTGACTTGTGCGATGTGCTCAAGTCTATTTTGAATAATGAAGTTGGACTCTGGGAAGTCTTATCTTAGTATGAAAACCTTACCTGTTTCTATTTGCTTCTTGCTTGCATGAGAATTTCTAGAGGGGGAATTGGAGCGTCTTACCTTCTGAATTGGATTGAGGGGCAAGAGATCATCATTTGATGTTCTCTGGAATCTCAAAGGTATGAGATAGTCCTTCTGAGGCTCTTGTTCTCCTTCAGCTAGAGTAATTTAAATCATGTGATGTGACCCTTATGAACCCTTCAGAGGTATTCAGAGAATAAATAACAAGGTCAGACCTTCTACTAAAGTGTTTCTGATACAAGCCATAAAACCAATCTCTCTGCACCTTCCCCTCTGCCTGTCAACGTGTGGCCTCATGGTGTTCTGTGCCTCTGATGGTTATTTCTCTCCCTCGTTCTTCCTCTCGCAGACATGCCTTGAATTGGAACGCTACCTACAGACGGAGCCCAGAAGGATCTCAGAGACCTTTGGTGAGGACTTGGACTGTTTCCTCCACGCTTCCCCTCCCCCGTGCATTGAGGAAAGCTTCCGTCGCTTAGACCCCCTGCTGCTCCCCGTGGAAGCGGCCATCTGTGAGAAGAGCTCAGCAGTGGACATCTTGCTCTCTCGGGACAAGTTGCTATCTGAGACCTGCCTCAGCCTCCAGCCGGCCAGCTCTTCTCTAGACAGCTACACAGCCGTCAACCAGGCCCAGCTCAACGCAGTGACCTCATTAACGCCCCCATCGTCCCCTGAGCTCAGCCGCCATCTGGTCAAAACCTCACAAACTCTCTCTGCCGTGGACGGCACGGTGACGTTGAAACTGGTGGCCAAGAAGGCTGCTCTCAGCTCTGTAAAGGTGGGAGGGGTCGCAACAGCTGCAGCAGCCGTGACGGCTGCCGGGGCCGTTAAGAGTGGACAGAGCGACAGTGACCAAGGAGGGCTAGGGGCTGAAGCATGTCCCGAAAACAAGAAGAGGGTTCACCGCTGTCAGTTTAACGGGTGCCGGAAAGTTTATACAAAAAGCTCCCACTTAAAGGCCCACCAGAGGACTCACACAGGTAGTGGTACAAGTTGGCCGCACGTGGTTTCTTCTCCTTTCCCCTCCTGTAGCCTCCTCATGTGGGAGGGCTCCTCTTTGTTCTGAGGAGTGGCATCCCTGCGGATGAGGAGGTGATAGACAGGCGGGAGGGCCCAGGTAGGGACAAAGAATGACTCACTTGTTACCTTAAGATCTCAAGATGTCCCAAGCACAGGACGTGGGTTTGTCCCTACAGTGCCAACCACAGCATAGAATCACACAGTTCTGAGGATGGCTGAAGGGGGCCCTGGCAGTGACTCGTAGCTGTTTGTGACACAGACACTTGTCGCTTTCCTGACACTTTGCATTGTTTTGCGAGTGTAGCTCCACAGTTTTGATCAACACTGGGGTCTGAGGATGCATTTGAAAGCATTCACAGTTAAACAAGGTAGCCAGGGTGTCCCTATTCACTCTTTTCCCAGCATCCTGATTTTTCATCAAAGTCACCAACAGCAGGAGGGTTTCAGAGTTCATTAGATGTGATCATTCTATAATTAATTGGCATCTCCTCTTTTGCATTGTTCTCTGGCGCGTGCTTTATGGAGAGATGGCAGAATTGCTTTTTAATGAGCTTGTTACTGAGAAGTTGCTAAAGTGATTACATTGCTATGTGTGTGGTAAGAGCGGGTAGGGGAGGGATGGGGATTGTGTATTTTACTCAGGGCATCCTAGTAGCCCAGGAAGAGACACCACCCCTAAGTTCCAATCATATTGATCTTTTGAGCAATGGGATAATTTGGAAAAGTGGGGTTTACACAGAAAAGAGTGAGACTTGTATTTTTCTTGGAACTGGTCTTTGTTCTCTGCTTTGAGATTGGAGCTTAGGGGTGGTGTCTCTTCCTGAGCTACGAGGATGTTAGTAGCAGTTACTGTGATTGGTGGCTTTTAAGTGACTCTCCATCAGTGTGCTACCTGTGTGGTTTTTGCATACTGTTTGCATGCTGCGAGCTGAATAGGGAAAATCCCCAAAGGTGTAAGTGGAAGTATAAAAGCATTCTTGGAGAGAAATCAGTGATGGCATATAAGCTAGGAAAAGTGTTTGGTGCTCTGGGGGGCCTTCTGGGCTGTGCCACCAAAGAAGTGTGCAGGGGAGAGATTGTTGGCTGGAAAATCAGAACAACCTGGGCTTTAGTTCTAACTCGGCCACTATCTAGCTCTGTGACCTTGAGCCTATTCCTTTACCTCACCAGAGCGCATTGTCCACATCTGTTGAACAATCTGACTCTTAAGACACCTTTCAATTCTAATGTTCTGGAGGTCTATGAACTGTTTCTGTGTAGTAGAGAAGAACTTTCTGAAGTTCGAATACATAATGTGTGACAGAGGAAATCACTGTTTTGAACCTCAGAGTTATTCCCATGGGAGAATGAAGACTGACATTACTTCCTTGCACACCAGGACTTGGGCCTGTACTGCTGTAACTCTGAACTTATTTTCCTGTGTGGCTCTTGCTTGGTTCATGGGACAGTCTCCTAACATAACGATTATATCCCGTGGCTCAGGCGGAGACCCACTCATGGTTTCTCATCAGAATTTGGGTTCCAGTTCACCACTCCACATACACCAAGGCTAATGTTTCATGCTATTGTCAGGTTTTGCTTCTTTGATATTGTCCTAAAGGTAGTTTTTATTGATATTTCTTTCTTTCTAAAGTCAATGAGTAAAGTAATGGCAAGACATTGGAAAGACATTGCAGTGCTCCCAGGCTGAAGTGCATGACTCGTCTCCTGGCCCCTCCAGGAAACCAGAGAAGGCAGAAAAGGGCAAGAATGTTGTGTTGTCTTGGGGCTGTGGAGTTCATGATTATGGACACTTTCTGAATTATTGGCACTAAGGGCACGCTTAGCATGGAGGCTGGACAGCTCTGGGAAAGCAGAGATTCTTTTTAGGGAGTCCAGAGCATTTTCTTCTTCTTTCTTATCCCCTCTTTCCAACAGAGATGTCAGGAGGGTGACTGTTAGGGTTGATGCATTATTTGGTGCTTTGTTTTTTTGAGCATTGTCTACTCAGAGTGATTACCAAGGTGGAGCTCATTATGTTACCTGGCACCTGCAACTACTTGCCTTACGTTGGACTAAAGTGGAAAGACTCCTATAGGGAATTCACTCAGGGAGGCACCAGCATTATTAGAAAAGCAGTATTGCAAAGCAGTTAAGAGCTGAGCTTTGTGATCAGGTGGACTTGGGTTAATGTCCTCGCACTATCGCTTCCTAGATTTATGACCTCATTTCTAAAATAGAGACAATTGTGTCTACCTCCTAGTTTTTTTGAATATTAAATGAGCAGATATCTGTAAAATACTTGTAAAAAAACAAAATACCTGATAGATAGTAAGAACTCATTACAGATAGTAGTGGGGTTGATTATAGCTATTACTATTGTTGTTGATATTAGTGATGACTGAGTGAAAAAACAGCTTTTGTAAGCCAGAAATAAGCCAGTTAGCCAAAGTTAAATACCGTAAAACAGCAAGAAGCTTTTTCCCTCTTGCTGCCAGTGGTTATCAATGGGATGTGGGGTGATGACACCTGTGGACACAAGTTATGGAGGATAAACCAGACATGCAAGCATTAGCCCATGGAAGTTGGCAATAAGGCAGAAAGATCATGGCTTTCCTCCCACAACATAGTAAGCAGTTGCCTTGCATCCGCGGAAGCATTTTGCCTGTAAAACCTTCCTCAGAGACATGCACAGAAGGGAAAGTAGGTGCTACAAGAAAGAGAAACAGATAAAAGGGGAGGTAGAGATAGGGTTGGAGGGTGGGGAGAATATGAATTAATTTGGATTAAATGGATGAGAATCAGAAGTATTTATTTGGAATTGGTGTGAATTGGAGCACATGGGGAACTGAAAACAAAGGTGATAATTTATGTGGTGTAGATGAACTAAGAAGAATGAAAAAAGCGTGAAGGATGGAATCAAATTAAGTGCAAACATGTAAAGGAAATGGACTGGTAAAAGCTCAAGGGCAAAGGTATATGGAGATGGGAATTCGGTTGGAAAGAGGCTGCTGATATAAGGCCTGGAGTTGGGAGAGCTGCTGACCAAATGTGGAAATGAAGATTTTTTAAAAATGGGCTCTGGTTGGATTCAGGCAAGCTATTTTAACACAGGACTCACTTTAATTCAGTCAAAATATTTCTTATCTTCCAGTTGGGGAGGTGTTTTGATACAGGAAAAAAGGGAGATAAGAATACCATCCCAGAGAAAGAAATATTTGCATTTTATTCTCTACAGTTGCAGATACATGCTATATCTCTTCTATGTGGTAATACATTGCAAAGGAGAAACAGTGAAGAAACGAAGTAAAATAAAATGTGTGTGTCTTCCTCTTATATGCATAAAGGAAGACAATACATGTTGGTAACATGGATTTGCTTGCATTGAATAATTTTTAAGGTGTTATTCATTTAATCTTTATATAGATAGAATTTACTGAGCTGAAAAAGATATACATTTTTTTCCTTCTGTGGCTGTTTTTTGAGGATGCTGAATCCTTCAAAATTTTTGCCCTGGAGGATATTAGGCAATGAGGTGATTTTTTATTTATTATTTTTTAAGGTAGCAGATGTTCACATTGGTAGCTAGGGCACAAACACGGGTTGCCCAAGGAAGTAAAGTTAGAGTGGGGGTACTGAGCTGGAGGTGCAGGATGATGAGGCGAGGACTGGGACAAAGGGAATATTATGAAGTAGCAGGATTTAGTGAAAGGAAGCGTATAAAAATGGACATAAGGGCCGAGCACTGTGGCTCACGCCTATAATCCTAGCACTTTGGGAGGCCGAGGCAGGTGGATCACCTGAGGTCAGGAGTTCGAGACCAGCCTGACCAACACCCATCTCTACTAAAAATGCAGAAATTAATTGGGCGAGGTGGCGGACGCCTGTAGTCCCAGCTACTCAGGAGACTAAGGCAGGAGAATCGCTTGACCCCAGGAGGCAGAGGTTGCAGTGAACCGAGATTGAACCACTGCACTCCAGCCTGGGTGACAGAACGAGACGCTGTCTCAAAAACAATAAAAATATTTTTTAAACGGGCATATGGTTTATTCATTGGGAAGAGCACTTAGTGTTGGCATGAGCGTAAAAATGTTCTTAGCAGCCAAGCCATTGTAGACCTTTCTCTCCTACTCTGTTTTCTGGTCTTCATATATTTTTCTTTCTCACAGATTCTACCATGGTGATCATAGTTGTATTCATCTTCTTGAGTCAGCTAAATAAACCTTAATATTTTGATGAAAGGTAACTTTCACTTCCATTGTTAAAAAAAAAAAAACTTCATGCTCATTCTTAGCAAAAATCAAATGTTAAAAAATCTTAATAGTTTCTATGTAAAAAAGGAAAGAAGTATTTTCTACATTTCTTCTTAATTACTTCTGAGAAGAGATAAAAACCTTTCATTGAAATGGTGCTTTGTGCTAAGTGAACAGACTTTTCAAATTTGAAAATGCATATAAAGGCACGTCCACATTTATGTTACTACGCGTGAGTCATATTGGAAAAGTCAGGACAGCGGCCAGTCATTCGATCTTTGATTCTTGGTCGCAGTGAAGGGAGATGTGAAGAAGCTGTGTTCTCTTTATGTGCTGCTTGGAGGACTCTCTCTCTCGACTGAAGTTCCTGTCACCTAAACCGTGGGTGGTGATAAGCATTCTCTAGGTTTTGTACTGAACAGTGTAACAGGATGCTTTTCAGGTGAAAAAGTAATACAAATGTGCAATTTGCTTAGCATTTTACATTTGCTTTGGGGCTCATCCTACTGAATCAGAAAGTGGCACAATCTCTAAGTTTAATCAGAATTTGGGGAACTAGTTTATTTTCAGATGAAAAGGTGACTAAAAATACTACAAACAAAAAGACCAGTGTAGCATTCAAAAGGCAAACAGAAGTGTTATGTCCTACATGTAATGAAAGGCATTTAAAGTTTGAAATACAATTTATTTTACTTATTCAACAAATACATACAAAGCACTTGCTATGTCCCAGACATTGTTCTAAATGTTTTACAAATATTAACCCTTTTAATCCTTATACTAACCCAATGACGTAGGTACCATCTTATTTTATAGATGAGGAAAGTGAGACCCAGAGAAGTCAAGTAATTTGCCCATTGTCACACAGCTCATCACAGATGGTCGGGCAAGGATTTGCACCAAAAAGTATTGCTCCAGTCGGAGTGCTCTTAACTTCTGTGCTCACTAATGAAGGGGAAACAAGTCAAATGAATTTTTAAAAAGTAACCCGTTATTGAGAGGAAATTAGAAACATATAGTTGAAATACAAATGGACAATGAAAACTAAATATCCTCTCTAAATAGGTGGATATTAGGAGGGTCCTTAAACATAGTGCCTCATCAGGTGACTGAGAAGCAGTACAAGGAAATTACAAAGAAATGGTCTTCCATTTCAAGGCATATTATTGTTACTGATAAAGCTACTATTTCATGGTCGTTACTATTTTCATTTTTTTTAACGTTAGTATTAAGGAGAGACATGCCAGTCTCAGTTCACGTATTAAAATGACAAATGTTAATACTCTGTCCCTATGAAATAAGAAAGGTCAGTATTATCACAATGTGGGAGAAACTGAGGACCCCCCGCAAAAAAAAAGTAACTTAGTTCAGGCTGTGCAACTCCCTGTTGTTAGAAATCAAATTGGACCCATGTCTCCTGACCTATAGGCTTACATCCTTCTCAGTAGATTGTCTTGCTTCTTATTTACTGTTTGTGTTCCTCAGTCTTTCTGCGAACAGGTATTAAGTGCCCATAGATGTCAGGCACTCTACCGTGGAGTGACCAGCAAAGGAGACCAGGGTGGTCCATTCGGGAAGGAGTGCTAAAGGGCGGTGATGGGTCAGTAAATGAAAGCAGGGTCTTGCATCGGCAGTCAGAGGCAGCATGGAAGATCTGGAGATAACAAGTCGCTTTTCTCCTTCTGGACAGAGTGTTTATTGATGCTGTTCATCTTTTTAAATGATGCCAATGTGATAATATAGTGATTTATATAAATAGAAGCCCTAATTCAAGGTCAGGCATATCAGCAGGATAAAATTAAATACCTCAGTGTGGAACTGTAGGGGGTTCATCGACCACTTTCAACCTCCTAGTGCCATAGATAAGAATTCTTTGAATTTATACAATAGCAACTGAAATGGGGGCAATTTTAAGACATTAAAGGGCCTTTAATATGCCGAGACACATGGCTGCTAATGAAGTTTATCCATGTGTTGAGGCAGAAACTCATTAAACCCCGATTGTGGGATGGAAACAAGAATAAGGGTTAAATGTTCAGTTCACAAGGTGGAGAGAGCTGAATAGGAGGGTTTGATCATTTTGATTTAGCATATTCAAGAGCTTAAGAGAAGTTTGAAAAGAAAGGGTATGAAGTGAGGTGGTGAAAAACAATCACTGGGAGAATTTTCTGATTCAGTAAAATCTTAAAACTTTACCGCATGATAATTTAGCAGTGTGATAACTCCTAACATTTATGAAGATAAATTAATGTAAATGTATATTGGGAAGCATGGCTTAAACTCAGCATATACACAGCAAGCACATTTATTTTATCATTATATTATGATAATAAATGTAGGCTTTGTGGGACGCCTATTCCAGATGTCCTTTTAATGGATAATTGATAGTCACAAAGCAAATAAGTATGTTAAAATAAGAATGGAGGAGAAAGGAAAACATAAAATTAATGAGTATTTCATCATAAACAATATTTTTGAACACCCACTATACATACACTAGTCCCTCTCTTATTGCCCAGGACCTTGCTTTTTGACACAAAAGCCTGAAATATGGTTTCATGAAATCACTATATTTGGAACCTGATCTCAAAAGAGAATATAGCCTGGGTGGGGGATGTGGGGGAACTGGGAGGAAGGAGAAGAGAAAAGAGGAATCTCATTTCAGAAAAGGCAGTGAAAGTAATAGAATTTTATAAATTCTAAGGTTTCAAGGGTAGGCAAGTTCTGTTTGATAGAGAAGAAAAAAAGAGGGTCATGAGAAGTCTGTGCAAATGAAAAAATGACATTGAGAAGGCCAAGTGTGAACTTTTAGAAAAACTGTTCCTTTTAATAAATCGATAATGTACAGAGGCTGTTTCTATTATAATATAGTGTTAATTACCATCATGATCATGGTTATCCTGTACATCTAATATAGGAAGGTTTGAGGAAAGCTCTGTGGAGCTTTGTAAAGAGTGAAGGCTAAGATGACGTTATAAGAATTGATGGTAGGCAGGAATTTTCTATGTTTCCTGAAGTTGAAACAATAATGTAGTGATTGTGTTTGAATTAGAAAAAAAAAACCAGAGTTTAAGAAACTCATGCATTAATTTTTTTAAACAAGTTTGTTTTGAATGATCATCTTTTTAAAAAAGTTAAAATATAAAGACAGATGAAAAATAATTTTAAAATGACCTGTCTTTCTTTGAAAAATATTCAGCTTGAATGTAGTAGAAATTACAGTTGAAGCCTTGATAACGGATCATCAGGAAACAAACTTTTCATATAAGGAAATTAGTTCCGATGAGTAAATGCAGCTGTTTGGGAATCTGGGCCACCAGGGGCAGAATGTGTCATGTGACACTAAGCTCTGGTACTCTGGTACCGAATGGAGAACGCCTAACCCTTTCCAGGCAGGCAGTTTCTATTTGTCTTCACCCTGATGGAGGCAAATTGGATGGCCCTGGCCAAACTTGTTTTCTAAAATACAGGTCTTTTTCTTCTGCATTCCCCACCTAAGAACCTAATATCTGATCCCTTCCTGTACTCTGCCACTTTCTGTCTTGCAGCCTTCCTCTGTCCTTCACAACACAAAGGATCTGGTAGCAATACACTGTAGACTGTTGTGGTCGGTGGATTATACATCCATCCACCAGTGTATAACACTTTAATCTTCTATTATTAGTTTTTTAACCTTCAACTAGGGGAAACTTCATAGAATTTCAGTAGTCTGTAAACAGGTAGGGAGACATGATGGGGGAGTGTTGGGAACTGGGATGGCATTCCCCCACTTCATTCCATCATTCCAGCAGCATCCCGTCTACCTCTCCTGTGCTACTGGATTTTCTACATTTTCTGAAAGTGGCTTCCTTTCAACAATTTGTTAATGTATTGACATGACGTTATTAAGCCAAATGTTAGTCGAGGCAAGATCACTTAAAGTAATTAGAAGTTGGTGACTTTTTAGTGTGCTAGTTATTCAGCCAACCACTGATGGAGTTACTCCTCATTCCTGCAATGTCTCCATGTTCAGTCACCAATGGTTGGTTGTATAATGGAGGTGAAAGCACTTCAGTTATTTGAGAATGTCTGCAATGAGAATAAGCTTAGCATGCTTTGTTCCATATTTCAATTCACCCTACTTTCTCCTTCAACATGTATATTTATGGAGCTAGGTGAGCTGGGGACTAACCCAGGATTGGACTCCATAATCTTGTAGGGGAGGAAAGATCAGAATGCCTGATTGCTGGTTCCTTATGAAGCCTCAGTCCAGCTTTGTCCTAAACCAAGCTTCCTTGGCATACCCCCTTCTTTTTGCACCTACATCTTTTTTTTCGTCCCTTCAAAAGTTATCTGCATTCATGTAAGACCTCTTTTATTTTGTTTGCAAAATAAAATACATTTACAGGTTAAAACTCCTTTTATATTCTAAGCTACTCATCTGGTATTATGAAACATATACTGAGGCTTCTTTTGTTGTTTCTGCCTTTGAAATGTATCCTGTTTCCATTACTATAACATTTATGGAATTCAGTAAAGTGGTACATACTGTTTTCAGGCAAATAATGTAAAACGATGTTTTAATCCCAATTTTGTTGGGCCATCATAGTTTTATCTGTTTCACTAGGTGAGCTAAAAATGATAAAAGCTATCAATCATTTTGTTGCAGGCAGGAAACTAGAAGCCATCTTTAGTTAATAAAGAACTTGATCTCCATGGTAGAGTATTGGCTAGTTAGGTGTCTTAGGGTGTCTAATATCTTTCTCTGGAGCCCTTGCTGTTTTCCTAGCAGGGATGTTTTGTAATAAGGACTATAGTTTGTTCTAATATGGAGGCCAGTGTTAAATGAGAGTGGTTCTAGGAGTCTAGCAGATGCCCTAACAAATGTAGGGATTCTATCTGTGTCCTAATGAATAGAACCAAGACAAAGCTTGACTCTGGTACATATCCGAGGGTAAAGAGCACCAAGATATGGTAGGAAATATTTTAGAATAACTATGCAGTAGTCCCGTTTAAAAGGTTTCTGTCTTCATTTTGTGTGTTTATGTAATTTAATGTCATTTCATGGAATTCGTTGCTTGGTTATGAACTTATAATGTGGTGTTTTGAATCCCCTTGCTATGGGATATGCAACATCCTTCACCTGTACTGAACGTCTGTTGCAGAAAGGAAATAATGATTCCTCATATTGAATTCTCAATTGGTCATGAGCCTGTTGAAACTAGTATTGGTATTTTAAAAAGAGCAACAAAAGATACATCTCCCTTCCTTGATATAGGTAATAAGACGTTTTATGTTCCTAGTGTTCAGGAGAGAGAGTCAGAAAATCAATATGAATAAATTCAAGTACACAGAGGATTTACCCTATTTGAAAATGCAATGTGTGGCAAAATGACGGTATATATTAAATTTTTTTGTTTCACTTGCATGTAAATATTAGCGTTTAGAAAAGGTGTCATAGGCTACTTATAAATTTAGGCAGAGGGCAATTTGCTGGCTTTTTGTTTTTTTCATTCTTTGTTGTTGTTTAGTGTCTCAAGGCTTACAGCTAAACTGAATTTGAAACTAAATACTGTCATTACAGAAGATTTTTCGTGAGTTCTTCCAATTTCTCTGGGGATAAAATAATGGTCGCTGGAAGCAGTGGAGAAACAGTAATTAGGGCAAATAGTAATACTGTGCATGATTGAGGAAAATGTGAGAAAGGGAGGGGGAAAATGCAACAGACAGACTTGTACATCTTGTTACTAGGAAACCACATCAGCATTAAATACAGTGTGCTAATTGGCTATCCTGTTTCTTCCTGGGTACCAGCCCGGGCCTGCTACACAGCTGTTTCTGCTCTTTCTGGTTGCTAGGTAACTGCATCATTTGCTCCCCCCACCCCCACTTTGTATTCTGGAGGGTAATTGTCTACTTCTGCTCCTGGTGTTGCTGCTGGGTACCAGTCTGGGCCTGCTGCTCTGCTGTTTTCCAGAGGGATTTAGTCAGGAGGGAGGGGAGGAAAAGGGAGAGGAAGATATGCTGGCAATTAATGGAGCATAAGTGCAAATTCTACACAATGTCTGGCACCTGCGGCCCCTCATCCTGCCTTCTCAACTAAATCCTTTAGCTATGGAAACACATTAAAGTCTTGAAGTCTGTCTTTCTCGGCATACCTTATAAATATAGTTTAAAGGAAACAGGACATTTGAAGACATCACTTAAATGACAGCTTTGGTCTGCTTCAGGAAAAAAACTGGCAAAATATTACATACCTGTATTTTGATATGAGTAGTAATAGAATTTGTGCAGATATTTTAAATACTTTACAACAAGATAGCATCTTTAACATCCTAAGGATAGTGCCACCTTATTTCTTAAATGGACCAAATTACTCTGTAGCCATTCTTCTTGATATCAGAGTATAAAGTAGGAAATAGAATGGACTAAACACATTATGGGATTTTCCCAACTGTTTTATGATGAAGGAGTAAAGGGAGGCTTCCAGATACTTGACTTTCCTATTACGGGTTTTATTCCTTTGATGTGCACAGCACATACCCTGGTGCTTTTCAGTGGGACATTGCATTTACATGGCCATAACACATTTTGCACCATAGCCACTTTCCTGATGGCAAATGAACAAATGTGATGCAAAATCTAAAGTCAATTTTGTGATTTAAAAAACAAGTAAAAAGGTAATTACTTTGCATATAGTTGTCATCTCTTGTTGAAGTAGAAGTTTTCATTTCATCATTTTTGAAATTCTCACTGGAAGTGTGACAAGGAAGATTCTTTAGAAGTGAAGTGATGCTCCAAGGAGATTTCACTTTAAATGGTTGAGAAAGTGTATGTAAATTGGGGCCCCTTGAAGAGGCAGCTTTATTCCCCTGGGAAGGAACTGTTTTATTGAGAAAACTCAGAGCATGTTGTGTGACTGTGCACAGAAATAGTTAGCAAAGGCAACTCTTATTTGACACTAACGGCTGTTAGTGGTTTCCCATACTAATGAGATCCACCATACCCTATCACAATTGAAGCAGAAGGAGGCCTAGGCTGAGCTACAAGCCCTTCCACCATAAGATAAATTCAGGCTTTATCGAATCATTTCTACTTAAAATACCCTTAACATAGCAGAAGACCTCCAGCTAGGCTAGGTGATTGCTAGAAGATCGCAGCATCAACACCTATCTAAAGGAAACCAGTTAGCCATTAGTAGTACTCAAATTGCAAAAGAAAATTTCTTTATCAAAGAACAACTTACAGAGGGGGTATAATATTATTTCTGCTTTCTCTATTAAAAGGACCAGTTGTTAATCACTCAAAAGCATTTGCGCATTAAATGAATTAGCCATTTACTTATGAAAAACCATCAGAAGTCAGAATATCCCTTTGTCACTTGACAAGTTTTATATTCTGACTTTGGGAGGGGGAGGTTTTGTTTGAGTATTTCATCTTTGTTGACAGCAGACTGTCAGAACAACAACTTTCAGGGACATTATGGATTGTCCCTATTTGACTTAAGCAGGGTACAGATTGAAAAGTTCAAAGAAGTCTGGGGAGTTTGTCTTACCCAGCCCTCTTCTTCACTGATCGATTGGATGTGCTTATACAGCCTCACTGTGGCTCTAGCAAGACCCTGGAAACCCAAGGCAGGAGTCTTTGAAGGCTGAAGGTGGTCATGGTTAGTCCCAGTGATACATGGACATCAGTGCATACTTCCGAGCTTCCTCTCATTGTCCTCTTCTGGGAGAGCAGATCTTTTTTCTTTTGATGTCTCCGTGTTTAAAATAGTGAGAGTGTAGGCATACAAGCAAGCATGCTTTGGGGAATGAAGAAAGGTATTCCATGGAGCTGCTTCAACCCCTGGTTTTCCTCAGTCCTGAAAACCTGCTCTGCTAATTCTCATGGCCACACAAAACTGCTACCTTTGACATCAAGTAAACCGGTTGACAGAATTGGAAAGGGCGAATCTGATGGCTGCTAGTCCCTCAGCAGGGCTGCTGCTAAGCCATAATATGCTTGCGTGTGAATTAGAAAAAGGTGCCCTTTGCATTGGGCGGTTTCCCTGTGCTTGAGGAGCAGAGCCCGATTCAGCCCCCCTCAGCCTGTAGCTGGACACCCTGTGCTCAAAACCTTATGTGGCTTGTGCACACCGGGAGAGCATTCCACACAGATGGGCCTTCCCTGAACTTTTAAGAACTTCTGAGGCTAATAAGGGCATAGCAGGAATGGGAAAGTCACACAACGATTCAAGGAGTGTATTGGGACATCCTATCAATGTCTGAAGAGGCCATTATGTGTGACAGCAAATCTTTGGGTCCAGCCACTCTCCCAAAATGTGAGATCATTAGTTGCCTAATGTGGTGGTTCTCAACCAGGGGAGATTTTGTCCCTTAGGGAACATTTAGCAATGTCTGGAGACATTTTTCATGGTCATATCTGGGGCTGGGGGTATGCTACTGGCATCTGGGAAGTGGAGGGCAGGGATACTACTAAGTATCCTACAATGCCCAGGACAGCTTTCGCAGCAAAGGATCAGGTGGGCCCAAGGGTCAACAGTGCCAAGGTTGAGAAACCCTGGCCTAATGCAACCTTAGCTGTCCTCTTCTCTGTAGGTTGCTCTGCACCACTTGCAAAACATTTCCTAGTCCTTTTAAGATGACCCACCCACCAGGTCTTATCTTCTTCCCTTTTATGATCTTTAACAATATTGACTCAATGGAAATATTGCATTATTTATTATTTCTGTCAGGACTTAGATGCTGTGCCGCTTTTCCCCTTATGATAAGAAAGAACTCTCCCTACCTCCACTAAACGCTTAACCTTCTAGATTGAAGATTCGTGATTGTGACTCTTCACAAGCCTCATGCCCTGCCCTTTTGCAGAGGGCTCCTGACCTGTAATAATTTGAGATTTTGCTGAGGCAGAGTTTTGATCACATCAACTGCCAGGCTGGTACGTGGGAGGGAGGTGCTTTGCCAGGAAGTGGGCCTAGCTGTCCAGGCGCTGAAGAGCCACACCATCATATGGTATTGTCATTCTCCCCCTGGGTACAGTGGCCTTGCTGAAATGTAACAATTGTTTCCTCGTTACCAAAAAGAAGATTAACTGTTAGTGAAGAAATAAGAGTGACATGTTTTCTGTGGGAAAATAAAACTTTTATTGGGAAAACTGTATATTGCGCTGGTGTTTGCTACCTCAGTGCATTTCCTACTATTCGCTGTTCTGGTTCGCACCAGCACCATGAGGAGCACACTGGAAGCTTTTAGAGTGCTTAGGAAGAAAGGTGCTATTTCAGGTAGAAGGATTTAAATGACCTTATCTAATGGACGCATACTTTATGTCTGCATTTTGTCAGGAGCTGTGAATTATGCATTGGCTCTTTCAGCTACATTCACATGCATAGAAAATAACATTGTCAGACATGTCATCCCCAGATACAATGGACAATATGCTATTATAATTGTATGGCATTGTCCTTGCTGTTTGGAGATAATACTGCTGACTTTATTCCTCTCATACATGTGAATGTGGCTGTAGGGAGTACGTGACAGCTGTGGCTTTTACATATATTAGCTTATCCCTTGCCACTTTAAGAGATTGCCATTAGTGAGCTGGCCTCGTGGGGTCATGCTAAGTGCCATGTTTTGGATCCCAGTTGTTATCGGACCTTAGTTTTAGACCCAGTAGGGAATTAGTAATATTATCTTGATGACCTGAAGATGCAGTGGGTTATTTAGTCAGCTTCCCAGAGCAGATGTGCTAAAGAAAGGGTAGGCTGAGGCATTCCTACTCAGATTGGCTTTGGGAGTAAGAAGGCAATTGGTACCAAGCCTGGGAATGACTGCTTCCATGTTAGTGCATTACCCAAGTAAGCAATAATAATATAACTTGTATTGATCTTTACAGTTGCCAAGTGTTTCACATACATCCTTCCGTTTTACCTTCACTTACTGATGGGGTAAGTCTTCTTATACCCATTGTACAAATAAGGGAACCTAGGCTCAAAGAATCATTTTTCAAAGGTTTCACTGCTGAACCATCACAGAGCCTGCCCTACTCTGTTTTTCCTTTAGAGATCAGTTATTTCTTTTGGGGGCCTAAGTTAAAACAGTACAAATAAATTCAGTTTTGTTTATGGTTCAGAAAAATAAATGGCTTAATATTTGTTGTTATTTTGCTTGTTCAGTATAACTGCTAATTCAAAATAGCTAAGAAAACTAAGTGATTATCTTATATATTCCTACATTCTGTCTATTTTGGTTGAACTTAGAATCCTTGATCTTAGTTGGTTTTCCCCTATTTTAAGAAAGAGCTGGCTTTGAAGATGCAAACAGACACAAGGTATTGATTCTTGAAGTGATATCTCAATACTAGTGCATTTGCATATTTTAGATAATTCTTGATGAGAAACAGCAAATAGAAACTTTTCTCTGAACCTCTTGAAAGAATGCATCTTAGCAATCCTCTTTATTACTAAGCTGGAAAATCCAAATGGCGATGCCTTAAAGAATTCGAAGGAAGCTATGGATGGGTGGATCTTGGTATGTGAGTTGTATGCCCCTCTCAGTTACACCAGAGCTTTGCTAGGTGAGGTTGAAGAAATGATTTCTGTGCATTTATTTTTGTTTGTGTGATAAGTGTAGAATTCAAGATAATTTTATTTTATCTTTGTTTTTGCCCATTTATTTGAGGATATTTATGGATGGGTTAGAAGTCGTAAGAATAAAAACCCTTGGTAAATACAGGAATTGTAAGTCTACTCATGGGCGAAGATCCCATACTCAGGTTATGATTGTGCTTGATATGTGCAGAAATCTCTCCTCTGAATTCAGAAAAGCACACAGTGAAGAAGAATAGCTGCTTTCTAGCATTCTGCCAAAAGGATCTACAGGAACCTCAGAGTGAAGGGCACTTATATTATCTTCCAGAGATCTGAGGAAAGAAAAGGTATTAACACCAAAAGACAAATTCCTGGAAGGCTGAAGGAATAACACACATTACCCCTGAGGGCTCCACTCTTTTAAGGATTGTTTGTCTGTAGATATTTTTGTGTGTGATCCTGTGTTCCCCTACAAGTTTGAAGTATTTTCAAACTTGCCCTTTTTATTTCATTCTACCTGCCATGGAAATAACCTTAATAAATCGTTAGAATTGGCAGGGCGCCCAACCCAATTTGATAATAGCCTTTTCTTTGCTGATAATTGGCTACTAAGCATTTAGAATACTTTCGAGCCCACCTGTGTATCTTTTCCCCCCCTCACAGTTAGATCTTAAAGTTTTGTGTGTGTGTGTGTGTGTGGTTTTCCTGGTGTGCATCTTATCCAAAAAGAATAGTTAATGAGCAAAGCCAGAAAGAATGCTTTGCAGCCAGGGAAAACTTTTCATACATCCTTCCCACTCCTGTCATTGTATGAACTACAAGGACCATAGGTACAAAGCTTGTGGGATCAATTACCGTTACGCATTTTTTTAAAAATCTGTTGTGAGAAGAGTAAAGCAATAATTAAAATTAACTGAACAGCTCTATTGCTCTATTGAGGCGTTAAATCTTTGTGTAAACACAATCACATTGTGCAGACATAGGTCTTTTTAGTTGGGTGACTTAGCGAACTCACTGAAGTTTTGAGGTCTCTGGGTCAAGGGCCCGTTTTGACACGGTTTGAGAGGTCACCTGCTCATTTGTGTCTGTGTTCTGCTGCAGAGAGAATTGTGAGCTGGTATGGTTCCTTGCCCACCACAGCACAAAGCAGAGCTGGCTGGCATTTGGCAGATAGCGGTCTGTGACAAGGGGGAAGGAAATTGCACACAAAGCAAGACGGCTGCACACAGGAGCTAGTGGGGAGTGCTTGGGAACCTCTGGGGCCCAGGCAATGATGCGGCTTGAAGGTGGAGAAAACAGCAGTTATAAAATATAAATGTGTTTATGATTACATTGGGCCTGTGCTATATAATTTTACACACACTCATATTTGTGATTTGCGGCCACAGCTCCATATGGAGAAGAAGCTTGCTAATTTACCCAAATTGATAGGGATGCCGCTGAAGATGATCAGAGTGGTAGGAGCAGTAGCTGAGAAAAAGTGGTCTCCTAAAACAAAACTGGTGGGGGTACTACTATGTCAGAGGCATCCTTTGTTCATTTATTTTGATAAGCAGAGCTTGGCTTTAATTATTCATGATAATGCTTGCCCTGGAAGGAGCAGGCCTCTGATGCCACAGCAGCTGTCGGGTGCTGTTTGGTTCTCTGTGCAGTTAACACTAAAACAACCTGCTTAGCCTTTCTTGAGATTTGTCATGCTTTCACTTGTGAGAGGTGAGATGCCCTGAAGTTTTGTTTACACCTGATATCCCTTCCTAGGGGGCAGGTATTGACTTGGCTGGAGTGGAAGAGAAAGCCTGAATGATCACAGCCATTTCATGAAATCCTTACAAGGTAGGTGGTGATTTTCCCATCTTAGGCATGAGAACGTGAAAGCCTAGAAGATCCCAACAGTAGACATGCCCAGCTCATAAGTGACCAAGCTGGCTTTTGAGTCTGGGTCTGACTCCAAAGCCTGTCCCCTACAGCATTATGCTGGCATTTTCTAGAGAACAGGCCAAGAAAGGGACAGTGGAGCAGACCCCACCCTTCTTCCACCCCAGTCCATCCCACTCTCTGTGCTTTCAGCCTATTTCCCAGTCTTAGCATCCATTACCATCATTTCCGACAGCTTTCCAAAGCGTTTCTTGACTTGGCAAAATCTTGAGGCACTTCTTCTGGGAGCTCTTCAGAAGGAAAGCACTTTGGAACAGCATGCACGAGTTCCAAAGTCCCCAGAGCATGTATGATTCATGCTTCTTGCAGGGGAACTTCATGGAGACAGGCTGTTGTGACCCTAGGATACTTGATAGACCTTTTTTTTTTTCATAGATGCGTAAATCCAGACGATGAATGCTGAATGGCCCGTCCACTCAGCTCATAGCAAAACCCTGGGAGGTATCCCTGATACATGTCCTTTCAATCAATTTTTTTTTTTTCATCTCATGGGTACTGCTTTCTAAATATGTTTTACATTTGTTTGCTTTTCTCCGTCTCTGCTGCTATAAGCAGAGTCATTTGTGTTTCAGGCACTATCTTCTTTCTCCTGGGCAATTGTAGAACCTCCTAGAAGTTGTAGAACCCTCCCCACACTGGCTCATTGCCTTTGGCAGCCCATTCTCCATTTTGTAGCCAGAGTAATGTTTTAAAGTTCAATTCTGATCATGCTATGCCTCCGTTTAAAAGCTCACAATGGCTGCCATTGTTCTTAAAGTACAAATTCTTAAACATGATTTCTAAGACCGCTTTCCCAATAGAAATGTAACGTGAGCCACATATATAATTTTATATTTTCTAGCAGGCACACTTAAAAAGTAATTAATCATACTAATTAGTTCTAATACTGTATTTTATTTAGCTCAATATATCCAAAACATTATTTCAACATGTAAATAATTAATAAACAATTATTAATGAACGATTTTACATTTCTTTATCTCTTTCTTCTATTGGAAAGCCTTCAAAATCTGGTGCGTATTTTACACTTAGAGCATGAATCAGTTCAGATTGCTCACATTTTGGGTACTCAGGAGCCACCTGTCCTAGGGTCTAAGAGACTGGTTCATGCAGGTCTGTTTAAGTCCTTTCACAGTCTGGCCACTGCCTGTTCTCTCAGTCCCTGCAGAGCACACAAACTGATACTCCTCTTTGATCAGCTTCTTGGTGAGGTATGGGAGAGAATGTAGCAGAGGGCTGAGAGGACGTCACCCCTGCTAATGAACTGGAGGAAACAGCCCAACGTGGAACCATCCACGTTCTCCCCTTCTGCAGGGCTTTCTGGAACAGCAAATAGGATGGACTGTGATGGAAGAAGGGTGGGGTCTTTTGCTTCTGTGTCCCTTTCCTGGCTTCTAGAAAACCCTAGCATGATGCTGCAGGAGAACAGGCTTTGCAGTCAGACCCAGACTTAAAAATCAGCTCAGCCACTTATTAGCTGGGTGTCTGTCCCTGGACTTCCGTGTTCCCCTCACTGAGATGGAAAAATCACCACCTACCTTGCAGGGCTTCTGTGAAATAGCACAGGTAAAGCGCCATAGGGCTGCCTGATAGGTAAAGAACATGCCGGGAACAGGGATGTTATGACCTGGTGTTTCTCCTTCACTCCAGACTAGTCAGTACCCACCACTCAGAAAGGGGAGGCAGGTAGAAATGGAGCTTCAGCTCATCTCACACTGAGGTGCGGGTTAAGAATGAAATCCTTGCTTTGCTGTTGGCCTTGGGGGTTTCCATTTTTGGTCTATGTAGAACTTGTTAAGTGACACAGATTTTTTTGAGAAGGTGAGGGAATGAAATGAAAAACATACTGGTAAAGTTAATATGAGATATTCTCTGAAAAAAAATGTTTCTACCCACACAAAGGTCTAGCAGTCAGTAGTACCGTTCTGTGAGCTGAAAATGAGACCATGGGTTCTAGGGGAGGGCAGATGAGTTGTAGTTCGCACTCCTGGCTTCCCGTCTCAGTAGATTCGATTCCTTTGCTTATTCATTTTTAAAAAGTTAGAACAACTATTATATCAATACGTCTAAATAGTTCTGACATTCTTTCCAGTTGAAACATTTGTTTTATCAGAAAGTATTTCCAAAGGGAATATGAGCATTGATTCCACTTTAATTGTTGTTGCTTATATAAAAGGCAGAGTGAGGTAGTGGTTAAGCATGTGGATTCTGAAGGTAAGATGGCCTGAGTTTCAGTCTTGACCGTACCACATATAAGTTGGGTGAACTTGGAGAACAGCTTAATTTCTCAAACCCTCTATTTCCTCATCTAGAAAATGGGGAGGGATAATAGCATTAGGGCTATTGAGAGAATTAGAGGACAGAATATACACAAAGATTCTGTAGTGCCCAGCATATAGTGAGGGCCCAGTAAATATTAGCCAAGAGCTAATTTTACTTGGATTTAAAAAGCCGTATCACCCGTTAAAGGTGGGTAGAATTGGACCACAAGTCTGCTGATGGTGATTATTTGAGGTGTTTTCTCTGCAGAGATGCATGTATTGTCTAATTTGTTTATGTATAAAATTTTGTACCTTTCTCCTACACTTAGTTTTCTACTATATGTATATCTACACGAGGAAGGAAAATACAGACATTTTATCAGAGATTGATTCTGCCATTCATATATTCATATATCCAACAGAAAAAGCCAAATATATCTCAGCAGATGAGATACGAGATGTGGTAAGATATGCAGCGTATTGTAGTAGTGTATGGGCTTTGGGCAATTTCTCTCCATGTGGTATTGGGTTTGTACTGTTTGGTTAAAACCCTTTGGCTTTCTAATCAATGCCACATTGCAAGTTGAGGAGTTGAGGCTTGAGGTCTTATCTTTGATGGTTGAATGAAACACCAGCCTCTGGAGATGGTCTGCTCCTACCATCTCAAACAGATCTCTAACCATCTTAGCTAGAATCAGGTGATTGCAGGCTCTTTATTCACCAGAAAGGTATATTCAGGTATTGGGTGTTAATATGAGCCATGTTGCATAAAGGATTTTGGGGTAAAATATTTTAATAGTTACCCTGCCTGTATAGTGCTTTGCAGCATATGAAGCACTTGCACAGAAATCATCTCTCTTCACATTTCACAATAGTCCTGTGAGGGCTATGCCAAAGAAGGGATCAGCTATATTTTCTGAGGACGAAAGTGAGACTTAAAGGTAGGTAACTTTCCTGAGGGCACGTTATAAGTGGTAACAGCTAGGACTAGAGCACAGGTCTCCTGATGGTGAGTTGTATGTGTGTGTCTGTTTTCCAGTAAACTGTACTTGTACACATGGGGCAGCATCTTCAGAACTCTGACAACCTTTGTGCAGAAAAGAAGCGAGATTTCCTTTGTTCACGTATGTTATGCTTTGAATTAATTAGATCCTAAATGAAGCTTTTATGACAAAGACCCAAGCTAACAGGAGCTTAAAGATGTAAGATTTCTTTTTCTCTTTAATATAAAGTCTGCACTGAGAACTGTCAGAAGCCCAAACTCCTTTTGCATGTTTGACTGTTTGGATGTTTGGATGGTGACTGTTGGTCACCCATCCCTAGGGTTTCCATTCCTAAGGTATTGCTCAGGTCCCTGCAATTCCAGATGGCTGCCACCAGGCCTGCTTTCTAGGAACCTCGTTTTCATGCCGGTGTTTTGAAAGTGTAAAGCAGAGGGGATGTCCCTACTTTTGGAAGTACAGCTTGATTGGCCGTGATGGCTCATAGTTGTAATCCTAGCACTTTGGGAGGCCAAGACAGGTGGATCACCTGAGGTCAGGAGTTTGAGACCAGCCTGGCCAACATGGTGAAACCTCCCTCTACTAAATTAGCTGGGTGTGGTGGCGGGCATCTGTAATCCCAGCTACTCGGGAGGCTGAGGCAGGAGAATGACTTGAACCCGGGAGGGGAGGTTGCAGTGAACTGAGATCGTGCCACTGCACTCCAACTTGGGTGACAGAGCGAGACTATGTCTCAAAAATAAATAAATAAAAATATAGCTTGACATTGCACTTGTCACTTCCACTTATGTCTCATCAGCCAGAAATTGGTCATATGTCAACAAGCAATTGCAAAGGAGTTTGGAAGTACACTCTTTATTCTGGGTGGCCATAAGCTCAACAAAAACCTAGGGATACTCTTACCTAGGGATAAGGGGAGAATGAATATAGAGGACAACTGGCAGTTGCTGTTATGCTTTTAGTCTTAATAATCCTTTTTAAAAAGCCTTTAATGCAGACATTTTAACAGAAAACTCTTGAGTTCTGAAATTCTAAATGTATGAAATGATAAGGATAACATCCTAGTACATTGTAGTTTGTGGCACATTGCAAGATCAAAATAATTGCATGAAAACTAGGTTTCTGTGGAATGGCTTAAGTTATGAATGGAAACATAATTTACATTTTGCGTTTCATGAGAATATTACATTATTGGAATAATATGAAGTGACTGGGAAATTAATAACTTAAGCACAAAAGCATATGGAGTCAGATTAACTGCATCTTAATATTTCTTGCACCTCTTTTTCCCCCTTCCGAAGTATAAAGTCACATTACATTGACATTTTCCTCCCAGAATGCCTTCATTCTTCAGTAGAAGAATGAAGAGAAAGTATTTTGTGGCTGTGAGTTTAGCACAGACAAAAGTTAAGGCTGTTTGAGGTTAGAGGTATATAGGATGACAGATTGTGTGGGGGTGTTTCTACATATGTGGGTGTCAGTATGTTTGTACTGAGTTGTTTGCAGATTGGGGGGGAGGGCAGGGTGTGTGTGTGTGTGTGTGTGTGAATGTGAATGTAGATTTCCCGGGTGGTTTCAGTCATTGTATTTTCTTCTTAATGATTCCTATTAGGGAGCAGCAGAAAGAAGATGTCGGAAGATCTAGGTAACTGCCTAAAGGAAGGTTTGGAGGTGGACCAGTAGTATATGGGTATGTTCATTCAGCCAGGTTAATTGAGGATCTTTGCCATGTGTCCAGCATTCTAAGTCTTGGGAATACTAAGGTGAATAAGCCTGGCTTCTGCCCTTAAAGAGAGCATTTGGTTTTGTGGAGCTACATAGAATGTAAACAATTTACTCAAACAATATGATAGTCTCTTCTAGAGGAAGTTAGGTGAGCAGAAGGAAGGAGTGTCCAACTCTATCAGAGTCCATCTAGAGCCACATCCCACAGGATATGCTTTGGAAGTACTAGGACCACACATTGTGCCAGGCTCTGAAGACACAACTATGCACAGATGTGAGGGTCTGGCCTCAAAGGAGTCAGTCTCTTGAGGGGACAGTTTGTCATCAAGGCTCCTTAGGGTTTGGCATTACCACCTCTTCAGTCCATTCTTAAGGGTCCTCCTCACATTACTTACTTCTTGACCTCAGGATGATAAACCACTATCTCTTATCTCTGGGCCTTTGTGCATGCTGTTCCTTCTCCAGGAAAGACTTAGTGCCCTTGTCCCTGGTGTCCTTCAAGTTTCAGGGAGGCTGATCATCTCTCGGACACCTGCCGTAATAGTCTTACCAAGTCTTAGGGATTTTCTGTTTCACGTGTCCATGTTACACACATCTATCAAACACATTGCGTCTCTTTGTATGTATGCATGGTGCTTTCCTAACTGGGAGCTGCTCTAACGTGAAGAGCCTTTCCATTTAGCTTTAATCTCTAGCAGTGTCATTGGTTGGCATATATTAGAACCAACAATTAATGCTGGTTGAATCTAACTTGTCACACTGAAGAAACTGTTTCTTTCACTGCCAGTGAGTTAGACCAGAAGTCCAAGTATTTGACTTTTCCTGTTTACCTGTGGACAGAAGTGAAGTGTTTCGGAGATAATGCATGTTAGGGTTTATGAATCTGGAAGGTAAGGTGGTAACAAAGCTTTTCGTGCTGTTGGATTTTGATGGTCTGATGGTCTCAATTAGCAAACATTGTATTGAGTGCATGTTACAGTGTGTTTGAGCCTGTGCTGGACTTTGTGAGTGATTACAAAGAGGCCAATGAGAAAGCATCTAGCCCAGTGCCTGGACATACACTAGTTGCTTAATCAGCATTTATTCCATTGGGGGTATAAGGTGTCCTTGTTTTAAAAGCACTTTTCATTTAATGTGGGTGGGGAGAAGCAGGGCAAGGGATCAAGGCATAAAGACAAATATCTATGGGAAATAGTAAATAACTGGCCAAAGAGTGAAAACTTAGATAAGGGTATAGCTTTCTGAGGAGGAGAAATCCTTGGGGATGGGGTGACATGTGGAGAATAGGCACATTCTGAGCAGAGGACATCCCAGCGAGTGAGAAAGGCTTGGACGGGAGCTGGGGGGTAGGGGCTGTCTAGGGATGTTTGAGACTAGAGGGTTATGTAAGAAGTGATGGGTGATAAGGTAGAAAAATAAGTGACATGGCTTTGTGTACATCTTTTCCTGAGTACATAGGCAGTGGTATGTGAAGAGCATCTATCCTAGATTATCATGTGTCAAAATAACAAACAAATGAAAATTTTCTTTTGGGGTTACTCTTTTCTTAGACTTTATATTTGAGTAAGGTACATGTTTGGGTTGCTTTAGCTAATGGGGAAATTTAGTCTCTAAAAAAAAATGTTTGATCATCTTGGAAGATAATTATGTAGACATTGATGTTTTAAATCTTCACTGATTTGATATTTGCCTCTAAAAAGTTCTAGAAAACTGGATTAATATCTATTCAACATGAATGGTAGCTGGTCCAGGGAGGGCCCTTCTCTCCATGATCTGGATGTAAATTATCTAATTTGGGCTTTTCTTTTTTTTGAGACATGGGTCTCGCTGTGTCACCCAGGCTAGAGTTCAGTGGTGCAAACACAGCTTACTGCTTACTGCAGCCTCGGCCTCCCCTGCTCAAGTGATTCTCTCACCTCAGTCTCCCAAGTAGCTGGGACTACAGGCGTGCACCACCATGCCCGGCTAATTTTTTAATTTTTTGTAGAGACAGGGACCTACCACATTGCCTGTGCTGGTCTCAAACTCCTGGGCTCAGGTGATCTGCCTGCTTTGGCCTCCCAAAGTGCTGGGATTACAGGTGTGAGCCACCACATCTGATCTCATTTCGGCTTCTTGAAGATTGATAAAATTGCCTTTATTTTTCTAAGTTTAGAGAAAATTACCACATGAACTATTGATATACTTAAGCTACTTCTCTACCATCTGCATTTATATAGTCAAAGAATATCAATTTTCATTATCATTAGCTTAATTGAAACAAATTTAGGATGCTGAAGCCACTTTATAGCTTCTAAAAGCAGATCTTAGGCGGTTTTTGGATTATCCTTTCTGATGATTTTTTAAACACCATTGATCTATCTCTTTTCATATCTATCTATATGAAATATATATATCCAAATAATAAATGATTTAGGTGTGTATTTCCAAAATTTTGGTTAGCAAAAAAGAAAAATTTAGTGTATCCAGGAAAGTAAATTAGGCATTGTCAACTAATGTGATACGTACCAATTGGTGACCACCATGGGTCCCTGATCTGATAAGGCCTAGTGTAGTCTCCCTCCCCACTTGTCCTGGCCCTCCATGTCCCTGCATTTTCTGTGGTTCACAGACGCACAGCCCTCTTACCTGCCCTCAGGCTTCCCAGAAGCCTCCCCAGTAGGGTGTCATGCAGGCCTACCCTCCCTCAAAGCTGTGTGGTCTCTGATTATCTTTTTCTTACTACCACCCTCCTTGCAAGAAAAATGAATTCCTTGGCTATACTCACTAGGAGCTGTACACCTGCGTCGCCAACCTCTAGAATTGATTGGATTTTTAGGGGAAGTTTCCTTTTCAGTGTTGATTTACTTCTACAGGGTGTACTTCTGACTTAGTGCTGTCACTTTCAGACTGATGCCTTGATATGACCTGTGCTTCGAACACGTTGTTTGGAGGAAAAGTGAATTTTTTTCTCTTCATTCTGAAAATCTTTTAAGGTGATTCAAAAATTAATAGTTTGGGAACAGACACAGTGGCTCATACCTGTAATCCTAGTGCTTTGGGAGACTGAGGTGGGAGGATCACTTCAGGCCAGGAGTTCAAGACCAGCCTGTGCAGCATTGGGAGTCATCGTCTCTACAAAAAAAAAAAATTAGCTAGGTGTGGTGGCACCAGAGCCTGTAGTCCCAGCTACTTTGGGAGGCTGAATTCAGGAGTTCAAAGTTGCAGTGAGTTGTGATTGCACCCCTGCACTCCAGTCTGGACAACAGCGTGAGACTGTCTCTAAGGAAAATAATAATAATAATAATAGCTTGGTCATTGTAGTAAGAGTCTTTTCCCGTATATGTCCTTTGCAGTATGATGATCTTTACATTTGAAAGCAGAAAACAAAGGTTGACCAAAGGTGAGTTTGAAATTCATGTTTTTTAATAATCAAATTTCTATTTAATACATCAAATTGAATTGTGAGAACTTGACTTACAGAGTAATACCATTGCTGCTAAATGGAAAAAAAATGTTCTACAAATGAGTTTCAAACGAATTCACATGGTGTAGTTGTCATCTTGAAAGGGAAAGATTAATGTTTTAATACATTTTTCTTCAAATGTAGTATATACCTAGCTTTTAACTTTATTGTAACTGGTAATCACCAAAATATATTTAAATTTCCAAGATGACATTAAGTTTTATTTGGATTTAACTCCAAAAAAACTGATAAAAATAATTTTTGAAGTTAACCTTGAAAAACAAAAAGAATAAAAACAAAGTAAAATGAAAAAAAAGGCAAGCAAATTAAACGTGTGGCTTAAAAAAAATAACTGTAGAATATAGTTTCCCCAAATGATCATGCTTACCTCTTTCAAAACTTGAGAACATACAGCTTCAGGTGTAAGTGTTGTTGAGGTCTAAATTCTTAAGTGAGTTTACAGTCTTTTGAAAATTATAGTAATATCTAAACAGTTATGGGTTTTTGTTTTGCCTTGTGTTGGGGTGGTGGGGAGCAGTGGTGTTTGTTGGCTAAACCTCACTCAGCCACTCAGCCTACTGGAAACTACTAGAATACTGCATACATTTTTAATTAAATAAAAAATAATTTTATCCCATTCCTTGGCTTGTGAGAAACACAGTACAGTATTTGAAAACACGTGTATTGGAATCACAAATTACACATTGCAAAAGCTCTTTAATTTTCAACAGCTAAATTTATTTCATCATCTGGATTGGTAACTAATTTTCATGACCAACACAATCTCCAACATTTCAAACAAATTCACCGAGAATCTAACACTTTTGTCTCGAAAGAAACATTTTAGAAAAAGTTAACAGTTGTTAAAAATGGCACATGACCCCAAAGGATTTCTTTAATCCTGTGTGTTTCCGTGGCTGTGCTCCACGAGGCAGGTTGGGCTCCAGTTTAAGTCTTAGAGAGAAGCCCTGTGCCCTTGCCCTCAACATACAGGTGACAAAGTTCTCTGTTTCCACATCTCTCACTGGCTTCCTGTGTGTCTGTAAACTCCCTGTTGATATTACCACTATGAATAGCAACTTTAATAACAAACACTGTTAATAACACTTTTTATTCATTTGGGACTTTGTAACTGACCCATCACTTTCAGGAACTAGGTTCTATCGAATCTTCATGACAATAGGGAAGTGGGATAGTTTTTTTTTTTTTTTTTAATTCTTTCCCCACACAGTTAAGCGCCATAAGTCCCCAAAGAAGTTATTAAATACCTTTACAAGGCCACACTGCTATTATATGGCAGAGCCAGAACTAGAATAATCTAATTTTTGATGCTGAGTTCCTTTTATTTCCCCACTACAGCAGTGGTTCTTGAGGTGTGGTTTCTGAAACAGCAGCGTCAGCATCATCTGGGAATTCGTTAGAAAGCAGATTCTTGGGCCCTCCCCTCGTGAATCAGACCTACTGAATCGGAACCTCTCAGGGTGGGGTTCACTAACCTGTGTTTTAAAACAAGCCCTTTAGGGAATTCTAATAAATTTGAAAACCACTGTGCTGGAGGACTGCTTATGGAAAGAGAGATGGATATAGGGGATGAGAACAATTTAAAGAGAAAAATTATTTTGTGTTTCTTAACGGCACTTTTATGGGTCCTGTATATAAATAAGAGTATTATCTGAGCATCTACTGTGTATAAAGTTTGTGCTAGCCACTGTGGATAAAGTGGAGAACAAGTCAAATGCGGCTCCTGCCCTCACAAAATTTACATCCTAGCCAGAGACTCCAAACATTCTATTAAGTTTATTATGCAAACATTCTATTAAGTTTGGGGTTGGGGTGGGGATCAGAGAAGGCTTCTTTGAGCCTTTTGGTTTAATGACTGTTTCTTAAAAGCACCAAGCTGCTTCTGCTCCCAGGGCCTTGGTACGTGCTGCTTTTTAAACCTACAATGCTTTCTTCTCCCTGCACCTGGTTAACTCCTTCTCCTTCATATCTCGGCTTAAATGTCACTTCTTCAGATTCCTGAACCCATGCATAGAGATGCTAAAAACAGATTCTGATACAGAAGGTCTGAGATGGGAACTCGGAATCTGCGTTTTTAATAAGTGCCTCAGGTGATCGTGATGCAGCAACAGGGAGGAGATCCCTCGAAACAGAGAAGGGCTGCTGTTGGCATTTGGTGAGGCATTCAGGGTCTTGCACACAGCAAGGTTGATAGTAATAAGAATAAAAGTCAGGGGTGGAGAGGAGAGATTCCACAAAGGTGAAGTACTTGGACTTGTTTACTGAGCCCTTTCTTCCCTAGCTTTCTCACAGTTAAAAATAACTCTAAGATTTTGAGCCTGGGAGAGTGCTTCTACCATGGGTTGGAATGTAGAAAGGGGAACACTGGGATTCTAGGCTGTGGGCTGGACATGGAGAAGAATACAGGAAAGATGAGCTTTTAAGTTTGAGTCGATGGGGTTTCTACATAGAAAATATATTTTAAACCAGTGCTGTCCAAAATAGAAATAATGCAAGCCACATACGTAACTGTAAATTTTCTAGTAATCTCATTTTTTAAAACATTAAATAAAAGGTAAAATTAATTTTAATATGTTTTACCTAAATTAATATATCTAAAATATAATCATTCCGCAGAAAATCAATATTTAAACAGTTATTAGTGAGAAATATTTTGCATTCTTTTTTAATACTAATTCTTTGAGATCCAGTGTGTATTGTATGTTTCCAGGGTGTCTCATGCTAAATTTTCAGTGGTGAAAGTTAAATGCAGTTCTACCAAAATAACAGTGTGAAATATTTTTACACTGCTTCAATTTTTTAATCTTAATTTTAATTTTCATTAATTAAGGTTAAATTAAAAGTTCAGCTTTTTAGTTACCTCAGCAACGTTTCAAGCGCTTGTTGCCATGTGTGGCTAGTGGCTACTATATTGGACACAAATACAATTGTTGTCAACATTTGCAGGATTCAGTCAAAATCTTTTCTAACCTCTCTCCGTCTTCTGAAGTAGCAGCTGTACCTCGTTGAGGATGTGGTTTAAATTTTGGATTACAGATTTTTGAATAAACATTTTAAGATAGTGAGGAGTAAACCTAACCGAGGCCCAGTTACTGGTTTTTAGTTGTTCTAAGAATAAAAACAGGCCGGGCATAGTGGCTCACGCCTGTAATCCCAGCACTTTGGGATGCCGAGGTGGGTGATCACGAGGTCAGGAGATCGAGACCATCCTGGTTAACACGGTGAAACCCCGTCTCTACTAAAAATACAAAAAAATTAGCCAGGCATGGTGGCGGGCACCTCTAGTCCCAGCTACTCGGGAGGCTGAGGCAGGAGAATGACGTGAACCCGGGAGGCGGAGCTTGCAGTGAGCTGAGATCGCACCACTGCACTCCAGCCTGGGCGACAGAAAGAGACTCCGTCTCAAAAAAAAAAAAAAAAGAATAAAAACAAATAGGGCAAATGTTTGCATGCTCTGTAAAGTGACTGGTGCACTGTGTAAACTCAGGTACTTGGACCTGACCTTTGGGTAAGGAAGTAATGGATGAATGAAAAAGCCACATGGATCATCAATGAGCGTACATTTTGTTTTATGTTGTAGCTATTATAAATGTTTTGAGAATTCTAGAAAAGAAAGCCCTTGTTTTATTTTCCATCAATCAGATACGCAAAAAACCTTGAAAAAAAAAATTTAAGATCCAGCTGGAATCTAAGAGGGGCTCTGAGACAATTTTCCAAAGCAGATTCAGTGACTTAGCATGGTTATTTTTTAGTTGCAGCAGCTACACCTTGAGAAGACATTGACAAGCTACGGAGTGAAGTTTATCGGTTACTCTGTTTGCAGTGCTAAGAAAGCTTAGTGACACTTTCTCTACAATGTCTTTATTCTCCAGCTTGCTTAAATTCTCTAGTGCGACTGAGTGTGATGTGAAAGCAATTGATGGGTCTTCGCTGATTTCTTCTAGATGTACTAGGCAGCAATATAAACCCACTGCAAAGTATTCCTCTTTTCCGGTTTTCTTTTCCATTTCCTGATCTGCAGAGTTTCCAAATTCTTAATCCAAGTCCTCAAGAGACTAGGACCTTGATATACCTAAATGTCTAGAACCACATTAAAAAATAAATAAATAAAAGGAAACAGGTAAAATCAAAATCCTAATCTCTTTAGAACTTGGATTAAGAATTTGAAATTTTGTAGATGAGGAAATGAATGCAGAAAATTTGTATTAGTGAGTTTATTTTCAACAGATTTTAAACCTTGAGTGCAAGATTCTGCCATGTGTTCATATTTTATGCTATACTCTCTATCTTAAAGGCAAATTTATAGCACAGTACGTTTGACGTATCACTTATGCTGTCTCAAATACATCTTCAGAGATAAACATTACAAATGAGTTTCATAAAATGACGCACTTTGCTTCCCAGAGGGGATATTGCTCAGGAGACTAGGTTCCTATGTGTGAGATTAGGTTATAGGAAGTTTTCAGGATCCTCGTCTTTTAGGCTGTGGAAGATTGGGAAGAAGTAGAAGTGATATTTTTGATGGTAAAGGAAAACTTACCACATTTTAGTCCTTGTCAAAGAAGGATGTCAGATTTAAGCTACCAAGCAAACATTTCCACTCTTAAACCATTGAATATCTACAAAGTAAGGGACTGGAAATCACACAGGCTGTTCTGCCCCTCTAGGTGTACTCAGGTTTTTGTTGCAAAGCAGGATGCTTTGTTAAATTCACTTAATGTATTGGATAGGATTGAGCCAAGCACTGCTTTAGCACTGTTGGTATCACAGTGAACAAAATGGATGTCTGCATGCAGCTTATGCTCTGGTGGGGGAAACAGACTATAATACACTCAAACAGTATGCAGTTTCGTTTCAACGTAATTAAGTGCTATGGAGAAAGTGACAGAATCTGTTGTTTTACAGAGGATAGTGAAGGAAGTTCTCTGAGAGGAGGAGACATTCAGGCAGAGACCTGAATGAAGTGAGGGAGCAAGTGTTCCAGGCAGAGCAAGGAGCCAGTGCAAAGGCCTCAAGGTGGGAGCCTGCAGGCAGGGCAGCAATGTGGTGAATCGGGGAGGGGAGCGTAGGAGATGATATTGGAGAGGTAGCCAGGAGCCAGATCATGTAGGCTATACTGTATAGCCTTGCCTGGCTTTTGACTTTTTTTCTGAGAATGATAGAAAGCCATTGGAACATTTACACTTTAATTTCATCTTAACCTTTTTTGGGTGAATGTCTTTGGCAGTCTGGCAAAACCTGTGGAACCCTTTGCAGAATAATGTTTTTAAATGCATAAAATCCAGTGGATGTCAAAGAGACCATTTATATGGAAATATATAGACTAAGGCCCCCTGTAAGAGTCACTCATGCTCTGATTTACATTTTCAAAGGATTGCTTTGACTACTATAAATTGAATAGACTGTAGGAGCCATGAATGGAAGCCCTAAGACCAGTGAGATGGTGGGGCTGAGAGCAAAGCTATTTTTATTTATCGTACAGGGCAGTGGCCAAAAGTAGGGTTGTGCAACACAGTCTTTTTGAAGGCAAGAAGAAATATGTATGACTTCTATTTATATTTGATTTATTCTCATTTTTAATTGGTCTATTGAATATATATTTTATAATATCCTAATAGGACATTATTACATACATCTGTATGATTCATGACTAAGCCTACATATATCATCGATGCATGCTCAAAAGGTATTTATGGCAGTGTTTTTTGATCAGTCAATTCTGATGATCACGATATAGGGAGAGTGACCCTGTAAGAAACTAACAAAATGCCACACTGGTTTAGACCACATTTCATTTCAGATGAATTTTGTGGGAGAACGCAAGTTCTTGACATAATTTAACCTCTCTAAATGTCAGTCCTGTTTCTCAAGCACCCTTACCTCCCCTTACGAGCCCTCATCTGGCTATAAGTCTGTTTTTACCTAATGAGACTTACTCTCACCTCTGAGGTGGCATGCACTCCCCCAGGGAAACAAGTATCCTAGAGTTGTTGCATCCTAGGGTTTTTGCCCGACAGGGAAAGTGGTTCTTGATATTCACCCTGACATTTAGGAGGTCCTGAGGGTGTCCTCTGCCTCCAGCATTGTGAGCTGTGGGAGGTGTCTTTGCCTTCACTCACATGCCCTTCCTGTACTGGAGTCCTGGGTTTTTAAGTCTCTCTTATATCTGTCTGTCTCACACAGACCACTCTTGGGCATTTTTGTTCACTCTAGAGGTGCAGTGAGCTGAACAGTGTGCCTCATTCCAAGTGTGATACAGCATAGTGTTGTGCAAGGCCATGACAGTTTCTGTTTTATACCCAGGAGAAGTATCTGGAGTCGAGGAAGAAGTATCTGGAGTGGAGGCAAGTGAAAGAAGGGAGAGTGAAATAGAAGAGCTGATCTTGCATGAAACCCGCTCCAGTACCACTGACGTGCAGTTTTCCTCTCTCTCGTAAAGCCTCTCTTTTTTCCTTTTGTAAAGAAAGAAATTCAGCCTTTGATGAAATGAGCAGAAATCTTCAGGTAGGCTTTTAAGGATGAAAACAAATGTATCATGGCTAGAGATATGTCCACCCCCCAAGATCAAGCTGTGGCTGTTGGTGTTCAGGGAGATGCAGTCTTGGCCATGCTGAAAATATTAACAGAAGAATTTTGCTGACCTGCCTTTCCAGTAGGAATTGGTTTATAGAGGTGGGTATAAAACCTGGAAACAAGGCCAGTCTAACTCCACAATTCCTGTGCCCTAAATATAAAGTCATATTCCCAATTCTTTGTATTTTTTCTGCTTCTCTGATTTCTGAGTTCTGCCTTCAGGCACTGCTCCTTCATTGGGTGTTCTTGATTATTTTAAAATTTTTTATTAGTATTTGCAGGAATGGCAACTTGTCAGTAAACTAGCCAGATGGTGGGAAAATAGCTTGATAAATCACTATAATAGTAACATGGCTAAAATGTCAGGGCACAAAGGAGCCTGTCCTCAGTATTATTCTGAGTAGTGTTTGCCGCAAGCAGGAAACAATGTCAGGTGATAAGATTCAGAGCTAAGTCAAGCTATCTGCAGTTTCTCAATAGTGGACACAGCCACCAGGATGCTGAAATAGCTCCTGGGTTGGAGAGTTGGTTTGTACTGGGAAGTAACTAAGAGTCTAATCATTTTCTGGAAAATAACTACATCTTTGATATTATTTGTCAAAATGAAGCTAGTTAAAGGAATTCAGCAAGGGGAAAAGCAAACGGTTGAAATGGGAAAAAACGCCCAAAGACATCCACTTCAGTCTTCTTCATTTTATCTGCCCTTCCTGTGTCCTTCAGAATGTGGTTGCCTGTGATAGACAAGTCAGTTCGATTATGGAATTGATTCTGGGGACTAGATGTCTCTGGTTGTTGCTGTAGAATTTCATGGAATTTCCTAGGTGCCTCATTGCAGTTGGGGTGTATTTGGTCCCCAAGGTTCCAGGAACCTCCAATTTTAATTACATTTGAAGGCCTTCATGGGCGGAGGGCACTTTGAATTTCCGAAGTGTTAGATGCCTCATTCTCCTTTTGTTGTTTGTGCCAGATTTCCTCTTGAAATAACAGAGCCTAGTGGGTGATCAGCAGCGTTAAATGCATGATGCTAACATGTCTGTCCTGCAGGGTACTGGGATCTCGTACTTCCCCTTCTGTGTCCTACTCATTCAGAGCAGTCCTAAAAAACACTCCCTGTTTTGGATTCATTCTCCATCAATATAATGAGAAAATACTTAAAAGACTCTCTGTTTCTAATATTTCAGGTACCCAGAATGTCTCTAGACTTGGCTTTCTGGAGCCATGAGCTCTGAAGGCCTTTATTGACAGCAATTTCAGGCTTGTCTTCCTAATAACCTCTGTGAACACAGGCGGAGGAAAGGGAGTTGAGACAGGAACTGAGTACCGACTGCATGCAAGGCTGAACAAACGTTTCTTACACACAGCTGATTGAAACCTCGCTATAAACATGGGTTTATGAATAAGCTCACCCTCGTTTAACAGACAAATATACTGAGTTCTAGAGTCTGGAACGAACGCAGCAAGATCCCAAGTATGCTGATTCCAAAGTTTATGTGGCACCTCCACTTGGCTACCTTTTCTTCAGCTAGCACATCTTTTCTAAACTTTTGGCTTAAAGGAGTCAGAAGGTGAACTTTTAACACTGCTTAGTGATTCGTCCTCTTTTTTTCCTGTTTCCGAAACTGAATGGGTTTCCTCCTGTGCCTCCAGCCCTCCTTCATGTCCTCTTGGTTCCCTTTAAAAGAAATGCCTGTGTTTCTTGTTCCTCTTCTCTGTGGGTCTGACAGAGCAGTGGCTCACTAGGGCACCAATTTAATGAAATAAAATTTTCAAGCATGTTTGGTTTGATTCTAGGTGATACAAATAAAGAATTGTGAATGCTTTGTAGTCAGGTTTAAAGGGAAGGGGAAAGGTGGAAAGAAGAAAGTAGGTCAAGTATAGTACCTGGGTAATGTCTCCTTCAGGGCTGCCTAGTAAAGATTTAGCTTTTAAAACTGGGGAAATAATGGGATGCCATAGTACTTTGGCACCTAGGTATCCTGAAATTTTGAGTTTGGCAGGTTTTCATGTTTATTAGTTATATGACTCTTACATATGCCAGACGTTGTTCTAATTAATATATAATATGCATGTGTGTTGATTTATCTTCTCTAAACCCTTTGAGGTACCTATTATTATTATCTCTAAGAAAACAGAGACACATAGAGGTTTATTAACCTGCCCAAGGTCAGACAATTAAGGATAGAACTAGAAGCTGAGCCCAGGAAGTTTGGCTTCAAAGCTGTTAACCACGTACTAACCTGCCTCTCAGTGACAGGGCTCAGTAACTCAGCTTCATGATTTCACAGGTTTCCAAAGATCATTTTTCTTTTTAATTAGAACCAGTCCACCATACAGTTGGAATGGTAAATATTTGTCATGTTTGGTGACAGATGTGATGAGTTAAAAAAAGGTCTAAGGCAAAGTCATGTACTTTCTCTTACATATCCTTCCATCTGTATTTACTGTGTGAAAAGGTCACTTGAGCACAAGTGTTTGAATTTCATGCTTATAAGCAGCTTCCCCGTGGCTAAAACCTTGCTCTCCAAATTGATTTTTAAAATATTTTACAATAATATATATTATTCTCTAATAAGAACACTCTGCAGTTGTTAAGCTATGAGTTTCCTAACTCAGACTTTTGTGATAGTATTTTCCATAAATGCCAGGGATTGTCAAGTGATTTTTGTTTTACTCTCAAATTGTAGACTTTTCTCCTCTTTGTCCATCCATCACATTTACTGGAAGGAACAGTGGCTCTGGGAGACCTAAGCTGTTTGCTTTGTCAGTCAGCTACCTGGCTGCAGCTTGTGGTAGGAGGGAAGGGAAGGGAGAAGACTAAAAAGCCTGAAATGGCAAATGACTGTAGGTTCTGAAGAAAAATAGAATTAGAAGCATTTGTGGTTCAGATGAAAATAGCACATTTCCTTTCTGCCTGGACTGTGGGGGTGAAAGTGCTCCGGGGAATAGAAAATAAATAAAAATTGATCCTTCACCAGTCAAAGGAAATGCTCTGACTCTGGGAACTGAAATGACAGCTCCAGATTTGAGGATCTGGTGAAACCACTTTTGAAGGTTAACAAAAAAGAAAACAAAAAACAAAACACCAGGAGACTTGGGAAAAAACCAGAAAAACCAAAAAACTGTGGTATACTGTGTTAGGAAATCTAGTCTTTCAGGAATGATTTAAACAGTCCTTTCCCAGGCCTGACCAGCAGGTAGCACAGGCTGGTTGGGTGTAATCCCTTTTGTTCCTGCTGCTGACCATGGTCTTTCCATCTCTGCTTGCAGGTGAGAAGCCTTACAAGTGCTCATGGGAGGGATGCGAGTGGCGTTTTGCACGAAGCGATGAGCTCACGAGGCACTACAGGAAACACACAGGTGCAAAGCCCTTCAAATGCAACCACTGCGACAGGTAAAGAGAAGTAGAAGCTGATGGGCTAGGGAGGGGACGTGGGGAAGTGGGTTGGAGGGTGAGCTGCGCCCATGTGCTTGGAGTTATCACAGGTCTGACTCACAGACATTTGGACCTGGTAATGCCTTTTACTTCTCCATGGGAGGACCAGTGAGAAGAGGGGGTGCCCTCTTGCATGAAATCAAGAGGTGGTGTGAATTCTTGGTTCAGTTACACAAGCATTTACTGAACACTAGCTTTAAGCCGGAAATGGTGTTAGTCACTGGGTATCAACAAGATGTGACAGATAACTTCAGTATAATATGAAAAGTAGTGAGACAGAGAATGGTCACCTGTAGAGACTTCTGATCTTTGTATCAACCTCAATACCACTATCCCTCATCTATAGTAATAAGAAAGAGTAGAAAGCTTGTTTAATGGAAGGAAGGTTAGGGTTCCTATCACTGTAAGACTTTTCTTTGAACCATTATTGGAAACGAATTGTACTGAAGAGAGTTCCCATTCTTTGGGGCCCAGATCATTCTTTCTTCCTTGAAAATAGGTACAAGGGTTCAAAAAATGACAAGGCTTTGAGAACTTCTCCTGTAATTCAATTTTAAGCCTTCTGCATTTGATAGTAGAAGAAAGAGCGCGTAGCAACAGATACTACCCAAGTAATAGTATCTGACAGCCCTGGCATTATCAACCAATAAACCCCAAAATGGAGACTCTGCAGGCCAAGGTGAAGGCAGGATTAGGTTTAGACATAATCAAATAATGGGCTTGCATCTGAGCGTGTTATCCTTCTAATCCTATTTCTGTGTTTAAAAGGAAGCTTAAGAAAATTAACCATCTTTTTAATGCAATACTAAAGGTCTCCGTTATGATGAGAAAAATGCTTCTAATACGATAAAAGCCCCTGAAAGCCTCAGGGTTCCCCAGCTTGCAGGATGGCAGCAGGGGCCTGGCTTTTCTTGGGAGGAAATGCGATCGCTTTTGCATCCTGCCTCCCCCAGTCCCTGTGTCCCACACCTCCCCCTCACCAAGCCTTCCTCTGTAGTAGTGTTTGTTTGGTGAATAGGGAAGAGGTGTCCAGACTGGTCATGCTGGCTTAGTGCTCCTTTAGGATGCTTACAAAGGAGCAGTTATGTTTTTCTTCCTTCTTTTTTTTTTTTTTTTTTCCTTCTTCCTGGGAAGCTATTTTCCTCTTATCTTCATTCTCTAAGTACTAAATAAAGACCCCATGCCTCCTGGAGCCCAGAGATAACCTCCCACCCCAGGGCTGAGGAAGTATACTTCATGCAGTTTATTGTCTCCCATTCCCTTGGAACTCTGTTCTGCTACCCAAGAATACAAGTCATTGTTTCATTTCCATCCATTACCTAGAAGTCCTCCTGTATTTAGATGAATCAGCAGCTGTCTTCTACACAGTATGCTCCAGCAGAGTTTCTCCTTATTCCCCATCTTCCTTCTATTTCCATCTCAAGTTTCTCTGCTTTGTGCCTCTCTCACTCTGGCTAATAAAGAAGCCCTGCAGATGGTGACTGTCTGTCCATAGTCTTTTGAAGGAGAGTGTTCTGTTATATCAACTGGGACCAAGATGAATGCTTTGTGAGTGGTCAGAGTGTGAGTGGTCAGAGTGTGATGGTAGCATGTACACACAAGTTGCCCAGCTCTGAAGGGTGTGGAGGCTGTTACTTGGAGATTGTGAGCATTATGGGTTGCCATAATTCTTGGATGTGGACAAAGAGTTCTTATGGGGAAACTGCCAAAGTTCATATTCCACTCTTCAAATCAACTGACTTATTGAGACATTTACAACCTTTCAGCAACGGATATATTTGGATTTAATCCAGTCTTTTGTATGATTTACGTGGAGAAATATTCCAAACCGATTGGTTATTTCATTGAAAGAGATGTCAGAGTTGGGTGATTTCGTTAGTCTTTTGCTTTGTTTTCTTCATCAAAATCACTACAGTTTCTGGAGCTAGAAATTTGCTGAGCAGATGGTACAAATTCTGCGACATGGTATTTGTGGGAGATTGAGTAGATCAGCGTCCTGTGACACAGGCCAATAGTGCATTTTTGACAACATCAGAAATGAGAGTTTGTATTCTCATTAGTGTCTCATGACAGGCAGCACCTTGGCGTTTCAATGGCGGTGACTGTGCTAAGAATAGCCAGGTCTGGGAGACGACATGGGGAATTGGAGCGGTCCCAAAGCAGATGAAAGGAAAGCCTGGAGTGACCGGGAGTTGGCATTCCTTAGAAGATGTTTACCTTCAGAAACAGAGGGCATCTGTAGCCCTTGGCAGGACATGGCATCCTATTGGTACTGCAGTATATATGAGTGCACCGTCTCTTATCTCTTAAAATTTGAACAATCACACTGCCCTATTTAGAAGCTAAATAGGGTTTAGACTTCCTTTCCTTAAGCATGTACCAAATCTAACGTATGCTTTTATTTTGCCTATAGGGTAGTTTTAAAAAATTCATGACGTTTTTGGTTTGGTGTTTTTTTTGTTGTTGTTGTTGTTGTTTTTTTTTTTGGCCAACATTTAAAATCGTTAAATGTCACACAAAAAAGTTTGTATTTCTTGCTTTGTCTGGAAAAATCAGATCTGGCCACAGTGGGCTCACATTCCCATGTGGCTGTAATTGGCTGGAGCTGAAGAGCAGTCATTACCCATTTGCCATAGCCATGTGATGACTATTTTTCCACTGTTCGAACCACTCCCTATGGCTCCACAACTCAAAGGCAAGCCATCGGTTGCCAAGTATTGTCGCGCTTTCTGTTGTTTCTTCTTACAAGAAGAGCTTTACTTCTTTGTATCCATGCCTTATTAGAAGTGGAAGCAGATAGCCCAAGAGTGCTGTGTTTCTTACAGTTGACCCACGACACTTACTTTATCTACCCGGCCTTACAGACATTGGGTTTTGTGACTTCTGGCTTCAGGTTTGGGTTAGTAAAGAAAGCACAGCAGTAGTGTCATTTCTTCACCATCTGACTGGACAGTGCAGCCCCGCTGAGTGACCAGTGGCTAGAGGGATAAGTGGTTTTTTAGCCCACAGAGTTGGAGGCTGCCAATGGCGGTAAACAGGGCTCAGTTTCCATCAGTGGTAACATGCAGGCCCTCATTCTATCGACTGACTCAATGCAGTTATAATCCAGGGAGAACGCTACTAGCGTAGTACATTCCAGATCTTGGGCAGTTTAGAGGGTGCATTTTGATCTTTATGTCAGCCCACTTATAAGTGGTAAGAAATACCAGCCCATATCTTAGCCCCTTGGTCACCTAGGAGACTGCTGTTGACTTAATCCCTATGTGACTTTAGTTTGCCTTTTTCCTTTTTTTTTTTCATTTGAGACAGAGTCTCGCTTTGTCACCTAGGCTGGAGTGCAGTGGTGCGATCTCGGCTCACTGCAGCCTCTGCCTCCAGGGTTCAAGCAATTCTCCTGCCTCAGCCTCCCGAGAAGCTGGGATTATAAGTACCCGCCAGCACGCCTGGCTCATTTTGTATTTTTAGTAGAGACAGAGTTTTGGCGTGTTGGTCAGGCTGGTCTTGAACTCCTGACCTCAGGTGATCCACCCATCTCGGCCTCCCAAAGTGCTAGGATTACAGGTGCGAGCCACCACACCCAGCCTAGTGTGCCTTTTTCATAAACAAGAGAAGTGACTGTGGGGTTAACTAGTTCTCCATTGTGCATGAATTTCAATCATTAAGGACCTTCTTATTTAAGGTTACTTGGCTGCTGTAAAGTTATGAATATTCTCTAGGAATATATTACCCTTAAAACTATTTGATTCTGTACTTCTACATGTCAAGTTTATCTTTTACCTTTTACTATTCCTATGTGGAATTCAGTAAGTGTAAATTAATAAGTATAAATTAATCATGACTAAGTACCTTACTGGGGTATTGAATTTAAATAAAAACCTCAATAGTAAGGGACCTGGTCTAATCCTAAGCATCATACATTTTTTGGGAATTTGAACAAATAATGATGCTCATTTGATTCAGTAGGGGTGCAGTTACATTCCCTACCATGTTAAAGATTTGGTTTTCTTTTTTCCACTTTTTTTCCCCTGAATTTGAAGGATAAAGGGAGATGTTTATACATATATTGCGAAATACCCAGTAATTGGTAAAGGCAGAAACAAAGCCGAGCACATATACATTACTGAATGGTTCTTTCAAATAAAGCTCTGTATTAAGAATACTAATTTCCTGAGCGTTCCCAGGATATAGAAAGGAAAGGAAAGGGGTTTCCCACTGCCAGGCCCTGTCTTCACTCCTTACCATCTCAAATCCCTGCATTTCTCTTGGACAGGCAGGGCTTCTGGGTGTCTGTGTTGTTGCTTCTCACAGGTACGTCCTCCTCAGGCCTGACCAGCTTAACCTCAGGATTAATTTTCTAGTTGCTGCCTTGACCACTTGCCACAAATTTAGTATCAGGTTTATTTACTTTTCAAGTTTATGATCTTACATTTCTGTAGGTTAGAAACTTCTAGGTTAGAAGTCCAACAAAGGTCTCACTGGGCTAAACTCAAGATTTTGGCAGAGCTGCATTTTTTTCTGGAGGCTCTAGAGGAGTATCCATTTCCTTTCCTTTTCCAACTTCTAGAAGCTGCCCACATTCCTTGGCTCATGATGCCATTCCTCCATCATTAAAGCTATTGAGTCCTTCTCGTGCTGACATCTCTCTGGTTCTCTCTTTCAATTCCTTCTCCCACTTTTAAGAACCCTTGTGACAGCATTGAGCCCACCCAGACAGTCCAGAATAATCCCCCTGTTTAATGTCAGCTGATTCATAAATTAATTCCATTCACAGCTTTAATTCTTTATCATGTAACCACACATAGTCCCAGTGTCTGGGCATGAAGTGTAGACATTTTGGAGGGAGCATCATTCTGCCTGCCAGAAGCTCCTTAAATTGACAGCCCAGTCCTCTCTTCTTCTCAATGTGGTTAAGCAGATGTGACTGAGAGTGTGGGCTCTAGCGTCAGACTACCTGTGTTCAAATCCTCTTTCTGATGAATATTTTATCTGGTAGTGGGAATACGAATGGTACCTTCTTTATAGGGATCTTATAAGGATGTTACATTTAAAAAAGAAATACCTACAAACAGAATGTCCCAACTTGGATCTTCTTTCTCCAGGTTGTTGGGATAAAAGAAGGAGGGAAAGAGAGAAAAGGAAGAAGGAAGGCAGGGAGGAAGAGAGGGAGGGAGGGAAAGAGAACAGACAGTGGGCAATACTGAGTTGTACCCTCGGGACAAGACAGAATTATGCCAGTTAGATGCTAAATTCCTTGCAGGCTATGTTGATTTTCCTGTGTACCAGTGACACAGAGTACTAGTTTTTAAAAAAAACTTAGTGGCACTCTTTTATAGCAAACCAAACCCCCTTTAGAGACATCTCTAAGGGATTATCTAAATACCTTCCTCATACAAAGTCAGGGCTGGAAGTACATGGGTATAATTGGAATTGTTATTATGCAGCATGTTATTGGATTAGATTGTTTTCTGTTGTACTTTTCCCATTTTTATGTGGTTTTCGTTTTACCCTTGTCCCATTTCACCTCATTCCCTTGGAGTTCTATCCTACACATGTACCTATTTAAGGAATGGACACAAACAGGGGGTGTGGAGAATGTTGCGGTCAAGGGAAAGGGTGGATATTTTTTGTTTGTTTTAAGAATGAACAAACATAGGGAAATCCTGCCCTGAACAGGAAACCCTGCTAACCTGAACAGTGTAGCTTGCTAACATTCTGACAGGAGTTTTGGACTGTAGGGGTGTCTCAGGCTTCAGGGAGCCTGGGAACTTTCTCATAGGTAAGAAAGCAGCTAGTTTCAGGCAAATGATCCAGGGGGAAAGCATACACTCAGAGCTCAGAATGACTGCTGTCATGTAGGCTGACTTCACTGAGATTTCATTCAGAACCTGAGATTGAAGCCTACAGGGATTTGGAAACACCCATACTATTCGTTAAAACATACAGAAACCTGACTTAGACTGCAGTTAGCCTCCAAGGGTATTTATGAGCTCAGGTAACTGAGAAGAGCAGAATTAGATTTGTCCTTAGGCTTTGTTGGATCCAGCTTCTCTGATATTATCATCAGGACTCTTTCTATCCCCCAGATCCCTTTTTTCACTGTTGACTTCATTCTCAAGCAAACTCTTTCCCACAATGGCAGTATAGACCCCAGTCACTCCAGGATGCCAGTGGAAAGAGAGCCTCTCTCTTCCAATAATTTCAGCAGTTGTCCCAGGGCTGGTTCTCATTGACCTTTACAGGTCACATGACTGTTGCTTAGCAGAGTACTGTGGCCACAACTTCAGCCTCACACAAATGAGAATGCAGAGGGGTTTCTACCCAAGCGAATATCAAATAGCTGGTGTTAGAGGAACGAGGAAAGAAGATGACACTGGATCCACTCCGACATGAAGAAGGCACTCAATTATGGGCCTTAGGTTCCAAGAAACACCTTAGCCTCAGTTTCCTTCACCTCCCTCCCTTCCGCCCCCAACACACACACACAAAGGGTGAGAATACCTACGATGGAGATAGAGGGTTGGCAAGGATGGTGTGATATTGGGAAAACCCTTAGCTCAGTGCCTACATACTGTAACATACTCAGTAACTGTGAGCACCCTTCTTCATTCTTTTTTTTTTCTTTGTGACTTGAATATAGAATGCCTGATAAGCCTGTAAGTAGTATCACAAGCAGTATTTCTAGGCTTTCATTGTAAAGCTTAGGATTGAAATCTGGGTGTTGAAATTTCAGAGTTCTACCCTTTGATGATACAGACTAATTATTCTTTATTATATTTACAGTATGCAGGCATGACATGGGTTTCAAAAGCACTTTCCCATTCTTTTCTTCTTTAATAATCACAATTATGATCCTAACAGTTAACATGCACTGAGATCCTACAATGTGCCAGGCGGTATTCTAAGTACCTTGCATGGATCATCTCATTTAATCCTCACAACCCACCTATGAGATAAAGGCTGTAATTATCCCCACTCTACTGAGGAGGAATTACAGTACAGAGAGGTTAATGTGCTCAGAGTCACACAGCTATTGGAAGAGATGGGATTTAAACCCAAGCATTCTGCCCCTTAAACTTACCTTCCCAACACATGGCCCTGTTTCCTCAATGCATGTGCGCTGTCTGTTTAAAGTAAGGGAAATCATTTCCTAAGGAGTGATGCAAGTCAAGCTGTTTGCTGGGAGCTCTCTAATATCCTTGTTGTTTATATCTCCTAGGTGTTTTTCCAGGTCTGACCATCTTGCCCTCCACATGAAGAGACATATCTAAAAGACCGAAAGGCCAGAGTTGCCGTGGCATCCGCTAGTGTCTAAAGGAAACGGGCACGCCATGAGGCAGGGGGCTGGACTTCAGGCGGGGACCCATTGCCTCGCAGAAGAAAGTTCTCACTTATAAACCTCTGTACACACACACACTCACAGACCCACACACATACACACTGTCATGCACTCAACTATATTTAAAATGTATACGTCTATTCTTTATGCCTTGCCCTAGCCAGATGGAAGAAGATGAAGAAGGAAACCAGGTGAACTCAGCAAGGCAGACTGGCTGCTTACTTCAGCACTATTGGAATTATTTCCCGCTGTTGCCAATGGAAATCAAAGAAAATGGATGTGACATCTCTGCAGGTGGACGGCAGTCCGAGGGGCTTATTTAACTTGCTTCTCAGTGCAACTTGATAGGAGAATCCAGCATCTTAAAGTCGCATATGTGTAGCACTAATGTTTCTTTTTAAATAGTTGGGGGAAAATGACCTAGAAAACCAAATTGCAGTTTGGTAGCCAAAATTAACTCTTGGTTTATTTGTCCTTTGTGTGTGAAAAGTCCTACTATTCCGTGCGTCAGACTTCCTCACAGAACTGTTGACTGGTTTTGGTTCTTCTTAGTACTATTGAGATCTTTCGCGTCGATCCCAACGGCCTTAGCGGCGGCAGACTCTGGAATAACACCTTACACCTTTCTGGCCTGCATTTCTGTAGACTTCACTCTCAAGGGAGGAGTTTTCTTTTCTTACTTTTTGACTCTTGCACACCATATGCACTAGGGATTCTGGAAACTTCTAGCATGACTGCAAAGTGGCCAAGAGAATAAAGTCCTTGATGATAAATCACAGTATATCCCTTGAGCCTCACCTTATTGCCAGTGCTAGATTTTTTCTTTTTAATCTCTCCATTTTTGCTAACGAAAACTTGAAAAGCTTATTTGGAAGCTTAAATGTTTTATCTTTTCTCCATGGACTAAACTTCTCCAGGACTCTCTCGGCACCTGGATGTCCAGCTCTCGAAGCAGCCAATCAGATGGGACATCACAGTTCTCTCATCCTCCTTGAGGCATGATGACCTCAGCTCATAGTGATCAACCGTTGTGCTGTGTGTCATTGCTACCCTATAACCAGTTACAGCATAGATGTCGCTAGTCACAGAGGGCAGCTGCGTATTTAATTTAACTCTGGTTTATGACCTGACAAAAAGCCAAAAATATCACTCTTTCCAGGAGTGGGGAAAACTGAGGATGCCTCCCAAGTCTAGTGGCTTCACAAAAGATCATCCTATCTTCTCTCTCATGCCCACTGAGCTCCTGTTCCCCGACTTGTTACAATACACAATTTAAAATGCCATTGTGGGAGTGAAGGGTTGACATTTAAGGAAAAGGTTGAGGTGTTTCTGTCATGGGCTGTCTAAAAGGAGAGACACGTTTCTTTCTTTCTTTCTTTCTTTTTGGCTAGGCCCACCATGACTTGTGACCGAGAACCCCCAGGATTAACAGAGGCCTCACATTTACTCTGCAGGCTGACTCCAAAGGAGTCTACAGTCCTTACTTGTCATACCACACACACACATCCAATACTGGTCTCTACCCGCATTCCTAGCTAGCTGGCACAGGCCTCAACTCCAAAGACTGCCTTTAGGACCATCAAATGGCCTATGCAAGCAAGCGGGGTGGTTATTAGGACAGATTGTATATTTTGTATATTCTGGGACCATCCCTTCAAGACACGTCTATAAAACAAAATGGCGCTTGGTCCACACACGGTTGCTGCTCCCTCCTACCAGCTGGCTCCCCTCCTGTCCTCCTTTGACTGTTTGACTCATTGACTGTTAAAATGCCACCCCATACATATTTGGGATGCAAAACTGAAGTCAAAAGGAAATAATAATATAAGAAACACAAACACATATATGACAGCAACCTTCAAGATCTGGGTTTTCAGCTTTCTGCAACCTTTTGTTTTCACTGAAATGTTGAAACTACTCGTCTGAGGGCAAAGGAACCTCCTCACAAACGCTGTAGCTGCCAATTGGACACTTGGGGCATTTCAAGGTCTGGCCCTAAGAATTTACTTTCTCCTTTTCCTTTTTTCTATTTAGACCAAAAACAAAAAAAACAAAAAAAACAAAAACAAAACAAAAAAACGAAAAGAAAAAAAAAAAAAAAACAAACAGAAAATAATACAAAACAAAAAAAAAAATAAAAGAAAAAACACCCGTTAACACACACACACACACACACACACACACACACAAAATCTGTCCATTTGCCGGAGGCAATTAAATGTATGTTAGTTGGAGGGTATTAAAAAAAAATCAGTTTTATTCCAAAGATTTAAAACTAGACATGACTTAAAAACAATTTCTGGAGCACTGCTTGCTGACAATCTTGTAGTTCTCTACTGCATTTGAGTGCATTTTGTGGCCAGTCCATCAGGGCATACCATGGGATTATATTTGAATGTGTGGTACATCCTTCCTGGATGAAGGATGTGTGAGGGACCTTGAACCTCAGCTGTATTAAACTGTAGCGCCTCCAGTCAGTGCACTAGATGAAACTTTTAGACACCCTGAATTCTGTTGGTTCCTTTCTTTTCCTTTATGTAGCAGCCTCCAGCATGATTGCACGCACACGCCAGTGATGGCATTAAGCCATGGCCACCATGATTTGCAAATGTTCTCTCCCAAGCTGGAGCTGCTCTTGCCTCTCGAAATGCTATTATTAAGGGTTTATAATACTTAATTTAATTTTCGAACTGACCAATGCAAGGCTCTATTAAAAAGAAAGTTTAAAAAATGCAAAAGAGTAATCATTGCTTGTTTGCTCCCTATTGTCATCTGTGGTCTCATTTGAATGTGGCAGAACAAAGGCCCTTTGGTCCTCATCAGTGTCTGAAATGTTCAGTAATTTCTCTCTCTTTTGTATCAGTGAGGTCCTTTGTAATCTGCTCCTGACCTTTCTTGGAGCAGGGTGCATTGACACTCAATGGTGGTGCTTGCTTGCTTCGGAGTCATTTGTTGACTGTGAGAATTGGCCTAAGAATTTGGTGGGTGCTACGTGGATGGCTTTGAAACTGTTCTTCTTTAGCCCAGTTGACACCCGTGAATGATGACCAGTCCTGATCATTTGGAAATGAATTTGTAATAAAATGTCCATCACCTCTGCAGTGGCAGAGATGATTGCTAAGAGCCTCTAAAGTGACCAGGTTTTCCAAGAAATATCCTGAAGATGTTTTGCTCCCAAGAGGACTGGTATTTAAAACAGTGCATTAATGGACATTTGAAACACATTAAACCCCTTTCTCATCTCAATTGTTATCTCCTAACACTCCAGGGGATCCCAAGTTTGAAAGGAAAAACCGGTTCTGGTGTTTCTGGTGGTGTCCTAGCAAGCATGCTTTTATCCAGGGTTCAGAGTTGGACATGTAGAAAAAGAGTTTCTAAGCCACTGACAATTTTTTTTTTTTTTTTTTTTTGTAATTTCAAATTATACTTCTTTCTCCTACCACATGGCTGTAAGTCATAGACATGGAAACCTGAAATTAGAATGCTGCTCCTAGCTACTGGCCTCCTGCCCCACCCATGGTTAATGGCTCAGCTCAGTGCCTGGTGGTAATGAGTATTATGTCCAGAAAAAAGAGATGTTCAGATTCCATGACAAAGCTGCATTTTTGTAAAAATATTGGAGACCCCAAAATGAACTTCATGCTGACCATTTCCTCCTCTCTGTGTGCTTTCCCTTGCAAAGCCCTTCAAATATCCTCTTCACTCGACGCCATCTCCTCTCCACCTGCACCTCTTGTGCCCTTTGTACATCTTTGATTGCCTGATGATAACAGGGTAAAAGGACAGCCAACCTCATGCCTGATTAGCAGAACCGAATCCTGGTTTTAAAAAATCTTCTCTGGCTTCAGAGAAGATTTTATAAGGACTTGTGTTTGGGATAAGCTTTCCAGATTATCCATGTCTGTTTGCATCAAAGGGGAAAGAAATGGGGCTTTCGGATGGCTCTTCCAGTGCATTCGGAACATTGCCTCTTGCCTTCATTCCTGCATTTTATGGCAAAGCCAAAAGAAAGAAACTCAAGTTGCAAGAACAAAACCCAGTGACTAGTTTTGATGGTTCGAAATGATTTCCTTTATGGAAGTCACTTCATAAAATGTTAAATAAAAAGTGGGGAAGTGCTTTTGTCTTCTCTTTTGCATGAGTTGCTTTTAGGAGCAGGAAGAAGGTAGGCAAAGTAAGATAAAGATGCAACACATTTAACTACAATAATCAGATTCATTTTTTAGTTTATTGTAATTTTTTTGAAATCAGGAGGGCCAGCATTTCTGGCTGCAATTTTGCACCCAGAACATTGCCAAAATGAACATTCAGTAAGTAGAACCTGATTGAAATTTATTCCTGGAAGCTTTCCTTTGCATTTTGGGGAAATGGCCACCTGCCAAGCGCAAGAGTTGAGGGGCAGGAGGGGAGGACTCAAATTCTGGGTGTCTGGATTAAATTTCGGTGAACATGGTGATAGCTCAGTTTGAAAACTAGAGGGCCTATCCTGAGTATACATCAATGTCTCTTTGATGGCCCACTTTCCTCAATGAGGATCTTTGGGAATACTTGAGATGAAACAACAGAAACGTGTGAAAGGAAGCATAAACTTCTTGTAAATAACGTGACCTCCCATGACGAACTGCCTGAGGCTTCAGGGTTTTTTCTTGCTTTTAACACTCTTAAATCTCCTCTGTTGGTTCCTAATAGATCCCAGAAAAGGGAAAAATAAAGCTGCAATTAACTTTCTTATGTGCATCCTTCCAATATAGTACTGTATTCTTCAGGTGTTTTGCATTTAACATTAAAGTCCTCGGGAAACAGTGTCAAAAACAGAGAGAAATCCTGGGCCATCACTTCACAAATATCCCAAACGAGATATTCTTTTCAAACAGGGCTCCCTCTCAGTGGTCATGAGGGAAGGTTAATACGTTCTTTGTTGGGGACTGTTTATACAATTTTTTTTCAACTGTGAGCTTTGGAATCGTAACTTGCTGTGAGTCCAGCTTCTGTCTACTGCCATAAGATGGACCCCACGTCAGCATAATGAGGGTGGTATATATGCTCGCACCTAGACATGTGCATATGTACCTGTCGTACCTTCACGGAAGGAAAACAGGCTACTGACGTTTCGGAGGAGTAGCCACCAGTGCCTAATATCTTTTGGGGGGGATGGATGCTTATAATTGCCAGTATATCGAAACCACACTGGGAGTTCCACATAGCGGGGAGGGGTTGGGGGTGGGCAGAGGGGACATTTTAAACCTAGGCCTTTGGACTGGAGGCAGAATGATTTCTGCAAACCTAGGTCCTGAAGGCTTTGGGGCTTATTGGCTGGTTCTCAACCTTTTTGTTTTTTCTTCCCAGCATGCATTTCCTATCTAAACCCAGACTTAGTTTAATTTCCTTATCTTTCACTTCTGCTTCATTCCAGGGAGGAAAAATACACCTGTTAATGGCCAAGATCTCCTTGCTAACACAGAGGCAAAAATAAATGTCTAATGTTTTTGAAGCCTCCCCTTCCTTTCCACAAGCCCTCGCCCGCCCCCGCATCAAGCTCCTTCTCCCACTTCCTCCTCCCACACAACTTCCCAGTCACCACAACTTTTTTTTCAAATCTCTATTATCCTCTTAACAGTTGCTTGAATAAATTTATTTTTGCACTATACATTTTCTTTTTGCCAGATGTGTCTAACAAGTGTGTTTGGAGAGACCTACTCCCAGCCCCCTCTCCTTCCCCGCCTCCCCCCGTCACATTCTCTCAGGCCTTCTCTGGTATTTATAATATATCACAGAAGTACCCAGTCTTATAGCCCTCGGTTATGCCTTTTTTTGACATTTTATTTTTTTTAAGCTTTTTATATATATATATAAATATATTACTTTGTCAAGTTTTTTTGCTGTACAAAAGTCTTAAGATTTAAAACTATTATTTGTATTATATGATGGTGGTATGTTAATGTTACAAAATTATTAATGAAGAAAAAATTTATTTTTGTTACTGGTCTGTTTCATAATTCTTTTTTAAATTGGTATATTGTAAGATATCTATGCAAAAAATGTTATGTGACGCATTTTTATTTAAGAATGTAATATGTGTAATAAACAGTAGAATGTGTTTGGCCTTGGAATGCTTTACTGTATTTCTCCTTAGCTTGTTTCACTGGGGAAAAAAATCTTCAAAAGACGCAAGTGGGTACTTACATACTTTGTGAAAGTTTTCTTTCTTGGAGAAAGGGAAAGCAAAAGGTTGTATTAGGTTATCTTCGTTTAGGAAGTTGTGTGTGTGTGTGTGTACGTATGTGTGTATTTTATAGTTTCACTGAGGTAGCTCAATGCCTAAATAAGAAGGGTCATTGAGTTTATTTCTTCAAGAGGAAAAAGGGAGCCAGTTGTTGGAGGTTATGAAAAGCAATATTTTAGAATGAGATAGATTACAAGATGTTATTTGTTTAGGGGGTTGGGAGAGGCTTATTGAAAGCAGTTTATTTGGTGAGCAAAGGAGGCAGTTTGTTCTGTGATGGTGTTTAATAGGAACCTATTGGGAAAGGATCTTTGAAGCAGTTTGTGAAGGAAGGAGGAAGGGGAAAGATCAGAGGGAATAATTTAGGTGAGGGGTAGGGAGCAGTAAAATGGCAGGAGATGGTTAGAGTGGGGAGGAAATGGGTAACCGGAAGCCAGGAAATCCCGCTGGCTGTGGAGAGTACAAAAAAGTAGATGGAAATACAAGCAGCTTCAGACCCAGAGAAGAGAGGGAGATGAAAGCCCCAGGGGAAATTCTCAGAACTGAAAAGAAAATTACTAAAATCTCTGCCACATACTTGACTTCCAGGAAAGAGCATCACCAGTGAGGAGGAAGGTAGAGAACCCAGCTGGTGGTGTCGCCTCAGCATCCCGAGCTCAGCGATTCCCCAAGAGAAGTGGTGTCATTCACAGGAAACAACAGTAAAACACATTTGTCACATGGGACACAGCACTAATCAAGCTTTCTTTGCAGTCTTTGGACTTACAGAAGTGGATACAATGGTGAATAACCTCTATCCCTAATCAAATGAATCTGACAAGAAACTTTTCAATAAATGTTTACTTTAGAAACCATGGCTAGTGTGACTGAACTTGCTGTATGGATACACACATTTCTCACGTCCCTGAACAGGAAACAGGTGTCAGGAGTGTGACAGCGGGTTTGGAAGGGAAGCTGAGTGATCATGTTCTTGCTTTCATAAAACTCAAGGTGAGAACAGTAGGTGCTGCAGGGGCCGGGAAAATGGTTTTGAAGTGTTAAGCATCAGCTGCCACATCTCCCGAACAGGCAAGTGAGGTGGGCAACATGGCAGCCCAAAGCTGACTGACAAGAAACCACATGATGTAGTGGGGAAAGCACAGCCCCTGGAGTCTGAAGACCTGCCTCCTACTCCCTGTGTCTTCAGTAGCTCTGGGACTAGATGAGTAATTTAATTCTGATAACCAAAATCATTTACCTGGAAATTTCTCTGAGTGAGGAAGGATAAGATAGCTTGGCAATATTACCTAGAGGAAGGCTTATTATTCCACTTTCCTGACTTACAAAAAGATGTCAAATTGAACATTTTAGGTGAAGGACAAATTGCACTGTACTGAAATGTTCAGACGAGAGGGTGGTAAGTCTAATCTATCTGCCATAAGGAAATGAGATGGTTTACATAAGTGAATATGCTAAAAGACTTAAGCTTACATATTTAGAAATGAAATTTTTGCTTAAGATTGGACTAAATATATATATTGCCCACTTTACAACCTTTTTGAGCATCCATTTTTACAATATAATATAAATTCAGGGATGACTCCAGACTGTGGGGTTGCTTGCCCTGGCACAAAATGACTTTATACTTTATATTGAGTGATTCTACTTTCTCTTCTGTGTTCTCCCTATTTAGAAGTTGCAAGTTCTTTGTGTGTCATCTTCTAGAAATATTTATCTCCTAGTCAACTAGACGATCAAATAGGCAAGCTTGGTAACAAGAATTCTTAAGTGCGAAAACAACTATAATTTGAATCCAACAGGCGGAAGTCTGAAAGTGTAACCTGGATGTCCTAGGGGGAAGAAGGTACGTACCAGCTATAATCTGAGGTTGTGTATGGAGTTGGGAATGCTGGGGTAATGGAAAGAAGTCACATCAAAAGCAGAGTTCAGTGGAATTGATAAATAATTTATTATTTCTAGCTCGTCTTCCACTTAAAGGTTTATGTCCCGTCCAGCGGGATCGTTGACACAGACCTTGGAGGAGGGGGGTGGGAATTTAGAGAGACAAGAGACACAAGAAATGGAGACAAGACAGTATCCTGATCAAGTCTCGTTTATTGAGGGCGTTGGTACAGCTTATATAGGATGGTAAGAAAGAGGAAGTGCGGCAGAGCAGGCGGGGAGGAGAATAATGAGAGAAGTCACCAGGCGCATGCTCGGTAGACTTAGTCTTTCCCAGGTGCGGGAAGTTATCTACGCGTGCGGGAAAAGTTCGCACGCGTGGGAAAAGTTGATGATGAAGAACCAGGAAGCGCGCCATCTTGTCTCCGCAATGTGGAGCTTAAGCAACAGAGGCCGCGGCAATTTCTGGGCCTCACGGCTCCGGACAGGTTTGGAAGAGGAGATGGTTAAAACTTTTAACTAAAATAAGATTTTGAGGTCACTGGCAGGTGATGGTTTTCTGTTTTATCCATGAGCCAATTCCTAATTCCTTCTCCAACATTAAACATTTTATGTGAGATTTTAAAAACTATCAATAGTGACTGGCTTGAACTTAACCCAATAACTTTTTTGCCTGATCATGATATGGCTATACATACAACAACACTATATTTAAAAATGATGAAGTGATGACAAAGAAAGTTACAGGAGCATGGAAGAACAAAATTTATGTTTGTTTTATAAACATTTACTTATGTTTAAGAAATATTTCATTTTATATACACACTGCATGTGAGTTGTCCAATAAGACTGCATACAATGAATAGATATTATTCATCACCATGACCATTTTCTCTCACAAATGGTAAAACTGGGGGCACAGAAAGACAAATGTTGCATTATCTCACTTATATGCAGAATCTAAAAAAGTTGAACTCATAGAAGCAGAGAGTAGAATCATGGTTACCAGGGGCTTTGAAGTGAGGAGGGGTTGGGGAGATGTTGGTCAAAGGATGTAAAATTTCACTTTTACAAGAGGAAGACAAGGACCTATTGTACAGCATGGTAACTATAATTACTAGAAATGTATTTGTGCAAAAATCACTAAGAGAATAAATTTTAAATGTTCTCACCACAAAAAATGGTAAGTATATGAGGTAATGCATATGTTAATTATGGCTTGACTGAGCCATTCCACAATGTATACACATTTTTTTTTTTTTTTTTTTTTTTTTTTTTTTTTTTTTTGAGACGGAGTCTTGCTCTGCCGCCCAGGCTGGAGTGCAGTGGCCGGCTCTCAGCTCACTGCAAGCTCCGCCTCCCGGGTTCACGCCATTCTCCTGTCTCAGCCTCCCGAGTAGCTGGGACTACAGGCGCCCGCCTCGTCGCCCGGCTAGTTTTTTGTATTTTTTAGTAGAGACGGGGTTTCACCGTGTTAGCCAGGATGGTCTCGATCTCCTGACCTCGTGATCCGCCCGTCTCGGCCTCCCAAAGTGCTGGGATTACAGGCTTGAGCCACCGCGCCCGGCCTATACACATTTTAAAACAGGTTGTTTACAATAAATATGTATGATTTTTATTTGTCAATTAAAAACATAATTCAAAAAACAAGTAGAGAAACTGGGGTTCAAAGAGGGTAGGTGACTTGATCAAGGCCCAGGGAACACAGTAAGTGGCAGACTTTTCTCTATACCTCACTGCTTCAAGGTGAGGAAGAGTCAACTCGATGCTTATGTACATGATGTCTCCAGACATGGTATCACAATTGACATCATTTCCTCATTTCCACCTCACTAGACACAGAAGGTAGCTTGTAATATCAATACATCACCACATGCTACCATTGGAGGCGATCTTGGCAATCTCCTTCAATGTCACCATTCTACTTGAGTCAACTGAGGCTCAGAGAGGTTCCACCTTGTTCAGGGTCATATAGCACATCCTTTGCAGAACAGGAGTCAATCCAAGGCTATTGATATGCAGTGATGCTCTCCTGGACTTGGCAGTGTTTCTTAAACTTCAGTTACTTGAGCACAACCTTCAAGATTCTTTTATTATCCTTGCACTATTTATTACTTCTTTAATAGTTTTTTTAAATTGACACAACTTTTAAAACCCAAATACCTGTTTTAGCTTTGTTCTCAGCAAAAATATCCCCAAAACTACTGGTCTGGTAAGCTATTTTTCCTTTAAATACAAATGAAAATAAATAAATAACTCAAAATAAAAGTACACATCTTTGTGTTATATAAAAGCCCTCAGTTACTACTGGTAGCATTTAAGAGGCACTGTTCTGTGCCATTCTCTAAAATATATGCTTTACCATTTCTCTTTAGCTACTTATTTAGTCCATATGATGCTCCTCAGAGCACATTTCAAATTGAATCGAAAACTAAGTGCATGTGAAAATTTAATAAAGACTGATTTGATGACTGGGAAATTACTTAAGGATGCAGAGATCCCCTAGGAAGAAAAAGATAATGTGGCCTGTGAGTGCAGCGAATGCACATTCTCTGCCTCATTTTCCCCTGCTTGGAACACCCATTCCCTCAGGTACAGGCACTTTCGGTGGGTGGGCTCGTGGCCACGTCCTGCCATTGTTCTGGGGATGGAGCCCTGAGCATTAGATCTTGACTGCTCCAAGGAAGTCTTAGCCTTTCCCCAGATTTCCCAATCAACAGTCAATGCCCAGAAAGTAATGCATGCTGTGAGGCACAGCTTCAAAATGTGCTCACCTTCATGGGACAGTTCTGAGACACCCAGGCCACTGCCTGTACATGCACACGAACACACAACTCAGCCCCCAAAATATTTTTCCAATCAGGTCCCAAACACTTGATATTCTCTTATTAAATATTTATTGTTTTCACCTAAGGGTTTTCTTATTTTTAAAATTACAACTAATCAGGAACACATCATTCTTTATGCCTTATCTATCATATGGACCTTAAAGTTAATGCGTTTATTCCATCCATTCACATGAAAAGTTTTTAAGTGCAAGGAGGATGAGAGGTAGGGAGATAATGGATAGCAAAAAAATAGAAGCGAGTGCCCAATTTGGGGATTCAGGAGGTGGGAAATGTAAGTAATCAGGCAGGCAGTTTTTTGCCCATCACTGCAGAACTCTAGGATAGTCATGCCATTTCATAAAAGAACTGAAGCAATATTTTCCAGCAGGCCAAGTCTCCCACATGACCAAAATGAGAGTCTACAGGAACCTGGGTCTGCAGAGCTTACCATAACAAAGAGCTACCAGCAAGCCGGCAGCTTCTTGTTAGATAATAATGGCAATTACACATCCCTACTTGCTGGCCTTGCTTCTGTTCTTTAAATCAACAACTTTCAGCATCCTTATTTTGCTGTGAGCAGGAAATCAACAGTCTTTTATAAAAATGAGGATGTGTTTGAGTCACTGGGGGTATATTTAAAGGATCATCATTTGTGAACTCTAACATCAGAACCAAAGCAATGATGACACATTTTTTGCAGCTTGACGACAACATTCTGTTTTTGGGGTTAAGTTTGCAGACTGTTCTGAGAAGTACATGAACTAGGATTATAGGATTGCTAGTCAAAGCACGCAGACTATTAGAAATTTTAAAACTCTGATCTTATTTACATGCTTTGGTGAACTCATGGAAACAAAGACCAAAAGATTTACCACTGGAAACCTTAAGTGAATTGATGCTGTCTCAAACTTGTAAAAAATTATTTTCTCTCTTTCCTTAGAAATATCTAACTATACTCCAATGCACATATAGTACATATAGTACATGATGATAATATTAATTAATGGCCAAAATGTAAATCTTGTCTTTGATGCTGAGAACTGGTAACACCTTTCTGTTCCCAATCTTGGTTTCCTTGTTTTCATTTTTCTTCCCATTTATTCTCTTTTCCTGTTTTGCCTTTCCCTCTCCTCTCTACCTTCTGATATCTGCAAAAAAAAAAAAAAAAAAAAAAAAAAATCACAGTGAAGAACCACCTCGTAAACCCACATTGGGCTTCCTTCTCTAGTGTCACCCAAATGACATGGCCCCATCTCACCTAGGTCATCCTTCTTCCTCCTCCCCTCTTCCTCTGTACCTTTATAAAGTCATTATCTCCCAGTTAGAGGGTGTTCATTTTTCAGTCTAATTTAGAATGGTGCTACCAAGAGAGTGATTTGGGTTGTTTTGCTGATCCCCCTAGGGAGAATTAGAAACAGGAAACTGCAGGCTAACCTGGAGGATTCCAACACATGTCTATTTGTTAAACATTGTGATACGCCAGACAGTAGGTCAGCACTGGAATGCATGTTGTATAAGGTGTGTCAATCACATACTTACAGATTTGAATATTTCTTAACAAGACACATGAGCAATAAAAAATTATAATAATAAAATAGCTATCTTATGAATCTTAGAGAGTTAGGATTGTAAAATACCAAATATAAACCTTCTCTCTTAGTTCCAGTCCATTCCATTACAATATAGGTGGGCTTTGATTTACACAACATAATTATTTTCCAAACAGAAATGGACTTCTGTTTAAATGCATGCAGAAACCTACCGTGTGCAATGTTTCTTAAGGTGTGGGCCAAGACCACCTGCATCAGAATCATCAAGGGTTTTTGTTTTTTTTTTAATTCAATTTTCTGAGTTTCACCCCAAACCTGAATCATACCCTCTGCAGGGTGGGGCTTGGACATCTGCAGTTTAACAGGGTCTTTCACGGTCATTCCAGACCACTTCAGTCTCAGAAACACTACTGGAGAGGGATCATTCTGTGAAGCAAAGCAAAGCAACATTTTAATAAAGAAAATAAGCCTTCTCTAGTTTTCTAAAAAATATGGATTTTTAAACATCTGTACTGATGATTTGTTTAAAGTATGGTGTGTCTGTTCATTGGACTGCATATGTTTGGGGTCTGTCACAAAGAAAACTGCCCTACTACCAGTCACTATGGGGTGACTTCCAAGAAGACAGCTGTTCAGGTAAAGTTCCAGGAACCCACTCTTGAAAGTGTACTGAAATAGACTGTCCCTGGGACTTTTCCCAGAAAAGACTTCTATGGTGGTAACTCTTTGGGGATAGTAGTTTTTATTTGGTTGAGTTTGATTCAGTCCTTTTATATGGACTTGGCATCTCATGCCCTTTGCTAAGATAATCTCTGGCCGAGGCCCCAAACCGAGCATAGAAATACCTGTTACTGGCCAGGCGCAGTGGCTCATGTCTGTAATCCCAGTAGTTTGGGAGGCCAAGGCGGGTAGATCACTTGAGACCAGGAGTTCCAGACCAGCCTGGCCAACATGGCAAAACCCCATCTCTATGAAAAATATGCAAATTAACTGGGTGTGGTGGCACACACCTGTAATCCCAGCTACTCAGGAGACTGAGGCAGAAGAATCACTTGAACCTGGGAGGCAGAAGTAGCAGTGAGCCAAGATCGCACCGTTGTACTCTAGCCTGGGAGACAGAGCAAGTCCCTGTCTTAAAAAAAAAAAAAGAAAGAAAGAAAAGAAAGAAAGAAATACCTGTTACCAAGACTGAAGAACTTGCGTGCTTTACGATGTAAGACTACATACAGTCTGTGTCTTACCCTTGGCCTCTCAGGAGCCATTGGCACCCTCTACATTGCAAGTCCTCTTTGTTTTTTAAAACTTTGCCTTCTTCCTCACTGCCATTTTTATGCCACTGAAGCTCAGATTTTAAGCAGAAGCTTCCCGGGACTAAGAGCTTGAGGAACCCGAGAGAGAGAGAGAGCTTGAGGACCCCGTATGAGTCTATTGTCTGTCAAAGCATTTTGAGCTAAGTCCAGTTGTATGTCCAGATATTTTTAATCAACAAAATTGGAGGAAGGAATATATGTCGTAGTTGGCGAAAATGGGCTTTTGTATATTCTGAGAAAGTTATTCTAAGAATAGGCCTGTGGAAGACCTAGCAGGGAAAAATATGAGCAAAAGAGGAATTCTCAAAACGCCTGTGAAATCTCTTCCTGAAAATGCTCAGAGACAGATCCCTGCTTATCTCCTTCCTCTGACCTGCAGCACCCCAGAGATGATGTGGTTGGCTCATGGAACAGGAAGGGAATTGCCATAAATCTGAGCTAATTTGGAAAGGGAAGGATGGAGCAGATATGCAGCAATCAATAGAACGACGTCTTGTTTTGTGGTAAATGTTTACTGGCTCTGTTGCTGGAATGTAATCCTGCTGCATCAGAACATGGGCCATTAGAGGTGAAATGAGTTCACATAACGTCCTCCCTGTGTAATTGGTATGCATCATTCCTCTGAGTACTGGAGCCCACGGTCTCATGATTCCAACTAGAGAAAAGGTTTGGGATGATTCTCTACATCTTTACCTTTTATTACTTCATGATTCCTAAGAAAGAGAAAAACGACCAATTTCTCCTTCCTTAGCCCGCATCTGCAGGATGGGTTGTATAAATGCCACTTAACATTTCCTTCCACTCCTGAAAGTGTAAACAAGGAGAGGAAACCACAATGAGAACAGCGACTAAATTGTTCCTTCACTGACTAAGCTAGAGGAGGGATGCATGGCTCAGCTGCTGAGGGGAGAAGGAGGCAAAGCATGTGTTTCCTTGTCATGGAAAGGAGAGGGTATTAAAAATGCTTTGACTGAAAAGCAAGTGCACTAATTGATTGTTAATGACTACACAGCCCTAAATGTCTGGAATTTGGTTTAGATTCAATGTAATTTGACATTTGCCAACCATTATTAAATCCCTTTGATGCTCTCCCTGTGCTGCGCTGATGAGCAGCTGATTGGCTCTTGGGGACAGAAAATGTGAATGGTTGGGCACCAAGTCAACAGGGTGTCTGGAAGACAGCCAGTTCACCCACGCCCCTCAGCCTCCCCAGGCTCGCTGCTGTGGCATTCTCCATGCCTCGGTCTTCTTGGGTCCCCTTTCCTGTTTCTGCCGGCTCTATTCTCTTCCATCTTCATTCTCAAAATGGCATTCCTTTTCCAGCAGCAGTTCACTTACCCCTTTAAAAGCAAAATATATCCTCTGCTCTATTGGCTGCTCCAACTCAGACGTCAACATCTCCTTGCAAAGAACAAAAATGTACTGCAATTGTATCAAGGTAAAAAGATTAATAAAAAAGATGTAGAGGGATTATATGAAATCCTGTTGGAAAAATCATCCCTGTGGAAATTTGAGAGTTATCAGGGCCTCTCCCTCTCTCTCATTTCATTTCATTTCTCCTTTTCTTTGTATATTTTCTCTGTCCTTCCTTCCACAAACAAACTTCCTTGCCTCCTCACCCATTGCATATGGCCCAATGTCACTTCTATCATAGCTACCTCTAAACTTCCTGAGTTCCAGGCTCTACAGAACCTGTTACCTAGCTCCTCACTGACACAGTCTCTGGGTCCCAATTCCAATTTCCCATGAGAAAGAATTTAATTGGCTAGGCTCCTCAGTGGCTGAATCAGCTGTTGCCCTGGGACAAGGCCAAGGCACATGCGTTTATCCTTCCAGAACCAAGGCTGAACCATAGGCAAGAAGAAAAAGACGGACAGCTCAGGTGTGCTTCCTCAGCACAGTGCAAGAGCCTTCCTCTTTATTTTGGGGTCAACTCTCTCAGAATATTCAACACAGCCTTGCAAATAGTTCTATTTGTGTATTCATAATTTACAGTGTATGCCAACTCTTGCATTGACCCACTCACTTTTCCAGAACTACCAGTTGTTCATCATCCACACTTCTGCTGCATCCTCTTGCAAAAGTCTTAAGGGGTAAAAATCAGAGCACTTTTCAAGACAGTGAATCAAGAGAGAATCAAGAGGAGAATCAAGAGGAAAGCTGCATAATGAAGGAAAAAAACACATACATCCCATTACAGTAAGGACAAAGATGAGTTTTCTTATTGCCAGGTTTGAGGCAACATGGTGTACAGGCAGAAATGATGGTGGATGAGGAGTCAGGAAGCCTTATCCTAACTCTAACTGTGCCTCTGGTGAGTTTGGGACCTGAGGCAGATTGCTTAGCCTTTCTGGGCCCCATTCTTTCTTTTCTAAAAAATAAGAAGAATGGATTAAATGAATTTTAAAGTTCTCTTCTCTTCATAAATTCTGTGATAATATAATTTCAAGAAATATTTGATGTAAACATTATAGAACAGCAAAATAATTTGAATGGTCCTAGAGAACTGTTTATCTTTTCCATCGTTCTTTTCATTCATTCAACAAATATTTATTAGGACTGTTTTACATGCTGGCAATCTCTGTGCTAGGCTCTGAGTACACAAATGACAACAGATACAATCTTCCACTGAATGCACAATTGAGCTCATGGGGGAAAATCTTTATCATCTACATTGTAGTATCTCTGAGGTAAGCCTTCCTTTTACATTAAGTGCTGTTTTCGCCTACCAAACTGATGACATGTGGCTTCTTTTTTCTTGCCCTAAGTGACTACAGGCTTCATTCTCCTGGGGAAGCCCTTGGAAACCCCGACACTCTAACTGCTGCACAGAAACACGGACATGGCTGGAGAGAGACACTGGGCCTCTTTTCCATATCCTTCTGTGTCAGATCTTTCCAACAGGACTTCCTCTTCTGGTTTAGAATAACTTCCAAAAACATCAAAAGCTCTATATTGCAAGATAAATGTAAAAACATGGGGAAGCACAGCCAGATACTAATTATGAATTATCCGCCATGTTTTCCGTCCAAGCTCTATTAGTTCCTGGAGATGATGTTAAGAATTACACGATTTAATGCCTGGAGAATGAGGGGAGGCAGGTCTGGCACATGTAACATGCTTGATAAGTGCGGGCTGTCATTATCGTTACTAATAGAAATTCTCATCATTCTGGGGGCGGGTTTTCTGGATCTGAAGGTAATCATGGTCGTTGGAGAAATGCGCACACTGCTCACGCTCAGCCCGAAGCTTGGAATGTGGCCTTGGCTTTGGGGTTCAGGACAGGAAAAACAATGGTGGGGATCTCCATTTGTGGCACATGGCCCCTCTCTTTCCCCTCCTCTTCTGCAGCCCCCCGCGTGTCGCGTCCCCCACTCCACAGGGAGCCAAGGCGCCCCTTAACAGGGGGACCCTCAGCGAGCCTGGAGCAGGTGTTTCCCAGGTTCCATCCTGCTCTTTATCCGGGGACTTCATCCTTGAAAAGCTAATCAATGCATTCTCAGAAAACAGAACCCCGGTGGGAATGTTTGCCATTTTCTTTGCTAAGTGTTTTTGTTGTTGTTGTTGTTGTTGTTGTTGTTGTTTCCATATTAGAGGTCTGATTTCCTGCAATTCTTGGAGAGCACTGGGAGGAAGAAGGGTGAGGAAATTGGGGCAGGGGCACAGTGATTCAGCGCCCACTCATTTCTGTCCCCTTTCCTTCCCAACGGCAACAAAGAGCATTTAGGCGTCCCTGCCTCAGTTATTTTGGTATAGAAAGAACAATGACATGGTCTGAGCAGAAAATTCAACTCTTTCCCCTTGGTTCTGTTTCTCACCAGCTGTGTGACTTTCCGGGGGCATCGACTCCCTGGGCCAGTTTCTTCAGCCCTTAAAAGGAGACAACACTTGCTTGTTCAATGACTTGGATTTCCTTCAAAATAAAATGTCAGGAAAGTCTAACATACCGTTATTATAATAAAAAGCTTCTGTCTTGGGACGTAGCACTCAGTGCGAGGTGAAGAAAAGAGAGAGAAGCTGAGAGAAAAGGGAAAGTTACCGAAGAGTGTTTCAGAAGAATATTCTGAGCCATTCTTCCACCCGTTCCCCATCTCTCTCTAAAGGGAACTTTATATTGGTTATCACAAACCAGTCACGGGTGGTAGTACTTCTAGTACTGTAATAGTAAAGCTGATTTGGTTAATTCGGCTTGGTTATTTAGATTTTTTAATAACAGCTCTAACAGACATAAAATAAACAGAAAACAATTTATCAAAGTAATTACTAGCAAAGCTAGGACAATAATGGTGAACTATTATAGTGAAAGCTGTACCCATTTTGGTTGTTATGTTACAGCTCTTCAAGATCTTTAACATCTTATCTCATTTAAGAGTCATAATAAATCTGTGAGGTCAGGAGGGTAGATTTTCTCTAAACCCAACTCCCTATCTTATCTGTTCTTTGTTTTTTGAATGAGGAAACTGAAGCCCAGGGAGGTTCAGTCCCGGCAGTCCTAAGCTATAGAGCTAAGGTCAAAACATCACTCTTCTGTCCATTCTCTTTCTCACCCACTGTATGCTACCAGCATTTCATTAAGCAAATTTTACCCTACTGTAATGGGATATCCAAATATTCGGTTCACTTAATAGATGCTTATATTTATAATTGAGTTATAAATATTCTGAAGGTTTGTTCAGAGGGTAAGTTGAAATATATTGTTTAAGTCCATTTTTAAAGCTAAAAACACAACTACATTTTTGTATTTGGTCATTTATAAGGCTAGGCATTTCTGTTTAGTATTGTAAAAACTGTATGACACAGGAATTGGGATTAGGATTAATTAATTCACTAATTTAACTAGTGAGTAGACAATGAACTAAAGATTGTGTCAAACATTGGAGATTCCAGAGATGCGCAAGGCAATTTATATTAGTTAGAACTGAACATTTATGTTTACTTATTTATTTTTGGTGGTGACAAAAACTCGAAGTGGTCTATGCACAATGGGGAGTTCATTATAAGGACTCCAGGGTATAATTTATTATAGGGATACTAGGGTGTCTTTGTGCAAACCCTAGCAGTGAAACATGACTTCTAGAACAGGGGGTTCAAGAGCTCAGGACCCTCCATCTCAGCTCTGTTCCCCTCAGTTCATTTATTTCATTCTTCTCTTTCTAAAGACTTCCATTGATTTTGCCCTTATTGTCAGAAAACAGGGCTACCAATTGCTCTGAAACTTTGTGCTTCAAAACCAGAGACTAAATTCTTTTTCTCAGTTTCAATTCCAGAATTCCCAAGGAAAGCCACTGATTAACTCTGGGCCAGGAGCTCACCCTACACCAAATGACCCTACCCTGTGGGGTGGGATTCTCTGCTTCTGTCAGGTGCCCACCTCCAACCCATCAGCAGGGGCAAGGTGTGGGGTCACACTGGACTAGGATGGTGGATCCTATGATAACCACATGGGTGTAGGTGAACAGGAGCTGTTACTGGACGGTGGATGTGGGGAAGACAATCCCATTAACACTGGACAGTCCCTCCCCTCCTGAAGCTCCCAATCTAGTGATCTATAAACAGATGACACTATAATGTCTACATAAGCTGGATTCGAGAAGTGGGTCACATTGCTCAAAAAACACCGAAAAAGGAACAATTACTCTGCTTAGAGAGAGGAGTCAGGGAGGCTGTATAGGGAAAGTAAGGTTCAACCTGAGTCTTGAAATAGAACAAGAAAATCATCAGTGAGGAAAGGGCATTGCAGGCAGAAGGAACCGTGTGTCTGGAAGCCCGGAGGTATAGAATCCCATCATGAATGAGTGAAAGAATAAGGCTGGGAAAGAAAACAGAACTGTCTTTCCCTTTGTGCCTGTGACCCATCCACTTTCCCCATCCTTTAAGGAGCAAATGAGGCCCTAAAATAACAGAAACATGTTTCATGGAACCATTGGCTTTTCAGAGCATTTTTGTGAATTCATTAGTTTCACACAATTTTGTCATGGTGTAGGTAGTGCACACTCTTTTTTTTTTTTTTTTTTTTCATTTTATTGATGAGAAAAGAAATTTTTAAAAGGTTGTGATTTGGCTGTCATTAGTTTAGGGTTAGAGCTGGAACTAGAACCCAGATTCTTTTTTTTTTTTTTTTTTTTGAGATGGAGTCTTGCTCTGTTGCCTAGGCTGGAATGTGGTGGCACGATCTCGGCTCACTGCAACCTCTGTCTGCCAGGCTCAAGCGATTCTTCTGCCTCAGCCTCCTGAGTAGCTGGGACTACAGACACATGCCACCATGCCCAGATAATTTTTGTATTTTTAGTAGAGATGGAGTTTCACCATATTGGCCAGGCTGGTCTTGAACTCCTGACCTCGTGATGCGTCCACCTCAGCCTCCCAAAGTGCTGGGATTACAGGTGTGAGCCACTGTGCCTGGCTGAACGCAGGTTTTTAATATATAACTCACTTATTTCAACTCCCTCCTCCACGTTTTCCTTTAATGCCAATTTAAGGGAGCACATCTGTGTCACTAATAATTCAGTCTGTTATGAAAAACCACTTGGATGGTCCCAAATAAGTTGTATATATTTTATTTTGGTCAGCTATTTAAAAAATCTTCTAAAACATCCATTAGAGAAAATTTTCTAAAAGAAGGGATTCTTGTCATCTGGAATGAGAGGGAAGGGGGACAAAAATGCCCTTTCAAGAACTAGCTTATTCCTATGATTCTTTCGTTATAACAAGTACGTGCAGGTTTAAGTGAGTCACATAATGTGTAAAATGAGTGGGTGATCATTTTTTCACTGTACAAAAGGATTGCCTGCTTGAAGCCACATGAAGACAGGGAATGTATCACATTTTTGAAGAGCTAGAATTTGTCCAGTGTGGTCTGCTGTGCCTGGTACATCGTAAGTGCTCAATAAATGTTTAATGAACAAACACAAGGAATTTCTTTTTAAAAAATAAGGTGACAATATAGATATTTGATTAAAAGCAAGAGTCAGATATGCTTGGGATCAATTTTTGGCTGTACCACCTACTAAATGTGAAGCAATTGTCTCCTTAGCTGTAATATGGAAATAATAATGGTACTTAATTTCAGCATTGCTTATTTGTTGAATAAATATTCATCACGTAAATAGCTATTGAGCATCTATGAAGCTAATATGCACTGTTCAAAGTTAAGGGGCATGTATTTCAGAAAGCAGAGGTAACAGGGTTCCTAGACAACAAATAAGGGAAAAAAATCTGTGAACAAGTTAATTAAAATTGTGATGCAGTGCTGCAAAGGAAATAAACAGGGTAATGCAAACTTGACAGTGAACGTGGGAGCACTTGAGATAGAACGATCTGAAAAGGCTTCCCTAAGGAGGTGACATCTGAACTGAGATCTGAGGAGAGGAAAAGGAGCACCAACGGTAGAGTTTTCTGGGCAGAGGGAGCAAAAGCAAAGCCCAGGGAGGAGACAGGAGTGCAGAGCTGGAGGACAGAGAGGAGGCTGCTGGGGCCTGAGCACACAGAACAAATGGGTACTTGGTGGAAGGGAGGCTGGAGAGTGGCCAAATCATGGAGTGCCTTGTACGGCAAGGTGAGGGATTGCTCTAAGAGCAATAAGGAGCCACTGAGGGATTTAAACAGAGGAGCAGCCTTATCTGATTTACATTTTTAAGCAAACACTGTCTCAGTAAAGAGAATCAGCATCCATCAAAGTGATTATGTGAAAAACTTGAGCCCCTCTTGGTTCCTCAGTTCCCTCTCCCCGCCATCAGCAAACTCGGCGAACCTGCTCTCTAAAATATACCCTAAGCATCTTAATTTTTCTCCACCTCTACTAAAATCACTTCCATCTGAGCTACCATCTCTTGTCTAGGCTATCTGTGATGCTACCTTAGACTCTGTAAGTTTGAAAACTTATTAGATTTTCAAGGGCTGAGGTGAAGTAGGCAGTTGGAGATTTAAGACTAAAGCTCAGGCTGGGTTACATAAGATAACACATATAAAATATCTGTCAAAGCACCTGGTTTCTAGAATGTTCTTAATACACATGGTTTTGTTTGTTTGTTTGTTTTTGTTGTTGTTGTTTTTTAGTAACATCCATTCTCCCGGTGCATTTTGACATGATAAAAAGATCAAGGGATTTAGAGCAGAAGATTTGGGTTCATGTCTTAGTTTAAAAGAAACATGGCTTTGGACAAGTCCTAATTTCCCTGAGCCACTATTTCCTCGTCTGTGAAATGAAGATGCTGAACACTTGTTCTTCCTATTATACAGGGCTCTCGTGGGCTTCAAATAGGATGATAGATGTTAAAATGCTTTGTAAGCTGAAAAGCAGCTTTTCATGAGCAGTCAACTGTATGAAATTATATGTAATTCACTTTCCCTGTGTATGTGACCTCTCAGGTTCCTATACTGTACGGAAACATTATAAAATACATTTTATTATAGGGCACTGGGGTCTTTAGTTTACAGGAGTCTGAGATTCTTTTTTTTTTTTTTTTTTTTTTGAGATGGGGTCTATGTCACCCAGCCTGGAGTGCAGTGGTGCAATCTTGGCTTACTGCAATCTCCACCTCCTGCGTTCAAGAGATTATCTTGCTTCAGCCTCCCGAGTAGCTGGGACTACAGGTGCCCACCGCCATGCCCAGCTAGGGAGTCCCAGATTCTTAAATCTCAGTCTTATATGGCCCAAACCAGCACTGTCCAAAAGACCATTCTTCTAAAATGGAAACATTGTATGTCTGCACTGTCCAATAGGGCTGCCACTAGCCATTGTGGATATTGAGAACTTGAAATATGGCTAGTGTGACTAATAAATACTACTTTTCATTTTTAAATTTTAATTAATTTAAACTTCAATTCCCAGGTATGGCTAATGGCTATTGTATTGAAGAGTACAAGTCCAAATGCTCTACTTTCTTGGGTCCTTATCCATAAAACAAGAACCCAGTAAAATCTTTTCTAGTTCTATCTATGCTTCTATATGCACAGTTTTGAAATAGATAAGCCAATTTGGATAGAATAAGGGTTGAATCCTGAGTCGCTTCCTTTTTTAAACTCTCAAGTGTAATATAACACTAGACTTTTTAAAAGAATTTGATAGCTTATCTATTTATCAACAAGAGGGAAGACTTTAAAACAATGGCAACAGTCTTAAGTAAAAGGTAATCCTGGAAGATGAACTACTTAAGAAACATTCTCCTGGGAGTTATATTTGGGTGTCAAGTAGATTGTTTGTTCCAAAGTGAACATCGTTCATTTTTCATCAAGAAAGATCACTAGAGAAAAAATATTTGGAATTGAATAAATAAACGAATGGCTGCCGTGGGGGTTGTTTATATGATGCTGTCAGTTGTGAGGTCACAGGGCTTCCATGATGAAGCTGGCACTAATTTTGTCTCTTTATATAAGAACTGTGTTCCTAAACTGAATATTTAGAATCTAAGGTGCAATCTAATTTTCAAAAATAGAAAGAAATGGAAGGCAACATGATTGAATTGTTTGGGTAAAAAGTGGGAACTCAGAAGAATGGAACCCCAAGACAATTGAAAGGACTAAAGACGAGAGATGGAGAGAAGTAAGAAAATCTTCTGAAAGGGAGAAATGAATACAGTACTGAAATCAAGAAGACGGAGAGAGAACAGATTGGGGTAGGCGGCGTGAGGATCAGAGAAGAAATTCCAGATTCATTTGTGAAAGACACAGGAGCTAAGCTTATCTATGGGGGAAAAAAAGGAGCAAAAATGAGAAAGACCAGAAAAAAAATTGCTTTGGAAAGAACGATAGTGACAAGGTAGTGAGGACAAGAAGGGACAGCTGTCATCTCATTTAATTAAAAAATTATTAATGGAACAGATGGGATAGCCACACTGATCCTTTACAGATAAGGTGCTACTATAAAATTTCAGATAATAGCAGTGGAAGGCTGAAAAGTTATTGAGAGCAAAAGTAGTAAGAATGCTAATTTATTTATTTATTTATTTTTTTGAGACAGAGTCTCGCTCTGTCGCCCAGGCTGGAGTGCAGTGGCCGGATCTCAGCTCACTGCAAGCTCTGCCTCCCGGGTTTATGCCATTCTCCTGCCTCAGCCTCCCGAGTAGCTGGGACTACAGGCGCCCGCCACCTTGCCCGGCTAGTTTTTGTATTTTTTAGTAGAGACGGGGTTTCACCATGTTAGCCAGGATGGTCTCGATCTGCTGACCTCGTGATCCGCCCGTCTCGGCCTCCCAAAGTGCTGGGATTGCAGGCTTGAGCCACCGCGCCCGGCAAGAATGCTAATTTAATTGATAATAACATTATACTTAGCACAATGCTTAGGAATTTAAAAATCACACATTAAATAAATTTAAATGACTGGTTATCATCTAATTATGGTTGTTTAAATAATGTAATATAATTAAATGCTTTAAAAAAAAAAGCTCTAGGCCGGGCGCGGTGGCTCAAGCCTGTAATCCCAGCACTTTGGGAGGCCGAGACGGGCGGATCACGAGGTCAGGAGATCGAGACCATCCTGGCTAACATGGTGAAACCCCGTCTCTACTAAAAATACAAAAAACTAGCCGGGCGACGTGGCGGGCGCCTGTAGTCCCAGCTACTTGGGAGGCTGAGGCAGGAGAATGGCGTGAACCCGGGAGGCGGAGCTTGCAGTGAGCTGAGATCTGGCCACTGCACTCCAGCCTGGGCGACAGAGCGAGACTCCGCCTCAAAAAAAAAAAAAAAAAAAAAAAAAAAAAAAAAAAAAAAAAAAAAAGCTGGGACTACAGGCGCCCGCCACCTCGCCCGGCTAGTTTTTGTATTTTTAGTAGAGACGGGGTTTCACCGTGTTAGCCAGGATGGTCTCGATCTCCTGACCTCGTGATCCGCCCGTCTCGGCCTCCCAAAGTGCTGGGATTACAGGCTTGAGCCACCGTGCCCGGCCTCTAGTACTTTTAAATGATCCCTTTCATATTCTGAATTCTCCTTTTGAGCATTTAATGTTCAACACTGCGGTCCTGGTGGAGGTAGTATTATCCTGACAGTCACACCTTTCCAAACATATGAGGTTGTTGAGTTAGAAGATAAATGGCAAACTTAGCTTCGGAATGCCTTATCATTATTCTCCATCCTTTATTCTTCCATTATCAGAATAGGTAGCTTCTCTCCTCAATTACTTTGTCTCTTTCCTCTGTGTTCCCTCACCAAGCAGGGTTCCCTAATGTGTCTCCTTGCCCTCATCCTAAGACAGCGTGGCATAAATCCTGCTGGGCTAAACTGAAAATAGGTCATCCAGGAGCTCAGCTATGCAAGTGTACTTCACAAAAAGATGTCTGAGTTTGGGGATTGGAAGTCAAGAACCATAGACTTGCGGCTGTGACCACTTTGCTGACGATGGTCAGAGGTGAGAAAGGCAACACTTTGCTTTCCTGACTCTTCTATGGGGAGTGAATCCTGGAATTTTTCTTACTCTGAGTAACAGCCTCGCAGTGGGTGGAAAGAAAAAGACAAAGCAACTCACTTTTTAAAAAATACCTTTATTTTTCCTGATAATACATGAGTGTTATAAATTGTTTAGAAAAAAATACAGAGAAAGTTAGAGCTTTTATAATCCTACCCAGAGACAATCACAATCAAGAATTTGATGCATCTGTTTCCAGAAATTGACATATATACTGACATAAATGTGATATTATCTATGGACTGTTATATAGATTCTTTTTTAACTTCATGTGTAGTGGTCATATTTCCACATCAATATGCCATACTTCATTGAATCAAAAATACCTGTAATTGTAAGATTATGTGCCCATTAAGAAGGAAAAAGTTGCTGCTGATTATAAGTGGCAGACTCCTTTCACTAAAAGACATGTCCTTATTTCAGAGATGCTACAAGAATAAACAAGCATCTTATAAATGATGAAATACAGTATTAAAAACCTACCTTCACCTTTTTGACAGCTGCATAACATTGCATTGTATGGCCATATCATAAATTACTTAACAATCCCCCAGTATTGCACATTTGTGTTGTTTCCAATATTTTCATGAATTTCCTTAATGAATATCTTTGCACACTTGTTAGGTTAACTTCCTCAGTCTGAATTCCGAGAAGCAGAATTGATGGATTGCACGTTAATTCGCTCAATGTAGCCATTCTACAACGTATACACATTTCAAAACAGCATGTTGTACAAGATAGATATATACAAATTTTGTCAATTTAAAATTAACTAATTAGTGAAAAGAATTGTACAGATTATTTTGTCACCCAGGAATTAAGCCTAGTACCCACGAGTTATTTTTCCCGATCCTCTCCCTCTTCCCACCCTCCACCCTCTAGTAGGTCCCAGTGTGTGTTGTTCCCCTCTCTGTGTCCATGTGTTCTCATCATTTAGCTCCCACTTATAAGTGAGAATCTGCGGTATTTGCTTTTCTGTTCCTTTGTTAGGAACAGATTGCTAAGGATAACAGCCTCCAGCTCCATCCATGTTCCTGCAAAGGACAGCCCCATGACATGAGTTCACCTATATGACAAACTGGCACATGTATCTCTGAACTTAAAATAAAAGTTGAGAGGCTGAGGCAGGAGAATGGCATAAATCTGGGAGGCGGAGCTTGCAGTGAGCTGAGATCCGGCCACTGCACTCCAGCCTGGGCGACAGAGCGAGACTCTGTCTCAAAAAAAAAAAAAAAAAAAAAAAAGTTGAAAAAAATTACAATGAATTATAACTTTCCTTTGCTAAAAAATGTAAAAGAGTTAATGAATTAAATAAGTACGTAAATCCTGTTTACACCAGATGATACTGGTTTGCATTCCAACCAGTTTTGTATCAGGGTGCATAGTCCCTCAGGCTCTCAGCAATTGTCATACTATTAATATCTACTTACGCCTAACCTGGACCTCAAATAAGAAAAGTCCAAAGCTGTGCACCTCATTTGTCACTCACTATTATTCTTGTCTTTTGTCTTGGCATTTCTCATATTCAAGAGACTTCAGGAATTTGACATGATGATGTCCGTGGATGATTCCCTGATAATCGACAAAGCCCAGATCTGTTTACTTGTAAAGAGCTACCTTTAACAACAGGGATGTATGTGATGATCTACTTTATTACTCATTATCTTTCTGACAGTAGCAAAGCCTAGACAAAGATCATGAATGTTTGGATGTGACTTAATATTAATAGCACCAGTAACTAGAAGTTAGGTTTTGGGCTACTTTCCTGAACTCTTGTTTATTTGATCTGAAATCGCTGAACCCACACTGTGTACCAGGTTGTAGAAACACAAAGATGGGCAGCTTAACAATTCTGTCCTGGGAACCTACAGTCCAATGGGGGAGATGAGACATGCTCATATATAAAGTTATAGAACAATGGAAGACAAGATCATCAATTTCATAAGACAGGATATTATTTAGTGTCAAATGTGCAGATATTAAGTCCAGAATTTGAATGAAATCTGGAGTTAGAATGCCCTGTCCCTCTGAGAGGCACCAAGCCCAGTGCTAATGTGCCGTGACCCTCTGGAAGCACAAAGATGACACATGGTCAATCCCTTTATAAGCAGCATCTGTGTCCTGTACCGTCCCTCAGGAGTCTGCCGCACGTCAACAAATGCTCAGTCTTTTCCTGGAGCACCAGAGGCACAGCTGTACCAGTGTCCTCTGTGTCCTGGAGGGGAGGAGCAGGACCATTTGACTCCAGATCCTCTTTGGGAAGAGTGCCCCGAGGGCAAGACCCACAGTCCTAGGATGCAGAGAGTGCACGACTGAAGGGCTGCTATGCTAAGAAAGTGCTAATTTATAGATCACATTTCTATGCCAAGTGGCATAGGAACTAAAGTCCCATCCATAAAGCAAGTTTGCCAGTTAATCAGCAATTTAAGTTTTGGGACATGTGCCTCCCACACCAAATTTCAAGAGAGGGAGAGGGAGGGTGGGAAGAAAGGGGGTGGGTGAGAGAACGTTGGCCTTTTTTTTTTTCCTTCCAAAGCCAGATGCACATGGTTTTTAGGAGGCACCACATCATGGTCCTGCTTCAGGGCTCTGATTTAATAAGGATGGCAAGAAATAAATGATTCACTTGCTGATATTGAGAGAGTGCAAATGCACCTGCCCCAGGCCCCCCAGGTCAGGGCATATGTTTGTAAATGACATGCAGGCTGTGAACCTGTGGGTGGAGCCCCAGGTGGGGAGGCTGGAGAGACAACTGGACCACATCAGTGGATCTTAATCAGAACTGTGGACCAGAAAATCCAAGGATGTTTCAGAATAGATGCAGGTCCTAGCTACACTGCAGATCTCTTGAATCAGAATCTTGGGGTGGGCAGGGCATTGCTTTTCCAGAAATTCCACCGATTAATCAGACATGTTGCTTTGGTTAACAATCACTAAACTAGCTAATCTCTAGCCAGAACTCTCATCTGTCAAGAGAGGGCAGGCAACCTCATTTCTGATGTATTAGGACTTTCGCGTAATTGAAAAATGAAGATAAGTCAAAATGGGGCTTAAAAATCATTTAAATAGGTAAGCACATTTTGAATCCCATAACCTGTGTTTACATTTAACCTAATATCACTGAATATAAGATTGCAATACAATTTAATCTCACAAGATAATTAAAAGATTTATGCAAAATTTTAATGCTTAGGAAACCATAGGCAGTGTGATCCAAAAATGGAACACAAGTTTAAGGTTATGTGATGAATGACTTCTTTCAGTACTGTCAGGGTATCTCTAAGACTGAAGATACCATCTCATTTGGTGAAATAATTAAAGTATAAATTTGACCCTCTTCATTAATGTAAAGCCGAGGCTGCATGGTCATCCTGCCTCCTCTTCTCATCCCCCTCCCAGGTATCCCTGCCATGGAAGTTGTGGACTTCAGCTGTAAATGATCGAAGACCCCTTTGCTCTAATGTTTGCAATAATGTTTCTGGACTGACTACATTACCCCCCAGGGGAGAACTGTTAATAATAATATTAATAAGAGCTGCTAACGTTTGCTGAGATCTTACTATGTTTTAAAATCTTACTACGCTAGGGGAAGAAAATAGATTTTCCTTTCTATCCCAGGGGTTCAAGTCCCTGAGAGTTTACAATTCAAGAGATGCAGTCTGTTTTCCAGAGCAGGCTCCACAGTAACCATGTTACAAGTGTAAAACTGGTTTTTCTTTTCTACTCTTTCAGACAGTATATTGGCTTTCCCATAATTATATGTCATCTCTTTTTAGTGTACTCAAGCACCATTCAGGCCCCAAGTCAATGACACTGAACATAGGCTTAAGATGTGGTGACCAGAAGTACATAGAACTGGAGAGGTAAGACTCTAGACAAAAGTGAACAAGTGCTTCAAAATAAACTGAGAACAAAAGGGTGAGGGGAGATCTTGCAAGTATGCAGCCTGCAGGGAGAATCTGGTCCTCATGGGCCAGGTTTTTGCCATCTGCTCCTAGGCCAGGCACCTTAACCCCTTCCCACTTTCTTTACCCTTTTTGGAGTCAAAGCGGTTATGTTCTCCTTCACTGAAAGAGAAGCCTTCTATGAAAAGGGTCCCTCTGTTGACAGAGATGTATCCCTAACCCAGGCCCTTCATACTATTACTTCCCGAATTCTCTGCCAGAGACTTTCACATTCCTATTCCTTCTCCATCTTACAGCTTCATTCAGTAGAATGAAGACCCTCAAGACCCTCAAGACTCAACGTGAGAACAGCCTTTTCTTTACTCTGTGATTCCCCCTGTGTACTCAAGACGTAGCTTTTAATGATCTACTGCAATAGTTTGGGGGAGAAAAAAAGGATTCTACAGTGATGGCTTCCATACACTGGTCATGCCACCAGTGTACACTTTGGTTTCTATTCCCACTGTGCTCTGATGCCACCACTGGCCCTGATGCCACCGCTGGCCCCAGCAGTGTCACATTCCCTGATCATACCCAAGCCCCCTTCCTCCTGGGCCTTGCCCCAGGATTTGGGACACTCAGTTTCTGGTTCCTCAGTGTCCACCATTTTGGTTTCCTCAGACCACTCCTCTGTCCCTTGCAGCATCTGCTCTTCCTGATCTTTCAATACAGTGATTTTTAAAGATTCTGCCCATGTGTTCCCTCTATCCCCTCCCTCTTGTTAACCTCACTTACTCCCATTTTAAACAAATGACCTCATCTCTATTCATCATGTCCCCAGCCTGGTTCTAAACTCTGAACTAGCTTTTCCACCTTTCTTTGAGACACCTTCAACTGAATATTTTTGAAACTTCATATTCTACTTCCTAAAACTAAATTGGTCAGTGTTCTCAATTTAGTTCTTAATCTTTTTCTCCTGAATTTCCTATTTCCATTCATTTCTTGATCTAAAGACATCTCTTGATCTAGAAATAGCTCAAGGTAGTTCCAGGGGGCAGGGATGAGGGGAGGGTGGGCTCTGCTCTTACTGCCATTCAGGGATCAGGGTGAGGGTAAGTTCTGTCATCTTCAGTGCATGGTTTCTGAGGAAGTCCCAAGCATTGACATCCAGATGACAAGAGGAGAAAGAGCAGAGAATTCTGTGTGGAGATTTACACAGATCAGGCCTGGGAGTAGACATCATTTTGCTCACATTTCATTGGCTAGAACTTGGTCACATGGTGTAATTGCTAAGGAGGCCGGGTAATATTATCTGACCATGTGTCCCGGAGAAGATGGGTTTTAGTGAGTAGTTAGCTGTCTCCCATCCTCCCTGTAACCTGTGTTCAAAGACTTAAAGGTGGTGTCCTTTACTACTTCTGATCTCCTTCCCTTTTCCAGTTAGTCACCAGCTCCTGTTATTTCCTCTACAATACCACTCATCACATCCAGCCTCTGTTTTCTATCCTGAGTGTCACGCCATCTTAGCCCAGGCCCTCATGAGCTGTATCTGGACAACTATAATGGCCTGCAAATTCCAAGTCTTTTTCCTTTCTAATCTCTCATTCATTCCACAAATATTTATCAAGCACTATATTCTGGGCACCATGTTAACAACTAGAGGAAAATAAAGAAATGGATAGACCTTGACCCTGCATTTTTAATCTCGCACAGAAAATAGGTTTAAAAAAATCGCTGCTACAAAAAGTTAGCTGGGCATGCTGGCATGCACCTGTGGTGCCAGCTATTTGGGAGGCTGAGGCAGGAGAATCGCTTGAACCCAGGAGATGGAGGTTGCAGTGAGCCGAGATCGCGCCTCTGCACTCCAGCCTGGGTGACAGAGCAAGACTCTGTCTCAAAAAAAAAAAAAAGAAAAAGAAAAAGGTTGCTATCACATTAAGTTATTACTGCTAATGGGGAAGTGCAGGGTACAAGAGGAACATGTGGGAAGGCCCCAAACTCCCTATTATTTCATGGAAGCAGGACATGCCCCCTTCATTGTTTGTTGTTCCCTGGCCTGCCATTCTGTTTTATTTTTATTACAGTCCTTAACATCATGTGAAATTATCTGTATATTTATGTTTACTTGATGATTCTGTGTCTTGTCCAAACCAGAATGGGAACTCCACCAAGAGCAGAGACTGTGACTCACTTGTCAGCAGCAGATTCACTGGGTTGAACAGTGCTGACACATAGTAGAAAGCGATCTAGGGGCCAGGCGCAGTGGCTCACGCCTGTAATCCCAGCATCTTGAGAGGACGAGGTGGGTGGATCACCTGAGGTCAGGAGTTCAAGACCAGCCTGGCCAACATGGTGAAACCCTGTATCTACTAAAAATAGAAAAATTAGCCAGGCATGGAGGCACCTGCTTGTAATCCCAGCTACTTAGAAGGCTGAGGGCGGGAAATCACTTGAACCCAGGAGGTGGAGGTTGCAGTGAGCTAAGATTGCGCTACTGACTCCAGCCTGGGAAAAGAGAGAGACTCTGTCTCAAAAGAACAAGAAAAGAAAAGAAAAAAAAAAAAAAAAAAAAAAGAAAAGAAAGGGATATAGTCTGGGGATTCAGAGTAGGTTTCTGGAAGAAATGATCTGTAGCATGAAGACAGAAAGATGCACGCAAGCTAACTAGGTTGGTGGTGGGAGGGAGGAATCACCGTTCAAAGCCAGGAAGAGAGAGAACATGGCTGAAATTCAGTGTTGGGGAGGGGGAGAGTTGAAGCTAGACCTTGCTTGTAAACCAGGTGTGTAGGTTTAAATTTTCTCCTAAAACCAATGTGGGTCATATTAGGATCCAATTAGAGTTTTAGACCCCTCTACTGCTCTTTGTAGAATAAATGGCAGGGCTGAGGGCTGGGGAACATGTGAGAACGCAGGGAAGACAGCCTGGTAGCATGAGCCAGAAGAGATCTGGTGCCTTCCAGATCAACTCTTCAAAACTATTAGCTCAGATGATATTATCCCCTCAAACAAAAGTGTCCCAATGGTGACTGTCCCAATGGTGACTGTAGCAAAACTTTGGATGATTACCACATTTTTCCACTTGTATTTTATGTTTCCTAGTTCAAGTCCTACCTCCTCCTAGAGGCTTTCCATGATTCCCCCTACTCTAAACTGCTATAGAATTTTATATTTATATAATTCGTCATGAATGCACTGTCCTATAATTTTCGTAACCTTTGCAGTTATGCCCAACCTTCCCCTAACAGATTTCTAGCATCTTCAAAAACTGACTTTTGTTTGTTATTTTATAAAAGTGTGCTTGTAGAAATGTAATTTGAGCAAACGAATTCATGCTAGAGGGTTTGCCAGTGATTATGACAACTTCCTCCATGATACAGGAATCTCAAAAGAGGAAAAAGTTCTTCAGGAAAAGAGAAATGTTTAGTGTCAGGCCTCTGAGCCCAAGCCAAGCCATTGCATCCCCTGTGACTTGCATGAATACGCCCAGATGGCCTGAAGTAACTGAAGAATCACAAAAGAAGTGCAAATGCCCTGCCTCACCTTAACTGATGACATTCCACCACAAAAGAAGTGAAAATGGCCGGTCCTTGCCTTAAGCGATGATATTATCTTGTGAAATTCCTTTTCCTGGCTCATCCTGGCTCAGAAAGCTCCCCCACTGAGCACCTTGTGACTCCCACTCCTGCCCGCCGGAGAACAACCCCCCTTTGACTGTAATTTTCCTTTACCTACCCAAATCCTATAAAATGGCCCCATCCTTATCTCCCTTTGCTGACTCTCTTTTTGGACTCAGCCTGCCTGCACCCAGGTGAAATAAACAGCCATGTTGCTCACACAAAGCCTGTTTGGTGGTCTCTTCACACGGACACGCATGACATTTAGCCCCATCTTTCTGGGAACATATCTTCTTAGGATGTTACAAAGTACAAATATGGTCCATTGCTTCACCCCAATGCTATAGACAACTAGTGAGATTTCTGGCACCCCAGGGAGAGATTTTTAAGTGAAAGAAGATGTAGATACCCTACATTGCCTCCATGGATATCCTAAAGTCAGTGCACTAGCACCTTCCTGAAGATGAGTAGCTCTTTCTTTCCTCTGGAACATTCAAATGTTGACAATCACGTACTCCAGCAGGTGGAAGTGGATTTAGAACATATGTGGTCCTTTGTCTGGGTCTTTGACTGACAGTCTCACAGAGCAGGGTGGCAGGGAAATATATTTTAATTCTAGGTGATATTGGAGAGCCGCCCAATTGTGAAAAGGAGATTTTCTCTTAAATGCAGCCTTTCTCTTCCTATTTCCATCCTCCAAAATCCAGACCATCAAGGCCAGACTTGCAATTCAGAGAAAGAAGAGCACCAGAGGGCCCAGTGGGGTTTTTATTTCTGAAGTGTTTGTGCTGCAAGGGGTCAAAGAGGGTAGGGAATTGTGTTTGGAAGAAGCAGAGTAATTGTCACCTGGGAAGCCAGTTATTCACAAACTCTAGGAAGTAAAAATGAAAAAGCCCTTTTATATCAACCCACGTCTCCCCTTGTCAGGGCAGAATTTACCAGTGATAATTGCTGCTGAGGTGAACATCTCAATGTTAAGATATCGTTTATTCCCCTTTCCTTTGTCTTTCAGACCACACTTACATGTCTTCTATTTTCTCCATCTGCTATTTCTCATTTTCTTTTTAATAAGAATTAAACTAGCAGGCACTTATCTTTTGTAGGACTTACCTTTGCATTTGTTTTGCTTTTTGTGTGTCACACCGTCATTGCAGTTACATGAAAATACTCCTTTTTCATAAAAAATGCATTTTTGATAGCTCTTATGAGAAGAGCTTATTTTTGATAGCTCTTATGATTGCAGTGTTAAATCATTACATGATTTGCTGGTTTGGGGTGTAAAGAGATGTGGTGTACATGTGGCTTCTCAAGGGCTAACACACACGGATTATTCACCAGTTTGTACAAGAAGGTAAACAAGAATATCTTTCTTTTTTTCCCTTCCAATAATCAAATTGAAAACATGGTATCTGTTAGACACAGAGATCTAAACGTGAATTTAATTGGAAGGTTCACTATATCTCCTGCTTTTTTGAAATTCAAAAATAGCATTTTGTGCACTCAAAATAAAATAAAAAGGGAGCTAAACAAACAGTATCAGTGTTGTTTAGACGCAAGCAGTAATTGGCTAATCTGCTAGTATTCTTAATTCCTTCCCATTGCCACCTCTTTGGGAGGAGTATCGAAGACAAGTAGCTAGAAAAAGAAAACAGGAAAATCAAAGGATTTTCATCAAGCACAAACTGGGTAAGCTGCCCCTGGATCATAGAAAGTTGACCGTTCTTATTTCTGAAGACACCCTTGGGCTGAAGGACCAAATATGTTTTGCACACTTCAAAGCAAGCTGTGGGCTTGCAGGTTCTTGCTTATGCCTATTTCCTGGAGGCCAGGGTGGCATGTTAATACACTGCGTGACCGTTTTGGACTCCGTACTTGGCAGACTGTCATTTCTTTTGCTCAAAACCAGATCCTGAGAGAAACATGAACTTGATCCATGCCATAAATCAAGTTCTAATACAGGGCGACAGTCTTAACCCCTCTCTTCCCAGCTCCGCCTCCTGTGGAGCTCCTCTGCATGCTTCTAATACTATTGAAATGATTCAGAGAGCTGAAACTGGGCTGTTATTTTTATCACTCAGTCCCAAAGGTAAAATGTTTAGCTAATTTGGTTCTTATTCCTGACCCCCGCCCCCCACCACCATATTTAGACATGGAAGGAGAAAGGCTAAGAAAAGAATGTGCAGGCAAATCAGTCTGAAAACAAAGCTTAGGAAAAAAATGGAGAGAAAAAGGAGGGGAAAAAACAGCAGAAAGGATGGAGCATGTGTCTAGACAATCTCCCTTTGTTAGCAGAAGGCTCCCCTCCTCCTCTTAAGACTGTTCCTTCCTTCACTCTTATTAATTTTTCTCCGCAGCTTATCTCTTAGCCCTTGGGTAAGAAAAGATCAGAGCCTGAGCACACCTGCTCCAGAAGCTGTAATTCTCAGCATCCCAGGCCTGCAGGAGCTCAGAGAATGAGAGGCCTGCAGGCATCCGCAGGCGCCCAGCCCGTCCTCCTGAGTACATGGCGGTTTTCTCATCCCTCACAAGCACCCTGTCAGACATTAATAGTTGTCCTCGGCCGGGCGCGCAGTAATCCCAGCACTTTGGCAGGCTGAGGTGGGCGGATCACGAGGTCAGGAAATCGAGACCATCCTGGCTAATACGGTGAAATTCTGTCTCTAGTAAAAATACAAAAAAATTAGCCGGGTGTGGTGGCGGGCGCCTGTAGTCTCAGCTACGGGAGGCTGAGGCAGGAGAATGGCGTGAACCCGGGAGCCCGAGCTTGCAGTGAGCCGAGATGGCGCCACTGCACTCCAGCCTGGGCGACAGAGCGAGACTCCGTCTCAAAAAAACAAAAAAAAAAAGTTGTTTTCAGCTCTGGACATTTCTTTTTCCCCTTGTGTCCTTAAGACATGCATCCACTTTAATGCTTCCAAGCAGAGGAAGTAACCCCCAAAGGTTAAGGTAGAGAGTGGGCAAGGCTGTTGAAAGGCACATTGCTTGGACTCCTCAGTGACCACACTCAGGAGTTACTGTGCCTTACAATATGAAGTTGGTTGTTATCAAAATGTTCAGAGCCAGTATGACCGGTGGATTAAAAACTAGGGGCATGAAATGAACGTACTTTCTAAACAATGTTTTGACACTTGTTATCTATCTTCCCATGGTCAAGTTACTTAAACTCTCTCAGCCTCAGTCTCCTTATCTGTAAAATGAGCTTGATAATAATAACACTTACTTCAGAATGTTTTGAGAGCATTAGGTAAGCTAATGTGAGTAACATGCTTAGCATAACATGGGCTGTATGTAAGGACATCAAAAGCTAGGTTGAGTAGGGAGAAGTGCTACTGTTACTGTTTTGCCCTTATTATTAATTTTAATTATTAGTGAGATGATCTGAAATCTGAATGATGGTTTAATCTGTATCTGTAACAGTGTCCAAAGAAGATTCCCAAAAACAAACGGAATGGGCTGTGATAGAATCAAAGGAGGAAAACAGTAACTCCTCTTAAGTATTTTAGACAGAGGGAATTAAATACACAACCTAATTATGCAGGCTACAGAAGAGATGAGAAACCAAACACGAAATGGTGAAGCAACTCAGAGATTACCAGGAAGCTGCTGCCACCCTTGGGACTGAAGAATCGCAGGGAAAAGGTGATGTTACAGAAGTCAGACGCTAGGGACTACCTGGTAGGAGCTGGAACCTCAGAGAAAGAGGCTGCGGGAGGGCGGCTCCAACCACAGAGAAGATAGAATCACTACTGTGAACTGTGACCTGAAGTGGAAAGAGAGAACTTATGCTGGGTTCTCCCTTCCTCCTGCCCTTTGGTGCCTCCCATTGACTGAACCTAGCCAGTAGCCTGTTGACAAAGAAGCCTAGGGAACAAATTGTGGAGCCATCAATGTGTACAGACTCAACAGAGATGGATTTCAACCTTGAAGGAGAATGAACTCTTCATACCTATGAAATTGAATAAAGAACTACTTGATATATTCAAGAGCAGCCATTTAGATTCAGGGTTTTGGCATTTAGCTGGAAGGTGTAAAGATCTAGAAGTTCAAAGCCAGGTGATTATTTTGTTATAAAGGTACTTGAGTGTAAAATGATAAGAAACATGGAAAAGAAGTGCTGACAATCCTATACTTTTTGGGAAACTGCTTCTTCTTCTGCTGCTGCTTCTTCTGCTTCTTCTCCTTCTTCCTCCTCCTCCTCCTCCTCCTTCTTCTTTTCTCCTTTTTCATCTAGAGAGTTCTTATCCACAATCATTTTAATAACTCACCAAAAAGAGCCATTATTATTTATTGATGCCAGCTGTGTAACTTACAGACCAAACCACTATTATCCATGGTGAGAGAAAATGGCTTAAGCATCATGGAAGGCCAACAGTGATTCTTTGGCACGTTAAATGGTACAAAGGGGAGAGAAAAAATATTAGTGTCTTTGCTTTCTGCAGAGTTTCTTTCAAGCTGAGGAATGTTCATTTGAAAATAAATCAATCCTAAGTATGAGAGAGAGAGAATCAATCTGATACATGCTGTAATGTTCAACAGCACCTTGGCTTCATCTGTCTGTCCTAGACCATAACACTTGTTTCTTATAAAGTGCTGGGCTCTGGCTCTCTTCCCAGTACAGAATGGGCTCCCTAGCCATTTCATTACCAGAAATTACAATGATCATCTGCCTAACTGGGAACAGCATTATCTGAAACACAAATAGAAGTAAACTGAAAATCTAGGTGGCCTAGTGATGACTAATCAGAAATATCACTGCCTAGCACATCATATCAGATTATATTTTCAGGATCATCACAGGTTTTCTTCGTTTTCAGAAGCACCTCAATTGCCATTAACATGGCTGGAGGAGTGAAGTGGTTCATCAATATCTTCAACTTAGATATCAAGAAATTAAAACACCTCTGTTTCTGGGGTCATCAGAAACAAAGACCCTGCTCACAAAATGTCTTGGAAACCCCTATGTATATAACAATGATTTAGTCTATTCTGATTCTAAGTCTGGAATTCTCGCCCAGTGGGAGTGGGAGGAAAGTAACTCTGAAAACAGGTCTGCTCAGGGCTAGAATAGCACACCCTAATTTAATGAGGCAGCAGGGCGCACGCTCCAAGGGAAGCTAGCTACAGGAATTTTCCCAGAAGACAGAAAGCACTGGAACATGGCTCTATTTGCAACTGGAAATGAGTGTTGGAAAAATCACCTCCATATGAGTAATGGGGACCTAGCCTCAGGTCACTGACTTTGCCAGGGCAAAGTCCCTTCCCTCTAAGGCAAAAACAAACCAAAAAAGGAACTGTACGTTTGTTTTGCCACAATGGAAGAGAATGTTCCAAAGTCTGTTATATGTGTTTATCCTTGAAATAATGTAGCCACATGACAATGGAACTTTTGGTCAAAACTTGGTTCAGATTAACCCAAGATGCTGAGGACCCCGTGGTCAGACAGGAAAACCAGCGGCCATATCTAAGGTAGTCCAGGAGAGAAGGATTAAGAATCTTGACTAGCAGCAGCCCAAGCCTCTCTGGATTCTCTTTTTCAGGGCTCATCAGAAGAGGTGACAATAACACTGTGTAGCAGTCGCCAGTAGCAGCATCCAGTGGGGGAGATATCCGGAGTTGCCTAAGGACAGCCACGATGGCTGGTGAGTGAAGCCATCCCTGTGACCAGAGCAAGGGTAAAGAATAATACAATGAAGATTTAGTTTGTATCGGCACTCTCTGTGCATTAAATATAAGAGACATGTCCCCAAATGAATTGCAGTCTTTTCAACAATGATGCTCTAGGAAAAAGAGCAAATATTGACACTTCAATAATGTTTGCCCAGCAATCAGTGAGCTGTATACAGCACTCAGGGTATCTATGTTACTGGAATCAATTAGGAAAAGGGAGATTTGATATCTGCCAATGAGAAATATATGGTAACTGCTGACATTACCGATAACGTGGACTCTGCAAATCATTTCTGAAGTCCCAGACCTGCCGACACTGTCATTGGTGCTTAGGGAATCTGTCTGAGAACACAGCCCTAACTTCAGTTGTGCTGTCCACTGTGCTTACCAGACTCTTTCCTCCAATATGCAGTTTCCATGCCATGCAACTAACTATTCCTAGTCATTCATTCATTTGTTCATTGATTCAGCAAATGTGTTGACAACCTACCTTGTGCTAGCACTATTTTAGAGTTCCTGGTTGGGAGGGGAGGAGAGGGAAGGATATAAACAATGAAAAAGTACATAGTAAGTGATATATTGTGTGAAAATGAAGAAGTCCTGTGAAGATTTGGGTAAAGAGGATTCCCTCCAGGGGATCAACTGCAAAGGCCCTGAAGTATCTGTCAACTGCCTTATCTTGACACTGCTGGTGTGTTTGGTTGATCTTTTGGTCTCTGATTGCTTCTTAGACTGGTTGCTCCTTCCTTCCTTCTTTTCTTCCTCCCCACCTTCTTCCTTCTTCTTTCTCTTTTATTTTATTATTTCTTAAGATACACTGTTAGAGTCTTTTAAGGAAGTTGATGGCCATGAAGATCCTACACCATAAAGACTTATCTTCCTATTAGATCTGTGTTGTTGTTATTCAGATGTCTGTCTCTCTCAACATAGATTTTTGCTTCCTTGAAGATAAGGATACACTCAAGTGTCTTAGATTTTTATGGATTTCCCAAAGTAGCCAATGTAATGAGGGGCAGATAGGAGAGGCTCAGCATAATGAAAGTTGGCTCAGTCTGAAACACTATGAGCTGGAGAAGCTTATTGATGCAAATGTGCCCACCAAAGATACTTTTTAGATATTTTTGGACTATATGTTCTTGATTGCTCTCCTTTTGTTTGTTATATACTTAATCTATCTCTAGGGAACTAACATTATTTAAAGTACCCTGGGGAAGAAAGCCCTAGAAGTCGTTGATGGTTTTTGTTTTGCTGCCTTCGGAGTATCAGTTCCCATCCTGTGAAGTAACTATTAATGTCTATTGATAAAAGCAGTCCAGTAACAAATAGTTTTTATGTGAAACTAGGTATGTACAGTGTAGTCAAGCTGGATAAAGTTGAAAGATAAAGCTCATTAGCTTCTCTTAATAGAAGATGATTCCAAAGAGCCAACTAATGATTTATATAGGTTTGGGGAAAGCCCCAAAACCTAACTTTTAGAGCCAATAAAAATTTTATTTTCTCACTGCACCTCTTTTGAGAGAGGAAAGATGTCATGCCCCTGGATGAGATGGGGTGGTGGGGAAGGTTTACCGTAAATTCTCAGCCTGTGTGTTTTAGGATCACAGCTTTGGCACCCAACCTACAAGCAGTGTAGATGAAGAGGGGTTTTATAGCAGTGGGCTGGTGCCATAGTGATAGGATGGTTGCTAAGGATGTCATTATCACTCTGATTGCAGGAATCAGAGTGATTGAGTTAATTGGCATGACCTCATTCTGGTCCTCAGGGCCTACCTGTTCACAAATTATAAAGGAGAGAAAAAGTTGATCTTTTTATAGTGTCAGGAGGCAGCACCTGTTAACATTTAACATAGCATTTGAAACCAGCTATAATACACATTATTTATCTACCTGTTATCTTTTCCTCACATTGTGTCCTCCTTCTCTCTACTACATAGAATTAAGACATGCCCTTCTTAAAAAAATTTTTTTTTTCATTGCTCTATTTTTCTCCATTCCCTCTAGAGGAAGGGGATTTTTTTTTTTTTTTTTTTTTTTTTTGTCTGAAAATCAGCCATTAAACTGAAGAAGGCTCAAGGAAATGAACTGAAATGTCTCGTAGGAAGAAAAATAGCACTATGAAGATGAAAAAAAGCCCAGGATAATGGAGATTGATCGCTCGATCTATCTATGGCCTCAAATAAAACTGATTGAATTTAACATGTTAGGTTACAGTTAAAAAGCTTAGTTGCTTCAGTTGGGGTAATATAGTTTCAGATTTTCATAGGGAGCCATTTATTTATTTTTGCATTTGTGAGTCATTTAGTCATTCCCTTGTGAGTGAGAATACATTTATTTTCCTACTCCCTGCTGTTAGGCGTTCTATTAATACCACACTAGTTGAAATAAATGGAGCAGTAGAAACTGTTTGGTGGTGAATTTGTTTTTCAGATTTTTTTTTGGTTACTGCTATTTTGGTAAGTCGGCTTTCCAACCCCTCCAGTGGCTTAAATAGAGTAGTAACTTCTCACCCTTTCTCTTCTCTTGCTTCGTATTTAATTGTTGCTTTTGTTTCAGTGTTGACAATTTCAACACCACCTGAAGGTGTATAATCCAAGAAATCCAACAGCGGATGTCTGGTAAAATATTCCCAATCAAGCACCAGGATTGTCAAAAAATTATGGACAAAGTGACAGTTTTCTTAAACATCAGTTTTCTCTCCACCTGTTTGTGCTCTACCCAAAAGGAAAATCCAGCCTAATGAAGAGAGGAATTGTTCCTACATGTTATAAAGAAGTAGTAGCATGGGTCATGTTTTCCAAAATTCTAAAAGGGGATTTTCAGATGTACTTTATTGTGCTGAAACACAATAAGATTTGCTCATGCGCCTTTGCACTAAAGCTGAGCAAAATACAACGTCCTTGTTATTCCGGACAGCTAATTACTGTCAGTAATTGTTGTTTGTAATGAACGCCACGTGGGATAAAGCAGGGTGGGGGTGGGGGCTGGTGGGAGGGTCCGCTTAGGCTTTGAACCACATTCAGCCCACTGAGGCTGATTTAACCCAGCCGCAGGAGGGCTCCTATGGGGACACGTCCAGAAAAGCCCCAAGGGGGACTGGAGGAAAGCACGTGGATCTACACACTTTCCAGCACCGGCAAAGGTCAGGCAATAATCGAATCACTCTTCCTCGGCTTTCATTTCATCAACTGCACTGATGAGGATGGGGGAGGGGGCATGAAAGAAGGGGGCGATAAGAAGTGGTCCATCCCTCATCCTAAGGTGGGGGAGCAGGCTGGACAAGGACATTCCATTCTATTTGCTACTCTCACAGAAGCCTTGGGAAAGAACAAAGAAAGAATGAAAAGGAGACAGACATGCTGGGCACGCGCATTCACAAATACACGTGCGCACGCTCACACACACACCCATTTGCAATAGGGAGTCAATAAGAGCAGAGATAATTTATGCTGAGGCTTCAAACAGCAACCTAGAAGTGTAAAGTGGGGAGGGGAAAAATCCTTCGCATTTCTAAGTGTTTGGCTGCCCTCTAAGACATCAAATTGTACCTATGACTGAAACAGGTAGAACACGGTATCACCTGAAAGTGTCAAATGGGGAAACCGAGGCTCAGGAAAACCAGTGGATCCTCTCAAAAACACAGAACAAATATTCAGGGAAGTGGCGACTAAATCTCAAGTCTGTGTCACGAGCTGGTGTTCCTGAGACCACAGGGCCCCGCGCAGATGGCATTAGTTAAAAGCAGCACATTGGAGGAAGCACTAGAGATCCGGAGCCCACACGGTTCCCTGCAGTCTACTTCATAAAGAGACTTCACGTCTTGGCGAGGATCTTGGACTGTCTCTGATTTCTTTCGCTTGTTTTATAAAACCAATAAAGTCACTGAAACATTTTACTGGCAGTTCTGGGTGCATTCTAATTGTCCTGTAGTTGGAATTCCCGTTATTGCCAGGGAGAAAGCAACCACTCCAATTCCCTGAGGATTACTTAGGGGGTAGATTTATGGGGAGGAAACAGGAATGGGGTTGAGGCACAACTTCCTAAAGCCATTTTCTCTGATTTGGGGGCAGAGGGTGGAGAGTAGCTTTTGCCACTAATTTCCTGCCTGCAATTCTTAAAAATTTTCACCATTTCCTCCACCACTCCCATTTTCATCAACATATTTGAAATCTCCAAGGATCACTTTTCAGAGCCTATCTCATCTAGAGGTGAACCATTGCCTCTAAATGCTAAGGCGAGTCCCAATCACATTCTGCCCCTGTCTAAGCTGGCTGCTGGCTGGGAGAACCAGTTCCAGTGTTTGCCCCATCCCAGCCTCTACCAAGGTTAGTTAATGAATTTGAAAAGGAACTCGCTGCGGGCCATGGTGACTTTGCATTGTGCTGGAGACAATGAGGGTAGTGTTTGCTGGCTGTGGCTCTCACAAGCAAATGTCACTGAATGTGTTTAGAAGGAGCATGCTTAGTTGGACACTGTCATGCTGTAGGAGCCAAAATCAACTGGAAAAGGAAGAAAGAGTGTAGAAGAGTTTTATGTCTTAGTGTGCAGGGTCTGGACTTTGGTCTAGGTTAAAATCTCACCTACAATAGATTTCGAATCTCAGTCAAGTTATTTAACCTCTTTTGTGCCTCAGTTTCTTTATCTGTAAGAAAAAAAAGACTAGTACCTAATTTACAAGTTTATGATGATGATTCAGTTATACTATGTGTATCAAGCATTTAGCATAGTTAGGAACATAATTAGTACTTGACAAACCTTCACTTATAACAAGCCTTGCTTCCTAAGCGTTCCTGTAGCTCAGTTGCCCTTCCAGCTGCTTATTTTGTAGAACTTAAGTAATACCTTATGAAGTCATCATAGGGAAAGGAGGGACCTAAACTTTTTTGACTTTATATTTTTCTATTGATGTTTTTTCTAAATATTAATACCACCCATTGAGGCAGTTAGAGAGAATGAATGTTGCAAAATGAATCTTTTATAAAGTCTTCCAAATGTTGAATTTCCCATTCTGCTTAATCTTATGATTTAGTAAATTAAATACAATACCATTGAGTGATGGATTTGGCATTATTAACTAGAGACTGTCAAGTGCCCATCTAGTCCCCACTATTTGTAATATTTTGGCAGCTTTGTTGTCGAAACAGGCAAACTCCATTTTGGTGGGGTGTGGAAACATCCAGTCTCATGGTTAGACAGGGCACCTTTAACTGCAGGAAGCTAGAGTACATAGGAGGCATTGCAGCCTGCTTGTCTGGGCAGACTTTTTAGAGACTGTCCAGCTGCTGAGATGTGAAGCAAGTCCATTCCGGCTGGCAGAGAGCAGGTGACAGCCCAATCATTTCCTGCCATTGGAGGAGTTAACACAGAGTGTCATAAGATGACACCATGAGGGGGTGAGCACAGGGGTAGAGAGTTCGAAGCATTCAGACATCCTGGCAGGTGAATAGCATCAGGGATGTCTTAGGGAGACAGAAGGGTCATAGACACCACACTCCCTCCCTTGACAATGGTGGAAGGTTGCAGAGGGAATCTGATTCAGGCCCTGGTTCTCTAGCAAGCCATTAAGACAAGGCTTCAGGCTTTGGGTTAGAAAGCCAGCTGTCAGGACTGGAGGACAGGTAGGGACCTGATCTTAATGGCAACAGCAGAAACAATATTAGGCACCCTGGGCACTTGACAGCAATCCTTAAGCTTTAGTAGGTTAATTCAATGAATCCTCACCACAAGCTTATGAGCTGGGTATGATTATCAATATGCCCATTTTTCAGAGAAGGAAACAGGCTTAGAGAGAAACTTGCCCAAAGACACACAGCAGATAGCAGAGCTGGGATCAAACACAGGCAGTTGAACTCCAGAGTCCACTCTCAGCTACCGTGTCAAACCGCCTCTCAAAGCAGATACTCCTTAGAGGGTTACAGAGTCCCAGAACCTTGACCAGGGACAAGCCTGCAGGTGAGTGTGGAGAGGCCCCAGCTACCGGAAAGGAGGTATGCAGGGAAAATCTACCCTAGGCCTGACACTGTGTCACAGTGTCCCTTAGAGGAAAGCATCTCAGCTCTTCTCAATAAATGGCAGTTTGTGTTCCAGTCAAGAGTTTCTTCTGTTCTAATTCAGATCTAGGAATTTTGGCTCAGTCCTAACCCAGAGATCCCTCAGGAAACCAGATAATTTCTGGCACTACTCTGTAGAATTTAAGCAGACTCAAAGATTCATCTGCCATGTGGCCAGATCATAGTGGAGCTCAAGGGAGAAAGTGAGGCGTATTTGTCTGCATACCAATGTACAAATCTTTCTCTTTGAAAAGAGAACTTGGATTGATTGAGGTTCTACAATATGCTTTACATAAGGAATTGCTTTTTTTTTTTTTTTTTTTTTTTTGAGACGGAGTCTTGCTCTATCGCCCAGGCTGGAGTGCAGTGGCTGGATCTCAGCTCACTGCAAGCTCCGCCTCCCAGGTTCACGCCATTCTCCCGCCTCAGCCTCCCGAGTAGCTGGGACTACAGGTACCCACCACCTCACCTGGCTAGTTTTTTGTATTTTTTAGTAGAGACGGGGTTTCACCGTGTTAGCCAGGATGGTCTCGATCTCCTGACCTCGTGATCCACCCATCTTGGCCTCCCAAAGTGCTGGGATTGCAGGCTTGAGCCACCGCACCCGGCCAGGAATTGCTTTTAATATTTATAATGTATTCGTTTCTAAGGCTACTCTCTGTAACAAAGTACCACAAACAGTGTGGTAATTGATTGTTGTACAATTGTACAATTCTGGAAACTGGAAGTCTGGAATGAAGATGATGGCAGGGCTGTGCAATCTCTGGAAACTCCAGAGGAAGGGTCCTCCCATTCCCCTTCCTACGTCCTCATGGTTTGCCAGCAGTCCTGGACTTCTTTGGCTTATAGAGTCATTATTTCAATCCCCTGTCTTTGCGTGGTATTCTCTCTGTCTCTTCACACTATCTTCCTCCTGTGTGTGTCTGTGTCCAAATTTCCTCTTTTTATAAGGACTCCAGTCATATTGGATCAGGGCCCATCCCAATGACCTCATCTTCATGTGACTATATTTGCAAAGATCCTATTTACAACTGAGGTCACATTCTGAGGTACTGGGGTTAGGACTTTGGGGCCAGGGAGCAAAATTCAACCCATATTATACAAAAGCCTTATTCAATTAGTACCCCCTCCTCACTTTTACAGACAAGGAAAAGGAGGCTCAAGTTCATTCAGATAGTAAGTGGTGGAGTACAAGAATCAAACCAAGTCTGATTCAAAAGTCTGTACTCTTCCTGTCCACATGATACTGCCTTCTCAGGATAGTAAGTAGTTTGTTTGGCTCTTTAAATGACACAAGGTACTTTTTAAGAGCCACTGTGCTTGCTTGCTGCATATCTCAGTCTTGCTAATGACTTGGAAGGTCTGGTGCTCATTCAATGCCAGTGCTTTTAACGAGCCTCCCCTACTTGCTACTGCAGAAACATAATGTATACCCCATGTTGTGAAGAGGAGTCATAGATGAGTATGTGCTGGGTACTTCTAAGGGTAGATGTTACATCCCAAGAGCTGTACACTGCTCAGGAGAGTTTCTCATATTGTATAAACAGCAGATGTCATATGATATGTCTTACTCTAGAAAGGTTTATTTGTTGTGCAAAGAGTCAGAAACTTGGAGAGATAATCCCATATTGGCATCTGATTCCTGGAAATGAAGTGTGTGGCCTGGGGCTATTCATTTAACCCCTCAACTTCACCATCTGGGACCTGGATTTAAAGATGCCCCTCTCTTTGGAGGCAACATTTGAGTGGCTTCAAAAATGTCCTGGAAGTCTCTGGCAAAAGGAAATGCTACATTGACAGCAAAACATTTAACCAAAAATAATTGGAATTTGTAGGTTATCATTCTTAGGGATCCCAAATTTCTTATGGCTCATCTCCATTCCCAAGCCTCAGGAATTGGAAGAATTGACCTGGAATGTTGCCAAAAGTTAAATCCTTCCTGATCTTCTTCTAACTGTTCTGTTTTCAGTTAGAATCGCAATTTGAGTTCTCCCTGAAAATGGAACACTAGGCCAAGGGGGATGTTTGGGATCATTAGCTCCCATCAATCGTCTGGGAGTGAATGCGTCTGCATGAAATTTTTCTTTAGAATTTCTTCTTTGATAAAATGTATGCAGCATCCAGTCTCAGAGATAGATTCCCCTAGTCTCCCTGCCTCATTCAAGTTGTTTAATTATATTGTTTTTACTATCCCTTACTGTCTGACTTTTGGATACCCATATAATTATCAGATTAGCTCCTATGTAAAAATCCTTGTTTTTGGTTTTCCTTCCAATATGCTAAATATATGTCTAGTGGCACAGAGCTGGCACTAGTACATTAAGCAACCCAGAATAGAGTAGACCAGATGTAAAAGGTTCGCATCTCGCTTTATTTTTTAAATTTAATTTTTATTTTTTTGAGGCAGAGTCTGGCTCTGTCACCCAGGCTGGAGGCTCACTGCAGCCTCAAATTCCTGGACACAGGTGATCCTCCCACCTCTGCCTCCTGAGTAGCTGGAACTCCAGGTATAGGCCACTATGCCTAACTAATTTTTTTGAAATTATTTTTTTGTAGAAACAAGGCCTTGCTATGTTGACCAGGCTAGTTTTGAATTCCTGGCCTCAAGCCATCTGTTCACCTCAGCCTCCCAAAGTGCTGGGACTATAGGTGGGAGCCACTGTGCCTGGCCGCATCTTACTTTATATTAGAGCTCCAGAGTATTAGATCCTCTTGCCCATGTTGGAGCTCTGGTAGGAAGAGAATCACATCGCAGCACTATTTTGTAGCATGGTTTCCACTTAGCTTTATTAATAAATTGCATATTTACAGGTTCCAAATAAGAGAGAAATGCACTCCCGTTACATTAGTGCTTCCTGTAATGTGTAGGAAGATGGCTCATTAAAATTATTTGAGGTGCCACCTTTGATGCTCAGTCTGACTTTCTGCTTGCTTATGGTTCAAGTCCTTCTTGATGTCTCTATTTGTTTAAAAAAAAAAAAAGGGAAAGAGAGAGATTTGGAGCTGGCTGGCTCATGTAGGAATGCTTTCAGACTTCATTTCCTGGCAGTCAGCTATTTGGTCAGAAATGAGGAGTTATTTGGTAAGTGTTTAGTCCTTAAATGATAGTTACTGCATGTGAACAAAGAGAAAACAATTTAACTTACACAAATGCCGTTGTTCACCCTCATCTGCAGCAAACTTGTATCAAAACCAATAGAAAATCTCCCTAGATGAGCACTGTCCCACTGCTATGTGTAAATGAATGATTGGCCAAGAGAATCAACAAATGGCCTTATTTTCTTCCATTTTCATGTGTTTTCTGATGCTGGACTTCATTAGAAACTTAAAAACATAGTTTCTGATCACAGCACTTTTCAAAGAAATAGAATTGTTAGAGGTACTTCATTGCTGTTTATCTATTAGCTTAGGTATATGGAGTTGAGACAATTCATTGAATACCATCACCCTTGCAAAGCCCTATTTTATTTTGTTTTGTTACCCCTTTCGTGTCCATCTCCAATCACCCACTGAAACACTTTCATCAGCACCTTCTCAAGTGTGTTTTACAGATCCTTCTAAACCACCTTCCATATGTTTATTTGGTATATTAGTGTTTATCTACAAATATGTATAGTGTCATTTATATATCTTTTTAAAGTTCTGTAGATGGTAATGTGCTATAAATCTCATTTTCTTTCTTATTTTTATCTAACATAGTATTTTTGAGATTTCTATATACTTCCACTATATAAATCTAGTTCATTGCTTCCGAATCCTGAAGATTTTTCCAATACAGGCATATACCATTTCTGACTCCTGCATGTAATGCATTTTACTTATTCATTTCCTTAGGGGATATCTATGGGTTACCCAGATTCTCTAGTGGATATTTAGACTGCTTCCAACTTTATGGTACCATAAATAATGCTGCAATAATCTTATATGAGCATGTTTCCTTGTGGATCTGAGCAAAAGAGTCTCTAGAGTATGTATCCAGGAAGGGAAGTTTTGAGTTGTGATATTATATCCATACTTTATTTCACTAAGTACTTTTCAGGTTGTGATACAGAATGTTTCTACCAATTTATAATTCACTACCAGTAAGGACAAAACTTCCTGATATTCTTGCCTGCACTTTCTAATTTATGCCAATCTAATGAGTGTAAAATCATATCTCATTTTGTTAAAAGAAAACCCCAAAATTTGCATTTCTGATTACTAATGAGTGTGTATATCATTCATATACACAATAGCTATTTCAATTTTCCTATCTGTCAATTGCCTGCTCATGTGCTTTGCCCATTTTTTTTTTAATGTTTGTTTCCTGTCCTTCCTTGCTTGTTGGCAAAGTTTCTTATATGTTCTAGATATCAATTCCACATTGCTTTGCAAATATCTTTTCCCAATAATTTGCTGATTTGTCTATGGATAAATGGAAGTTTTAAATTTAAGTGTAGTCATATTCACCGTTTTTTTTTTCTATTAGCTGATTTCCACTAATGGCCCCTATGTAAAATCCATGTGTGATTTTCCTTCTGGTATGCTAAATGTATATCAAACGGCAAAGAGCTGACTTTGGTACATTAAGCAGCTCAGAATAGAGTCAAAGTGGGCCTCATCTCACTTTATATTAGAACTCCAAAACTTTAGATATTCTTGACCATATTGCAGCATTGCTTGCAACAGAAGCAGATTATAGCTCTATTTAACAGTATAGGATCATTTATCTTTATCAAAGAACAACAACGACAAACCCAACACACTTACAAGTTCCATATAAAAGAGTAATAGGCCGGGCGCGGTGGCTCAAGCCTGTAGTCCCAGCACTTTGGGAGGCCGAGATGGGCGGATCACAAGGTCAGGAGATCGAGACCATCCTGACTAACACGGTGAAACCCCGTCTCTACTAAAAAAAATACAAAAAACTAGCCGGGCAAGGTGGCGGGCGCCTGTAGTCCCAGCTACTAGGGAGGCTGAGGCAGGAGAATCGCTAGAACCCAGGAGGCGGAGGTTGTGGTGAGCCGAGATGGTGCCATTGCACTCCAGCCTGGGCAACAGAGCCAGACTCCATCTCAAAAAAAAAAAGGAGTAATACATTTTCTTTGTACTCTTGCTTCCTATAATGAGTATGGCAATAACTAATTGAAATCATTTGCAATGCCACCTCTGATACTCAGCCTGAACTTCCTACTCAGTTACCATTCCCTTCTGTTCCTAGTGTGGTTTGGTGTTTTGGTTTGGTTTTTTGGGCCTTCAGTGTATGGAGTTTATTTATCATATTCCTCAGTTTATGCCTTATTGTTGTTATTTGTCCATGCAAGTCTCCTCTTTATTTCTTATTTTATGAATGTATGAATATATTTATATGCACACATATAATAACATAAATCTACCTACCTACCTACCTACATACCTACCTGTCTACTTAGGCACCATTATGGTAGATGGAATTACTGATTCCAAATATTTAGCCTACCTGTAGTATTATTATATATCTATATCCTTGCTGTAGCCAGGAGGAATGTTCCTCCTGGTGGGTGGAACATTTTTCCTGACACTGGACTTTGGGCTTGGCTGAATAACTTTCTTTGGTTAACAGAATATTAGTCCCATTGCATTACCATGGTTAGGCTTGCACACTTGAGCACCTGCTCTTCATCACAAGAAAAACATAACTTGGTAGTAACTAATCTAAGAATGGTGAGAAACATATGGAACATACCTAGACCCAACCTTTAGCTTGTAACCAAGTTCCTAACCTAGATAAGCCAACTCCAAACTGACCTTCAGATGGTGTGAAATCAATGTTTATTTTGCAAACCAATGAAATTCTAATAATTATTATGCAGTATTACTTTAACAATAGCTAACTAATGCATCTTTCATCCTTCATTCCTTCTTCCTTTTTTCTTCTATTTGCATATCTCATTTTATTCTCATAACACTACCATTTCCCTCCAGCTAGGTTAATGTGTTTTATGTGTATCCTTTTAATTCAAAATGTTCTTGAAATATATGTATTTTTTGTGTGCATAAATTTTTAATTTTTGTAAATAATATTATGTATCTCCTGTTTCCAACTTTTTTCACCAAGCATATGTATATTTATTAATTTCTAATTGACATAATAATTATGTATATTAATGGAGTACAACGTAATGTTTTCTAATTCTTTGCTTCCAACTGCTACATAATACTCCATGTTGTATCTCCATCACGTTTTTCCTATCCGCTCCCACAGTGATATATACCCAAGTTACCTATAAATCTCTGCTCCCTTAACCCATGTTGCAATGAACGTGGTCGTACATGTCACTTTACAGACCCCAAGGATGATTTCCAGGATACATATCCAGAGTGGAATTGCTAACTTTTAGGACATATGCCTAGTTAATAATACTACATAGTGAAAAACTGCCCTACAGCCTGCCTTTGCTTCAGCAGTACCTGAAAGTCCCAGTGTCCCTATATCCCCACATCCTCTCTGATTCTTGGTATTATCCAACTGTCAATTTTTTTTTGTCAATCTAATTGTTTTCATTTGTATTTCACTGATTACCAATGAGTGTAAACATCCTGATACATGCCTGTTAACTTTCTAGATTTCCTCTTCTGTAAAATTGCCTTGCCCATTTTATCTATTGGAGTTATATTTTCCTTATCCATTTTTAGATCTTTGTATATTAAAAAAAAAATCCCTTGTTAGTTTAGATGCCACAAATATCTTCTTCATCTTGGTGGGTATCTATTAATGTGTGATGCTCTTTATTGAAATAAAATTCTTTTTTTTTTTTTTTTTTTTTTTTTTTTTTTTTTTTTGAGACGGAGTCTCACTCTGTCGCCGGGGCTGGAGTGCAGTGGCCGGATCTCAGCTCACTGCAAGCTCCGCCTCCCGGGTTCACGCCATTCTCCTGCCTCAGCCTCCGAGTAGCTGGGACTACAGGCGCCCGCCACCTCGCCCGGCTAGTTTTTTGTATTTTTTAGTAGAGACGGGGTTTCACAGTGTTAGCCAGGATGGTCTCGATCTCCTGACCTCGTGATCCGCCCGTCTCGGCCTCCCAAAGTGCTGGGATTACAGGCTTGAGCCACCGCGCCCGGCCGTTGAAATAAAATTCTTAATTTCAGTGTAAATTAGTTCATTTTTTTGGCCTGATGATTTATGCTTTTCAAGTTTTGTTTAAGAAGTCATTTCCTGCCCTGTCACAAAAATACTACCTTACATTTTGTAATTTTAACTTAATTGCTTCACCAGTCACATTTAGATGTTTTTTCAAGTTTCTAAAATTTTCTAAATTATAAATGTAAGTACTGAACTTTATCAAACAATGTTTTGCATCTGGGATGATCAGGTAATTATTACATCTATGTCTTCATTATACTGTAATAAATCAGTACTTATGCAATTAAATCCATTTTTATTTTAAATTGACACATAATAACTGTGTATATTAATGGGGTACAGACAGATATTTCAATACACTTATACAATGTGTAATGATAAAATCAGGGTCATTAGCATATTTATCACTTTAAATATTTACCATTTTTTGTGTTGGGAACATTCAAAATCCTCTCTTCTAGCTATTTGAAAATATACCATAAATTATTGTTAACTAGCCACCCTGTAGTGCTTTAGAACACTAGAATATTTTTTCCTCTTATCTAGCTGCAATTTTGTATTCATTAAACAACCTCTTCCTATCTCCCTCTTACACTGCCTATCCCCTAATAACCACTATTCCACTCTCCACTTCTATGAGCCTAACTTTTTTGGATTCCACATATGAGTGAGAACATGCAATATTTTTCTTTCTTTGTCTGACTTACTTCAATGAAAATTATGTCCTTCAGGCTCATCCACATTGTCACAAATGATGAGATTTCATTTTTATGGTTCAGTAGTATTCCATTGTGTATATAGACCACATTTTCTTTATCTATTCATCAGTTAATGGACATTTAGGTTGATTCCATATCTTGGCTATCATGACTAGTGTTGCAATAAAGGTGAGAATGCAGACATCTTTTCAATATACTTATTTTCTTTCCTTTGAACAAATACTCAGTAGTGGGATTGCTGGATCATGTGATAGTTCTATTTTTAGTTTTTAAAGAAACCTCCATACTGTTTTCCATAATGACTGTAATAATTTACATTCCCACGAATAGTGCATAAGAGATCATTTTTCTCTGTGTCCTTGCCAACATTTGTTTTTTATTTTATTTTATTTTTTGTCTTTTTGGTAATAGCCATTCTAACTGGGATGAGATGATATCTCATTGTGGTTTTAATTTGCATTTCTCTAATGTTAGTGATGTTGAGTAGTTTTTCATATACTTGGCCATTTGTATGTCTTTTTATTTTTTGAGACAGAGTCTCATTCTATTGCCAGGCTGGAGTGCAGTGGTACGATCTTGGCTCACTGCAACCTCTGCCTTCTGGGTTTAAGTGATGCTCTTGCCTCAGCCTCCCAAGTAGCTGGGACAACAGGTGTGTGCCACCACACCCAGCTAATCTCTGTATTTTTAGTAGAGACATGATTTTACCATGTTGGCCAGGATGCTCTCTATCTCTTGACCTCGTGATCCGCCCACCTTGGCCTCCCAAAGTGCTGGTATTACAGGCGTGAGCCACTGCGCCCAGCCTGTATGTCTTTTTTTTTTTTTTTTTTTTTTTTTGAGACGGAGTCTCGCTCTGTCGCCCAGGCTGGAGTGCAGTGGCCGGATCTCAGCTCACTGCAAGCTCCGCCTCCCGGGTTTATGCCATTCTCTCGCCTCAGCCTCCCGAGTAGCTGGGACTACAGGCGCCCGCCATCTCGCCCGGCTAATTTTTTGTATTTTTTTAGTAGAGACGGGGTTTCACCGTGTTAGCCAGGATGGTCTCGATCTCCTGACCTCGTGATCCGCCCGTCTCGGCCTCCCAAAGTGCTGGGATTACAGGCTTGAGCCACCGCGCCCGGCCCCTGTATGTCTTTTTTTAAGAAATGCTTATTCAGATCCTTTGCCCACTTTAAAGTTAGGTTGTTCATTGTTTTGTTGTTGTTGTCATTTTGTTCCTGTTGAGTTGTTTGATTTCCTTGTATATTCTAGATATTAATCACTTGTATATATAGTTTGCAAATATTTTCTTCCATTCTACATATTGTCCCTTAACTGCGTTGGTTGTTTCCTTTGCTGTGCAAAGTTTTTTAATTTGATATAATACTATTTTATATATTTGATAGACTCCCCTATTTTTGCTTTTGCTGCCTGTGTGCTTTGGGGGTATAAAATATTTTCCCAGACCAATGTCCTAAAGCATTTCCCCTGTATTTTTTCCTAGTAGGTTTCTAGTTTGAGATCTTACACGTAAATCTCTTAAGTCTAGTTTGAGTTGATTTTTGTTTATGGTGAGATATATGAGCCTAGTTTCATTCTTCTCCATACGAATATCCAGTTTTTCCAGCACCATTTATTGAAGAGGCTGACATTTTCCCAATATATATTCCTGGAACCTTTGTTGAAAATCAGTTGTCTATAAATAAATGAATTTATTTCTTTGTTTTCTATTCTGTTCCATTGGTCCATGTGTCTATTTTTATACCAGTACCATCCTGTTTTAATTACAGTAGGTTTGTAATATATTTTGAAGTCAGGTGGTATGGTACCTCCAAGTTTGTTCTTTTTGTTTAGAATTATCTACTTGGAATCTTTTGTACGCATTTTGGGATTGTTTTTTCCATTTTGGTAAAGTATGCCGTTGGTATTTTGATAGGGATTGCATTTAATCTGTCAATTGCTTTTGGTAGTATGGTCATTTTAACAATATTAATTCCTTTTTTTTTTTTTTGAGATGGAGTTTCACTCTTGTTGCCCAGACTGGAGTACAACGGTGCAATCTTGGGTCACAGCAACCTCTGCTTCCTGGGTTCAAGCAATTCTCCTGCCTCAGCCTCCTGAGTTGCTGGGATTACAGGCATGCGCCATCACACCTGGCTAATTTTGCATTTTTAGTAGAGATGGGGTTTCTCCATGTTGGTCAGGCTGGTCTTGAACTCCCAACCTCAGGTGATCCGGCGGCTGCCTTGGCTTTCATAAGTGCTGGGATTACAGGCATAAGCCACCACGCCTGCCCCCATATTAATTCTTTCAATCATGAACGTTAGGTTTTTTTATTTTCTATTTTTTTGTGTGTCCCTTTCCATTTCTTTCATCAGTGTTTTGTAGTTTTCATTGTAGAACTCTTTCACCTCCTTGGCTAAATGTATTCCTATATGGGTGTTTTGGTAGCTATTGTAAATGAAATCATTTTCTTGATTTCTTTTCTTAGCTAGCTTGTTATTGGTGCTTAGAAATGCTAGTGATTTTTGTATGTTGATTCTGTATCCTGAAATTTTGTTGAATTCATATATCAGTTCTAAGGGGTTTTTGGTGGAGACTTTAGGTTTCACTATATCATTTTATCTGCAGAAAAGGATAATTTGACTCCCTCTTTTCCAAATTGGATATTATTTTCTCTTGCCTGATTGCTCAGGCTAGGACTTCTGATACCGTGTTGAATAAGAGTGGGGAAAGTGGGCATCCTTGTCTTGTTGTAAGTTGTTTTTTTTTTTTTTAGACAGGGCCTTGCTCTGTCACCTAGGCTGGAGTGCAGTGGCATGAGCATGGTTCACCGCAGCCTTGACCTCATGGGCTTGAGCAATCCTCCCACCTCATTCACCTGAGCAGCTGAGACTACAGATACGTGCCACCATGCCTGGATAATTTTTTAATTTTTTGTAGAGATGAAGTCTCACTGTGTTGCTCAGGCTGGTCTCAAACTCCTGAGGTCAAGTGATCCTCCCACCATGACCTCCCAAAATGTTAAGATTACAGGCATGAGCCACCATACCTGGCCCTTGTTCCAGTTCCTAAAAGAAAAGTTTTCAGCTTTTCTCCATTCAGTATGATGTTAGCTGTGGGTTTGTCATATATTGCTTTTATTGTGTTGAGGCACACTACTTTTATAACTCATTTTTTTTTTTTTTTTTTTTTTGAGACGGAGTCTTGCTCTGCCACCCAGGCTGGAGTGCAGGGGCCGGATCTCAGCTCACTGCAAGCTCCGCCTCCCGGGTTCACGCCATTCTCCTGCCTCAGCCTCCCGAGTAGCTGGGACTACAGGCGCCCGCCTCGTCACCCGGCTAGTTTTTTGTGTTTTTAAGTAGAGACAGGGTTTCACCGTATTAGCCAGGATGGTCTCAATCTCCTGACCTCGTGATCCGCCCGTCTCGGCCTCCCAAAGTGCTGGGATTACATATAACTCATTTATTGAGAGTTTTTATCACAAAGGGATATTGAATTTTATCAAATGCTTTTTCTGCATCTATTGAGGTAATCATATGGCTTTTATCCTTCATTCTGTTAATATTAATTTGATATATCATGTTTTTTGATGATGTACATATGTTGAACAATTCTTGCATTCCTGGGATAAACACCACTTGATCATGGTGCATATTTTTGATGTACTGTAGGATTTGGTTTGGTAGTATTCTGTTAAGAATTTTTGCATCTATGTTCATCTGGGATATTGGCCTGTAGTTTTTTTGCTGTTGTTGTGTCCTTGTCTTGTTTTGATATCAGGGTAGTACTAGCCTTGTAAGATGAGTTTCAAAGAATTTGCTTCTCTTTGATTTTTTGGAATAATTTGAGAAGAATTTATGTTAGTTTATTTTTATTTTTATTTTCTTGTTGTTGTTTTGGTAAGTTTGGTAGAATTCAACAGTGAAGCCAGCTGGTCCTGCCTTTTTTGTATGTGTGTTGAGAGGCTTTTTATTACTGATTCAATCTTGTTATCTATTGTTCCTCTGTTCAGGTTTTCTATTTCTTCCAGGTTAAATCTTGATAGGTTTTATATGTCTAGTAATTTATCAATTTCTTCTAGGTTTTCCAACTTGTTGGTGTATAGCTGTTCATAAAAGTCTGTAATGATCCTTTTTATTTCTATGGTATCAGTTTTAATGTCTCCTTTTTTGCTTCTGATTTTGTTTATCTAGGATTTCTTTTTTTTTTGTCTTAGTCTAGCTAATGGTTTGTTGATTTTATCTTTAAAAATTGTAATTTCATTGATCTTTTGTATTGCTTTTTCATTCTCTATTTCATTTAGTTCTCTTCTGATCTCTACTATTTCTTTCCTCACACTAATTTTGGGTTCTATTTGCTCTTGCTTTTTTAATTCCTTGAGGTACATCATTAGGTTGTTAATTTGAAATTGTCTTACTTTTTTGATGTAAACATTTATTTTTATAAACTTCCCTCTCAGTACTGCTTTTGCTATATTTCATAGGTTTTGGTGTGTTGTATTTCTATTTTTGCTTGTTTCAATAAATTTTGTGTATCTTTAATTTCTTCAGGTAGGTTGTTTAATTTCTATCTGGTGGTATAGTTTCCAAAGTTCCTTCTGTTATTCATTTCTGGTTTTATTCCATTTGTGACCTGAAAAGATGCATGATATGATTTCAATTTCTAAAAATTTGTTGAGACTGATTTTATGGCCTAACATATGGTCTATCTTAGTGTTTCATGTACTAGTGAGAAGAATGTGCATTCTGAAACTGTTGTATAAAATGTTCTGTAAAAGTCTGCTAGGTCCACTTGGTCTATAGTGCTGTTTAAGTCCAAAGTTTCTTTGTTGATTTTCTGTGTAGATGATCTGTCCAATGCTGACAGTGAAATGCTGAGAGTTGAAATTCCAACATATTATTTTTTTGAGGTCTATCTCTCCCTTTTGTTTGATATGTCTGTGTGTGCTGGTGTTGGGTGCATATATATTTTTAATTGTTATATGCTCTTGCTGAGTTGATTCCTTTATCATTATATAATGACTTTCTTGGTCTCTTTGGGGGCTCTTATAATTTCAAGTCTATTTTATCTGATAAAAGTATGGCTACTTTTGCCCACTTCATTTGTGTGTACTTTGTTTTCCATCCCTTTGCTTTCAGTTTGTGTGTGTTCTTTACAGGTGAAGTGAATCTCTTGTAGGCAGCAAATAGTTGGGTCTTTCTTAAAAAAATCCAGTCAGCCAGTCTGTATCTTTTAATTTGGGAATTTAAATCATTTACATTCAAGTTGTTATTGATAAGTAGGGACTTAATTCGTGTCAATTTATTATTTGTTTTCTAGTTGTTTTGTATCCTTTGTCCCTTTCTTCCTCTGTTTATCTTTTCCATTTGGTAGTTTTCTTTAGTAATAACATTTGATTTCTTTCTATTTCCCATCTGTATCTCTCTTCTACCTGTGGGATTTATACGTTCACATGTTTTCATGATGGTAGGTATCATCCTTTCATGTCCAGATGTAGGACTTCCTCAAGCATTTCTTGTAGGGCCAGTCTAGTGGTGATTAATTTCTTCACTTTTTGCTTGTCTGGGAAAGACTTTATTTGTCCTTCATCTCCGAAGGATAGGTTTTCCAGGCATAGAATTCTTGACTAGCCATATTTTTCGTTCAGCACTTTGAATATATAAAACTCATTCTCTCCTGGACTATCAGGGAAATCTGCTGTTGGTATGATGAAGTTTCCCTTCTATGTAACTTGATGCTTTTTCTCTTGCTGTTTGTAGAAATTTCTCTTTATCTTTGACCTTTTGACAGTTTGATTATAAAGTGCCTCTGAGAGGACTTTTTTGAGTGAATTTATTTGGGGATCTTTGAACTTTTTGTACCTAGATGTCCATATCCCAAGACTTGGAAAGTTTTCGGCTATTAGTTCATTAAACTGGTTTTCTATGCTATTTCCCATCTTTCTCTCCTTTTGAAACTCAGTGATGTTCTATGTGTCCTGTAGGCTATCTTACTTTCCTTATTCTTTTTTCTTCTTTTTTCTTTTTTTGTCTGACCAGGTATTTCAAAAGACTTGTTTTCAAGTTCAGAAACTCATTCTTCTGCTTGATCTTGTCTATTATTAAAGCTTTTCATTTTATTTTATTTTATTTTTTATTTTTTATTTATTTTTTTTTTTTGAGGCGGAGTCTCGCTCTGTCGCCCGGACTGGAGTGCAGTGGCCGGATCTCAGCTCACTGCAAGCTCCGCCTCCCGGGTTCACGCCATTCTCCTGCCTCAGCCTCCCGAGTAGCTGGGACTACAGGCGCCCGCCACCTCGCCCGGCTAGCTTTTTGTATTTTTAGTAGAGACGGGGTTTCACTGTGTTAGCCAGGATGGTCATTTTATTTTTTATTTCACTCATTAAATTCTTCAGTTCCAAGATTTCTATTTGGTTCTATTTTATGATATCCATCTCCTGTCTTTTTGTTGAATTTCTAATTCAGATGATGAATTGCTTTTCCGATTTCACTGAATTTCCTTTCTGTGTTCGCTCACATTTCACTGAGTTTTCTTAATATTTTTGTTGTAAATTTCTTTTCAGACATTTGGAGATTTTCTTGTCTTTGGGGACTGTTACTGGAGAAATATTGTTTTGGCCGGGCGCGGTGGCTCAAGCCTGTAATCCCAGCACTTTGGGAGGCCGAGACGGGCGGATCACGAGGTCAGGAGATCGAGACCATCCTGGCTAATACGGTGAAACCCCGTCTCTACTAAAAAATACAAAAAACTAGCCGGGCGACGAGGCGGGCGCCTGTAGTCCCAGCTACTCGGGAGGCTGAGACAGGAGAATGGCATGAACCCGGGAGGCAGAGCTTGCAGTGAGCTGAGATCCGGCCACTGCACTCCAGCCTGGGTGGCAGAGCAAGACTCCGTCTCAAAAAAAAAAAAAAAAAAAAAAAGAAATATTGTTTTACTCTGAAGGTGTCATGTTTCCTTGCTTTTTCGTATTTCTTATATCACTACATTGATATCTGCATATCTTGTGGAACAGCCACTTCTTCCAATTTTGTGGAGTAGCTTTCATAGAAAAAGACTTTTTCCTCTGGGTGTATTGTATCCTGTAGTGTTGGTTGGATAGTGTACTTTGCCTTTGGTTGTGAATGACACAGTAGTGTAGTCTCCACATGATTTCTTTGGTTTTAATCAATGCCAGCATGTCTGTGAGTACCTCAGTGGCCTAGCCTGTGGTAGAGGCTGTGGCATGGCTTTGCTGGAGAAGGGGATGCCAAGTGGGTTGGTCCTCTGGCCTCAGGGGGCCATACTCAGGTGCACAGCAGCTCTGCCACTGGAGAGGGCCCCTCCTCAGGCCCCTGGAGGACACATGTGGATGCTCAGTAGTTCTGCTGCTGAAGGGGTTAAGATTGTTAGCAGCAGCAGTAGGTCCCAGAGAGGCCAGTCCTCAGGCCCCTAAGGGGCACATGAAGACCCATGATAGGTCTGCTTTGGAGGAGGCAGGACTGCCAGCAGTGGCAGCAGGCCCTGTTCTTGCTAGTCCTTGGGTCCCTGAAGGGGGCACCAGCTCCACCACTGGGGGGCAGAGTCACAGGCAGTGGTGGGTGTGAGGCCCCAGGTAAGCAGCTCTTAAGTTCTGGGGAGCACATGCATTGGCTTTCTCTGTCCTAGAGGCAGTGTCCTCACTGTAGTATTGTATGTAGTATGCTATGTGGGAAGTGCCAGAGTCACGGCTGCACTGCTGGATTGAGCTGGCATTGTGACACAGCAGCCCTTTGGATGAATGTAGTGGGATGTTGGTGGGGTGCCAGGTTGTGGAGATACAGGACCTATTGGGCCCTAGGACATGATGCACTCTTATGTTGGCTTCACTCTTAAAATGGCAATGTGCTGCCATTTTGAGGAGAACCTATTATAAAATCCCTCTTTGGAATAATGCAATTGTGGGAACCCAAGACAGCTTTCCATACAAGTCTCAAGGCCTGCAAGGGCTGTGGTTCTCTCCTTTAGCTTGGATTGCAGGTAACTGTGGTAGAAATGTGGATGGCTGGGGATCTTCCACTTACCTTTTCCATCACAGTGTGAGTTTCTCTTGACTCTGAGTCAATCTGAGCTGGTGCTTTGCTTTCCTCTCTGTGCTGCCATCCTGAGTCTCTGGGCCTCAGAGGGTCTTCGTCACTTTTTTGCTGAATTTCAATGTTCTCCCCCAGACACTATTGAACATGTGATTGTCTGTTTGTTGTTCTAATTGTTCTTCATGGAGGAGGTGAGTGCTGACTGCTTCTAGTCAGCCATCTTAATGACATCTCTTCTCAATTAAATTATTATTCAATTTTGATATTAAGAATGTACTGGCCTCATGAAATGAATTGGGCAGTGTTATGGGTTGAATTACGTTTCTCCAAAATTCATTTTACCTTCTTAACCCTCAATACCTCAGAATGTTACCTTATTTGGAGGTAGGATCTTTACAGAGGTAATTGAGATAAAGTAAGGACCCTAATACAGTGTGACTGGTGTTCTCATAAAAAGGGGAAATTTAGACTTGAAGACAGAGACAACACCATGTGAACAGAAAGATGGTCATCTACAAGCAGAGAGAGAGAGACCTGGAACAGATCCTTCCTTACAGTCTTCAGAAGGAACCAATCCTGCCAACACCTTGTTTTTGGACTTGTAGCCTCCAGAACTGTGAGACAATGGATTTCTCTCCTTAAGCCACCTGGTGTGTGGTACTTTGTTAGAGCAGCCCTAAGAAATGCATGCAATCAGCTTTCCATTTTTCTATTTTTGAGCTCAATGTATATGTAATAGCGATTATTCAAAAGTAAGCATTTAATATATTATCAGCATATATTTTCTTTCTTGTATAATTTTTTGTTTTTGTTGGCATTCATAATTGTTTTTGCTTTTCTACTTGCTTAGTTTTGTAGGCACTGAATACCAATTCATCCCTAAAATTTCTGTCACCAGCATGTCTCTTCACAATACATTTAAATATCAAATATTCTAAGAATTCATTGTCTTGAAAGCATTTCTCTCAGAGCCTCTGACCTTTTCCTCTAACACAGACTGGTTGCTCCCTAGGTCTGCCACTTGACAATCATTCTAGGATCTCCTCCCTCTATTAACTAAAGAATTTCCTTGGCCTCTGTCCCACGATGGAATCCCTGTTTCCTGAATCACATGTCTTTTTCTGTCTTAGTTGACTGTTTTTCGTGGAACACATACGGCAGTAGCACAGAACAAAGGGTAAAAAGGATATATATTTTTTACTTAATTATGGAAAATTCATCACCATTACATTTAAAAATACTTTCTTCTCTTCATCTGGAAACTGATTTCTCTCCTTTTGTGACTCATAATTGATGGAGTCTGTTACTTCTATTTCTACCTTCTATATCACTTAATTTTTACCTTTTTTCTTCCAACTCTTACCCTTTCTAGTTCCTGTTAGGGGACCCTTTGTATCTAAATTTCTAGCTTACTAATTTTTACTTTAGCTATGCTCATTCACTTGCTATTTAATCTACCCATTGGGTCCCTGATATTTTGAACTATAACATGTCTCTAACTTTGGATGTTTTGTTTCCCAGCTCCAATAATCTACTGAGCTCCATTATTGCCCTAAGGTAAGGCCATCTCAGACTGGCACTGGCCTGCCTTGAGGCAGTAGATGGACAGAGGTATGCCCCCAAGATAATGTGGAAGAAAGAAAGTCATCCTTGAATTCTTCCCTTTTCTTTGGTTTCTGACCTTCTCCCTTCCAAGGCTGTTCTTCTTACTACTTTTGGTCTCCCCAAGGGCTACTTGCAGTTAACAGTAAGTTATTAAGGCTCTGTATTCCTTCCACCTTCTGACCTCTCCTGTAGTATCTCCAAGGTTAAGTTGTAGTAGAATGGGGGTAGCCAATCATCTGTGTTAACTCACTATCTTGCCCAGACTGTCAAGCCCAGATGACCATTTCTTATTTTAATTCCAGGACCCTTATTAAGTTTTAATCTCATTAAACTTTTTTCTTCCCTGTGTGTAAATTGAGAGTAATAATACTTGTTCTCAAGTTTAAAGGAACCTTGGGAAAACAGAAATCATAAGATTGAGAATTATGAAATTTCTTCACTGTACTTAGAAGTGGTTCTAATTATAAAAATTTCAAAAATCTATTGTCTTGATGCCAAAACATTGGAGAAAGAGACTCTATTCTGGCTCTTGGTCTCACTTTCATATCAGGAGAGGAGATCTTGACCTAGGGGATGTGCCATGGGAGATATATCAGTTATGGCCTAGGCTTCAGGGACAGATGGACCTAGGTTTGGTTCACGGATCTGCCATTTACTACTACAGCAGTCACCTTTGTATCTCCAGGACCTAGCACAGTTCCTGACACATAGTAAATCTCCAATAAATGTATATTAAACAACAGAGATTATTTAGCATCTTCAAACCTCAGTTTTCCTCTCTTAAAAATGGTAATAATAAATTCCTACTTAATGCTTGGCGAAGAGTATGTGTTCCATAAATATTAGTTCTCTTTCTTGTCTTTCCCTTCATGGTTTCAACCATAATGTTACTTAAGTAGCTCATTATGTGAGCAGCCAAAGAAACTTGTGCTAACTTGCTGTTATTACTTCAATGCTCAAAACAGAAGAGGGAGGACGATTGTCTCCAGCTGTTATACTCATATAATAATTTTCTGAAGAGTAAATTATGAATGAACCCAAATTACAAAATGCAGCTCAGAGTCTGCATCGGGTTAGAAAATACATTAAAGCTAATGAAATACCTAATTTGAAAGCAGATTTTGGAATCTGCAAAGCTAAGGAATTGGCATGATCTGAAACAGAATTCAAAATCTATTTCATTCATGATTTCCCAATGTTGCCTTTTGAAGGGACGCTGATAAAAAATGTCAGATGGAGGCTGGGCGCAGTGGCTCACACCTGTGATCCCAGCATTTTGGGAGGCTGAGGTGGGTGGATCACCTGAGGTCAGGAGTTCAAGACTAGCCTGGCCAACATGGTGTAACCCCGTCTCTACTAAAAATACAAAAATTAGCTGGGCGTGGTGGCGGGGCCTGTAGTCCCAGCTACTCAGGGACTACAGGAGAATCGATTGAACCCAGGAGGCGGAGGGTGCAGTGAGCCGAGATTGCGCCACTGCACTCCAGCCTGGGCGGGATAGAGTGAGTGCGACTCAGTCTCAAAAAAAAAAAAAAAAAAAAGTCAGATGGAAATCTGACCCAGTCTTATTTTTTAGTTAACTGATTTATATTGTTTATTTTTTATATCAGAATTGGCTTGGATACCAAGACTTTCCCTTCAGGGTACAGAATCCAAAAAGGCAAATACTAGAGAAGCTTAAGTTTTTACTTCTTCTTCAAGAGACTTGGTACTTAATTGAGAGATTTCATTATAATATTTCTTTTTCTCCCACAGATGCTTTTAAAACAATACAAAGGAGAAATAAGATCAAAGCCTGAGCTATTTAAGACAAGTCATCCACATCCCTGGTCCAGTTAGACTTTGATTTTCACATCATTGCTTCCAGCTAATTGTAGTATTTTCAGAAAGACAGTGTAGCAGCGTACTTGGTTGCAAGCAAAAGGAATGGATTATGGTTAACTTACATGAAATGGGAATTTACAAAGGATGGAGAGAAGTGTGATTTAGGAGGACTCACAGAATTAAAGGGAAAACTGAGGAACAGGACTGACTAAGGAAAATAAAGGAAGCAAGTTGTTTTAGAATTCCCAGTTTTGTCCGGGCCCAGTGGCTCACGCCTGTAATCCTAGCACTTTGGGAGGCCGAGGCCGGTGGATCACTTGAGATAGGGAGTTCGAGACCAGAATGACCAACAGGGAGAAACCTGTCTCTACTAAAAATACAAAAAATTAGCCAGGTGTGGTGGTGCATGCCTATAATCCCAGCTACTTGGGAGGCTGAGGCAGGAGAATCGCTTGAACCCAGAAGGCGGAGTTTGTGGTGAGCTGAAATCACGCCATTGCACTCCAGCCTGGGCAACAAGAGAAAAACTTTGTCTAAAAAAAAAAAAAAAAGAATTCCCAGTTTCAAGATTTACCTATCTCACCAGGCTCTGCTGCTAGGATGGGCAAGTGCCACTCTCAAGATATATAGGACGGAGACTCCTTGGACATAGTGAGGTTTATAAAACTGCCTTTGAAAAAATTATAACTGAGAAAATTATGAGTGAAAGATATCTGACATAACTGACTCCACCTTGCTTCTAACATCCAAGTTGTCCTTGTTCATTTCTGGGCATAGGCTGAACTAACTTTGGGAGGAAATTAGTTTATGGTTTAACTTTGAAACAAAGGCAATAACAGCCCTTTCCCGAAACAAACCCCCTTCCTGCCTGGGGACTAGACTGCCTTTACAGGACTAACAAGTTAGCTACAAGATTAGAAAATATGGTTTAGAAGTCACGCAGCTGGAGGCTGCAAAATTCTGACCCTCCCCAAATCGCTCCTGGGGATAACATCACTATTATAAAATCTAAGAACAGCGCTTGAGATATTTTGCAGATCCTGTACTTGTTGGAAACCTGTATAGTTTCCAACCCCTTATGCACTAAATTGTCCTTAAAACCCCAATCCCTGAGTTCTGGGGGAGATTGATTTGAGCAATAATAAAACTCTGGTCTCCCATACAGTCGGCTCTGTATGAGTTGCAATTCTCTATTGAAATTCCCCTGTCTTGATAAATTGGCTCTGTGTAGGCAGGGGGCAAGGAGAGCCTGTTGGGTGGTTACACTTCCAGCACTTATCAAGGGGGTGGGGAGGAGCCTTCATTTATAGTCCTACTCAGACTACACACCTTGTGGGAGATATATGTCCCCTAAAGGGAATTGGGTTTCTGTTACTGAAAGAAGGGAGGATGGATTCTGTATCATAATAAAAAAAAGAACAATTATCCACTATACATCATTCCCAAATGCATTTTAAAGCAGGAATATTTTATTTTACTTATTTTATTTTTATTTATTTTTGAGACAGAGTCTCATTCTGTTGCCTAGGCTGGAGGGCAGTGGTGCGATCTCAGCTCACTGCAACCTCCACCTCCCAGGTTCAAGGAATTCTTTTGCCTCAACCTCCTGAGTAGCTGGGATTACAGGTGCATGCCATGACACCCAGCTAATTTTTGTATTTTTAATAGAAAGGGTTTCATCATATTGGCCAGGCTGGTCTTGAACTCCTGACCTCAAGTGATCCACTAGCCTTGGCCTCCCAAAGTACTGGGATTACAGACGTGAGCCACTGCACCTGGTCAAAGCAAGTTTATTTTAAATAAAAAAGCCTCTTAATGAGCCCGTGACTAAGTTTAAAAGTCAAATGTCAACAAGTCATGACTTAAAATTAGTGTTCTCTTATTTGAATTATTGGGACTAATTTGAGGAAATGCCATAGTTTTTGTAGATTAGATTAAAAATAGGAGTGATGGCCGGGTGTGGTGGCTCATGCCTGTAATCCCAGCACTTTGGGAGGCCAAGGTGAGTGGATCACCTGAGGTCAGGAGTTTGAGACCAACCTGGCCAACATGGTGAAAACCCATCTCTACTAAAAATACAAAAATTAGCTGGGTATGGTGGCACATGCTTGTAATCCCAGCTACTCAGGAGGCTGAGGCAGAAGAATCGCTTGAACCCAGGAGGCAGAGGGTGCAGTGTGCCGAGATCGTGCCACTGCACTCCAGCCTCGCTGATAGAGTGAGACTCTGTCTCAAAAATAAATAAATAAAATAAAATAAAAAATAAAAAAATAAAAATAGGAGTGATTTCCCTGAAGAACAGTATCAGGTAGACAGAAAGGACAGTAGTTGTAGTGGTGAACAAGTTGACCGTCTGGGCTTCCCTACTAACCTACTTTATAAACAACACTGAGTAATCCAATTTACCACCTTGCAAATCATTAAAAAATAAATAAATAAAGGGGCTTGCAAAAAATCTGCCTGGCCAGTGAAATGTGCTTGGCTGTCATTCACATTTGCCAATATTCCTCTCGATCCCTATGGCTTCATGGACAAAGTTAGAACATACAAATTTTTAGATATGTAGCAAGCATACTCAAACATCTCTCCAACATGTCTTCCTGAGACCTAGGTCCCCTACTAACTCACATACAAAACAAACAGAAACGTTGAGGTGCAGGGAGAAGGAGGTGATTGCTTTCTCATGAGTCTTGACATATTTTTGTTCCACCGACAGCAGGTGGCAGGAGGTGAGTTTTGCAAATAAATTAACCTTTGTGCTCTTCAGGGTCAATAATACTTTCTCATTTTACTGGGGAATTTGAATTATTGACTAGCTTGTGACTTTATTCCCTAGAAGGTGAATTAGAGGAATTAATGTTTTGGAGTTGTGTTTAAGAAAAAAAAAAAACACGCTAATTCCCTTACATCTTTATACCAAATAGTATTTGCTAATCTTGTAGCTAACTTGTTAGTAAAAAGCTGTCCTGGCAGCTTTTTGCAGAATGAGATAGTGACCAAAATTTCTACTAATATCACTATCCAGTGAGGCACAGGGAAGGGAAGGTAAGTGGCTTTCAACGTCACAGAGCAAACTGGTTTCAGCCCATTCATAGAATCTTCTAGCACAAGCTGGCCCAGGATAGGACACATCAAGTGTCCTCTGGTTCAGCATCTACTTTCTCATGATAGCTAATTGCTAAGACCATGGGTACCAATCTTAGCTTCCAAATCAAGTGCATGCCAACTTTTTAAGCCTGTTTTAACTAATTGTGCCTTTAAAATCAAACTTATTTAGAGCACTCTGAAAAGGAGAGAATACATGATCAGATATTTCAGTACTTTTTTGAGAGCTTTGAAACCTATTTAACTCAAGAAAAAATATTTTGGAAGGCTGTATTTGAATTCTTCATTAAAACAAACAGCAGCAACAATAAAATACCTCTGTAAGTTGAAAAAAGCCTGGTGACGCAGAATAAAAAGTGGGAGGCTTGCAATTCTAAATGAAAAATTCCAGCTCTGTTTCTTGCTAGTTGTGGACAAATTACATATTTCCTCTTAAAGCTTCACTTTTCTTATCTATAAAATGAGGAAAATATATGTTGCAGGTTTTGCAGTGATAATTAAATAATGTTAATGTATGCAAAGGACTTGTGAACTTTCCTGTATACAATTTGAATTCAACAAACAACAGCTACCAGAAAAGAGAATACAAACCTTACTTACAGACTAAAATGACCTGGGACTTAATATCTGTTTGCTCTTTTACAGGAAGTAGATCTCCAAGTTCTTGTTCTTTTTGTGAAGAGGAAATGGGTTCAAAATAAATCTCTGGTTCCTCCTGCACTCTAAGACAACCCCCCGGGAAAGAGGCATTTTTCCCCTTCTTTCCAAGGTCAGATTATTTTCCTTTTCCCCCCAAACCCCTCCCCCTATACCTACTTCTCTTTTATATATAAGAAATTTGTTACTTTACAACTTGTCTCTATAGTATGTGTGTTATGCCTTCTTTCCTCCCATGAAAGAAAGATAATTTATTTGATGATGCTTTTCATTCACTAAAGAAAGTGCTAAGTCAAACAACTAGAGGGTCTGAAGAGGTGACACTCCTCCTATCAGAATATCCAATGGCTAATAACCATCACTCTAACTTTAAGTATAGATTATTATTATTATTGAGCGTATTGCACCTTGGCTGTTTGCCCAGCATGTCCTTGCTAACTCAGGGTCACAAAAAAGAGTAATTCTCTGCCACAACTCAATAAGACATGAGATCTGCATGATTAAAATGACCTTAGCATTTGGAATCCTGAAATAATGGCACTCCAAATTAAATTAAAAATGGGTTAGATTGCTTTCAGTGAATAATTGCCATTACCACACACCATTCTTCTTGCTCCCCTTCAAAGTCTTTATTGATTTCATTGTTGCTCAGATGCTGAAGATATCTGTCCTATTGTTTGGAGGAATTTAAGATCCTTAGGAGGACTTAGCAAATTAATGGAGGGAGGCTGAAGGAACAAAGAAAATAAGGTGGTACACATACACACACTGAAGAGAGGTTGTTGTAGTGGTAGATACTTTATTTGATAAAGCCAGAGCAAACTTTGTTCAACTATCCCTTTCTGGGTGAATGTGCTTAGTCAAGACATCAGGCCACTGGCCCTTGGACAGCTCCCAGTCATTTGCCCATCAGTGACTGCAGTGCCCACACAGACCACTTTGATAATTAAATTCCAAAAATTCCTGTTCTGAATCACCCAATAATTGACTACATTTGTATTTGGAAGTCTTTGCTGATGAGAATAAAGCAGCACGCAATAATGCTTTCAGTTTCACCATGATTTTATTACCTTATTGGACCACCAGGGACCTACTACATTCCCGGGGGGAACACTTTTCTATGTAATTAACCTGCAGACATTTAGCCTAAACAGCAATAAATAATAGACAAATACTCCCCTACCCCCTATTTGTCTCTTATGGAGAATTACTACTACTAATAACAAAATAATTGAAATCCAAAATAAAACCACACAGCTAGGGAAGTGGGTAGACGATGGGGAGGGTAGAGAGAGAAGTTTCAGATGGCTAGTTGGAGACAAGTAAATACTAGATATGGTGAAATCGTGTTTTCCTTTGCTTTAAGCTACTAACTTGGAGGCACAGGAGAGAGGGTATTAGCTACTTTCATCAGGAGGATTTCAGGAGTTCCAGGAAGGGACCCTGCCAGGCACAGCCTCCTTCTAACCAGCACACTGAGCCTTTAACCAGAAACAAAGCCATTCTTTCTATTGTTGCATAGAAGGCCTGGAATGTGAAGTCCCCCAGGCACATGAAGGAGAGGATGATGTAAACTTAACAAAGAGAGGCAAAGGACTGATGTCACATCCTCTCCTGAGAGCTGATTTTTGATGATGAAAAGAGGAAAGAAAGTCTTGGACTTTGAAGAGGCATGGGGAGGAAAATGGTCTAGCATTTTTTCATACTTTACAATTTTACCCAATACTGTTTTGCTTGTAAAACATCAACCCTTCATCCTCTGAAAGGAAGGCTACAAATACATGGATATGTATTAAGCGTTTATTGTATGCGAGGTTCTTTCCCACACAGTATCTCAGAACACTCCTGCAAGATAGAATTCCTAATCCCCTTTTGCTGAAGAAGAAATTGAGGCCAAGATGCACAAATTAACTTATCCAAGATCAACTGGCTTCTAAATGGCAGAACAAGGATTGGAATCGAGGTCAGCCTGATTCCAAAACTCTGATGCTTTTTACTCCTACCATGATAGCTCATAATAGAGCCTGATCTAAACTTTGGAGATGATTATTTTCAAAATGCAGACCAAATCAAAAATGTGTCATTGGCCTGAATATTTTGGTGAAAAGAGTCGGAAGGATTAAATTCATTTTTCTAGATGAAACTGAAAAAGGATATGCAGGGACCAACCCAAGTTTCTACTGCAAAGCAGAAAGTATTACTTTTAATGGCAAAAACTACAATTACTCTTGTAACAACCTAATAAGGATTTAGTGGATCTGGATATTATGACCAGCTGCCTATTTAACCTCTCCTTTTGGGTTTCCCTTAGGTACTTAAACTTAATCTGTGCACAACTGAACTCATCATCTTTTTTCAGCCCATTACTCATTCGCCTTTCCTGTTCTAACTTATTGCCTGTTGTATTTTTTTTTCTTATTTAATGGGCACTGACATTCATCTTTACTCACTCAAGACAGGAACCTAGAAGTACTTCTACTTTTCTCCCTCTACTGTACTGCCCTACTCTGCCCACCATGGTTAATCAGTCCTATTGTATATACCACCAAACTTTCTCACCCGTTTCCTCTTCTCCATTATCAATGTCAACTCCGTGGTTGATATCCTGGTCATTTATCGGCTGTATTAGTGCTATAATAAAGTAAACTGAACTGGCCACCGCATTCCACCCTCCCATGCTTCCCTATTCATATTCAAATTGATAACAGGTTGTTTTCTCTAAAACCTAAAAGGGATGAATGAATGAATGACAAAACAAAAATGAACCATTTAGAATGAAATCTACTCTCAAGCACAAATAGAATGATAGCAACAAATCAGCTAGAAAAAAAAATACAAACTGTGTATACTCCTTTAAATTGAGGTAAAATATACACACAGATATAAATCTTAACTATAAATTTCAGTGAGTTTTGTGAAAATATACACCAAGGTAAATAATACTCCAATCAAAACATAGAACATATCCATTTTACTGGACATTTCCTTATGCCTTTTCTTAATGACTAATGATTTTGAGCACTTTTCCACATGCATATTGGCTATTTATATATCTGCTTTTGTGAATTATCTGTTCATGTTTTTCACCTATTTTTAAATTTGCTTGTCTTTGATTTGTGAATTTATAGAAATTTTGTTGTTGTTGTTTATAAATTATGGGCGATAATTTTTCAGGTACAATTAATATGATTATATTTTCCCAGACTCGCCTTTTCACTTACTTACTTGTTTTTTGAGAAGAAAAATTTGAATTTTGTTGGCTACCATACAATTATTTTCTTTCATGATCAGTGCTTTTGAGTCTTGTCTAAATTTTTGCCAACGCTTGGATTCGGTGTTTCTCTTCTGTTTCCTTCTAGAAAACTATGTAATTTAAGCCTTTTTGTTTGGGTCTAGAGGCCATTTTAACTTAATTTTGCGGAGGGTGAGAGGTAAGGGTCACAGTTTATGTTTCTTCCCTATAAATAGCCGGCACCATTTGTTGAAAAGATTTTCTTTCCCTATTGAATTGCCTTGGTGCCTTTGTTGAAAATCAGTTGATTTTGTATGTGTCTATTTCTAAATTCTGCTCTGCTCTAATGACCTATTTGTCTATCCTGATACTGATTCCATACTGTTGATTATTATACCTTCGTAGTGACTTTTGAAAACAGTACAGCTATTCCAACTTTTCTAAAACTATTTTGGTGATTTTAAGTTTTAAAAAATTTTTCAAATAATTAAAAATAGAAAACTCCCCAATTGAGATTTTGATTGATATTGTGTAGAATCTTTAAATCTGTTTGGGGAGAATTGACATCTTGACAACAGAGATTTTTCCAATCCATGAACATGGTGTATTTCTTCATTTTCAATAGGTTTTATTAATTTTCTTATAGGTAGAAGTCTTGCAGATCTTTAATTAGATTTATTATTGCATTTAAAAATGCAATTTAAAATATTTATTTAAAAAAGTTTTAATTGTTGCTAGTATATGGAAATATACCTAGAATATTATACATCATCATGTGAATATGTGAATATATGTACTTTTGCTTTTCTTTCTTTCTAGTCACTGTGGCCTTTATTTCTTTTCTTGCCTTAACACTTCTAGTTCAATTTCAATAGAAGTGGTGAGAATTTGCATTGCTTCCAATATTGGAGAAAGAGTCTAGTGACTCACCTTTGAGTATGATAGTAGCTTTAGCCCTTTTGTAGATGCCATTTATCAGGTTGAAAAACATTTCACTTACGTTTTTAGTTTACTGAAAGCTTTTATCAAAATGAATGAGTGTTCAATTCTGTCAAATGTTTTACTGCCTCTATTAAGATGAGCATATAGTTATTTTTCTTGTTAATGTGGCGAATTACGTTGATTGATTCTTAAAAATACTAAACCTGCCTTATATACCTGCACTAAACCTTACTTGGCCATGATGTATTATTCGTTTTAGGTTCCACAGAATTTAATTTGCTCACATTTTATTAAGAAGTTTTGTAACTATATTCATTAGAGATATTAGTCTATAACTCTCTATACTTGTAATTAATGTTCTTCAACAGGTTTTTGTGTCAGGGATATGTTGGCATCATAAAATGAGCTGAGAAGTACTCCTATAGACATCTTTATTACTCTCTATTGCCTTAGAAAGATGTCTTTTATACATTTTTCTGTTTGCTTTTTTGTGACTCTAAGGTCTAGTGTTTCCCTAACCACCTGGGAAGCTTATTAAAAACAAAAATTGATGGGACCCTTACCCATAGCTCCTAATTTGGCAAGTCCAAGTAGAGGCCAATAATTTTCATTTTGAACAAGTTCTCAGGTGATGCTGACACGTGATCTGTGAACCAAGCTTTGAGAACCACTTTTCTGGTATATTAAAACATGCATTTTTCACTTATCATAATGCACTTAGAGTTGATTTTCTACCAGTTCACATAAAATGTATGAATGTTACAATAATAAAATTTTATTTAATTACTATCTTTTATTGCCGTATATTGTTGCCATCTGTGTGTGTATAGATAATGTGCCTAACTAATAAAAAATACAATTTTATTACTTTTCTTTTAAAAAGTGAATTGTTACTCAGCGAAATACATAGAGAAAAAATACGTATTTTACATTTAATCCTATATTTACCATTTTAGATTCTCTTCCTTTCTTCCTATAGATCCAGATTTATAACTGATATTACTTTATTCAAATTGAAAGGCTACCTTTAGTATTTCTTGTAGCACCCACATGCTGGAGTTCTGTCAACCTTCATCTACCTGAAAATGTTTTATTTTACCCTAATTTTTACAGAACGTTTTCCCTGCATATAGACTTCTGGTGGAGGTTGTTCTTACTGTTTTCTAGCACTTTAAAGGTGTCATTACATTGTCTTTTTACCTCAGTTGTTTCCAGGGATGAATCAGCTATTTTATTCCACTTTATTATTCTCTTGGATGTAAGATGTCTTCTTTTTTCTTCTGGTTCCTTTAAAAATTTTTTTTTTAATATATATGGTTTCAGTAGTTTGCTACGATATATCTATGTGATTTAAAAAAAAAAGTTCTGCTTGATATATTAGTCAGAGTTCTACAGAGAAACAGAACCAACAAGAGACAGATATAGATGTAGAGATAGAGATAGATGGATATAGATAGATAGACATAGATGTATAGATATATTTATTATGAAAATTGGCTCACATAACTATAGAGGCTCAGAAGTCTTATGATCTGCCATCTGCAAGCTAGAGAACCAGGAAGGCTGGTGGTGTAATTCAGTCAAAATCTGAGACCTAAGAACTAGAGGACCAGGTGATGTAAGTCCCAGTCCAAGCCCAGAAATGTGATATCCAGGACTGATGATGACCAAGGGCAGGAGCAAATGAATGTTTCAGCTGAAAAATAAAACAAATCCTCCTTTCTTCCACCTTTTTTGTTCTATTAAGGCCCTCAATGAATTGGATGATGTCTATCCTCATTGGTAACAATGATCTTCTTTACTCAGTTTATTGATTCAAATGTAATCTCTTCCAAAACATTCTCACAAACACACCCAGAAATAATGTTTTACCAGCTATCTGAGCATCCCTTAGCCCTGTTAAGTTTGCACATAAAATTTACCACTATTCTTGAGTTTGTCAAGTTTCTTAGATGTCTATATTGATATTTTTATCCAAATTGAGTAAACTTTTGTCAAAAATTATTCATGTATATCTTCATTTATTTTTTCTGCCCAGTTCTCTCTGTTCTTTTTTGGATCTCCACTTACACATATGTTATTATATGTTAGACCACATGACAGTTTCTCTTGATCTAGCTTCGTGTTCATTCACTGTTTCTTCTGTAGTCTCCAATGTGCTGTTAAGTCTATCCAGTGAATTTTTCATTTTAGATATAGTACTTTTCAGTTGCAGAATTGTATTCTTTTCTTTACAGTTTCCATTCCTGGGCTGAGATTTCCTATCTGTTCAATTACAGTGACAATCTTTTCCTTTAAGCCTTTGAAGTCATTTACAATAGCTTTTTTCATGTTCTTTTCTGTCTTGGCTAGGCATATTATTGCCTTTGTTCTTTATTACGGGTCATATTTTTCTGCCTCTTCCAATATCTATTAATTTTGTGTTGTGTAATGGACCTTGTGGATGATATGTTGTAGGAATCTAAATTGTTTCATCTTCTTTTAAAGAATGTTTAGTTTTGTTCTGGGAAGCAGTTAAATAACTATAGATGTTGTTAGATTTAATTATTTTTAGGGCAATTCTGTGGTGGTTTTGACCTTAATCTTGTGTTGTGGTTCTTTTTCTGTTAGGTTGGTGCAAAAGTAATTGTGGTTTTTGCCATTACTTTCAATGGCATTACTTTCATTATGTTCTCTCTCTCTCTTTTTTTTTTTTTTGCCATAACTTTCATTACTTTCTCTTCATTCTGAATGTGCCAGGACTCCAATGTTTCTCAGTACTGCACAACCTCCTATTTCTCCGTTCAGCTCTCAGCCCCACATCAGCTGTTCTCTACTAGACCTTGTTGGGTCTTGCCTTGAAAAAATCTCAGTACATTCTTCAGTCACGGACCTATAGTTAATCCTCACACAGACTTCTGAGACATCTGCTTTTGGAGGTCTCTCTTTTCTGGTACCCTGCACTGCAAATTCCAGTTACTTCTACAGCCTAAAATCTTATTTTCTGCCTTTTCAACTTAGCAAGATTGTCGCTCCACTTGGGTCACAGTTTTCTACATTGTGGAAGGAAAGTGCTTCCCCAGCAAAAAGCTACGGAAACCTTGTTTGTTTCCCTTCTCTCAGAAATCTTTATCTTCACTACCTGTTGTTCAGTGCTTGAAAACAGATGCCTCATATATTTTGACTGTATTTATACTTGTTTGTGGTGGGAAGGAAGATTCATTACTAGTTATTCCCTAATGATTGGAAGCAGAAGTATGAAAATAATTTGTACCTTTAAGATGTTATGATAGGCCGGGCGCGGTGGCTCAAGCCTGTAATCCCAGCACTTTGGGAGGCCGAGACGGGCGGATCACGAGGTCAGGAGATCGAGACCCTCCTGGCTAACACGGTGAAACCCCGTCTCTACTAAAAAATACAAAAAAAAAAAACTAGCCGGGCGAGGTGGCGGGCGCCTGTAGCCCCAGCTACTTGGGAGGCTGAGGCAGGAGAATGGCGTGAACCCGGGAGGCGGAGCTTGCAGTGAGCTGAGAGCCGGCCACTGCACTCCAGCCTGGGCGACAGAGTGAGACTCCGTCTCAAAAAAAAAAAAAAAAAAAAAAAAAGATGTTATGATAAACCACAATGGGTTTGATAAAAACAATGCATTAGGAACTGAAGTCTGTCTCACTGCCACCCTCATCCCCCTCAGTCATCTGAAGATTCTGAGCTCTGATTATTGTTGGGTGTTCCAATGTCACTAAGACTGTGTGGACAAGACAGACCCCAACAGTATTTTAAAATTTTTGCACAAGTTGCCATCAATTAAAAGTTTGAGAAGTTTCACACAAAAATTCAGAGTTTTTACTTTTTTTTGTAAAATGGAAAGATAAGGTGGCACTCAATGAGCATGGAAATAGTAGTCTGAAGCAGTATAGCAGTTCCCTTCTTTAGACAGGGTGTGTATTTTCTGGTCTGCTCACAGTCCCACGCCAATTCATTTTAGTCAATTATGTTGCCTGTCTGATCCCTGTAGCTATTTGTATGTGTGACCTCAGCATGTGGGCAGAAAATTTTACAGATAGATGGTATCTTAGTCCATTTTGTGTTGCCATAAAGGAAAACTTGAGGCTGGGTAATTTATAAAGAAAGAGGTTTATTTGGCTCACAGTTCTGCAGACTGTAGAAGAAGCATAGGACTGGCATCTGTATCTGGTGAGGACTTCAGGCTACTTCCACTCATGGCAGAAGGTGAGGGGAGCCTATGTGTGCAGAAATCACATCGTGGGAGCGGAAGCAAGCGAGAGACAGAGAGAGACAGCGAGAGAGAGACAGGTGTCAGGTTCTTTGTTTAACAACCAGCTCTCAAAGGAAAAATATGCATGAGGAATTCACCCCCATGATTCAAACACCTCCCATTAGACCCCACCTCTGACACTGGGTATCAGATTTCAACATGAGTCTTAGAGGAGACAAACATTCAAACCATAGCTGGAAGAATGCTCACAATGTCCAAAATGATATATTCCATCACTGCCACATTCCCCATGATAAGTTTATTGCATGAAAGCACTCAGTTTTCCTAAGCTCCTTCTGGAGATGTAATATCTCAGTAAGGAAATGAAATAAAGGAACATGGAGTAGAGATATGGAATGGAGTTAAATTTGACCAGGGTCAAATGCAGGTGGCAGTTCATTAGTAAGTGGTCAGAGGCCAGCCATGCTGTCTGCTTCCATTCTGGTTCTGAGGTTGAGATGTGTTTATGCCTTTCAGCCAACAAATCTTGCTCTTCTTTAAAACTTTCTCAGGTATTGCTTTCCTGGAAATTCAGTTTGGCCCAGCTCTGAATTGTATACCCATAGTTTTACTTGAAAACTCAAAGAAATGAAAAATGTGTTTTTTCTTATTGCTTTTGCAATAGGGAAATTGGTCTTGGTGACTTATAATCAAAACTTTGCTTTTAAAAAATTTATTCTGTACGTGTGCACATGTGTTTAAAGGGATAATGGTATTAATTAACATGTTTTATTACTAGGCACTCTGCTAAGCATTTTATATGAAAGATTTTTTCTATCTTCAACAACAATCCTGTGAAGTAGGAATGAACGTTATTCTCTTTTTACAGATCAGAAAGGGAAGTGCAGAGAGGTTAAATATCTTGCCTGAGATCAAATGGCAAATAAGTAGTGAAGCTGGAATTTCAAATATCTGAATTAAAAATACCTGAACCAAGTGCTAACCAGGTTGTGCCCTCTGACACTCTGAGTATAACAGTCCTGAGCAGCAGTGCTGAAGTCTGCTACAGACTGCACCACTTCTTCCTCCCTGGCCCCCCACCACTGTAGTAGGTCCTCAGGTTGCACAATCCACAGGTGTCTTTTATACCTGGAGTTGTGCAGCCTGGAGGCCCTGCTCACTCAAGTATTCTCTATGAAAAGGAACCACTTAAAGTACATGCCTTTTTAGAGTAGACATCAGCAAAACATGCAGAATGAACCACAAAATGTCACAAGGAAATGTGCAAATGACATGGGAAGTGAATATCATCCGCTGTGCTCTTCTCTGTGTATTGACCTCACATCTGTTAGGCTCAGAAAGCAGGAAGAACTAGGGCTTGAAAGAAAACCCTGCAAGTGTTCTCAGGGCCAAAAAGCCCTGGAAAGGACTGGCTGCAAAGACCAGGTAAACTTTGATGAATGTTGTCTCTTCTCACTCAAGGTGATGAAACATTAAAGCTGGAAGGGGCCTAGGAAGATATTTTTCTTTAGCTCTCTCGTTTTACAGATAGGGAGACTGAAGGCCAAAGATAGGATCTGATGCCCCAGCTACTAAGTTGGTGATGGCAGAGTCGAGACTTCCAGTCCAGCCCAGGTCTTGCAACTCTCCAGTATAGTGCTCTGTGCATAGCACTAGGGTGATTTGGCTGGGAAGAACTTAAGGTCTGCTCAGATGACCCCACTCCACCTTCTGGCTGCAGAAGAAGGGAAGAGCAATGCATACAGAAAGGAGGAACCGGCAGTGGGAGAACAGTGATGATTCAATCACGAGCCAAAATACCAAGTTATTAAAAATAGAGCTAACTTTTTCCCTTCTATTACCACCCAAACTTTCATAGACATCTCCAAGCTGTCTTTAGGAACTGGAAGTCAAGGGAAACAGAGGATGCTATTTTATTTTATTGGTTACCTCTCGTACTAATCCAATGATTAGTGATAGGAAGCAGAGGAATTAACATTGTGGGGATCCTGAGGAGGACCCAATGTCTGGTCTGTATAACATTTTGTTTCAGTACTTTGACATGGCACCTGCCACTGGAAACTCTTTTATGTGTAGTGAAGTGAAGAAAATGGGTTTGCAAAGGTGAACTGATTTTCCTAAGGTTGTAGAGTTACTGATTTCAGAGGTAAGACCTAGAACTTCTGTGCATTTTCTTATTCTTTCTGTGGATATGCAACCTACATCATATATATTATATACATACACATTTAAGGGAGATATCAGTGTGGGGAGGCAAATTTTGAGTGGTGGATAGAGCTGAATTATTGTACCCATGGACAAATACAGGCTCACTAGCTGTGTGACTATGACCAGCAACTCAACTTCCCTGGGCTTTAATTTTCTCATCTGCAAAATAATAACATAAATATCTGCCTTATATAAATATAAGAACTAAGTGTTATCCTTACACTATATAAAATGATTTGCATGTAGCAAATGTTCAAGAAATGTTATGATTTTTTCTCTGCATTGATAATCAAAATATTGAAGAGTAACAGAAATAAAAGATCTGTAATTGGTTAAGCATAATCAAGATATCAACAGAAGTACCTAACCATGACTGTAGTATGCCTTCTGATCAGACTTCTCTCTGGAATAATTATTTGTTTGCCTCTTTTTTTGATTTTTCAGATATTCCTATTGGCATACAATAGACAGAATATAGCTCTTTAATCTTTCCCAACCTCTCTGTTTATCTAGAATTAGAAATCCTTTGGGTAAAATTTTGCCTATACTAATTTTGATACGCTAAGTTAGTATGTGTATGGTTCTAAAGAGAACAGTTGAAAAGAATGAAGATTATAGATAGGCCTTTATTCTAAGGGTATAGACTTTGGGAAACACTTATGTCAGCCATGCTTTTAAGTTTTAGATATGGGACATAGAGATCAAACATAAATTCTACCTAAGAATAAGGATATCTCTTATGGCTTGCAACCACAGAAATGATCGTAAGTGAAAGAAGTTAATACATTGCCAAGAATGAATATAATGAATTGGAACCAAATTTGTAGTAGAAGACCTTTTGGTATGTGTTCCCAGGCCCTTTTCTGGGAACTGTTCACCCAAATGGGTGGACTCTTGTAGCTATTTCTGTACTGACCAACAGTTACTTTACTGGTCATAGCTGATTGGAGCAGAGATGGACACCTGCCCCAATCTGGGCCAATTAGATTCTCTGTTAGGAGTTTGGATCTAGTATGGTCATCAGTTACTTGGGGGTCTTGATGCCAGGAAGCAGTGTGATGCTAGGGCTGTGACAGAGATGTCTCTCTATGTGCAAAAGGTATGAAAAGAGAGAAAAATAAAGTAGGCACATGGAGGGAAGTAGAGGCAAGGAACACTAGTACCACAGAAAGATTTGCAATAGCTCCCTTGGTCCCTACTGATTCTCCAGGCTCTGATTTCTTCTTTCCTAGAGATGAAGGGTTATTGAGTTCTGTGTGATACGCATGGGTCCTTCCAACAAATTCTCACTTTCACGCATTGGAGTCTGTTACTTGTATCAGAGATCTCTTTAATGAGTTAGGGTCTATGATGATTTAGTGGTCAAGGTTATTATTCCGCCAATCTGTATTAGAAATGTCTTATTGGGAAGGATGAGTTTCTTATGCAGCCATACAAGGAAGCAGGGCCTTGGCCAGAACAGAGCTACAACAATCTCTTTATTTAAGTTCACCCACTGTGTATTTCTGTTGTTCCCTCCATGTACATGTATTCTCCCCAATTAAGCTAGAATCTTCTTCTGGAAGATGACTCTCCTACTCATCTTGTCATCCCCTGTAACACCTGCACTGTGATGTTATTGAATTTGCTGATGGTGTTTATGTAAAATGAAATTTTTTAAAAACTCCAACTTTCTGCTTCAATAATTTTCCATTTGGACAAAACTTCTTTTGCTTCAATTTGGGAAATAATCACATTTCTTTCTCTTATTGTTGTAACCAATCTCTCTTCGCAGCTTTGTGTCAATGAGAAGATAGGTTTATTTAGCCAGTAATTTCCACTGCAGAAAATCTTGGGCCCAGATTGCCCTGCAAAAGCAATATGTTCTGTTTTATTTTTATATTACATTATATTTATTTTAATTGCATTCTCCATCTGGTCAAAGATGGCATTAGGCACCGTAAATGGAGAAAAGAAACAAAGAGATATCTAACTATGATAATAACTGGGATTATTATTTTTAAAAATCATCTAGGGGCACTACAACCTCCAGGCATGAGGCAAATTCTGCAGCCCTCATAGGAGAGAGCTCCAGAAGGGCTGAGGAGGGGAAGAAAGATGAAGAGAAATGGACCAGATCATGACTTGCTGTGTCCCCCCTGGGCAGCTCTCCGTGGACTCTTGTACCCAGCCCAGGCCTGGAATCAGTTCTAGGACAGCATAGGGCACAGTATGAAATGATACATGTAACTCCTAAGCTATCTGGAGCACTTTTATAATTTCCAAAGTAGTTGCAGAAGGACATTAATGCACAGTTTCAATCAAATGTTTTATTAATAAACTTTCAAAGAGACCCCCACGGGAGAGGTCATTTTCTTTTCATTTCAGGAGATGTTTCTGCACAGCTCTGCTAACAATTGGAGGTCTTCCAAATGAAACTGATGTTATTTCAATGGCTTAGTATACCAGAAACCAGATCCTAAAATCAGATGCCTGCAGTGGAAGGCTAGGCACTCAGCATTCAGGCCAGGATGCTTTATGAAGGGTTATCAGGGATGCTGAATCGTCTGTTCCGGCTTTTAAATCTGAACAAATTATGAGACTTAAGAGGAGAGTTTACACATGAAAGTTTGCCAAAAACAAGTGGGTGGTGACATTCCCCGACTGTAATCTATTCCTCCTCCCACTCGCTGCAGTCTATCACTTAGGATAGTTTATGTTTCAAAAAACAAAAACCCATTTGAAACTAGCTTGAGCAAATAATGGAATTTGTTGGTTCATATACTGATGGCTTCAAGGTATTTGGCTTCAGGTATGGTTTGAGGCAGAGACTCACCATATTCTCAGGGGCACCATGGATTTGAGAGACTTTCATCCACTTTGGGTGTCAGATCTTTTCTTCAGGTTGGTCCCAGGCTGAGGTTCCAGAAATGGCTGTATGTCTCCAAACATCACATCCTTTCCCCATGCTGATCAGAAGATGAGAAAGCATCTTTCCTTAGTCCTTACCAAGAGCTAGGAAGCATTTTCCCCCTGGAACTTCAAAGTCTCCTTGCATTTTGTTGGTTCAAATTAGATTATATTCTCATCTCAAAGGTAATTGCGAAGCCTGGGAAGGGGTAGATGGAGTTTGCAGATCAGCTTGCGTCAATCAGAACTCGCCCCTGGAACAAAGTCAGATCACTCCTATTGGGAGTGGGGCTTTTTCCTGAAGGAAATCCTGGGTGCTGTCATCATGAAAGAGGGGGAAATGGACATAGGCAATAAAATCCCAGGTATCCTCTACAATATGCAGAACCATGATGGGCAGCACCACCCACCCCTGCCCTAATGGGCTTCATATAATGGCTTCTACTCTTGATACTAATTACAACATATTTTACAGAATAAAAAAAAAATATATATATATATATGCACACACACACACATAACAACAAAAGGTAAAAAAGGACCACTGGGATTCATCAGATGCTTTTTGTCCTGAGCAGTCTGAGAGGACCTGTCCCTGAAGTGGCATGCTGGAAGAAGGAAGATGATGGAATAGTTAGAATGAAGAAAGCTGTGGTAGGCTTGACGGGCACCCCACCCTCATCCCTTTCATGAGGCTGCAGGGCCCTTCCCCAGCCGCTAGAGGGCTGCTGGGGAGTTGCTAGTAACTGATGGCAGTGCCTTGTCCACCTCCCTCCCTGTCCCCCAGTCAGTTGCTGACAGACAAGGCACAAAAATCCAGCCCCTTTTCCCTGAGCTGGGGCCGATCTGTGGTGCGTTTGTCTTCTGATCCTCCTAGGCCTCAAGTCAAATCTAGATTTCACCTGAAACCACCTCCTGGCTCAACCCTTTCCCTTCCTTTTGATCCTCTCACTCCCATACAGCCATTTCTCGAAGAGCACCCCCTCCATAAATCAGATCACCTGAATCTCTACCCGAGGCTCTGGTTCTAGAGAATCTGGCTTTAAACAGGGACTACTTGGTATAGAGAAAGAAAAACCAAAACATAAGCTAACAATTTGAAATAGAAGTCAGAGCCTTGGTTCAAGGTGGGTTTGATGAGTAATGGGTATAAGAATCAGAAGATGCTTCAATTAATTAGGACTCAGTGGTTTCCCAGTAACAGACAGCCATCTGAAGTGACTGAATGCAAAAAGATGAGTGTTTCAAAGCATAAGGGTGCAGGCTGGGCACAGTAGCTCATACCTACAATCCCAGCACTTTGGGAGGCCGAGGCAGGTGGATCACTTGAGGTTGGGAGTTCCAGACCAGCCTGGCCAACATAGTAAAACCCCATCTCTATTAAAGATACAAAAATTAGCTGGGTGTGGTGGTGCACGCCTGTAATCCCAGTTACTTGGGAGGCTGAGGCACAAGAATCGCTTGAACCTAGGAGGTGGAGTTTATAGTGAGCCAAGATCATGGCCCTGCACTCCAGCCTGGACAACAGAGTAAGACACTGTCTAAAAAAAAAAAAAAAGAAAAGAAAAGAAAAAAGAATTAGGTTGCCACAGAGGACCTATGGGCTGCAGGTCAGCTGTAGTAGAAGGCCACCCACATTCTCCTCCTCTCTGTCACCTCTGCACCTGCTTCACTATTTTCTTCACTGCCCACCAGGCCCGGTGGAGGAAAGCACAGTCATGATAAAGCTCTGAATATTTCACTCTCTTCCACTTGGGAGATTGGACTGGACTCCGTTGTCCCAATTTTTGGTTCTAGTAGAAGGAATTTTTATTGGTCGTGTGTCAAGTTAGCCCTGGACCAATCAGTCTTAGCCAGTGTAGGGTAAACGTACCTGAGGGCAGTGACTTAAGCACACCCCTAGAACGACCCTGGATGGTAGATGCATCTGAAGGGTGCTCCAAGCTAGGGAACTTGAGACTGGGCAACATGGAGATCATTCCTTGTCTATGAGAAACATCTGAGCCCCAGACCCATCCCCTGGAACACAAGCTCTACGGAAATTGAGGTCCTGAGTTTTGGGTTAAATCAAGGTTACCAGGTGGAGGTCGTTTAGGGGAGGGTGTTAAGTGAAAATGCTGTATAAACTGCACGCTGTTTGCAAGCAGTTACCCACTGGGCCATATGGGTATCTTATCTGGCACCACTGGGCTATAGGTAAGGCAGATATCCTGTCCAGCTCAACCACTGCCACTGGACTCTCTCTATATGTAAGCCTCTAGTAAAACCCTATGTCTTGTTTGCTGGTTCTAGGTCTCTTCTTTGGCCTCTTGAAGCTGGTGCCTTCCTCACTGAGGTAAACAGGAGTTTGGCACAGCAGCCAGGAGCAAAGGTTTGGGGCAGATATAGCATTGTACAAACACACCCCAGAAGCCTACTTTTGTGGCCACATGAAAGAGAAGAGATGGTTCTCCAAGAAAGGCCATTGGCAGATAACATTATGGATGCCCACTATGCTAGTGAAAGTAACATGCCCCAAGGGAATGTCACTTTATGAATTCTATCACCCTGAAAGTGATTTCTATCTTTGCCCTAGTCAAAACAGTTATTAATGATGAGGGCAGCATGCTGATTAGATTCAGGGGACACTTTAAACTGGGAGAAATAGCTAATATGTTAGGTGACAGAAAAAGGACGCTGAAAGTTTAGTAGACTTTCCTAGTGCCCAAAACAATAATATCATATCTAATGGGATAAGGACTCTTTAATTATGTTAACAATTGACTTGGCAATAACAGCATGGAAGAGCCTTGACTTGACAATGATTAGTTTTTTAAAATCTAAGAATTTTAGTTGACCACGAGCTGGTTGTGGCACGACTTGGCTTTAAATAAAAGATTTGCCATCTCAGGCTGCATTTACAAGTACAGTATCCATATCAGATCAGAGTAGGGAGCAGGGAATATGGGAGAAGGTGGCTCCTTCTGTGCTCTGTGCTTGTTAGATCAAAGGTGTGTTCAGCCCTAGGGTCCATATTAAAGGCCTCAGAAATCTGAACGCAAGAGTAGAGGAATGCATATTTATTTAGCACCTACTAATTACTAGATACTACGGAGAGATTTTAAAACACAGTCCCCAGGTTAGATGAGTTGTCTAGAAATTCAATTTTATGACACCTGAAACTGAGAATGTTTTTCTGAGAGGAGAGAAGACCTCTAGAAGGAACAGGATAGCTGTGTTCAGATATATGATAAATTATCATGTGGAGGAAAGACTAAGACTGGTCCGTGTTGTTCAAGAAGGTAAAAGAAGCACACCAAATACCTAATAGACAGAAGCTAAGGCAGATTTATGCTGAATAAGAAAGAGTTTGCTGCAATTAGAGATGTTCTGTGTGATGAAACTGGTTTGTTACCAAGTGATGAGTCTATGCTGCCTTTCGAAGTGTCCAAGAAGAGACAGAAGGTTAACAACCATCATACTAGCTTGCTATATGCCAGTTTCCATGATATGTGCTTTATATACACTATCTCAAATCCTTACAATAATCTGTCAAGGTAAAAAAAAATACTGCTCCTATTTTACAAATGAGGAACCTGAGGTCTAGAGGGGTTACATCACTTGCTTAATATCTTATTACATGTAAGTGGCACAGCCTGAATTCAAACCCATGTCTGTGTAGTTTCAAAATAGGGATATAGCCAAGTGAATTCCTGCCTTAGAAGGTGTATTAGTCTGTTCTCATGCTGCTAATAAAGACATACCCAAGACTGGGTAATTTATAAAGGAAAGAGGTTTAATGACTCACAGTTCTATGTGGTTGGGGAGGCCTCACAATTGTGGTAGAAGGTGAGGAGGGGCAAAGTCACATCTTACATGGTGGCAGGAAAGAGAGTGTGTGCAGGGGAACTGCCCTTTATACAACCATCACATTCATGAGACTTATTCACTGTCATGAGAACAGCACAGGAAAGACCCGCCTCCATGATTAAATTACCTCCCACCAGGTCCCTCCCACCACATGTGGAAATTATGGGAGCTACAATTCAAGATGAGATTTGGGTGGGGACCCACAGCTAAACCATATCAGAAGGAGGTTGGAGAAGACAAATAGTAAGAATTGGTATACTAATTTTACCAGCTTACCAAGCTTCAGATTCTGCCCAGTAAAGTCCATGATCTCTGTATGGGTACAGCATACTCATAATTCTAAGTATTTTTTTGGAAGAACAAACAAGATATTCTCCTTCTATGAGGTCAGAGTAAAAGAAAATAGATAGTAAGGATCTGCTAAACTGCAGAAATAAACAATCCCTAAATCTCAGTGCCTTAACCCAATACCTCCTGCACGGATCGGCAGGGGAGTCTTCCCATCATAGTCAGGGAGCCTGGCTGACACAGGCTTTATCTTGCATGTGCTTACCTGATCACAGCAGCTGCAGACAGAAAGCATCACAAACTATGCACTGTCTCTTAACACTTTGCGTGGAAGTGATGCATAACCCTTCCACTCACATTTCTTTGGACAACACCTGGTCACACCTAACTTCAAAGAAGCTGAAGAAGTACAATCATATGAGACCAGAAGTAGAAAGTCATATGGATTTGAGACTACACTAGTGATTTCCACAATCAAATTTTGATAACAGTCAATATTGAGTTGATATTTAAATTATAACCATGATCATTAAGAATGTTTGAAGGAAATATTGGTGGAAAGATAGTGTGGAATGCATGCCCTGAAAATGTGGGGAATAATAAATTAGATCTCATGATACCAAATCTTCAGAAGATGAGTCATGTTAGTGGTTTCCATTCTGTGTCGTGGAATGTCCCAGACACTTTTATAACGGGTAAGGGGTGGGGCTCCAGGCTCCTTTTCTTTCCTCTCCTCAACTTTGTTCATCTGTTTTATTTGGTGTGTGGGTGCATGTTTGTGTGTGTGTGTGTTTGATGAATTTTGGTTTCTCAGCACCCAGTCTTCTCTTTTAACAGCTCCCAAATTTCCATGTGAAGAATTACACCCTTCATATTGTATAAAGCCTCAAGATGTCCTGACTGCCAGCCACACAGGCTATTGGTTTCTATGAGAAGCTCTCACCACCTAGGTACAGTTAACATGTGACCCCAGCTTAATCAGACTCTCTCCCCTTAGATTTTGACCCTCACATCAGCAACTACAATGGCAAAAGAAAAGGTGAAAGTTCATTCATTGCCACTTTGGTGTTCAGTATTAAATTAGTTTTCAAAATATGGCTTTATGTTTGAACCCCAATCTAAGGAATCAAGCATTTGCCTGATGCTCAAATATCCGAATCCAGATAGTTCCTATTGACTATCTGGCAGAAATGTTATATCATTAGCCATATTTAAACTCATAAATATCAGCCATGAAGATGGAGGAGATGGTGCTAGGATGATACAAATTAGTCATGGTAAATGATATCGCTGTTGCACAGAAAGGGCGCAACCCTAAAAAGCACCTTGTTCAAAGTCAGTAAGTGTGTGAGACAATGTTCTTCCTCTTCATCACAAAGAGAATTACCTGTATATTCAAAGCCCCATGTTTATATCCTCTCTTCAATCATGTGCAAGCATTAGTATCTTTCAAGTGAATTTCCTTATGCTTTAGTTAGCTCATTACTTTCTCTTGCCTGCAACCAAATAACCCTAAGGGTATAAGTTTTATCAAGGTACGTTTTTGCTTTCTTGCTTGGTTTTTGCAAAGAGTTCCATGCTAAAATATTAAAGTTTGGACCAAATGATTTTAGATATTGCTCCTAGTCTTATGCTTTTAAGCTTAAAAAACAACAGAAGAAAATGCGTTTTGCAGATCTGGCAGCTGACTCAATGCAAATGTTACCACCAACAGGAACCACAAAGAAACCTAGGTCAGTAATATGATCATGTAAAAGACGTCTCAATCTCTTTCCCACTAATCTTCCTGCACTGGCCTGTGAAATTTAACTCTTTCTTAATATTTCTTAAATGACGTTTTTCTTAAATGTTTCTAAATATTTAAAAGCTGCAGGCTTGCTGCATGTTCTGGAGCTGTGTGATACGGGTTTCTCTTGTAAACCTCGCTGTATACTTCTCTCTATGATGAAGAATAGGAACATTATCTCCTGCACTCCTGCTCTTACTGACTTTGAATGAGGTGCTTTTTAGCCACACCCTTTCTGCACAACAATGACACCATTTTCCATGAATAATTTGTATCATCCTAGTACCACCTCTACAATCTTCCTGGCTGATATTTCTGAGTTTAAATATGGCTAATGATATAACATTCCTGCCAGAATGTAGGAAATACTGGATTTAGATATTTGGGCCTCAGGCAAACGCTTGATTTCTTAGATTGGGACTCAAACAAAAAGCTATCTTTGGAAAACAATTGAATACAGGAATCATAAACATCATAATGAGCTGAGGGTAGACCATGCATTCCTCTCACTAGAGTGGGTAGTTGGTATCTCATTAGGACTGTTGCATGTCTTGGAGTTCTAGCTGTGTGTTCTGTTTGGGATTCCTGTTACTGTACAGGTTGCAAAGAGTTAACATGCATTTTCTCTGTGATCTATCCAATGTCTACTTATTTTGTTTATAGGACCTTGCTGCCTCACCATAATGTTTATAGGTTTTCTTGATGATTTCATTGCCTCTAGGGAATGCACTGCATCTCACCTCTTGCACATTACTCTTCTGTGGGAATCTGAACGTTCTGTGTCTTGCACTGCCCACAGGAGTCTACATTCCACTCCTGCCTTCTGCTGAGTCTCCATGCTGAAAGCTCACCTGCTTCAGTAATTCTCCAGCCTCCCCCTCTCTGCCCCCCTCAATTGATGATTATTGATGAGCTTTCTTGAGCTGCCACTACCCCATTAAATAACCCAGTTCTGCACTTGTTGAATAGTTTCTCATTCTCTGCAAAATAGGCACTTCTCCCTTCTTGTCCAGAAAGCAGTCTGGTCGCTGCTAGGAAGGCCTGGCCTCTTGGCAGAGGGCCATAGGAAGAGCATCACCCCAGCACTGAAAACCAATTTTTTGGTGTGTAAATGTTTTGTTTGTTTGTCGGCTTTGTTTTCTAGCTTTAAAAACATCACTTGGGCCAGGCGCGGTGGCTCAAGCCTGTAATCCCAGCACTTTGGGAGGCCGAGATGGGTGGATCACAAGTTCAGGAGATCGAGACCATCCTGGCTAACACCGTGAAACCCTGTCTCTACTAAAAAATACAAAAACTAGCCGGGCGAGGTGGCGGGCGCCTGTAGTCCCAGCTACTCAGGGAGGCCGAGGCAGGAGAATGGCGTAAACCCGGGAGGCGGAGCTTGCAGTGAGATGAGATCTGGCCACTGCACTCCAGCCTGAGCGGTAGAGCGAGACTCCGTCTCAAAAAAAAAAAAAAAAAAAAAAAAAAAAAAAATCACTTGGCCATGGGAAAGGCAGGCATATTTTGAGTGCTATCAGCAAGGCATAGAAACACTACTTCTGTACATTCTCAACATGGATCACTCTTATAATTAGGTAAGAGAGTTGAATAAAGAGAGTTTTGCAGAAGAAAGGATTCGCGGAGACTCTAGAACAAAGTTCCAGTGGAAGAGTGTTGAGGAAAGCAGAAAGCAACTAGTTTTCTAAATTAAAGGGAAACCACATACAGACTCTAGATGAGTTCAAAGGCATTTAAAGGCTGGGCTTTTTTTTTCTTTAAGTATCATTTTTGTTTGCACAGATTTCCCAAGCAATCCACCTGGCTGACTTTACTCTTCTCTCATCCATATGGAGGTCTCTGGCTAAGTCCAAGGAGCCATAAACAAAAAACTACAAATGAGAACTGTGTAAACAGAAAGTCAGGCTCCCAAGCGAGAAACGTGTCTAGTAAACGATGTGACAATACTAAGGAGTCATTGTAGCACTCCTTGCTCTGATCTTATCGAGCTCTTTCATTTCTGTAAAAGTGCCTGCGTAAACTGGCACCCCAGCCAACAGCCTGTTGCAGGGGAAAGACACCTGCCTAGCCTCCCTCTTATTCCTCCATCGCTTAGTCTGTCCCGAGATGTCATTGTCAGGTACTGGGAATTACAGAGTCAATCTGCCCCGCCTGTGATGGACTCCGTGTGAATACATCTCTTATGTGTGTTTCACACGCACTCTCTGGTCAACAGCCAGTGTTCTTTTTTCTCCTCCCTCCTCCCATCACCATCATCCACATGTGGCCATTCCCCTCACTGCCTGGTATCTGGGGCCAGCCTTACCTCTCAGGGGAGAGACAGATTTGCTTTGCTCTTCACCCTGAACAAGGAGACCTTTCATTTCAAAAGGGAAGATGCTTTATTTCCCTGTGAATTAGAATAATGAAATATTTCTTGTAAACCTGAGAATTAAAATGCAGACAATACGAGTCCTTCAGTTTCTTTTATTGGTCTTCAGAGGTGAACCTGGGAGCAGTTGTAAATATGCATCAGGGTATCTCCTGGTCTGATGGTATTGAAACTCCACTCACAGAAATGCTAAGTTAAGTGTCGCTGCTGGATTTGTCTCCAAGAGCTCCCTCCCATTTCTCCCCACCCTCTACCTCACTTCCAGCTCCCTACCCTGGTTACAGTGACTTTGAGACTAGTAAGAAGCATTTTGAGGTGACACTCGAGTAGCTGTGTGGTCTGGAATGCATTATAATGTTATGTCTCAATTACAATATTCTTTGGTTGATACACAAGGCAGGCACAGCCAAGATTCAGCCTTAGGGCGCACTGCCACCTCCTGGAAAACCCTCTGTGTGCGGCGCCTGCTATATCCTTCCTCCAATGCCACCAACCAGAAAACAAGCACTTGTTCATGGCCTTCTGTCTTTAGAACCCAAGATCTGGGCACACCTAGCCATCTTCTCCTGCCCCTTCAAATTGGAATGTACTAATTCCTGAAGGAAATGAAAAGGTGTTGCATTGTTGCATTGTCTTTTTTTTTTTTTTTTTTTTTTTTTTTTTTTTTTTTTTTTGAGACAGAGTCTCACTCTGTTGCCCAGAGTGGAGTCCAGTGGCATGATCTTGGCTCATTGCAACCTCTACCTCCTGGGTTCAAGTGATTCTACTGCTTCAGCCTCCCGAGTAGCTGATATTACAGGATCGCACCACCACACCTGGCTAATTTTTTTATATTTTTGGTAGAGATGGGGTTTCACCATGTTGGCCAGGCTGGTCTCCAATTCCTGACCTCAAGTGATCTGCCCGCCTCAGACTCCCAAAGAGCTGGGATTACAGGCGTGAGCCACCACACCCGGCTGCATTGTAATCTTAATTAAAAACAAGTAACTAGGTTGGGGAAGCCACTGGTGCAGAGATCTGTGATCATTACTCTCACCTTCTGCTCCTGAGGCTGGTAACAGATGCTGCTTACTGTAAATGAGTGCCTGGCACCAGCAGGATCCTGCCCTCGGGATCTCTGGAAGAAGTGCCAGCATTATTTACACCATTATGCCTAGTGTTCCATTATTGGAACGCTAAGCATGTGGAAGTTATTTATATCCCACTGCTCAAGGTCATTGCCAAGGTCTGATCGCAAAAATTCAAAAAATTGCAACCTCAGGCATAAATGGGTTAAGGACTGGAGCAAGGACTTGGAGCAGAAGTCACATGCACAGGCAGAGTGTTGGAGTGGAGGAAACCCTGAGTTATTCGGCCCTATTGCTATGTGGTGATTGTTTGAGATTTCACCTTACCAGCATGTAGAGACATCTAATGAGATCTTTTGAGAAAACACCAAAGACACAGAAAAGCACCTATAGGTTTCCATTTAGACTCACAGCAAATGAAGGCCAGCACACACAACTGTGTTGTGTCTTCGAGGCACACCCTACTGACTAGAGGAGGCTAGCTGTCAAGTTTTGACTAGAAAAGCAAAAATACATTTGGGGAGATGTCAGCCTCATCATCATGAAAAAGAATGGGTTAACAGATTTCTCTATCAACAGCTTTCCTTTAAAATAACAAAAATATGATTATCAGGCAAATAAGAACATATTCTCATTAACCGAATTGATTGATTTCAATTAATTACCTGAATTGCTTAAATTCAACTAGTATCCCTCTGAGTCAGCAGTTCTTATCTTTTGAAAGGGGGTTTAGAGATTCATTGAAAAATATTTTTAAAATGTGAAAATGTCTGTATGCTTCTTCCAGAAAAATGTATACACATTTTTTTCTATCATTTAATAATGTCTGTGAAACCCCATCACCACTGCCAAAGTGATCTTAACGGCACTTAATTAAAAATGCCTCTTGTAGCTAGCTTTCTTTGCAAGCCTGGGTTCAAGTTTTGGGCATCCTGGTTAATTTGGGGAGAAAGGAGGGGCCACAGGAATATTTGCAATAAGCAGATCCCTGGGTTGGGCACCTACAAGAAATGGCCAAGGATATTTCCACTTCTCTTCTGTTCCCTGGTCTCACACTGAAACTAGATTTAAATGTTCATCGTTTGAAAATCCTGGACCTTCAGAGACACACATCTGAAAAGCTCAGATAACACCTTGCTTCAGCCCACGCTCCAGGAAAACAAAGCTGAATCAGGGTTCTGCCACAGCACCTGTTTGGACACGTTCTCTGTCTTTACCCCTAGAGAGAAACCCTAATGAACGTGATTTGGGAACATAGCCTTCCTTGTGGCAGGAGCATCAGACACCACATTTTCTGACAGTATCATTAGTATTAATAGTCTTAACTCCTAATATTTACGGAGCACTAACATTGTGGTTAGAGTAGGTGGTCTAGGGTGGACAAGTCACTCTGTCGTGGAAAATCATCATTCAAAGCACTTTACAAACATTAACCCACTTAATCTCCCCAACAGTGGTGTAAGGTAGGTCCTCTTATTATCTGCATTTTATCAGTGAGGCAGTTGAGACACAATAAAACATGTTCTGCAACTTGCCCCAGGTACACAGCCATGAAGTGAGTGGGCGGAGCTTTACCTGGGCAATATGGCTTCAGAGTTTTTGCTGTTAACACTTCCCTACAGTGTCTCTCACTTACCTGAATCCTGGGAATGGTTCATGAAAATAGATTCCTGAAGATTTTGTGTAAGTGCAGAGACATGGCTGCTACAATTAAGTAGACACTGTGAGTAGAATGCACTGTGACTTTGCTCTGGGGGATCCTGAACCTAATTTTGAATGTATGTCCATCACATAGCTAAGAAATAAATGGTTTTACCTTCTTTTTGAGAATATGACACTTAGAATCTGCTAGGGTGAACTCTGAGACGTAGAAAGGCCCTGTGCTTTTTCTGGGATAGGGGGCAGCTGTCCCCCCTTTTTTTTTTTTTCTTGAGATGGATTTTTGCTCTTGTTGCCCAAGCTGGAGTGCAATGGTACACTCTCAGCTCACTGCAACCTCCGCCTTCCCGGTTCAAGTGATTCTCCTGTCTCAGCCTCCCGAGTAGCTGGGATTACAGGTGCGTGCCACCACGCCTGGCTAATTTTTTGTATTTTTAGTAGAAACGGGATTTCACCATGTTAGCCAGTCTGGTCTTGAAGTCCTGACCTCGGGTGATCCACCCGCCTTGGCCTCCCAAAGTGTTGGGATTACAGGCGCGAGCCACCCACACCCGGCCAGTTGTTGCTTTTTAACTGACCAGTGTCTACTCACTCTTCTTCCAACATAAGCGGCCTGATTTTATTTCCTATCTCAATCTATGTAGTTTGGGAAGCTGGTCTATGAGTGACCATGTGACCTTGGCTGGGACAACAGCATATTCCAACTTCTTGACTCATGGAGGCCCATTCAGTCCCTCTTTGGGAATTGTATTAGAACCACTATTAAGAGAAACACTTTTTTTCCAGGGTTGTGAAGAGGATAGGATCCAGGACTAGAGCTGCAGGGAATGGGTGGGAGGACAACAAGGGCAGGGGTTGCATTTTGCTCCTACATGGAAAGAGCCTGCTTTAATAAAACCAACAGAAAAAGATCTAATGCAAAATTAAAATATGGAAACTCATGAAATTCTGATAACATCTTTGGAATCCCTGGATCCTTTTATTCTTTCACTCCCTTCAGATCTTTTAGTTAGATGAACCAATACATCTGGGAACAGAAGCAAACATCAGATGGTTGACTTTCTGAGAAGTGAAGAGCCAGAGACAACCAGGTTACTTCTTGACTATGATTTAATTCCAGCCTCTTCTTCCTCACTCTGAGGGAGGGCGTGTTCAGGTTTAGCCCCTTCTCCATTGCTTTCGCTGCAAACCCCTGATTCTCAACACTCCTCCCCAACTACCCCATCCTGTCTCATAAAAGATGTTGAGATTAGTTTTAATTACAAATGCATAATTAACTGGTATATTCATGGCTATTATCAGGATCTCAAATTAAAGACTGTGTCTTGCACAGAGTGCGGATCATTTAAGCCATCAGACTACCTCCAAGTTCCTCTCACGTTCTAAGAAAACGAATGAACCCTTTCCTAGCCCCCTCCCACGCCCATCCCACAGAGGCTGATTTAATGGCTCTTCTCAGTTAGTTGCCTGCACGTGGTCTTCATTTGAGTACTTATTTTGTGAGGTGTTTACTTTTCTGTATTTTGAACTAGACTGAAAGATCCTTAAGGGCAGAGACTTTTGTCTTTATTTTGTATTTACTTCTTTTTACTCAAAAACTAAATCAAGATACCTCTGCTTACCTAGTGGCAACTTTTCTTAATTATGAGCCAAATGCTCTAGTGCGTTCCCCAGAGAAACAGCATCAACAGTGCCTGGGAACTTGTTAGATATGCAGATTCTCCACATTCCCTCCTTCCGTCCCACTACTGAGTAAGAAATTCTCATGGGGAGATGGGACCCACCAGCTCAGGTTTTAACAAGCCTTCCAGATGATTTTGATGCCCACTAACATTGGAGAATCACTACTCTAGCTTCTTGCCACTTGATGTGCAGTAGTGTGAGGACCAGCAATATCAGCATCACCTGGGAGCTTGTTAAACATGCAGACTTTCATGCTCTACCAGTGATCTATTGATGTGGACAAGAATCTGTTTTAACAAGCTGTCCAGGTGATATCTGTACTCTAAAGTTGTGCTAACTAAATTTTCAAGAGCATCAAATTACCTAGGGATTTTGTTAAACGCAAGCTCTGATGTCAAAAAATCTGAATTTTGAACAAGCTTTCATCTAAAACTAATGCTACTGGTCCACGGACCACAATTTGAGTAGTAAGTGCTTCAGGTCTGCAGGGAAATTGGGGGATGGGGAGTATCTTTAGACCCATTACCCAGCCTTCCCAAATCAGACAGAGCAGTTCTGTTTTTATCTGACTTATATTTTATGCTTCAAGGAAAATTTTTATTTGAAATAAGAATTCTCCTGCACAACAAATCTTTGAAGCAACAGCCTTTGAGAAAATAGTCAACCTTTGAAGTGATAGACTTGCAAACCCAATTATAAAGTAAATGTCATAGGGTGAATTAGCGTATGTGTAAGAGGAAACTGATGGCGATTACAGTTTTTAATTTTTTAAAAACTTTTCAAGTTTCCATATTGAATGAAGTTTGGAATATGAGATTGAAATGAAGGTTGCATGTGACTCAACACCTGACTAGAAGATCGAAAACTAATCCTGAATTTCAACTGACACCTCAGCGTGACAATTCTGCATTCCCTATTTCCTATCTGAAACCACATGGCTCCTCATTTTTCCATTCTGCTTCCCTTCTGGATTCCGTAGGTCTATCAGTCAATTTTCAGCATTATTATACTTTCTCAGGCAGGGATGAAACAAAAATGATTGAAGACAAGTTCTCATGATCTTATAATACTTGCATCCTTCTGAATAACCTCTCTGATTTCTGTCACTTTGTGGGGAAAGAATGGAAATTTCTGTGGCCACCAACTCAACGTAGTTGTTATTCAATTCATGTGTGTATGAAACCACCTTTACAAAAATCATAATAGTGAGAAAATTATGACAGTGAAAGGGATCTCATCTAGCCAACTCCATCTTGCCTTTAACTTCCAAAATGTCCTTGGTCATTCCTGGGCATAGGTCAAGCTAACTTTGGGAAAAATTTAGTTTATAGCTTAAATGATAATAGCCCTTCCCCAAACTAAACCACCTTTGTAAAACTAATGGGCGGCCACCATATTAGGAGGATGAGGGGCTTGATTTATGCTAAGACCAGTCTTTATTTTGAAGGTTGTATGGTTTTCAACTTCCCCAATTACTTCTGTAAATATCATCTCTATTGTAAAACTTAAGATTGGCCCTTTGAGATGTCTTTTCCAGCTTTTGCATTTCTGATGATGCCTCACCTAGACTAGTGACTCTTCTGTGGCCCCCACCCAGAAGCAGACTCCGCACAATGAGGGCCATTTTCCATACCCCTTTGATTGCATGCCCAACCAAAGAGCATTTCCCCTGTCCTAGCCTCCTCCCAAACTATCCTTGAAAAACTCTAGCCTCCAAATTTTCAGGGAGGCTGATTTGAGTAATAATAAAACTCCCATTTCCCGTTTAGCCAGCTCTATGTATATTAAGCTCTTGCTCTATTGCAATTTCCCTGTCTTGGTAAATGAGCTCTATCTAGGCAGGGGGCAAAATGAACCCACTGGGTGGTTACATGCCCAGTATAATATTTAATATTTTCTGAACTGTTTTTCCTGACATCTTCCCTCTAATTATTTCACCTTAGATCATCCTTCCAGAGTAATCTTTACTTTTTACTCCCTCTACTTCTTTACTCCTTTACTACCTCTGCTAGTACTCCCCACAGCCTATAGGGAGAACATTTAGACACTGGTCTGGCATTCAGGCTCTTCAACCACCTGATCCTAACCTGACTTTACACTTCACCTTCTCAAGATCCTCTATCTAGTCAACTGGGTTTTTGTGGGTTCAAACTCATAGTGTGAAGACACGTTACTCTTTGCCTCCTTTGTGTCTCTGTGGTTGCTTTTGCACCATCTATGTAAATAAAAAGGACACTGTTCATCTTTTATTGGAAGCATCATTTTGGAGCTGACTTTCAAAAATGTTTTTCTTTTTTTAAAATCCTCAGCAAAAACATAATAAGAGCTCTGTAGGAAAGGAACATGTTGGCAGGATAAGAGTTAATACACTCACCATTAAAGTTCTTTGGAGCTTTATTTTTTAATTATTTTAAATGAATAAATCCTGAGACAGAAATAAAAGTCTTTTTTCAGAGTAGCTGAGAAAAGACTATGCAGTCTTGATTACAGTAAAGTGGAAAACTATAATAAGTGTCTATTATTTTCCTATAAAGTCTTATTGTAACACCAAATACTTTAAAATTTACAAGTCCATAAAGACTAATTTTTTTTTTACTGTGCCTTCAATAAGAGGTTCAACTAAAAATGCATGTTATCCTGAAATAAAAGTCTTATCTAGAATAAGAGTCTTCATGTTCTAGAATTAGAAAATATTCAAAATAAAAATATTTCTGTTCATACAGCATTTGTAATCTCCAGGCATATTCTGAATATTGAGTAATAGTAATACTTGTATTAAAGGTTATTTTAGGAAATTAAAAACTTATGATGTTTTGGTAATAATTCCAAACCACTGACAATTACATTGGGTTCCCTACAGGCAGGTCCAGATGTGAGGAGTCATGCATAAGTGATTTATTAAGGAAGTACTCCCAAGAGAAACTAGTAAGGGAGTGAGGAAGCAAGACAAAGAAAGGGAGGAAGCCAAGCAAGGGTGCAACCTCAAGGCACGTTCTTTGGAGGGTAACTTTAACCTTATCCCACAGTATCTCTGGAACAAGTTACACTTCCCACTGCAGGAGAACTGGGCTTTCATACCCCTGGACTCATCTGTTACCCTCCAGGCAGAAGCTGGGGGTTTCTGGTGGTAGATGTAGTCAATCAAGTTTAGCCTAAAGCTGCCTTCTTACATATTTTAAGTTTGTCCTAAAGGTTTCTCTGTACATAGTGAACTATGACATAGTGTACACCTTCATAGTGGCCAACATGGCGAAACCCCATCTCTACTAAAAATCCAAAAATTAGCTGGGTGTGGTGGCTTACACCTGTAGTCCCAGCTACTCAGAAGGCTGAGGCAGGAGAATGGCGTGAACTCAGGAGGCGGAGGTTGCAGTGAGCCGAGATTGTGCCACTGCACTCCATCCTGGGTGACAGAGCAAGACTCTGTCTCAGGAAAAAACAAACAGAAAAACCACCAGAGTTCCATCCATAAGTTACCCAAACAAATCACCTTTTACCAACAAACTGGATTTGTCTGCCTTGTTCTTTGTATCTCTGCTCCGTCTGTGTTTGGGGGTCACTTTGAATATACAGTCGCCTTCATGGAACAGCTGTTTGTTTTTCATTAAAACACGAATGAAATTAAAGAAGGGCCACACATGGACTAATGATGACAGTATGTTGCAATCCAAGGATTGTGACAAAACCAATTTTGTGCACCTGCAGTCCATTTTTTTTTTTTTTTTAAGGGAAAAGGAGAGACAGACTAGTGGCAATATGGATTCTATTTTGGAATGGGAAGAGAATAATGGCATGGCCAAGCGTGGTGGCTCATGCCTGTAATCCCAGCACTTTGGGAGGCGGAGGTAGGAGGAACACTTGAGGTCAGGAGTTCGAGACCAGCCTGGCCAACATGGTGGAACCCCGTCTCTACTAAAAATACAAAAATTAGCCAGGTTTGGTGACACGCGCCTGTAGTCCCAGTTACTCGGGAGGCTGAAGCAGGAGAATCCCTCAAGCTCAGGAAATGGAGGTTGCAGTGAGCCAAGATCGCGCCACTGCACTCCAGCCTGGGCAACAGAGTGAGACCCCATGTCACAGAAAAAAAAAAAAAAAAAAAAGAATAATGGCGTGAAGAACCAGGAAAGAAAGGCATTCCAATAATCAGTGAAAATGATAGACCAGTAGACCAGGGTAATAAAAGTAAAGATGGAGAGTGAACAGATTTGTATGACAAATGAGAGGGGACATGGGCAGGACTTTGTGATGAAATGAATGTAGGGAAGAAGGCAGATGGTGGAGACGGCTGGTATTTCTAGTTTGTGAGAATGATGTCTCATTCATCAATCTAGGGAATGCCTGGGCAGAATTTTGAGGGGGCTAAACAGCCCAGGGGGACAATTCAAAATTCAAGTATGGAGCTCAAGAAATGGAGAGATAGGCCAGGCGCGGTGGCTCACACCTGTAATTGCAGCACTTTGGGAGGCCGAGGCAGGCAGATCACAAGGTCAGGAGATCGAGACCATCCTAGCTAACACAGTGAAACCCTGTCTCTGCTAAAAATACAAAAAAAATTAGCTGGGCGTAGTGGCGGGTGCCTGTAGTCCCAGCTACTCGGGAGGCTGAGGCAGGAGAATGGTGTGAACCCGGGAGGTGGAGCTTGCAGTGAGCTGAGATGGTGCCACTGCACTCCAGCCTGGGTGACACAGGGAGACTCTGTCTCAAAATAATAATAATAATAATAATAATAATAATAAAAGAAATGGAGAGATAAAGACTGGAGAACAATTTGTATGTAATACTGATGCCCTCTCTGTCCCTGTACCAGACCCTGGACCAAGCATATCATTCCACTGAATTTTTACAACAATCCTATGATGCCATTATATATGTGACAGAGGAGGAGACTGACTGACTAAGGAAACACTGAACAGTATTTCTTAAGCTGAAGGGTCCAGGTGAGATCAGAAACTCTTAGGTTTGCAATGGTGCCAGTTGGCAAGGTTACCCAATTTTTCTCTGGCAGTTCTTGACAGCCAGTGCAAAGGAGTGAACAACAGCAACAACAACAAGAAACCCTAAAAACTAAAATCATCAGTCAAAAAACTCTCGGCCAGGCACGTTTAGGTGTTCACATAGTGAACCTAAATGGAGGTATGAACAGACTGTAACCTATTCTTGTGCCAATCAAAGAGTTTTGGCCAATCAAAGGGGGCCAACTGTTCAAACTGTGTTCAAATAAGGCAAATGCCATGCTGTAACCAATCTGACTGTTTCTTTACCTCACTTTGGGTTTTCTATATGTCACTTTCCTTTTTCTGTCTATAAATCTTCTTCCACTCTGTGACTGTGCCAGAGTCTCTTTGAGCCTGCTCTAGCTCAGGAGTCTGCCTGATTCGTGAATCATTCCTTGCTCACTTAAAATCTGTTGACTTTAATTTGACTAAGGGTTTTCTTTTAACAGGTGTCACTGTCATACACTTCCAACTCTCTGTAGCGGTAGGCAAAGTACATGCAGTAGCTCAAGGGTAGCCACTGGAAAAAGTCATGCAATTATGAGCCATTGGAGGTAAAAACATGTCAAAGATGGAGAGCGATTCAGGAGAAGTTACCTGAAGGAGTTTTGGCAAAGCACTGGCAGTATCCCTTAGAGAGCACTTCAGACATCCTAAAACTGGAAAATTCCTATTCCAATACAACTAATCAATCATTAAGAACAGTGTCGCTAGCCGGGTACAGTGGTTCATACTTGTAATCCCAGCACTTTGGGAGGCTGAGGTAGGAGGATTGCTTCAGGCCAGGAGTTCAAGACCAGCCTGGGCAACATAACTGTCTCTACAAAAAAAATAAAAAATTAGCCACGTGTGGTGGTGTGCACCTATAGTCACAGCTACTCAGGAGGCTGAGGATGGAGGATCACTTGAGCCCAAGAGTTTGAGGCTGCAATGGGCTATGGTTGTGCTACTGCACTCTGGCCTGGGGCAATAGAGTGAGAGCCTGTCTCTAAAAACAAACAAACAAACAAATAAACAGACGTGTGCCCATGGCTGGGCATATTTCTTAACCTGTCTGTCTCAGTTTCTTCATCAAATAAATAAAAATATCTAACTCAAGATTCTTATGAGTATTGTCAGAGGCATGTGAACCAGAGCAACTCCATCTTGAATAGGGTCTGAGTCAAATAAGGCTGAGACCTACTGGGCTGCATTCCCAGACCGTTAAGGCATTCTAAGTCACAGGATGAGATAGGAGGTTGGCACAAGATAAAGACCTTGCTGATAAAACAGGTTGCAGTAAAGAAGCCAGCCAAAATCCACCAAAACCAAGATGGCGATGAGAGTGACTGCTGGTCGTCCTCACTGCTATCCTCCCACCAGCACCACGACAGTTTACAAATGCCATAGCAACATCAGGAAGTTACCCTATATGGTCTAAAAAGGGGAGGCATGAATAATCTACCCCTTGTTTAGCATGTCATCAAGAAATAACCATAAAAATGGGCAACCAGCAGCCTTTGGGGCTGCTCTGTCTATGGAGCAGCCATTCTTTTGTTCCTTCACTTTCTTGATAAACTGGCTTTCACTTTACTCGGTGGACTTGCCCTTAATTCTTTCTTGCATGAGATCCAGGAACCCTCTCTTGGATTCTGGATTGGGACCCCTTTCTGGTAACATCTTCACACAAGATAATACACATAAAATATTTCAATTGCTGCACATCATAAAATAAATAATTATTAATTTTAGATTTTAAAAAAACTCTGTATTTAGTACTGCAATTTTATGTTCTTGAGCAGTGGGCTTCTCTTAGTGCCATAGTAAATTTATACCAGATTCAAATTATATACATAAGATATGAATAATACTGGGGTGATATAAAGAATATATTTTTAATAACATATCAGGAGACTGATAAACTGCATAAGGAAGAGAAATAGGAGCTTTGTCATACATAGTGAAAATAAAAATATAACTCACTTTGACAGTGCCGTAAAAAAAAAACCCTAGCGCTAGAAGCTAGAAGCTTGTATATCATCTGCATTTATTATTTTGCATCATTTTAAACTCTAAATTCACCTGTAAGTCAAGAAGATCTAGATCCTTTGTAGGAATAGTTATGGAAAAAGCACTGATAGAGTTTGGTGGAAAGACAGAAATAGTAACGGAAAAGGCAGAATAGTCAAACTTCCTAAAAATAAAAGAGGAGGCATTATAAAAGTACTTTGATTAGTACTGAGATAAACTTAAATTGAACCATGTAAAAATCACCAATAGTTGAACTTTGTTGACCCACAAAAGCAGCAATTTCATAGAATTCAACCTGACACATAAAACTTACTGGGAGACAGTCCTTTAGAGCCTCTTTTTCTCCTGCACATCTTCCTGGCTGGGCCAAGGATGCAAGGCCCTGACCACTTTTACCTGGGCCATTTCTCAGTTTTATTTGCAGTAAGCAAGCAACCTTGAGTGATGGGGACATGTATTCTTCTGGGATAAGATCGGGCTTCTTACTGCTTGCTGTAAAAGCAGTGAATTCCAAAGGTTAGTGTTTCTCTCGGTTGCACAACTCGCTGCATGTGCACGTGGCATCTGGGCTCTTTGCATCATCCTCTTGGAGCTTGGGAGAAGGAGGAATCCCTGTAAATATGCTGATGCTCATGCTGCTTCATGTGCTTTGGGAAATAGTGTCCTTTGACTCTGACTGGGAGTTTCAAGCCTTCTACTAACATACATGAAGTATTAACAAGCTAACTTCTTAGCTTTAAAGTATGATAAAATCAAATCCCAGACCCAACCAAACTACAAACAGGATACTCTCAAGATTGCATTAGTAGCATCAGCTGTGAAGTTTTCCCAAACAAATATCACTTTCCACCACGAAGTTGAAAACATTCTTAGAAAGATCAGTGTGGTCATTCACCATCTTTCTATCCCTGTTCTTAGGATCCTTTCACAGGAAATAAAAAACTTCCAGAAGCAGTAAAAACTCTGTCATGTTTCCCAGTACCTTATTCCCCCAGACACAGGTGAAGTCCCCTCAAGGAAACTATGATCGCATCCTGGAATCTGGAAAAATCCATGTGGGAGATTTCAGGCAAGCTGATGGATTAACTGAGTTTCTCTCTATTCTCTTTAGACTTTATTTGCCCATGAGCTCCATCTCTAGACATGAATTAAACTTTGTAGATCAGAGCTCCCATAGTACTCAGAGGTTCGAGTTATTTTTAAAATAGCCTTGGAGACTAAAACCCAGGCTAGATGAACACTGATAACCAGTGTCTGTAAGCACAGATCCCCTGCTTTCTTCTTGAATATAGCATTGGGTGGTCACACTAGTTTTCTTCCTTTCTAGGCTGACCATTGATGAAACCAAACCATTTCCTCCTGACAATGCCACAATTGTGGAGTTGGCATTTTTATGTAAATAGCTCTTCTCTGATTCATTAAACCCTATTGCCTCTGACATTTTCCTTTCTGACCCTTATCAGCCACACACTAGCAAAACATGAAGAAATAAAGACTACAAAGAAAGGCAATAAAAGGGTTACAACCAACAAGTGTATTGTGACTGTGACCAACAAGGATATTTGGCAATGGGTGACTGAACACCCAAGGATGCCCTGTCAGCTGGTCACAACTACATTTATTCGAAGCCTGACAACTGCTTAGCACCATTTCAAGGTGTCACATAGAGATACATAGGAAATGACAGTCATGGCTGCTACTTTAACAGCACTTAAAATTTAATAGATGAGATAGCACAATTAAATGCCCAGATATCCGTACACATACAATATGGGCCTTCCTCTCCTCTCTATTGACTTTTCATTTCTTTCATAGTATGTGTCACAAACTGCAATATTTAATTTATTTATTTGTGTTCTTGCTTATTGTATTCCCCTAGAGCTGGGATTCACCTGGTATGAAATAGCATGTCCATTCCAATTATTTATGGCTGCTACTCCTGATCTCACTCATTGGAATATAAATTTCAAATAGACAGGGACCACATCTATCTTATTCACCATTGTAATCCCAGAACCTATCAAAATGCACCTAGTAGATCCTTAAATTTTTTAAATGAATATATAAGTAAATAAAACCAACAACAGTCATCAAGAGAGATTGTATAACTTATCCTCTGAATGCTGCTACTAACTCATTAACACAAAATTAAGAAAGCAAGAACCTGGTTCAAAAGCATAAGCAAAATTTTTGAAGAATACAGATGAGAAAAATTTCCCAGACACCAGGGTAGAAGACCTATTCCTACTTCATTTTCCTTAGTGAATGTTAAGATCATAAATCACAAAAATTAGTAGAACACAAAAGACCCTATCAGAATCTCATCATGTGACTTTTAATTAGATTTCAAGAGCAGTGGGGTTCCACTGGAACTCACAGGTTTCTCTGCATTTAAAGCTGAATAGGATAATAGCCATCTAGTTGAGCTGCCTCGAATTGTAGCTGAGCTACCGACTATGAAGCTAAGCCAGTGAAGGTCAAGGGTGTGATATAAACACCAGACAGAGTCATTTCACTGATGGCCCCAATTCTTCACTCACCACCTTCTGCTCTGTTCCACCCCTTGATGCAGAGCTCAGCCATGTGACTTCCTCTGGCAAATGGGATGTTAGCAAATAGGATGCAAGCAGAGGTTTGAAAAGTGCCTGCACATTGAGACTTGCTCTCCTGCTGCTTTTGCTCCTTCACCATGGCCATGAGTGCATGGTACTAATGTGCTGGAGGAGAAAATACAGGGAGCAGAGCCCCCGTTCCTCATTGCAGCTGAGGCTATCCTATACTAGCCTACAGTAGCCAACCCCCAGAGTGAGTTCATCCGAGATCTACCAGCTGCCCTGAAACTGACCACGGATGCCTAAGCGAGCACAACCAAGATCACTGCATCATGACCTGTAGATTTGCACCACTTGGTTTTAGAGAGGTTTGGTTTGTAGCATTATTGTACTAATACCTAACTAATTCCTAACTAATACCTAACTAATTCCTCGTATAAAGGAATAAAGCTCAGCTCACAGAAAAACAAATATTAAAACGCAGACATGATTTTTCCTTATTGAAATAGGAAGTATTTTTAGTTAAATGATTTGGTTTCTCTACAACCATAGCACACTGTTCCTCCAGCCATACCCAAGCCACTGGGGTTGAGCAGGCCTGAGTGGGATGCACTTAGAGAAGAGACATGCAGGACACCAGCAGGCCCAGCAGCACAGTGGCAGATGTCACCCTTCCAGCACTGTCCAAGTCCCAATGTTTCGCATACACATCATCCAGGACGGACAGCACAGCCTCCATGGTCTCCTCACAAGTGGGCTGGATCTGAGCTTCTGGCAGAACAAACCCGTATGTTCCACTGTCCCTCAGCTCAAACGTATATGAGAAGGGAATCCCAATGTCTCGGGCCCAGTCTTTTGAAGACCCTGATGAGGCATCTACAGGTGAAAACATGAAGGCAGAGGTAGAAGTCGTACTTTGAAAGAACAGATTTCTATAGCCATTTCAGGAACTAAAGGTTCACTTAGTAAAATAAAGAAGCTGTTTTAGATCAGGGTCTCAGGAATAGCTGTCTTCTCTTTCTCCTTGGTTGTAAGCCTCTGCAGGGCGGGAACCACATCTTATTTAGTGTCTCTGTCCCCCATCATACCTGACACTGTGTCTGGCACATGGGGAGGTTTGGCTAAAGTTTCTCAGCTGAGTCACTGACTTGGCAACCTAATATTGCCTGGCAAGAGTGAACTGAGTCATATAAAGAAAGGAACAGAAACAAAATGACCCACAAGAAAAATATTATACAAGTATTTAGAGGGGGGCTCATGGAGGGTGGAGAAGGTGGAGGTTGGGGTTGGGAGAAACAGCGCGCTCTCCTTTCAACTAAATTATTGTCTTTAGATATTTTTCTCCAGGGCTTTCTTAGCCTGATGGGTCCTCTGGGAACTGAATTGACTGACCAAAGGTCAGTGGACAATGTCCTTCCCGTTAACTCCTGTGCCTTCTAGCTTGCCAGCTCTTTTTAACTGAAGCCAGGGGAAGTTCTGGTCTGAGCCAGCGCATTAATTCGTTTTCTTTTAGTTCATACCTTATCCCTAGAGAGTATAATTCTGGATTTGTACAGACTCCCTTTTATCCTTGGTCATTTTGATTTGTACAACTCCCTGTTGATCCCAGGAACTCTTCTGTTCCTCTCCCGCCTATCTCGCCACCCAAAGTCCACTGACTTCTTTTGTGCCTTAGATACTATTGAAGAGGCAAAAAAAGATACTTACATAAAATATCTGCACTTGATCCAACTCTATAATTGGTTCCATACTTTGCTTTCAATGCATTTGCTGCCTTCTGTCCAACTTGAATCTGTAGGTGGGAAATGCAGACACAGATATCTGGTGTTTAAAATAAATCCAACGATCCAAGCGTTTGGTGTTTTGTCCAGATTCATCTCCAGAGTTTTAGGCCACCTTTCCAACTTCCCATTGGACGTCTACATCTAGGTAGCCTGCTGGTACCTCAGATTCAACACGCTCAAATCCATTTTCACCATCTATCCCGCTAATAAGGCTGCTCTGACTTTCATATTTCTGGGCTTGCATGCTCTACCAAACACACATGTAGAATTCTGCAGGCATCTCTGATATTCCATCTCTAAAACAGTTGCCAAGTTGCATCTCCAGTGTCATCATTCTATGTCAGACTCTACCTCTGAAATGGTCTGTGGCATCTTTTTTTTTTTTTTTTGAGATGGAGTCTCATTCTGTCGCCCAGGCTGGAGTACAGTGGCACGATCTTGGCTCACCGCGACCTCTGCCACCCGGGTTCAAGCAATTCTCCTGCCTCAGCCTCCCAAGTATCCGGGATTACAAGTGCCTGCCACTGCACCCAGCTAATTTTTGTGGTTTTTTAGTAGAGACGGGGTTTCACTATCTTGTCCAGGCTAGTCTTGAACTCCTGACCTCATGATCCACCAGCCTCGGCCTCCCAAAGTGCTGGGATTACAGGCGTGAGCCACCGCGCCTGGCCGTCTGTGGCATCTTCTAATAGATTTCCATTCCTCTCACCAATCCTTCTTTCAAGTTCTCCCACCTGGCTTCCAGATGAAATTTTGTAGCATACAGCTATGATCATGATCCTGTGGAAAAGTCTTCAAGAGCTCCTGGTTGCTCACTGAATTAAGTACAAACTTCTCAGCCTAGTTTTTGAGATCCTCTCCAATATGACTCTACCCCACCTTCCCAACACCATATTTTGTCATCCCCCCAGATGATAGTCAAAAATTCGTTTTCCTACCATTCCTCAGCCTTGCCCCATATTCCTCAGCCTCTATCTTTCCTCAGGATGTTTCCTCCACATGGAATCCCTACCTCTTATCTCTGCTGTTGAAATTCTGCCCAGCCTCAAAGGACTTTTTCAAATGCCAACTTCTCCAAGAGGCCTTACCTGATCCCTACAACTGGATTCTATCTCTTCCCACTTTGAATCCCCATAGCCCTTTCTTCATATCTCTCTCTGACTCCCCTCTTTGTTTTCCTTATAGTGTTTATCTCTCATAGCATTTCAGAGCTGGAAGTCATACCCGTCCCCACACCTACCACCACTTCACCTCTGCAGCCCCTTTCCTGAGATCAGAGTCACGTTAGTGAGGCCCAAGTCTACTGGCTGGGCTTATTGACCTTCTGATGCATCTCGTCTAGGTTTGCCGACAGACCCTCTAGGTATTCCCCACCCTAGACATGTGTGTTCTACCCGTCAGATGGAATATCCCACTGCTTCCCATGACAGTCTCCCTCCCTGCCTGTACTGTGATCCACCATAGCTTTACCCCTCAGGGCTGCCTGACTGCACTCCAAGTGCACCAGCTCCCTGAATACCTGACTAGGGACAGGTCTCATTTTAGATTCTCTTTCTCCCAGCTCTGTATTGTCCAGCTGAATCCTGAGATGTTGCAGAGTAGTGCTTGTCTAGAGAGGAAACTGGCCCAGTGAAATTCAAAAGGAACAATATTTCTGCTGGCAATAAGGCAATAAGGATGTTGGGGGATCATACTGGAACATTGTGGGCAGTGTTCTTAAGGTACTTGGGGCTTTCTGTGTATGACTAACATCAGAGAAAAAACACTCTGTCAAACATACTTGCAAGTCACTTGCTCTCTCTCCACTCACTAAGAATGCCATTTTGGCCATTCACCTTCTCCCTCACTTCCTAAAAAGGGATTCTGAGTCTGCCTCAGTTCCTGGGTTTGTGTTATCCAGAATTGAGATAATGGGTAGGAGAGGCTAAAAAAGCTGGTTTAATCATTTACACTGGGAGGAGGTCCAAGAACGGTCTGCTGGAGAGAGAAATTCTGGTAAGGAAATGAGACTGAGGGGTGGGCAGGATTCAGGGTAGCTGCTGTATGTAATGAAGTTGAGAGAAGGGGCCTGGGAAAAGCATTGTGATTTACCAACCACATTCCCTTCTGAAGTTCTTTAAGAGTCTCTAGCAGAGATACGAATTGCTTTTAATTATTTTTAATTCCCATGTGTTGTGTGTGTGTGTGTATGTTTTAATGGAACACCATGCTAACTGGTCCATGTGAGGCCTTACCTTTCATTTGAGATATATGCATCAGACCCAGACTATACTTGCCAACCAAATGGTTCCTTGCTTTTTTTTTCTCTTTCCTGCAGCTCACCCTCGACAAGAAATTTTTTTTTCTCATTGCCAGCCATCATTTATTTTATCCGATATCATTCCCTTTCCTCAAATCCTGGCTGTGGGGTAGGAAATAGTCTTTCCAGTTTACCCTTCTTTGTTGATAAAAGAACTTTTGAGTTCTATTTTAATAATTCCATGAGGAATTACTATGGAGAAGCAGAGAGGAGTAAGAGATAGATATGAGAGGCATTCAGTTGTGATCCTCAGCTTAGCTATTTGGGCCTTTCTGAGAAGATAAAATGAAAATCCCCTAGACTTCTGAATTCAACTTCCATCTCTGGAGGTGAAACTCCTGATTGTACTTCTTTCCTTCTGACACTACATTGCAAGGCTATGATAGAGCCAATTTCTTTGCTGCCCTTTTTTTCTCAGCTTACAGGTACTTCCTAATAAAAATAATAAAAACTCATTTGCCAATAGTACATAATATACATTTCTAAAAACCTCTGGCCTGCTTAACAACTCCTTCTCTGGGCCCAGAGAATTTCCTGTAAGCATATATTCAGAGGCAGGCCCACGGAATGGTTGAATAAAGCCCTGGCCTGGTGGGGGTGGTGGCAACAGAGCTTGGGATGGAGTACAGAGGCTGATACAAAGAGAATTCAAATGGAAAGAATGCAAGCATGTAAAACATTAGAATTCTTACAGCTATTCTAATTTCCAGAGCAGTTTAGAAAGAGTCTATATATAGTTATGTTTCTCCTACATAGTGATTGCCAAGCTGTCTATCACGTAGTATAATATTTACCATGATTTCTATAAACTTTTGGTTTTGTAAATAATAAAGATTAATTACTAGTCTCTGCTGCTTGTAAATAGTACTAGAAATGGAAATCTCCTTGGAGCAGTTGGCTCGATTCTGTGTCTTTGTGCACTCTATCAAAGCTTGCCCCCAAGAACCAAAAAACCCTGCTAAGTAGCTTCAATAAGGTAGACACGTGGTAGTAAAATATTCACAGTCTTTTTATTGAAAAGGCTTGGAGATGACTGTTTATGTGAACTCTTCAGCACCTGAGACTGTAAGAGACACAGAATTGAAGCCATCTTTCTCAATTTGATTTACTGTTTTCTGTATTTAGTGCTATGAAGTTGCTAGTTATTCCCTTCTCAGAGTTACTGTCCAGCAGTGGTGGTGCCATTGCCTCAGGTCTCTCCTGCTGTCTTGCTCCTTCTAGCCTCTGGCCACAGCACAGGGCTCTAACCAGACAGTCAGTCAGCAGTACAAGACCCTCCAACCTTTGAATACAAACTTGGCAAAATGGTCACATAGTGTCTGTTTTCCTGAACCAATTAGAGAATGAAGTACCCAGGAAAAATACTAGAATATACTAGCCTCCTTTTTCTGTTGGTGGAAGACCACTTTCCATCAAAGATCTCTAATTACCTGTCTTTGGAGATTCATTTGTGTTTGTCACAGATCCCTTTAAGCAGAAAGTAGGAATCTACAACAAATATCCCCAAAACTGGGAAAAAGGGAGCATTCTGGGCTTCTTGACTGAAATATCTGCTTCTGTATATTTCTTTATTGAAGAAATAGAACTTCCAGTTCTCACAAATGAGAAGGAAATAGCACATAGTTGACTGGGAATCTAGCTGATAGACTCCTAGAAGTTGCACACCCTTTCTGAGCAGAGAGAGGCAGTGTGAGGTAGTGCGATGATGAATGTGTCCTCTGGAGTCTAAAGATATGAGTTCCAGCCTGGGCCCCACCACTTTCTATTTATAGAGTTATGAAGATAAAATTAACTCAGAGTTTCAATTTCTATACTCCAAAGTGAATGTAATATATTATCATGAGGGTCAAAGGAGATAATAGCTATAAATCTCTTTGTAAATTGTAAAGATCTAGGCAGATGTTAGTTATTTCCACGTGTTACCAAATGATCATGCGGTACAAGTGTTCCTGGACCAAGAAAAGGAAGAATAATTGCAAGAAAGGTACTTGAGTATTGTTGGATGTTTTTGACTGTTGGGAGAAGGGCTCCCTCCAACATAGGTCTGTAGTAGTTTTTCTTTTAGTGTTCAGGCCTTGTGTCTTCTGGGTTGTGCTCCAGAGGGAGATGTGCAAGAGGTGTAACCTAACCAAGAGGTCATCAGGCCTCTGTGATATTAAGAACAGAGCAAGCTTAGCCCCACTCCTTCTCAGCATTTGCATACAAAGAGGAGCATGGTTTTTTAAAAAATAAAAAGATAAACAGAAAATAACAAGTGTTGGCAAGAATGTGGAGAAACCCTTATGTACTGTTGGTGGGAATATCAAATGGAGCAGCCTCTATAAAAAACAGTATGGTGGTTCCCCCCAAAATTAAAAATAGCGTTGCCATGTGATCCAGCAATTACATTTTGGATATGAATCCACAAAAATTGAAAGCAGAGTCTTAAGAGAGATTCACACATGCATATTCATAGCAGCATTGTTCACAATAGCCAAAAGGTGGAAGCAACCCAAGTGTGTCCATTGGCAGATAAGTGGATGGGATGAACAAAATGTAGTGTATACACACAGTGGAATGTTATTTGGCTTTACAAAGGAAGAAAATTACGATACACCCTACAACATGGGGAAACTTGGGATAATATGCTTAGTGAAAGCCAGTCATAAAAAGACAGATACTGCATGATTCTATTATATGAGGTATCTAGAGTAGTCAGATTCATAGAAACAGACAGTAGAGTGATGGTTGCCAGGGACTCCTATAGGAAGAAATGGAAAGTTGTTTAATGGGCATAGTTTCAATGGTGATTGGCTGCATAACAATGTGAATATACTTAACACTACTGAACTGTATAAAAAAAACTGTATATCTTTAAAAAAAGATAGTAAATTTTATGTTTATTTTATTACAATTAAAAATGAAAAAAAACAAAAAATAAAAGGAAAACACTTATTGCAATTTGCAATTCTAAATTTACCCTCTCTTTGAGTTGTGTCTGTTGTCCTCTGGTTCACAAAAGGGCAAATTGCCCAGTCCTTCTCCGTAATTCTGCCCAACAGTGCTTGGGTAAACACAGCTTCAGAGAAGGACCCGGATAAGACAAAAACAGTTTCCCTGCTCCAGCTTGCATTTTGCTGGCACTTCCCCTTACAAATAGTCCTAAGCAAATACTGAAAGAAGGGTTTAGAAGAAAATAGAGCATTGTGTTTAGCAGAGAAGAGAGCAGATATTATTTAGCCATGTTATTTTAGATATGCCATATTCCACTAACAGCTGGCAAGTTCTTGAAAGCATGGTTCAAAAGCTGTAATTGCTGAACGGAGCTTCAAGAGAATTTACAGAAATGAAAGTGTATTCCTGCAGATTATTAATATAATCATCTCATTTATATTATAGATGAATACCTAAGATGTCTCCCAACTTGACACTTTATGAAACAGGTAGTTAATTAATGTAGGTAAAGCAGCATTTAACCCAAAGCTTTCCCAGCAGGCGTCTGGCAAGGTGCAAAAGCAGGAAAAAGAATATAGGGATAAGCAGAGAGAACAAAAGGGCAACTGGAGCCAAAATCTTGGAAATGGAAATCAGAAAAAGGAAGGCAGAGGTCTTGCTGAGGTTTTTCTGGAGGCCTTAGTGCTGTGGACTCACCATTTCTGGGTGGTTACTTGATTTATTTTTGGTGTAGCCATAAGGTGTGAGAATTAACTGCCCATAAGAGTGCATGGTCAGGAAGCACAAAATATCGTCCTTCTTGCTCTCTACAAAGCTGGCAATGGCTTTAGTCTCTGGTTCAGACACTGGCCCTGTCCCACAGAATGTTTGATCTTGGCAGTTTCTAGATGCGCCAATACCTAGAATATGGAAGAAATCACAAAGAAGGCTGCATGATCTCAGTTTGGAAATAACCAATGGCAAGGAGTCATCCATACTCAGGGCATCTGTGAGTAGAATCAGCGCCTGCCCTTGGTTGAGTTAGTCCTGGCTAGATTAGTCAACTTGTATAGTCACTGAAGGATAACCATTCTAGAAGGAACTCAGAATGGCAGAAAGGGATAATGTTAGGATTTAGAAACAAACTCCATGCTTCCATGGCCCGGGAAAGGGGCTACAAAATGAAATGGCATTTTAGTATACTTTTACTTAAACCTGTGGTGGGCCCTGAAACAAATGCCTGGAAAGCAGTTCTTGGGTTCCTGGGTAAGGTTCTGACGTCGTCTTTTTGATTTAAGGTTCTCCTTCACGTCTTACTAGCTTGAGTCTCATTAGAGCTATTTAGCAAGGACATAAGTGGTCTGTAATCCTCATTAATAATAATAAGAATGATCAGTTGAGCACCTCTTATCTGCCGGGTACTGTACCCAACACTTCCTAAGTAGCATTCCATTTAATCCCCACAACAAATTACTGATAAGGTAGGGTTACTGTGACCTACATTTTACATTAAAGAAAACTAAACCACAGAGATGAAGCAATTTTTTCAAGACCACACAGCTGCCAAGTCTCAATTTTAACCCTTCCCATCTGGTTAATGGCAACGTTCTCAGCCATTCCTCCTTCTTTATTTGCTTCCAATTCACTGGGCATATTGAGATTTGGAAACATGAAAATGCCATAAGGAGAGAAAAATGTTTGGTTTGTTTACTGCCCACCCCCTGCTGTGAAATAATCTGCAAGGATAAGTCTCTGATTTTTCTTTTCTTTATGATAATTCATACATTTAAAAACAAAGGGATGGATGTGAAATATATCCACACTGGTCTAGGTCTACTTTGTTCTTGTTTAGGCAGCCTCACTTGAAGACAGTCCTGTACTGGAATGCTGATAGCTCTTACTATCTAGATAATATTATCCTGTTAGAGGGAATAAAACTCATTAGGAAGCCCAGAAAGCTGTACCATATTAGATGTTTATTTTCAAAAATTATACATTTAGTAATTCATCTCTTTTCTTACTTCTCAGCTTTATATTTGTTCATAATTCATCTACTAAGCAGGTACTTACTGCACCAAGATGCATTGAAATTTCGATTGAGATCCGTCCCAAAACATGTGCCATTATTATGGGGTGAACGGGATTTCCTCCAAAGACGATCCTGTAGCAGAGGAACATAGGGATGTTGCTGTTCTAAGGTTTCATAAATCACAGTGTTGGTGATGATAGGTGGTCCTTGAACATAAAAAATGTTTCCTAGGATTATCTGGAAGAACTTCCCTTTAACATTAGGCAGCTTGTGTGTGTAATTTTTAGTCTTGCAGATGGGCTAGCAGCCCCCAATAATAGGAACATCTGTACAACCAAAAGTATATATACATGTAAACAATTAAATTGGAGGAAGTAGTTTGGCCTTTTCCTCATGAGCACATTAGCAGTGCCTGTGGACGTGATCTGCTTACTCAGGGAATGTTTGCTTTGGAGTCATTTTTTACGTCCAAGTGATACAGGATGAAAGGGAAATAGCTTGACAGATGGAAAAAGGCCGTTCCAGGCGTGTCAGAGATGGTCTCTGCACATTTCTGGAAGCTGAAGACTGATGAATGGAGATGGGAATAAAGACAAGTGTCATCAGACAAGCTCAGAGGGAGGACTCGATTCACACACCAGGCCAGAAAGGCTGTTCCAGAGAAAGGGGCCCCTGAAGTCCTTAGGGGAGCAATGGAAAAGAGGAGGCAATGAATACTCTCTAGAAATAGGGGCTCTTATTTGAGGAGTGATAGACTTCAGGAACATTTTAAAGAGACAGTTGTCTGCTGCATAAAAATACTTTATGTGATGTTTGCCCCCTGTGTGAATGATTGCATTGAAAAATGTAGGCTGGTTTTGTGTTTATACATTATTCATTCCCTTTATGCTTCTAGAACTGATTTGACATGGATGCAAGTTGGTACATGAATTTTTATCAATATAATCCTAATTGGGTGGCAGGCGATCCACAAACATTAAGAAGATAGAAGAGGGGAGGAAGAAACAAAGAAAAAACCTGTAATGGACTTCAACTCTAAAAAGGCCTTAGGCTTCCTCAGGCCTAAACTTAATGTAGATGGTTTGATTAAAGATGTTAAGCTGATTTTTATCCCAAATGGGGTTCCTTTCTTTACATAGGTATAAAATATTTTTAGAGCTGGAATGGCTAACATTGAAAAATTAACCTGAATTGAGCTTTAGTTCATGAATGCATCCCAAGACCAAACATGGTGTACTCACAGTTGTCCAAGTGTAGATATAACCATCTATGTTAAGAACTGGAAGGACATAGAAGTCCAGGTTCCTAAGGAGCTTGCGTATCCTTGAGTTGTCTTTATAGTTTTGTAGAATCTGGAAATTTAAGAAAGAAATGTTCAGAATTATTTTGAGAAGAGATCTTTTCTCTCTTAATTTCCTACCAATTTCAACTTAATTATAAGAGGTGACTGCACATCAAACCTCCACCCTCCAGCCCCCAAGCCCTCCTCCGTTGTCTTATTACGGTAGTTGTTCCCAAATTTTATCACACATCAGAATCACTGACGGACCTGTTAAGACACAGATTGCTGGCCTCTGCTCTCCCTTACCCCATTCACCTCCCACCATCCCTGTCTCCGCATGTTTCTAATTCACTAGGTTTGAAATGGAGCCCAAGACTTTGTATTTATATTAAGTTCACAGTTGGTATTGATACTGTTGATCTGGGGACAACACTCTGAGAACTACTCTTTACGGATTTCTCTGTGTTTGGGTTTCTGAAAAAACTGACCAAGAAAGTATTCTGTGTTACTTTTAAAGGTTTCTTATTCCCTCAAGGGAGGATTATAAGTAATATACAAAAATTCACTATGCTGGATATTTTCTGTATGCTACATATCTTAATCCACACTATAGACCCATGAAGTAGTTATTTCATACTCTTTTTCAGATCAAAAACTAGAAAATTGGCCGGGCATGGTGGCTCACACCTGTAATTCCAGCACTTTGGGAGGCCAGGGCGGGTGGATCACTTGAGATCAGGGGTTCCAGACCAGCCTGACCAACATGGAGAAACCCCATCTCTACTAAAAATACAAAATTAGCTGGGCATGGTGGTGCATGCCTGTAATACCAGCTACTCAAGAGGCTAAGGCAGGAGAATTGCTTGAACCCAGGAGGCAGAGGTTGCACTGAGCTGAGATAGCCCATTAAACTCCATCCTGGGCAACAAGAGCAAAACTCCGTCTCAAAAATACAAAACCAAAAACAAAAACAAAACCTAGAAAATTTGCCAAATACCATTAGAAAGAGGCACAGACAGGATTCAAACTCATCTCTGACTCCATAGACATTTGTTCTTCTACATTTAGATATGTTTACTCTCCAATAAAAAGTATTTTGGATGCACTGGAAAGAGATCAGAATATTTAGTTTTCAGTGAAGTTACTCATTAATTTTATTTCACTTGAGGTGAAGGATTAGCACAGTGAAGAGTTGCATCACTAACATGTGAAAGAAGCATGGTTTGTAAGTAGACAAGAAGTGACAGGTATTTTATGGGGGTGATTTACCAGTATGAGGAAGCTAAAGACACTTACTTCTTTGACAAACCATTGGCAAAAAGCAGGAGCAATCCATTCTCTGGCGTGAATTCCACAGTCCATCCAAATGATCTTTTTGGGATTACCAGATGGTTGGCTGATCTGGAGAAGACATCCATGCCCCATTACCAAACAATTGCTGATTGTTGTAAGGCACCGTGCAAAGTTATGAGATTTTTAATTCCCCTAGAGGTCCCTTTTTTTAATCCACTCTGTTGTTTCAAGAAGGAGGCAAGGATGCTAATGAGACACCCATCAATATGATTCTTTCCTCTGCCACTCTTGTTCTCCTGCCAGTTACCCTGATGGTTGTTCTCAGGACCATGCACTGACTCCCTGTGGTACCCACCCCAAAAATGATCTTGCCTATACCTTAAATTATTCCCTAACTATAGATAAAGGCATAACCCCTAATCCACAAGCTAAGAGGCTAAATATGGATAAACTTTATAAAACCTTTGCACTTAGAGTTCACTTAGAGTGGTGAAGTGCACAAGAGGTAATATTCAAGAATCATAGTTCTTTAAAACGAATCCCAATCTCCACTCAAAATTCTTGAAATTTCAAATGGATTCAATTACACAAATTCCCCTTCCCCTGAGAGACTCCCTGACTCCCTGCCAGCCCAATCTTCTTTCCTTCTCCCCATTTGCTATTCTTGTACACCAGTACAGCCTCACTCTAAGGAAGATTCCCCTCTTTCAGAGGGGTGGGTGGGTGGTAATTAATCTGCTAACTGTGGATTCTCTTTGGTGAAGAGGCTGTTAACACTCCCATGCTTAGAACAGTCACGTCTGTTTTGGATTTGTAAATAGCCTAGACCACGGCTATTTGTTGAAAACCATTGGGAGCTGGGGTGATGAAGGCTCCCTTCCTCTCTATGAGAAACTTATAAAATTAAATAAATACATGATTGGATCTATCATATTCAAGGAATTTTCTCCTTTTAGCCTCATCTATTTTCCAAATTGTCAGGACAATTCCTAATCCGCCTCCTACCTTAATTTTTTTTTTTTTTTTTTTTGAGACAGAGTCTCGCTCTGTCACCCAGGCTATTGTGCTGTGGCGTGATCTCAGCTCACTGTGACCTCCACCTCCCGGGTTCAAGCAATTCTCCCTCCCAAGTAGCTGGGACTACAGGAATGTGCTACCACGCCCAGCTAATTTTTGTATTTTTAGTAGAGATGAGGTTTTACCATGTTAGCTAGGATGGTCTTGATATCCTGACCTCGTGATCCACCCGCCTCGGCCTCCCGAAGTGCTGGGATTACAGGCATGAGCCACTGCACCCTCTTATAATTCTCTTATAATTGTTCTCTTATAATTAGCCTTTTTATGAGTATATGTATGCTAACTACATGTTTATCTTTATCAACTCTTTATTATGTGCATGTTCTATTCTTTATAATATGCCCCAGGCAGAGGATATTTAGATGTCTTTTTGGCTGCTTTAGCATAGACTTGGATGGCCTATGGAAAATCAGGTAGGCAGGTGCTCCATGCTTAATATATCAACCAGTTGCTCACATAATCCCTGGGTAAATTCTATTTCAGAGCCAATAATTTTTTAAGAGTTGTAGTTAACTCTCAAATTTAGGGCTGTGCTTTGTAAATTAACACACCTACACTAAGTAGTAAGAGAGCAGTGAACTAAGTAACGCTGGTTCTTAATGTCATACTACTTTAGTAGTGGTTCTTAAACAGTGGTCCTGGACCAGTGGTATCAGCATCACCTAGGAACTTGTTAGAAATGCACTGTGGTATCGCTTCTCAGCCTTTTGGCTATGATCAAGTGTAAAAATGCACTGTGGTTCTGAAACTTGAGTGTGTATCAGAATCACCTGGAGGAAGGCTTGTTAAAACAGATTGTTGGGCTCCAACGTCTGAGTTTCTGATTTAGTAAACCTTTGCAGGGACCTGAGAGTGTGCATTTGTAACAAGCCCTCAGGTGGTGGTGGTGGTGGTGGTGGTGGTGGTGGTGGTGGTGGTGGTGGTGCTGCTGCTGCTGCTGCTGCTGATGATGATGATTTAAGTGCTGCCCTTTGAAAACCACTGGTTTGTTGCAGAGATTGTCAACTCTGGCTACACATTAGGATCACCTAGAGAGTGTTCGAAGTACGCCCGGTCCCTCCTGAAACAACTGGGTCAAAATCTCTAACCAACTTAGGTGGGGTCTAGGCATAAGGATTATTGGCAGCTCCCAGGTGATTTTAATTTGCAGCTAGAATTGAAAAATCACTGGTCTAGAACCAGGAGCCCAAGGGTCCTGGCCCTGTGGAAAAATGGCTTTTTGGTCCCAAATACTTTTGGTCATGTTGCATGCAAAAGGGGTAGGAGATGCTGGAGACCTGGTTATACCCCTGGCTATACTGACATCTGGCTATGTGGCCTTTCACAAGTCACCTCACTTCTCTGGATCTTTGTTCCCTTAACCACAAAAGGAAGAAGCTAAAAATGAAGGTTATCTGTGGTTTTCAAACATGTTTCTTTTTTTAAAAGAACATTTTAAAATTTAAAAATATAAACAAAATAACAACTTAAAATACAGATGAGAAGTGAACTGGGTCTGGTTGAAGCACGAATGGACATTGTCCACTTCTGGGCCCTGCTGTTTTTCAGCCCCACCCCCATGGTCCCACTCAATTCTCCCAAATTCTCTTCACTCCTGAACTTGATTTCACCCAGATGATTAAGGCAAGAACATCTACGAGTTTTGAACTTCAAGAGCCCAGTTTGGGGTGGAAAAAGCAAAGCGATTCTGCATAGCCTCTTTTCCACACTTCTGATTAGAGTCCCTGAATAGTAAACACATATCCTCAGATTGGATAATTCTTCTGGTAAGGTAATTCTCAGCCTTCTCACTCACCTTCAAATAATACATGGGGTGGGTCTCATAGGTCACTCCTAGGAAATGCTGTGTCACCACTTCCTTGTACTTCTCACTGATCTCTCTCATCCACTGATAGATCTGAAACAGCAAGGGAGGACTGTGGCTATCAGCAGGAAGATTGTTTGCATGCCTCTGATTAAGATAACTGCTTCTTTCACTGACACATTGAACTCTGTTATCTTTGCTCTAGACTGCAACAGCTGTGTGGTAAAAGAAACAAAACGAAACCTCCCGTCTTTCCTTTTCTTTAACAATCTGTTCTCTCACCAAGTCTTAGGATCTACCATTGCACTTTCAAATAAGTTTTTAAGAATTAACAGTTTGAATAACCCACCAGTAACACTTTAGAAACATTGTATAACAGTACATCCTTCAATTGACCACCTGCCTTAGCTTTCATGTGGCACACAATCATGCCAGAAATTTCAGATCAGGCTTATTTTGTGAGATTTTCTTCCATCTTTATGGATCCCAGTGATATCTTTTGCTGATGTCCCTGTGATATGGTTTGACTGTGTCTCTACCCAAATCTCATCTTGAATTCTATAATCCCCACATGTCATGGGAGGGACCCTGTGGGAGGTAATTGAATCATGGGTATGGGCTTTTCCCATGCTGTTCTCATGATAGTGAATAAGTCTCACAAGATCTGATGGATTTAGAAGGTGCTACCCCCAACCCCCTTCGCTCTGCACTTCTCCTTGCTGCCACCATATGAAGAAGGACTTGTTTGTTTCCCCTTCCACCATGATTATAGTTTCCTGAGGCCTCCCCAGCCCTGCTGAACTGTGAGTCAATTAAATCTCTTTCCTTTATGAATTACCCAGTCTCTTGTATGTCTTCATAGCATTGTGAAAATGGACTCATACAGTATATTGGTACTAGTAGAGTAGGGTCCTTCTATAAGGATACCTGAAAATGTGGACACAACTTTGGAACTGGGTAAAAGGCAGAGGTTGGGAACAGTTTGGAGGGCCCAGTAGAAGAAAGAAAAATGTGGAAAAGTTTGGAACTTCCTAGAGACTTGTTGAATGGCTTTGACCAAGATACTGATAGTGATATGGACAATAAAGTCCAGGCTGAGGTGGTCTCAGATGGAGATAAGGAACTTGCTGAGAATTTAAGCAAAGGTGACTTTTGTTATGCTTTAGCAAAGAGACAGGAGGCATTTTGCCCCTGCCCTAGAGATCCGTGGAACTTTGAACTTGAGAGAGATGATTTAGGGTATCTGGAGGAAGAAATTTCTAGGGAGTAAAGCATTCAAGAGGTGACAAAGCATAAAGATTTGGAAAATTTGCAGCCTGACAATGCAATAGAAAAGAAAAACTAATTTTCCGGGGAGAAATTCAAGCCTGCTGCAGAAATTTGCATAAGTAATCAGGAGCCAATTGTTAATCACCAAGAGAATGGGAAAATGTCTCCCGGGCACGTGAGAGACCTTCACAGCATCCCCTCCCATCACAGGCCTGGAGGTCTAGGAGGAAAAATTGGTATCATGGGCTGGATTCAGGGCCCCCCTGTTCTGTGCAGCATAGGAACTTGGTGCTCTGTGTCCTACCTGCTTCAGCCATGGCTAAAAGGGGCCAAGGTACAGCTCAGGCCATGACTTCAGAGGGTGAAAGCCCAAAGCCTTGGCAGCTGCCACATGGTATTGAGCCTGAAGGTGCACAGAAGTCAAGAACTGAGGTTTGGGAACCTCCACCTAGATTTCAGAGGATGCATGTAAATGTCTGGATGTCCAGGCAGAAGTGTGCTGCAAGGGCAGAGCCCTCATGAAGAACCTCATGAAGAACTGTTAGGGCAGTTCAGAAGGGAAATGTGGGGTTGGAACCCCACACAGAGTCCCCACTGGGCCCTGCCTAGTAGAGCTGTGAGAAGAGGGTCACCATCCTCCAGACCAGAGAATGGTAGATCCACTAACAGCTTGCACCATGCACCTGGAAAAACTGCAGACACTCAATGCCAGCCCATGAAAGCAGCCAGGAGTGGGGCTGTACCTTGCAAAGGCACAGGGACAGAACAGTCCAAGGTTGTAGGAGCCCACCTCTTGCATCAGCATGACCTGGATGTGAGACATGGAGTCAAGGGAGATTATTTTGGAGCTTTAAGATTTAATTACTGCTCTATTGGATTTCAGACTTGCTTGGGGCCTGTGGCCCCTTTGTTTTGGCCATTTTTTTTTCCATTTGGAATTGTTATATTTACCCAATGCCTGTACCCCCATTGTATCTAGGAAGTAACTGACTTGCTTTTGATTTTAAAGGCTCATAGGTGGAAGGGGCTTGCCTTGTCTCAGATGAGACTTTGGACTGTGGACTTTTGAGTTAATGCTGAAATGAGTTAAGACTTTGCGGGACTGTTGGGAAGGCATGATTGGTTTTGAAATGTGACAACATGAGATTTGGGAAGGGCCAGCGGTGGAATACATTGGTTTGGTTGTGTCCCCTCTCAAAACTCATCTTGAATTGTAGTTTCCATAATCCCCATATGTCATGGGAGTAACCTGGTGGGATGTGATTGAATCATGGGGTGGGAGACAAGCTTTCCTGAGCTGTTCTCATGATAGTGAATAAGTCTCGGGAGACCTGATGGTTTTATAAAGGGCAGTGCCCTTGCACACACTCTCTTGCCTGCTGCCCCCATGTAAGACATACCTTTGCTCCTCCTTCACATTCCACCATGATTGTGAGGCCTCCCCAGCCATGTGGAACTGTGAGTCCATTAAACCTCTTTCCTTTATAAATTACCCAGTCTCAAGTATGTCCTTATAGCAGCATGAGAACAGACTAATACACCATGGTTCCAAGATTAGAGAAGACCTAAGTATGGCCCTCTCACATGTTCTCACATGCCAACAGAAGTTTCTGTATCAAGTCCTAAGCTAGTTGTTTTGATTCAATTGAGTAGACCTGAATAGTGGCTGATTTACTTACAAGTCTTATGTTGTGCTTAGAAAGAGTTCTTACACCTTGGTCTGGAAGTCCATAACTTGGGGTTCCGTAACAGTGAATGCAATAAGAAAATTCACAAACATAAGACATATTCAGACAATCATCAGCATTTCACACCTCTTATAATCAATTTCTATATAGTTGATATCTCTGACAGACAACAACCAAGAGTTATAGTAAATATAGTAAATAATATAACTATATTTACATATATAATATTTTATATTATATTTTTATAATATTATATAAAAATAATTTTATATTATATTTATATATAAATATAACTATATTTAGTAAATTATAAACTATTATTTACTAAATATAGTAAATAATATAGTTATTATATATAGTTAATTGGCCGGGTGTGGTGGCTCACACCTGTAATCCCAGCACTTTGGGAGGCCAAGGTGGGTGGATCAAGAGGTCAGGAGTTCAAGACCAACCTGGCAAAGATGGTGAAACCCTATCTCTACTAAAAATACAAAAAAATTAGCTGGGCATGGTGGCTGGTGCCTGTAATCTCAGCTACTCAGGAAGCTGAGGCAGAGAACTGCTTGAACCCAGGAGGTAGAGGTTGCAGTGAGCTGAGATTGCCCACTGCACTCCAGCCTGGGTGACAGAGCAAGACTCCATCTCAAAAAAAAAAAAAAAAAAAAAAGTTAATTGAGGGATAACAAATATCCTATTTGAAAATTGTTATATCTCAATTGACATTCATTTTAGCATGGGATAGGTATAGATAAAATTTACTATAACAGTAATAATACTTACTCGAGTGAGGGTATTTTCATTTCAGTCTATTCACTGAAAAGAATAACAGCTTAGCACATGCGTAGTTGCGTTTATATCTGTGATGGGACTAGGTCAGATACAGATGCCTTAAGTCTTGAGCTACAAATAGTAGCCAGTAGCAGCAACAAATATTTTTTATTTATTGCTTGTTCAGTACATAGTAGTATTGTTTATTTCATTTACTCTCACAACAGTGCTACAAGATAGATACTACTATTTCTGTTTCACAGATGAGGAAGCTGAGGATTAAAAAGTTTAAGTGTCTTTGTGAAAGTCACACTGACAGCAAGTGCTCAAGCCAGGTGTGAACACATCTCTGATACCAGGTCATAAAGTGTCCATGGGCCATACAGGACCTTTTCAAAATTGTAGAACTTTCAGTACTTTGGGGTGACTACTATATAAGAAAGTGTAAATCTTTTCTTGTACTTGTTGAAAAAAATTCTGGAAAATATGAATATATTCCCAAATGCTGAGAGAATAAATTGGTAAAGGTCATTTGAAGGGCAAATTGTGCATTTATATAAAAATGTAGACATGCAATATGACCCAGCAACTCTATTTTTAGAAATTTATACCTCAAAAAAGATTTGCATAATGTCACATACATACACACATACACACATGTACATAAGTAGAAGCTAATTTTTCACTGTATCCAATTTTGGAAACCACTAAACTTATCTTAATAGCCATACAAATATTTCTTTTTTGGGGAGAGAAGCTATGATTCAGTTTATTTTCATATAAATTATAAAACATTAAATAATATTTTGACCTTTCCAGTTTTACTGTATGGAGATTACAGAGGGTGTGGTTGTAAGGTATAATTTACATGGTCTTGTCTATTTATACTTAAAAGGTACATTCAACATAATTTTTTTGGTTCCATCCCCTTTTATTAAAAATTATACTTTAAGCTCTAGGATACATGTTCACAACATGTAGGTTTGTTACATAGGTATACATGTGCCATGTTGTTTTACTTCACCCATCAACTCGTCATTTACATTAGGTATATCTCCTAATGCTATCCCTCCCCCAGACCCCCACCACGCTACTGGCCCCGGTGTGTGATGTTCCCCTCTCTGTTTCCATGTGTTCTCACTATTCAACTCCCACTTATGAGTGAGAACATGTGGTGTTTAGTTTTCTGTCCTTGTGATAGTATGCTTAGAATGATGGTTTCCAGCTTTATCCATGTCCCTGCAAAGGACATGAATTCATCCTTTTTTATGGCTGCGAGTATTCCATGGTATATAGGTGCCACATTTTCTTAATCCAGTCTATTATTGATGGACATTTGGGTTGGTTCCAAGTCTTTGCTATTGTGAATAGTGCCGCAATAAACATAAGTGTGCCTGTGTCTTTATCATAGAATGATTTGTAATCCTTTGGGTATATGCCCAGTAATGGGATTGCAGGTCAAATGGTATTTCTAGTTCTAGATCCTTGAGGAATCACCACACTCTCTTCCACAATGGTTGGACTAATTTACACTCCCACCAACAGTGTAAAATCATTCATATTTTTCCACAACCTCTCCAGCATCTGTTGTTTCCTGACTTTTTAATGATCGCCATTCTAGCTGGCGTGAGATGGTATCTCACCGTGGTTTTAATTTGCATTTCTCTAATGACCAGTGATGATGAGCATTTTTTCATATGTCTGTTGGCTGCATAAATATCTTCTTTTGAGGAGTGTCTGTTCATATCCTTTGCCCACTTTTTGATGGGGATTTTTTTTCTTGTAAATTTGTTTTTTTTTTGTTTTTGTTTTTTTTTTTGTTTTTTTTTTTTTGAGACGGAGTCTCGCTCTGTCACCCGGGCTGGAGTGCTGTGGCCGGATCTCAGCTCACTGCAAGCTCCGCCTCCCGGGTTCACGCCATTCTCCTGCCTCAGCCTCCCGGGTAGCTGGGACTACAGGCGCCGCTACCTCGCCCGGCTAGTTTTTTGTAGTTTTTAGTAGAGACGGGGTTTCACCGTGTTAGCCAGGATGGTCTCGATCTCCTGACCTCGTGATCCGCCCGCCTCGGCCTCCCAAAGTGCTGGGATTATAGGCTTGAGCCACCGCGCCTGGCCTTCTTGTAAATTTGTTTAAGTTCTTTGTAGATTCTGGATATTAGCCCTTTGTCAGGTGCATAGATTATAAAAAAGCTTTAAAGTTTTCTCCTCTTAAGAACTACTGCATGTGTCCTGTAAATCCTACAAAAAATACATTTTCAGCTAAATATGATTCAGTCAGAAGGCTTCTCCACCTCACACTCATATAAACAGCAGTGCTGGCTAGCTTAATTAAACTTGCTAAGAACTTGACAAACAAAAATAAAATTTAATTCTGGTTCATGTTCACAGCAGCAAAACTGGCTCATTGGGATGTTCTTGACCATTTTCTTTTTGTTACTAATTTTTTAAAATTTCATATCACTAGCTTTTACAGCTTCAATGGTGGTGGTGGGTGGGGAGATGTTCAGGAATCCCTTGAACTTAATGTATTGACAGACCTTAACACCACATTTTCAGCCTCTCTAATGCATAGATATTAATAGTGAACCATTCTTTGCCTGTTCCAAAGTGGGTTGTGACAACTACCAACCTCCCGCCATGTGTCCTTCCTTACCTCTCCCATGGGGTGGTATATGTTATAGGAATACGTCTCCAGGCTCCGTGGACTGACTGGCTTGTCCACAATCGCTTGTCTGTGTTGTGCTAAGGATCTGCAAAGGGAAGAAAGTAAGAGGAAAAGCAGTGATGAAACTGGGATATCCTGAGGGTTGGTGGGTTGATGAAAAAGGTAGTAGAATCAGTGTGCACAGGATTTGGAGGACAAAGGCCTGTGTTGGAGTCCTTGGGTCTGTGACTTACTAATTGTGAGACCTTAGGCAGCCATTGAGCCACTCTGAGCTGAAGTTTCTTCATCTGTAGAGTGAGGACAATTATTCCAACCTTGCAGGGAAGCTAGGATAATTCAACAAAACGTTGTAGATAAAAATAAAATTTGTATATGAAATAATAACTAAGATTTATTGAAGTGAAACTTACAAGACATGCACTGTTCTAAGCAATTTAAATCTCATTTACTTCTCTCTAAAACTCTGAGATAGGTACTCTTGTTATTTCCATTTCAGAGATGAAGAAACTGAATCACAGGGAAAATGTTATTAGGGATTTAAACCCTGACAGTCTGACTGAAGACCCTGCAATATTAACCACTGTACTGCATATAATGGTGAGAACTAATCTATTTTTGCAATGGTATATCTTTTTAAAAATAAACTTTATTATTTAGCACACTTTTAGGTTCACATAAAAATTAAGCAGAAAATACAGATAGTTCCCATTTACCCGCTATTCTCACACATGCAGAATCTTCCCCGCTATAGACATCCCACACCACAATGATACATTGGTCAGAATCAATGAACTTACTTTGACACATCATTATCACCCAACATCATCCATTGTTTATATTAGGGTTCATTCTTTGTACATTGAATGGATTCTGACAAATGTTTGATGACACATATTTACCATTATAGTATAATACTAAATTGTTTTGTTTTGTTTTTGAAACAAGGTCTCACTTTGTCACCCAAGCTGGACTGCAATGGTATGATTATAGCTCACTGCAGCCTTGGGCTCTGGACTCAGAATATCCTCCTACCTCAGCCTCTCAATTAATTGGCACTACAGATGCAAGCCACTACACTCTGCAAATTTTTAATTTTTGTAGAGACAAGGTCTCACTGTGTTGCTCAGGCTGATCTCAAACTCCTGACCTCAAGCAATCCTCCTGCTGCAGCCTCTCAAAGTGCTGGAATTATAAGTGTGAGCCACTGAGCCAGGCACAAAATAGTTTTAATGCCTTAGAAATCCTCTGTATTCTTCCAATTTATCCCTCTCTTTCCCTAACCCCTGGCAACTTCTGCTCTGTTTACTTCTCCATAGTTTTGTCTTTTCGGAATGTAACATAGTTGGACTCACAGTATGCAGCCTTTTCAGGTTGACTTCTTTCACTAAATAATATGCATTTAAGTTTCCTCCATGTCTTGTCATAGCTTAATAAGCTAATTTCTTTATTAGCACTGTGTGATATTTCATTGTCTGGATATACCACAGTTTATTTATCCTTACTCATCTACTGAAGAACACCTTGGCTGCTTCCAAGATATGGCAATTATGAATAAAGCTGCTATAGTCATCCCTGTACAGGTTTTGGTGTTGACATGTTTTCAGTTCATTTGGATAAATACTAAAGAGTGCAATAGTTGGATTATATGGTAAGAGTTTGTTTAGTCTTGTAAGAAATTGCCAAACTGTCTTGCAAAGTGGCTGTACCATTTTAAATTCTCACCAGCAACGAATAAGAGTTCCTGTTGCTCCACATCCTTGTCAGCATTTAGTGTTGTCATTTGTTTTACAGTGTTTTGGATTTTGGTCATTCTAATAGGTGTGAAGTATTATCTTCTTGTTTTATTAACAAATATTATTATCTTGTTTTAATTTGTGATTTCCTAGTGACATATGATGTGGAATATCTTTTTTTATGTTTACTTGCTATCTCTATATTTTCTTTGGTGAGGTGTCTGTTCAAGTCTTTTGCCAATTTTTTAATCAAGTTATTCCTTTTCTTGTTGCTGAGTTTTAAGAGTTCTTTATATATTTTGAATAACAGTCCTTTATCGGATGTGTGTTTTGCAAATATACTCTATCAGTTTGTGGCTTGTCTTCTTGTTTCTTAACATTGTCTTTTGCAAAGTAGAAGTTTCCAATTTTAATGAAGTCTAGCTTATCAATTCTTACTTTCATGGGTTGTGCCATGTGTATTGTATCTAAAAACTCATCACCATTGCCAAAGTCATCTAGGTTTTCTCTTATGTTATATTCTAGAGTTTTATGTTTTGCATTTTCTATTTAGGTCTATTATACATTTTGAGTTAATATTTGTGAAGGTGCAATGTCTATGTCTAGATTCACTTATTTTGCATTTGGATGTCTAGTTGTTCCAGCACTATTTGCTGAAAAGACTATTTTGTTCCTTTGTCAAAGATCTTTTGACTATATTTATGTAGGTTTATTTATGGGATCCCTGTTTTCTCCCTTTGATTCGTTTGTTAGTTTTGTTGCCAATAACACCTGTCTTGATTACTGTGGCTTTATATTAAGTCTTGAGGTTGGGTACTGTCAGTCCTTTGACTTTGTTCTTCTCTTTCAATATTGAGTTGAATATTTTGGGTCTTTCACTTTTCCATAAAAACTTTATAATCAGCTTGTCAATAACCACTAAATAACTTGCTATCAAGTTGGGAAGAACTGACATCTTAACAGTATTCAGTCTTCCTGTCTATGAACATGGACTTTCCATTTGTTTAGTTCTTCTTTGATTTCTTTCATTAGAGTTTTTGAGTTTTCCTCATACGGATCTTGTACAAATTTTGTTAGATTTATGCCTAAGTATTTTATTTTGAGGCATGCTAATGTAAATGGTAACTTATTTTTAATTTGATATTTTACTTGTCCATTGATGTTACATAGGAAATCAATTGACTTTCTAATATTAACTTTGTATCCTACAACTTTGCTATAATTGCTTATTCCAGGAGACTTTTTTATTGTTGATACTTTCTGATTTCTGCATTGACAATCATGTCATCTTCAAACAAAGACAGTATTATTTCTTTCTTCCCAATCTGTATACTTTTTATTTTCTTTTCTTGTCTTATTACATTAGCTAGGACTTCCAGTACAATGTTGAAAAAGAGTGCCAAGAGGGAACATCCTTGCCTTGACCTTAGTAGGAAAGCTTCTAGTTTTTCATCATTAAGTATAATGTTAACTGTAGATTTTTTGGAGATGTTGTTTATCAAGTTGAGGAAGTTCCCTACCACCTTTTTAATCACAAATGTGTGTTAGATTTTGTCAAATGCTTTTTCTACATGTATTTATATAATCATGTTATGTTTCTTCTTTCAGCCTGTGGGTAGAACAGATAGTATTAATTGATTTTTTTGAATGTCAAACCAGACTTGCATACCTGGGACAAATTCCACTTGGTTATGGTGTCTAATTCTTTTTATACATTGCCGAATTTGATTTGCCAATATTTTATTGAGGATTTTTCTATCTGTGTTCGTGAGAGATATTGATCTGTAATTTTCTTTTCCTTTAATTCTTTGATTTTGGTGTTAAGATAATACTGATCTCATAAAATGAGTTAGGAAGTATTTTCTCTGCTTCTATTTCTAGAAGAGATTGCAGAGAATTGGCATAATTTCTTCCTTAAATGTTTGGCAGAATTCACCAGTGAACCTATCTTGGCCTGGTGCTTTCTGTTTTATAAGATTATTGATTATCTTTAAAATTTTTTTTTAATTTTTTAAATATTTATTTATTTATTATTTATTTAGTTAGTTTTTAAATATTTATTTATTTATTTTGTTGTCAGAGTTTTGCTCTTGTTGCCCAGGCTGGGGTGCAATGGTGTGATCTCGGCTCACTGCAACCTCCGCCTCCCAGGTTCAAGCGATCCTGATCCTGCCTCAGGCTCCCGAGTAGCTGGGATTACAGGCATGTGCCACCATGTCTGGCTAATTAACTATCTATTCAATTTTTTAATAGATATAGGCTTATTCCTAATGTCTATTTATGCTTTATTTTTTAACAGACAGCTTAATAGAGCTACTCAGTGCTGCCTCTTTACCAGATATTGTGCTCACACCAAAGAGAAACATTCATGCACAGTATATAATTTTATTCTCACTACAACTCTGTAAATTGTTATTCTCCATATGTTACAAATGAGAAAACTGGGACCAAGAGAAATTAGGTAATTTGCAAAGAGTCACAGAGCTAGTAAGTCATACAGCTAATATTCTATCTCTAAGCCACACAAACATTTGTTGAATTACTTAGTTTCCTAGTTTAAATGCTTTATGTAAGCAAGAAATGGGGTTATATTTTTATTGTCAGGGCATATTAAGTGGTAATTCATTTACCCAGCAAATATGTACAGAATGACTACTATGTTAATGGCACTGGAGTATGAACTTGTGGAGCTACTGGGGTACAAACTTTTGTATAGTGATCCTGAGTTGCAATGAAGTGTGTTAGAGATCTAATTAGCTAATATTTCTATGACTTTTACCTATTCTTCTACATTTTCTCAAGCATTCAAAAAATGCTCAAAATAGTATTGTATCTTCTCTTTCTCTAAGTCTTCATTTTTTTATTTGTAAAATGGGAATAATAATAGTACTTTCCCAAGGGGTTTTTATGAGGATTAAATAAGATAATCTGTGTTTAACAATGAGCACAATATCTGACACATAGTCAATTCCTAGTAAGTGTTAAAATACAATTCAAAACAAAGCAACAGCCCTATTTTGCTTCACAATATTAAAAATAAAAATTGTACAAAGAATAATTTAGCCATCCAACTAATATTATCCTCAAATAATGCCAAACTACAAAATATTTTGATAGAATTAATTAAAACGCAAGTTCCAGTTATATCTATGTAAGTCCTAATTTTATTTTTTTTCTGGTTCACTTAGCATCATGTACCACATTAAGCTACTTGAATGGAAATCAATTTCTCCACACAATTCCACTACTTTAAACTTAGAGTTAGATTTATTATTAATTGTTAGTAATATTAATAATAATTTGAACTTAACAGAAGCTCTTTGTCCTCAAAATTAAAAATGTTTTATTACATTGTTGAATGAAGTTTGCCCTATTAGCTTGTCCAAATGAAAAGACAATCTCAATGTCTTCATGAGATAGGATTGTCTAAATAATTGATTAAAACAATAAAAATGAATTTTAAAAGAAGATTAAAAGAAATGAATGTTATTTATATTGTAATAGTTGAGAAACAATTATCTTCTTCATGTTACTCACAAATGTATTTCTAATATTTACCATTCATTTGATTTTTTAATAAACAAGGGTGCTTTGGAGTGAGAAATTTTAATATAAAAATATATACTAGTGGAAGTAATATGTTGAGACTGATTGCTTTACAAAAGATTATCATTTTGTAAAGAAAATATGTGTATTTTCTATTGTATTTAAAATTCATAAAAATTCATTCTTAACATACATTTTCAGGAGCACATTTCATGTCTTTATAAACTAATCAGCAAATATGTATATTTTATACTAACAATAGTTAACCCTTACTGAGTACTATATGCTAGGCAGTGGTCAAAGCACTTTATATTATTATCTTATTTAACTCACTCAACAGCCCAGTGGCTATATACTCTTACTACTCTATGCAAAAGTAGTAATAGGTAGTAGTAATTGAAAAGAAGATTTCTTTCTTGCAGAATTAAAAATCTACTTAAGACAATATGACATAAACACATCAAAAGCAAAATAACTTAGCCATTAAATAACAAGACATAAGGTATAAGCTAGTGTCTGATTAACTACCCATTAAATGGTGCACAAAGTGTATTAAGGTCAGGAGAGGCAGAATTCCAAACTCAAGCATAGCCAATAATAACAACCAATATTTTACCAGCAATTGTGTATGCTAGAAACTGTTCTAAAAACTTGATATCTATATCATGTCTGTCTATCTATCTGTTTATAATCTATCTATCTCTCTATCTATCTATCTATCTATCTATCTATCTTCATTTGATCATAACAATAATTCTTAAGGTATATACTACTATCCCAGGTTTTTTTTTTTTTTCCTGAAGACTTTGTGACACACGCTTAACTATTCTTTTATTACATCCTAGAAAATAAGAATGAAGTATTAATTAATCCACTTTTAGGGGCTAAAAAATCATCCAAATTGTCTACCTCTGATTGGGACTATAAAGATAGTAAAAATAAGTATTATAAAGTCACTAGAAAATCATTTTAATCCTTTCTCAGAAGGGGAAGAGGAGAGGGAATGAAGCAAATGAAGGGGATATTCTTTTAACTTCCCCCAACCCCCTACACCCTGTCTCTCATTCCTCACACTGGCTGTTTGGCCCATCCTGTCCTGCCAGGAAATGAGATCATTGACGATGGTTCCGCAATGGTGTTGAGAACAAAGATGATGGCTGCTCTTCCTTCCTTCACATAGTTTAGCAAATGTTTGGGTTTTCCCTTATCACAGTTATCTACTCAGTGGTCTAGGAAAGTGAGTACACTAAAAAGTGGGGTTTGCACCTGGTGAATTCCTGTTTCAATTGGGCTGGGATTCCCTGGCAATGCCATAGCACTGAGGGGAATAAATTAAATAAAGATAACCTAACATCCTCAGGCATTTGCCTTACTCTTGGCTAATGTCTACAAAATGTGTGAGTCTGTTACTCCCTAAGCCCAGCATTGAACAACTGGGTCCATTTCGTATGCAAAAAAAGTGAGTGGTCTGGGATTTAAGTGAAAGCCCCTGATATTAAAAATGCTTATCACTTGTATGTGGAACTAAAACACAATACTTAAGCCTCAGAAACTCGAATACTTTGTTCAAATGAATGCTTAAACCATATACTTAGAAAAGGCTATTCTCTGTTTCTAAGCAATTTCTTGGGTGATGCATAATACATGTAGAGAGGAGGGAAAAAGCTGGCTAATCTCCCAAATTATCACCGGTCTCATCTCACTGATCAAATGAAAAGATTATTGTACTTTGTGTATTCTTTTTGAACGGGAATTCATAAAATGTTTAATAGAGAAAATGATCCTTTGGGGTACATTATTAATAAAGTCTGCAGATCAAAGATGATGGTCTGATAGCATTTTGACTGGAATGTATAAAGAGGCAAAAAAACCTAATGAATATTGAGGCAAATTTTGTATTTTAAATACTTGGTGGAGAAATAGTTACATAAATATTTAATGATAGTTCTTGTTTTCAGACTTTATTTTTCTGCTTACAAAATTAACATACGCCTAACATGGAAAACATAGAAAGTATGGAGAGGTGAAAAAAGAAGAGAAAAATAGAAAAGAGAAGGAAGAATTATCAATAATTACACCTTGTTGAGTAACTACTACTGATATTTTGGCATATTTCCTTCCAGACTTTAATCTGTGCATTTATTTTTCTGAAATGCAGTGCAGATTATATCTATATATAATTTTGTATTCATTTCTTTGTATTCTGTATGCTACCAAAGACATTTCCTCAAACCAATGAAAACTCTTTAATGGTTGCACACTATTTGACAGTAAGCGTATGTTACATAGTATCATTTATTTAAATATTTTCTTCTATGCTGGATATTAAAGCTATGTCCCTTTTTGTTTTTATGCTACTGTAAATAATTCTAGAGATAATAGCTTTTTGTGTACATCTTTGTTCTAATTTTCTATTGTTTCCTTAAGCTACATTCCAGAAAGAAGAATTAGTAAATCAAAGAAGATGAACATTTTCAAGCCATTTGATTGATATTGCTAAATCCCACATGATTATACAGAGTTGCACTTTTTCAGGATGTATGCAATGTATAATATATGGGAGACTACCTTCCTAAATGTTCAAGAGAAATATTACAAAGCTTGTAATTTTTATTAATTTTAAATTTTCTAGACTATTACCACACATGGTGAATAAAGACCATCAAAAATTGCAGCTAACATATGTCTTGAGTTGGCAAGAGCTACAAAAAAGTGACCATTATTTTATATCAATAACTAATAATTTAAATAAAAACGACCAATAAAGACAAGCACGGTCAAGTGCAGTCATGAGGAACCGTCCAATGGAAGCTGTCTTATCTGAGTCCCACTGCCTGAGCCTAATCACTTCCATAATTTAACCTGAGCTTGGAATCTAATTTTTTAAATAAAAGTTTTATGTCACATTCATTGTACAATATTTGCAAAATGAATAATAGTTGAGGGAAGGGAAAAATATCACCAACCAAAGATAACAATTACCATTTTAGTACGTATTTTTATTGTATTGTATTTTATTTTATTTTATTTTAGACAGAGTCTCGCTCTGTCGCCCAGGCTGGAGTGCAGTGGTGCGATCTCAGCTCACTGCAAGCTCCGCCTCCCGGGTTTACGCCATTCTCCTGCCTCAGCCTCCCGAGTAGCTGGGACTAGAGGCGCCCGCCACCTCGCCCGGCTAGTTTTTTGTATTTTTTAGTAGAGATGGTGTTTCACCGTGTTAGCCAGGATGGTCTCGATCTCCTGACCTCATGATCCGCCCATCTCGGCCTCCTAAAGTGCTGGGATTACAGGCTTGAGCCACCGCGCCCGGCCCTATTTTATTTTTTAAAGTACTCCATTAGATTTATATACAGCCTCTTTTCTTTAGCATAAAACACATATTTTCCTATGCCATTAAAAAGTTTTATACTTATTTTTCTATTGTGTGAATAATATCCCATTGTCCTATACTATATATCAGCATTTACATAACCTAACATAGACATTTAAATTGTTTCCAAATATTAGAATATATATATTACAAATAAAGCTGCATCTCAGAGCTGCATAAAACTCTTTCAGACTTTAGTTTATTTCCTCAGTATAGATGTCCAGAGGCAGGAACACTAGGCCAAAAGATTTATGTTTTAAAGCTCTTGATTTTTTAAGCAGCCTAATTTTTTTTTCATATTTTCCTGTAAAATATGTAAGAGTCTTCGTTTCCAACTTACGGATGAGGAATTTCAGAAAGGAAAATAAATGCATTATGTATATGAAACCAAGTAAACTAATGGAAAAATGAGAAGGAAATATTCAAACAAGTTTTTGATATTACAGAGATCCTGGACTCTGCACATATCTGAAATTGAACTGTCTATAAAGATAAGGAACAAGCTGAGATCACACAATTATTGTTGGATAAAAATTGGAATGGGTTTCTATGTTATGTGAGAGCAAGTTCATTGCAAGATTTCTTTAACTGTGAAGCAAAAGAGGAAATACCAATTATAACCACATATACTTCATGAGACATGCTAAATCAGCAAAAATAATGATTTGCATATGAACAAGGGAAAAACACACTTTCTGTGGAAACTATACACACACACACAGACACAGATTTCAAGAGAATGTATTTAGAGAACTTACGATTCATTAAGAATAGGAGAGACCAAAAATGGGCAAATGACATTAATGGGCAATTTATAAAATGATAAAATTAGTAATAAGCAAGACAAAATATTTATTCTTATTATAAATCAAAAAATTCAAAGGAAGTCAACAGTATGTATTTTTTACTTGTCAATTTGCCAAACACTTAAAAAGTGCTTTCATACACTGTTATTGGAAGTGTAGATTGAAGTAATCTTTCTAGAGGATAATTGGGCAATGTATAGCAAGATTCTTAGATATTCCTCAGCTACTGACCCAATAATTCCACTTCTTAGAGAAATAATCAAAGATTTGAAAAAGCACAAAAAATTATGTAGCTGGTTGCTCATCATTACAGCATTATTTGTAAAAATGAAAGAGCAAGAATTGACTAAATGACAGAATATTATTAGCAATTTCAACTATGTTTTAAATAAATTGCTAATGCCATAGGAAAATTTCTGTAATACAATTTAACTGAAATATTTCAGAAATAGTGCTGCATACATAATTAGCTAGCTATCTGAAAACATTAATAGTACTTATCTCTACATGAAATCATTTGGTCATTTTAACATTTTTCTTAATAATTAGGGTAATGTGATTTACCAGTTGAGATACTATGAAAATGAGGGATATAGAATTTGTATTACAATTTTCTTTTTCCAATCACAGAACATGACATGTCTATTGGTATACGTCATGCATTGTGTTAGGAAATGTTTGTTAGATATTTATTCATTTATTCAAGGATTATTAGAGGACTATTATTATTCAGTGATAAATTTCAGTGGTCTTTATTATTCTCATCTCATGGCGGTATTTATGAGTAGCAAGGAAGGAGAAGCCAGCTGCCTTGGTCTTAAAAAAAAAAAAAAGCATTCAATTAAGACAATCTAAATCATAATAATCAGTCCCTCTTCCCACTTTACACTCACCTATCATATCCCAGCCCTCCAGGAACCAGCATCCCCAAAAGATAAAGGGTTTCAAGCAGAGGCTTCATTCTGCCTCAGAGTAAGTTAGAAAATTCTGGGCCTCTCTGATAGTGGATCAAGTGTCCTTGAGAATGAATGCATCAAGACTGGCTCCCACAATCAAGATGAGATAAGTCAGTTAGTGGATGTCTCAGCAGAAAGAGACTCGGGCAATTGCTTTATTAACTCTATCATGTCCTCAAACCACCTTTTCTAATGGGGGAAATGCTGTACCATTTGATATTTCATTTCTTCTCTAAAACCAAATTTATGTGAGCGCTCAACTTCACCAGATCCTGAAATAAATTTCCTCCCTATGTAAAGTCACCTCAGAGTATTTCTAGGAATCCCCATCACTCATACTCAGGAGCAGTCATTCCTGCTCTTCCCCTCACACAGATTGGATGGGAATAGTAGGCTAGTCTTTCTGAATCACAAGCCTATTCATGAGACCAGAAAGAATACTCTGCTCTGGTCATAATGGACATGGTCATTATTCAGAATCTCCTCTTCCTCTTTCAATCTAAGGCTTCGATTGGGGTCAAATGCCTTCTCTTTTTCTGATGAACCACATCACCAGCTTCTTAAACAAACCCAGATTTCTCAAAATCTGAGCAGTGAAAACAGTGTCAATCCTTTCCCAAGTGGATTTTACCCCACGTCCCTCTTATGTGAGGGACTCTGTCAGATACTCCACCATGTTTTCAGACATAGCCAACTTATGCTTGAGTCTCATTGACCAGTAAAAGTAAAGACTCACGTTAAGACCACTGCTAATAGTCTAATTGAGCAAGGCAAACTTTAGTGCAGAGCAGGTAGAGTATTTAAATGGAGTCCTTGGCATTTAGGGACCCAGTTTAAATCTTTTGCCCTGTATTCATGCATTTCATTCTATAAAAATCTCATGAGCACCACTGTATACAAGACACTACACTAGATACTTAGGATACAAAGGTGAACAAGGCAGAGTCCCTTCTTTTATGGAACTCACAGTAGAGTTGAGAGAAAAATAAACAAGTACACAAACAAATGTTACAATTTCAAGTAAAGAGAATGCAGTTAAAAAAATAGAGGAGATAAGCACTTCCATGCTCTCTCCAGGCATGCCATCCACCCAGTCCCTCCATGTGTTTAGCAACCCAGAGGCTCTCCAAACTCTGTTCCCTTGTGTTTTTATGAAGACTTCATTACATGGGCATGGTTGATCATATCATTGGTCATTGGTGATTAAATAAAACTCCAGTCCCTCTTTCCTCCCCAGAGATGGGAGGGGATTACTGAAAGTTCCAACTTTCTAATCACATGGCTGATTCTCCTGGCAACCAGAAACTTAGAAACTTTCCAAAAGTTACCTGCTCACTTAAACTTAGACATAGTCAAAAGGGACGTCATGAATAACAAAAATGGCCGTTTCACCTTTATTGATCTTATCACTGAGGAAATTCCAAGGGTTTTAGGAGCTCTGTGTCAGGAACCAGGAACAAAGACAAAATATGTATTTCCTATTATATCACAATATCACGATGGTATTTAAAGCCAGTGGGGTAGAGGAGTTCATCTGGGGCATGGGTATAGACAGAGAAAGACAAAAACTGAGCCCTGGGCTGACCTAACATTTAGAGGACTTGGTAGAAGAGAAGAATCCAGCGAGGGAATTGTGAAGAACAGCCAGTGAGGTAGTTAAAAAATGGGTGACTATTTTGTCCCAGAAGCCAAGTGAGGAGAGCATTAAAAACAAAAAACTGGGAGTTACCCACTGGTCAAACGAGGACGAAGAACTAACCAATCAACCAGCAGGATAGAGGCTCCCGGAGACCTTGAAAAGAGCAATTTCAGTAGATATGTGGTGGGGACAAACGCCTGCCTGGAGCTGGTTAAAGAAGGAAAGGGAAGTGAGAAAGTGGAGGCGGTGAGTACAGAAAACTCAGCATAGCTTGCCTACGATAATGGCACCTTAAAGAAAACTGCATTGTTAGCATTTTGCATCCTTCCCTTGGTATATAGTTAATTCAAAAATCCTGAATTTGAATTTTGCTGTTCAGAATGAGGGGTAAAATGCAACACGCATGTCACTCTGTTCCTCACCCAAGTGAGGGGACTGGCAGTTACCTTGGTAGTACTAATTTTGGAGCAAGGATTCTAATGGCACTGTCAGTTCCACAGAAAGAGAGGGGGGACCTGGAAGTTAAGGATGTCTTCCTTCCACACTCTTGCTAATTGGAATGGACTGAGATGGATTCACGGCAGAGGGACGTATGGGTAGTCTAAATAAAAAGAAAGACTACAAAAGGCTTCCCCCCACCAACCAATATGTAGTTCCATACAGTTATTCTGAAACAAAAGAATATAAATAAAAGTTTAAAAACACATAAAAATGCAGTCAAATAATACATACAAATTGTTAGTAAAAACCTGCAAATAATTTTTAAAATGTGTTGTGAGGACATTTGGTATTACTACACAGGATTTTCTTAACTGTCGCTGATAATTGGATTTGCCTCAATCCCCACGTCCAATTTCACTGTAATATGTGCTCTTCTGCCAACCCCATTGGCCAAAGATTATCTTTCTGTGACCTTATGGAATGCAAGCAGTAACCCAGGGAACTCAGGGCCAATGAAGTGGAACCATGGGCTCCTCACTAACATGGGTGAATTATTATCACATCTTTCCTGGTGATTAGATTATTTCTTATCGTTGTGTTTTATAGTTTCTAGTTAGTCATCTCAACACAATTTATTCACAATAATAATGTTTTATTATTGCTGTTTTATAGTTCCTATAACAGTAAAATTTATTCTCAACTCTATTATTACAATATTTGACTACTAATGGAATTCTTATTTTTATTTGATCGTGTTTTAAAGCCATAACAATAAAATTTACTCCCAAAAATATTACTGCAAGTTTTATGCTCTTTAAACTACTTGATAGAATGCCTGCGAACACATGTGGTACTTTAAGCCACATGAGAGAAAGCCTGCCAAAACATAAACATTGTTCTAGGGGGAAAAAGGGGGGGAATTGGTTTCTATTATGGTGAAACTTGTGTTCTTTGATAGAGTAAGTAGTGGGATGAAAGACATGAAAGTACCTTAGAGATAGCTGATTTCAAAGAGAATTATATTCTAATTGGTAGAATTATTTGTTTAAAAAATCAGCCTCTTTTTATCACCTGCCAAGCCCTACACATTTCCACCGACTTCATCCTCCAAAATAATGTGCTCTCCAAAAGGTCCATGATTTCTCTGGGCTCAAAATTGCATGGCTTGTTGCCACATTAGTTGGATAGAGACTGCTATGAAATATTATTACCAAAAGCCAGGGTCATGTTGAAGGTGAACAGCTTCAATGACTTAAGAACTGGAAGGCACACAGCCAAGTCAGCTCGCTACTTCTGCTGCTTGTCAGTTGCTCTCGTTGACCATGAACCCAACGACATTGCAATAAACTTCATCACTTGCTTGGTGTGCATTGTTTGTGCCTGGAACACTGAACCAAAGCGACTATAATATGAATTACAATCCATCCAGTGGAGCAAAGTACCAGCAGGATTCAAATAATTGGTATATCAGATTGGCAGCAATTAAGGTGTGGTTAAGGGCTTGGTCTCAGATGGATAATACATTGACTTATGGTCACAAGGAGAGCTGGAGGCAAGTTGGGTGGAGATATAAGCTGGTTGACATTCAGAACTTACAGCCTTACTAGCAGAAGAGGCAAAATCTAGATTTGATTTCTGAGGCAGCACCAAGGAGAGGTTCTTCTGATAGAAGCTTCCGCAGATTGCTGCCATCATCTAAAGCAAGAAATGAGCGGATGGATGGATGGATGGATGCATACATGAGTCCACAGATGCATGGATGCATGGATAAATCTGTATCTATGCTCTGGTCATATGGCATAAATCCACTGACTAGATGAAACCTTTCACATACACAGGTAGGGACTTAGCTTGCTGTGACCATCTTCTTTCCTTTGCCCAGCTGTGGAAGTGTGCAAGTCAGCTCTACCTTCAAGAGAGAAACTGCTGTCAATTTCTGGCTATGAGTAGCTTCAGAATCTGACTCTGTATTCAAGCTGGGACTATGTGCTACCTGGACATCACCTAACCAATGACTGAGCACAGAACTGGCATAAGTGCTCACCATTGAACCAATGCAAAGTGCCTCTAGGAGCAATCTTGTGGCTGTCCCACAGTCTGAGGCCCTTTCTGGCCAATCTTTCTTTCCTCCCTCTATCTTTTTACAGGTGTCAGATCTGGGCATAAGGCTCTCCTTGCTTTCTCTTGCTTTTTCTCCCCTTTATCTTTCACAAGAATTACGCCCCTAAAATCTCTTCTATTTTCAACTCCATCTTGGTATCTGCTTTTCAGATGATCCAGCCAATACACCAGCCAGATCCCAGAAAACATGAAAATAAATGAATGTAATTGATCTTGAGTTATGTGGATCTTTCTGAAACTTTGTGGATAATTAAATTCAGAAATAAAACTGAAATTTGGAAGTAACAGGGATAATCCTACATGGCCAGGCCTTAACAGCGTTGCGACACACAGCCAGAAAGCTACAGAAAATTACGTGGTAGCTTAGTAACATTCCTTACCAGTTGGCTTCAAAAAAGTGTTTTCTCTCTCACTGCTTGCTCACCCTGGCTAATGTGTGGCAGGCACAGGGTCCTCAGCCTTTCCATGAAGATGATCAGCGTTGCTCTTTCCCACGTGCTGATGTATTTTCTATTTGGGTCATCTGGGGAAGGAAGAGGAGCAAAGATGAAATGTATGCTCTCAAGTGCTAAGAGTAGAGGTGGAGGGTGAGGAAATAGAGGAAGTTTTAAAGAGGAGCTGGATTTCCACCAGAAACCCCAGCAAAATCTGCAGGGCATGAGGTGGTAATAGAACTGGGGTGGGGTAGGGCCATCAGCTTGGGCATTAGCCACTGGATACTTCTCCATCTCTTTCTCAGTTGGACAGTATTTCATTCTGCATCAACTACCAAGAAGTTTTCGAAAAGAATGCTTCCAAACCATCATCCTGAATCGTCATCCTGAAAAAGGATGTTGATCAAGAGGGTTACCATTCTGAGTCTCTGCTTCCATCCATTGCTCAGGTACTTAAAGGAAAGACAACCCAATTAGGACAGGTTTCCTTTCCTTATCTACATTTTGTCCTACATCTTCTCATTTCTGCTTAATATATTCAGCAAGGTCATCACAGATCATCGCCTGCCTTGTCAGAGTCTCAGTGCAATGTTAGATGGTCTGGGTGCAGAGCAATGAGTCAGAATTCTGAAGCCTTGGGTTCTGATTCGTGTTTCTCCATTTCTCAACCATGCAATTTTCAGCAAATCTCACTTGTCTTCCTTTGTAAAAAAGAAAAAAAAAAAAGAAAAAAAATTATACCTGTTCTGCCTTCCTCTCGGGTTGTGGAGCACATTAACTGAAGTAATGTATGGAAAAGCCCTCTGAAGACTGTGATGCCATAATCACAAAATGTATGATATAATTATCATTGACACTAATAACAATGATCTGTGTCTAGATTACAGTGCTATGCAGGATTACTCTAACATAAGACCACACAATACAAAAGAGAAAAACCAAACTCCCCAAAGAGCATAATATGAAGCTATTTTTTTTCTTTTACTGTGAAATATCTTAATGTAAAGTTCATCAGAGGATTTTCCTAAAAAAGGGGGGTGGGTGAAGTTTCTCAGCTTTATATATATTGAAAAAACAGATTTCTGAAATGCATTTCTGAAATACAGCATCTGTTTAAAATAAGCTATATCTTAGCTTCTAAAACCAACTGTATATAATCTACATAATCCTAGCTCTCTGTTTATAAAATAATAACATTTCCCAGCATAATTGGCTTTTTAAATAAAATATACATAATTTAATGCACTTTGTATATTCCTGTTCCTGTGGGTTTACCCTATATCTCTAAAATAATTTCTATAAAAGGATAGACATGAAATTTCTACTTTATTTTATAAATTGAGATTAATTTTACACTCAGAGAAGTAATTGTTACTAAAATTATTATGGGGTTTAATAAACCCAAATACTGTATTTTCAGAAGTCCAATTCCACATTTATACACTGAGACCTCCCAGATTTCACAAGATTTCTACTTGTTATTACCATTCCTGGAAATAATATTGTCAATGGAGGGTGGATGTCCTTCACCTTGACTTTCCTATCTCCTTCTTGCTTCTATTATCATTTTATTAACTCCTTAGAAGGATGCCAGGCTATTCTGCAGGGAAGTCTTTTAAAAATTAAATTAAGTGATAGAGTTATAAAAAAAGGGTATAGAATTATTACTGTGTCCAAGATACTGTACTTTAATGTACAAACACCTATGTAGTAGGATCAATTATTGACCCCAATTACAGAAAAGGAGACTGAGCCACAGAGAGATCTTCATTGACCATGCTATTTGCTGTGGTCTAAATGTCTGTGTCCTCCCCCAATTCATTTGTGAAAACTTACTCCGCAGTGCAGTTGTGTGGAGGGGTGGGGCATCTGGGAGGTGATTAGGTTATGAGGGTGGAGCCCTCATGGATGAAGATTCATGCTTTTTTAAAAGAAGCCCAAGAGAACTTGTTTGCACCTTCCTCCATGTGAGAATGTCCATGTGAGGATGCTGCAAAAAGGCACCAGCTGTAAAGCAGAGCCCTCACCAAACACTGAATCTGCTTGCACCTTTCTTGGACTTCCCAGCCTCTGGAAGTGTGAGCCATACATTTCTGTTGTTTATAACTTTGTTATAGTAGCCTGAACAGACTAAGGTATTTTTTTTTCTATCGTAGCCCAAACGGACTAAGACACTATCTAAAACCTAAAATCTAAAATGAAATTAAAACGTGGGCTCAAGACCAGCCACATCAGTATGACCCCAGGCACTGTTAGAAAGGTAGAATCTCAGCCTCCATTTTAACAAGATCCCCAGGTGATTCACATTTTAAAATCTTTGTACTCATTTGTTTATTATAGGTCCTGTTTCCTAGAATGACGGTTTCCAGCTTTATCCATGGCCCTGCAAAGGACATGTTCCTTTTTATGGCTGCATAGTATTCCATGGTGTATATGTACCACATTTTCTTTATCCAGTCTATCATTGATGGGCCTTTAGGTTGATTCCATGTCTTTACTATTGCAAATAGTGTTGCAATGAACCTATGCATGCATGTATCTTTAAAATAGAATAATTTATATTCCTTTGGGTACATATCCAGTAATGAGATTGCTGGATCAAATGGTATTTCTAATTCTAAATCTTTGAGGAATTGCCCCACTCTCCTTCACAATGGTTGAACTGATTTACATTCCCATCAATAGTGTAAAAGCACTCCTATTTCTCTGCAACCTTGCCAGCATTTGTGTTTCTTGACCTTTTAATAATTGCCATTCTGACTGGCGTGATTTGGTATCTCACTGTGGTTTTAATTTTCATTTCTCTAATGATCAGTGATGTTGAACTATTTTTCATATGTTTGTTGGCTGCATGTAAGTCTTTTTTTAGGAAGTGTCTGTTCATATCCTTTGCCTACATTTTAATGGGGTTGTTTTTTTCTTGTAAATTTGCTTAAGATCCTTGTAGATTCCGGGTATTAGCCCTTTGTCAGATGAATAGATTGCAAAAAAATTCTCCTATTCTGTAGGTTGTCTGTTCACTCTGAGGATAGTTTCATTTGCTGTGCAGAAGCTCCTTAGTTTAATTAGATCCCATTTGTCAATTTTCGTTTTCATTGCAATTGCTTTCAGCAATTTCATCATAAAATCTTTGCCCATGCCTATGTTCTGAATGGTATTGCCTAGATTTTCTTCTAGGGTTTTTATAGTTTTGGGTTTTACATTTAAGTCTTTAATCCATCTTGAGTTAATTTTTGTATAAGGTGTAAGGAAGGGATCCAGTTTCAGTTTTCTGCATATGGCTAGCCAGCTCTCCCAGCACCATTTATTAAGTAGAGAATCCTATTCCCATTGCTTGTTTTTGTTAAACAGATGGTTGTAGATGTGCAGTTTTGTTTCTGAGTTCTCTATCTGTTCCATTTGTCTATGTGCCTGTTTTTGTACAAGTATCATGCTGTTTTGGTTACTGTGGCCTTGTAGTATAATTTAAAGTTGGGTAGTGTGATGCCTCCAGCTTTGTTTTTTTTTTTTTCTTTCTTTCTTTCTTTTTTTTTTTTTTTTGCTTAGGATTGCCTTGGCTAATGTGAGCTCTTTTTTGGTTCCATATAAATTTTAAAATAGTGTTTTTTTTCTTTTTTGAGATGGAGTCTTGCTCTGTCACCCAGGCTGGAGTGCAGTGGCACAATCTCAGCTCACTACAAGCTCTGCCTCCTGGGTTCATGCCATTCTCCTGCGTCAGCCTCCCGAGTAGCTGGGACTACAGGCACCTGCCACCACACGCGGCTAATTTTTTGTACTTTTAGTAGAGACAGGGTTTCACCGTGTTAGCCAGGATGGTCTTGATCTCCTGACCTCGTGATCTACCCATCTTGACCTACCAAAGTGCTGAGATTACAGATGTGAGCCACCGCACCCAGCCAGCTTTTTTCTGATCCTGTGAAGAATGTCAGTGATAGTTTAATGGCAATAGCACTGAATCTATAAATTGCTTTGGGCACTATGGCCATTTTCACGATATTAATTCTTCCTATCCATGAGCATGGAATGTTTTTCGATCTGCTTGTGCCCTCTTTGATTTCCTTGAGCAGTGCTTTATAGTTCTCCTTGAAGAGGTCCTTCACTTCCCTTGTTAGCTGTATTCCTAGATATTTTATTCTTTTTGTGGCAATTGTGAATGGGAGTTCATTCATGATTTGGGTTTCTGCTTGTCTGTTGTTGGTGTATAGGAATACTTGTGATTTCTGCACATAAATTTTGTATCCTGAGACTTTGCTAAAGTTGATTACCAGCTTCAGAAGCTTTTGGGCTGAAATGATGGGGTTTTCTAGATATAGGATCACGCCATCTGCAAAAAAGACACTTTGACTTCCTTTCTTCCTATTTGAATACCCTTTATTTCTTTCTCTTGCCTAGTTGCTCTGGTCAGAACTTCCAACACAATGTTGAATAAGAGTGGTGAGAGAGGGAATCCTTGTCTTATGGCAGTTTTTAAGGGGAATGCTTTCAGGTTTTGTCAATTCAGTATGATATTGTCTGTGGGTTTGTCATAAATGGCTCTTATTATTTTGAGATACGTTCCTTCAATATCTAGTTTACTGAGAGTTTTTAACATGAAGGGATGTTAAATTTTACCAAAGACCTTTTCTCTGTGTATTGAGATAATCATGTGGTTTTTGTCTTTAGTTCTGTTTATGTGATGAATTATGTTTATTGATTTGTGTATGTTGAACCAGCCTTGCATCCCAGGGATGAAGCCAATTTGATCATGGTTGGTAAGTGTTTTGATGTGCTGCTGGATTTACTTTGCCAGTATTTTATTGAGGATTTTTGCATCGATATTCATCAGAGATATTGGCCTGAAGTTTTTTTGTCGTTGTTGTATCTCTGGCAGGTTTTGGTATCAGGATGATTCTGGCCTCTTAAAAAGAGTTAGGGAGGAGTCTTTCCTTTTCAATTGTTTGGAATAGTTTCAGAAGAAATGGTACCCGTTCCTTTTTGTACCTCTGGTAGAATTCAACTGTAAATCCATTTGGACCTGGACTCTTTTTTTTTCTTTTTGGTTGGTAGGCTATTTATTACTACCTCAATTTCAGAACTTGTTATTGGTCTATATAGGGATTCAGTCCTGGGAGGGTGTATGTGTCCAGGAATTCATCCATTTCTTCTAGATTTTCTAGTTTGTTCACATAGATGTGTTTATAGTATTATCTGATGGTTGTTTGTATTTATGTGGGATCAGTGGTGGTATCCCCCTTATCATTTTTGATTGTGTTTATTTGAATCTTCTCTCTTTTCTTCATTATTAGTCTTACTAGTGGTCTGTCCATTTTACTGATTTTTTTCAAAAACCAACTCCTGGACTCGTTGATTTTTTTGAAGGTTTTTTTTGTGTGTCTCTATCTCCTTCAGTTCTGCTCTAAGCTTAGTTATTTTTTGTCTTCTGCTAGCTCTGGGGTTTGTTTCCTCTTCGTTCTCTAGTTCTTTTAGCTGTGATCTTAGTGTGTTGATTTAAGATCTTTCTACATTTTTGATGTGGGCATTTAGTGCTATAAATTTCCCTTTTGACACTGCTTTAGTTGCATCCCAGAGATTCTGATACATTGTCTCTTTGTTCTCGTTGGTTTCAAAGAACTTCTTAATTTCTGCCTTAATTTTATTATTTACCCAGGAGTCATTCAGGAGTAGGCTGTTCAATTTCCATGTAGTTGTGTGGTTTTGGGTGGGCTTTTAATCTTGAGTTCTAATTTGATTGCACTGTGGTCTGAGAGACTGTTTATTATTTCAGTTCTTTTGCATTTGCTGAGGAGTGCTTTACTTCCAACTATGTGATCAATTTTAGAGTAAGTGCCATGTGGTGCTGAAAAAAAATGTACATTATGTTGTTTTGGGGTGAAGAGTTCTGTAGATATCTGTCAGGTCCACTTGGTCTAGAACCGAGTTCAAATCCTGAATATCTTTGTTAATTTTCTGTCTTGATGATCTGTGTAATACTGCCAGTGGGGTATTAAAGTCTACTATTATTTTGTGGGGATCTAAGTCTCTTTGTCAGTCTCTAAGAACTTGTTTTATGAATCTGGGTACGCCTGTATTGGGTACATATATATTTAGGATAGTTAGCTCTTCTTGATGAATTGAACCCTTTAGCATTATGTAATGCCCTTCTTTGTCTTTTTCTGACTTTTGTTGGTTTAAAGTCTATTGTGTCAGAAACTAGGATTGCAACCCCAGCTTTTTTCTGCTTTCCATTTGCTTGGCAAATTTTCCTCCATCCCTTTATTTTGAGTCTATGTGCGTCTTTGCACATGAGATGTGCTTCTTGAATACAGCACCATGGTGAGTCTTGTTTTTATATCCAGCTTGCCATTCTGTGTCTTTTAATTGGGGCATTTAGGCAATTTACATTTAAGGTTAATATTGTTGTGTGTGAATTTGATCCTGTCATCATGATGCTGACTGGTTAATTTTGCAGACTTGTTAATATAGTTGCTTCATAGTGTCATTGGTCTGTGTAGTTCAATGTGTTTTTGTAGTGGTTTTCTTATCCATGTTTAGTGCTTCTTTCAGGAGCTCTTGCAAGGCAGGCCTGGTGATGACAAAATCCCTCAGCATTTGCTTGTCTGGAAAAGATTTTATTTCTGCTTTGCTTATGAAGCTTAGTTCGGCCAGATATGAAATTGTGGATTGGAATTTCTTTTTTTTCAAGAATATTGAGGCCGGGCGCAGTGGCTCACTCCTGTCATCCCAGCACTTTGGGAGGCTGAGGCGGGCGGATCACAAGGTCAGGAGTTTGAGACCAGCCTGGCCAATGAAACCCCGTCTCTACTAAAAATACAAAAAAAAATTAGCCAGGTATGGTGGCAGGCACCTGTACTCCCAGCTACTCAGGAGGCTGAGGCAGGAGAATGGTGTGAACCTGGGAGGCGGAGCTTGCAGTGAGCTGAGATCGTGCCACTGCACTCCAGCCTGGGCAACAGAGCAAGACTCAGTCTCAAAAAAAAAAAAAAAAAAAAAAAAAGAATATTGAATATTGGCCCCCAATGTCTTCTGGCTTGTAGGGGTAACCTGGCCTTTTTCTCTAACTGCTCTTACCATTTTTTCCTTCATTTTGACCTTGGAGAATCTGATGATTATGTGTCTTGGGGTAGATCTTTTCATGGAGTATCTTATTGGGGTTCTCTGGATTTCCTGAATTTGAGTATTGGTCTGTATTGCTAGATTGGGGAGGTTCTCCTGGATGATACCCTGCAGTGTTTTCCAACTTGATTCCATTCTCCCCATCTCTTTCAGCTACTCCAATTAGTTGTAGGTTTGGTCTTTTCATATAGTCCCATAGTTCCCAGAGGTTTTGTTCATTTCATTTCATTATTTTTTCTCTAATCTTGTCTGCTTGCCTTATTTTAGGAAGATAGTCTTCTAGCTCTGATATTCTCTCTTCTGCTTGGTCAATTCAGCTATTGATAGTTGTCTTTGCATCACAAAGTTCTCGTTCTGTGTTTTTCAGCTCCATCATGTCATTCTCTAAACTAGTTACTCCAGTTAACAGCTCCTATAATCTTTTATCATGGTTTTTACCTTCTTTTCATTGGGTTAGAACATAATCCTTTAGCTCGGTGAAATTTTTTATTACCCACTTTCTGAAGCCTACTTCTATCAGCTCAGCCATCTCAGCTTCAGCCCTATTCTGTGTCCTTGCTGGAGAAGTGTTGTGATCATTTGTAGGAGAAGAGGCTTTCTAGCTTTTGGAATTTTCAGTGTTTTTGCATTGGTTTTTGCTCATCTTCATGGATTTATCTACCTTTGATCTTTGAGGCTGATGACATTTGGATGGGATTTTTGTGGGGGGTGGTCTTTTCTGTTGATATTGTTGTTGCTTTCTGTTTGTCAGTTTTTCTTCTAAGAGTCAGGCCCCTCTTCTGAAGGTCTGCTGCAGTTTGCTGGAGGTCCACTCCAGACCCTGTTCACCTGGTTATGACCAGTGGAGTCTGCAGAAAAGCAAAGATTGCAGCCTGCTCCTTCCTCTGGGAGCTTTGCCCCAGAGGGGCACTGGCCTGATGCCAGCTGGAGCTCTCCTGTATGAGGTGTCTGTTGACCCCTGTTGCGAGGTCTCACCCAGTCAGGAGGCACAGCATCAGGGACTTGCTTGAGGAGGCAGTCTGTCCCTTAGCAGAGCTGGTGCGCTGTCCTGGGAGAATCCCTCTTGTCGGATCAGCTGAAGAACTGGTGCACTGTGCTGGGAGAATCCCCCTTGTCAGGATTAGCCACTCTCAAAGGATCATTTTTTAATATAAAATCAAGACTCTCACATAAAATGAACATGGGTCAAAAACTTTATTTAATGCATTAATTAATGAGATCCAGTAAGATGTTACAATCAGTTCAAAAGAGAATTCAGAGAATCACGTATATACATAGGTAATACAAAATGTTAAAATAAATTTACAAATACCTACAAAATTAGTCCATTGCATTCCACCAAACATTGTTCACTTGCATTTTTAGGGAAAAGAATCATTTGAATTATCAGTCATTTTCTACAATGTGGAGAGTTGAAAAATAAGTCAAAGACAATGAAAGACAGAGATAACCACAAACAATGCTCTAGACAATATCCAGGTTTTCCATAGTAGATGCCCCATAATCTTTGTGGTGCCTTGCACATTTTTTCCTGACAGCACTCAGTGTTTTTGAGGTCTAGCAACAGATTCTTGTTGGGATAGATAGAATGGCTAGATGAAAACCAAGTAAGAAGTCCCACTTAGGAGTTTGAGTGAGATTAGTTCAACTAATTGCATCCTCAAATACCTGCATCCACAGTGAAGCCAAAATCCAAGGTTTAAATGGGATAGCTAGACTCCAGAGGTGTCTATACACATTTTTCTGATGAGGAGGTCAAATTTCCATTGTTACTTGGAAAGGTGTTGCTTTAATCGTCAAGCTGGGAAAGAGGAAGAAAATGCACCAAGAAACTCATCCAAGTCTGAAAGATAAGGAAGGGGCTCTAATATTCTAATTGAGTGTTCTTCAGCTTCTTGCATATACAATACCTCATTTAAATTTCCTATCAACCCTGAAAGATAGTTACGTTTATCCCTGTTTTTCCTACAAGGAAGCTGCAATTTCAAAGGGTAATGGGATTTTCCCAACTGAGGGAAAGAATTTGAACCATACCCATCTTTTCAAGGTCCATACTCTTTCCTACAGTTTAATTTTGCAGATTAGGTTAGTTCATTTATCTGTCATTTTTAGGAGTCTCTAAAACTTTCTTATGGAAGCTATAGTTGTCACTCTGAAATAGAAAAACAATTACATGTCAATGTAGTCTAGGTTTATTCTTGGAGATTCAGCAGCAACTTGAAATTTCATTTTTAGTCACCAATTTCACTAATATTTTAAAAATTGCTTTGCAGATATCTGAATGTTTCTCAGATCCACCTTTAACTTATGCATTTTTTATTAAGCTGAGATGTTTAAAATCAATCACTTCCCACAGGCACTTTACAATTATAGGAAAAAAGGTGCTATAAAGTACGAAAAACTTGGAATGTACAGTTATTATCATGAAGACGCTGAAGTTGAGAGTCTCAACTGAAGATCTGTGTGTTTACTTATTTCTAAGAATCTGTGACTAGTGGATCAAGCTACAATTACACGGTGTGGGCAGCAAAGTCTCTCAACTTTCTTTGGGAAGCAATGCGACTGAGCCCCTTCAATGATGAATAAGTAGACTGCACTCCCAACACTGCTGTTAAACTCAAGTGTTACAATTAAGTCTTTTTAAACCAAGTAACCAAGCCTGAGGAAATATTTCAGTTTCTCTTCTGAACTTTACTTATGAGTTTTTCCTAATAATCAATGTGCTGCTAATAATTTGTATTCAGCTTGTTTAACATTTAACATCTTCACATCATCTACATTTTCCTGCTATACTTTGTAGCTGTGCAGGATCTCTTCATATTGAAACATCACAGCCCACTTAATATTTCTCCCTGCAATGTGACACTAGGGTGAGGACAACTTGGCTAGGTACACGGGGTTTTAAAATTGGTAATTTTGGCAATAACTTAGCTGTCTAAAACCCATTTAGTCAGTAATTTCATTTTAAGATGTACTATTAGTGGTCTAATGTTAGTCCCTGACCACTTCTGATCAATGTACAAGTATTTGGGGTATATTTCCTTAGGATGTATGCTTCGCAAAGTAGAATTGACAGGTCTACCATTACTTTATTTTTTTTAAATGTAAATAATCAGTGAACTGTAATTCCAATAATCTTCCGATAGTCTGGTAATTTAGCTGCATCCAATTCTTCCCTGCTGTAATCTGTTTTTAACCCTGATCCCAGAGAAAGCTTTCCAAATCCCAACTTTGCTCATATCCATCTATGACTTCCCATTGCCTTAAGGGTTAATAAAATCTCCTTGTCATTCCCCACAGAGATGACATGGCATGGCCCATTCTTATAACACCACCGTGGTCTAGACGAAATATTCACTGTCCCCTTCATACCTCAACTCACTTATCCATTTATCAAGGAGACCCTTCCTGGCCCCCTCCTACCCTTAATTGGATCACATATTCCAATTATATGCTCTTCTACTAAAACTAACCAAAGGCATTGTACAACACTAATTAATGTGATCATTTGGTTATTGTCTATTTTTGACATTAGATTCTAAGCTTCATGAGGGTAGGAATCTGCCTCTTTCTGTTTACCACTGCATTCCCAATGCCTAGCACAGTGTCAAGCCCAGAAGAGGCACTCAGTAATTCCTGGGTAAATTAACAACAGAATGAACAGTCACCAGTTAAACACAAAAATTGCAGTTTCTTCTTGGTCCCTATAGTTTTATCTATTTATTTGCTAGTTTGTTTCATCTGGGCTTTTCTGATTTTGTTTTATTTTGTAGCTGGTTTCACAACATTGCATCAGAAAGAAAAAGAGGAGGCATGAACTGAACAGGTACCGGGACCTTCAAAGAACGTTTTCATATGATCGTACTTAGTCCTCATAATCTGTGAGGTAGGTATTATTGCTCTCCTCTTTTTTTTTTTTTTTTTTTTTTTTTTTTTGAGACGGAGTCTCTCTCTGTCGTCTAGACTGGAGTGCAGTGGCGCAATCTCAGCTCACTGTAAGCTCGGCCTCAGGGACTACAGGCACCGGCCACCATGCCCAGTTAATTTTTTGTTTTTTTTTTCAGTAGAGACGAGGTTTCACCGTGTTAGCCAGGATGGTCTTGATTTCCTGCCCTTGTGATCCGCTGCCTGGGCCTCCCAAAGTGCTGGGATTACGGGTGTGAGCCACTGTGCCCAACCTATTGCTCTCATTTTACAGAGGTGAAATTGAGTCATAGAAATGTTATACAAAGTTATACTACTAAGACATGGCAGAGCCAGAGTATGAATTGAGACTTGCCTTTGACTGCTGAACTTGGAGCTGGGGATCTTGCTTGGTCTGCAGGCTGGGTAGTCATAGTCATCTACCCATCATTTTAACCAGGCTTTGAGCCTCCAGTTTTCTCTTCTACAAAGTGAGGACTAGAAGCCCATATTAATGTATATTTCTTTAATCACTAGTAATAATAGGAAGTTTCCTACTATGACCTACTATGAATGTGTGATGACCCACTGTGATGACCTTCTATTTGTTGTGTAACTACTATCTGTCTCCTTTATCAATCAGCAAGGAGTGTCAGATTACAAAAATGGGTACAAGTCTGCCCCTTCCCTGATTCCACATACTGTAGCAGTGCTCTCTTGCACCGAGTCTGAGATTGGCGCTGTGACTTGTTTGGCTCATGGAATAGTATCCAATGCGACACAAACAGAGACGTGAAAAAGCACATGTGCATTAGGGTTTGCCCTCAGGCTGTGTTTATGCCACATAGGAACAAGCATGAACTAGAGTTTCAGATGATGAGAGCAAGTGTCCCTATTGCACTAGCCAATAACTGGCTGCCTTTTAGAGGCAGAAACACCTAACCGACCCCCAAGGCCTGAAGAAGCCAGCACAGATCAGAAGGATCACTGAGTCCAACCCATGGATTTATGTGCCAAATAAATGCTTATTGTTTAAACCATGACATTTTGAGTACTGATTTCATATGTATATATATTTTTTTTATTTGTAAAGACTGAAAACAACAAAAACATCTAAAACCACAGTTTCTAAGAGAAAGACTTGTTCTTGCCCATCTGGTACCTCTCTTTGGACTTGACCTTGGCTCCCACTAGCCTTGCATTTAAGAGCGGGATCTCGGCCGGGCACGGTGGCTCAAGCCTGTAATCCCAGCACTTTGGGAGGCCGAGACGGGCGGATCACGAGGTCAGGAGATCGAGACCATCCTGGTTAACACGGTGAAACCCCGTCTCTACTAAAAAAATACAAAAAACTAGCGGGGCAAAGTGGTGGGCGCCTGTAGTCCCAGCTACTCGGGAGGCTGAGGCGGGAGAATGGCGTAAACCCAGGAGGCGGAGCTTGCAATGAGCTGAGATCCGGCCACTGTACTCCAGCCCGGGCGACAGAGCGAGACTCCGTCTCAAAAAAAAAAAAAAAAAAAAAAGAGCGGGATCTCTGAAGGTATCCTTGGTGATGACAGTTTTTGTCCAAGAGAATATCCACCGAGCATCTTGTGGGCATGAGGTGATTGTGGTTATGAACTTTCACAAAAGACTTGATGCTTGACCTCTTGAAGATTTTCTTCTTACCCAAGGCAGTCCTTCTGTCTCCTCCACAGTTCTGCTTTCTTTTGTAGTCACTTATGTCATTCTAATCCTTCTCTACCTGACTGCAAAGTTCTTGACAGCAGGAACAGTATATATTTTCCATTTGTTTAGTGTCTTTCACAGAGTACATGTTCAGTACCTATTTGTTAGAGTGATGTGAAGTTCAATCATCCCAGAAAAAAAATATAGTTCTTAATGCAGTCTTCCTGAACCTGTGAGTGTTCGCCACTTATTTGAAAACTTATGGAGTTTTCAAATCTGTGCAAATCTTCTCTTGTTTCCCTGCCTGGTATTATCTAAATAGAATATCTGCAAAATGGAAAGCAGAAGTCTTTGGTAGCTCAAAAAAAGACTGTAAAAGAGACATGTAAATTTAACTGACTGACATGTCAGTAGAAATAGGTTTTAGTTACCAGTAAAATAAAGAACTCAAGACTTGGAGACTGTTTCCAGGTTTGTGCCAGCCAGCTGGGCAGTACCCCCATGTGCTCAGTTCAGGGCCCACAAAGATGACTTGGGTATGGTCTCTGCTTTGAAAACCAGGATAATAATAGTGACCAAAAGCTATGACAGTTGCAAAGTTTAACCACATGATTATGCAAATATCATTTTAACTACGTTGAAGAAAAATTATCTGTACATATTTAATGTCAATATTGTGGTTTAGAAGTAAAGTTCTAATATCTGTTTTCTTCTCTCACTCACAAATCTATTTTCAACTAGAATCTATTTGTTGTTTAAATGCTTTTCCCCTCCTTACCCTTGATGATGGGAGGTTCCCACTGGATCTTGAGGAATTCACTGAGAAGTACAGCTTAGAGACCAGGAGACATTTGGACTGCCAAGGTCATATCCCAGCCCTGCTTCAACCCTAATTTTTCTCATAAGCACTCCACTCCCACGGCCTCACCTCAAACCTTTCCTTCATCTGGATGTGTGCCACCTCTCAAACCCTACCCAGCCCAGCCCTCATGGTGCACTGTGTCAGCAAGACTCTCGCCAGCACCCTTAACACCTTCACCCTGTGCCACATCCACCCTGCAAACCTTCTAACCACCTTGGATCATTTACACCATCTGCCTCCTTTGCTTCTCTACCCAGGCGTCTGAGAGCAATGAAAGACTCTCACAATGACCACAATGCTAATGCTTATTCAGACAGTATTTATTGAGCATCCACCATGCACTGGAAACAGTAGAAGAAATTGCTAGACTCAGAGCAATACACAGAAAATAAGAGGGAGGTTCTCTTCCTTCTCAGAGCATAAAGTCTGATGGACTGGGGTGGTGGGGTGGAGTTCAACAATTCCCGCAGAGTGTGATGAGCATTATCAGGATGGAAGAGCAGAGTGCCCTGGAAGCCCAAAGGAGGGCTTCTAAATTAGAGACTTTGCGGGACAGAGAAATCTTTGCCACTTCAAATTCATGACCTTCAACTTCACTGGGATCCTTGGCACCATTCAGCAATCCTTTCACTGTTGTTTAGTCAGCTCCACCTCAATTCCCCCAGTGGATGGTCAAGACTTCATTGCTCTCAAAAGCCCCATCCATTCTTAACTTACTCATCTCTCAGGAGATGACACAGCCTCTGACTGTACTGAGGAAGTCCAGCGCATATTTAAAAATCGACCTTTACTTCAACTCCTCCCCTCCTGACTTAGAAGAGAAGGTGCCCTGCTTTTGACCCTATCTCTCTACCATCACCCCCAATTCATCTTGAGATCAGGACCCTGACAAATTGGTTTATTTTCTTCCTTGCTTATATTTCCTTATATTCAAGTTCTTCCTCCTAACTACTCAACCCCCAGCTAATAAACATATATAAACCTCTCTTATACAAAAGGCAAACTATAAATAAATAGAACAACCCAAATATTTTCAGATTTCATCAGCTTCCAGATTAAATCTAAATTGTAACTGGGTAAAAAAAAATTACCAGTTTACAAATATTCTCTAGCGTCTTGCAGATAATTCTCACTTCCACCCACTCCTGCCTCCAGGTATGCCTAGGATTCCCAAAGGAAAGGAAGGTCTAACACGTGTTCATAAAAAAGCTGTGTTCATTTGTTGCTGTGTTGCTTTGCTAGTGACCTGCCTCTCCCAGCCCACCCTTAGCTCGACCATGTTAAGGTTCCATCACACACCACTAGAGAGCTACTGGCACCGCTGTCTCCAGCTCAGCAGCCTCTGAAGATTCCAGCTAAGTCAGCAATATGCCTAAGTGCTGGCCTCATCCTCAGCTGAGGTAGGGTTTCAAGGAGCATTCAGAGTCTGCTGATGGCTGTGGCCACCAATGTTCTCAATGTAATGGTGCTAGCATCCACTGATCTGCACCCTCGTGGTGCCTGGACAACTGGGATTTGCAGAGAGAAGGGAAGGGAATGATTCCTATCACTTTGCCTTAATTTTCATTAGGAAGACAAACAACAAGCATGCCCTCAACAGTCCTGATACCTTGCCACAGGAGGTTCTGTGCAGTTATTTTCTATGTGAACAATACACCCCAAACACAACTCCGTGTTCCTCTCTCCCAGGGGCAGTCCTGTCTAATAATCTAGTCTCTGCTTACCCGCCTCAAACTAAACCCCAGCTGCTAGACACATCTATCTATGTCTGAAGCACCATCACGGATACAGCTCAAGGTTTCCCAGGAAGATCCTCAGCATCCTATGAATCCCAGCACTTTAGGAGGCCGAGGCAGACAGGTCATTTGAGGTCAGGAGTTCGAGACCAGCCTGGCCAACATGGTGAAACCCCATCTCTAATAAAAATACAAAAATTAGCCAGGCATGTGGTGGTTTGCACCGGTAATCCAAGCTATTTGGGAGGCTGAAGCAGGAGAATCACTTGAACTCAAGAGATGGAGGTTGCAGTGAGCCAAAATCACACCACTGCGCTCCAGCCTGGGTGACAGAGCAAGACTCCATCTCAAAAAAAACAGAACAGGCCTTGGAATGGGTGTCAACTGATTACCTGGAAGGAAGATGGATGTCACAAATCAGTATAATAGTCTTACGCAAATCATGCAATAGCCATGACCCTACTACAAAAAATGAAACATCATTTCTCAGTCTTGCCACTCATACTAGCTCGTCTCCTCACATTTGCCCTTCACAGCCAAGCCCCTTGCTTGAAAGTCAGCTATAATCTTTATTTCCTTGCTGTACACTCATTTTTAAATTTAATATTATCTTCTTTTAAAATATAGTTGTATATTCACTTGGTTTAAAATTCACAAAGTACAAAAAGCTATTCCTGGCTACCAAATGTCCCTCCTCAGACGCAACCAGTTTCCTGTGTATCCTATCAGAGATGTCTTATTAAACACAAGCAAAAGCCTTTTTAAAAATAGTAATACCATCCTGTATGTACACACCACACTCTTCCTTTTTTCCCTTAACACTATAGGGATCATTTTATATCAACAGATGAAGAGCATCCTCGTCCTTTTGGGGTGGGGGAAGCTGCAGAATATTCTCTTGCATAGTTGTACCATAAGTTATTTAACTAGTCTCATATTGCTGAACTTTAGGTTGTTTTAATTTTTTGTGGTTGCAAATAGAGCTGAATTCTTTTTTTGAGATGGACCTACATGGTTCATGGAATGTTTTTTTAATGCAATTTCCATCAAGACACCAAGATGTTACATTTCAAAGTAAGGTGGAGCATCATATAATTTCTAAAGACGAAAAACCAATTTTGTGACTCAAGTTTCTCACTTATAGAGTCTAGAGATGGGGTGGGAGTTGGAGGTTAGGAAGCATTATGGAGAGTAGATTCTATAGGTTGTGAATCCTATCTCCCTATGATGGAGCACTGGACATTCTTAACCCGCATTTCATGACAAAGGAAAAGGCTTCAAGATGATTGCCCAGGGAGTTTTATATGTGGTCCCTGGAAGTAAGTGATAATGTATTAAATATACCTAGAAAAGCTAAAGGGTAAGGGATATCTGGCTAGTTGCTTCGAGGGTAAAGAGAGACAGCTGCAGGGGAGCCTGTGCTCTCAGAGTTGATTGGGACAAAGGATGTATAAGTATTTCCTTGGGACCAGATAAGGGCAGTGTGAAATGTCTTCGGTTTTGTTTAAGAGGAATACTTGGGAGAAAAAAGTCTCAGCAGAACTGAAGCTGAAGTCACCAGCAGATGCATAAGGGCTGAAGAAGCATAAAAGGCTAGTTGTCAGAGAGATGGATGTATCTTCATGAAGGGAATGTCAGGTGAGAGATTCCCTAGCAGTCGAGAGAAAGAGATCTAGGTCTTTAAGAACCCATGAAGGATCTCAAAGAGAAGGTGGGTTAAAAAAAATAAAATCTACCACAGTCAGAATAGGTGTTGGTCAGTTAGGTATTTCCTGTTTCCTTGCTTTTTCTCTTTCCCAGCGTTCCTCCCTAGAGGGATCTGGAAGCAGATTAGAAAGACAGGAGAACAGAGAAAAGCACCGGAGGGGTGAGAGGGGAGCCAGTGTTGCCCTCCTCCCTCACTGCTGGTGTTCAGCCTACGATAGGCCGGACCTGAGAAAAGAGAGAAAGTTAAATGAAACTTAAAGTATTTATGATGGTATTGGAGCAAACATTTGAACAGCTGACAATAAGACCTTTTCATTAAACCGAAAATGATTAGAAAAGCCATGGGGCTTATATTAACTTTCATTGAGGGACTGAGTTCCACAAATAAATTGAGAGAGACAATGGGGTACTGCCACTTTTTTTAAAGGTGTGGAAAGTCACAAGTTACTGTTGTTTTCATCTTAGCAACAAGGACACTCCAAAGAAGTTATGAAATCATAGCTGTGGACTTTTTTTGTTTTTTAAATTTGTCAGAGAGCTGAGGATACAAAGAAACCTAAATGAATTAAGTGACAAGCCTTTTCAAGGAGAAAAGAGATGCATGGTTGTGTTCATTCTTGGCAGAGTGGTGAGAGAAGGAAAATTCAATGTAGACAGGGGCATGGGAAAACCATGAAAAATCAGATTTTTAATGGTCACATGTAGAGTGACATAGTAAATTTGAAATCCAAGGGTCTCCAATCACAGAGCAGGTTTACACCAATTTAGGAACTCTTTCCCACAGTCCTTCACTAAGTTCATTCGGTTAACACTTAGAAGACTGAGGACACAGCAGGAGAAGTGAGAAAAATTCACCTCTGAAGGTTTGCAGGGAAGAATGAGGAGCAGCTGAAATGGTAAACATGCCATATATATATATGTATTTGTATATGTATATATGTGTGTATATATACATATACATATATGTGTATATATATATATAGAGAGAGAGAGAGTGTGTCTAAAGCAAAAGGTAGCAATGTGTTTTGGGCCTTATAGCAAACGTAGAAGTAAAATTTATAACCACCAGAAGACAAAGGGTAAGTTGGGGGCTGAAGAGCCTCTTTATATCATTGTAGGGTTCTGTATACTGTGTGTAATATAATTAAATATTATTGAAAGCAGACTATGTTAAAGATCCATATTGTAATATCTAAAGCAAACATTCAAAAAAGTACAACTAAAAAGTCAATTTAGGAGAGGAGGAGAAAAATTTAGGTAAAAAATCATACTCAATCACCCAACAAAAGTCATCAAAGAAGGAGCAAAAAAAATCCAAAGAGTAAATGGATAAGTAAAGACTTAGATCCCACCATACTGTTAATTATATTAATTTTAAATTAACTAAATACTCCCTTAAAAGTCAACATTACTAGGTGCGATTAAAAATTTAAGATCCAACTCTATGCTGTTTGCAAGAAATCTACTTTAAATAAAAGGACAGGTGAAAAGTATATAAGATAAAACATGCAAATACTAAGCATAAGAAGGGCTGTGTGGCTATAATAATATCAGATAAAGTAGATTTCAAGATCAGTAATGTTACCAGAAATAAACAGGGACCTTACTTAATGATAAAACATTTAAGTCTTCAAGCAGACCTCACAATTCTCTGAATGTGCATGTGCCTGATAACAGAGTTTCAAATACATGGAGCAAAAGCTAAGAGAATAAAAGGAAGAAATAGAAAAATCCACAAAGTTGTAAATTTTAACACCCATCTATGATAACACCCATCTATAATAAGAATATATTCTTATTAGAAAATAAGAATGCATAATCTAATTAATAATCTAAGTTTGCCAATTAAGCTGGAACAAGAAGAGAAAATTAAACCCAAGGTAAATACTAGAAAGGAAATATTAGAGCAGAAATTAATGAAATAAAAAACAGACAAAAATAGAGAAAGTTAAGTCAAAGGTGTCATTAAAAAAAGTAAAATTGATGACCGGGCATGGTAACTCATGTCTGTAATCTCAGCACTTTGGGAGGCCAAGACGGGAGGATCATTTGAGGTCAGGAGTTCAAGATCAGCCTGGCCAACATGGTGAAACCCCATCTCTACTGAAAATACAAAAATTAGCCAGGTATGGTGGCACACGCCTATAATCCCAGCTACTGGGGAGACTGAGGCAGGAAAATCACCTTGAACCCAGCAGGCGGAGGTTGCAATGAGCCAAGATTGTACCGCTGTACTCCAGCCTGGGCAACGGAGTGAGACTCTTGTCTCAAAAATAATAATAATTAAAAAATTAAAAGCTAATAAAATTGATAAACCTGTAGCAAGAGTGATCAAAGGACTCACATGCACACAGAGAGAAAGAGAGAGAGAAAAAACACCTAATCAACAATAATATAAATGAAAGCAGCAACTTCACTACAGAGCTGTAGACATTCAAAAGAGAATAAAGCATATGATAGTCAACCTATGCCAATTGTCAGGGACTGTGAAGGATCTTAAATTGTCAAGAACTATGATGATTTCACTCTATTTGCAAGCTTACAAGTTAGCCTGCCAGGCTTATGTATGTTGACAGAAGATATGAGACTCCTGGGTCACAGACTAAGGCCTTTATTACTCATGGCACAGCAAGCCACATGAGCTTCATGCTTGAGTCAGTTCCTCTTTAATCCTCCATTCCATAGGGTGACACAAGCAGTTCAGATGAGTGTTGTGCACACAGCTGGTTTGTGTCAGAGCTGAGCAATCTGAAGGCTTAGATAAGAAGCTGTGAGCAAACCTGCCTGAACTTTGCCCCAGAAGGAGACATTATCTTTGTTTTACTGGACAGCAAACAAACCTGCCTTCTACTCTAGACAGAGAAACTATTTGTGTCTTTCTAGAGTACTCTCCATAGAAACATCTTGAAAACATAGTCTGAAACAAAAGTTGTTGGTGTCTCTGCTCAAGACACGCAGAAATACAACAGACCCATGGAGAATTATCTACCAATACCGATTGGTGAACTGAACAGGCTCCTTGAAGAAAAACAATTTATGAAAACTGACACGAAAGATATAAGAGTAAACAACTCAATATCTAGTAAATTGAATTTGTGATCAAAACATTCCTACAAAGAAATTTCAAATTTTGGGGGTTTATTTAATCAAAAATAGAAGAAAATTATTTCAGAAAATAGGAGTAAAAATTGTCCATTTTTTATGATGCTAGCATAACCCCAATAACAATACTTAACAAAAAGATTTTTCTTTTCTTTCTTTTTTGTTTTTCTGAGATGGAGTTTCACTCTTGTTGCCCAGGCTGGAGTGCAATGGTGTGATTTTGGCACAGACCAATATCCCATATGAACATAGATTCAAATAAACAATTTTTTTTTTTTTTTTGAGACGGAGTCTCGCTCTGTCGCCCAGGCTGGAATGCAGTGGCCGGATCTCAGCTCACTGCAAGCTCCGCCTCCCGGGTTTACGCCATTCTCCTGCCTCAGCCTCCCAAGTAGCTGGGACTACAGGCGCCCGCCAACTCGCCCGGCTAGTTTTTTTGTATTTTTAGTAGAGACGGTGTTTCGCCGTGTTAGCTAGGTTGGTCTCGATCTCCTGACCTCGCGATCCACCCGTCTCGGCCTCCCAAAGTGCTGGGATTACAGGCTTGAGCCACCGCGCCCGGCCACAATTTTTTTATTTTTAATTTTTGAGGGTACATAGTAAGTGTATACATTTATGGGGTACATGAGATGTTTTGGTACAGGCGTGCAGTGCATAAAAATCACATCATGGAGAATGGGGTCTCCATTTCCTCAAGCATTTATCCTTTGTGTTACAAACAATTGAATTATACTCTCTTAGTTATTTTTAAATGTACAAATAAGGTATTATTGACTATAGTCACCCTGTTATGCTATCACATAGTAGGTCTTATTCTATTCATTCTTTCTAACTATTTTTTATACTCATGAACCGTCCCCACCTCCTCTTCACCCCTAGCTATCCTTCCCAGCCTCTGGTAACCATCCTTCTACTCTCTATGTCCATGAGTTCAAATAAGTGAGAACATGCAATGTTTATCTTTCTGTGCCTGGCTTATTTCGCTTAACACAACGATCTCCAGTTCCATCCATGTTGTTGCAAAGGGCAGAATCTCATTCTTTTTAATGGCTGAATAGTACTCCATTGTGTATATGTACCACATTTTCTTTATCCACGTATCTGCTAATGGACATTTAGGTTGTTTCCAAATCTTAGCTATTATGAACAGTGCTGCAACAAACACGGGAGCATAAATATCTCTTGGATATACTGAGTTCTTTTGGGCATATGTCCCACAGGGGGATTGCTGGATCACATGGTAGTTCTATTTTTAGTTTCTTGAGGAACATCCAAACTGTACTCCATAATGGTTATACTAAACAAACTTTTTAAAAATTAGCAAGTTGAATACAGAAATACATAAAAAGTATGACCAAGTTCATTTTATTCCCAGAATATAGTTAGTTTATTATTTTAAAAATCAACTGGCAATTGGCAATAACAGAATAATTTAAAAATATGAATATCTCAATAAATGCACAAAAAGTACTTGACAAAATTCCATGTCTATTCATGATAAACATTCTCAGTAAATGAGGAATAGAAGGACATTTTTTCAATGTGATAAAGGTCATATATGGAAAACCAATAGCTAATATTATATATCACAAAATGATGGATACATTTCCTCTATGATCTGGAAAAATGTACACTCTTATGACTTCTATTAAACATTGTACTGCAATCTAGTCTAGTGAAATAAGAAAAGAGAAAGAAACAAAAAGTTTGGAGAGGAAAATGTAAAACTGTCACTATATGCAAGCTACAGGATTGCATGCATGGTTGTGCATTTAAAACATTCATTATAATTTACCAAAAACTACTAGAACTGACAAGTGAATTTGCAAGGTAGGATGATACATGTTCAATGTGCAAATCTACTGTATTTCTGTATACTATCACTAAGCAATTGTAAAATGAAATTATTTTAAAATACTATTTACAATAGCATTTAAAAACTAAATAACTGGAAATTACACTAAAGGAAGACATACAAGACCTTCATATTGAAAATTACCAAAGATTGCTGAAAAAGATTAAAGAAAACACAAATGCCTTGGGAGATACATGACTTCTACATTGAAAATTACAAAAGATTGCTGAAAAATATTAAAGAAAACACAAATACATTGGGAGATATATATGACATTCATTAATTGAATAGTTTAATATTAAGACGTTCATTCTCCCCAAATTTATCCATAGATTTAATATACAAACAAATTTAGCAAAGTTATTTAAAGACATTGAAGCTGACTCTAACAATTTTCTGAAAATGCTAATGATCTACAAGAGCAAAAACAATTTTGGAAATGAACAAGTTCAATAATTTGGAGGATTTACACTACACAATAGCAACAATTATTATAAAACTATAGTCATCAAGACTGTTTGATATTGCCATAAGAATAGATAAATAAATTAATAAAACGTAATATAGACTAGAGGTATTGACTCACACAATTGACTTTTGACCAAGGCACCAAGTCAATTCAAGGTCTTTCAAGAAATGATGGGAAGGAAACTAGATATCCACATGGAAAAATACAACAAGGAATCTTGTCATGAGTTCTATAGTTCATCACCTCTACATCCCTCCAACCCACCCGTACCCCGTTCATTTGACCCCTCCTCCTGCCCTGTGACTCATTTTCTCTTTTGCTAGCATGTTGGTGGCTGCTAATGGCTCACAACTGAGTACTTGTCTCCCCAGGAATTGTTCTGGCCAACCCGTATCACAATCTTTCCCTGGTGGCAGCGCAAATCCCATGACTGGTTGATGCAGAGGTTCAAATGCCGAGCTCTTTTGCATCATTTGGAATGATGCTAAGGAGCTAGGCAAAATATCAGGCTCCTTACAGGATTCATTGAGGCCCCTGCTGCATCACAGTTCAGCTTCTTCCTCTGCCCAATTCTGCTTTCTTCATCCCTCAAGAGTATTTTAGCTGTGAATACTCCTGCATGTAAGTCTGTTTCACGGATAACTCAATCTATAAAAAACTTGACCCTTACCCCACTCCCTACCCAAAGAAATCATCTGAGATGGATTACTTGGACCTTGAGTGAAAGTTGGTATAACCAGGCAGTGGTTGCCATGGGCCTTGGATGAGACGCAGTGCTGTGTTGGCTTTGGGTCTGACCCAGCCTAGTCCTATTGGTGGTGGGCACAGAGTTGCTTGCGTCACCCTCTACCCCAGCTCCAGACATCTCAGCATGGAGAGAAGGACTCTGTTTTTTTGGGCTAGAGTAAGAGAAGAGAACAAGAGTCTCAGCCTGATAATTCAGGGAATTCTCCCAGATCTTACCCAAGGCACCTCTATGATTCTACAAGAGTCATAGCATTACTGGGCTTGGGGTATCTCCTAATGCAGATATAGCTGCAGTGACCAAAGATTTAGATCATAGCAGTCAATTCCCTTTGAATACTTGGAAAACCTTCCCAAGAAGGATGGGTATACAAACAAGGCCAGATTGTCAAGACCACAATAAATACCTAATTCTTCAATGCCTACACATTGACAAGCATCTGCAAGCATCAAGACCATGCAGGAAAACATGACATCACCAAACAAATTAAATGAGGCACCAATGACCACTCCCGGAGAAACCTTTCTGACAGAGGATTCAAAATAGCTGTCTTGAAGAAGCTCAATGAAATTCAAGATAACACAGAGAAGGAATTCAGAATCCTATTAGATGAATTTAACAGAGAAATTGAATAACTTTAAAAAATGAAGCAGAAATTTTGGAGCTGAGAAATTTGATTGACATACTAAAGAATGCATCAGAGTCTTTCAACAGTAGAATTGATCAAGCAGAAGAAAAAAGTAGTGAGCTTGAAGATGGTATATCTGAAAATATACAGTCCAAGGAGACAAAAAAGAATAAAGAATAAAAAAGAATGCAGCACACCTACAAGATTTAGAAAATAGCCTAGCTATTGGCCTTATAGAGGATGTAGAGGGAGAGATCAGGGTAGAAAATTTATTCAAAGGGATAATAACAAAGAACTTTCCAAACCTAGAGAAACACATCAATATTCAAGTGAGAGAGTTATAGAAGAACATCAAGCAGATTTAACCCAAAGAAGACTACCCTGAGGCATTTAATAATCAAACTCCCAAAGGTCAAGGATAAAGAAAGAATCTTAAAAGAAGGCAGTAAGAGAAAAGAAACAAATAACATACAAATGAGCTCCAACACATCTTGTAGCAGGCTTCTCAGGGAAACCTTACATGCCAGGAGAAAGCGACATAACATATTTAAAGTGTTGAAGGAAAAAACTTTCATCCTAGAATAGTATATCCAGTAAAAATAGACTTCAAACATGAAAGAGAAATAAAGATTTTCCCAGGCAAACAAAAAGCTGAGGGAGCTCATTAACACCAGACCTATGCTATGAGAAATGCTAAAGGGAGTTCTTCATTCTGAAAGAAAAGGGAGCAATAAGAAATTATCTGAAGGTACAGAACTCACTGGAAATAGTAAGTAGACAGACAAACACAAAATATTACGACACTGCAATTGTAGTGTGTAAACTACTCATATCTTATGTAGAAAGACTAAAAGATAAACCTATCAAAAATAATAACTACAACAACTTTTCAAGACATAGCACAATAATATATAAATAAAACAATAAAAAGTTAGAAAGGGGGATAAAATTAAATGTAGTGTTATTAGTTATCTCTTTGTTTGTGAATTTGTTTGTTTGTTTTTTTTTTTTTTTTGCAATCAGTGTTAAGTTGTCATCACTTTAACATAAGTGTTATAAGATGTTATTTGCAAGCTTAATGGTAACCCCAAATAAAAAAACCTAAGACAGATACACAAAAAATGAAAAAACAAGAAATCAAAACATGCCACCAGAGAAATCCACCTTCACGAAAAGGAAGAGAGAAAGGAAAGAAGGAAGGAAGAGAAGACCACAAAACAACGAGAAAACAAATAGCAAAATGACAGAAGGAAGTCTTTACTTATTAACAATAACATTTAATGTAAATGAACTAAACTTTCCAAGAAAAAACATAAAGTAGCTGAATGAATAAAAATAAAAAAACAAGACCAAACTATCTGTTTTTTACAGGAAACATATTTCACCTATGAAGACATAAATAAACTGAAAATAAATGGGTGGAAAAAGATATTCCATGCAAATGGAAACCAAAAGAGAGCAGGAGTAGCTATACTTACATCAGATAAAATAAATTTCAAGACAAAAGCTGTAAAAAGAGACAGAGAGTCATTATATTATGATAAAGTCATCAATTCAGCAAGAGGTTATAATAATTGTAAGTATATGTGCACCCAACATTGGAGCACCTAGATATATAAAGCAAATATTATTAGAGTGAAAGAGAGAGATAGATCCCAATACAATAATAGCTGATGACTTTAACACCTCACTTTCAGCATTGGAAAGATCATCTAGACAGAAATCAACAAAGAAACATCAGACTTAATGTGCACTACAGAACACATGAACCTAACAGATATTTACAGAACATTTCATCCAATGGCTGCAAAATATACCTTCTTCTCCTTATCATATGACCACAAAACAAATCTTAAAAGTTGCAAAAAAGAAAAAATGAAACCATAATAACCATAATAAGTATTTTCTCTGACCACAATGGAATAAAACTAGAAATCGATAACAAGAGGAACTTTGGAAACTACACGAACATATGGAATTTAAACAATATGCTCCTAATGACCAGTGGGTCAATGAAGAAATTAAGAAGGAAGTTAAAAAATGTCTTGAAATAAATGAAAATGAAAACACAACGTACCAAAACCTATGGGGTACAGCAAAAGCAGTACTAACAGGAAAGTTTATAGCAATAAGCACCTAGATCAAAAAAGTAGAAAAACTTCAAATAAACAACTTATTGATGCAGCTTAAAGAACTAGAGCAAACCAGCTCAAAATTAGCATGAGAAAAGAAATAATACAAATCAGAGCAGAAATAAATGACATTGAAATAAAAAATATAAAACATAAATGAAACAAAAAGTTGGTTTTCTGAAAAGGTAAACAAAATTTGAGAGAAGACCCAAATAAAATCAGAGATAAAAAAGGAGTCATTACAACTGATATCACAGAAATTCAAAGGACCATTAAAGGCTAACATAAGCAACTATGTGCCAATAAATTGGAAAACCTACAAGAAATGGAGAAACTCCTAGACACATACAAGCTTTCAAGATTGAACCATCACAAAATCTAAAGCCTGAATAGACCAATAACAAGTAATGAGATTGAAGCTTTACTAAAAAGTCTCCCAGCAAAGAAAAGCCCAGGACTCAATGACTTTGCTGCTGAATTTTACCAAACATTTAAAGAAGAACTAATACCAGTTCTACTCAAACTACTCCAAAAAAATAGAGGAGGGGACACTACCAAACTTGTTCTATGAGGATAGTGTTACCCCTCCAAAACCAGACAAAGAGACATCGAAAAATAAAAAGAAAACTAAATCCCTGTTGAATATTGATACAAAAATTATCAACAAAATACAAGCAAACAATTCAACAACACATGAAAACAACATTCATCATAATCAAGTGGGCTTTATTCTCAGGGATGCAAAGATAGTTCAGTATACACAAATAAATCAATGTGATACATCAAATCAACAGAATAAAGTCCAAAACCATATGATCATTTCAACTGGTACTGAAAAAGCATTTGATAAAATTCAACATTCCTTCATGATAAAAGCCCCCCAAAAACTGGGTATAGAAGGAACACATCTCAACATGATAAAAAAAAAAAAAAAAAAAAAAAAAAAACCCATATACAACAGATCCATAGCTAATATCATACTGAGTGGGGAAAAACTGAAAACCTTTCCTCTAAGATCTGGACCAAGACAAGGATGCCCACTTTTACCACTGTTATTTGACATAGTACTGGAATTCCTAACTAGACAATCTGATAAGAGGAAAAAGTAAAGGGCATCCAGACTGGAAAAGAAGAAGTCAAATTTTGCTTGTTTGCAGATGATATGATCTTATATTTGGAAAAAAACTAAAGAGTCCCCTGAAAATTTATTATAATGGATAAACAAATTCAGTAAAGTTGCAGGACACAAAATCAACATACAAAAATCAGTAACATTTCTATATGCCAACGGTGAACAATTAGAAAAAAGAAATCAAGAAAGTAATCCCATTTATAGTAGCTGCAAATAAAACAAGATACCTAGGAATAAACCTAAATAATCCCATTTATAGTGGCTACAAATAAAACAAGATACCTAGGAATAAACTTAACTAAAGAAGTGAAAGATCTCTGCAATGAAAACTGTAAAACATGATGCAAGAAATTCAAGAGGACACCAAAAAAAAAGGGAAAGATATTCAGTGGTCATGGATTGGAAGAATCAATATTGTTAAAATGGGTATACTACTGAAAGCAATCTACAGAGTCAGTGCAATCCCTATCAAAATACCAATGACACTCTTCACAGAAATAGAAAAGGTAATGCTAGCCCTCCACCCAAGATGGCCAAATAGGAACAGCTCCAGTCTACAGCTCCCAGTGAGATTGACATAGAAGACGGATGATTTCTGCATTTCCAACTGAGGTACCTGGTTCATCTCACTGGGAATGGTTGGACAGTGGATGCAGCCCATGGAGGGTGAGCCAAAGCAGGGCGGGGCATTGCCTCACCTGGGAAGTGCAGGGGTTGGGGGATTTCCCTTTCCTAGCCAAGGGACACTGTGAGTGACTATACCTGGAGGAGTGGTATACTCCTGCCCAAATATGGTGTTTTTCCCATGGTCTTCACAACTGGCAGACCAGGAGATGCCCTCCTATGCCTGGCTTGGCAGATACCATGCCCACGGAGCCTTGCTCACTGCTAATGCAGCAGTCTGAGCTCAACCTGGGATGCTGGAGCTTAGTAGGGGGTGTGGGGGTGTCTGCCATTGCTGAGGCTTGAGTAGGCAGTTCTATGCTCACAGTATAAGCAAAGCAGCAGGGAAGCTCCAACGGGGTGGAGCCCACCACAGCTCAGCAAGGCCTACTACTTCTCCAGATTCCACCTCTGGGGGCAGCACATACCTGAACAAAAGGCAGCAGACAGCTTCTACAGACTTAAACGTCCCTACCTGACAGCTCTGAAGAGAGCAGTGGTTCTCCCAGCATGGTGTTCAAATTCTGCATATGGACAGACTGCCTCTTCAAGTGGGTCCCTGAACCCTGTGTAGCCTGACTGGGAGACACCTCCCAGTAGGGACCGACAGACACCTCACAGGCGGCTGCCCCTCTGGGACGAAGCTTCCAAAGGAAGGATCAGGCAGCAATATTTGCTGTTCTGCAGCATCCCCTGGTGATACCCAGGGTCTGGAGTGGACCTCCAGCAAACTCTAACAGACCTGCAGCTGACAGACCCATATGTTAGAAGGAAAACTAACAAACAGAAAAGAACAGCATCAACATCAACAAAAAGGACATCCACACCAAAACCCCATCCTTAGGTCGCCAACATCAAAGACCAAAGGTAGATAAAACCACAAAGATGGGGAGAAACCAGAGCAGAAAGACTGAAAATTCCAAAAACCAGAATGCCTTTTCTCCTCCAAAGGAACACAATTCCTAGCCAGCAAGGGAACAAAACTGGATAGAGAATGAGTTTGATAAGTTGACAGAAGTAGGCTTCAGAAGGTCAGTAATAACAAACTCTCTGAGCTAAATGATCATGTTCTAACCCGTTGCAAGGAAGCTAAAAACCTTGAAAAAAGGTTAGATGAATGGCTAACTAGAATAACCAGTGTGGGGAAGAGCTTAAATGACCTGATGGAGCTGAAAACCACAGTATGAGAACTTTGTGAAACATACACAAGCTTTAGTAGCTGATTTGATCAAGCAGAAACAAGAATATCAGTGATTGAAGATCAAATTAATGAAATAAACCAAGAAGACAAGATTAGAGAAAAAAGTAAAAAGAAATGAAGAAAGCCTCCAAGAAATATGGCACTATGTGAAAAGATCAAATCTACGTTTGATTGATGTATCTGAAAGCGACGGGGAGAATAGAACCAATTGAGAAAACACTCTTCAGGATATTACCCAGAAGAACTTCCACAACCTAGCAAGGCAGGCCAACATTAAAATTCAGGAAATACAGAGAACACCACAAACATACTCCTTGAGAAGAGCAACCCCAAGACACAAAATTGTCAGATTCACCAAGGTTGAAATGAAGGAAAATATGTTCAGGGCAGCCAGAAAGAAAGGTCAGGTTCGCCACAAAGGGAAGCCCATCAGACTAACAGCGGATCTCTCTGCAGACACCCACAAGCCAGAAGAGAGTGGGGTCCAATATTCAACATTCTTAAAGAAAAGAATTTTCAACCCAGAATTTCATATCTAGCCAAACTAAGCTTCATAAGTAAAGGAGAAATAAAATCCTTTACAGACAAGCAAATGCTGAGAGATTTTGTCACCTCCAGGCTTGCCTTACAAGAGCTCCTGAAGGAAACACTAAACATGGATAGGAATAACTGGTAACAGCCACCGCAGAAAACATACCGAATTGTAAAGACCATCAACACTATGAAGAAACTGCATCAATTAATGGGTGAAATAACCAGCTAGCATCATAATGACAGCACTAAATTCACACATAACAATATTAACCTTAAATGTAAATGGGCTAAATGCCCCAATTAAAAGACACTAACTGGCAAATTGGATAAAGAGTCAAGACCCATTGGTGTGCTATATTCAGGAGACCCATCTCACATGCAAAGACACACATAGGCTCAAAATAAAGGGATGGAGGAAGAACTACCAAGAAAATGGAAAGCAAAAAAAGTGGGTTTGCAATCCTGGTCTCTGATAAAATGGACTTTAAACCAACAAAGATCAAAAGAGACAAAGAAGGCTATTACATGATGGGAAATGGATCGATTCAACAAGAAGAGCTAACTATCCTAAATATATATGCACCCTATCCAGGAGCACTCAGATTCATAAAGCAAGTTCTTAGAGACCTACAAAGAGAATTCAGAGTCCCACACAATAATAGTGGGAGACTTTTACACCCCACTGTCAATATTAGACAGATCAATGAGACAGAAAATTAACAAGGATATCTAGGACTTGAACTCAGCTCTGGACCAAGCAGACCTAATAGACATCTACAGAACTCTCCACCCCAAATCAACAGAATATACATTCTTCTCAGCACCACATCGCTCTTATTCCAAAATTGACCACATAGTTGGAAGTAAAGCACTCCTCAGCAAATGTAAAAGAACAGAAATTGCAACAAACTGTCTCTCAGACCACAGTGCAATCAAATTAGAACTCAGAATTAAGAATCTCTCTCAAAACTGCACAACTACATGGAAACTGAACAACTTGCTCCTGAACAATTACTGGGTAAATAACGAAATGAAGGCAGAAATAAAGATGCTCTTTGAAACCAATGAGAACAAAGACACAATGTACCAGAATCTCTGGGACACATTTAAAGCAGTGTGTAGGGGGAAAATGATAGCACTAAATGCCCACAAGAGAATACATGAGAGATCTAAAATCGACACCCTAACATCACAATTAAAAGAAGTAGAGAAGCAAGAGCAAACACATTCAAAAGCTAGCAGAAGACAAGCAATAACTAAGATCAAGCAGACTGAAGGAGATAGAGACACAAAAAAACCCATAAAAAAATCAATGAATCCAGGAGCGGGTTTTTTGAAAGATCAACAAAATTGACAGACCGCTAGCAAGACTAATAAAGAAGAAAAGAGAGAAGAATCAAATAGACTCAATAAAAAATGATAAAAGGGATATCACCACCGTTCCAACAGAAATACAAACTACCATCAGAGAATACTATAAACACCCCTACACAAATAAACTAGAAAATCTAGAAGAAATGGATAAATTCCTGGACACATACACACTCCCAAGACTAAATCAGGAAGAAGTTGAATCCCAGAATAGACCAATAACAGGTTCTGAAATTGAGGTGATAATTAATAGCCTACCAATCAAAAAAACTCCAGGACCAGAGGGATTCACAGCTGAATACTACCAGAGGTACAAAGAGGAGCTGGTACCATTCCTTCTGAAACTATTCCAATCAATAGAAAAAGAGGGAATCCTCCCTAACTCATTTTATGAGGCCAGCATCATCCTGATACCAAAGCCTGGCAGAGACACAACAAAAAAAAAGGAATTTTAGGCAAATATCCTGATGAACTTTGACGCGAAAATCCTCAATAAAATACTGGCAAACTGACTCAAGCAGCACATCAAAAAGCTTATCTACCATTATCAAATTGGCTTCATCCCTGGAATGCAAGGCTGGCTCAAAACATGCAAATCAATAAACGTAATCCATCACATAAACAGAACCAATGACAGAAACCACATGATTATCTCAATAGATGCAGAAAAGGCCTTCAACAAAATTCAACGGCCTTTTGTGCTAAAAACTCTCAATAAACTAGATATCAGTGGAACGTATCTCAAGGTAATAAGAGCTATTTATGACAAACCCACAGCCAATATCATACTGAATGGGCAAAAACTGGAAGCATTCCCTTTGAAAACTGGCACAAGACAAGGCTGCCCTCTCTCACCACTCCTATTCAACACAGTGTTGGAAGTTCTGGCCAGGGCAATCAAGCAGGAGAAAGAAATAAAGGGTATTCAATTAGGAAAAGAGGAAGTCAAATTGTCTGTGTTTGCAGATGACATGATTGTATATTTAGAAAACCCATCATCTCAGCCCAAAATCACCTTAAGCTGATAAGCAACTTCAGCAAAGTCTCAGGATACAAAATTAATGTGCAAAAATCGCAAGCATTCCTATATACCAATAACAGACAACAGAGAGCCAAATCATGAGTGAACTCATTGCTACTAAGAGAATAAAATACCTAGGAATACAACTTCCAAGGGATGTGAAAGACCTCTTCAAGGAGAACTACAAACCACTGCTCAAGGAAATAAGAGAGGATACAAACAAATGGAAAACATTCCATGCTCATGGATAGGAAGAATCAATATCATGAAAATGGCCTTACTGCCCAAAGTAATTTATAGATTCAATGATATCCCCATCAAGCTACCAATGAATTTCTTCACAGAATTAGAAAAAAAAAAAACTACTTTAAACTTCATATGGAACCAAAAAAGAGCCTGCATAGCCAAGACAATCCTGGGCAAGAAGAACAAAGCTGTAGGCATCATGCTACCTGACTTAAACTATACTACAAGGCCACAGTAACCGAAACAGCATGGTACTGGTACCAAAACAGAGATATAGATGAATGGAACACAATGGAAGGCCTCAGAAATAACACCACACATCTACCATCATCTGATCTTTAACAAACCTGACACACACAAGCGATGGGGAAAAGATTCCCTATTTAGTAAATGGTGTTGGGAAAACTGGCTAGCCATATGCAAAAGACTGAAACTGGACCCCTTCCTTACACCTTATACAAAAATCAACTCAAGATGGATCAAAGACTTAAACATAAGACCTAGGACCATAAAAATCCTAGAAGAAAACCTAGGCAATACCATTCAGGACATAGGCATGCGCAAAGACTTCACGTCTAAAACACCAAAAGCAATGGCAACAAAAGCCAAAATTGACCAATGGGATTTAATGAAACTAGAGAACTTCTGCACAGCAAAAGATACTATCATCAGAGTGAACAGGCAACCTACAGAATGGGAGAAAATGTTTGCAAGCCATCCATCTGACAAAGGTCTAATATTAAGAATCTACAAAGAACTTAAACAAATGTACAAGAAAAAAGCAAACAGCCCCATCAAAAAATGGGCAAAGGATATGAACAGACACTTCTCAAAAGAAGACATTTATGCAGCCAACAGACATATGAAAAAATGCTCATCATCACTGGTCATTACAGAAATGCAAATTAAAACCACAATGAGATACCATCTCACACCAGTTAGAATGACAATCATTAAAAAGTCAGGAAACAACAGATGCTGGAGAGGTTGTGGAAAAATAGGAACACTTTTACACTGTTGGTGGGAGTGTAAATTAGTTCAATCATTGTGGAAGACAGTGTGGTGATTCCTCAAGGATCTAGAACTAGAAATATCATTTGACCCAGCAATCCCATTACTGGGCATATACCCAAAGGATTATAAATCATTCTACAATAAAGACACATGCCCATGTATGTTTATTGTGGCACTATTCACAATAGCAAAGACTTGGAACCAACTCAAATGTCCATCAGTGGTAGACTGGATTAAGAAAATGTGGCACATATACACCATGGAATACTATGCAGCCATAAAAAAGGACGAGTTCATGTCCTTTGCAAGGACGTGGCTGAAACTGGAAACCATCACTCTCAGCAAACTATTACAAGATCAGAAAACCAAACACCGCATGTTCTCACTCTTAAGTGGGAGTTGAACAATGAGAGCACATGGACACAGGGAGGGGAATATCACACACTGGAGCCTGTGGGGAGTGTGGATCTAGGGGAGGGATAACATTAGGAGAAATATCTAATGTAGGTTACAGGTTGATAGGTGCAGCAAACCACCATGGCATGTGTATACCTATGTAACAAAACTGCACATTCTGCACATGTAACCTAGAACTTAAAGTATAATAATAACAAAAAAGAAAAGATAATGCTAAGGTTTATGTGGAACCAAAAAAGACTCAGAATAGCCAAAGCCAACCTGAGCAAAAAGAACAAAACTGGAAGAATCACATTACCTAACTTCAAATTATACAACAGAACTATAGCAACCCAAACAGTATGATACTGGCAAAGAAACAGGCACACAGACCAGTGAAACAGCATAAAGAACCCAGAAATAAATTTACACATCTACAGTGAACTCATTTTTGACATAGGTGCCAAGAACATACAATGGTGAAAGCACAGTCTTTTTAATAAATATTGCTGGGAAAACTGGATATCCACATGCAGAAGAATGAAACTAGACCCCTATCACTCACTGTATACAAAGTCAAATCAAAATGGATTAAAGACTTAAATCTAAAGCCTCAAACGATGAAACTACTAAAAGAAAACATTGGAGAAACTCTCTAAGACATTGGTCTGGGCAAAGGCTTTTTGAGTAATACCCTTAAAGCACAGGCAACCAAAGCAAAAATGGACAAATGAAATCACATCAAATTAAATAGCTTCTGCACAGTAATGGCAACAATCAGCAAAGTGAAGAGAAAACCCACAGAATGGGAGAAAATATTTTCGAACTATCCATCTGGCAAGGGATTAATAACCAAAATATATAAGAAGCTCAACTCTATAGAAAAAAAAATCTAATAATCCAATTTAAAAATGGGCAAAAGATCTGAATAGATACTTCTCAAAAGACATGCAAATGGCAAAAGTGTTTATGAAAAGGTCCTCAACATCACTGATCATCAGAGAAATGCAAATCAAAACTACAACAAGATATCATCTCACCCCAATTAAAATGGCTTTTATCCAAAGACAAGCAATGACAAATGCTGGTGATGATGTGGAGAAAAGGGAACGCTCATATACAGTTGGTGAGAATGAAAATTAGTGTAGCCACTATGGAGAACAGTATGAAAGTTCCTCAAAAAACCAAAGATAGAACTACCATGTGATCCAGCAATTCCACTATTGGATAATTATCCAAAAGAAGTGAAATCAAAAAAGACATCTGCACTCCCATGTTTATTGCAGCACTATTCACAATAGCCAAGATTTGGAAGTAACCTAGGTGTCCATCAACAGATGAACAGATAAAGAAAATGTGGTACATATACACAAGGGAATACTATTCAGCCATATAAAAGAATGAGATCCTGTCATTTACAACAACGTGGGTGGAACTGGAGGGCATTGTGTTAAATGAAATAAACCAGGCACAGAAAGACAAATATCACATGTTCTTATTCATTTGTAGGATCTAAAAATTAAAACAATTAAACTCATGTAGATAGACAGTAGAATAAACTCATGTAGATAGACAGTAGAATGATGGTTACCAGAGGCTGGGAAGGGTAATGGGGTATGGGGAGCATGGAGATGGTTAAGAAGTAGAAAAATACAGTTAGCCCGAATAAATAAGATCTAGTATTTGATATCACAACAGGGTGACTACAGTCAACAATAGCATACATCTTAAAACAACTAAAAGAGTTTAATTAGAATGTTTGTAACACAAGAAATGATAGTTTGCTGAGAATCTTCACAAGGACAAAAAACCAAATACCACATGTTCTCACTCATAGGTGGGAACTGAACAATGAGAACACTTGAACACAGGAAGGGGAACATCACACACCGGGTCCTATTGTGGGGGGGGGGGGGGGGGACGGGGATAGCATTAAGAGATATACCTAATGTAAATGATGAGTTAATGGGTGCAGCACACCAACATGGCACATGTATACATGTGTAACAAAGCTACACGTTGTGCACATGTACCCTAGAACTTAAAGTATAAAAAAAAAAAAGAAATGATAAATGCTGGAGGTGATGGATACCTCATTTACCCTGATGTGACTTTTATGTACTGCAAGCCTGTATCAAAACATTTCATGTACTCCATAAATGCATACACCTACTGTATACCTATATGTTTTTTAATTATTATTAAAAAAAAAAAATGAAAGACAAGCCACAAACTGGGAAAAAGAAAAAAACTTACGAGGCACAATATATGTGAAAAAAGAACTCATATTCACAAATATAAAATACTTTTTAGAAATAAACAAGATAAAGACAAATACTCAATTACAAATGAACAAGACTTAAACAAAAATAAATGTTTGTAAAGCCCATAAGAACACAAAAAGGTGCTTAACATGATTGTCATGGAAATGCAGATTAAAGGCACAAAGCAACACTTTTGAAATTACTTAGAATGCATAAAATTTTTGAAGTTTAACAATATAAGGCAAGGATGCGGAACACCTGGACCCCTCACATGTTGATGGAATGTAAAATTCTATAAAAACTTCAAAAAAACTGTTTCCAGTCTCTTATAAAGTTAAACATACACCTACCCTATGTCTCAATAATTCCAGTCCTAGGTAAGAAACGAAAGTATACATCCACAAAAGAACTTGTACAATAATGTTGCGAAAGGTTTGATCATATTAGTTAGCCAAAAACTGGAGACAATCCACGTATCTGTCAACAGAATAACATATCAACAAATTGTGTTATAGCCGTTCATTGGAATAGTCCTCAGCAATTAAAAAAAATCAACAAAATAAAAAGGTCCCAAAAAACATGTCAAACAAGAAAAGCCAGACACAAAATAATCATGGTGTTTGATTCCATGTAAATGAAATTTGAGAAGAGTAAAATAGATCTGTGGTGATATAAATCAGAAAATAATTGCCTCTAATAGATTATAATGGAGCATGATGAAATTTCTGTTGCGGTTGGAATGTTCTCAAGTATTTTTATTTGCAGGATTTTAGAAAGTGTTTAGAACAGATATGGGGGGAAAGAAACCCCGCAAGTTTACCAAGGTTAAATTTAGTATTTTTTAAGATGAGATATATAGCAGTTTCCTCACACAGTTGTAATCTTCAAGGTCATCACACATCTGCCAAATTTAGTATTGTAAAAATCAGGAATGACTTTTTCCTAAAGAGTTAACAACTTAGTAGAAAGGATTCAAGGTTTTATTTATTTTGAAGACTACTGTTAAAGAGTGTCCCTTTACTGTTTTCCTTTTGTTTTTATTTATCTCAGGATGCAAAGTGCTTGTTTTGGTTTTCTGGGTTTTTTTCACCGTGTTATATGAATATGTTAGTCATTTGGTAGTAGGACAAGGTATCGCCTTTGCTTTCTCAAAATAAAAGACTCAATTCCAACACCAGAGAGTCTTAGGAACATCAAGGTTATTGTTGTCATTGTATTTTGCTGTTATACCATATGCCTTACTCTTAATAAGTAAAAGTCCTTCCTATGGTCGCTAGGAGATCAGGAAGGAATATAATAAATATTATTTTAATTGTATTAGTCTTCTCACAGGCTTCCTTTTGTGGTTTTCCGCCAGAAGCAGTAAGTACTGTTGCCCCTGAAGAAGCATTTGGAGATGTGTAGGAGCATTTTTTTTGTTGTCATAGTGACAGAGTAGCACTACTAGTATTTTATAGTTGGAGACCAGAGATACTACATATCCTGTAATGTATGGGATAGTCCTGAATAATGAAGGATTGTACCAACCAAATGCCAGTAGCACTCTGCCTGAATCCATCAGGATAGCCATAACAAAATACCGTAGACTTGGTGGCATAAAAAATGGTCATTTATTTTCTCACAGTTCTGGAGCCTTAAAGTCCAAGGTTAAGGTTCTGGCATTATTCAGTTTCAGGGGAGGACTCTTTTCCTGGGTTGCTAATGGCATCCTTCTCACTATGTCTTCATGTGGTAGACAGAGAGATAGATTTCTAGTGTCTCTTATTGTAAAGACATTAATCCTATCAGATTAGGGCCCCAGTCTTTTGACCACATTTAACCTTGTTCTAAAATATTGTAACATTGAGGGTTAGGGCTTCAATATATGAGTGTTGGGGGGAACACAGTTCAGGCCATAGGACATCCCTATTGAGAACAGTAGAGGTTAGTCTGTTCCAGTTTAGGATTATACTAAAAGATTAAAACTAACATTAGTCAACTGATATGGTTTGGCTTGGTGTCCCCACTCAAATCTCATCTAAATTGTAATCCCCATAATCTGCATGTGTCCAGAGAGGGACTTGGTAGGAGTTGATTGTGTCATGGGGGTGGTTTCTCTCATGCTGTTCTCATGATGGTGAGTCAGTTCTCGTGAGATCTGATGCTTTTATGTGTTTGATAGTTCCTCCTTCACACTCACGCTCTCTCTTGCCTACTGCCAGGTAAGACGTGCCTGCTTCCCTTCTGCCATGATTGTTAGTTTCCTGAGGCCTCCCCAGCCATGTGGAACTGTAAGTCGATTAAACCTCCTTTCTTTATAAATTACCCAGTCTCAGGCAGTTCTTTATAGCAGTGTGAGAACAGACTAATACATTGACCACTGTGGAAAGAAGTTTGGCAATTTCTCCAAGAACTCAAAGCAGAATTATCATTTGACCTAGGAATCCCATTATTGGGTATATACCCAAAGGAAAAAATTGTTCTGCCATAAAGACACATATGCATGCATAGCATACATGTATAGCAACACTATTCACAATAGCAAATACATGGAATTAACCTTATTGCCCATTATGGTAAACTGGATAAAGAAAAGGTGATACATACACACCATGGAATACTATGAAGCCATAAAAAAGAACAAGGTCATGTCCTGTGCAACAACATGGATGGAGCTGGAGCCTATTTCCCAAGTGAACTAACACAGGAACAGAAAACCAAATACTGCATGTTCTCACTTATAAGTGGAAGCTTAACACTGAGTACACATGGACACAAAGGACAGACACTGTGGCCTCCTTGAGAGTGGAAGGAAGGAGGAAAGTTAGTATCGAACTACGTATTGGGGCCAGGCATGGTGGCTCAAACCTGTAATCTCGGCACTTTGGGAGGCTGAGGCGGGTGGATGTCTTGAGGTCAGGAGTTCGAGACCAGCCTGATCAACATGGTGAAACCTTGTCTCTACTAAAAATACAAAATTTAGCTGGGTGTGGTGGCACGCACCTGCAGTCCCAGCTCCTTGGGAGGCTGAGGTGGGAGGTTGGCTTAAGCCTGGGAGGCAGAGATTGCAGTGAGCTGAGATCATGCCACTGTACTCCAGCCTGAGTAACAGAGTGAGACCCTGTCTCAAAAACAAACAAAGAAACAACAACAACAACAACAACAACAACAACAACAACAGAAAACTACCTATCAGGTACTATGCTTATTTCCTGGGTGGCAAAATAATCTGTATACTTAATCCACATGACAGGCAATTTACCTATATAATAAACCTGCACATGTACTCCTGAACCTAAAAGTTTAAAAAAAAAATAGGAAAAGCTAATATTACCTCCTTAGGAAAAATGAAAATAATGCCTTTATGATAAATCTAAACTTCTGATCATGGAATTCAACACCTTTTAAATCCCATCACCAGACTATTTTTCCAGGCTTACTTCTAACTAGTTCCCCAAATTACTATCTCCCTAACTCCATTCTCACTTTCAGAACCTTTTGCCTTCACCCATGTTATTCCCTCACCCTGGAATGTGCTTCTCTTTTCAGTCTACCTAAGAATATCTACTCATCCTTAGAAGGCATACTTTCCAGGACCTCCTCTTTGCAATTTTTTTTCACACCATCATCACATTATCAGAATCAATTCATTTCTTCCTTAGATTGTGTTGAAATTACTTACAGCCTGTCTACTCTGACAGTTTCATCTTCACATCTCTAGCATCTAACAGTCCAAAGTATATGCTCAACAAATATTTCTTGAATTGCGTTAAAATTTAATTAATGTCTGTTGTGATGCAATTTATTTTTATTTTTTATTTTTATGTTTTGAAGACAAAATCTCACTCTGTCCCCCATGCTGAAGTGCAGTGGCACAACCATGGCTCACTGTAGCCTCAATCACTCAGGCTCAAGGGGTACTCCCATCTCAGCCTCCTGAGTGTCTGGGACTACGGGTGCCTTCCACCATGTCCAGCTAATTTTTTAAAAATTTGTAATTGTTTTGTAGAGATGGGGTCTCAGTATGTTGCCCAGGTTGGGGCTTCCTGTTATAGAAAATTATGATTTAACACCAACATCACCCCATTTCTTCCTTCCCTATTCTCCTGATATTATTATATCAAAACTTTCATAAAGTAATTGTTCATTGTTTACTTTATAATAACTATATATGTTTAGTAATGGATAATTATATTTTATTTCTTGTTTTTTATTTTATCATTTTTACTATAAAATATTGTCTGTAATTCATAGTTGGTTCTTGTCTTTTACAAGCATATCATGTTCCTCAAACATCCCTATCACCAACATTTCAACAATGTTGGTAAAATCTCTCTAATACAAAGTTTGACTTCTAAATCTACAATGATCATTTTGTTGGAGGATGAAATTTTTAACATCCCATATATCTGTATGTGAAACAAAGAGGCTAAATTTATTGCTTCCTAAGTAATGGAGAACTACTCTTATAAATCTCTCTCTCCGAACAGGGCAAGACTTGCTTTCATAAAGGGTTTTAAGAACAGGGAACTCAGGGGTTGGCAGATTTTCTGAAGCAAGAGTGTTTAGGGATTGGCTGATTTTCAGCTGTGAGGTTTAGGGATGAGCTGACTTTCAGAAGCAGTTCCTGGAGTGATACTGTATTTGACTGGCTGACCTTCAAGAGCATGACACTATCAACAATCGATTAGGATGGGGTTACTACTTGTTCTGTGGTTAGTTGTTTACCACTTTGGACTAAGGCAAAGGGCAGTCTTTTGATCCACCTTTTCAAATTAGGAGGCAACACCTTTTCAGTTAGGGCATACATCAGAATCAGCTAGAGTGTCCTTTAAAACATGGACTGCTGGGCATCACCCCAAACTTTATTATTCAGTAGGTCTTGAGTTTCACCTAAGAATGTTCATATCTAACCAGTTTCCAGTGATATAAGTGCTGCTGGCGTGGGAAACACACTTTGAGAACCTCTGAGTTAGAGAATAGAAATGTCACAAGGGTAAATGGTAATAGAGTTGCCCAGGCTTAAAGAGCCCTTTGGTGGTGGTAATCTACAAGATGAACTGGGCTATAGCTGGATAGAGGAATGCAAACAGGCATTACACAAGGTCAAAGGCTAAACATGGAATTTTTTTCGTGGGCTCATGGATGGCAGGGCTTCAGAACTATTGGTGTGGAATAACTGCCAGAAAGCCGTAAAAAGTTTTGCTCACCTCCTTCTGAAAAATGCATGCATGCCTTCCATTTCTAAATTGTCAGCTAGACAAAAGAGGTCACTTTACCTTATGTTTTTCCTTTTTGTAAACATATAATACATAAATGAAATAGGATTTTAACCTCTCCTTCCTTATCATTGTTGCATACATAAATTTTACCATTGCTAATTAGCACATCCATTCAAGGTGGTACATCCTTTATACATCTGAGCCAGCAATTTAATGCCTTAAGAAAAGGAAAATCCCCGGGGGAGAAAATGTGCAGCATCAGTTCCTAACACATGAAAGATGCATGTTGAAAAATCAAGGTCCGTGCCCAAATGTGCAATATATTTTTTGTCTTAAATCCATTCCAGCACAAGAAATACGGTTTCAACTAGATTAAAGATTTTTCTTCTCTTAAGAAATGTGATAGTTGCCAACTAGTGATGGAGTTTCCAGAATTCTTCTCCCAGTGCTTAACAGATGAATTTATTGGATGGAAAAGTAAGAGCAAATCTGAGCTTCTCTGGAAGTATGCCCAAACTCAGCAACAGTGATATCAATAAGTGTCACGTGGAGGCATGTATAAAATATAGGAAAAGAGGGAAGTAAAACAAAACTACTGAAAAGGCAGCAAAATCGAGCATATCTAACCTTGATGGAGCATTGGAGTCAGGGTGTGAGCCTTACCAATCCATCAGTATTGCTCAGTGGCTCATCGGGCTAACCATAAGGAATGAGGGTGTCCTCACTGAAGTAATGAATGCTCAGGAACACAGCAGGGCAGCCTTCCAGTTCTCTACAAAGATTATGACAGCTCTAGCCCTTCCCACTATAGATCTTCCCTATAAAGTGTTACAGACTACCCATTTTTGGAAGCACCAATAACTTCCAAGAGAAGTTCCCCAAAAGTCCAAGACTGTACATATCTTCATTTTGAAATGATAGCATCTTTCTTAATGGTGGGGGAATGCAAGGAATTGAGCCCAGAAATTCATTCTTCTCCATGTTTGTAATTCCAAGCCACTGATAGTTGGTGGCTCTTCCAAAGTAAGTTCTCTATGCTAATTTCTGCCTGTCTAATAGAGTGAATCACTTATCAAGGGTGCAGATTTTCAGCCAGAATAGTATTCATTTTAACCGTATTTTATTTTCAGGTTTTTTTTTTTTTCATAAGGAGTGAGAAAACACTATCTAGGTAGGATGTATTCTTTTAAGTTTTGCTAATGAGTCCCATGGACAATTCCAGAAGGCTCATGATGGCACTGAATTTCTGTGCACATACAATTTATGTACTTTCTTCTCACTGAGGGATATGATAGACCGGTGTGACTTTGTTGATTCAACATGCATGCCTGTGCACCCACCCTGTGCTGGACACTGTCCCTGCACTGAGCTTCCTGTATGGATTGAGTCTTCAGTCACCTACGAGTGTGTTCTCCTGCTTTCCTACTGGCTTCTTAAACTTGACACTACACAATTTGAATTCCATTCCTTTGGTTCAGAACCAACAGGGGCTTTGTTCCTTGTGAAAAAATACAAACCACCTTGAACAAGTAACACAGTCATTTACTCTTTTCTGCCATTTAACTCAGGAATGTGAATGCTTTCCAAGAAATAGACTTTGATTGGGGGTGGATAGAAAGCCCAAGATCGAAAGGGTGGGGAGAAAAGCAGACAGCATCAACCCATGGGAACACTTAAGCTTCATTTCGCTTCTATCAGGACCTCAGCCCTGGTGCTCCATTTTCTGTGCATTTTCCAAATGTCTAGTTTTGCTTCCTAAAATGTGGTCCCTTAGCAAATGCTATCAAAATCACCTGGGAGCACTGGTCTAGACACACAGGATGCAAAATACAACAGACAAGTTGAAAATCTACATGGGATTAACTCTCACCACTACCACCCCATAAAACATAGCACCTTATTGGTACCTACATTAAATATTTGTAGTCAAATGCCTATGTGCCAGTCACTGTGCCAGGTACAGTGTAACAAAACACACATGTAACTTCCTCAGAGTTTACATTTTAGTTACGGAGACAGATATGGAAACAAGTCATTTTGATATTTTGTAATGAGTGCAATAAAAAATAAGAAAATGCCTCTATAGCAAGACATAGTTGGGGCACCCAACCTAGTTGAAGGAGGGCTGTGAGAGAAGGCAAGTAAGAATGAGGCAGGAGGAAGAAGTTTAAGGTTGAAAGTGGGAATATTATTTGCAGCAGAGGCAACAGTGAATATGAAGTTCTGGAGTGAGAGCAGACCATGCCTCAACCCATGTGGAATGTAGCTACTGTAGACACAGAGAAATGTTTAGAACCTGATGACCATAATAGACGCACTTTTCAAAAAATATGCTTACCTTATAATTTTGAGGTCTCTAAGGAGAAACTGAAAGCTATTTTCTTAGGTTGGAGGGAAGACTGCTACCTTTCTGTTCTCTAACCCACACTACTTTCCAGTCTACTTGAGCATCTAAAACGTCTTTCGTTTTTCTAATGGAAGCTAATCTGTATTTCCAGAAAACCGTAATAGAAACCCAGCTGACCTCTGCCAGCCTGGCCCCAGTCATGGACTGCACCTTCCTCCTACATTTCCTCTTCTTTCTGGCAATGAATATCTTCCCCAAAGATGAAGCAGAACCTTATTAGATAAAAGTAATCTATAAAACAAAATTTCTCCTGGTATTAGTCAGAGTCCAGTTAGGAGACAGCAATCTCACCATTTATTTCAAAAGAGGAAATTTAATATTAATTAAATATTCAATATTAAATCTGTAGAAGCCATTGGTAATGGAGGGGAGATGACCACATTCACTAGCCAAAGCATCTGGACCCCAGCTCCCACCCAAACAAGTCACCCCATTCTGCTCATGGTTTGAGCTAAAGGGTATCTTATTATTATTATTATTATTATTAGTAGTAGTAGTAGTAGTAGTAGTAGTAGTAGTAGTAGTAATAGCATTTGAAGACAGAGTCTCTCACTCTGTTGCCCAGGCTGGAGTGCAGTGGTGCAATCTCAGCTCACTGCAACCTCCGCCTCCCAGGTTCTATTGATTCTCGTGTCTCAGCCTGCTGAGAGTAGCTGGGATACAGGCATGCGCTACCATGCCTGGCTAATTTTTTGCAATTTTTAGTGGAGACAGAGTTTTGCCATGTTGGCCAGGCTGGTCTCGAACTCCTGACCTCAAGTGATCTGCCTGCCTCAGCCTCCCAAAGTGCTGGGATTGCAAGCGTCAGCCACCATATCCAGTCCAAAGGGAATCTTACAGGTTTCATTGAATGGTTTAATTTTAAATTTGAGAAAACCGAAGTTGCAAAACATAAAATGATTTTTTGCCCAAGGCACTAGGTTAGCTAGTGAGATGTTTAAGTAAGCCAGATAGACACAAACTAAGGGAGAGTCCATGGCAGGCAGGAGGAGATTCATGGGATGCTGGGAGAGAAAATAGTAGGACCAGGGAGAGAATAGCTTGAAGAATAAAGTAGGACTGTATTTGAGCAGTGATGAAAGAACTCCATTTTCTTCAACAGCCATACCATGCCTCTTCTTAATTCTTCTCTTCTTGAGTTGTAGAATTACAACTCAATTCACTAAATAACAATCTTTCTTTTTAAATTATTATTATTATACTTTAAGTTCTAGGGTACATGTGCACAATGTGCAGGTTTGTTACATACGTATACATGTGCCATGTTGGTGTGCTGCATCCATTAACTCGTTATTTACATTAGGTATTTCTCCTAATGCTATCCCTCCCCCCTTCCCCCACCCCACGACAGGTCCCAGTGTGTGATGTTCCCCACCTTGTGTCCAAGTGTTCTCGTTGTTCAATTCCCACCAACATGTGTTGTTTGGTTTTCTGTCCTTGCGATAGTTTGCTCAGAATGATGGTTTCCAGCTTCATCCATGTCCCCACAAAGGACATGAACTCATCCTTTTTCATGGCTGCATAGTACTCCATGGTGTATATGTGCCACATTTTCTTAATCCAGTCTATCATTGAAGGACATTTGGGTTGGTTCCAAGTCTTTGCTATTGTGAATAGTGCTGCAGTAAACATATGTTTGCATGTGTCTTTATAGCAGTGTGATTTAGAATCCTTTGGGTATATACCCAGTAATGGGATGGCTGGGTCAAATTGTATTTCTAGTTCTAGATCCTTGAGGAATCGCCACACTGTCTTCCACAGTGGTTGAACTAGTTTACAGTCCCACCAACAGTGTAAAAGTGTTCCTGTTTCTCCACATCCTCTCCAGCACCTGTTTTTCCTGACTTTTTAATGATTGCCATTCTAACTGGTGTGAGATGGTATCTCATTGTGATTTTGACTTGCATTTCTCTGATGGCCAGTGATGATGAGCATTTTTTCATGTGTCTGTTGGCTGCATAAATGTTTTCTTTTGAGACGTGCTTGTTCATATTCTTTGCCCACTTTTTGATGGGGTTGTTTGACTTTTTTCTTGTAAATTTGTTTAAGTTCTTTGTAGATTCTGGATGTTAGCCCTTTGTCAGATGGGTAGATTGTAAAATTTTTCTCTTATTCTGTAGGTTGCCTGTTCACTCTGATGGTAGTTTCTTTTGCTGTGCAGAAGCTCTTTAGTTTAATTAGATCCCATTGTCTATTTTGGCTTTTGTTGCCATTGCTTTTAGTGTTTTAGTCATGAAGTCTTTGCCCAAGCCTATGTCCTGAATGGTATTGCCCAGGTTTTCTTCTAGGGTTTTTATGATTTTAGCTCTAACATTTAAGTCTTTAATCCATCTTGAAACAATTTTTGTGTAAGGTATAAGGAAGGGATCCGGTTTCAGCTTTCTACATACGGCTAGCCAGTTTTCCCAGCACCATTCAATGTATATTGAACCAGTAATACTGACTGAGAATCCACTATGTTCAGTAGCACCTAACACAAAGCAGCAGAGACAGGCTGACCTCCTCTATCGGGAATGAGATAGAGTCATCGTGGGGGCTCCTCCGGTATCTAGAGATGTGGTCTCACCTTGGGCAAGTCATCTTGCTTCCCTGTGCCTGTTTTCCCATCTATAGAATGTAGCTAACTCTGTGAGCCCTGTCCCTCTCATGAAATTGCTGCTAGAATTGCATTGAGAATGATATAGCTTTTAACTCTTCTATCTCTTAGGACTGATGTGAGAAAAAAATGAGTTATGAAAATATAGATAATTGTTGTTTTATATACATTTAATTTTAATAATCAGGAAATAAAAGGAAATAGCATGGTCTTATTGGAGTTTGAGATGGTAATCACTCCCCCTCTTTTCTCTGAGCCCCAAACTAGCTAATAGATACAGGGATTTTTAAAAAATCTGTGTAGTGCTACCAAAACTATATTGAAGAACCTTGGACTTGAGGCCAGTATAGGCATCCTAATACTTTTTCTTCATTTGACTCCACCACACACACACAAGGACATCAGACATGTAGAGCAGATACTCACTCCACTTGCTGCATAGAGGACCTGGGCTGCCTCATTCCTTTTGAGTGCAGAGACAAAGCAAATGATGCAACAAGTACATGCAGCCTTTGATGCATTGACCATCTGCCCCAACAGCAGACCACTGAATGCCTAACCCTCACCATCACACCAAACAGATAAATCCCATTCTTTTTTGTGGAAAGTGGTCAGAAAAAGGAAAAGCTCTTTTTCTTCTTACCTCAGACAGGTTGGAATTTCTATTTCGTTGGCCAAGAAGAATAAGAAGTGAGAGAGAGAAGATCTCCCTCACAGGTGCCCACCCTACAAGGATGTCTTGCCAGTGACTCTAGTCACAAGAAGGATATGGCTGCAGGCTGTCAGGGTGCGGCTTTTAACTGTGCCCACTGTGGCTGCCTGGACAAGACACCAGAATGAACAGTGGAGTAGAGGCAATGGAGGTAATGTTGGTGCCTGCCTGAGCCTGGGCTGCCCAAGAAAATTAGGGTGTGAAAGTCAAGAGGGAAAAGACCAGTTGATGAAACAGTGGATGTCTAGAGACTCCGTCATTTCCTATGTGGTTAACTCGAAGTTAGGGTTTGGAAATAAAGTCTTTTTTAAAAAACTTTTGATAGATAAAGAAGGCAGATCTTCACAATATTGAGGAGGAAGCAGCTGCATATTTTGGCAACCATTTAGAGGAAAAGAGTGAATACATGAAATATTGCTGCAAGAATATAAAGGAGGAATCTAAATAGACAGCCAAGAAAAAAAGTGAAGAGCAGAGAACAGTAAATTTAGGAGATCTCCATATGACGTGGTTTCTCAAAGATGGTGTATAAAAAAATAACAGCCAGGGAGTGAGGAGAGAGGGATAGAAGCAAAAGGCTTGGAACAGTGAGCACCAAATCGAGGAAAAACTTTCCTGAGACACTTAAAAGATAATCAGAGAAACAGACTAAAGACTCAGAAAGGGCAGTTTGTCTGGAGCTAGAAATGGAAAGAATCACAAGCAGACACCTCCTACCATGTCAGACTCCTAATGGACCGAGAAATCTGCTGCGCTAATAGCTCTGAACCAATTGCTTTGCATGAGATTCTGGGCTAGTCCAAATGACTTTGCCAAACTTCAATTTCCCATTTTAAACACAGAACAAATAATAATTTCAAAGTGTGTGTAGCATTAGAGCTATCAAGTTGACTCATTGGAAAGAAGCCAAGGAGTTTTTATCCTCAAGAGTTTTCTGACATGATTCAGAGAAAGGCTTGATTGGCCACTTCTGTAACATGCCTTTCCCTCTCTGCCCCTCTCACCTTCAGAGTGTGCTTTGCCTCATCTCCTTACTTATATTCCTTTGGAGAACGCTGAGCCACCACTTCACTGTCTTCCCTGTTTGGCATATCCACCGACAGACCCGACATGGCCACAGAGGATTAACGGTTGATATAAATTTAAGAGTTCCTGTGACTTTAGATGACTCTCTGTTCTTAAGCTAGCTACTTATATTACTTGGATAAAAGGTGTGCTATTTTTGGCTAATCAAATGGTAGATTTTGCCGAAAACAACCCTAAAAACTGTCATTGGAATCTGAAATTAAAATAAAATCAAAGCCCAGCTGATAAAAGCAGCAGTCATCAAACGGTGTTATTAACTCTGAACTATCACTGAATAAGGGATCATTTGGTCAAGATTTAAATATCTGAATTTCTAAATGATACCATTTGGAATAGATACTTTTCTGCTAGTCAGCCAGGTGAAGGAATAAAGAGAAAGTTGATGAAAACATTCTTGACTATCTGTTGGAAGGAATGGAAGGAAACTAAAATTAAGTGGCACTATTTTAAAGACCATAAACTTTGCTAACTGATTTTATACTTCAATCTCATTATGACATCAATATCACTGTCTGCATTTTAAAGGCACAAAAACCTATACTCTGAGGTTAAGTCACTCATTCACATTCACACAACTGTTAAGTGAAAAACCCAGAACGCCCCAAACTGAAAGCTTTAACACAAAGATACAGTACAAAGCAAGCATGCCCACTTTTACCACTTCTATTCAATAATACTAAAAGTACTAGCAAAAGCAATTAGACAAGAGAAAGAAGTAATAGACATCTAGATCAAAAAGGAAGAAGTAAAATTACCTCTATTTGCAGATATGATCCTACATTTAAAAACCCCAAAGATTCTACACACACACAAGAAAAACTGGTAGAACTAATAAATGTATTCAGTAAAGTTGCAGGATACGAAGTCAACATATAAAAATTAATAGCATTTTATATACCAATGAAAACGTAACTAAAATAGAAATTAAGAAAGCAATCCTATTTATGATAGCATCAAAAAAATGCTTAGGAATAAATTTAACCGAGGAATTAAAAGCTTTGTACACTGAAAACTGTAAAACATTGATGAAAGAAATTGAAGGAAAGAAGAATAATGGAAAGATTTCCTATGCTCATGGATCAGAAGAAATAATATTATTAAAATGTTGATACAGCCCAAAGCAATATTATATAGATTCAACTCAATCCCTATAAAAATCCCAATAGCATTCTTCATGGAAATAGAGAAAACAATCCTGAAATTTGTATGGAAACATAAAGGACCCTGAATAGTCCAAACAATTCTGAGAAAGGAAAACAAAGTTGGAGGTATCACATTTCCTGATTTAAAGTGGTATTACAAAGTGATAGTAATTAAAACAGTATAGTAGTGGAATAAAAACAGACACATAGAACAGTGGAACAGAATACAGAGCCCAGAAATAAATCAACTAATTTTTGATAAGGGTATCAAGAAGGCACAATGGGGAAATAGTCTCTTTAAGAAATGGTACTAGGAAAACTCGATTTTCATAAGTAAAAAAATGAAACTGGGCTCTAAAACCATGTACAAAAATCACTTCAACGTAGATAAAAGACCTAAACATGAGACTGGAAACCTTAAAACTCCTAGAAGAGAACATGGGGGAAAGCTCCTGGACATTGGCTTTGCAATGTTTTTTTAGGTACCACATGAAAAGCTCAGTTCACAAGAGCAAAAATAAATAAATGGGAATCTATCAAAATAAAAATCTTCTGCATAGCAAAGGAAACAATGATCAAAATGAAGAAATGGCCCATGGACTGAGAAAAAATATTTGCAAATCATATGTCTGATAAGCTGTTAATAATCAAATTTATAAAGAACATATACAACAAATAATCTTATTTTTTAAATGGGCAAAAGACCTGAATAGACATTTCTCCAAAGAAATAAACACTGCCCACAGGTATATGAGAGGGTGTTCAGCATCATTAATCGTCAGGGAAATGCAGATAGAAGCCACTATGAGATACCACCTCACACTCATTAGGATGGCAATTACCAAAAAGTCAAGAGACAACAAATGTTAATGAGGGGATGGTGAAAAAGGAACTGGTCCTCTGTTGGTAAAACTATAGACTGGTAGAGCCCTTATGAAAAATAGTATGTGATGTCTAAAGAAATTGACAATAAAACTATCATATGACCCAGTAATCCTTCTTCTGGGCACATTCAAAGGAAGTGAAACTAGCATCTCATAAAGATATTTGCACTCTCATGATCATTGCAGCATTATTCACAGTAGCCGAGATATGGAAACATCCTAAGTGTCTGTCAACTGATGAATGGATAAAGAAACTGTGACTGATATACACAAATGCACATGCACGTGCGCGAACACACACACACACACACACACACACACACACACACACACACAGAGAAATATTATTCAGCCCTAAAAAAAACCCAAGATCTTACCATTTGGTGCAATGTGGAAGAACCTGAAGGACATTATGTTAAGTGAAATCAGCCAGACCAAGAAAAGGAAAACATTGCACCATCTCACTTATATGTGGAACCTAAAACAAAAACAAATATACAGAAATAGAAAACAATACAGTGGTTGTGGTGAGAAGGAAATGGGGAGATTGTAGGTCAGAGGATGCAAAGTAGCAGATACGTAGGATGGCTAAGTTTAGAGAGCTAATGTATGACATGAGGACTATAGGTAATAAAATGGTGTTGTATTTGGAATTCATGCAAAATGAGTTGATTTTAGCAAAAAAAAAAGATAATAACTACATGAGATGATGAATACATTGATTTGCTTCACTATTGTAACCTTATTTTACTGTCTATATGTATCCCATAACATTGTGTTGTTTACCTTAAAGAAGCACAATAAAATTATTGAATAAACAAATAATATAGATATATATATCAATTAAAACTGATTAAAACATACTCAGTTAGCAGTGACCGTAGTTTTAAGTATCCCTGTTGCTCACATGCTCCTCCCTAAGAAGTAACAAACATTGGGCCAGGCTTGGTGGCTTACGCCTGTAATCCCAGCACTTTGGGAGACCAAGGTGGGTGAATCACCTGAGGTCAGGAGTTCAAGACCAGCTTGGGCAACATGGAGAAACCCTGTCTCTACTAAAAATACAAAAATTAGCCAGGTGTGGTAGCATGGTAGGGTGGTGGCGTGGTGGCATGTGCCTGCAATCCCAGCTACTCAGGAGGCTGAGGCACGAGAATTGCTTAAACCTGAAAGGCAGAGGTTGCAGTGAACTGAGATCACAACATTGCACTCCAGCCTGGGTGATAGAGTGAGACTCTGTCTCAAAAAAAAAAAAAAAAAAGTAATAATAATGATAATGACAATAATATCTGTTAACGTTTATTGCATGATACTTGATGTAGACATCCTACCAACCATATTACCTGGATGTTTGATTTTTGTTTTCATTTCTACCCTGTAATGCTGGCTTTTTTGATACCTCTATTTAACAAATAAAGATACTGAATGAAACGTAGATCTAATGACTTGAACATAGTCACATAGCTAGTAAGTGGTCGAGTGGGGTTCTACCATGGAAGATCAGATTTTGGTCTTTAACCTTAGCATCTATTAACAAAGATATGCTTTTATAATATTATCAACCAACACTTATTACAGGGGCAAGTGATTTGAAGTATATTTCCTGTAGTAAAAATATTCTCAACATGGCTGATTTTTAGCTATCAATGTGAAATCACAGGCTTACAGTACACCTGAACATTTAACAGTCAGTGCTTGTGATCCTGTACTGACCAGCTCTATACAACATCAGACATGTACTTTGATGTATTAGGGGAATTTGCTTAATGATTCAATATGTTAGAAAGGCTGAAATGCTCACCTAATATGTCTCAGAGTTACGGGGATGGAGTTGGGTAACATTGGTGTGAACTAATGTGGTTAGTTTTGGAGTAAAACCGGTACTTGAACTCAGGGTCTTAAACAATGAGAGACACTTTAGGGAGGCAGAAGGGCATCCTAGGTGCAGAGTCATGAGCAAATAGGGGATGTTTGAGAGACAGTGAGATTAGACTGGCCCAGAGTAGCTTGGGACGAAGAGCCTAGGAAGGAGCTCATATGACGGAGGATCATCTCATTTAAGGTCTTAAATGGGTTGTGGGACAGGAGGTGAGATCTTCAGCTTCCTTGGGCTGGTCTGTAGAGGAGGCAGTGGTACCCATCCAGCGGGCAGTACCTCTGGGCCCTGGCATTTTATGTTTTTCTGTGGATCACTCTGCGTATTCAGATTGGTAACTTCACTTTCAATTAAAATTCTCATTCCAATGGAGTTGTTTTGTATGCAGATATGAATGATATATATTTGAAATTAACTTGAATCAATTTTTTTCTTTTTTGAGATGGAGTGGCGTGATCTCAGCTCACTGCAAGCTCCGCCTCCTGGGTTCACATCATTCTCCTGCCTCAGCCTCCCAAGTAGCTGGGACTTGGCGTCCGCCACCATACCTGACTAATTTTTTGTATTTTTAGTAGAGATGGAGTTTCATCATGTTAGCCAGGATGGTCTCGATCTCCCGACCTCGTGATCCACCCACCTCCCAAAGTGCTGGGATTACAGGTGTGAGCCACCATGCCCAGCCGAATCAGAAATTTTTAAGAAACTTTCAGTGCCCCAAATTTGAAATAAAATAAATAAACCGGTTTCACTTCATTTTTCAAATGTTAGTCCTTGGTAATCTGAGGACTAAACAAAAATGCTCAAAAACAAAACAATTTGTGTTATTTCATGTTCTTGTCTGGAATTCTGTTGCATACTCAGAGATGAAAACCCCCAAAGGTGGAACCTAAGCTCAGCAGCCTTAGAAGTATTTTTCAAGAAACGGGATTTCAAACATCACTTGAGATCTTCATTCCCAGAGAAAAAGGATCCCCTCATAACAGTGGGTCATGCTGCTCTAAGTCGCCCTTGTGGGGTGAAGCTGCCACTCTGATATGCAATTCCAGCCCAATTCAGCTGCTTTCTGGAAGGATTATTGTCCATAGATACAGCTGGAGATGAAGATGGAGCTGAAATGAAGTCCCACTTTGTTTTTCTGGGTCATTTTCTGTGTCACAGAACTGGTCTTAATATATTTTGCACTAGCAACCTAATAGGGGACACTCAATTCACAATCAGCACAGGAGAAAACGGCCCCCCTCTCTTGCAGTTGCAAATCCTTCGCCCAAATGCAGGCGTGGAAATAACTAGAGTAACTAGAGTCAAACTCAGAGCCTCAAGGGAGGGAATTCATAAACACCGTGCAAAGTGGTTTATAAATGTCATGTTAATATTTCTTAAAATGGGTTAGGCAGGTGTTTATCCATGCTTTTTTATAGAACAAAATGATTTTGCATGCTCAAGTCCTTCTCCTGTAGACTGGAAATGGTTACAGGCTGTCTCCAAAGGAGAAAATGAATGCATAAGAATGCATCGCTTGTCGAAGCTGGAAGGGGCCTCAGCGTTCAGCTTGCCCAGCCGGCTCATTGTGCTGAGGCCAGGAGAGCCGAAGTGAGTTGCCTCGGGTCACATCGTGGACGCATTACTAGATGCACTCAGCCTGAAACCCAGCGACCTGCTCTCAATCCAGGATGATTTTCGTAACACCCCAGGGGAAGGAATGTTAATTCAGGCAAGCAAGTGACAGAGTGTCATGTAGCCACCTGGAATGCTAAATCCAATTCAATAATGGCACCATATTTTGAAAATGTAAATATAGAAGTTAGCACACAAACAATACAGATTGATCTTTTAAAGAAAATAAAAATATAGATAAGAAAAATAATGAATGGAAAATGAAATAATCATCTTACCACCCAGAGAGAGTCGCTAATTGAAACTTGGTTTCTGCATCTCTGAATGTTTCTATCCTTACCTGTGCTTATAAATTGATTCTTACATACCTGAGACCACACAATACACACTATCTAATAATCAGCTTTGAAGCATATTTCGAACATCTTTCCAAGTGGATATAGCTTCGTCTACGTTATTTTTTTGTGACTGAGCAGTATTCCATGGCATGATTGCTCCATGATTTATTAAGCCAGATCCCTAATGTGAAACCTCTATGTTCTTTTGACTTTTCACCACTAGAAGCAACAGGGACATGGTGTGATCACTAAATGGGCTCAGCCTCTTTCCCATTGTGCTTCCTTAGAGCTATATCAGCATGGACTTTTCTAACGTCTCTGAGTCATTTTTTCAGCTAGCAATCATGCCTCCCTCACAGGATCATTTGATATCTTGAGGCAGGGAACTTAGGAAGTGCTCAACATAGGTTAGTTTCTGTAGTTATTATTTAGTTATATACTTTGTTATTATTAACAACTCTTCCACAAAAAAATCTGTCTTGCTAAATTTTGGGGTACATCCTTATTTCCTGGCAATGTCTTAAAAATTGTATTATTATATCATAAAATATGTATGCATTTTTCACATTAATTGCCAAGTTGCCCCTTAAAACACTGTGCCAAGCTATTTTCCCATGAAAAGAAACAAGAGGGCTTATTTCCTCACACATTCTGCACACTGGCATTATAATGTTTTTCATGATCTTTGCTAAATTTAGATGTTAAAAGATATGTCATTATTGTTTTAATTGTATTTCTCTGTGTTTTGGAGACATAAACTGTTTGTATCTACGTTTAGACCATTTACATTTCTTCTTCTTTTTCCTTTTTATTTTTTTGACTTGTCTCTGACACAATTTGATCTCTCCGGAATTGGTCATGAAGTCCACTTAGCAGCTGCTTTAGCCCTTTGGGTCAAGGGGTAAAAAATAGTCCAAAGACTATAAGCACCCTGAGGGCAGGAACTTGGACTGTTTTCCTCATTGTGATCACTGTCTATAATGGCTGCTTATGAAATGTATCCAGTAGGTATGGGTGGAATGGCTGACTGAACACCTGAATAGATGGATGAATGAATGATGGGGGTGGGACCATAAGAATGGTTTCCTACTGTAGTCCTGCAGCAATTACTATGACATGGATCTCCAGGTTTGCCCAGTGTTCCCTTCATTCCATTTAAAGAAAGATACCTAGACAGGGACCACACGGATGATGAAACACTCACTACTAGAAACTCCATCTTACCGCAAAGGTTTTCTTGGTATTCAAGCACACAGGCAGCTCAGATTTATAGATAAAAGGTTGGAGGAGGAGAGCCTGAGTAAGCAATAAGTGTTCATCAAATAAATGAAATTATCTTTAATTTTAATTGATAAATCAAATGTATATCATGCACCAACCCAGCAAAGGGATGAGGCTCTAGAGAAAGCAAGTCTATTAGGAACATAGAGGGAGGAGCCGTGTGTGGTGCTGTCTGTATCCTCAAGTTCCTTCAGGCCTTTCAGATGCTACAGGAGCCAGGCAGGTAAGTAATTGTGGTAACGCAGCCAAGTGAGGGAGCATAACCTTGATTTAAAGGGGACAGTCAGTTCTTAGCTCTAGACAAGTGCTGCCTTATCAAGAACATGGGTCTAGAGTTGTCAGACTCGGAAATGTTATGTGAAATCTCCTGACTGGATGTTGGTTCAGTTTTTCAAAACATTGTGTCGGGCAAACAAAAGGTTAGATCTGGCCCATGGGGGTAGTTTATAACCAGAAAGCTGATGACTTAAAATAATAATAATAATAATAAAGCAGCAAACCAGCACATGAGCACGAGGAGGACAGGTGGCAAAATGCAGGGGATGCTAGGGAGGAAGTAGTGATCGCAGGGTGAGGCAGTTGCAGACAGAGGTAAGACATGAGCTCAGTGGTAAGGCAATGTTTGGATAGGCTGAAAGGATGATGAAAACACTGAATGAATTCCTCAATCTTTAAAAACCTATGGCCAACAAAGAAATGGTGTGCAGAGCATGGAGGCAGAGTCAGGACAAGGCACATGAAGCAAGGGGTTAAATAATCCCTCGTGAATACTAGGACCTGGTGAATTCAGCAAGACATTAGAGAGCTACAGTTTGGTGAAAATAGTAAACCCAAGTCTCAGGAGGACAGAGAGTCCTGTCCAACCTCTTCAGCATCACGGATGCAGCTCTTACCCTTGTTTCTCTGAAAGTTAATCACTATACCTCCAATTTTGGACATCCACCGATAGGTGTGGTGTGGTACCCTCAATTAGCCTCATAAAAGTCAGAAGACTCACAAGCCTTACATTGCGGAATTTGTACTGGCAGACTCCCATGCTACCATTTTCCAAGCTGCTTCCCATCCTCTTTCTCTTTAAACAGAGACTCATGTATGATGTTATATTTTTCTGTTTGAAAATGCTCCAGCTGAACACTTGCATGGTTACCATGGCAACTATCAGGTAGCATCGTCTTGTGCCTGAAGCTGAGACTGCCAGCAAGAAAGCCAATACAGCAGTATATTGTTTCTTCCTGGACTAATCTTTTAAACTGTAGCCTATAGTGTTCCCATAATATATTTGATCAGAAGCTTGAGTGGTTTATTGAATTTAATGTGCCATGGCTCTCCTTTGACTGAGCAATCCATTCAGTAGCAAGCCTTTATTTTGAATTTTCTCCTTTGCAATGATGAAGTACAATGCCGACTTTGGGGTATGTTTTGTGATTTCTAAGATTCTAAGAAAGAAAATGGTTTTATACATACAAACAGACTCTGTCTTTTTAATCTCACATTAGTTGAAGAATTATTCATCTTATTTTGACTGGATTAAGGTGGGCTGTTTGCCAAACATCTGATTTCTAGATAGCGAATACATCATCAGACGAGAGCTAATATATTTCTGTGTCTGGCAAACACTACAAGGAGGCAAGAAGTAAAAGCCAGCTGGTTCAGCCATACAGTGGCTATGAATTCCAAGTCCTGTAAAATGTCCCCCTCCACCTATGTCCTAAAAGAGTGTCCATGCCTCCTAGCCTCTCTGAGTGAGGCGGGAAGTGAAGAAGGCAGAGGATAGAGGCACATTTACTGCATAAATGGAGTAAACACAGTGGGCCAGCATGGATGGAAGTGTTCTTTGGGGTCAATAACATGAGATGCTCAATTGTTTCAGAAAATTCAGAGTAGACTGGGGACCAGAGGAGAACAGGGCATTTTTTTGTTGTTGTTTTTTGTTTTTGAGATGGAGTTTCACTCTTGTTGCCTAGGCTGGAGTGCAATGAATGGAGCTCCACCATCTTGGCTCACCACAACCTCTGCCTCCCGGGTTCCAGTAATTCTCCTGCCTCAGCCTCCCGAGTACCTGGGATTACAGGCATGCACCTCCACGCCCAGCTAATTTTGTAATTTTAGTAGAGATGAGATTTCACCATGTTGGTCAGGCTAGTCTTGAACTTCCGACCTTCAGGTGATCTGCCCGCCTCAGCCTCCCAAAGTGCTGGGATTACAGACGTGAGCCACTGCACCCAGCTGAGAACAGGGCATTTTATCGAGAGTTGTTACACTTGTGTTTGGACCTTTAAATGATTGAGAAGAAGGTAGGTAAACATTGGAATCCCTCGAGGCTATTTTTTTTTGGTGTGAAACTACTCAGGACAGGACTGGACCACGTGGGTAATGGTTTGATATGCAGTACATTTTTTTAATAGAATTTTTTCTAACAATTTATTGATATATCAAACTATTAACTAATTATAAAATATTTAAGGTTATGCTTTTCATTCAATGGATGTAAGCTGGACACCTCCTCTGCTTTGATTTTTTAAGATCAGTCCTTAGGCACACACAGTCTCATCATTGGCCCAAGAATGAACTTTTTTTGGTAATTTGCTTAAGATTATTATTATTAAAAGTAATAATGTTATCGTTACTTTTTAATAATTTAATGAACACCCATAAATTCACCATCTTTTATTCACCACTTGGTGTCTTGTGGGAGGCACAAACGGGAAGCAAATGGATCATTCCTTTCAAGAATCTTGTGGTAGGCTGATAATGGCTCCTAGAACTGGGGAATTTATAAAGAAAGGGAATTTATTACGTGCAGTTCTGGAGACTGAGAAGTCCAGTGTCGAGGGGGTCACATCTGATGAGGGTCTTCTTGCTCATGGAGACTCTCTGCAGAATCCCAAGGCAGTACAGGGTGTCACATGGCAAGGGCGTAAGGTGGCTAAGTGTGCTGGCTCAGGTCTCTCTTCCCCTTCTTATAAAGCCACAAATTCCACTTCCATGATGACCTACTAATCTATTAACCAATTAATTCATGAATGCATGAACCCATGGGAATTCATGGGGTCTGCCCTCATGACACAATCACCTCTTAAAGGCCCTACCTCTCAACACTGTCACATTGGGGATTAAGTTTCAACACAGGTTTCAAAGGGGACAAACATTTGAACCATAGCAGTAGAATAATGAGCAGCTGGAATGACAGCAGCTCTCTCTAGCACTTACTGAATATCTCTGTGCTCAGCATTTTACATGTAATATGTCTTTTAATTCTCCCAAACAATACATCAAACAGGTATTACAACTATCTGCACCTTATAAATGAGGAAATTGAGGCTTAATGTGTTAGAAAAATTCTCCCAAATTCTGCATGTAATTAGTGGGCTTTCACAAGATTTAAGTAACTAAGTACTAAAAAGATCATGGTGCACCCTCTACCTCACCTCTTATATAATTTAAGAAATACACACACACACACACACACTGAACTCTAAAGTCCAGATCATTCATGTATGCTGAAATTAAAATATCTTCTTTCTAGATTTTTTTAATAGAAAAATTCTGCATAATTTAAACTTTCAGCTTTCTGTATCCTTGTGGCCTTTGCTTTATGAGTACTGTAAGCCATACTTCGTTTGCCTAATAAGAAAACTGCTACATATGCCTGACGCAAGAATGTGTAAAATATATTCAGGAAACAGGGTGTAGAGCAGTTTTGTGATGCACAGATGTTTGCATCAGAGGGACATGGGGGGAAAAACCCCAGAACTTTCATTCAAGCCAGATTGTGAAGAACACTGAAAATCCAATCTAAGGGGCATGAACTTGATCCTGTAGTTAGAAGTTGGTGGAGGTAAGTGAGAAAAGATAACCAGAGTAGTAATTAACTAAACTAGTATTTAGAGTTTGGGGTACGGATAGTGGCAGATTACAGGGACTCAAGGAAACACTAGGCAGTGTGGAAATGGAAGGAGAGGGGATAAGGCCCTCATTGGTAGTGCCTAGCAGTGCAAGAAAGGAGACAAGCAGAATGGTAGCTGGGGTGGGCAGCAGCAGGTAAAGTCAAGCTCTTCCCAGTAGGAGGGACCTGGCAGATGTGGGGCAAAAGAAGATGGGAAATAAAACTAGTAACGTCTAACAGACCCAGGGTGAAAGCAGAGGCTGTGCCTAGATTCAAAAGCAAATGGATTACACTGAGTTCAGCAATTCTCAAAGAGTGTTCTAGGAGGTTCTGGAGTATGCACATGTCATTTGGGGAGACTAAAGTATAATTTCAGAGAAACGAATGTTGTGACAATGTCTGTTCTTTAGTTTCTCCATGAGTCAACACCTTCATTCACAAAATATTTCAATAATATTTAAAGTACTGAGAATAGGAAGTATGTGTTTCCTTCTCACCCTGGCCCAACTCTGGCTCCTGGGATGCCCAGCACAGAGGTTGTGTTTAATCAAGGTGAGCTAAAAGAATGAATGGTGACTAATGGCCTGACTCTTATTCTGCCACCTAGGAGTTCGATGATCTTGAGCAAGTCACCTAAGTCTGTTTCCTGGTCTGTGAAGGGTAATAATATCCAATTCACAGGATTCTTGTGAATTACCAGATAATGAATGTAAAGCATATAGCTGACCCATAACACATAAAGGTCCTATTGAGACAACGGCTTATTTTAAGTTTTGGGGTGCATGTGCAGGATGTGCAGGTTTGTTACATAGGTAAACGAGACAATGTTTTGAGAAGCCTGTAGCAGAGTGTTTAGGACAAAAACTATGAGTCAGTCACGTTTGACTTCCAATCCATTTCAGCTGCTTATAATCTACATGAACTTGGGCAATTTATGTAGCCTCCCTAAAACTAGTCTTTCATTTATGAATTGTGGCTAGTAATATTTACATTTTTAGGGATGTTGTGAAGAGTAAATGAGGTATTATATATACGGCTGACTGTTCTCTCCTTGTAAGTTAATACACAAATTGAAATGAATGTTCTACTTTTAAATGGAAAAATAAAATTGAAATCTCCAATAAAAATTGTTTGGGTACGTTCTCTTATTTTTTAAAATTAACATTGCTTTGATTTCTTCTGTACTTTTCCAAGTTCAAAAATAGTGATACACTGACAAATTTACTGCCACCCCTTTTCTAGACTTTTTTTTAAAAAAAGCATTTTCTATTTCTCTGTTCTGAATGGGGCAGAACTTTACAAATTTACATGTAAACATAATAACATACATCTCCATAATGTTCCTTATTCTAGTCTCTCTCTGATTGGTTTCAATTCTTCAAGGTATATAAAACTAAAAAGTTCACACTTTCTATACCCCAGATGATGTGAGACAAATGGGAAGGATAGCAAAAAAGATTTGAGAAGATTTTAGAATGTAGATTCTCACAGTTCACACCGCCTCTGAGTGCCAGTCCATAATATCACTTCTAGATGATTACTGAAGACATGAACATGAAGAGATAACAATTAGATATGACACTTCAGGGTCTAAAATCCCATGAGATTCTGCTTAAAAATGGTCCATGTGGAAACTTTCAAAACCTGAAATTAGTTTGAATATATTAGAAACTCTTCTCACACATACTAATAACAGACAAATGAACTTGACACCAGCCCATGGAGATAGTTAAAGGAAGTATTATGGTTCAATGCTCTCGGTAGCAAATTGGGAATGTCTGTGTGTTCTAACTCTACTCCATACACATGCAGTGTGCAAAATGATTGAGTGTTCACGAGACTCAGAAATGATTAAAACAAGGTCCCTGGCATATAGGGGCTAGAGGCCCAGTGAAGAAGGCAGATATTTAACATAAGTGTTACAATAGCGAGAAGGATGATAGGTTATGGGAGTACACTGTTTATGGAGAATGAAGCTCTTAAACTGGATTGACAGATTGAGCAAAACATACAGTAATTTGGTCCTTAATTCACTAGCTATAGATTGAGAGAGTCAGTCCATGGAACCCAATCTTTAGCTAAAAATTAATCTCTTCTAATTTCATATTCTTTCTTTTTAAGACTTCCATCTTTTCTGCCTCTGATTGGAAATTGAGCTTATGATGCTATAATGCATTGAAAAATCTACTGGAAGATAGATTTGAAAAATAAATCCATTGGAAAAAAATTTCTTGAAGACAGCCCATTGTTTATTTGATCTGCATTGTACCAAAATATTAATTTGAGTAGTGAATTGTTGCTATATTTGTATCTAACTTGGTTGGTAGGTATACTAGTTACAAAATAAGTGAATTCAGAAATGCCAAAAGGCTGCAAGAAAATAAATCTATCAAGAATTATAAGAAGATTGATGTTACTGAAAAGAAGGAAAGAGTCAGCTAAATGGAAAATTCAAAGATGTTAGTACCTTAATATTATAAAAGTCAAGATTTCGATATTCTGAAAGTCTCTGAACTGAAAAGCTCAAGTGCTGGTTCTAGTTCTGCCTCTGACCTTATTGAGGTCTGGATGAGTCATCGTCCTTGGTGTCAGTTTCCTAAGCCTATAAAATGAGGGCTTTGTATGAATCAAACTCTTTTGGACATAAGTGAAAGAAATCCAGTTTAAACTATCTTATTTTAAAAAGGGGTTTTGTTGATTTTTTTAATAACTGAAAAGGGCATATCAACTTCAGGCATGGCTGGATCTTGGTGCTTTAAGTGACATCACCGGAACACTATTGTTCTTCATCTATTGGACTCTGCTTTTTATTGTGTTGGCTGCATCCTCAGGCATATTCTCCCACTATAGTAAGAGTCTTCCTCACATTTCCAGATTTACATCACAAAGAGAGTTTGTCCTTCACCATAGTTCCAGAAGTTCCAGAATTTTCGTTGGACTCGGGCTGACTTCAGTCACATCCCAAAAACACCCACTGTGTGATGGCACACACAGTGTTTCAGTTGGCCGGACCGAGGTAAAATGATCTCCTCTAGAACCAAAGGTGGAGTCAGAACACAGAGTGAGGAGAGACTGATTTCTAAAGGAAAACCAAGAGTCAGCTACAGAATAGAAGGGAAATGGATTTTGGAAGCCCTGAAAAAACAGGTGATCACTATAGAGTGAAACACATTGTCTATAAGTTCATCTTCCAACCCCTATATGTCTAAATTTGTCTCTTGAAATCTTTCCTTTATTACATAAGGAAATTGTTACCAAGAAAGACCAGTGATTTGCCCAAGTCTCACAGCTAGTTAATGACAGAAACAGAACCTTGGTCTCTTAACTTGCAATCCTGTGCTCTTCATCTATTCAAGGGTTCTATCTCCAGGGATCACAATGGACTCAATGGAAAATGGTTCCTAAACTGTGAATCCTACCATTTCAGGCAAGTCTCATAAAAAAAGACTATTTTCCTTATTTCTCCTGAAGATGACATGAGGAACGTCTGATAACCTCTGCATTGCCTAATTTGGTTGGCTGACTATTCTTTGAATATGCTACACATGGCATCTGTTTCCAGTCCAGCTGAAGATGCTTTGAGTTCTCATTTTTAATGTCTAAGAAGAACACACTCATGGTTACCATAACAACTGTCTAGAGGTGACTCCTTATGTGTGGAGATGAGGATGCCAACAACAATGTTGTTTCTTTTCCTTGATCTAGACTAGCCCTGTGAGTGGGCCCATGGCCTGGGTGATTTTCTTTTTTAAGCTTTTCAGATGATAATGTGCAGCCCTGGGATAGCCCTGTAAATTCTTATTAAGACAGATTTGACTGACAGTTCAAACAGTTCATGCAATTCCATACCCCCTGTTTCACTTCAGAACTTCCCGTAGCACATACCTGGTAACTTATTTTAAATTGCATCTTTTTTTTTTTTTTCTCTTCTCAAACGATCTTGTCCATTCTGGCACATCATGTGATTGCTGGCTTTTCAAGGTGCAAACTCATGAATATTCTTAATGAGAACTGTGGTTTCTCAATCTCTTTCAAATTGGGCTATGTTGGAACTTAATTGCAGCTAGGGACCGGGAACATCTGGCAGGTCTAACAGCCATGATCTGTGCTTCTGAATAAGCCATATGAATTACCAGCAGAGTGGCACGTCACCATGATTGCTGATATGCTGTGGAGATGTGGAGGAAGAAGGAAGCAAAGCAAATGACCTCTCAATTAAGTTTTCCAAAAGGCTCAGATGATTAACAGGCTATAGGCAAAGTTTACTCTTCAATTGAAAGCATAAGCAACAACATAAAACAGGCACACCTGCCATCCAAATAATTTAGAGATGGTGAAAAGAAACATCCCATTTTTTTACATTAGCAGGCTGTCCAATGTTTGGCAGCTCTTTCCCAGATGATTTTATTTTCCTTCCTTCATTAGTGGGAAGCTCAAAATAAGTTCTATTCAATTTCATATTATGGACTTGATTTATGTCAAAACACTGTACTGGTTATGACCTATGCAATGATAGTCTTCAAGGGAATGTGGCTTGATGTTTAAAATGTAGCCTTTGGAAACTGAGTGGAAAATATTTAGTAGAGAAATCCTGTCTTATTTTTGAGACTTTAATAGAATAAATTTAAATTTAAATCTTCATAATTGAAAATCATGTGGAGTGTTTTGGTAAACAATAATGGAGGATTTACTCAGTAAATATTTATGGAGCATATACTATTCGCAAACTCTTTAGGTAGGAGCTCTAAGGAATATAAAGATGAATGTTCCTCAGATGTTTGCAATCTGCTAGAAGAGATGAGAGAGGCGTTAATAACTAGAATGCTAGGCAATATTTGATAAAGTATGATAGGAGTTAAAGTACTTAGAGTTTGAACTTGGCAGGGGCAAGGTAAAAGGATCCGTAGGAGCAAAATTTCATAAGGAACAAATGGAAAAGCAGGGGTTGAAGGTGAGACTCATCGAGTGTCTACAGAGTGAGAAGCAGGTTACAGATTTTTTTACACACTTTCAAATTTAATTCTTGAAAGAATTCTATGAGATTATTCTCAATTTACAGATGAATAGACTGGAAATCAAAGATGTTAAATAATTTCTCCATGATCCCTCAGGCAATTACTAGCGGCACTGGAATTTAATATGCGCATTCAGGGGAAAGTGACCAGCACAGTTTGGTTCATTTACAAGGAGGTTTGGAAAAGGAGGCTGGAATGTAGTCAATCAAGGGAAGATCACACAGGGCTGGAATGCCAGGCTGATCAGTTCAAAGTCAACTCCATAGGTAACAGGACTTACGGTCTAACCTAAAACAGCCAGGGAACCCATTCCCCAAGAGCTCTGAGTGAGGCCAAATGCCACAACCTATGCCTGTTAAAAGCTCTCCCCACATTTTCCATGCTTTCTTGCATTTCTTTCCTCTCATTTCCCAACATCTCCAGGCTCCTGCTCCTTGCACATCTGTGTAGATACCATGCACAAGTGAATCCCAGGTGTCCACAGAAATCCACCAGCTTCCAATATGTTATGAGTTTGGGAACTTTTCTAAAGATGAATGGAAGTCATGGGGCAAGATTACATCAAGGATTGAGATGTCTTCTCCCATCGTTTGGACCTATTCCTCTATCCCTGAGTTTGGTTTTTCTCCTCTCTTCCCTTCTGACACAGACAAGAAGTTGTTCTTATTTCTCCCTAGCAGGGCAGCCTCCATCCATGCACTTAGGTGGATCCTTATGTTGCTTCATTTTCTCTGCCAATACCTTGAGGTGTTTATTTTAAATAAATGTATGATTTTCCCTGGGAGGACTTCTAGTAGGACAGATATAGGATTGGCAAGAGCCTGCTGGCCATTGCTCTTGTGCAGCATGAGCCAATAAGGACTTTCCCAAAATGTTGGCAGTAAGACTGGAAGAATAAAGGATAGGCATGAGATAGTGGAATGAATAAACTATTTTTTGAATGATGGGAAGGATAGTTTTTCTATTTTGCGGATTCCTTTGTACCATGAAAACTACTGAACTTTTTAAAAATAAGGTCTATGGTTTTTTTTTTTTTTTCTTTTTCCTGGTCAAAAAGCTTTCATTGTATCTAAGTTTGGGGTATAAGGCAGTATTCTCTCCAGTTATAAAATAGAATGTCAGCAGGTGGCCTCAGAAAAGAATTTTCCTAACATACTCTATACTTTTATCAAGGAAATTTTTCATGTCACTAGATTTTTTAAAAGTCATGATTTAGTTTCCAGATACTTAAACCTTTGTTTCCATTCGGTTTGCTTTGAAAAGCAGCAGATTAGCTAGAGCACAAGATTGTCTATGATCAGCTGAGCGGCAGAGATCACTGACACAGCGAGAGAGCAGGGAAGACGAGTCATTTGTCTTTTCAGCAGGCACACACAAATGATCCTTTCCTGCCATATGTTCCAGAGAATTCTTTTCTTTCCCTTCAGGTATTTGACCCCCTATTGGATAGAGGCATTGATCAAAGTTGAAGCTGTAGAGTGACTTATAGAATAGTTTTAGTTTTCAGTAAATCAAATCCTAAAAAAGAATTAAAAGTAAAATTCTTGATATTAAATTCCTACTCTCAAGTCTCTGGCTTATGTGAACATGGAGATGTTGCTTAACTCTCCTGTACTTTTGGCTTCTTTTTAAAAATATATACCCCACAACTCTACAACCCAAAAATTCTACAATGAGATAGAGTTGTTTTTTTTTGACTTGTACTGACTTTAGAGATGGAACCTCTTAAGTAAAGGATGGTAATTTGAAATAAAGCTCCTTGTGTCTATTTCCAAAGAATTATGACTTGGAAGGTTCATGTGAGGTGAAGGAGAACAAGAAGAAATAGACATCAAGTTGAGATGCCGTGCCAAACATCTGGAAGAGGGAATGAGAGCATTATGGGAAAACAGATGGAGGGAAGCTTGGCCAGATAAAATTAAAGGCAACGCCGCTCAGCATCTGATTAGCTAAGAGAATTCTATTTAAAAAGAAAGTATCTATAAAACCTGTACTTTAAATAGTCTCTTGACAGGAGAACACTTTAAAAAATTAGGGCTCTTATCAGGCCTTGAGGTTTACTTTGAAGGTTTTAATTTACTAATTACTGAGTACATTGTTGCTTTTTTCTTTTTATTAGAAATAAGACTCTAATTGATAACCAAAAGGCTTATAGATAAAGACCTACACTAAAAATTATTTCTATGCTATTTTAATTAGCCTACTGAAATTCCATTTGAAAAATTAGGGTCCAAATCAAGCATTTGTCGGTGTGAGTTAATTATCTGTGTTTGTCGAGAGACGCTGATAAGGCCTCTTTGGGAATTGGCTTTACCTCTGCAAGAAAGAGCTTACTCTGGTGTATGAACATTTTATCCATTAGCTATATTGAGCACAGGGCTGAAGACTCATAAGCTTTGCAAAGGTACAATAAAATTTTTAAGATCTGATCTTAAAAAATTTATTGGGTTCAAAAAAAACTAAATTCTAAAATGGACATTGATAATAATATCAAGACTGTATAAGAATATCAAAAGCAGGCCGGGCGCGGTGGCTCAACCCTGTAATCTCAGCACTTTGGGAGGCCGAGACGGGCGGATCACGAGGTCAGGAGATCGAGACCATCCTGGCTAACACGGTGAAACCCCCTCTCTACTAAAAAATACAAAAAACTAGCCGGGCGAGTTGGCGGGCACCTGTAGTCCCAGCTACTCAGGAGGCTGAGGCAGGAGAATGGCGTAAACCCGGGAGGCAGAGCTTGCAGTGAGCTGAGATCCGGCCACTGCACTCCAGCCTGGGCAACAGAGCCAGACTCCGTCTCAAAAAAAAAAAAAAAAAAAAAAAAAGAATATCAAAAGCAAAGTTACAAAGATGTTTTCACATTTTTACACCAAAATACTGTGCTGTATTTAATGTGACAAATGTGATATTAGCCCTCTAAAATCAAGATGCCCAGGTAGTAAAATAGCCTTGCCAGAGTGGGGAAAAGCATCCTTTTGAGACAGCATGCACATTCTTCTGCTATACATTCCTTTTGTAGCCCAAATTTCCCCAAGTCCCCTAGCTTCCTGGGGCCACTCTTTCTTTTACTATTCAAATAAAATGATTGAGTCCCCAATTCATGATCTGGGAGGTACAGAGCATTTGCCTAATGATTCTGTGGTATTCCCTGGAGGTCTATTGATGTTCTAATGACCTCTTGTCAAGACTTTCTGCTTCTTCTGAAGTTTTTATCCTTGCTTACTTTCCCACCTCCTGTAGCTGCTCTCTCTCTCCTCTCCCTGCTGTTTGCAGCCACCCTTCTCTTCCATGCTTCCATAATTCACCACCAACTAAAAGCCATTGTGTATGAAATGGACTTTATTTGAATGTTTGGGATTAATGAAGAAGAACTAGCACTGCATGATATAATAAACAACTAAAAAGTGCACACAAGGGAATACTATACTTACATTTCCTCCACCACCACCACCGCCCGCCCCCCTTCCCCACCACCAGGGGAAACTGCTTACTAGAACTTTCTGGCCTTGGCCTCTAGCCTGCCACCATGTTGCTGTGGCACACTGTACCTATCCAAATTCCCGTTTTCCAACTCTCCTTTTCTTCCAGCTCCAAAAGCCCCCTGCCTGCCAGAGAATAGATGAGCTTTTCTGTTACAGACTACCTAACTAATCACACTTAGTACTTTCTTTTTCACATAATTGTGAATTATGCCCATTATTGGATTTTCTAGCAAAGACATATTTGCCCTTAATTAAATTTTGCCACATCTTTAAAATGTGGAAGCTGCTATATAGCTGTATAAATTTCCTTTTTGTTTTTGAACAGCCATCTTTCCCTTCCTATAACACTTCTAAAGATGACTCACATGGGTCAAAACAACAACTGGCATATGCTTCAAATTGACTTATTTTCCTTGAATAATTTTTTTTTTTTTTTTTGCTAAGGCTTTGGAAAAAAGAGTCCTTGGAGATGCAAATCCTTCATTACCTGATCAAAGAGGCAGAGCACTAAAGACCATAGTACCCAGCTTTTGCTTCCATAGATGAACATAGCTCAACTCAAAATCTTGATTGAGTCCAGAATAGGGAATTCAGGAGTGGATGATGCAGTGGAGAGGATCATCATCAGATGAATTACATAGAGACAAACATGGGACTGAGAAGCCAATGATGACCCCCAGGGAAAAGGAAATATGTGAGTTGAGCCTTGAGAGAGAAGGAGATCATTTCCCAGGAATGCTAAGGAACCATTTTCTTCTACTTCATTTGACTCTGGACATCTTGACTGAAAATGTAGCCAAAAAAGTCCATTTTGTCTCAATGATGTAGTTTAAAGGACAAAACTGCACTGTTGATTTACTCCACCATTAATGAAGAAAATGCTCAGTTACTTTCACCAAATTTGCTAAGCTATAAATGGGCTCGAGGTAATTTTTTATTCTGATATGGCCTCAGTGCATGATTTTTCCCCATTTAACAAACAATGGTCATTTATAACCTATGATTTTTAGTCCATTTTCTGTTGCTTCCCTAGAACTGGGTAGTTTATTTTTAAAAATAATTTATTTCTTCCAGTTATGAAGGCTGAGAAGTCCAAGGCTGAGGGAGCTGCCTCTGGTGAGGGCCTTCTTGCTGGTGGGGACACTCTGCAGAGTCCTGAGCAGAAGAGGGCATCACATGTTAAGGAGGCTGAGTTTGTTAGTTCAGGTTTCTGTTCCTCTGCTTATAAAGCCACCGCTTCCAAATATAAATTAGCTCAACCATTGTGGAAGACAGTGTGGTGATTCCTCAAGTATCTAGAACCAGAAATACCATTTGACCCAGCAATTCCATTACTTGGTATATACCCAAAGAAATATAAATCATTCTGTTACAAAGATACATGCATGTGTATGTTTATTGCAGCACTATTCACAATAGCAAAGATATGGAATCAACCCAAATGCCCATCTATAATAGACTGGATAAAGAAAATGTGGTACCTATATACCATGGAATACTATGCAGCCATAAAAAGGAATGAGGTCATGTTCTTTGCAGGGACATAGATGGAGTTGGAAGTCGTTATCCTCAGCAAACTAATACAGGAACAGAAAACCAAATACTGCATGCTCTCACTCATAAGTGGCAGCTGAACAGTGAGAACAGATGGACACAGGGAGGGGAACAACATACACCAAGGCTTATTGGGGGGGTTGGGGAGGGAGGACATCAGGATAAATAACTAATGCACGCAGGGCTTAATACCTGGCTGATGGGTTGATAGGTGAAGCAAACCACCATGGCACACATTTACCTATGTAGCAAACCTGCATATCCTGCACATGTATCCCAGAACTTAAAATAAGCCACCAGTCCCTCTCTTGTGATAACCCATTAATCCATCAACCCATGAATTCATTAGTCCATGAATGGATTAATCAATTTATAAGCCAGAGCCCTCATGACCCAATCACCTCTTAAAGGCCCCACCTCTTAATACTACCACACTGGGGCTAAATTTCAACGTGAGTTTTGGAGGGGACAAATATTCAACCCATAGCACACAGTAAGACATGGCGTCTTTGGCTGAGTGAGGGATTACTCTGATGCAGAAGAAGACCTGCAAAGCAATCTAGTAAATGGCATAATGGGGGTGGACAGAGAGAGCCATGGACACAGAGGGTGAACAGCTCTCACAGGGGTGTTATAGATGATTCTAAGAGAAAGTGACTTCTGAGCTCCTTCTCAAAGGCTGAGTGGGAAATCAGCAGGTGAGAGGAGGAGGAGAGGAGCAAAGACGTGAAAGGAGGTAGAACATACAAGGGCAGGAGGAACAATAAGAGGCCTGGAGTTTTAGCCGCGTGGGGCAGGGCTGAAGGAGAGAGTGGAGAAGCGGGCCATGGGCTTGAGGATGCTCACGTTCAAAACAGGTTCTATCAGATCCTGTGGTTGCCACTGACAGGACGGGGACTGGTCAAGGTCAAGGGGGCAAAAGATGTGGTGAGACAGGCTGAGAGGGCAGGACTCTGCCTGCACTCAACCCCACTTTCACAGAGCAGGGCTACTTGAGAATGTCCTACCTATTGAGATTCCTTACTACATTTTATTTAGGATAGAAAAGAAACTGAAGATTTTTTTTTAAAGCAGATGACAAAAGCAAGAAATGGCAATTGCAGACTTGTGGTTTCGAAAAACAACTTCAGGATCAGTTAGAAAGTAGTTTGGAAGGCATGAAAACCAATAAGGTGCTTACTGCAATGGTTCAGGCAAGAGAAGATAAAGCATGACATAGATTAGAAACAAAATGTAGCCATCACAAGATGTTCGAATATACTTTAGGGCATTTTGTAAGGTAGACAAGTTCAGTGATCTCAGATTCTGTTGGGTGAAGGGGGAGAAATGAATAGTACATAAAGCTACTGATTTCACTTAGACCCTGCACCCCTTACCATAGCAGGAGGGGTGATACAGTTAGCAACAAAAGTGGTTGTCAGCTGGTTAAGCAGATCCAGGTAGGACTGTCTTCATGTCCGTGTCTTCTTTATTGGTGGAATTTAGCTGACAGTTGGTCATGGTAGGGGTCAGGGATGGGAGGACTTGGTTGGAAACAACAAAAAGGTGTCAAATAAAGATTTGGAATTACAAAAGCGTTTTATCACTTCTCTGCCTCAGATGCAAGCAAGGGTCTCCATGCACAACCAGAAGATCGCCTGCTCTGGGGCGTGGCCCCCCTGGTCTATTTGAGGCCTCCTGGAGTTCACCCGGGTAGGGGCTAGAGGCTTCCTCCTTCTTGCTCTGGTTGCACTAAGTGGCTCCCCACAGCCTCTCCCACAGTTGTGCTTCTTCTCAAACAGTCCTTTGGCCCTGCTAAGGCTGCTTCCTTCCCCTCCCTTCCCTAAGTTCCACTCCCCACCCCAGACAACGTGATCCATCCTCTCTCTACACAGTCTGTTAAAGACTCTGAGCCCAAGGTGTATTAGTCTGTTTTCACACTGCTGATAAAGACATACCTGAGACCGAGTAATTTATAAAGAAAAATAATTTTAATGGACTCACAGCTCCCTGTGGCTGGGGAGGCCCCACAATCATGGCGGAAGGCAAAAGGCCTGTCTTACATGGTGGCGGGCAACAGAGAATGAGAGCCAAGCAAAAAGGGAAACCCTTTATAAAACCATCAGATCTCATGAGACTTATTCACCACCATGAGAACAGTATGGGGGAAACTGCCCCTATGATTCAATTATCTCCCACTGGGTCCCTCCCACAACACGTGGAAATTATGGGAGTAATTTGAGATGAGATTTGAGTGGGGATGCAACCAAAGCGTATTACAAGCGTCCATGTGGAAAAGGAAGGAGAGACCCTTACTGTGGCCAATGCTATGGTTAGAAAATGTAAAGCACAGTCTGCAAATCTTTGTGAATTACAGAGATTGAATTTGTGCTAGCCAGTCTCCTGTAGTTTCTAATGCCAAGAGTGTTTGCTTCCCCAACTTCTGTTGTGTTCCTAGATGGAGATGGAAAAATAATACATACATATATACATACAGTTTCCCTATTTCCTTAACTTTGAGAGGATCCTAGTTCTCTCAAAGAGAGAAGAGCTGGTACATCCTTCCTACCACATTTACAAACATTGTTTCTGACTTAAATAAATGAGTTACATAATTAAGTGCTAAAATATTAGATTTTTAAAAATTCACATGTGCATTAGCAAGTAAAACCTAAAATAAAACAAAAGAAATCACAATCCAGAGCACCACTCTAGGAGATTTAGGGAAGGGCAGGAAGCATTTTTGCCCATCCCCAGTGATGGGCATTTTAACTGCTGTGTCTTCTTCATTGGAAAAAAAGGAAACCCAGAGGTAGTCGTTAGGCAACGGAAGTGGGGAGAGGTACTTTGTTAACTCTAGATCTTTCTACCTTGAAGCCTAGAGTCACCATTTCTTTTTCAATAAATTCTACTCCATCCTTCAAACTCTCTCACATTCTCTGTAAATCTTTCCCCTTTTTACACTAATCCATAATGATTTACTGCTCTCTGAACAACCATTACAGTGAAGTGGTTAAGATCAGAGGGCCTTGGGATCAGTTGGGTTTGAGTGTGAATTCTCGTTCTGATATAAATTTATTGAGTGAACACTGGCAAGTTATTTAACTTCTCTGAGCCTCAGGGTCATAAAATCTAATATTTATAGGTCATTGACTCTATGTCAGGCACTGTTTCAAGCACTATACTTACATTATCTCATTTAATATAAACCCTATAAGGTAAGTTCCACAGTTATTATCCTTATTTTATAGACAACGAAATGGAAGCAAAGAGAGGGGCATCTGCGTTCAAAGAGTCACCTGGCTGGTAGCAGACGCTGGCACAATGACTCAGTGTGTAGGAAGGAATATTCTCTCTCTACAGTAGGGAATGCCAAGAGACACCAGGGACCAGGACCTTGCAGTGTGATTCCATAGCCTGGCACCCACCACTGCACTTTACTGCCTCCCAACACCTGTGTACTGAGGCTGTGGGTTGTGGTTAGAATTCAAAAGAGCTAAGGATATAAAGTTCTTAGCATGGTATCTAGAATTTAGCAAGCACTGCATAAATGGAAATGATTTTTATTAAGAGTAACTATTTAGATTTTATTAATAACCACTTATCACTTAGACGCTAACTTGTATTATTAACTCTATCTCTGTCCTATCTTCTTTGCATACTATGGTATCCTGGAGAGAAGGAGCCAGGTCTCCTCTCTAATTCCCCATAACACAATACTGGAAACCATGTGCTGATGTATATGGATTACAGATAATTCTAGACTGAGGCAGTGTCTGTTGCTGTTTTTTTTCCCCAGTTTAATCCAAAGAAATCAGCATTATGGCAGAGTATGTGTTTATACACATTCTTGTCTTGTGTCTTCATAATATGCACTGGCTTGAAAACACATATGAGTCATGGGCCCTGCCATAAACCAGAGATATCCAGAGAGGGAAAGAAATAAAAGAAGAAGAAAGGAGGGAGAGAGGCAGGGAACAAGTGAAGGGGGGGAAAAAAGAAAGAAAAATAAATTCTGCCTCCTTTTCAAGAATTTTGAAGCATCCTTAAGACAAGCAGTGGCATTCCTCTGTTTGATGACATTCCTCTATTTGTCCCAAACCCTAACTTCCAAGGGTGATTGCAAGTTGCATCAACCATGATGTGGGGAAAACTTTTATCCCTTTAAAAAATCAGGCAAAATCAAATACGTGACAGGTCATGAAATTGCCATCCTGCTCCAACAGAGTCAGTGTTGCTACCTTAGGAATCGGGAATGTAAGTCCTCTGCAGAGTTGTCAAGGAGGTTTCTATTTTTAGGCCTCAGTCTGTTGCAGCAGCAATGAGAAAAAGCAGGCCAGAAGAACACACAAAAAAATAGTCGAGGGCATCTGTAATATCTGTGAAAGGGACACGGGAGGCACTTGCATATGTCAGTCGGAGGGGAAAATTGGAAACAAAAGGAAAATCTGGAGGCAGATGATTTAACATTCATTTATGCATTCATTCAACAAATATTTGCTGAGTGCCTACTTGATGCAAACCCTAGCACAGGGTGATCTTATGGAGGGTATAAATATTAAAGAGGCCCAGCTCCTGCCCTTACCTTACAGTCACGTGGGGGAGGCAGAGCATGCGCATATTTTTTATTTAGTGGTGTCATGTAAACATTTGAGGTGGGAATCTGTGAGCTAAAAGGCTGTATTAGCCATGTTCCTGAGAGTGAAGACAAACCAACCTGGCCCGCAGCATCATCTGCCAGCACGAGGCACCACCTTCCTGCTTTACCGTAAACCAACAGCACCAGGTCCTATGCCGCAGGCCCAGACTCAGACAGCGCAGTTACGGGAGCCTCTCGCTTTCAGGGGTAGCAGTGCTCCATGATTTACACTGAAAAACCTGCATTCAATGGCAAAGGCTTCCATACTCCAAGATAGGTGGCTTCAGAATTTCGGGGAAGTGGTGTTGTGTAGTGGTCAACACAAAGGCTTTGGAAGCACAGTCATGGGTTTGCTTCTCAACCTTGCCTGTTGGTTCCTTGACAAATGAACCTCTGTGTCCTCCTCTGTAAAATGTCAGTTGAGATTCTCTGAAATAATATTGCAAAGTGTCCATTACAGAGAGCTCAAAAGACAGACATTTTTTTTTTTTTTTGAGTTTTGAATTTTATTGTGGCTAACACATTAGATGCATTATTAAGGTTTGACAATATGGTGACTGCCTCTAAAGACTTATGCGCCGGGCGCGGTGGCTCAAGTCTGTAATCCCAGCACTTTGGGAGGCCGAGACGGGTGGATCACGAGGTCAGGAGATCAAGACCATCCTGGCTAACATGGTGAAACCCCGTCTCTACTAAAAATACAAAAAACTAGCCGGGCGACCTGGCGGGCGCCTGTAGTCCCAGCTACTCGGGAGGCTGAGGCAGGAGAATGGCGTGAACCGGGGAGGCGGAGCTTGCAGTGAGCTGAGATCCGGCCACTGCACTCCAGCCCGGGCGACAGAGCAAGACTCCGTCTCAAAAAAAAAAAAAAAAAAAAAAAAAAAAAAAAGACTTATGCAACCAGTGCCTGCAACCTTCATTCCAAATGAACATTCTTGTGATGGCTCCAATGTTATAGACAAGCATTAACAGCCAAAAAGAAAAAAGGAAATCTCCTTATAGTGTGAAAGGCCTCTCAGCTGCAGCTGCCCTGACACCCAGACGAGCCCTCCCGGCTGCAGAGGGTGATTTCAGTCCACGTCAACCCTCCTGCTTGTCTTTACAGCAGAATGAATTCTCTTTTGTCTCAGCCTTTCCCGATTCATGTTTTCTATCCTGATTCTCTGAAGTTTAACATCTTCTTTTGTTGGCTCCTTGGGTGTCTCGCTGGCCTCAGCGATCATGTCTCGAATTTTCTGCAGGCAGTTTGCCAGATTCCGGAACTGATAGCGGCTGCTCTCAGAGGTGAGGATCAACTCTCCTAACCTGTTGATCTTGTTTTTATGCATGATGGCTATCTTCTGCCGCACAGGCTCTGCGATCCAGTCGGCAGTTGCCAAATGGAACCTGACTTCCGCCTTGGAATTCACTTTGTTCACATTCTGCCCCCCAGGACCACTACTCCGACAATAAGATATTGTCAAGCGATCTAGAGGGATGTCACTGTTGGCTTGCTTTGCACCATCCGGGACCCTCCAGGCGGTGTCCGAGCCCTGAGATTCAGGGTAGAGCTTGTCCAGGCTGTAGATACTCTTGAACTCAGTGCCATCTTTCTGCTTGTGCAGCCCCCGGCGTGGGCACCGTGCGGGCGGTGGGAGCAGCCAGACTCCGGCTCGGTTCAGGGCCCAGCGCAGGCACCTGGTGGCCGCCATGCTTGGGTCTTAAAAGACAGACATTAAAGTTGTCATAGTCATCTTGTGGTCAAAGAGCCCTGCACTACTATCCCAGGTCTTAGTCCCACAGCTGACTCCAATCTTCTTTCTGTCTTGTGTGATGCTAGGTTAACTATTTCATTGTTCTATTATTTCCCTTTTTTAATTGTTGTGGTAAAATAGACATAACATAAATTTTACCGTTTTTAAGTTCATTAAGTACATTTACATTGCTATACAACCATCACCACCATCCATCTTCAGAACTTTTACATTTTCCCAAACTGAAACCGTGCCCATTCATCAGTTCCCCATTTTTCCCTCTCCCAGCCTGCGGCAACCACCATTCTACTTTCTGTCTCTATGAATTTGACTACCCTGGTTTCTCATTTAAGTGGATTCATGCAAAATTTGTCTCTTTGTACCGGTCTTATTTCACTTGGATAATGTCTCCAGGGTTCTCCACGTTGTAACACAAATCATAATTTCATTACTTTTTAAAGCTGAATAATATTTCATTGTATGTATATAGCATATTTTGTTTACCCATTCACCTGATGGGCATTGGGTTATTTCCACCTTTTGGCTATTGTGAATAATGCTGTCAGAACATGGGTGTAGATATATCTGTTCAGATCTTTCTCACTTAAAAAAAGTTTTAAAAATATTAATACTGTAACTTCTTATCCCTCTGAGTGACAATGTAAGAATTGATAAAGTAATTATTTAAAGTATCTGTAGTCATGGTGGGAATATCAGGGAAGCTAATTTATTTTGGTCCTATAGTTTTTCCACAAATCTTTGTTACCAAAAAGTAAGCACCCTTATAACCAACATAAGTCTTACCCATACAGGTTGGCTATGTTTAAAAATAAATTATTAAATGTACAAACATTAGAAAATACACTATTGCTGAACTTTTAAAAAGCATTATGTGTTCCCTATAAGGAAATAGGGCATATATAGAAACCTTATACTTTGACATAACCATAGAGAACAGGGATTGGCTAATAATAGCCCATAGGCCAAAATCCAGCCCACCACTGGTATTTACAACCTGCAAACTACGAAGGTATTTTACACATTTTGAATGGTTGAAAAAAATAATGAGTACAATACTTCATGATACATGAAAATTGTACTAAATTCAAATTTCAGCACGTGTAAATAAAGCTTTTTTGGAACCCAGCCACGCCCATTCATTTTTACATTGTCTATGGCTGCTTTCAAGCTACAATGGCAGAGCTGAGTAGTTGTTACAGAGACCATATGGCCCACAAACCCTATGTATTTATGATCTGGCTCTTTATAAGAAAAAAAAAGCGCAACTGCTGATATAAATCATTGATATAATCTCACTTCATAATTTGCAGTGGAGAAAACTAAGGCCCCGTTTTCTGAAGTCTCATGTCACACCAAAGATTACGAATCTCAGAATGGCCAAAAGCAATTCAGCTGTCCTGAGTCCCCACCTTGAGTCCCTAAACCAGGTTCCAGTGTATTCCTGGGATACAGCATAGCAGCTTATCTTACAGCTATAGATCACAGACTGAAGCCGCCATTTTTTCGTGTTAATAATGAAGAAAATCTGGTGCTGTTAATTTCCTCTGCTGGAAATAAACAGACGTATTCTTACTTTGGGAGGGTCTTTGGCAGGGTTGCATTGGTTCATATCTCTATGTGCTGACCTTTGCCTATAATTTCTTAAGAACGGTGTCATATGATGAAACACTCCTCGTTGCTTTCAGGACAAAGTCTAAAACAGCTGTCCCCAACTCTTTTGGCACCAGGGACTAGTTTCGTGGAAGATAATTTTTCCATGGACTGGGTCAGGGAGTGGTTTCGGGATAATTCAAATGCATTACATTTATTGTGCACTTTATTCCTATTCCCATTACATTGTAATATATAATGAAATAATTATACAACTCACCATAATGTAGACTCGGCGGAAGCTCTGAGCTTGTTTTCCTACAACTACGCAATTCCATCTGGGGGTGATGGGAGACAGTGACAAATTATCAGGCATTAGATTCTCATAAGGAGCACACAGCTTAGATCCCTCGCATGCATAGTTCACAGTAGGATTTGTGTTCCTGTGAGAATCTAATGATGCCACTGATCTGACAGGAGGCAGAGTTTAGGCAGTAATGCAAGTGATGGGGAGTGGCTGTAAATACAGATGAAGCTTCTCTCACTTGCCCCCGCCTCCCTGCTCACCTCCTGTGGTGCCACCCAGTTCCTAACAAGCCACTGACGGGTACCAGAGGGCACCCTGAACTAAATGACTTAATATGTCATAAGGCTCTTCTTGACATGGCCCCAACTCACCTCCTCAGTTTTCTCTCCCATCCTTCCCTTCCTCCCTTCTCCCTTTGTCCTCCACACTCACAGGAATGTCACAGACTCTCAGGACACCCTGCAGACACATCTCACTGCTCAGTCTTTGTTCATCATGTGCCTCCGCTAGGAAAATATTTAATCTTCTCATCTATCTAACAAAGTCCTCTTCATCCTTTTAGATGCCTTTTGCTTTGCGTGGCCTCACCAATTCTACCACAGGCAGAAGTAATAACTCTCTACTCTGCACACTTTGGACAGACTGTTAACCATCTCAGTCATGAACTTGTATTAGTGTTTTCTGTTTACATTTCTGTCTTTCCTCCTACATGTTGGAGAGAAGGAAGGCTGGAAGGAAAGAAAGAAATTCGACTGAACAACAGGCCTTCAGCCACCACTAGTCTTGTTATATATCATGATGTATAACTTCTGCACAAGTTTCACTGAACTGTAACACTGAGGTCAAAGAGAATAGAAGACAAATGTAAAATTGTAGACAGAGTGAGAGAAATTTCAATTCTTTATTTTTTTCTTTCTCTCAATTCAAGACTCAAGAAACATTTACTGGACATATACAATGGCATCAGAAACAAAGAATAATAAAACCACTTTCTTGATCTCTAAGAGCTAAGGGTCTCAAAAAGGCAAATTTGGGCCTAAATTGAAAAAAGGGGGCCGGGCGCGGTGGCTCAAGCCTGTAATCCCAGCACTTTGGGAGGCCGAGACGGGCGGATCACGAGGTCAGGAGATCGAGACCATCCTGGCTAACATGGTGAAACCCTGTCTCTACTAAAAATACAAAAAACTAGCCGGGCGACGTGGCGGGCACCTATAGTCCCAGCTACTCGGGAGGCTGAGGCAGGAGAATGGCGTGAACTCCGGGGGAGGAGCTTGCAGTGAGCTGAGATCCGGCCACTGCACTCCAGCCTGGGTGGCAGAGCGAAACTCCGTCTCAAAAAAAAAAAAAAAAAGAAAAAAGGGGCCATCCACTAAAACAGTGTTTTTAAAACTTAGGGTCACAATTCATTAACAAGTGTGAAATTCATTTAGTAGGTAATAGCTACCATTATCTACACATATAATAGAATACATGAGAAGCTATGGAATGCAAGGTACACAGTGTAAGTATTGTTTCATAAAGCATTTTTAATGTTATGTATGTGTAGTTTGTGTGTGTGTGTCCTGGATTGTAATGAAAAATGTATTTCTCACTGGGGATTACAGTCAAATCATTTGAAAAACATTGTATTACAATATTTGAATTTAATATAAGAATAGAGAAGTTATTGTTTATAAATTTTAGATCAAAAGGGATGGTCCATAGATATATCCACAGCTCTTAATTCAGAGAAACATGACTCAATGCTATTTGTATGGTTTTGAAAACACGTCCAAAAAATCTTTGACATTGTTTTCACTGAGAATTAGGATCTACGTTCCCTTTCCTTAAATCTGGGTGGGGTCTGTGACTGCTTTCACCTATGGCGTACCATGGAAATGACACAGTGGGACTTTCAAGGCTAGGTCATAAAAGGTCATAGAGCTTCCACCTTATTTGGTGGATTCTTGGGCCATCATGTAAATTCAACTACTTAGAGGACTCTAAGCCAGAGTAGGCACATGCAGGCCCTTCTATTGGCAGTCCCACTTCAGCCAAGTGTTTTAGCCATCTCCAACAACATATGAGTGAAGCCATCTGGGGCCCTTAAAACCAGTCATTCTTCAGCCAAATGCTGCCAAGTGAACCCATTAATGCCATATGGAACATAAGAATTACGCAGCCAAACACTGCCCAAATTCCTGACCAATAAAATGCTGAAATGTAATAAAAACTGTTTTTGTTTTCAGCCACAAAGTAGCAGTTGCTCGTTGCAAAGCAATATATGCCCAGAACATCCTCTAGGAGAGTTTTTAAGCTTATGCACACAATCCATGAATGGGACATGAAGTCGACTTACCGGGTAATGACCAGAATTTGTTTTAACTAGTGAAATAGGAAAGAATAAAATAAAAAATACCAGGATACATGGTACACAGCAAAGGTATCATCGTAAGACACAGTTCCAGTTATATATACATATGTATGTGTACGTTGGGTTCCAATGTAGTTTTCACAGTGAATTGTAATCAAAATCATTTAAGAAACATTGTATTAAAACATCTAAATTTATCATGAGAATATACAGGAAATTGTTTATAAAGATTAGCAGACAATACATCAAAGGGGAAGTTCTATAGACATTTCCCAAGCTTTTAATTCACAGAAACATGAATCAATGCCATTTGCTCATCATAATTCATAGAAGCTTGTACTATCTCCATGTGTTCTTATAGCAATTTTTGCCATAATGTTTAGATATGGTAACTAGAATTTCTGAGTCATAGTGCTTTACACTAATATGTATAAAACATTATGTTTTGAAAATAAAATATTTTCTAGTGTTTATTCTGACAGGGCATTCTAAAAACTAGAATAATGAACTCAGAGCCTCATTTTTATTGGTTCCTGCCCAATAACAAATTCTTGACCGGATTGAATTTCGCATTTGAATTCTCTTCACTCTTGTTGGACTGATAAGACCTCAGTGTTGATGCTTATCAATTCAACTAATAAAAAGCTTCCTAAAGATGTGATGGCACACATATGAGACTACAGGGAGTTTATTTTTTGGTGTGAATTAAAGATTTGTGGCTTATTGTTTTATAATAAGTTACTACAACAACATTAAGGAAAAGCCAAGTAGCATGTTCAATAGTCTGGATCATTTCTACCATCATTTCATTATCATCCTGTTGATTTCCTCTCTCTTCCCTAGAATGCACTGGGCAGAGGGACAATAGAATTTCCACCAGGTGACCTTTTGGAATAGCATTCCATAGTTTAGCACTCCTGAAATTTTCTCTAAAGGTAATTGTAGAAGTAAAAATACTGGTTTTCTCTCAGAAAATCTGGGTCTAAGTCTTATTTCTCTCAGTGACTGTGATTTTCATCAAGTCAATCTCTCTTTGGGCTATTACCTTACTGGTAAAACAGTAATAGCAATTCACATCTTTCAGGTTTTTTTTGTTTTTTTTTTGAGAGAGAGAGAAATTATGTGATATTTTTCAAAGTTGGGTATGCCAGTTAGTAGTATGACACTTGGAGGGTATTTCAACCCAAACACAACCCAGCAGATGCTCATCAGGTACCTTTGAAGCATCACACTGTGTTGTGTGCTTCACACAACAGATAGAACAGGCACCGTCCCCACCCTTGCAGAGCTCAACTCTGAGAGAGACAGTAAAGAAATAAATATATCAGTAAAATTGTACTGAGTGCTACAAAGCAGGGGTCCCTAACCCCCCGGCTGTGGCCTGGTACCAGTCTGTGGCCTGTTGGAAACTGGGCCACACAGCAGGAGGTGAGCAGCAGGGGCAAGCATTACCACCTGAGCTCCACCTCCTGCCAGGTCAGCAGCAGCATTAGATTCTCACAGAAGCACGAACCCTACTGTGAACTGCACACGTGAGGGATCTAGGTTGCACGCTCCATATGAGAATCTAATGCTGGATGATCTAAGGTGGAACAGTTTCATCCCAAAACCAATCCCCCTGCTCCCTCATCCCTGGAAAAATTGTCTTCCACGAAACGGTCCGTGGTGCCAGAAAAATTGGGGACCGCTGCTACAAAGGAATGAACAGGTTGTCCAGAGAGACAAAACACCTCTGAGGAGGTGGCATGTAAGGTTTAGTTCCCGCAGGCTGAAACCAATGATTAAAAAATAATCAAAGCCAGACTCCAATGAGACCCAGAAAACATTCTGCTCCTGGGACAGGTGAGGTGTTTGATCTCCTCATCTAAGCCACATACAGAGGAGGGGTTTGTACAACACACTTGACCTTTCCAGGTGGGACCTGGGGGAAGGGAGATGTACTTAAAACCCTGAAACTTCATGAAGCATGCCACTCGTGCCCAACATTATTTAGGAATCATGTGTGAAGAAGGATTTTATACATATTCTGTAATAAAGATAATGAGAGTACTGAATCTGTCTTCCTGAGGCAACCCCAGGCCATACCTCTGAGACCGTGGCATGAGACTTTGTAGCTTCATTCCTTCATTCCATAAACCTTTATTTTGGGCCCCACACTATATATGCCCTGGCACAAAGCTAGTTCCTGGAGAAAGATAAAGGCACAGTCCCTGTCTTCTGGAGGCTGAGATCGTAGCTCTGAATGCACAAGTAAACAGAAGCATCCGGTGGAACGCATCACAGTGTAATGAAAGAAGTCAGCTCCAAGTGTGATCAAGGAGGGGAATCACTCAAACGAGTCAGGACTGAAGTTGGACAGAGACTTCCAGACCAGACACGCTAGAACAGTACAAGGCATGAGAGAGCACACCTGGTTAGTATATTATAGGTGGTTCCATACAGATGGAGCAGGACCTCTGCATTTTGGAAAACAAAGAAGAAAAATGGGCTGGTGGAGGAGGCTGAAGAGATGGGCCTCCAATTTCCTTCTAAGGATCTGAGGTCATTCCCTAAATGTTATGAATTACTAATAAATGAGTTTTTTAAAAAAATTTTTATATGTTTTTGTAGAGATAGGGTCTCTTTTTGTTGCTTAGGCTGGTCTCAAACTCCTAGTTTCACGTGATCCTCCCGCGTTGGTCTCCTAAAGTGTTGGGATTACAGGCATGAGCCACTGTACCCAGCCTAATAAGTGGTTTTAAACAGGCAAGTGATGCATCTCTTTTGCACCTCTGAGAAAATGTTACCATATTTTATATTTAATTTTTAGAATTTTACATACTAAAAAATGTACAAATCATAAGCTCAATGAATTAAAAATTATATTTTAGGGGAGATTTTTCCATTCTATAGTAATTTACAGTCAGATGGTTGTTTTCTCATATTTTGGTACAACAGGTGTTCATTTCTTTCTGTGAAGGCAAATTTATACTAAAGTTTCAAATAAAAATGAAGACATTATTCTGGCCTAAACAATGACAGAACAGTGTTCAATTATAACAAGTTGTACATCCGAGGGCTGTAAAGGAATTCCAGTAAGCAAGGAGCAATTTCCATTCCTAAGTGGGGTGTGGGTGTCAGTGTTCATTTTAGCAAGGGGCTCGGGGCACTCTGTGTAATGAGTGTGGGTAGGACGGTATTACAGGACATGTATAGAAGGGAGATCATCAAGGCAGAGAAGCCCAGAAAAGGCAGGCCTGACACAGATTACCTTGAGGACTCCACCCCTCTGGAAACCTGGCCCTCTTTGCTTCCATTCATTCTACTTCCCAGCAGCAGAAGTGAATGGACTCTACCAGGTTGGGGACCCCAGTGTTGCTTTGCCTTGGCCTCTGCCTCTTCTGCCATCACCAAGCAACCCATTTTGCTCTGGGTACTTTTCCACTGGCTTTTAGGTTTGCCAGTAAGTTCTGCTCACTTCTGACTCTAATTCATAACCTCGCTCTTGTGGCTCCTGCAGCCTCATGATATTTCCCTGCACATAAGCTTCGAGTCCTGCTACCATCTGCTACTGCTGCTGCTGCTGCAAAAGACAGTGTCTGACGAGAGTGGTTTGTTCACTATCATTAACCTTGCTAGGCAGAGCCCTGTGCTGGGCCACCTTGCTAACTGCAGGCCAGCCTGCATTCTGGCCACCCTCGTGTCTCTCCTGGTTCAACAGCTGGGCCAGAGCAACAGGATAGGTGAGGCAGAATACAGAGTTCCCCTACACAGAAAAAGACATGGGCTGCTCCCTGGACAGGGACTGTGAGCTTGAAGCTTTTCCTCCAAGTTGGGAATTGAGGCAGACACTATATTCATTTGTTTGCTACAAGGGCAACCACCTACTTTAAAGGAGTTCTGTAGAAGCTCTAGAGCCTAAAAAATACAGTAGGCTCTGTGGGAAGTCAGTGTAGACAAGAGGTTTGCTTCAGAGGAAGGAGTAGATTGAATCTCATTACTGAACTTTTGTCCCTTTACAAGGCTCTGTCCACACAGCATCCTGAGTGATCCTTTAAAACAATGTGAACTGGATTATGTTTCTCCCCTGCGCAAAGTTTTCTCCGAACACAAACTACCCTCCACACAGGGCCAATAAGCACTGCCTGATCAGACCCCTGCCTCTTGTTCAAGGTCAGCCTGGAATTCTTTCTCACTCTCCCTCCAAGCTTAGCCATACTCACTTTCCTTCTGTTATTCAAACACTCCTATAGCTCTTTCCTCAGCTCAGCTTATTGGCACTTGCTGCTCCTACTGCCTAGAACTCTCATCCTCCAGCTCCCATGTAATTGGACTTCTTCTCATCCTTTAGGTCTCATCCTTGAATGTCACTTTCCCAAAGAGATCTGCCCTGGCCTACCAAATCAGAAACTCTGGAGATAGGCCCAGCACACACTGAACTTGGAGAACCACCAGCCAAGAGAGCATATGGAAAGAATGACAGTATCAGCCAAGGAGATACTGAGTTCTAAGGGACTTATGTACCACTGCAGATTTATTCAGATAAATAAATACCCTGTGTGTGTATATTTATGCATTAAGGGATAAGAGCTATAAAGAAAATAGAATAAAGCAAGGACTAGTGATGAGAGTGTGCCATGAGCCTGAAGGCTCACAAAATTTCATTCACTTATTCATTCAACAGGGCAGTGGCAACAGCCAGGTGCAACTGGGATGGGGTAGTCAGGGAAGGCAGCCTTTGTTCAAGAATCTGCCTTGAGTTGGCATGTGAATCAGAGGTGCCAGAGGATCTGGGGGAAGGGAGGTCCAGGCAATATCCTTCAAGCAGAAAAGAGTTTGGTGTGTTTGAAAAACAAAAAGGAGAGCGGTGTGTTAGAGCACAGGAGCCAGGCACGGGTGAGGAGAGAAAGATGAATGTGCAGAGCTACGCACAGTCTAGAGAACAGGCCTGGCCATGGCAAACGGTTTGGATTTCAATACCTTGCCATGGGCAGTTCCCAGAGTATTTTAAGCAGCCAGGTGACATGAAGGGATTCTCTGTTTTGAAAGTTCACTTTGAGTGCTGCGTGGAGAATGGATCATGAGGGAAGGAGTGTAACTGAGAATCATGTAACATACTTCGGAGACTCGCAGCATGCCCCGCACTGCATCAAACTCTTTACAAGCATTAACTCACCAAATTCTATAACACCCCATGATGTAGATACTACCACTCACCTTGCTTTATGAATGAGACAACTGAGGCACAGAAAGGTCGGTAACATTTCTTAGGTCACACAGCTGGTAAGTAGGAGCCAGGACTTAAATCCAGGCAGCATGAATTCGGAGAATGAGTTCATAACCACCATGCTAAAATAGGCATATTGTTCCTGCCTCCCCATGACAAAGGACAGCTTTGAGCTTAAAATAGTGTGCTCTAGTAAAGTGCTTTGAATATTAAGCAGGGTACTGTGTGAATTTAACAATGCCATTATATAGTATAAATATAACTCATTAAATAACATATAATGAATTGGCTCTTAATCTTCTGTATATTGTGGTTAAAAGCAACACTAACATTTGCAGCAAGGAAAACAATTAGCACAGTCATTCAGTAGAGTCCTGCTTACACTTCACCCATTAACTTTAATCATCTATGAAATGTGTGAACTAAGCTAACCTGTCACCACCAGAGTCATTAGTGCCTGTCAGCAAATGATAATGCTTTAATTTTTTTTTTTCTGAGATGGAGTCTCGCCCTATCACCCAGGCTGGAGTGCAGTGACACAATCTTGGCTCACTGCAACCTCCGCCTCCCGGGTTCAAGTGATTCTCCTGCCTCAGCCTCCCGAGTAGCTGGGATTGCAGGCATGCACTACCATACCCAGCTAATTTTTGTATTTTTAGTAGAGACGGGGTTTCACCATATTGGCCAGGCTGGTGTAGAACTCCTGACCTCGTGATTCACCTGCCTCGGTCTCCCAAAGTGCTGGGATTACAGGCTTGAGCCACTGCACCCAGCCAATGCTTTAATTTTTAGGGTATGTTTTAATTTTATAGACTGACAACAACTTAGTCACTGTTTTCCCCTAATGGTACATATGATCAAGATATTGAATATTATTTAACTAAAGATGTACTACTCTTCACAATAGCATCATAAACTAGATCCTAATTAATAGTTACATTTATTTTCCTTCACTTTCCCAAATTTTATAACTCCCTTTTGCCCTTTAATCAGCAATACACATTCTGAAATGGAACATATGGCTATTTCTCATTTGGTATAGTTCCTCTGTATGTCAACACAGAGAACTCCACGTTTCACACTGGATAACAAGGAATATTTAGAAGAGTGGTTCTTAATCTTTTGGGGTATCACAGACACCTCTGAGAACCAGAGCCCACTGTGATTTTTGGGCTCTAGAGCTGCTATAGAACTCCTTTAAAGTAGGTGGTTATCATTGCAGCAAACAAATGAAATGTTTGTTTGCCCACCAAAAAAATGTATGTATGTATATACAATTTAAAGAGGTTCACAAAACTCCGAAATGTGTCCTCTGGTCACTACAAATCCCAGGTTAAGAAATTGCATTTTAATTTAATTTGGCTATTTAGAAGCAACTAATGTTTACTTCTCTAGTTAGTGATAAAACCTCTGCTTTAAAGAGGAATGTTGGGTAATACAGAAGGAAGAGCAGAAGTAGAAAACTCACCAATGGGAAAAGTTTAATATGGACTTGATATTGGATGGTTTTTGGAATATCATTAACACTTTCTTAGGTATATAATAGCATTGTGTTACGTAGAAGAATGTCATTTTTAGGAGATGCATGTTAAAGGATTTAAGGATGAAGGGCCATAATATTGCAACTTACATTGAAAAGGTTCAACAAAATAGATGATTGATAAATAATAGAAGAGGAGACAGATGAAGTACATAGGGGAAAATACTAATTACCTTAAGTAGTTTCTACAAGTAGTAGGTATATGGTTTCTATTTTACTGTTCTTGCAAATTTTCTTAATGTTTGAAAATTGTTATAATAAATATTTGGAGGAGAAACATCCTTGTTTTTGATCATTTGAGGTATTGGGCAAGAAAGCATTAATGTAATTTTGAAGTCTAGTGGGGAAAAGTAGGGTTCACATGGATATTCTAAAATAGAAGATGATGTTAGAAAATTTCAATGGAAAATAAACTTCAGTGTTGTTCTAGAAATAAGATTAGGGAAGAGGTCAATAAAAAGGGAATGCTTCAAGTGAGAATCATGAATTATCCCAACACACCTTAATTCAAGTAAACTGAAAATTCTTTACAGATTTAGTTGATTTAATCTTTTCTATGTGTAGCTATAGCTATTAACCATTATCATTAGATTATACATTTGTTGAAGAATCTTGTTAAAAATACAGATCTGGTTAATAGTATTTGAGGATACTACCAGTCAAGGCAGATGGATTGATGTAGAACGAGGCCCTCTCACTGCAAACACAGAATCACTGCATGAAAATAATTTTAATGCATTGCCAGGATATAAAAGAAAAATTGAATAAATTTAAATATATAAGAAAAATTGGATAAATTTTGGTGGGGTGGGGTTACTAAATATTGTAAAGATATCAATTCTCTCTAAATCTATAGATTCGATGCAATTCCAGTTAAGATCTTAACCAGATTTTTTATAAATCTTGATAAGCTAATTCTAACATTTGTACTGAAGACCAAGATTGCCAAAAATAGAAACAAAAACTTCTACATAATGAGAAGAAAAAGATTGGGTGACTCATCCTAGCAGACACTAAGCCCCATTTACAAAAGTAGCACAATAGCATGATATTGGTGTGGGATAAATAAATAAACCAATAAAACAAAATAGAGTCCAGAAACTGGCCCCCACACATATATGTAAAATTAATATGTGATAGAAGAGATTTTGCATTTTGGAAGAGAAAAATGGACTTTTGAAGAAATACTGCTTGGACAATTGGGTAGGTTTATCAAAAATATAGAACTAGATACCTTAAAATATAACCAAAAATATATTTCCATTCAGGTTAAAGTTTCAAATAGAACTTTTCTTTATAGTCTTAGGTTAGAAAGTAATTTTCTTCAATATGACTTTTAAAGAACCAAAAAAGAAAACACTGACATTATTTAACTGGTGAAAACAATCCACCAATTGGTAGGTGATATTTGCAATTCATATAATAAACAGAGGATTAGTATGCAAAATATTTAGAAGCTCCTAAAAGAAAACAAGACCAATAACTTAATGGGCAAAAGGTGTAAATACAGCTATGCAGGAAACTGAGGTGGGAGAATCACCTGAGTCCAGGTGTTCAAGACCAGCCTGAACAACATAGCAAGATCCCATTTCTAAAACAAAAAATTTCAAAAATTATTTGGAGGTGGTGGCATGGGCCTGTAATCCTAGCTACTCAGGAGTCTGAGGGAGGAGAATTGCTTGAGGTGAGGAGTTGGAGGCTGCAGTGAGCTATGATCACACCACTGCACTCCAGCCTATGTGACAGAGGGAGACCCCATCTCTAAAAAAGTTAAAATAATAAATAAATAAGGCATAAGCAAGCATTTTACCAAAAAATAAACACAAATAGCTGATAAAAATATGAAATGTTGCCCCCTTACTATAAATTTAGGAAATGAATGTTAAAATCACAAAAAGATACCATTTAGACTCACCAGATTAACAGAAATTGTAAAGACACAGAGTCCCATGGATGTGGAGCATCAGGAACAGTTACACACAACTGACAAAAATGTATATTAGCTCATCTGCATTTTCCAATAAAGTAAAAAATGCATATACTCTGTAGCCCAGCAGTTTAATTCCAAGCATATACCATGAAGAAAAGCTTTTCCATGTGCACCAAAAGGTGCATGCAACAATATACATAATAATGTTTTTTTTTTTTTTTTTTTTTTTTTGAGACGGAGTCTCGCTCTGCTGCCCAGGCTGGAGTGCAGTGGCTGGATCTCAGCTCACTGCAAGCTCCGCCTCCTGGGTTTATGCCATTCTCCTGCCTCAGCCTCCCGAGTAGCTGGGACTACAGGCACCGGCCACCTTGCCCAGCTACTTTTTTTGTATTTTTTAGTAGAGACGGAGTTTCACCGTGTTAGCCAGGATGGTCTCGATCTCCTGACCTCGTGATCTGCCCGTCTCGGCCTCCCAAAGTGCTGGGATTACAGGCTTGAGCCACCGTGCCCAGACAATAATGTTGTTCTTAATAGAAAACTGGAAACAACCTAAATAATCAACATGACACTAAGTAGTTAAATTCACCCAATGGAATGCTATACAACAGTGAAAAATGAATGAATCAATTGAACTACAGCTTCACACTTCAGCATACATGGATCCTGTAAACATGGTATGAAGAAGCAAAATGCAGTAGGATTCCATTTTATAAAGTATACAGACATGCAAAACTCAACCATATGTTGTTTAGGGATGCATGCATATGGAGTCAAATTATAAAGAAATGCAAAGGAATGATAAACTCAAAATTCAGTATAGTGGCGACTTCTATGGTTAAATGAATTTTTAATTTAATTTTTTAAGCCAGATTGTGAGATATGGTATTTGTTTTATTGTATTCTAAATTACTTCATATCAGAGTTCTCAAACTCAAATAAATATTTGCTGTGGGTGGTAACTGAGGCCAGGAGTCCGAGGCTGCAGTGAGCTTAGATCACACCACTGCACTCCAGCCTGTACAACAGAAGGAGGCCCCATCTCTAAAAAAAACCATTAAAATAAAAAACAAATAAATAAGGCAAAAGCAAGCATTATGCAGTTGTATGATGGTCAGCGGTACCCTGGCCTCTACTGACTGAATGACAGTAGCACCGTCCTCCCAGTTGTGACATCCAAAACTGTCCACAGGCATTGCCAAATGTCCCCAGGAGACAAAAATCACCCCCAATTGAGAACCACTGCCCTACACACATATCTTTCATATATATTCTTTTGCTATGTATGAAATTACATTTTTAATTATTTAAAAAAATTTAAAGCTTTCATGATCTAACTCATATAACTAGCTTATTGACTAAATTAGACTTGATAGGACAGGCAGAAATATTCTATTCTTTCTCCATTGTTTCTTCAACTCACTATGTGAACTTGATCATCTTTTCCTGTCTCTAAATGATACCTCAGACAGGTCCTATGACTTGTTCAATCTACAAAAAAGTGGTACTTTAATATGGTTAAACCTAATAAATGGAGGAGATTTATCATGCTTTTGGATAAAAGACTCAATATAATGAAGATGTCATTTTTTCTCAACTTAAAGCACAGATTTAATAAAACTCTAATCATAGTCTCAGCAGCAATTTTGTTAACCTTGATAATTATTCAAAAATCCATTTGGAAAGATAAAAAGACATAAAAAGACAAGAAAGAGAAGGAGGATAGAGACTTGCCCTATTAGAAAGCAAGACTTTATACAAAGTCAAAATAATTAAGATAATGCAGTAATGGTATTTGGATAGACAAATGAACCAGTGGAAGAAAATAGAGAGCCCACAGTCAGAACCATGGAGTATTCATCCAGTAAGCTACAGTAACACATTAGTCCTGACATCTGAGGTTTAGCATTTTGAAGTTAACTTCTTACTCACACAGGACCTACTGTTAATACAGATGACCACAAGGTGATGTAACAATCCAGGTAGTTCTATCTTGTGTGGGCTCTCTCATCCCAACATACATTCTTCATGCCTTCCAACACAGGGGAAGAAGGAAACTGAAAGATAGAACAAGGATGTTTCACAATCTCATCCCAGAATTACACACATCATTTCTGCTCACAGGTCATTGGCCATTTCTAGGTACATGGTCCTGGTGAAGAGCTGAGAAGTAGTCTTTGGGATATCCAGGAAGACAGAATAGCCAGATATTGGTGAGCACTAGTAATGTACCTCTTATACGAGAGCTTGATATAGGAAAGAGATGACATTACAGATCATCAAGAAAATACTGGATATTCAAAAACTGGTAATGGTTAATTATTTTTCATATAGAAAAAAAAGCATTAAATTAAATTAGAAACTCCCAGTATGGTCGAACACTCCAAATGGATTAAATATTTAAATAAGAAATACAAAGTTGTAATATTTTTAGTAGAAATTAGAGGTTATAATCCCTACTAAATCTTAGAAGAAAAGATTTCTTTAACAAGACAAAAACACCAATTACAAAGGAAAGGTTTGATTAATTTGACTATAAACAGAAGAGCACAATGTTTAAAAATAAAACATACACTTGAAGAAGATATTTGCATTATATAACAACAATAACAGCAGATTGTATTTGAAAACTTAAATAGCTCCCTCAAGTGAATAAGAAAATGAAAATTTAAAAATACAAAAAAATTGACACATGAGTAGGTAATTTCTCTTCCAGGTACAAAGATGTTTTTTTGAAACTTTGTTATAGTAGAGAAAAATTAGAAACAATTAAAATGTTCTAGAACAGAGAAATGGATAGGTGGATATATTGTGGTATATCTCAAACAATGGAATTCCAAACCAGAGTTAAATAAGACTTATTTAACCAGACAAAAAGCACATGATCAAGATGCACTTGTACTGATGTGGATAGGAGTTGGAAAACATAACATTTAATTAAAAAACAGGTTGTAGAATATGTATAGGAATGATGCTATTTATGTATATTTTTATTCCATATGCTGTTTATGCATACACATGCTTGAAGTCAAATAGAAAGTCATGGGAAGGAAGGATATACATCAACTTTGAGATAAGAGTTGCTCTTGAGGAGAGAGAAAAATGAGCTCAGGAAAGTCCTTCCTGGATTCCCTATTCAATAAATGGTGCTGGGATAACTGGCTAGCTATATGCAGAAGATTGAAACTGGACCCCTTCCTTACACCATATACAAAAACTAGCTCAAGATGGATTAAGACTTAAATGTAAAATGCAAAGCTATAAAAACCCCGGAAGACAACCTAGGCAATGCCATTCAAGACACAGGCATGGGCAAAGATTTCATGATGAAGATGTCAAAAGTTATCCCAACAAAAGCAAAAACTGACAAATGGGATCTTAAACTTAAGAGCTTCTGCACAGCAAAAGAAACTATCAATGGAGTAAACAGACAACCTACAAAATGGGAGAAAATATTCACAAATTATGCATCAGACAATGGTCTAATATCCGGCATCTATAAGGAACTGAAACAAAATTTACAAGAAAAAAAAAAAGCCCTATTAAAAAGTGGTTGGCCGGGTGCGGTGGCTCAAACCTGTAATCCCAGCACTTTGGGAGGCCGAGACGGGCGGATCACGAGGTCAGGAGATAGAGACCATCCTGGCTAAGACGGGGAAACCCCGTCTCTACTAAAAAATACAAAAAACTAGCCGGGCGAGGTGGCGGGCGCCTGTAGTCCCAGCTACTCGGGAGGCTGAGGCAGGCGAATGGCGTGAACCCGGGGGGCGGAGCTTGCAGTGAGCCGAGATAGCGCCACTGCGCTCCAGCCTGGGCGACAGAGCGAGACTCCGTCTCAAAAAAAAAAAAAAAAAAAAAAAAAAAAAAAGTGGTCAAAGGACATGAACAGACATTTTTCAAAAGAAGACATACATGTAGGCAACAAGCATATGAAGAAAAGGCTCAACATCACTGACCATTAGAGAGATGCAAATCAAAACCAAGATGAGATACCATCTTACACCATTCATAATGGCTATTATTACAAAGTCAAAAAATAACAGAATAACAGATGCTGGCGAGGTTGCAGAGAAAAGGGAATGTTTATGCACTGTTGGTGGAAGGGTAAATCACTTTCCATAGCCATTGTGAAAAGCAGTGTGGTAATTTCTCAAAGAGCTAAAAATGGAACTACCATTATATACCCAAAGGAATAGAAATCATTCTATTGTAGATACATGCACGCATATGTTCATTGCAGCACTACTCACAATAGCAAACACATGGAATCAACCTAAATGCCCACCAATAGTACACTGAATAAACAAAATGTGGTACATATACACCATGGAACACTATGCAGCCATAAAAATGAATTAGAGCACATCCTTCGCGGGAACATGGATTGAACAGGAGGGCATCATCCTAAGTGAACTAGCACAGAAATAGAAAATCAAATACCACATCTTCTCACTTATGACTGGGAGCTAAATGATGAGAACACAGGGACACAAAGAAGGAAAGAACAGACACTGAAGATTACTTGAGGGTGGAGGGTAGATGGAGGGAGAGAATCAGAAAAAATAACTCTTGGGTACTAGGCTTGGTACCTGAGTAATGAAATAATCTGTACAACAAACCCCCATGATATGTGTTTACCTAAATAACACACGTGCATATGTACCCCTGAACCTAAAATAAAAATTCAAAAAAAAAAAAAAGAAAGTCCTTCCTAACTTTACCTAGAGTGTCTTGTTCTTCCCATTGTCCCCAATCCCCACCCCAAGATCTGAAGCAAATATGGCAAAATATTAGCATTTATTAAATCTTGGTGGTGAGTAGCTATGTTTGCTTTATATCATTCTTTATACTTTTCTAATGTGAAATAAAAGGAAGCAGAAAGTACTAGAAGATCTGATTTATTAAAATATATAAGCTTCTGCTTGATCAAATCAGAGATCCTAAATTAGGACTGATGTGCAGCCACTATATTTATCAGTAACATGATCTATGGGAGACAGATCTCCCAAACCAAACTGGGAGTTAAGAAGCTGACTTTACTCCTCTTAGAGCAGGTCTTAGTTTTCTCATTGGCTTCCTTTTAAGGATACGACAAACACTGCATTGTTCGTAAGAACAGATTCTGCCTGGGCACTGGAAACCTTCAGAGGTGCATTTATGTTTGCAGGTCACTGGAATACAATTCCGTCCAGAGGAGCAATAATTTAAATAAAGTACCCCGATGACCTATGCAGAGTAAGCAATCCCACAAATAGCCCTATTTTATGGTTACTCATATGCATGGGTCATGTTACTGGTAATATGATGTTTTAAATTCTGAGAGAAAAAATAATTATAAAGTACTATTTGACATACTTTTTTTCTATTTTTGGAGATCAATGGCATTTTAATAGCTGCCATCATTCTAGCCACACTATAAAGTCATCCATATATCATTTCGGTTTATGAGGCTCCCTGGACATCTGTTTCTTGCATTAGGTAATTAGTTTAGACCAAGTTATGGTGAATGACATATACTCAGTTGACCATCTGCCTCCATCATGCAGCTCACTTTCAAGAGCCATGCTCTTGTTCTGTCATGCCATCAGTATTCACTGCATAGATATATGGTCCAAAGTTCCACTTCCACTCACTGATCATTTGTATCTTAACTCTTTCCAATAAGATTTACAGGGCAGACCCACAACTGCCACAAGAGAGATTTCGTTTCAGAGAGGTTTAGTAGAAGTGATCAAATACCTTTAAAGACAGACTAGCCAAATGGTTACAAATGGATGTTTTTATACGTAATGTGGTTTTCCTAAATCAACAAATCTTATTTTCCATTATACATCACCATAACTATGACATCTAAGAGCGCTGCTCTGAAACAATTCTGAAGTGTCATGGCCAATATTTGGCATCTCTTCTTGGGAAAAACAGTTGTTTTCAGGATAATGTAGTGACACCAGCTTTGAAATCATCTTGAATGTCTTGTTATTCTCAAAACTGCCTCACAAGTGCTAGGATAGCACATGGCTCCTTGTTCTATAAACCATGTAAAAGTGGATTTCATATTATTCACAAGGGGTTAGTTTATTGAGAAAGATCAAAAAGGAGGGGAGGAAGGAAAGACTGAGGGGGCAAGGCAGTCTTATTACTGTTTTCTAGAAGATTTGAGCTATAGAATGAAGTTGTGTGTGTGTGTGTGTGTGTGTGTGAATCATAACATTCAAAAGTCACTTCATGGTGGCATTGTTCCAATTTTTAATTGCCAAATTGCTCTTCCTACCTTACTGAGAAGTGTACATGAATAATTCATCCCAATCTTCATTTGTCTATATTTTCTAAATTTCTTACAATGAGCTTGTATTAATTCTATAAGCAGAAGAAAGAAGCATTTTAAATGAAAAAAATGCTTTAAGGTTTGCCAAAATATTGTGATTTCATCATCTAATGTTCTTTCTTCCTTATCTAGTTCTACTACTCACAAATATGAAATGTGGTGGTAACTGGGAATTACTTTGTCTCTATCACTTTACTGTGAATTTGAGGTAAGTATGTAATACTGGCTACAAAATTACTATTTTGTCCCTGTTGTTACTAGGAGACTACAACACTCAACTGGCAAATGTTAACAAGTAGCAAAGCAAATGTAAACACCATTTGCTGTACTGATATTTTAATAGGTTTACCTTGCTGTAAGGTCTCTTGACACCATAACATGATATATATGCAAATATCATTTAAATAGTTGAATAAAAATACAATGTAAGTGGATCAATAATTAGATCCCTACAAATTTAATATACTAGGAGACTCAGCTAAAACAAAGAATGGAACAGAAAAATGTGATTTTATCTGCCAGATTAGACCAGCCTAAATAGATAAATATACATGTTTCAAAGGTCAACGACCACAGAATTACACACATAAGTAAGTGTGTCATATATTTTTTTCTTCAAGGCCCTATTCAAATTGTACCTCTCCCCTGAGGTTTTTCCTGTTTTTTTCTGGAATGGTCTCTCCATGGCTTTTCCCATATTTTCTCCGTTTTTATCATAACATTTACTCCCGTCTCTTACTGTATTGTTCCTTTCCTGAGGCACAAAATTACACACATTTTAACATTTCTGAAATTGAGATGCATCCTATAATTTATAAATGTATTTAATGTGGTGTTGTTCTCCTTCCTTCTTTCCCTTCTGCACCCTTAATCAGCTCTCAATCAGTGGCAGGATTAACAATTGATCAAGCTGAGAATAGCCTTGCAATCCACCTACCTGGAGGACAGGTAACACGTCTGCTGATGCGTGTATTCGCTAAGAAGATGGACCAGAGTGCTTTCAGAATAGAGACCTGGGGGAACTGCAATTAATAACCACAGGTTCTCTTAGATGGAGAAAAGAGAAGACTTAATGAAATGATCACCATCAGGAGACATTTTTGGATTTGTATAACTAAAATGATATCTAATGATTTCTCCTTCATCTTTCCACATTTATATTAGCATTCTAAGTCTTCATCTCAGACAGCTCTATAATATTTGTCCTTATAAAAGTAAACAGAACAGACTTTGTATGTTTTCTGTAAGTGACTCAAAGTTCAAAGCCCTGACTTGCTTTTCTTTCTGTAGTGGACATTGTGTTGGGCTATCCAAATATCTCCTCCCTTTCAGGACTAAGACACTCATTTTCCCTGCTCCTGGGAGTATTGGTAGCTGACAGCTCATAATAGAGTCCTGCTGCAGAGATTGTTCTCTGCTAAACCTAAGCTCATCACCTACCTGGGAGCAGCCCCCAGTGAATGACTGGTCAGGTATATAAAGGCTGGGCCCCCTGCCCCAATTGGGGATGATGATACAGAGTGGCCGCAGCTGCACAGCAAACAATGGAATGGGCTGAGGTCTTGGTTGTGAATGCCTCACAGGCCAGTTTCTTCCTCTATCCACTTTTGCTTTCTTCTCTTTCCCACAAAGGTTGATCCAAAGATTACCACCTCCCAGGGAACCTGATCTGCAGCAGGTAGGGTGTTAGAAGTGGTCAAAACAATGACTCACAAATAAGATGTTGGAGCTGGATCACCCATGAGCCAGGCAGCAATAATGATGGCTGTCACCGATGGCAGTTAGATGCCAGCATGAGGGAAGACTTTCACTGATGGTGAGCCAGCACCATATACTAGTGAAATGAAATGTTTAGCAGGTCCAGTGTATGAGGCATTTGAGAAACACGGAGGAAATAGGCATCATATGGGTAATTCATCAATAATTAAGATTGAGTACAAAAGCCAAAGGCGGCTTTGCAGCATAATCAAGTGACTCGCATTTCCTGCCACTGCAAGACAGACAAAACTGAGGATCAAGCCCAAGATTTATAAGAATAAGAGTTGCAGCCAGGCGTGGTGGCTCACGCCTGTAATCCCAGCACTTTGGGAGGCCGAAGCGGGTAGATCACGAGGTCAGGAGATCGAGACCATCCTGGCTAACACGGTGAAATCCCATCTCTACTAAAAATACAAAAAATTAGCTGGGCGTGGTGGCGGGCACCTGTAGTCCCAGCTACTCAGGAGGCTGAGGCAGGAGAATGGCGTGAACCTGGGAGGTGGAGCTTGCAGTGAGCCGAGATTGCACCACTGCACTCCAGCCTGGGTGACAGAGCGAGACTCCATCTCAAAAAAAAAAAAAAAAGAAGAAGAGTTGCATCATTCCCAATACCTCAAGATTCCTCACAGGTCTATATACCCAGGTCAAGGCCCTGATTATGAAGGAATGGGACCTTGAGATATGATATGGAAATGCTTGCATTGATGTATTTAATCTGAGTCCCCAGATTTTTCTGAATCTTCTGCAGAAGCGGCCCCCTCCTTCTTTTCAATGTCCCGCTTGATGGACTACAAGGCGGAAGGACTCTTCTCTTGCTAGACAAGATAGATTGCACCCGGGATCTGCCCTGATCACCCACCTTCTGACCACTAAAACAGTAATTAGGTTTAACTCATAACAAAATTTGGCCTAAGAAGTGCTGGACATGCTAAGCAAGGAAGGATTGACAGGCCGAAGGAGCTGTAGAACCTATACAACATACATCAACAGAGGCCAGGAGAACATGTATGGGGCTGAATTCTAAGGATTAAGGGAGTGAGTGGAACACAAAAGTGGATAAAGGAGAATTTATAGATATGAGAGTAGACTAAGACTCAATTAACCCTTGGCAAGAACCCAGTTAGACGGTGATAATATGCTACCAGGAGCATCCTTAATAGCTTAGAAAAAGCAATGGACAACACTAAGTAGTACAGAAATACTGTGGCATAGGTGAAAGGAAAGATTTAAAGCATCAGAAGAGTGGCAATCATGGGTATAGCAGATAAAGCTGAAAAGGCCACCAGATGACTTTGATCCACAAGAGGGCCCAGAAAGCGTTCTATTAACAAATCCATAAGGAATGTCCCAGTGTAAGGGGCAGCAGTATCACTGGGAAGCTCAGTGTTGAGCAACTTCTGTAGTTCATGGTTGACAATAGGAGATGCTATCGTAGAATTGAGCTCCCTGGCAGCAATGTAGATCACTGGATCCCAACATAATACAGATGTGGGAGGGGAGAACTTAGACATCAGGGACAAGGTAGATGCAATTATTGACCAAAGAACAGCAAGGACAGAGTGGCTGCCAAGAAGGACCAACCCTTAGAAAGATGTGGAGATGCTTAAAAGAATAAGACATCCCTATGGATGACAGTCATAGGGGTTATAGCTCATCCCACTAAACTTCTACTTATAAGTTCACCCCAGGAAAAGAGGGCCACCAGAATCTCAAACAGGCTGCTCCCCAAACATATATGAAGCAAGTCAATCTGAATGGGTCAAGGGGTGAACTGTACTGTATGCTGCCTTGTGCCATCCAGATCCTACTTTCCAGCACTGAAGGTCTCATTTCCCCAGCTGCTAAGAGTATCAGCAATGGACAACTCATGCTGAGTCCCTCTCTAGAGACTGCCCTCCACTGAAGAAGGCCATACCCTCCAAGATTGTATTCCCCTCCAGTGACTGGTCAAGGAGGAAATACAAAGGCCCATCTCCCTTACCCTAATTCAGAAAAATATGCAGAGCTATTTCAAAGTTCTTCTTAGAATTGACCAAAGTCCTTTTCAATGATTGCTTCACAGTCTGACTTTTTCCTCTGCCATATTTTTTCTCCTTCACTCCCTACAGGTGTTGATTGCAAGAGTACCCCCAATCAACTTTCTGCATGCAAATCTCTGTTTCATGGAGAACCTGACCAGCAACATGACACCTCTCACCACATCTTACATCAGCAATTTCTAAATGTGTGCTGTGGACTTGCTATAGCAGATATGTTTTTCAGATTTCTCATGTTCACCCCATACCTACAAAACCATAATCTCCATGAATGGGTCCCAAGGATGTGTATTTTTTCAAAGCTCCCCCTCCACTGATGAATCTGGTGTGTAGCTTGGTGTAGAAACTACTGCTATACCAAAGGCTTAGCCTCAAATCAGCCTACAGCTTCTATCTTGCTCCATCTTCCTGTTTCAGCTAACGATAGAGTGGAGAAGCAATAAAAAGGTCAAAAGTAAATAAACAAAATGTGAACCAGTATATAAAAGTTCTTCTGAGCAACTGGTATGTTTTTGGCTACTGGCAACTAATCCCACTTCCTCCTTTACCCAAGAAGCTCAAAACAAACTCTGTGGCCAACCTTTGGCTTTCAAATAGAACTTTATCATTTCTTCTGCCAAATGTTAACCTCACCCCTGGCTGCTTCTCATTTTTGCAATCCAATTTTCCTTTCACCCCAATTTCTTCATCTATTTCTTGCTTTTTTTTAATATTTCCCATATTTCTGTAGGCAGCCTCAAACTCATGTTTTGTTACTGTGGGGAATCAATTAAATGAAGGAGAAAGAGGAAGGAAAAAGAAAGGGAAAGAGGAAAAAATGATCCTGTCAGTCCTAGGAGAAATGGAAGCAGGAGTGTGAATGTATAAGACTCAAATTATTCCAGGATACAGATTATCATGAGCTGCTTGTATAACACCATTATTTTGAAATGAGAACTCACCACTCAGGATTTTTTAAAAAATCAGATAGTTAAATTTGTAAGATGCATACTAAGGTGAAAGGGAGAGAAGGAGTAGGAGGATGAATTTGGCGATGGTTTGTTTGTGCCATTGCCCTAAGTGAAGTTTCTGGTTTCAGTGTTTGTCTTCAGGCATTACAGTGTTTGTCCTCCTGCCTGGCATTGGTCCTTTAGATTCAGAGTACTCACAACATCTGTACACAAGGCAGTCAATAGGGAACGGAAGGTGTCAGGGGCAGGGATAGAGGATATGTTTAGAAATCATTCTCGCCTTGTCTGTAGAGTGATCTTTATTATAATTTCAGATCTTTAAATTCCCTTCTGATTCTGTCCTTTCTCTGCCCAGTAGCCCCTGTGTGTTTTATATTAAAATTCTGTGTCATGGGAGGGAAAGTGAAAAGCTTTCTCTGGAACCAATCTGGAATGGAAACCTAATAATGTTTTTTTCGGGGTGGATAAATGTCTTAAACGAAAGTGCTAAAAAGGCTGACGTTGCGTCCCTGATTACAAGCTTTTTCTCTTCTTCTGTAGTTGGTAATTGTTAGGAAGAATGAAGCTATGGTTTCCAAATGTATCCGAAATTCAGAAATACAGCTTGCACACGTTGGATTTCATTTTTTCCTTTTTGGAAGGTAAATGATCATGATTAATAGCAATTCCACCTGTGGGAATCCTGGGCCACTTGGCACTCTAAGGAAAAATGAGAAAATAAAATCAAGCTAAAATGCATTTGTCTTCATTTGAAGAGTATGTGTTATTTGTCTCTATTTATTTAATGGTGTGTTCTTCCTATCAGTCTTTCCAACATTCTTATGCCTCCTAGAGGACATGCAATGACCCTGCTACATTCCAGGGTTTGCCCCTGGACTAAGCTTGCCATGCAGCTTAGCTTCCCACCCTTAGGTGCCTTTTGGTACTTTAGGAACATCTGCTTTACAGGGAGAAGCAGATTTGAGCCAGTTGGCCCATACCAAAATATGGGGTGAATCTCAAGGGTTCTTAAGCCCACAAAGGTCCTTGACTGCATGTAAGGGCTACCCTAGTTTGGGGCTGGGGGTCCATATGTGCTTATAAGAGCTGAGAAATCTAAAGCCAGAGGGCTCCTAGGACAGGGGATAAGCTCCTCTCTTGAGTGCAAATGACTTTTGAGAAAATTGCTCAGTATTTACCTGTCTTATCTGGAGCACAGAGATGACCTCACATGTGTATGGCACATTATTATTTATCATGAACTTTACAATATTATTCATGCCATCTAATGATAGAACCATAAAGGTGGCAGAATGGTGTTATCATTTTCTTTACACAACCACCTCCCTTGCCCCAACCCCAGATATTTACATCTCTTGGTCTACGACATTTATGAATTTATGTTTAGAATACACAAAATAATTTATTTCATTCATCAGAAAGAATTCATTCCATTAGTAGAGCTGCTAAAATGTCATAATCACATCCCTTTGCATAAGATGATCATTTCTAGGCTCAGCCTCCTTAGCCTTAAAAATAAGGGATTAGTTGTTTCCATATCTTGGCTATTGTGAATAATGCTGTAATAAACACAGTAGGGCAGATATCTGTTGAAGATGCTGATGTGGCAAGGTTATAGATATGTTAGCTTGATTGTGGTCATTATTTCACAATGTATATATACATCAAAACATAAAGTTGTACACCTTAAATACATACAATTTTAATGTGTCAATTATACCTCAATAAAGCTAGGGGGGGAAAGTAAGGGGCTGGAATTGTAGGATTGCTTAGCATTCACCTAGCCCTAATACTCTATTTGCTTAGAAAAAGGCCTAACCATAGTGCAGATCTCGGACCATCAACAGCAGAAAGCACATGACCATAGCAGGAATTAGGTGGGGGAAATTCCCCCGAAAACACAGAAGAGCAGGATTAATTGGACAGGTGATAGCCTATACAGGAAAATAAGCACCATAGAGAAGAGGGACAGCATGTGGTTAGACTGCTAATGATGCCACACATACCTTCTGGTTTGGGTGACATATCCATGAAACTTGGAACAGTGATGGATTAAATCAGAGACATTCGAATACATAGGGAGGGCAAGAGTGAATCCAACTTCTATTTATTTATTTATTTATTATTATACTTTAAGTTCTAGGGTACATGTGCACAATGTGCAGGTTTGTTACATATGTATACATGTGCCATGTTGGTGTGCTGCACCCATTAACTCGTCATTTACATTAGTTATATCTCCTAATGCTATCCCTCCCTCCCCTCTCTCCCCACTTCTTTTGAGAAGTGTCTGTTCATATCCTTCACCCACTTTTTGATGGGGTTGTTTTTCTCTTGTAAATTTCTTTGAGTTCTTTGTAGGTTCTGGATATTAGTCCTTTGTCAAATGAGTAGATTGCAAAAATTTTCTCTCATTCTGTAGGTTGCGTGTTCACTCTGATGATAGTTTCTTTTGCTGTGCAGAAGTTCTTTAGTTTAATTAGATGCCATTTGTCAATTTTGGCTTTGGTGGCCATTGCTTTTGGTGTTTTAGACATGAAGTCCTTGCCCATGCCTGTGTCCTGAATGGTATTGCCTAGGTTTTCTTCTAGGGTTTTTTATGGTTTTAGGTCTAACATTTAAGTCTGTAATCCTTCTTGAATTAATTTTCATATAAGGTGTAAGTAAGGGATCCAGTTTCAGCTTTCTACTTATGGCTAGCCAGTTTTCCCAGCACCATTTATTAAATAGGGAATCCTTTCCCCATTTCTTGTTTTTGTCAGGTTTGTCAAAGATCAGATGGCTGTAGATGTGTGGTATTATTTCTGATGGCTCTGTTCTGTTCCATTGGTCTATATCTCTGTTTTGGTACCAGTACTATGCTGTTTTGGTCACTGTAGCCTTGTAGTATAGTTTGAAGTCAGGTAGCATGATGCCTCTAGCTTTGTTCTTTTGGCTTATGATTGTCTTGGCAATGCGGGCTCTTTTTTGGTTCCATATGATCTTTAAAGTAGTTTTTTTCCAATTCTGTGAAGAAAGTCATTGGTAGCTTAATGGGAATGGCATTGAATTTATAAATTACCTTGGACAGTATGGTCATTTTCACGATATTGATTCTTCCTATCCATGAGCATGGAATGTTCTTCCATTTGTTTGTGTCCTCTTTTATTTCAGTGGTTTGTAGTTCTCCTCTAAGAGGTCCTTCACATCCCTTGTAAGTTGGATTCCTAGATATTTTATTCTATTTGAAGCAATTGTGAATGGGAGTTCATTCCTGATTTGGCTCTCTGTTTCTTTGTTATTGGTGTATAAGAATGCTTGCGATTTTTGCACATTGATTTTGTATCCTGAGACTTTGCTGAAGTTGCTTATCAGCTTAAGGAGATTTTGGGCTGAGACGATGGGGTTTTCTAAATATACAATCATGTCATCTGCAAACAGGGACAATTTGACTTCCTCTTTTCCTAATTGAATACCCTTTATTTCTTTCTCCTGCCTGATTGCCCTGGCCAGAACTTCCAACACTATGTTGAATAGGAGTGGTGAGAGAGGGCAGCCCTGCCTTGTGCCAGTTTTCAAAGGGAATGCTTCCAGTTTTTGCCCATTCAGTATGATATTGGCTGTGGCTTTGTCATAAATAGCTCTTATTATTTTGAGATATGTCCCATCAATACCAAATTTATTGAGAGTTTTTAGCATGAAGGGCTGTGGAATTTTGTCAAAGGCCTTTTCTACATCTATTGAGATAATCATGTGGTTTTTGTCTTTGGTTCTGTTTATATGCTGGATTACATTTATTGATTTGCGTATGTTGAACCAGCCTTGCATCCCAGGGATGAAGCCCACTTGATCATGGTGGATAAGCTTTTTGATGTGCTGCTGGATTTGGTTTGCCAGTATTTTATTGAGGATTTTTGCATCGATGTTCATCAGGGATATTGGTCTAAAATTCTCTTTTTTTGTTGTGTCTCTGCCAGGCTTTGGTATTAGGATGATGCTGGCCTTATAAAATAAGTTAGGGAGGATTCCCTCTTTTTTTATTGATTAGAATAGTTTCAGAAGGAATGGTACCAGCTCCTCTTTGTACCTCTGGTAGAACTTGGCTGTGAATCTGTCTGGTCCTGGACTTCTTTTGGTTGGTAGGCTATTAATTATTGCCTCAATTTCAGAGCCTGTTATTGGTCTATTCAGGGATTCAACTTCTTCCTGGTTTAGTCTTGGGAGAGTGTATGTGTCCAGGAATTTATCCATTTCTTCCAGGTTTTCTAGTTGATTTGCATAGAGGTGTTTATAGTATTCTCTGATGGTAGTTTGTATTTCTGTGGGGTCAGTGGTGATATCCCCTTTATTATTTTTTATTGCATCTATTTGATTCTTCTCTTTTCTTCTTTATTAGTCTTGCTAGCGGTCTGTCAATTTTGTCGATCTTTTCAAAAAACCAGCTCCTGGATTCATAGATTTTTTGAAGGATGTTTTTGTGTCTCTATCTCCTTCAGTTCTGCTCTGATTAGTTATTTCTTGCCTTCTGCTAGCTTTTGAATGTGTTTGCTCTTGCTTCTCTAGTTCTTTTAATTGTGATGTTAGGGTGTAAATTTTAGATCTTTCCTGCTTTCTCTTGTGGGCATTTAGTGCTATAAATTTCCCTCTATACACTGCTTTAAATGTGATACAGAGATTCAGGCGTGTTATATTTTTGTTCTCATTGGTTTCAAAGAACATCTTTATTTCTGCCTTCATTTCTTTTTGTATCCAGTGGTCATTCAGGAGCAGGTTGTTCAGTTTCCATGTAGTTGAGCGGTTTTGGGGGAGTTTCTTAATCCTGAGTTCTAGTTTGATTGCACTGTGGTCTGAGAGACAGTTTGTTATAATTTCTGTTCTTTTACATTTGCTGAGGAGTGCCTTACTTCCAACTATGTGGTCAATTTTGGAATAAGTGTGATGTGGTGCTGAGAGGAATGTATATTCTGTTGATTTGGGGTGGAGAGTTCTGTAGATGTCTACTAGGTCCACTTGGTGCAGAACTGAGTTCAATTCCTGGATATACTTGTTAACTTTCTGTCTCATTGATCTGTCTAATGTTGACAGTGGGGTGTTAAAGTCTCCCATTATTATTGTGTGGGAGTCTAAGTCTCTTTGTAAGTCTCTAAGGACTTGCTTTATGAATCTGGGTGCTCCTGTATTGGGTGCATATATATATATAGGATAGTTAGCTCTTCTTGTTGAATTAATCCCTTTCCTGTTATGTAATGGCCTTCTTTGTCTCTTTTGATCTTTGTTGGTTTAAAGGCTGTTTTATCAGAGACTAGGATCGCAACCCCTGCCTTTTTTTGTTTTCCATTTGCTTGGTAGATATTCCTCCATCCCTTTGTTTTGAGCCTATGTGTGTCTCCGCACATGAGATGGGTCTCCTGAAGACAGCACACTGACGGGTCTTGGCTCTTTATCCAATTTGCCAGTCTGTGTCTTTTAATTGGGGCATTTAGTCCATTTACATTTAAGGGTAACATTGTTATGTGTGAACTTGAACCTGTCATTATGATGTTAACTGGTTATTTTGCTCGTTAGTTGATGCAGTTTCTTCCTAGCATTGATGGTTTTTACATTTTGGCATTTTTTGCAGTGGCTGGTACTGGTTGTTCCCTTCCATGTTTAGTGCTACCTTCAGGAGCTCTTGTAGGGCAGGCCTGGTGGTGACAAAAATCTCTCAACATTTGCTTGTCTGTAAAGGATTTTATATCTCCTTCACTTATAAAGCTTAGTTTGGCTGGATATGAAATGCTGGGTTGAAAATTCTTTTCTTTAAGAATGTTGAATATTGGCCCTCACTCTTCTGGCTTGTAGAGTTTCTGCCAAGAGATTCTCTGTTAGTCTGATGGGCTTCCCTTTGTGGGTAACCCGACCTTTCTCTCTAGCTGCCCTTAACATTTTTTCCTCCATTTCAACTTTGGTGAATATGACAATTATGTGTCTTGGAGTTGCTCTTCTCTAGGAGTATCTTTGTGGCATTCTCTGTATTTCCTGAATTTGAACGTTGGCCTGCCTTGCTAGGTTGGGGAAGTTCTCCTGGATAATATCCTGCAGAGTGTTTTCCAACTTGGTTCCATTCTCCCCATCACTTTCAGGTACACCAATCAGATGTAGATTTGGTCTTTTCACATAATCCCATATTTCTTGGAGGCTTTGTTCATTTCTTTTTACTCTTTTTTCTCTAAACTTCTCTTCTCACTTCATTTCATTCATTTGCTCTTCAATCTCTGATAGCCTTTCTTCCAGTTGATTGAGTCAGTTACTGAAGCTTGTGCATTTGTCACATCATTCTCGTGTCATGGTTTTCATCTCCATCAAGTTGTTTATGGACTTCTCTGCGCTGGTTATTCTAGTTATCCATTCGTCAAATCTCTTTTCAAGGTTTTTAGTTTCTTTGTGCTGGGTTCGTAGTTCCTCCTTTAGCTCTGAGAAGTTTGACCGACTGAAGCCTTCTTCTCTCAACTCGTCAAAGTCATTCTCCGTCCAGCTTTGCTCCATTGCTGGTGAGAAGCTGTGTTTCTTTGGAGGGGGAGAGGCACTCTGATTTTTTGAATTTTGAGCTTTTCTGCACTGGTTTTTCCCCATCTTTGTGGTTTTATCTAACTTTGGTCTTTGATGATGGTGATGTACAGATGGGGTTTCAGTGTGGATGTCCTTTCTGTTTGTTAGTTTTCCTTCCAACAGTCAGGACCCTCAGCTGCAGGTCTGTTGGAGTTTGCTGGAGGTCCACTCCAGACCCTGTTTGCCTGGGTATCAGCAGCAGAGGCTGCAGAAGAGTGAATATTGCTGAACAGGAAATGTTGCTGCCTGATCGTTCCTCTGGAAGCTTCGTCCCAGAGGGGTACCTGGCCGTGTGAGGTGTCAGTGTGCCCCTACTGGGGGGTGCCTGCCAGTTAGGTTACCTGGGGGTCAGGGACCCACTTGAGGAGGCAGTCTGTCCATTGTCAGATCTCAAACTCCGTGCTGGGAGAACCACTACTCTCTTCAAAGCTGTCAGACAGGGACATTTAAATCTGCAGAGGTTTCTGCTGCCTTTTGTTTGGCAATGCCCTGTCCCCAGAGGTGGAGTCCACAGAGGCAGGCAGGCCTCCTTGAGCTGCAGTGGGCTCCACCCAGTTCGAGCTTCCCTGCCACTTTTTTACCTACTCAAGCCTCAGCAATGGTGGGCGCCCCTCCCCCAGCCTTGCTGCTGCCTTGCAATTATAGCTCAGACTGCTGTGCTAGCAATGAGAGAGGCCCTGTGCACGTGGGACCCTCTGAGCCAGGCATGGGATATAATCTCCTATTGTGCTGTTTGCTAAGACCCTTGGAAAAGTGCAGTATTAGGGTGGGAGTGACCCGATTTTCCAGGTGCCCTGTGTCACGGTTTCCCTTGGCTAGGAAAGGGAATTCCCTTACTTCTTGTGCTTCCCAGGTGAGGCAGTGCCTCGCCCTGCTTCAGTCTCACTCGGTGGGCTGCACCCACTATCCTGCACCCACTGTCCAACACCCCCCAGTGAGATGAACCTGGTACCTCAGTTGGAAATGCAGAAATCACCTGTCTTCTGTGTCGCTCACGGTGGGAGCTGTAGCCTGGAGCTGTTCCTATTCAGCCATCTTGGAATCACCCCCGAATCTAACTTCAAGACAACTAAAGCAGATTATGCATTTCAAGATTGAACAGGCACAGGAGAAGATCTGTTACTGATAATAAGATTTGGCTTCTCCTTCTCCTTCTCCTCCTCCTCCTCCTCCTCCTCCTCCTCCTTCTCCTCCTCCTCCTTCTCCTCCTCCTCCTCCTTCTCCTCCTCCTCCCCCTCCTCCTCCCCCTCCTCCTCCCCCTCCTCCTCCCCCTCCTCCTCCCCCTCCTCCTCCCCCTCCTCCTCCTCCCCCTCTTTCTCTTTTTCTTTTTCTTCCTCTTTGTCTTTTAAGAGAGAGCATCTCACTCTGTCATCTAGGCTGGAGGGTAGTAGTGTAATCATGGCTCAGCCTCAAACTCATGGGCTCCAGCCATCCTCCCACCTCAGCTTCCCAAATAGCGGGGATTATAGGCATGTGCCATGATGCCCAGCTAATTAAAAAAAAAATTATTTTGTAAAGAAGGGTCTCACTTTGTTGTCCAGGCTGACAATCTGGCTTCTCTGACAATGCTGGGAAATTCCTTTTTTTTTTTTTTCATTTACCTTGCTGGCCTCCCTTCTCAGCCTCTTTGCAGACTCCTCCTCCTTCATTATAATCTCTAAGTATAGCTGTGTCCCAGGGCTCAGTCCCAGGGCTTTCTCTCTTCTCTACCTTCCATCTGTCCATATGTCATATCATCTAGGCTCATGACTTTAGCATCTCTATGCTGAAGATTCCTGTATTTATATCTTTAGACCTCACTGCTGCACTGAGCTTCAGATTCATATCCAATGGCTGATTGTGCATCTCAAATTTACTATGATCAAAATAGACTCATGCTCTCCTGTCTTTCCCCCAAACCCCGCTAACATAAATCTCCCTCCTTACACATTCTTCCAATCTCAGTAAATGGCTCCACCTTCCACCAGTTATTTAAGCCCCAAATCTAGGCATCATTTATGATTCTCTTTCTTTTTCCTTCCACCTTCACAATCACTTTATTCTATAAATCCTGATAGCTTCTGCCCATTAACATATTCATCCACTTTTCTCTGTCGCCACTGCAACTATAACCCAAATTACCATCATCTCCTATCTAGACCACTGCAATGGTAGTTACAGTAGCTCTAATTTCCAGGCCCATTATCCAACCTGTAGGTGTAGGTATTTGAACCTACTTAAGTCAATCTGATTCTGTCTCCCAAGAGTCTGAAATTTTTTGTGTAGGTAAAAACACTTTAAAGATCCACCCGCTTAGTTACTTTTTAAGTATGTAATACAGCATTATTAGCTATAGGCACTACAATGAACCATAGACCTCTAGAACTTAATCATCTTGCATAACTGAAACTTTGTACCCTTAAAGAAATTTGAATCATCATCAAGGAAACACATAGAAATCCCCCTCCAACATATCTTAATTTTAGGAAGCTAGCAGGAACTGAGACACTTCAAGGTTAGCACCAGGTGGAGCCCATCCAAGGGTTCCTGACCTTAAGATCCTAGAGCTTTCTTGGGTATTGTTTCTCCAAGGTTTTGTCATTCAGCTCTCCGTTTAAATTGGTGAGCCACCCAGTATCTCCCCCTAGGGAAGGGTGTAGTGAAAAGTTTCCCTTGGGGACCTGTGAAGAATCCACAAAATGAGCCCTAGTTGGATGTTTGCATGACAGATGACACAAAAGACTGATTGGAACATCCACAGTTCTGATATTGGTAGACAGGGAGTTTTCTATTTTATTCACTATTATCTCCTTAGCGCTTAGGATAATACTTCCCTAATACGACAATACATTAACCAAGAAAAGATTGTTAAATGAATTAACGAATGTTAGCCAGGCAAAGAAGGAGGGAGGAAAGGGATTTCCAGACAGAAGTGTCATGTTGAGATGAGAGAGAATGGTATGTTCAAGAAACTGAAAGGAGATCAATTTGGATGTGGCCTAGATTGCTGGGGTGGTGGTGGGGAAAGGGGTTAAAGATAAGGCAGGAGAGATAATCAATGGTCAGATTATGAACAACTCTATGCCAGGTAAAAGTTTAAACTTCCTGGAGAAGGAAAAGGGGACATCTTTTTAAAAATTTAAGCAGGAAAGAAAATGATAAAATTTGCATTTAGAAAGGTCATTCTAGCTGCAATGCAGAGATTGGGTTGGGAAAGGAGATGAACTGAAAATAGGGAAACCAGTCAGAATCTGTTGACGTAATGTAGACAAGAGACTTTGGTGGCTAGCCTAGGGCAGCATTAATGTGCTGCAGGATTTTGAGAAGTTTTAAAAGGGAAAATCATGGTGATGGGGAACTTCCACGTAGGGACGATGTCCTCATTTCTGGCTTGTTTGCCAGATGCCATTCACTAAACTAGGGAACTTAGGAGAATAAGCAGGTGTCAAGTGAATGGTGATGAGTTGAGTCCTGGACAGGAAGAGTTGAGGACATGCAGGTGTGGAGGTCCAGGAAGTATCTAGAAATATGAGTCTGGAGCTAAGGAGAGATAAATGAGCTGGAGATGTGAATTTGATAGTCATCAGTATAATGATATAACTAAAAACATGAAAGAAAGAAGGCCCAGGACAGAACCTTGAGGGATACCAACACTTAAGATCAGACGAAAGATAAGAGATAAGAGACACGGGAATAATTTGGAAGCCAAGAAAATAGAATGTTTCACAAACGAAGGAGAAGTCAAAAGCTGCTCTGAAATCAAGTGAGTAAAGGACCTCAAGTTTGCTTGGGTTTAGCAAGAGGGATATTTCATGAGGACTTGTTGAAAATAATTTCAATGAAGGGAATAGAAGGAGGTCAGTGCGTGGAGTCCAAAGGGACAGAAAAAGTCAAGAAGTGAAAACAGCAACTCTTCTTAGGAGTTTGTCTTTACAGGGGCAAGGGAGAAGGCAATTTCTGGAGAGGGATTTGGGCTTGAGGGAAATTTTTGTACATTTAATCTGCAAGCATGTGAGCATCTTTTAAACAGAGAAAGGAAGAAACCAAAAGGGGAAAGAGGGTAATAAATAGAAGATGGGACAGAAAGTGAAAAAGATTCTAAGTATTGCAAGCCAGCTCCCTATATTTCCCCATCAACTGTCTCTCCTATTTCCCACAGTAACTATTTTGAAGTTTTCTACTCCCCAAAAGTATTGGACTCCCCACCCCCTCTCACTACCCACTGAAGATAGCTCCTTCTCCCTCTCAGAATACACAGAAGCCATCAGTCAGGGGCATCCTGGATTTTGTATATCCATGCCCATCTTTTCCTTCTTTTGCTCTCATACACTGAAGGAAGTTTCCCAACTCCTATCTAGAGATACTGTCCCACTTCTCTTTTCCATCCATTCCCATCCAGCTCACACAGCCTCTACTTTGTGCCAGTGTGTGATAGGCCCTGGAAACACAAAGGGGAAAAGACAGAGTTCTTCCCCTCAAGGAGTTCAAGGTTTATTGGAGAGAAAAATAGGTAACCATACTACTAAAAAAAAAAAAAAAAAAAAAAAAAGCAACCATACTACAAAATGGATAAGTGAAGTAAAATATTGTTAGTGCTGCCAGGCGTGGTGGCTCCTGCCTATAATCCCAGCACTTTTGGAGGCTGAGGCTGGAGGATCACTTGAGCTCAGGAGTTGGAGACGAGCCTGGGCAACATACTAAGACCTGGTCTCTACAAATTAAAACAAACAACAACAACAAAAAATTAGCTGGGCATGGTGATGCATGCCTGTAGTCCCAGATACTCAGGAGGCTGAGGTGGGAGGATTGCTTGAGCCCAGAAGGTCAAGGCTGAAGTGAGCCATGATCCAGCCAGCCACTGCACTCCAGCCTAGGTGACAGGGTGAGACCCTGTCTCCAAAATATATTTATATTTATACCATTTATATTTATGCTGTTACTGCTTGCTCAAAGTGTGAAGAGAGTCCTGAATGACCCCACATGTCTCCTTTGGGCTCTCAGATAGTAAATCCTGGATGTCTCCTAAACATCCAAAGACTAGGCCCTTTCCCATCCAAAAGCATCATGGTAGTCCTAGGAAACATAATTTTAATATTGCAGAAGAAAACAAAACTCAGAATCTTTTGAGATGCATTTGACTTCATAGAAACAAAACTTTCTATAATATTTTGAAATACAAATGTACTCATATTTTCCTTCAGTGTTAAACATAAAAAGGCTCACATTTCAGTTCAAGTGTTGTCATTTATTTCTTGGTAGCAAATCTTAATTGCCAGGTTCCCAGGACAGAGCTGTGGAACAACACAAGAAAATCCCCAGCATACATTCAAGCTTCCCTTGAATATGGCTTAGGGTAGGAAGGTAAGTATGATAGACAATGTAATTACCACCATGATGAGTCTGCCACATTAAAAGTGAGTGTATTCATGTATGAATAACTTAAATGTATGAAATATTCAAACTATGTCAGTTTAAACATGACATTTGAAATATATAATTTCCAATGGTTTCTTTCTTAGTAATAAATAGTCACCATCTGGGCATCATCAATAAGATACAGGGACACCTTCCCAAACACCCATGAAATCAAATTTGAGAAAGAGAGCAGTCACTAAAGCAAACTGAAAGGACTGTGCAGCAGAGACTGCTATATGCCTCCCACTATCATTTTCCTTAACTTCCTTTTAGTACTAGAAAACTTTGAGTTTTAGCTGGAGACACGGCCATCCAGCTAGAGACTTTATCGTCCAGGATCCCTTGCAGGTAGGCCAATGGGACAAGCAGCTTCTGGGTTATATCATTAAAAGAAAGCTGGTTACCCTTAATTTTCTCTTTCCTTCTTCCCTTGGGTTTGAAAGCAAATGTGATGCTTATGACTTGACTTTGACCCTGCAACTCAGGACAATAGTCTGGGAAGGGAAAGCAACAAGTTCGAAGAAACTCAAAACCCAAGATGGCCAGTGGAGCACAATTCTTTTCCCACTCTGGACCTCTGCTCATCTCCATCTCTGGACTGTTATGTGAAAGAAAAGTCAATTTCTAGCTTACATGTGCCATGGTATGTTTGGGTCTCTTTGTTAAAGCAGCGTAGTCTGATCTTGACTAATAGAAACTGGTTCTAGATAACTGTCTCCAAAAGAGGAAGCCTTGCTGGTTTCTAGCACAACCAGCCGAAGATAACCATGTACGTAGTGGAACCCAGTGATCTTCATAACCTAGAGAAGATCACCAACCCTCTGGAAATGGTCACATCTTCCTTGCTTTTCTATTTACCCTCCCCACCCAACCAGAGTCTATGGAAAGCAACTGCGACAAGGACAGCAGTAGCATGACATACACAGATCACAATGGATTTGTGTGTTTCTAATTATATCCAATGTCATTGAAGCAGTTCAGTATTTTTCATCAAGGTATTTAAGGGAGAAAAAGAAGCGGAAATTGAAGGTAAAGGTACACTTCACCTCTTGCAGCTACATTCCATCAGTCCATCAAAACAGACAACAATCTAGCAGTGAGGGATTTTATAGGCAAAGCTTATACAGAACAAAGACTTTTAAAAGCCCACCCCTTGTGTACACTAACTTGACAGCAATATGCTACTATGTGTTCTAAGAACTATTAGCATTGTGCTCCCACACAAGGGAATTGTTCGCTGTTTTTCCTAGTGACGTCCTCCACATTTTTTCTCTTATCCACTGAATGTTATACTAAATTCATATTAAAATATAGTTTTTTTCTGAAAAAGAAGCTCTTATATTGCTAAACTGGTACACCAAAACATTTTCATTTCTCATAAGAGTTAGGATTTGTTGTTGATTATAAAACCAATAAACAAGCATCCCTTTATTGCCTCATTGACAGTTGCACAATATCTCTACCCTTTTACCGATTGAGTTTTATGGAAACTATTTCAACAGAGTAGACATTTATCATCACAGAAGAAACTCCCATTTAGACATTAACTACCTTAGCTGTACTAGAGACTCATTCTCCACAGATGTCCAGCTATGATTTGCTCCTTTTTAATCAGGAAATAAATAAGATCCGGTAATAGCTTCCTGTGGCAGGGGGTCCGTCTTCATTATACCCCAGGAAATAGATACCAACCAGTCAGAGAACAGCCAGAGGGCTTGCCCTTCTTACCAGTAAAATTGGATTTTCACTAAACTGATTGCTATCAAGCTAATTTTTAAACGGGAAACAGACATTTAGGATACTCATAAGAAGCACCAAATATACAATCTATGAGATTTTCAAATGTGCATTGATGAATGTTCAAGTATTAACGCCACTCCTTCTCTTGTCTTCTGGCCTAAGCCAAGAATCTTGGCATCTTCCTCACCACTAAGCCAATCAATTGTCAAGTCATATCGGTTCCAACTTGTATTACCTTCTGAATTTGTCTACCTTTTATATTTCCAATACCACATGCTACAGTCATCACCATTATCTTGTACCTGGTTCACTGAAGCAACCCACTCCCACCCACCCTGTTTTTTCTCTGCCTTGCCATCCCAATGATCTTTTGAAAATGGAAGCTGATACCTTTTAGGAAAGACTGGAATGTGCAAGTGTGGTTTTAAAAGTCTGCATGATCTACTCCTCTGCCTAGTTTTCTGGCCTCACGTAGTACCTCCATCTACTCCCTATCCTGACCTCTGATACGATGTTCTGTTTATTTATAAAGCACTTACAGCTCCCTCAAATAGAACAAGTTCACTTTGCCTCTGTGCCTTTGCAAACACTATTTATTTTGCCTATACACCCTTCCCCCATCCTCTCCACTCCCTTCCACCTTCCCTTTAGCTGCTTTGCTTCAGTTTTCAGCAGTCATATCACTTTCCTAATGAAGACATCCGTGGTTTTTCAAGACTAGACTAGGTCTCCTTCCTACATTGTTCCCAGGCATCTAAGTGAATGCTCAATAAACTTTATCGATAACAGCATTCCCAATATTATCTAGTTAATCTTGTGGGATCTTGTTCAAAAGATTCCCAGGGGGTTGTGCTCAGCCATGGTTATTACTCTGATTTTCAATTCTGATACACACAATGCCAGCCCATTGAACTTGATGATCTCACTAATATTGCTAGGGGCATCAGTTAGAAACTGCAATAAGCTGCTGGTATCAGAGAACAGAACTAATAGAGGCTTAGACAAAAGAGAAGCTTATTGCTCTCTCACAGAAGGGAAAGTCCAAAGATGGGCAGTTCAGGGCTGGTGCTGCAGCACACACAGTCATTGGGGGCTGCAGCTCCATCATCTTTAGTGTGTGACTTCCATTCTCAAAGCTGCAAATGTCTCACCTTCATTCTAGATGGGAAAAAGGGATAGAGTAAGGGGATTCTTCTTGATGCCTTACTTACTGCCTTGGGTTTACATCACATTGGCCACCCATACATGCAAGAAATATTGTGGAATGTAGTCTTTTAGTTGAGCACTCTGGCGGCTCAAATAACATCTTTCTAAGAAAGAAGGGGAAAGTGAATACTGCATAGAAAACTACCAGTTTATTCCACGGTCAGTCTAGTTTCATAATTCATTCTTTAAGAAAATAATTACCCTGTTTTATAAATTCAAACTTTACATAATCTAATAAACAATAAGTTGTTAAGAAAGAAGAGTCACAGCAAAGACTTTTAAAATAACACATTTCAAATATGAAAGAGGCATTAGACAATTCAAATCACAGTGATCTTTCAGGAACACATCTCTTGTGTATAGAGAGGGCCATTCTCATACAAATACCTTGCTTATTCACTCATGTGTTATCCACAGTGAACTATTATTAACGGGTAACGCTGCATGTCCCACCTTATTCATTCCTCACCTTATGTAGCAGGATTATCATCCCAACTTTGTAGATGAGAACACTGAGGCGAGAAAAGGTTAAGTAACTTAGGCCGAAGAACATTGCTGGTGACAGCATCAGCATTCAAAGCCAGGTCTGTGCGACATTCTCTTTACTCTGCCATAGAACCTCCCTACATAGCCCACTCTCCAGACTCCTAACAATAACTAATGATTCTGTTGCTCCAAGAATAACATTTCCAGAGTGACACCCATGAACTGAGGCCATGCTGGCCTGTCCTTAGTGGAAATTATCGGCCACTTTATTGTGCTTAAGCATATGATGGGCAATTGAATGAGGTGACTCAGGGTATTAAAGCTGCAAGGGTCTGTATAGATCATGTAGCATCACTCTACTAAGTTTTGAGGTGAGAACATTAAAACTGGCCAGTCACACCAATGAGTTGTACCGCTAAGGGCTGAACCTGGGGCTCAAGTCTCTCATTATTTCTAGGTGCTCTTCCTCTGCGGCACATCACCTTTCAGTTTTCTCTTTCCAAATCTTTTCCAATTCCAGCTTAAATTCCATTGTGTTCTTACAGCATTGCATGATTTTCCAAATGGTCATTCTTTGCTCTCAGCTTACATTATACTTTAAATCTTTTTTTTTTTTTGAGACGGAGTCTCGCTCTGTCGCCCAGGCTGGAGTGCAGTGGCCAGATCTCAGCTCACTGCAAGCTCCGCCTCCCGGGTTTACGCCATTCTCCTGCCTCAGCCTCCGGAGTAGCTGGGACTACAGGCGCCCGCCACCTCGCCCAGCTAGTTTTTTGTATTTTTTAGTAGAGACGGGGTTTCACAGTGTTAGCCAGGATGGTCTCGATCTCCTGACCTCGTGATCCGCCCGTCTTGGCCTCCCCAAAGTGCTGGGATTACAGGCTTGAGCCACCGCGCCCGGCCTAAATCTTTGTTTTAGCACTTCATTCCTTCTGCTTTACATTAATTTTGTATGTTGGTCTCCCCTTCTAGACTATAAACCTGTTAAGAACTTATTTTTGTATAACTTTCAAGTGTCTAGTTCATTGTTTTGTCCATACTAGGTGTTCAACATGTACTTATTGAATAAATAATAATTTAATAATAGTTTAGCATTTCTTTAATTTAAGTGTTTCCATCAAAAGTTCTCTCTAGGCTGGAAAATAAGCACAACTGTGCTGATTTCTCTGTATTCGTTCTTTTCATATTGTGCTTTTTTGGTTTGTTTCCCCATTTGAAGCATCCTCCAGTAGAATGCAAGATCTGTACAAACAAACTTATTTACGTTTGCCCCCACCATCCCTAAGGCTCAGTGTTGTTTCTGATACAGAGCCGGCACTCAAACACCCAATAAATGATAAACAAGTGAATGAATCGTCTCTTCCATTTCACAGACACTCCAGGTTTTGGCAGTTTTGATCCAAGTCTTTCAGAAGCATGAACTCGCCAGAGATAAATACCTCAAAACAGCCATTGCATTCTTCCAAAGAAATCACTGTGGGATGTGTGAGAACATCAAGTTGGCAGATACACAACATGTCTTAGGAAAAATGGGAGTGTGACTGTCAAGGAGAAAAGATGAGAACAAAAGTCTGAAGCTGTATCATTAACTGTTCCCACAATAATGCTGACTATCAACCAACCACAACACTTCAAAGGCATACAACAATAAGCAGTCCTTACTCATGCCTCTGGGATGGTTGACTAGGTAGCTCTGCTGATCTTGGCTGGGTTGAGTGGGTGGTTCTTCTGGTCTCGGTTGGACAATAACACATGTTTAGGAAGATGTATTAATGTATACAGGTCAGCTGGTTATCAGCCAATATAGGATACTCTTGGCTGGAAGACTGCACTAATTCATCTCTTTTCCAAGTGTCTCTAATCACCCAACAGACTAGCACAGATATTCTTATGGTGATGAAAAGGTAAGAGTGATAACAAGCCTGATTTTTGCAAGTACTTTCAAGCCTTTGCTTGACCAGTGACTTGCTTTTCAACAAATCATTGGCCAAAGCAAGTCTTATGGCTAAGACCAGAGTCAGAGATGGAAGAGCACTATAAAGTTATGAAGCAAAGATGGAGAGGCAAATAATTGGAGACATTTTTGCAAATCTACCACAAAGGCAAAGAATGAATATTACTTGCTTAAAATCTTTTGCTCCTAGTCCATACTAGTAGGCTTAATAAATATTTGTTGAACAGATACACAGATTAATGGATGTGTAGATGGCTGGATGAATTAATGAAGCTAGTTTACAGAGCTCTTCACAGAGACAAGTCATCAATAACTCCACTAGTATCTTGATGATGCTAGCAGGAAAACATTCTTCCAAAGCTATCCACAAGATCTTACAAAAACAGAAACAAGCACGAAATTACTGGCCCATCAAGCAGCTCTGGGGATGGGTTTTCAAGGATACTTCTGAGAGGAATATGAGGTTTTTCCAAGGTGTCCACCTTCTTTACCTCTCACAAACCTTCCTGCACAACTAAGCTGAGTTTTTCATCACAGTGGTATCGAGGACTTTCTAATATCTCCAATTCTTGTTTTCTTTACTAAACAAAAACAGGGCATCAGAGAAGTATTTTTGTTTTCAAAGACAAGCTCTTATTGCAAGAGTAGCAACACTAAAAGCCTCCAGAATCATAGGTAGCCTCTGAAAAGGCCATGGAACATTTTCTGAAGCTTTCAGGCAGATCTCTGCACTAAAACTGGAGAATAAAATTCTCTATTGGTGATTAGACTGCAATAGAAAATTATAAACTTAAATTCAGAACTGTGATAGCCTCCTCTATACTCCCTTTCTCTAAACCCAGGGGCAGTAAGTAGCATTCTGGTATAATAGATTTAATAAAAAGTTAATTCATTCAGGTGGAAGGTCTGGGATGGCAAGACTTGACTATTGTACTTAGGGAAAAATGACACACATCTTTCAAGAAATAAAACGAAGAGCTTTGGTGAGTTATATATGATAAGCAAATGGTAGTCATCAATTATCAATACTATTTCACATTTTAGATTGCTCTGAAGGACATGAAAAGTTAGATATGTATTCACAATAATAACTAACATTTATTGACTTAGTATATGCCAGGTTGTATACTAAGGACTCTTTATTTATTATCTCATTTAACCCACAAACCACAGTATAAGATGGTATTTTTCCAATGTTTACATTTTTTCCTACGCATTTTACAGAGGAAACAGCTTATTCTACTAAGAGTTGGTTGACCATGCATTCTGGTTTGGCCAAGACAGTCCTGATTTGTACATTTATCCGGGCATAATTATTGATGACATCACCATTCACTCTCAAAAGTATCCTAGTTTGGGTGATTATTATGCTCATCCTGGTTAAGAGATTTGTCCACATAACTTGTAAATGGCAGAGCCAGGGAGAGAAGCTGGGTCAGCCTGACACCAGAGCTAGCAACTTCACCACACTGAAAACCTTGCTGTCTTAGCAGTTCAGCCATAATGATGACTGACTAAAGTTTATTCCTCTGGTATCTGCCAGCTTACATCTGGAAACTGACTTAAGATTTGGAGATACTCAAGTGCATTAAGACTAGTAAATAAAATTTCAGTAAATTCAGGTTGTATTTCAAAAAGACTGGAAAAAAAAAACCCTGAATTGCGCAAAAACCTGGAGAAAAAAAGGAGAGAGAGAGAGATGCTATTCAAAGCAAAGTCTCTGAAATTATTGGATAGAATTTAAAACAATCATTTTACATACTTAAATATCAACTTATTTATTTAACTGTTATTGTATTTATTGAATTGGCACACTCAAGAGTCCAAGATTCTATCCCTGTTCTCAAGTAAAAGGAACAGCTTTACAGTTGAAATATCCTTGCTCTTTTCCATTTATTTTCCTAACAGCAAATAGCAACATTTATCTCCTTTTATGCAACAGAAAGGATAGCTTGTATTTCCAAAGAGGGTCAATTTGGGTAAAATGGAAGTCAACAAAAACATAAATTCCTTCTTTCACATTCCTCCCTTCTCCCAGCAGTAGGAAATATATACATTAGCAGCATACAAATGTAAAGGAACTAAGGATGAAAACTGTAGGGATAATGCAAATAGAATTTCTTATATTTATTCATTATGAGTAGATTTCTTGAGAAAAGAGACAATCAACTGGGTTCTTTAGCTTACAATAGCTGTTCTTACCTATTGCTTAAGAGTAGGAATTCAAGCATATTCTCCTAAAGCAAACCAAGTTGCAAAAAAATAAATGAACTTAGAGAGGTGGTTGTTTGCTCTTATAAAAGAATCACCATTAAATTATTTTGATAAAATATATTGACTAAATCAAAGGAGGGAGAAATAACTAGCCAAGAAAAACGGTAATAGTTGAAGTCATAGCAAATTATGAGAACAGAGATTTTAAAATATTCATTGGGGGAAAAGCAATTTGAATAAACACTAGATGTGAAAGAAGAGGACAAGTAGAAATAAAGCCTTCTTATGGACTAATTAGAGAGTGGGTGGTGACATTAAGACACTGCTCCCCCAAACTAGAATACACTGAGTGAAGTCAGAGAACCTATAACTCATAGGGGATATATCCATTTTAGACAGTGAAAAACAGATGTTTTGCGTTGCTCGATTGCCCTGGAGAGAACTGTGGAAATGATAATGTACACCCCACCTAGGAGACAGTTCTACTGAGTCCAAGGATAATTTAAAGATAGAGATAGGAAATTCACTGACTCATAAGGGAAGGAAGGAATTGGGTGGCCTCTCAGCCATCTGCCTAACATGACCCAGAACCACACCTAAACCATCCCAAGCCGATGAGACCTCCAGAGATGTAGCTCCATGATCTCCCCTGGTCACCGTGTTCCGGGATGGAACATTGGCCAGAATGTTTTCCTTCTTACTAATAGACAGTCATGTGCAGATTACTCTCTCTCATTCTGTGTGCTGTGGAAAGAAGAGCAGGCACGTCTCTGGTCGTTTTGTTTTCGTACGGGGTCTGACAGGCACTGGCATTACTCTCCAGTATCGAGATATCATTCCTGGATGCACATTATCAAGAGCTCCCATTGCCATCTCTAGGTTTATTCATTCCAGCCCTTTAAGGCTTTCCCCCTGAAGGGGAATTCCTAGGCTTTAGGAATTAGTGCATTTTGAGAAAATAATTTTTTTTTTTTTTTTTTGAGTCTCGCTCTGTCGCCCAGGCTGAAGCGCAGGGGCGCGATCTAGGCTCACTTCAAGCTCCGCCTTCCGGGTTCACGCCATTCTCCTGTCTCAGCCTCCCGAGTAGCCAGGACTACAGGCACCCGCCACCACGCCCAGCTGATTTTGTTTTTGTATTTTTAGTAGAGGCGGGGTTTCACCGTGTTAGCCAGGATGGTCTCGATCTCCTGACCTCGTGATCCGCCCGTCTCCGCCTCTCAAAGTGCTGGGATTACAGGCGTGAACCACCGCGCCTGGCCAATAAAATAATTTTTAAAAGTTAACAAGAATGAAATAAAGCCTCTCATAATTAAAAACACATTAAGACAAGACACTTGGGAAATGAAACTTCATCCCAGTGGTGGCTCTCCAGGTATGGGGTCCAGCTATGGAGCCACCCAAATCTGTTAGAGTTTGATTGTCAGACAACAGAGACACAGCAAAGAACTCCAGGCAGGCCAACCTTTGATTAAGGTGGCTGTGGATTTTGACAGCTTTTTCTGTTGGCTCAAATCCTGTTTTGAGCACCCTTTTTGGTAGAGCAAGGACTAGTTTTACTAATCCTATACATACTAATAATGATGATAATGATAGAAAATTCCATAGTTACCATTTATTTGTGCTTACTATGTATGGTAGGCAGAATAATGACATCCTCCTTCACGCGAAAGATATCCTAATTCTCAGGAACTATAAATATGTTACATTACATGGCAAGAGGAACTGAGGTTGCAGATGGAATTTGGTTGCTAATCAACCAGAAGCTTTCCTGCTAAGATAAGGAACAAGAAGCTTTCCTGCTAAGATAAGGAACAAGGCAAAGATGCGCCCTCTCACCACTGCTTTTCAACTTTGTACATTTGTCCTATATAATGCACTGAGACAAGAAAAGAAAATATGCCAATTGGGAAGGAAGAAATAAAACCATTTTCATTGGCAGATGACATGATTGTCTATGTAGAAAATCTGGAAGAATCAACATAAAAAATCCTGGTACTAATAAACTATTGTAGCAAGGTTGCAGGACAAGGTTAATAAAAGCCAATCACTCTCTTATATACCAGCAATGAACAAATGGAATTTGACATTAAAAACATGTTATCATTTACATTAGAATCCCCAAAATCAAATACTTAGGCATAAATCCAAAAAAATTTGTATAAGATCTATATGAGGAAAACTATAAACCTTTGATAAAGATATCAAAGAAGAACTAAATAAATGGACAGCTATTCTCTATTCATGGATAGGAAGACTCAATATTAACAAGATGTCAATCCTTTCCAAATTGATCTATAGATTCAGCATAATCCCAATAAAAATCCCATCAAGTCATTTTGTAGCTAGTAACAAACTAATTTTAAAGTTTATATGGAAAGACAAAAGACCCATAAGTTTACAGGTGGAATTAAGGCTGCTAAACTGACTTTAAAATAGGGAGATTATCCTCAATGATCAGGGTAGGCACAATGTAACCACAAGAATCCTTAAAAGTGGAAGAGGGAGGCAGAAAAGTCAGTAGCAGAGTGAAGGGATATGAAATACACTCTACTGGCTACTGCCAGCCTTGAAGACAGTGGAAGGGGCCATAAGCCGAGGAATGCAGACAGCCTCTAGCAGCTAAAAAAGGTAAAAAACCTGATTCTCTTAGAGATACCAGAAAGGAAGACAGCCCTGCCCACACCTTGATTTTAGCCCAGTTAGACCCATTTTTGATTTCTGACCTCCAGCACTATGAGACAATTACTATGTGTTGTTGTAAGCCACTAAATTCGTTACAAAAATAGGAAATGTATACACTGTGCCAAACTTTGAGCTACACGGTTCATGTCCAATTAGTTCTAATTCTTACAAACACTGCAAGAAAGGCATAAGCATCTGGTTTATCCAAATGAAAACACTGAGGCCCCAGATGGTAAATGACTTGCCCAAGACCTCAGTTAGTAAAATGCAAAGCTAGAGTGTAAGTCCAGGCTTGTTGGACTCCAAAGCCCATTTCTCTTCTTCTCCACTTAAAACTAACCCATGAGACGTCAAACCCTGAACAACCCTTGCTCCATGTCCAGATATGTACTGCTCCACCTCAGCTGTTAGACTCACTCCCTAGAAGCTGAAGGAAAAAAAGAAAAATCCAATTACCATTTAAAAATAGCTCCCTATCGAAATGGCCAAATGAAAGTTTTATTTTAGTCTAATTGGTCCAACTGGCTCTGCTTGATACTTCACTTATTCAATATATAGGATTCTTCTGAGGAAAACCATAGAGGGGCCAAGGGGTGACTCGTGAATGCAGGCTAAAAGCTTGGCTGAAAGCACTTTGAATCAATAAGCAAGCCAATGCTTTGGTCTGGGAAATTTACTAGAGTCAGGTTTGAAATGCATTTTTGTTTTTGCTTTTATCATTAATTATTGTTGCTAATGCTTTTTGTTATTATTTTTAAAATTAATTGCCAGGCATTGATAGTAGCCAGCAATTTTTCACACATTGCTTAAACATACTGAGATAAAAAATCAGAATCATAGCTGGAGTGCATGTTTATGGATTACTAAAATGCTCACATAAGAATTACACACTAATTCAACTACAATAAAAAAAAATTACACTTGAAGAGCTTATTATATACTATTCCTTCCCCTTCTGAGAAACATTTGAGCAGAAGCCTAGCATGGTTACCATAGCAACTATAATGCAAAATTGGCAGTAACTTTATGAATTGCAAATTCCTCTAAGGGTGTTGGGGAATTTTTTTCTACTTCCATTTTTAACCATCTCATATGCATTATTCCAGCAATATGTTAAACAAGGTTTTTGGGAACTCATGCATCACTTCAAAACAAGCTGTGTTTTAAACCTTCAAATTTCATTATTCTAACAAGAGCAGACTTACCAGGAAACACCCAATTTACTGTCTTTTAAATTGTCCATTGTTTTTATTAATAACTGAGTTATTAACACATTGGATCACTTTTTCTGAAGAGAATCCAGGTAGTCAAATAAATGAAATTACTATATTATTTACCATCATCTGCCCTTGAATCTCTCTGAGAACGGAGAAAGGGGATAGTCCTAGTTAAAAAAAAAAAAAAAAAAAAAAAAAAACCCTTGTAATTTCACAATCTGTTTCTCCCTCTAAGTAATATCAGTTGACATTTTGCATCAAAACTTTAATCAAACAAATGGTCAATCTTCGTTGTTTTCCTTTCTCATCCCATTTTCTCTCCTAGATGCTCATGAGCATGAAAATGACCCGGAGAAACAGCTTGAGTAACTAGGGAGTTAGTCCAAGGATGAATTGTTTGCTTGGGTAGTTCAGAGACTGGCTAAGGTAGCCAAAACTATTGTGCTATACTACATATGCATGTCTAAATATGTGTAATTGAGAGATGAGGTTATTCATATAATCATAAATGGTTCATGTCTTATCATTGCCAATTTCCTAGCTCTCCAACTTTGAGCAAGTCATTTGTGAGTTTTAGCTTCCTCATCTATAAAACAGGAACTTAAATTTTTGCCCAGTCCATTTCATAAGCCTGTTATAAGAATCACGTGAGATGGTATGTTTGAATAAAATATGTCCTTTTAAAATACTGCTATCAATTCTTCTCAATTTTTATTTTAGATATTGAATACTAAGAATCTCCAAAATACGAAGATTCTTTATTTTCAGAATCTAGTATCAAGAGGAAAGGTGCTAATTCACGGATTGGGTATCTCAGGTTTGGAAATAAAGGTAAGTACAAAAATGTCAGAATTAAATCCTATTATATAAAGATCTAAATTATTGCCTCTGGTCAGTTTCCCATTTGGGAGACCTATTTGTCTACAAAACAGTAACACAGAAAATGACTGCACCCAAAGCACATCTCTCAGACAAGGGTCCATCCAGATTCTTAATGAGTTCAGGGAGCATTTTGTGGAGACAAGCAAGTCTATTGGCTTATTCTTTTTTCTTTTCTTTTCTTCAACTCTTATTTTTGGTTAGGGGGTACATTTTCTGTCCTGTTTCACAGCAACTTCCTGAGGTCAAAGGAATATTAGTTGTTTTCCTGCCCTTGAACAATAGCCTTCAAAAAGGATGTAAGTATGGCCCAAACCTTTGATGGACATAAATTATGATATGCAACATAATCGGATAAATATGGTGAAGAAGGATTAAAAGATGAAAACTCTGCTTGGCTTCTGAGGACTCTGTTTATTCATACGCTCCGTCATTCGTTCACTCAGCATTTACTGAGAGCCAACTATACACTGCTTCAGTAAAGAAAGGGAAGAATCAGACACATATTTACTCCTGAAGAGTTCCCCAGTTTACTGGGGGAAGATACAGCCCTTCTTTCTATCCCTCACTGCATCTAAGGGTCATGGGAACACAGAAATGGCAAAGACTAACCACAAATGGGGCAGGAACAGGTGAGGAGAGAGAACTTAGGAAAGTGCTGTTCCATCTACACTCATATAGGAGAATCTTTCCAGGTGGAGAAGAGGTGGCAGGGATTCCTCAGAGTACAAAGCATGTGAAAAGGCTCCGAAAGATGAAATCTGAATGCTGGGGAAGACCTCCGAGTAGCTGGAGCACAGAATGCCAAAGATGGAGAATAATGACCAAGGAATCTAAAAAGTGGGTCAGGCCCAACTGGACAGTATGTGCATAAAAAATGAGGAGTCTCCTGCCTGTAATCCCAACACTTTGGGAGGCCGAGGTGGGTGGATCACCTGAGGTCAGGAGTTCAAGACCAGCCTGACCAACATGGAGAAACCCCATCTCCACTAAAAATACAAAATTAGCCAGGCATGGTGGTGCATGCCTGTAATCCCAGCTACTCGGGAGGCTGAGGCAGGAGAATCTCTTGAACCTGGGAGGCGGAGGTTGCAGTGAGCTGAGATCATGCCCATTGCACTCCAGCCTGAGAAACAAGAGTGAAACTCTGTCTTAAAAAAAAAAAAAGGAGTCCTGAATTGTATAAATAAGGGAGAAGAATAACATTGTCAGATCTGGGTTTTAGGCAGAACCTTTTACGGGTAGCAGTGACGACCAAAACAAGTACAAATAGTCAATCAAAAGTCACCGATATGTCCAACAGGAGAGCCTGTTCTCCCCAGGACAGAGCTTAAGCCCAGTGGCCTCACAGGCACGAGTGTCTGGGAGCACTACAGGAAGGAAGTCAGAATCCACTGGACTCCACAACTTCCTGATGAGTGAGAAAAATTTTGGAAAACTGTCAGCATTATCTCAGAAGGTGAGCACACAGATTGCAGAGTATTTTTACCTTTCCAAGCTTGGCAGTAATACAAAAATGTGGTCGATTCTCCTCACTCCGAGTAACTCACACCAGATGCTGATGCCCTTAGACTCTTTCACAGCTAGTTCCCCAAATCATTTCTATCCAGAGGTCAGGCATATGGAGCTCATTAAATTCCACATAGCAACATTGTAACTGTGTGAAACTTTTTGTTTGCAGTGCAATTTAATGTTGAATTTGATTTATGAAGCACTGCACAATCTTAGTCCTAGGATGACAGCATACCCTTCTACAAGCTTCAAGTCATGGTTTGGGGCAAGGGGGAAGGCCTTTGACCAGATGTTGGAATTGGAAATCTGGGCTTATGCTAACTATTTGTGAAGAAGGGAGAGCGCCACATCTTAGAGAAGGTCTATCCCAACTTCATTGCTATATCACTGAGGAAACCAAGACCCGGAGAGTTTATTTTTCTTTTCATTTATTTATTTAATTTATTATTATTATTTTTGAGACAGCATCTCTCTCTCTTGCCCAGGCTGGAGTGCAGTCGTGTGATCATGGCTCACTACAGCTTCGACCTCCCAAGCTCGAGCAATCTTCCCACCTCAGCCATCTGAGTAGCTGGGATTACAGGTGTACGCCACCATGCCCAGCTAATTTTTGTATTTTTTGGAGAGACAGGGTTTCACGATGTTGTCCAGGCTGATCTCAAACTCCTGGGCTCAAGCAACCTGCCCACCTCTCAAAGTGCTGGAATAATAGGCATCCTAGAGAATTTAAATGACAGAGGCAGTGGCTGGAACCCAGGTCTCCTGATCCTCAGCCCAGTTGCCCTTCTTCTCTCTCCCTTGCCTCGCTACTATTCAAAATACAAAAATGAAGGGAAATTGGGCCTTTCTCATTCATTATGAAATTCATTCCAATGTGATAGAAAGGTACCCATGTAAAATGTATTGTTACCTTCACATCCTAGTATATAAATAAGAGAAAATCGATAAAGCAGTTGTTTGAAAGTGGCTTGCTTTCTGTTTGGTTGGTACAAGTTATGTCATATATGATATATGGCTCTGGGATCAAATCTAAAAATTTAAATTACTTGCTCAAAGCCATGTGGCTGGTAAGTCTATGTCTGAATTTCTTCATCTATAAAGTGGGGATTAATAATACTTACCCCAAAGTTGAAGTGTTTCATTTAATCAACCTTTGAGGAAAAATAGTGGCTATTGTATTTTACATTGTATCTGTAGGTTTGGGTTTCAAATAGTCTTCCTGGGAGACTTGCCTTACACTTATTCCCATGATGCTGTCATTGATTGAAATATTTGGGTGCACTTTTCTACTGGAACTGCCTTCATAGTTAGGTTTTATCTGAAGAGAAAATTAACTCTTCATGCCTACATTTAATCAAAAAGAGTGTATCATTCACGAAAGCTAGATGGGAGGTACTTTTAACCATTTGTTTAAACCAAAGCCAGATATAAAAGTTGAAGATTTGCCATGATTGAGAATTTGCCCACAAAATTGTGCTTCCTTAAGCGAAGGGGAGACATATTTTACTTGCTGGACCGAGCTCAGAAACCTTGGGAAAGTCATAAGCCACAGAACCAAACCCTGTTCCAGAGCTGAGAAGGTGGAAAACGGGTGTGTTGATGACTCAAGGTCAGCCCTTGGGAAGCTGTAATTCTCCGGAACTTCTGAGAAAGAAAGACAGCCTTTCAGAAACAATTACATGTCAATTTTCACAAGCGATCCCTGTAGCTCTAATCAGGATTTGTTCTCATTCAGGTGGGAGGAATGGAAGGAAAAAGAAGTCTTTGAGAGCCCTAAGCTCTTGAACTTGAATGCAAAGCAGGCTTTGAAAGTCAGAAGAGGCCGGGCGCGGTGGCTCAAGTCTGTAATCCCAGCACTTTGGGAGGCCGAGATGGGTGGATCACGAGGTCAGAAGATGGAAACCATCCTGGCTAACACGGTGAAACCCCGTCTCTACTAAAAAAAATACAAAAAACTAGCCGGGCGAGGTGGCGGGCGCCTGTAGTCCCAGCTACTCAGGAGGCTGAGGCAGGAGAATGGCGTAAACCCGGGAGGCGGAGCTTGCAGTGAGCTGAGATCGCGCCACTGCACTCCAGCCTGGGCGACAGAGTGAGAATCCGTCTCAAAAAAAAAAAAAAAAGAGAAAGTCAGAAGAGCAATGGGCCACTCCTATCTCGTCCTTGTTCAGGATAAATGTATTCCCTATACCATGCCTTTCCCCCAACACACACCACACACACACACACACCACACACACCACTAAAGAATAGACATCCCGCCTCTGTGTTCTACCAGAAACTTTCAGCATCTAGGGTTAGCATCTTGCCTTCCATTTGCACCTCTCAAACATTTCATTCTTCATGTTATCATTATCACCCTATCATTACACTGCTGGTTAATCATGATTAAAACAATAAACAAAGAAATAATTTTTCCCTGGTGAGCATAAATAATTGCAGATGAATACATCTTGTTCGGGTCCGTGTAACATTATATGCCATTACAGACAGTATGAGAGGATGTTTTATTGTAAGAGATAATCTTTTCTAATTGTAATGTTTACTCCCTTCAGATTCCTCCTTCTGAAGGTCCAACAAAGTCACCTAGAGGGAGTTTGCAGCTCTTGCCTGCAGTTTAGGGAAAATTCGCTTTTTCTCCTTGGAAATAACTCTAAAGTGAAAATGTGAAATCAAGTGAAAGAGGCCAGGGGGTGTTTTTTGCACCAGATGTTAAAAGAAAAATGACACATAGGATCAAACTCTAGAGTAAGCCCCGCTGCTGGGGGTGACAGAGCAAGAAGAAATCCAGGGGTTCATTTGATTACCTTGGAAGGCTCTTACTAGGGGACAGTAGCTTATTGAACGGGCTGGGTCAGTAGCTCCAACAGGCTGGAAACAGCTCCATCTTCTTCCCTCCCCTGCCCATCATGCTGGCTCTGCCAGCTCTCCCTTCCCACCTCAGAGAGGCCATCTCCGGCATATGCCAGAGTATTTTTGGTTGCACATGGCTATTAGAAGAGCCTCATTTTAAGGCATTAAAAAGCTCATCACCTGATCTATTCTCAAAATATTCAACTCTCACCCAATTTAAGATTCCACCCAATTTAAGATTCCTTCCTTTCTTCCAACTCCGTAATGAGCAGCAGAGGGAGGAGGCTGTGGAATCGTTTTTTGCTGTTTGCCCACCTTGTTCTGTTTTCTGCTCCTCCTGCCCCGCTCACTGTGCTGCCTCTGGCATCTCCAGGACCAGATAGGGAGGAGAGACTGGAGGTAAGTGGGTCCGTTCACCGGTGACCTTTGCAGAGTCTGAGAGGATGCCCTTTGTGTGCTCAATGTCCAAGTGCTGGCTCCTCCTCACATGAGTGACTTTTGCAGGTTCTTAAGAAACACCTCTACTCCCACCTCTCTTTCCACGGCGTCTTTCTTACACCACAGTGTTCCCTGACCTGACCCCCACAATGCACCTCAGGCTGACTGTGAAGACCCCATACAGCCTATTTTTGCTGAGATTTCTGAGCTTGGGCAGGACGTCCCCTAGGACAGGTGCCTTTCAGGATGAGTCAAGCCTGCTAGTTTCTTTGGCACTCATTTAATCCACAGGAAATATTATGCATCCATGCCATCCCTTCTCCCCTGCAAAACTTGGAAGCCAAAAGCCCTCTTACGGCCACCTGTTTTTGCTCTGCCGTCAGAAGCAGCTCCAGGCAGCCTTCTGCCTTTGAGCTTTTCCAGGCAAGAGTCAGGCTTCTATCTCCAGTGACCCTCCCACACCTCCTACTCTCGCCCCGCACTCCCACCCCCGACCAGTGTTTGAAGGATCTACATCAAGCTTTCAAAGGAACTTGGAGTCCAGGCTTCCGGGTGTCACTTCATGGGTTGTGTCTCTACCCCACTGAGTGAACAAATCTAAGCCACCAAACATGCCCTCTGGGATTGGGGTCATGCCCCCATCCTTCCTCTCCATGCTCTGGGCCCTATGCATGGCAGGTGGCTCTGTTAAAGATTACAGATCATTTTTCTCTTGAGACTACTGTAGCTTTTACGTTGCTAAAAATTTTAAGCCTAACACCCTTCTCTACCATCATCTTAGGCAATTTACAGAGACAAATTTATGATCTTGCATCTATACCACACGAACTACGGATTTTTAAAGATTCATTAGAATATATAATTCTCACATAAAAACATTTATACTCATAAACAGCATTTCCATAAAGATGATCCCATTAGATATAAAGTTTATCTCTGATGAATTAAAGTTAATCCTGCAAATCTTGTCAACCACATATAATACATGGCACCTAATGTACCTAATACATTCTGAAAGGGATAAGTGGATGAAATATTTTTAAAACACCACATTTAGTAAGGCAGCAGAGAATTAGAGATGGATTTTATTTCTTATTCTTCAATATAGTAATTGGTGACCTTGAGAAATGCCATTTAACCTTTTCATGTCTCAGTTTTCTCATCTATAAATAGATATAATCATCACAAAGACCTGCTGTGAGCAATAGATGAGATAATCTTGAGAGCTCTAAAGCTCTACATATAACAGAAAGACATCAGTGGGATTAGGGCAGAGGATCTGCAGCTCTGCTGTTGCCTTGAACAATTTCCAGGACTCTGACTCACTTTTACTACCTGCAGAATAGACACTGGAAGGCGTCTCTCCAGTTTTCCTCAGAAGGCAGGTCTGTATAGGAGAAAAAACTGATTTCAGGGTCCAGCAGATTTAATTAGCTGTACAACCATGGGCCAACTCTCAAGTGTTAAAGAGGATAATGATGACTACCTCATAGGGTTGTTGTGAGAATCAAATGTCTTAAAGACAACAGTGCTTAGTAAATAGCTAACAGTGCTCAGCCTATACAATTGTTAGAATCAATATTGGGTTTCCACTGAAAATTACCATGGGGTTACCTCGCCGTTTACTGCATAGGTCCAGTCATTTCTGAACAAGATTAGTTGCTATGGTTACCTTCCCAAAACACCACAGTTGAAAATGTGTTAGGAGATGGGAATTGATGGCAGGAGGCTTTCGTGGAGGACACAAAGCAACTTCAGGCACTGAGGCATTTTAATACATGCAAACTCCTTCCCTTGGAAACCAAAGTCACATTTTGCCAAAATGGAAATGAACTCAGGAAGTGGAGTTTCAGAAGTTCTGCATTTGGCCAGCCTCCTTCCCCCATCACCAGGTCCTCAAGGACAGGTGCATTCTGGCCCTGAACCAGCTCCAGAGCATCTCCGTTTCTTCCCCCAGGATCTGGCAGTTGGAAAGATGTTGGTTGCCAGACAGAATTCATCAGACTCACTTCCCAGATGCTATCGCTTCTGATGCCGAAAGAAAAATAGGCTGCCCAGCAATTGAGGTTGGAAAGGACAGGTGTAGCTGAGAAATGCACAGTGTTGCACAGAAAACAATATGGGTTATTTTTGTTAAAATTCATTAACATGTATATTTGTATATTTCAGGGGTCCTTACATCCCGCAAACATACTTAGTCTCTGGAGGGACTAGCACTAACCTCCCTGGTTAAAGTGTCCCCCACAGGAGTGTTATAAATGGTATTTGATCTGTCAGAATCAGTCACAGCTCCAACAGCTCTCAGCAAATGAATACAAGTTGGCCTGACCCTTCTTCCTGTTTCCAACTAAAGCAAACCGAAGACCCGACGGGCCTCACGGGCAAGAGTATCGTGCACCCGCTCCTAGTGAAAAGACTCTTTTCTGTCTGGTCTTTTTTCCCAGACATCCCAGGGAGCTGTCCTGCTCTTATTTGAAATTCAAACCAGAGGGAAGTCACCTCCGCAAATACCAAGTGTCCAGCTTGCACTCAAATGATGATTCAGCACCACCTAGGGGCCATTGTCATTCATTTCTTGCCACACTCATTTCTTGCCATATTCATTTATTGCCACAATAGAATTCCTTTTTAAGTATTGCAGCCGCACCTGCCACCGCCCCCTCGCCACCACCATCCACATAAGAAAAGTATAGAAGCTTCTCTACACACATTTTTCAAGACTCGGTTCCAGATCTACTTTAGCTGGAAATCCTTGTCCACTAGCTTAGCACACAAGGATGACTGCTGAGGAGTGGTTCACAATTACAGTACACCACGGGGACTTTGCTTTATTATTAGAAGGACTGCTATGAGCATCTACTACATAACAAGGCATATATAGTTATTTCTAATATATACAATAGTCCTTCAAACTGGGTATTAATCCATTTTACAGATGAAGAAACTAAGGCTCTGAGAAGAGATTTATCCAGATCCCAAACCAGGGTTGACTTACTCTTTTCACTGTAAAATGCTGTCTCTCTTAATCTTACTGTGCGTAGAGCCTACATGGCAGTGAGGCTGCTCATTTTAATGATTCTAAAGCAGAACATTCAAGTAAATCTTGTCCTTCAAAGAAGTCACTTTGAAGCCTATTCTATCATGCCAATAGCTAATGCTCATAACAATTGAGACTCTGCTATAGGAACTGCCTTCAGAGCTATTTGTGATCTGCACAGCCTAATCTTATTACTTTAGAAGCTTGTCATATGTTTAACAAAAATATGGTAGATACCATCGGAGGAGTGAAGGATTGTGCCATCCAAAAATTTGTATGTTGATTATTTCTAATGGAAAACAATGGAGAAATTCTAGTTTCAGAAAGGAAGAGCTGATCTGGCTCTTCCTGTACGGAGCAAGGGATAAAGAATCCTCTGGGATGGATATTCTTCTAAGGCCCTGAGATTTATCCATACCAGGGTGAGAAAAGAACCCTTATCACCAGAGACTTGGAGGCTGCAATGAACCTGAATAAACAAACGTATGAACAAAATAACTTTTATCTTCCACTTGCTTTACACCCCCTCATATATCTCCTGTGACTCCCCTAGAACATTTTACTGTCCTAGCCAGATTTTCTTTCTCCTGTTGTTTCTTCTCAAATGTATCACTCTTTGTCTAAAAAGTATATCTTACTTTGGCCACTTCTTCAGACTTCACTCTCTTGTGAAGATCCCTAGGTACATGTAAAACTAGTAAAATTTATACATTTTTTCTCTTGTTAATCCGCCTGCTGTCAATTTGGCTTCTAGATCCAGCTGACCAGCCCACTAAGAGCTAACAGAAGGGCTGGAGTTGATCTCTGGGTCCCCAGTATCAAGCTGTTTAAGCAGCGTAATCTCTCAGGTCCCTCCTCTGTAAATTTTGATTCAGTATCGCTGGGACAGGCCCAGCAGTTTATGGTTTTGTCAAGTACATGTGACTGTAATCACCAGGAAAGCTTGAGTAACACTGGTGCGATGATACAAGCATGAGCTCTGGGGTCACAAGGACTTGGGTGCAGATCTGGCTCTGCCTTTTTTCTAGTTGTACACCCCTAGGAAAGGCAGTTAAGACCCTGAGTATCAGTTTATTCATCTATAAAATGAATATTAGTAATCATTAATAACCACCAGACAGGGGTGTGGTAAAGACTGAATGATATAATGGGTGTGAAATGCTAGCACAGTGCCTGGCACATAGTAGGCACCTAATACATGGTCATTGCTATTGTTAACTTAATCACCCACTCAGCTTAATGAATTCGCCCCATGAGACTTTTTGTTATTTCTAAAAATTAAATCCACAGTGGAAGGATATGAGGGTACACAAAATATACTATGGTAACATATATTGTACTTCATTAAAAAGCAAACAAGTAAAGATCCTTAAGAAAAATGATAGATGATAGATCACTAGATAGATAAACTTTAGGATAGGAAAATGTTCTAGAAATGAAAAACCAAACACTTAAAACAGTTTAACACTCAGGCGAATAACAAGTTTCTAGAAATACACACACACACACACACACACACACAGAGATACAAAAGGTAGAAACAATCCAAGGGCCCATCTGCAGATAAACAAAATGTGGTATATACATACAATAGAATATAATACCACCTTTAAAAGGAAGGAAAATTTTTTTTTCTTTGAGACAGGGTATCACTCTTTCCCCAGGCTGGAGTGCAGTGGCATGATCATGGCTTACTGCAGGCTCAATCTCCTGGGCTCAAGCATTTTTAATTTTCTTGTAGAGATGGGGGTGTTGCGATGTTACCCAGGCTGGTCTTCAACTCCCTGCCTCAAGTGATCCTTCCATCTTGGCCTCCCAAAGTGCCCGGGCGAAGGAAATACTGCCACACGCCATGACACGGATGAGCCAGAAACCATTATGCTAACTGAAAGAAGCCAGTTAGTAAAGGATAATATTGAGCAATTCTACCTATAAGGTGTCTAGAGTAGTAAAATTCACAGAGACAGAAAGTAAATGGTGGTTGCCAGGCACTGGGGGAAAGGGGAAATGAACGTTACTGTTTAATGTGTCAGTGTTTCCGCTTTGTAAGTTGAAAAGTTTCTGGAGCTGGATGGTATAGTGGTTGTTACACAACAATGTGAATGTACTCACTGCCACCAAACTGTCCATTTAAAAATGGTTAAGATGGTAAATATTATGTTGCGCATTTTATCACAACTTTAAAAAATTTTAAGAAAATCAAGATATCAAATCACAGTTAAAGATGAGCTTCAGAAATATCTTGTTCGGTTTGTGTTGCTACGAAGAGCCCCATGTGAGTGACATACTTCTAAGTGTACAGAGTACGTCCTTTGGAAAAATGAGCAAGTACATTCACAAGTAATTTTGCCTCTGTATTCTCAAAAAATGTGACCGCACTGCTTAGTGGCTGTTTTTCTTTCAAGCGATTCATTTACAAGATCGCTCAAGAAATGTTAGAGCTAAACCTGTTCTGCCTTAACCCCGGCCTGGGGGATGCTTTGAAAAATGGCTGTAGCGCAGGGAGCACTCTAAGGAAAACACTGAGGGATGTTATTATCCTCTCTTAAGGCACTGTGGTCTGTGCAGAGCTCTGCCCTGGGGCAGGTGGGTAAAAAGCAGGTACATCCAAGGCTTGGCTTGTGGCCTGCACAACATGGAACCCCCGTTACAACAGACTACAACAGCACAGGAGCAGAGGCCGTGGGGGGAACTTCATCTGAACCCAAGCTGGTAAACAGGGCTTTGCCCCTCTGTTTTATTTATCTTTAATTGATTTTCTTTAACACTAGGTTTTCTTCAGGACTCACATTTAATAAGATAGAAGGAATATTTTTCTGATAAGTATAAGCAACATCTGAGCACTTCAAAGGTCCTCGAATAGAATAGCATTGGCTCTTTGTCTAATTTAACTTAAAAGTTATGACAAGGTGAAAGCTCTATTTATACATTTAATACATTTCATGTCTTTCTTCTATTCTGCATTTTTTAAGCAAAAAAGAAAGAGAGAGAGAGAGAAAGAAAGAGACAGAAATGGATTGCCTGAAATAATTGGGTGAAAGTTTGACGCTATCTTCCCTTCCCTCTTCAGGATTAGGCGGCCCTTGGTGTAAAGAGATTGCCTGAGAGGAGCCTGGCAGAGTTGTAATGAAAGCATGGGGAAGTGTGGTGAAAACTGGGTGCAAGGAGAACAAGTGGAAAATAAAGGCAGGTGTGTTGGCTTCTCCCTTCCTCTGCCTCGGAAGCTTTATTGCTGCCTAGAGAAACCTGCTCAGGGTGGGGTGCCATGTAAAACCAGCCAGCAGTATACATAGGTGTTCCTAGTAGGTCTTCATAACATCAAGTGTCTGTAATCCTGAGTGAAATTCTAATTTTTTTTTCTTTTTTGAGACACGGTCTCACTCTGTTGTCCAGGTTGGAGTGCGGAGGCACGATCTTGGCCCATTGCAGCTTCGACCCCCTAGGCTCAGGTGATCCTCCCACCCCAGCTTTCTGAGTAGTTAGGACCACAGGTGCATGCCACCACACCCAGTTAATTTTTGTATTTTTTGTACAGGTGGGGTTTTGCCATGTTGCCAGGCTGGTCTCAAACTCCTGGGCTCAAACAATCTTCCTGCCTTGGCTTCCCAAAATGCTGGGATTACAGGTGTGAGCCACTGTGCCCGGCCCTGAGGGAAATTCTTTAAAAACAAAATTCACAAACTTTTAAAGCAAAGTATCCAATTTTTTTGATTCTATAACATATATATGTGCACATATTGTAGTATCTTTATCAATCAGTATTTACTTGCTGGTAACAGAAACCACTGTAACCTAGTTTAGACACAATGTGCTTCTGTTAGTTTCTGGCCATGCACAGAAGCCTCCTGCTTACAAGATGAATGGAAGGGCTGAAGGAGCAGCCTTTAGTCTGACTTCCAGGAATGACTCTCAGAACACCATCACAGAACTGGCTGTCCAGAAGAGATGCTATCTCTGCTTATAGCCTGGAAGCTGCAAAGTCATGAACATGCTGCCCATTGCTGGCTCCAGAGCCACATTACTTTAGCCACAATCTCCACCAGCAACACGGACACTCCTTGTCCTGCCACACCACATGCTGGGGTCTCTGTTATTGCTATTCTAGAAAAATTAAATGCTCTGTGGCTGTTTGTTGGCAGAAACATCATCTCCATCTCATTTGGCCTTCCCAGTTTCAAGTAGGTACATCTGCATGGAGGAAGCTAAGTCACATTTGGAATTCAAGCTGAAAGGGACTCTGGGAAATGTAGGCTTCAGCTTTTTTTGGATCCACCAGTGAGTCACGGCACACCTGTGTGCAAAAATGGGTAACAAGTGTATAAAGAGATAGCCATCTCTTGTCTTCTGGGTAGTTACTGCCCTCCTGGCCAGCAAGCTCCACACCTAGGTCTCCCTAGAAGGTAGCCCAAACAGGCTGGAGTCTTGATGGTCTACCTCTCAGGCCCTATGAATAAAGAGTATGAGAGAGATCTGTCCTTTGCTGCCCTGTTGTGATGTGCTGTGTGAAGACAAGGCTGTGTCCAGTCACCTTGCCAGCTACCTAAGTGGCTCGCAGCTGAGTGAGCCACTGGCCATCATAACTGTTGGGTAATTTCATGGAAAAGTGCAGTCAGGTGGGATTTGAGGAATGCCAGCTCCTCGTAGGTACAGTTCCAAGTAGATGCCCCAAATCTCTATCCTACAGAAACTTCTATTTGCTTAGAGATGTCCAAGCTAGTTGCAGGGTGACAACTGTCACAACGCATAACATTCTATAAATTGGAGTGTCATTGTTATTTGGAAATACTCGGTATGAAAACTTCAATTGTATTTGAGGTCCATTTGTATTATTACAAAAAAATACCATCACATTTTCTCAATGACAAGAAGAGTTGTTAGGTTATGTATATATAAAATTTTCGATTTTTGAATGTTTTTTAAAAGTTCTAAACTGTTTCATCACCTTTGTGTAAAGAAAGTTTCTATTCAATGGTAACTACTGAGAATTCAGAGAACTGAATAAAACACCTCAATCAAGAATTGAGCCGGGCACAGTGGCTTGCACCTATAGTCAGTCCTATCTACTTGGGAAGCTGAGGCAGGAGGATCCCTTGAGCCCAGGAGTTTGAAGCCAGCCTGGGTAACACAGCAGGACCCCATCTTTAAAAAACAAAAAATTAAAATTAAAAAAATAAAAGAATTGCATGTAGCCACTTCAAGAATACAATTTTATATATTATAGTTATATTTAGAGCAAGATCAAGCTTCTCATTAAGGATTCTGAAAAAAATTATTTGGATATCTCACACAAAATTAGTATTTAATATCTTTCCTAATACTTTTTCTATGTGCCATAGGTCAGTGGTTTTTAGAGGACAGAGGAAAAAGCAAAGACAGAGGAATCTTTTAGAGGTGATAGATATCTTCATTATCTTGATTGTGGTTTCACAACTGTGTGTGTGTGTGTGTGTGTATGTCAAAACTGATCTAATTGTACACTTTAAATATATGCAGTTTACTATATGTCAATTATACTTTAATAAAGCTATTTTTTAAATTATGGGAGAAGAAAACCCCACAAAGCACATTCCAGAAAGGTATTAATTTACAGTCTACCAACAACTTATGCAAGTGCTTGCCTCATTACACCTTTGTCAGCACTGTAATTCTTAAAAGAAAAAAAAAACACTGCTAATTTGAAAGGCAAAACCATCTCATCTGTTTGAATGTGGATGTCTTTACAAGTAGAACTTTTTTTTTTTTTTTTTTTTTTTTTTTTTTTGAGACGGAGTCTCGCTCTGTTGCCCGGGCTGGAGTGCAGTGGCCGGATCTCAGCTCACTGCAAGCTCCGCCTCCCTGGTTTACGCCATTCTCCCGCCTCAGCCTCCCGAGTAGCTGGGACTACAGGCGCCCGCCATCTCGCCCGGCTAGTTTTTTTGTATTTTTTAGTAGAGACGGGGTTTCACCGTGTAGACCAGGATGGTCTCGATCTCCTGACCTCGTGATCCGCCCGTCTCGGCCTCCCAAAGTGCTGGGATTACAGGCTTGAGCCACCGCGCCCGGCCGAACTTTTTTCATGTTCATCAGCTCTTTGCCCATTTCTCTTTCATTGCTACAAAGCAACGAAGAATGCTAACACTAGAATGCTAGTAAAAGAGGGATGCCTTTTTATCTGCCAGGTTAACTATTACAAACTGAAAATTACTACCCTAAAAAGTGGTCATAAATATTCACAAATTTGTCAAATCCTTTGAAGAGGAGTCATAATTAGCCACCCAAAACTAATGCACACTCAACATTTAAAGAAAAAAACCTTAGTTTCTTTAATAACAGAATATTTGCATCTTGTTCTGAAGCTTATGAGGTTAAATCACTTGGCCAAGTATACAAAACTAGAGGTTGTCCAATCTGGAACCAGAAGCCTGATCTCCCGGGACACAAGCTGAAGAGCAGGTGAGGATGAAATGATGTGGAAACCAATGGCATAGCTGAGACTTCAGGAAAGGAAAATTCTTTGAGCCTTATCTTCCTCATCCATAAAATGAGGGAAGTAACAATTAAATAATCACTAAATTTCCTTTCAGCCTTTTCTAAATGCAAACTGGATAAATTGATACAACCTGGCAGCTGTTGTCATATTGCTACAGTTTTTGTATTTCCTTTTTTTTGGAGACGAAGTCTCACTCTGTCATCAGGCTGGAGTGCAGTGGTGCCATCTTGGCTCACTGCAATCTCTGCCTCCCGGGTTCAAGTGATTCCCCTGCCTCAGCCTCCCGAGTAGCTGGGACTACAAGCATGTACCACCATGCCTGGCTAATTTTTTGTATTTTAGTAGAGATGCAGTTTCACCATGTTGGCCAGGATGGTCTTGATCTACTGACCTCATGATCTGCCCACCTCGGCCTCCCAAAGTGCTGGGATTACAGGCGTGAGCCACCGCGCCTGCCCCGGTTTTTGTATTTTCTTACAAGCCCGTGTCAGCTCACATTCAAACTCCAGCCCTCCCCTACTCTGTGTAGCCTTGGGCAAATAACCTATCCTGATTTTAGAGATGAGGAAATGAAGACACAGAGGGAATCATAATAGTAGCTACACCTCAAAGCGTTCAGATCATGAAAAGACAGCACACAAATGAATACTTAGCAGTGCTTGGCACATACTAAGATGTCTAGTAATTGCAAGTCTGTGTACCTGGGGGTAGAATAACACCAACTTGCAAACCTACACTGTAAGTTCCACAAGAGACCATGCCTACTCATCACTATATCCCCAGCGAGACACATACCAGGTAGACAGGCATACTGAACAAAGTAGTTGAATTTGGACAAATATTTGAACAAAGAATGAACACACATAATTGAAAAAAGAGTCCTCAGGTCTGATTCACAACACAATTCCACTATATATTTAATTTAAAAGACTTCGTGAAATTGTGGGAGGGGTGAGGGGGAAAAAAGAAAGAGAAAGGAAGGACCCAACAACAGCAAGACTCCTTGCCATCTACATATTATCTCATCCGTGTTTCTCTTATCTTAACCCGTGAAATATCTCTACCTGCGGTGCTTATTACAAATACAAATACCATCCTCATTCATTTTCAACAGGCTACCTCACTAATTCTTACACACTCGACAACTTTAGAACCTAGTCCAATTATTATTTGGCCAATGCTTGAAAATGATTTAAAGGCATAACCCCAAGTCTTAGAATAGCTGAGAGCAGGAGTATCAATATTCAGATTCCAAACACAAGGACTACTCAAATCAACCTGCCTGAGACCCCTCACAACTAAGAAACTAGTTTTTAATAGATCAAAGATGAAAAGGTGAAATGTACAGCTCACAAATTTCTCAAATATGTGAGTACTAGAGGGAATAAGTATGGTTGGAAAAATAACCCTTCTGGAATTTTCTCAGCATATTTTAAAATGGCAGTAACAACATTTCTTCCATTCTTAAAATTAATTTTAATAGTGAACTGAGGTAACTTTTTTTGTCTTAGCAGAGAGGTTAATTCCACTGACAACTGAATTGTTGTCTTTATTATTTTTACAAATGCATGTCTCCTAATATGACAGGTTGATTTTCACTTGATTATGTGCTTTGCAAATTTACAGCAGCAACAGGAAGAGCTTCTACTGAATAGATTTTAGTCTTCAAAAATGTGATTGCATCTTCCATCTCTAGTTTGTCCATCTCCCAGTTATTGACCTTACCAAAGAAAGAGGAAAACAATCAGTTTGTGAGACGATGCTAACATAAGAGCTAGTTTAGAGATCCAAACATAGTAAATAACATGAGGAAAATAGCTTTTTGAAAGCAAATGTGACCTTATAACTAGTCATATTTTAAAGGCATAATAAGACTACATGTTAAGGTTTAAGAAAGCTTTAACTGTGAAAATTATACAAATTTTAAAGGTCCTCTAAATGGCGCAAAAATTGCTTTCTTGAGAAAATCTTCCTTAGAATATACATAATAAGCAATATAAAAAACAAAGTCTTTTTTTTTTTCTTTTTTTTTTTGAGACGGAGTCTCGCTTTGTCGCCCAGGCTGGAGTGCAGTGGCACGATCTCGGCTCACTGCAAGCTCTGCCTCCCGGGTTTACGCCATTCTCCTGCCTCAGCCTCCCGAGTAGCTGGGACTACAGGCGCCCGCCATCTCGCCCGGCTAGTTTTTTGTATTTTTTAGTAGAGACGGGGTTTCACCGTGTAGACCAGGATGGTCTCGATCTCCTGACCTCGTGATCCACCCGTCTTGGCCTCCCAGAGTGCTGGGATTACAGGCTTGAGCCAGCGCGCCCGGCCAAAAACAAAGTCTTAAATAGTAGCCCACTAAGAGAAAGGAGTCATCTTAATCTCAATAGTCCACACGTAATTCATTTCTAGATACTAAAGTATAATAATAGAAGATTTGGAATGTTTACATCTTACATTATGCGCAGGACCAAATGAGTGGCATTTAGATAGATTCCAACAGTAACATATATATATAAATGTATTTGTAAGGTTCCTGCTACCTAGAAACATCTGAAGAGGCTGTTCAAGAGAAGCTGTGGTGTACAAAATAAAATTGAAGCATAAGAGGGAAGAGAAAGACCCATCCTCTTAGAACCATCCAGCCTTTTCTGGCAACAACATCCCGTAACAGCTTCACACAGGCCATGAAAACAAAGGTTTAACATCTTTCCTTCCCTTATTCAAGATAACCTGGAAATTAAATATGGTTTTGTGTGTCTTAAATATGAAAATATATTATTTGCATTCTTCCTCTTAGCAGAAAAGGATTAAAGCTGACCAAAACAACATTTGTAAAAGCTCTAATAATGCCAGTAATCAGCTGAGCAGAACCCAAATCGTGTACTAGCAAAGTTCTTTTTCAAAGAAACAGTAACTAAAGCACTTATTCCAATAATGCTGACAATTCCTCTAATCCTAGTAACCAGTCTCAACCACAGGATTCCTGGCAGCTGTTAGAATGTACATCAGCAATTAAAGAATATTTCATTTGCATTTTTTTCTTACCAAGATCACATGAAAACCCATTGCATTCAAATGCCGCATTTTCATAGCAAGGAATCCTCTGGGATGGCTTGAACCCAAACAATAAGCAGATCTAGAAACACACAGCACAGCTACTCTGAAAACAAAAATAAACAAGAACAGTTATCGATATTACCATTTAGTCTTGCTGCATTCCTGTTCTTTGGAGATTGCCAATTGAGCTCTCCACTGACCACAATCCTCGATATTCCTGTCTTAGTCCTTCACTTCTCTTACTTGGCCTCTGCAGATATTCCACTATACAAGGCTACTTTATAAACCAAAAATATACAACATTGTACACAGTTACCTCTCAGTTCCCTTTAAGGATGGCTACATTTTTGAAGTGGAAAATTTTCAGATATGAAAGCACCAATTTTAAGGGTTTTCTATGCAGTGCTGATTTCTGATCTCAGTATAATTATTTATTCTACAAGTAGTAGTAATGGTGTAAATAATACCAAATAGTAAATGCTCTTCGTGCATATATTATCTCTCAGAGAAAGCAGTATTTAAAAAACAGAATTAGGAGTTTAAATACAAGAAAGAAAACACCAAGAGAAAGGCAAGACTGTTAAAAAAATAAAATCCGTAAATATAACAAAAATGTGGAAGGTGTAAATTGTTTTTTCATTGTTCCTGGCATTTTGGAAATACTTAGTTCACTGGGAGAAAAAAAGACATTTATATCCTTATTGCCTTCACCTATACTCTGGCTGTTATATGACAAATTTTATGTCTTTAAAGGAATGCTCACATTCTTCACTTCTCATGACTTTATGCTGAGAACAACTGTTATTTTATTATGCCAGAATAGTGGAGTACCTGAAAAAGAAAAGTGATCTTGGAATGAGGTCAGAGAGAAAGCCTCTTCTGAGGGGAGATGGATAGCATTGATAGGAAAGACCGCATTTGAAAAGATGGCCAAGAAATAAGCTAGATGCATTCAGAAAGAGGTGAGTCACAGAACTGTGTGTGAACGAAGAGGGATGGGCAGATAAGAGTTTGGATCCTACAGATTTTTTTCTGTATGTTTCTATCGTACTTATGTGTGTGTGTGTCCAGTGGAGTAACAGGAGATCTAAGTCCCTTGGGGTCAGGATCCATGTAGCAGAGCCTTTACATAAAGGGTAACTGACCCACGGGTGTGTGCAATGATGGCATGATCTTACGCATCTACTGAAAAGGCAGGATGTTCTCTCATGGTATAGCATCCTATTTCTCCCCAGAGACACTCTATTTGTAATGTGTGAGCCAAGGAAACAACTTAGGATTAGCTTCAATGTGCTCTGACCCATAGAAATACAGTTTAATTGAAAAACTACAGTTTCTCAGCCGGGCGCGGTGGCTCAAGCCTGTAATCCCAGCACTTTGGGAGGCCGAGACGGGCGGATCACGAGGTCAGGAGATCCAGACCATCCTGGCTAACATGGTGAAACCCCGTCTCTACTAAAAATACAAAAAACTAGCCGGGCGAGGTGGCGGGCGCCTGTAGTCCCAGCTACTCCGGAGGCTGAGGCAGGAGAATGGCGTAAACCCAGGAGGCGGAGCTTGCAGTGAGCTGAGATCCGGCCACTGCACTCCAGCCCGGGCGACAGAGCAGACTCCGACTCAAAAAAAAAAAAAAAAAAAAAAAAAAAAGAAAAACTACAGTTTCTCTACCTCTGGAAAAGTCTTGGTGGTAGAGCAAAATATTGATTGGGTATTTTTGTAGAGGCCTCAAGTCTTTATTCTTTATGATCACTATTATATTATCTTGTCCAAAGTTTACAGTGCATTGATAGTTTCAATTATATTAATATTGTTTTATTGAACTGTAGCTTCAAAACTTAATTTTAAAAAGTCTGTCTCATTAAATGGTCCCACTGAAGTCCACTGTATTCAACCATAATGTCCACATTGACACTTTCTAAGGAATACACTGATGGATGAGAAGTCTCTTGGTGTGCTGCAGGCTCCATACAAACATCAAGTCTTAGCTTTACTACTGCTATTTAATATCAAGTCTTTTATAATTAGGATTTAAATTTGGAAAATCCAGCAAAGGAAATATATGTAAGCAACCTTTGAATATCTGTAGCAGAAGCTGTATCCACATCAGAAAATGGAAGCACTTGATTCCTGTTAGTGTCCACTCTGATTTCAAAATCTGAAAGGAAAGAATTGATATTAATTTTTCAAACATTGCTCCAAGAGACTTCCTTTTTTTTTTTTTTTTCTGACATGCGGTCTCACTCTGTCATCCAGGCTGCAGTGCAGTAGTGTGATCTCAGCTCACTGCAGCAACTTCCCAGGTTCAAGCAATTCTTCCACCCCAGCCTCTTGAGTAGCTGGGGCTACAGGGACATGCCATCACGCCCATCTAATTTTTGTATTTTTTTGGTAGAGACAGGATTTTACCATGTTGGTCAGGCTGGTCTCGAACTCCTGAGCTCCAGTGATCCGCCTGCCTCAGCCTCTCCACATGCTACCGTGTGTGCCACCACGATCAGCCCCAAGTGATTTTCTGTTTCAAAATGTTTAATAGTACTACCAATAATGATAAGAGCAGTAGCTAAAATATATTGAGAGCTAACCATGTGTCAGATACTAGTCTCGGGATTTTAGACACATAAAAATGTGTAGAATTTCATTTATTGGTCACAAGAATTTTATGAGGCAAGAATCAGGCCAGTTCCACAGGCAATGCTGCACTACACTAAACTGCTGCCTCAAATACCTATTTTTTTATCTGAAAAAAAAGGGAAAATAAATACAATAAAATGAAACGAAATCATATAATGTCCCATACCAATATGATAATTGTGTGGCAAGTGCACATCTTTTGAGAAGTGTCCTTCACCTCCCAGAAGGCTGCTCAGCACCTCTGCCACCTTTGTATTTGGATGTGACGGTGGCAGCTCCCGCGGAAGCTGTGGGAGTGACAAGGCTATGTCCTTGAGATAAACAGTATCATCAAGTTTTAGACAAGTATCCAAAATATGCAGCTTGTGAACATTCTTCTTCATGTCATCTAAAAGATAAAAAAGAGAGTATATCATTAAGAAGAAATAAATGCAACATTAAAAAACTATATTAATATAAATTTAGTAATAGATATAAAATAATAAAAATATATATATATAAATGCACTTGTATTTCTAATGATCTCTTTCTTATCACAAGGACCCTTTCTGTGTCTCCCTGGTTTCCACAGGGTCTAAGTCAAAGCCCTGCACTTGATAATGTTTTAAGGCCTCAAATATCTTTAGGGGTCATTCAGTCTAAACTCCTCAATTTATAGACAAGGAAATGCCCAGGAATGTTAAAAAGCCTTGTGATTAGTTAAGGCAAAGTTGGAACTACAATCCAGGTTTTCGGGGTTCAAGGCTGTTTCTCCATTATTACACTGCTTGAAAAATCAGCACGTGGTATTGACTGACTCTTCACAACTCAACTTTGGAATTTTATAACATTTTTTTTTTTTAATTCTGAACTACTCTATTCTCAGACACATCCTCAAATTTTGTACATCTACCTGGATATTGCTTTGCCTTATTTAATATTAAAGACTAAAAGTCAACAGTTAATTTGGTTCCAAGAGTAAATGAACTAATTAATTTGGTGGCTAGTTGGTTTCTTGATCTAACAGGTGTTCCCTCATCACAGGCCAGGAGTGACTAAGTGTTTGTAGCTGCAAAAGTTGACTTAGGCTGGCTTCAAATGTGGTAAGAAAGGATTAGGAATTACAAACAGCTCCGATCAAAGCATAAAGAACAACCTGAACAGTTAGCCTTTGTACAGATTGATAGAGTGTAAATAAAAGGAATAATGATGCATTTCTTATTATTTTTTTCTACATGTAGGACTTGTCATTAAAGAAGGGTCTGTAGGTTTGTTGCTTTGAAGCACTATCCTTTGACTTCACCTTTATCAGCCCTTTCCACAGTAACACCTGCTCTGCAAATTTCAACTAACAATGCTCCAACTAGGACCCCATTCAGAGTCATATGGTAGCTAGTGGTAGTGTCTTATTTTGGTCACAATTCTGCAATAACATCCTACCTGATGTCAGCAGCTCACTGATGATGTCTTTTTGCAGAAGCTGATTAAGAGGAGCCAGGGGAAAGTAATTCATCAAGCAAAATGAATACACTGCATCCAATAAGTTTCCAGAAGAAACAGAGTGAAGATAACCAGTCAGAGCACTAGCCATAACTTCCAGGAATTGTCTGGGGAACAAAGAAAAGTCAGTTTCCCAACATATACAGAAGGCCAGTATCTTTAAGGATTCCAGAGAAAAGAGATAAGAAAATCAGGCTTTCAAGTAAGTATCCATACATTGTTCTGGACAGTTGGTTATCTCATAATAAGTGTATCCATTCAATAAATATTGGCTATTGCTATATGTCTTGCACGAGAAACATTTTATAGACTTTAACTCACTTAACTCACACTAAAAAACTCTATGGGTATTACTATCATTCTCCTCATTTAAAAAAATGGGTAAACAGGCTTAGAAGTTGAGTAACTTGTCTAAGAACACACAGACAAGGAAGTAGCAAAGGCAGTATTAGAACACAAGGTGTCAGGCTCCAGAACCTTTTCATAATTATGCTAGGTTTTCTACAATGCCTGAACCACCACTACAGTTTTATAACCAACTAAAATTATCTAGCTCTCAATACTATGGGTTAAAAGAACTGCAAGCTTAATCCTACCACCCAGAGCTAACTAATGTTACACAGTATAACAATGTGGTTAAGCACAAATAAAGACAGAAAAGATCAAAATCAGGTGCAGTCACTGGGCCACAGTGACATCACTAATAAATGGTAGCTACCCTTTGAACACATGCCAATCTGACTCTCAGGGCATATGATACATATAGTTATATAAGAAAAGAAATACACGCAAAGTACTGTGATCTCACAAAGAAAATAAACAGAAGCTTTAGGGAGAAGAAGTTGAATAGGTGGAAAAGATGGAATAAGGGAAGAAGATCTGAGCAGATCCCTGAAAGTGCATGCTACTTGCCTGATAGTGAGCAATTGGTGAGATGAAGGTACAGAGGAGTGATTCTTAACAGCCGGGGCAAATATACCTGGATGCAAGCTCTTGTTAACATTGAGACTGAAATCAACTGAGAGGTCCATGGGTAGGGGTAGAAGGGTTGGGGAGGATGAAGGGCTATGATAAGGCCAGGAAAACTGTAGGAATTACGAAGAAATGGGAGGAATATAACAGATCATACATGCAACAGCAAGGAAGCACTTCTGAAATTGGTAACTGATTGCTTTTGGAACACGCAGTGGGATGCGGGGGCAGGGGATGGTGTGGACGAGGAAGTTGGGAGCCTGGGTAGTGATCCCCTCTCTGGTCTTCTCTTGCCCCACTCCTCACCCTGTACCTCATGCTGCGTGCTGTTCCCTGCACATGCTCTGCTGTTTCCTTCCTCCAGGCCTTGCGTATACAGGGCCTTTCACTTGGAATATTCATTCCTGCTTATCTTTCCATGGTAAACCCCCATCTCTCCATCTTTTAAGATCAGTTCAGATACCATCTCCTCCAGGCAACACTGCCTGATATCCCCTGGCCCTCCTCTTCACCAGGCTGGCATCCTGATATATCCTTCCTCTATTTCCAAATATCCTAGATGATATGGTTTGGCTGTGTCCCCACCCAAATCTCATCTTGAATTGCAGCTCCCATAATTCCCTTGCGTTGTGAGGGACCCAGTGGGAGACAGCTGAATCATGGGGATGGTTTCCCCCATACTCTTCTTGTGGTAGTCAATAAGTCTCACGAGATCTGATAGTTTTATAAGGGGAAACCCCTTTTGCATGGCTCTCTCTCTGCTGCCCTGTGAGAAGTGCCCTTTACCTTCTGCCATGATTGTGGGACCTCCCCAGCCATGTGGAACTGTGAGTCCATTAAACCTCTTTCTTTTGTACATTGCCCAGTCTTGGGTATGTCTTTATCAGCTGCATGAAAACAGACTAATATGCTAGATCACTAGAATTTTCATGCTATATTTAATTGCCAATTTACATATCTACCTTACCCATTACACAGAATCCTCTGGCAAGAAGGACTGTCTTATCCCTCTTTCTCCTAAGTGTCCAGGTGCTTGGCAAATGCTGACTAAACAAACAAATAAACTTAGATGAGGAAGACAGGAGGAGGAACTTGTCATTGGAAAAGGATGAGTCAAGAAAAATGAGCTGACTTCCAGAATTACTCAACTTGAGACACTTTTGGGATGGGCAGTGACTATATGCAACCCACAGAGACTCAGGTCTGGAGTTCAGGAGCACACTAATGACCACAGATGGAAATGTGGGATTAACCATAAGGTGATAAACACAGATTAAGAAGAGAAGAAACCAAAGGACCAAAACAACAGAGCTTAAATGTTAAATATTTCTTCCTTGGGTTCCAAGCCCAGCAAGATACTCTGGATTTAACACACCCTCTCCGCCATGGGCCATCAAAAATGAAATAACGATTAATGTATAGCATGTGGATATACAATAAGCTAAGCCAGATTTCCTACCACTCTCCTATCTAATCCATCTCTTCTAGTCAATTCTCTTCCCAAATACTTTTGAGTTATTCTGCTTCCAAAACCTTTGCCACTCCAGCCTAAGCTGCCATCTTCCTTTCTCCTTCCTCCATAAAGCACTTACTTGGTGCCCACCATGTACTGCCTTCCTCTGGATATACAAGAGAGTTGTTTTCATAAGTGGTCTAGGAAGAACAGGGAATAAAAACTTCTTTTTTTATAGCCCTCAAAATACCATATCCAGGCAACTGTATATTCATGAGCATTCAGGAAATGGTGACGAATTAATCTTGCTGTATCTGCCATATTGCCCCTACTTCTCCTTTGGAGAAATGTTGAGGTGTGAGGCTTAGAATTAGGTAAGGGTTTCTCAATCTCAGCACTACTGACACCTGGGGCTGAATAATTCCTTATTGTGAGGGGTTGTCTTGCACATAGTAGGATGTTAGTGACACCCCGGCCTCTATCCACCAGAGGCCAGTAGCACATACCTCCCTTCTGTTGTGACAACTAAAAACCGTCTCCATACATTGCCAAATATTCCCTGGGAGGCAAAATCATCCCTGTTTGAGAACCACTAGGTTAAATGAAAGCAGAATAGACAGACAAAAAGACAAATTCATGATTCTCCTCCTGTACTAATTCTACTACTGCCATTTTATTAAATGTCTCAGCCTTTGTTACCTTTGTTATCCCCCCACCTATTTCCAACATAACAATTTTGTTGGAACAAGTTATCTCTTGGATTGCCTAGAGTCACATGAAAAACTCTTACCTGCCCAGTACTTACTCTCTTAATCCCTCTGGGCCTGTTTCTGGAGTTTTAATTACCACTTAGCTTGATATTATTTGTCTAGAAAGTACAAGGCATCAATGGGAGCCAGCCTCAGAAGAAAATCAAGCCAGGGGAGTATAGGGAGGTTGAATTTGGGGGATATTTTTCAACCTTTATTAAATGTCTACTCTTTGGCAGGTCCTGTACTAAGTTCAGAAAAACAGGCAGCTGGGTCTGACTCTGGAGAGCTTACCAACTGAGGAGCAGAGACAGATTTATTGACACAACAAATGATGTGACACTTGTCATATCTTACCCAATCTCTGGTGGAGACTTGACTACAACCTTGTTGTCAAGGCTCCACCAGAGATTGGGTAAGACACGACAAGCACAGGGACCCTGATGGGGACAATTAGGGAAGACACAGGAAATGCAGTATGAGCTGAGTCTGTCCATTCAGTGGACAGTACAGTGGGAAGCTGCTTTTTAGTTGGCCTGACACCACTTCATTGATTAACTGCCCTTAAGGGATGGGCATTTGACCCAAACTCAGTCAATCAGATGTTCTCTTTTAGAAATCTAAATCTGGAGGGAAAACTAAAAGGAAAGTAAGCAGCTGGAGTCAAGTCATTTGATGGCAAACAGATGGCCTGTGCATCTTGCCACTGAGACCTTCACAACTGCCCTAGTTTGTTCCCCCAATGCCTCTGTGACCTACACTCTAATTTTTTTCAAATCTAAAAATTACTATGTGCTGGGCATTGTCATAAGAACTTGACATAGATTAACTCATTTAATCCTAGTAACAACCCAGTGAGATTAGACACAGCTCATCTCCATTTTAATAAGTGAATAAACTGAGGCACAGATAAGTAATTTGCCAAAAGTCAAGTAGCTAACAAATGGCAATGACGAAACTCAAACCTAGGCAAGACTCAAACCTAGCTCTAGAGTCCATGCTTTTAATCACTCTTTTAACAAATGACATTTTATATGTTTTTCTGATTTTTAGTGAGCCCTGAGTGATCCAAAGAGTAAGAAAAGATGTTCTGGGTAGAAAGCAGAGGTATGAAAGAAGCTGGCACGTTTGAGGAATTACTGTATTTAATAATAGAAATGCATGGCTATGGTTAAAATGAAAAGAATAAAAAGCAGCAGCTTGAGACCAAATGAATAGTTAAGGTCAAAACTGAACTAGAAGAAGGTCCAGCTCTCACAGCTTCTCAGAAACACTGATTTAACAAGGACACATAGACAAAAATACCTCATGAAAAGTCCAGAAACCAATTAAGAGATTGTCATACTCCAGACAAGTACAAACCAAGAAGAGTTGCACTGCAACAGGTTAGAAGGACATTTTACCCAGGTTAGCCCCTCCCCAAAGCCGGCACAGCTCAGCACCAAGAGAAATCACCTTGGCCTAGGACTTCTCCCTCGGAGGAAGAGAACAGAGTGTGCATCCAACATTTGGCTTTTTCGGTGTGCTGCCCTAGGGGCTGATTTCCGTCTCAACTCACATGGAATACTAACAAAACCAGCAGGGTTCAGATGACTAAGGGCAGTTAAGAACAAAGGAAAAGGGGTGGACAGCTTCCGGCACCCAAATCTCATCTCAAATTTTAATCCCCACATATTGAGGGAGAGACCTGGTGAGAGGTGACTGGATCACGGGGGCAGTTTCCCCAGGCTGTTCTTGTAATAGTGAGGGAGTTCTCACAAGAGCTGATGGCTTAAAGTGTGGCACTTCCTTGCCCTTTCTCTTGCTCTCTTGTCACCTTGTGAAGGTGACTGCTTCCCCTTTGCCTTCCGCCATAATTGTAAGTCTCCTGAGGCCTCCCCAGTTATGTGGAACTGTTGGTCAATTAAACCTCTTTTCTTTATAAATTACACAGTCTTAGGTAGTATAGCAATGTGAGAATAGACTAATACATTCCCCAGTTAAAAGACACAAAATGGCTGAATGGATTAAAAAAAAAGACCAAACTGTAACTTGTCTACAAGATACTCACTTTAGATTTAAGGACATACACATAGTTTGATAGTGAAGAAATGGATAAAGATATTCCATGCAAATGGTAACCAAAAGACAGCAAAGGTAGCCATACTTATATCAGACAAAATACACTTTAAGTTAAAAATTGTCACAAGGACAAACAAGGTCATTATATAATGATAAAAGGGCCAATTCATCAGAAAGATAAAACAGATCTGAAGGAAAAAATAGATGATACAATAATAGTAGGAAACTTCAATAACCCCACTTCCAATAATTTATAGACCATCCAGACCGAAATCAGTAAGAAAACAAAGGAAGAACACTATAGATCAGTGATCCCAACCTTTTTGGCACTGGTTTCATGGAAGACAATTTTTCCACAGACTGGGGATGCCGGGGGTATTTAATAAGGCATTAGATTCTCATAAGGAACACGCAACCTAGAGCCTTCACATGCGCAGTTCACAATAGGGTTCATGCTCCTATGAGAATCTAATGCCATGGCTGATCTGACAGAACTCAGGCAGTAATGCTCACCCACCACTCACCTCCTGCTGTGCAGCCAAGTTCCTAACAGACCACAGACTGGTACCAGTCCATGGCCTGGGGCCTGGGGACCCCTGCTACAGATGAAATGGCTGTAACAGACACATACAGAACATTCCAGCCAACAGCACCAGAACACACATTTTCCTCAAGTGCACACAGATCATTCTCAAGGACAGACTATATGTTAGGTCACAAAACAAGTCATAACAAATTTAGGAAAACTGAAATCAGACCAAGTATCCTTTCAGATCACAAAGAAATACAATTAGAAATCAACAGAGGGAAAACTAGAAAATTCACAAATATGTGGAAATTAATACACTATTGAACAACCAATGGGTTAAAGAAGAAATCAAAAGGGAAATTCGAAAATATTTCAAGACAAATAAAATTGAAAACATAACATACCCAAAATGATGGGATGCAGAAAAAGCAGTACTAACAAGAAAACTTACAGCAATAAACACCTACGTTAGAAAAAAGAAAGGTATCAAAAATACCTCAATTTACACCTCAAAGAACTGAAATAAGACAAATTAACTAGGCCCAAACTTAGCAGAAGGAAGGAAATAATGAAGATTAGAACAGAAATAAATAAAATAGACAATAAAAAGTAGAAAAAAATCAACAAAATGAAGACGGTTTTATGAAAAGATGAACAAAATTGACAAACCTTTAGCTAGACTGACAGAAAAAGAAAGAAGACTCAAATAAATGAGACGAACAAGACATTATAACTAGAAGTAAAAACCAATGCCACAGAAATAAAATAGGCTCATAAGAGACTATTATGAACAACTTTATGCCAGCAAATTGGATAATCAAGAAGAAATGAATAAATTCCTAGAAAAATACAACCTACCAAGACTGAATTATAAAGAAACAGAAAATCTAAACAAACCAATAATGAATAAAGAAATTTAATCAGTAATCAAAAACTTCCCAACAATGAAAAAGGCCAGGACTAGATGGCTTCATTGCTGAATTCTACCAAACGTTGTGAGAAGAATTAACAATACTTCTAATGTGCTTAAATTTTTCCAAACACCTGAAGACAGAAAACTCATTTTATGAGGCCAGCATTACCCTGATACCAAAGCCAGACACATGCATTATGACACAAGAAAGCTACAGGTCAATATCCCTGATGAACACAGATGTAAAAATCCTCAACAAAATATCAGGACTAGAAGGATCATTCACCATGAATAAAAGGGATTATCCCTGGGAGGCAAAGACGGTTCAGTATGTGCAAGTCAATTAATGAGATACACCACATTAACAGAATAAAGGAGAAAAATCATATGATCATCTAATTAGATGCAGAAAAGCCATTTGATGAAATTCAACAACATTTCATGTTAAGGGCTCTCAACAAATTAGGTATAGAAGAAATGTGCCAGAAGGTAGGAGCAAGATGGCCGAATAGGAACAGCTCCAGTCTCCAACTCCCAGCGCGAGCGACACAGAAGACCGGTGATTTCTGCATTTTCAACTGAGGTACTGGGGTCATCTCACTAGGGAGTGCCGGACAATCGGTGCTGGTCAGTTGCTGCAGCCTGACCAGCGAGAGCTGAAGCAGGGCGAGGCATCGCCTCACCTGGAAGCGCAAGGGGGAAGGGGATCCGTTTTCCTAGCCAGGGGAACTGAGACACACAACACCTGGAAAATCGGGTAACTCCCACCCCAATACTGCGCTGTAAGCACACAGGCACACCAGGAGAACATATCCCACACCTGGCCGGGAGGGTCCCACGCCCACGAAGCCTCCCTCACTGCTAACACAGCAGTCTGCCACGATCTATCCGCAAGGCAGCAGCGAGGCTGGGGGAGGGGCGCCCGCCATTGCTGAGGCTTAAGTAGGTAAACAAAGCCGCTGGGAAGCTCGAACTGGGTGGAGCTCACAGCAGCTCAAGGAAGCCTGTCTGTCTCTGTAGTCTCCACCTCTGGGGACAGCGCACAGCTGAAGACCAACAGGGGAAGTAGCGGGAGCCGGTGCAGACGCGAACGACTCTGTCTGACAGCTTTGGGGAGAGCCGTGGATCTCCCAACGCGGAGGTTGAGATCTGAGAATGGACAGACTGCCTGCTCAGGTGTGTCCCTGACCCCTGAGTAGCCTAGCTGGGAGAAATCCCCCACTAGGGGCAGTCTGACACCCCACACCTCACAGGGTGGAGTACACCCCTGAGAGGAAACTTCCAAAGGAAGAATCAGACAGGTACACTCGCTGTTCAGCAATATTCTATCTTCGGCAACCTCTGCTGCTGATACCCAGGCAAACAGGGTCTGGAGTGGACCTCAAGCAATCTCCAACAGACCAACAGACAGTCCTTCTGACTGTCAGAAGGAAAACTATCAAACAGGAAGGACACCTATACCAAAACCCCATCAGTACGTCACCACCATCAAAGACCAGAGACAGATAAAACCACAAAGATGGGGAAGAAGCAGGGCAGAAAAGCTGGAAATTCAAAAAATAAGAGCGCATCTCCCCCTGCAAAGGAGCGCAGCCCATCGCCAGCAACGGATCAAAGCTGGTCAGAGAATGACTTGGACGAGAGGAGAGAAGAAGGCTTCAGTCCATCAAACTTATCAGAGCTAAAGGAGGAATTACGTACCCAGCGCAAAGAAACTAAAAATCTTGAAAAAAGAGTGGAAGAATTGACAGCTAGACTAATTAATGCAGAGAAGATCATAAACGAAATGACAGAGATGAAAACCATGACACGAGAAATACGTGACAAATGCACAAGCTTCAGTAACCGACTCGATCAACTGGAAGAAAGAGTATCAGCGATTGAAGATCAAATGAATGAAATGAAGCGAGAAGAGAAACCAAAAGAAAAAAGAAGAAAAAGAAATGAGCAAAGCCTGCAAGAAGTATGGGATTACGTAAAAAGACCAAATCTACGTCTGATTGGGGTGCCTGAAAGTGAGGGGGAAAATGGAACCAAGTTGGAAAACACTCTTCAGGATATCATCCAGGAGAACTTCCCCAACCTAGTAGGGCAGGCCAACATTCAAATTCAGGAAATACAGAGAACGCCACAAACATACTCCTCCAGAAGAGCAACTCCAAGACACATAATTGCCAGATTCACCAAAGTTGAAATGAAGGAAAAAATCTTAAAGGCAGCCAGAGAGAAAGGTCGGGTTACCCACAAAGGGAAGCCCATCAGACTAACAGCAGATCTCTCGGCAGAAACTCTACAAGCCAGAAGAGAGTGGGGGCCAATATTCAACATTCTTAAAGAAAAGAATTTTAAACCCAGAATTTCATATCCAGCCAAACTAAGTTTCATAAGTGAAGGAGAAATAAAATCCTTTACAGATAAGCAAATGCTTAGAGATTTTGTCACCACCAGGCCTGCCTTACAAGAGACCCTGAAGGAAGCCCTAAACATGGAAAGGAACAACCGGTACCAGCCATCGCAAAAACATGCCAAAATGTAAAGACCATCGAGGCTAGGAAGAAACTGCATCAACTAACGAGCAAAATAACCAGTTAATATCATAATGGCAGGATCAAGTTCACACATAACAATATTAACCTTAAATGTTAATGGACTAAATGCTCCAATTAAAAGACACAGACTGGCAAACTGGATAAAGAGTCAAGACCCATCAGTCTGCTGTATTCAGGAGACCCATCTCACATGCAGAGACATACATAGGCTCAAAATAAAGGGATGGAGGAAGATCTACCAAGCAAATGGAGAACAAAAAAAAGCAGGGGTTGCAATCCTTATCTCTGATAAAACAGACTTTAAACCATCAAAGATCAAAAGAGACAAAGAAGGCCATTACATAATGGTAAAGGGATCAATTCAACAGGAAGAGCTAACTCTCCTAAATATATATGCACCCAATACAGGAGCACCCAGATTCATAAAGCAAGTCCTTAGAGACTTACAAAGAGACTTAGACTCCCATACAATAATAATGGGAGACTTCAACACTCCGCTGTCAACATTAGACAGATCAACGAGACAGAAAGTTAACAAGGATATCCAGGAATTGAACTCATCTCTGCACCAAGTGGACCTAATAGACATCTATAGAACTCTCCACCCCAAATCAACAGAATATACATTCTTCTCAGCACCACATCGCACTTATTCCAAAATTGACCACATAATTGGAAGTAAAGCACTCCTCAGCAAATGTAAAAGAACAGAAATTATAAGAAACTGTCTCTCAGACCACAGTGCAATCAAACTAGAACTCAGGACTAAGAAACTCAATCAAAACCGCTCAACTACATGGAAACTGAACAACCTGCTCCTGAATGACTACTGGGTACATAACGAAATGAAAGCGGAAATAAAGATGTTCTTTGAAACCAATGAGAACAAAGATACAACATACCAGAATCTCTGGGACACATTTAAAGCAGTGTGTAGAGGGAAATTTATAGCACTAAATGCCCACAAGAGAAAGCAGGAAAGATCTAAAATTGACACTCTAACATCACAATTAAAAGAACTGGAGAGGCAAGAGCAAACACATTCAAAAGCTAGCAGAAGGCAAGAAATAACTAAGATCAGAGCCGAACTGAAGGAGATAGAGACACAAAAAACCCTCCAAAAAAATCAATGAATCCAGGAGTTGGTTTTTTGAAAAGATCAACAAAATTGACAGACCGCTGGCAAGGCTAATAAAGAAGAAAAGAGAGAGGAATCAAATAGATGCAATAAAAAATGATAAAGGGGATATCACCACTGACCCCACAGAAATACAAACTACCATCAGAGAATACTATAAACGCCTCTACGCAAATCAACTAGAAAATCTAGAAGAAATGGATAATTTCCTGGACACTTACACTCTCCCAAGACTAAACCAGGAAGAAGTTGAATCCCTGAATAGACCAATAGCAGGCTCTGAAATTGAGGCAACAATTAATAGCCTACCCACCAAAAAAAGTCCAGGACCAGATGGATTCACAGCTGAATTCTACCAGAGGTACAAGGAGGAGCTGGTACCATTCCTTCTGAAACTATTCCAATCAATAGAAAAAGAGGGAATCCTCCCTAACTCATTTTATGAGGCCAACATCATCCTGATACCAAAGCCTGGCAGAGACACAACAAAAAAAGAGAATTTTAGACCAATATCCCTGATGAACATTGATGCAAAAATTCTCAATAAAATACTGGCAAACCGGATTCAGCAGCACATCAAAAAGCTTATCCACCATGATCAAGTGGGCTTCATCCCTGGGATGCAAGGCTGGTTCAACATTCGCAAATCAATAAACGTAATCCAGCATATAAACAGAACCAAAGACAAGAACCACATGATTGTCTCAATAGATGCAGAAAAGGCTTTTGACAAAATTCAACAGCCCTTCATGCTAAAAACGCTCAATAAATTCGGTATTGATGGAACGTACCTCAAAATAATAAGAGCTATTTATGACAAACCCACAGCTAATATCATACTGAATGGGCAAAAACTGGAAAAATTCCCTTTGAAAACTGGCACAAGACAGGGATGCCCTCTCTCACCACTCCTATTCAACATAGCGTTGGAAGTTCTGGCTAGGGCAATCAGGCAAGAGAAAGAAATCAAGGGTATTCAGTCAGGAAAAGAAGAAGTCAAATTGTCCCTGTTTGCAGATGACATGATTGTATATTTAGAAAACCCCATCGTCTCAGCCCAAAATCTCCTTAAGCTGATAAGCAACTTCAGCAAAGTCTCAGGATACAAAATTAATGTGCAAAAATCACACGCATTCTTATACACCAGTAACAGACAAGCAGAGAGCCAAATCAGGAATGAACTTCCATTCACAATTGCTTCAAAGAGAATAAAATACCTAGGAATCCAGCTTACAAGGGATGTAAAGGACCTCTTCAAGGAGAACTACAAACCACTGCTCAGTGAAATAAAAGAGGACACAAACAAATGGAAGAACATACCATGCTCACGGATAGGAAGAATCAATATCGTGAAAATGGCCATACTCCCCAAGGTTATTTATAGATTCAATGCCATCCCCATCAAGCTACCAATGACTTTCTTCACAGAATTGGAAAAAACTGCTTTAAAGTTCATATGGAACCAAAAAAGAGCCCGCATTGCCAAGACAATCCTAAGTCAAAAGGACAAAGCTGGAGGCGTCACGCTACCTGACTTCAAACTATACTACAAGGCTACAGTAACCAAAACAGCATGGTACTGGTACCAAAACAGAGATATAGACCAATGGAACAGAACAGAGTCCTCAGAAATAATACCGCACATCTACAGCCATCTGATCTTTGACAAACCTGAGAGAAACAAGAAATGGGGAAAGGATTCCCTATTTAATAAATGGTGCTGGGAAAATTGGCTAGCCATAAGTAGAAAGCTGAAACTGGATCCTTTCCTTACCCCTTATATGAAGATTAATTCAAGATGGATTAGAGACTTAAATGTTAGACCTAATACCATAAAAACCCTAGAAGAAAATCTAGGTATACCATTCAGGACATAGGCATGGGCAAGGACTTCATGTCTAAAACACCAAAAGCAACGGCAGCAAAAGCAAAAATTGACAAATGGGATCTAATTAAACTAAAGAGCTTTTGCACAGCAAAAGAAACTACCATCAGAGTGAACAGGCAACCTACAGAATGGGAGAAAATTTTTGCAACCTACTCATCTGACAAAGGGCTGATATCCAGAATCTACAAAGAACTCAAACAAATATACAAGAAAAAAACAAACAACCCCATCAAAAAGTGGGCAAAGGATATGAACAGACATTTCTCAAAAGAAGATATTCATACAGCCAACAGACACATGAAAAAATGCTCATCATCACTGGCCATCAGAGAAATGCAAATCAAAACCACAATGAGATACCATCTCACACCAGTTAGAATGGCAATCATTAAGAAGTCAGGAAACAACAGGTGTTGGAGAGGATGTGGAGAAATAGGAACACTTTTACACTGTTGGTGGGATTGTAAACTAGTTCAACCATTATGGAAAACAGTATGGCAATTCCTCAAGGATCTAGAACTAGATGTACCATATGACCCAGCCATCCCACTACTGGGTATATACCCAAAGGATTATAAATTATTCTACTACAAAGACACATGTACACGTATGTTTATTGCGGCACTATTCACAATAGCAAAGACTTGGAATCAACCCAAATGTCCATCTGTGACAGACTGGATTAAGAAAATGTGGCACATATACACCATGGAATACTATGCAGCCATAAAAAAGGATGAGTTTGCGTCCTTTGTAGGGACATGGATGCAGCTGGAAACCATCATTCTTAGCAAACTATCACAAGAAGAGAAAACCAAACACCGCATGTTCTCACTCATAGGTGGGAACTGAACAATGAGATCACTTGGACTCGGGAAGGGGAACATCACGCACTGGGGCCTATCATGGGGAGGGGGGAGGGGGGAGGAGGGAGGGATTGCATTGGGGAGTTATACATGATATAAATGATGAATTGATGGGTGCTGACGAGTTGATGGGTGCAGCACACCAACATGGCATAAGTATACATATGTAACAAACCTGCACGTTATGCACATGTACCCTAGAACTTAAAGTATAATAAAAAAAAAAAAAAAAAAGAAGAAATGTGCCTCACCGTAAGTAAGATCATATATGAATAACCATAGCTAACATCATATTGGATGATGAAAAACAAATATTTTCTTCTAAGATCAGGAACAAGACAAGGATGCCTACTCTCATCACTTCTATTCAACAAGGTACTAGAAATCTTAGCCAGAGTAATTATGCAAACAAAAGAAAAAGAAAGAAAAAACAACCAAATCAGAAAGGAAGCAGTAAAAATATCTGCTGTGTTCCTATACACTTAAAACAAACTATTCAAAAAGGAAATTGGGAAAACAATCTTGTTTATGATAGTATCAAAAAGCATAAAATCTTAGGAATAAACTTAATCAAGGAGGTGAAAGACTTGTATACTGAAAACTACAAAAAAAAGGATGAAAGAAATTAAAGACACAAATAAATGGAAGGACAGTCTGTGCTCATGGATTGAAAGACTTAATACTGTTAAAATGTCCATATTAACCCAGGCAGTCTACAGATTCAGTGCAATCTCTATCAAAATCCCAATGGCATTTTTTTACAGAAATAGAAAAAAAAAATCTTAAAATTCATATAGGACCACAAAGGGATCTGAACTGCCAAAGCAATTTTGAAAAAGAACAGAGCTAGAAGTATCACATGTCCTGATTTCAAAACATATTACAAAGCTACAGTAATTAAAACAGTATGGTACTGGCATAAAAAAGACAAAGCTGCCAAGACTACACATAGTAAAAGAATATGCTCTTCAACAAAAGGTGTTGGGAAAACTGGATATCCACATGGAAAAGAATGAAAATTGGAACCTTATTTTGTAACATACACAAAAATCAACTCAAAATGGATTAAAGATTTAAATATAAGACCTAAAACTATAAAATTCCTAGAAGAAAATGTGTAGGAGAAGCCTCATGGCATTGGTTTAGTTAGGTAATGATTTTTTTGGATATGATAACAAAAGTGCAAGCAACAAAAGCAGAAACAGACAAGGAGAACTATATCAAACTAAAAAGCTGCACAGCAAAGGAAACAGTCAACAAAGTGAAAAAGCAACCTACAGAATGGGAGAAAATATTTGCAAACCATACATATGATAAGGAGTTATTATCCAAAATACATAAGGAACTCCTGTAACTCATATATTTATGCTTATTGCTATAAGTTTATATAAAACTTAATGCTATAAGTTTTCTTGTTAGTACTGCTTTTTCTGCATCCCATAATATATATATTTCATATATATATTTATATGTTTATATATTATAACTGTAACTCAATAGCAAAAATAATAATATGATTTAAAAATAGGTAAAGGACTTAAATATTTCTCCAAAAAGGACGTACAAATGGCCAACAGGTATGTGAAAACATGATCAACATCACCAATCATCAGGGAAATGCAAATCAAAACCACAATGAGATATCACTTTACACCTGTTAGGATGGCCATTATCAAAAAAACAGAACAAAACAAAACAAAATATAACAAGTGTTGGAGAAGATGTGTAGAAATTGGAACCCTTGCACAATGTTGATAGGAATACAAAATGGTGCATGGAAAACAATATGAAGGTTCCTTGAAAAATGTGAAAGTAGAACTACCACCTAGTAAAGAAAAGCCCAAGACCCAACTGCTTCACTGCTGAATTCTACCAAACATTTAAGGAAGAACTAATACCAATCCTACTCAAACTATTTCAAAAAGCAGGGAAGGAGGGAATACTTCCAAACTCATTCTACAAGTCCAGTATTACCCTGATACCAAAATCAGACAAAAACACATAAACAAACAAACAAACAAACAAAAACTACAGCACAATATCTCTGATGAAGATTGATGCAAAAATCCTCAAAAAAATACTAGCAAAACAAATTCAATAATACATTAGAAAGATTATTCATTATGACCAAGTGGGAGTTATCCCTGGGATGCAAGGATGGTTCAACATATGCAAATCAATCAATATGATACATCATATCAACAGAATAAAGGATAAACACCATATGATCATTTCAACTGATGCTAAAAAAAAAGCATTTGATAAAAGTAGAACCCTTAGTAAAAGCAGAATCCCTGTATGATCCAGGGATTTCACTTGTAGATATATTTCAATTCATAAGAATTGAAATCAGAATCTCAAAGAGACATCTGCACTCCCATGTTAACTGCAGCATTGTTTGCAATAGCCAAGATAGGGAAACAACCTAAACTCCATCAACAGATGAATGGATAAAGAAAATGTGATATATACATATAATGGAATATTATTCAGTCTTAGAAGGAAATCCTGCCATATGCTTCAACATGAATCAACTTGATGGGCATTATGCTAACTGAAATAGGCTAGTCATAGAAGGACAAATACCACATGACTCCACTTATATAAAGTATCTAAAAAGGTCAGTCATAGAAACAGAGATTATAATGTTGGTTGTCAAGGGTAAGGAAAGGGGGAAATAGGGGAGCTGCTATTCAACAGGTATAAAGTTTCAGCTATGCAAGATGATTAAGTTCTAGAGATCCACTGTACAATATCATTAACTATATTGTTAATAATAAAGTCAGCAATATCGTACCACACACTTTAAAATTTACTAAACGTTCTTACCATAATAAAAAAAATCAAAAATTTTAAAAGACAGATTTTTCAATTTTTTCATAAAGTTAAACTGAACTATGAACTTAGGAGCTGAGAGGATAAGCTGGGAGGGATTGAAATGAAAACTCCCATAATTAATTAACTCACATATTATAAAGAACAAAGAAACAAACAAGACAAAGGGCAGCAAATATAAAATAAAATTTTGTTTAACTTCATAAATAAGTAAGGAACATTATGTTTTATTTATTGGCATGGATGATGACTAGGGGTGTGTTCAATTGTAATAATTCATTAAGCTTATGATTTATAACCTTTTCTATAAGTTATACGTCAATAAAAAAGGTAAAAAAAAAACAAGTACATACTCTTTGTTCTGGCATTCGTAGACATGATTGAGAGAAGAGTAAGTATGAAGAATAGATAGAATGTTTTTCATGTTTAGGGATTCAGGATCTTCTACTATTCTCTTCATAAACAGGTCCATTAAACCAACAGGTCGAAAGCCAAGGTTTTCAAATAAAATGAGGATAAAAAGAACCTTAAAAAGAGAAAATTGAGGGAAAACTCTTTAATAATTACAGTATGCTAATAGTAATTTTTTAGATCTCAAAAAATCTAAGCAGCAATTCAACTGTCCTGATCAACAGAATATATCCTGAAACAGAATATTTCCCTGAAAAGGAACAATTATCTTTCCCTCACAAAATCTGTTCTATTAATTCTTGAATTGGGTATTAAGTTAATAAGCAATCTTTTTATAAGCTGAGAAGCTGGGCATACAATGATTTCTGTATTTCCATCTGATTTAAAAATAAATCTTTTCCTACATGTTTTTCATACAACAGATCTGAAAATTACTTTTAAATATGCCTTTTCTGAAGGTTTTCAAAATGACCAACTCAATCTTGAACTCCTCGCATTCCCAAACTTAAATACTTCCTAGATTCTAACATGTAAGACATAACCCCAAAATTTCTATATTTAACATTAATATCTGTAAGTGAAAATGGAACTGAAACGTTATGATTAAAATAAACTTTCAAGTTCACCTCCAATTTCCTTCTCAATCTTTCTTACTTAGGATTACTTCTCTTTCCATAACCAATTTCCACAGTAAACTCAATATTTACCTTACTCTCCAAAATAAACTGAACCTAGAGATCTAATAGTTATCACCTATTTCATTGAAAAAGAAGTTTTTACCAACTGCTTCATTAAATGTTTATATTCTTAACAGAGCTCCTGATTTTAAAGGCTTTTACTCTGGATAAAACAATGGATGTGATCATTAAGTAGTGACATTTTATTCTTCAAAAACCATAAGCTTGTCACATCACCCATCTTTATTATTCAAAATCTAACAAGAACAACGTTTAAACATGGAAATGATGCTAAATATCTAACAAAAGTACCATACAATCCTTTTTTCTTTTTTCTTTTTTTTCTGAGACGGAGTTTTGATCTTTATTGCCCAGGCTGGAGTGCAGTGGTGCGATCTCAGCTCACTGCAACCTCCCCAGGTTGAAGTGGTCCTCCTGCCTCAGCCCCCCAGTAGCTCGGATGACAGGTACACGCCACCATGCCCGGCTAATTTTTGTATTTTTAGTAGAGATGGGGTTTCGCCATGTTGGCCAGGCTGGTTTCGAACTTCTGACCTCAAGTGATCCACCCACCTCGACCTCCCAAAGTGTTGGGATTACAGGCGTGAGCCACCGCGCCTGGCCTATACAACCCTTTAAAACCAAATAGAAGAGCAAATTTTTGTTTCAAATAGAAAGATGACCAAAAGATAGAATAGTATACAGATGGTCCTTGGCTTATGGTGGGGTATATCCCAACAAACTCACCATAAACTGAAAATATTTTAAGTCAAAATGCATTTAATACATCCAACTTACTGAACATCATAGCTTAGCCTAGCCTACTTTAAACATGCTTAGAACACTTACATTCACCTATAGTTGGGCAAAATGAGTTAACAAAAAGCCTATATTATAATAAAAGTGTTGAGTATCTCATGTAATTTATTGAATACAACATGCCTTGTTTATCCTCATGATTGTGCAGCTGATTGGGAGCTGCGACTTGCTGCCACTGCCCAGCATGAAAAGAGAGTATAATACAACATATCACTAACCCAGGAAAACATCAAAATTCAAAATTCAAAGTATGGTTTCTACTGAATGTGTACTGCTTTTGCAACATCAAAAAGTCAAAAAATATTAAGTCAAGCCATCCTAAGTTGGGGACTATTCATATTAGCAAGTAGCCCCCAGACAGGAATAAGGATTAAAGTTTTCAAAAGTTGGAATATTTTGGTATCTTAACTACTGTAAAGGTGAAAGAGAAATACTTAAAATGCTAAATGAATTAGTATGTGTTTTAAAAGTTTGTGAGGCTGATTCTAAATTGTTAATGTACTCACTTTTTTCAACTTCCAGATGTCGAAAGTTGCAGCCACATACTCTGCGAGTCCATTGAAGAGATCTAAATTATGGTACTGGAGGTCTTTGCAGGACTGCAATATGTTGATTATTATTTTTGAAGGACACCCATGGATATTATCTTGAAGAATGAGTTAAATAAACAAACAAAAATTACCAGATTGTTTTGAATACAACATGCTTTATTCTTTTTTCCATATAAAAGCAAAGTTTTTAAAACAAAAATAGTCTAAAACAGCAGCTCGGGTGTTACAAATGATGAAAGAAAAATTCCCCTTACCTAGGACCACCTTACTGCATTCATTCAGGAGTGTAAGAGATCGGTGATTCATGGCAGCTAGTACCTCAAACATGCGCTGGCTATTCAAAACAGAAAATCTGTCTAATTCCCTCAAGGCTTTCATCTAAAGAAAAACAAACTTTAATTTACTATCTGTGGCAAAATAAACTAAACTTTTATTTTTATTGAGACAGGGTCTTGTGCTGTCACCCAGGTTGGAGCCTCAACCTCCCAGGCTCAAGTGATCCTCCTGCCTCAGCCTCCCATGTAGCTGGGACTACAGGCATGCACCACCATGCCTGGCTAATTCTTTGATTTTTTTTTTTTTTTTTTTTTTGCAGAGACAGGGTCTTGCTCAGTTACCCAGGCTGGTCTCAAACTCCTGGGATCAAGAGATCTCCCTGCCCTTGACATCCCAAAGTGCTGGGATTACAGGTGTGAGCCACCATGTCTGGCCTAAACTTTTATTTTTAAATAAAAAGGATGAAGTTTGGGTAATATGACCCAGACAAATAGATAAATAAATATACATGTATATATACAGATAAATAAATATAAGGGTACTTCTATTCATTCACTTTAGCGAAGCTAAACCTAAAAGCCCAGCAATGCCCCCCTAGAAAACTGACTTCAGGCAGTGATAAAAGGTTGTAAGAAATAATTTTTTCAAATCTCATCCACTAGAGAAAATTCACGTGTTTACCTCCAGTTTCCTCTTAAGAGCAATCGGTGCATCTTTACCAATGCACTTCATCACAACTTGTAATGTGAAGACATCTTCTATTTTCCAAACTTGCTGATCAACTAGTATTCTGTTAGCAAACACAATAAATATTAAAATCATAGAATCTTCAAATCAGAAGAAAAATCTTAAAATTTCATTTGGTCCAGCCCCTTCTTACAGGCAAGGATTATGAAGCCCAGAGAAATGATCTACCTGCCCGAGAGAGTGTAAGTAGTTAAAGATCGAGAACCAATCTATTAATAGTGCTATTTTCTCTCACATTATTGTGCTCTCTTTACTAATGAACAAATTATGTCAGGAGATTATAGTAACATATCCTAAGCATAGTCAATGTAAAAGGGAATTAAGTGTTACTCTCACTAATCTATGACATTAGATCATTTGAATCAATTTTATAAATTCCTTTTCAAGCTAGGCCAGTGTCAACCCTCACATAGTCCCCGAATAACTATCTGAATTAAATATACATATCAATTCTCTCCTACCCCACATCAGTACTATGTTTTAAAATAAATTAATTTAGATTTCAATGTTACTCACATCTTTGTTATTATGGACCCTAAAAGAAGTATTTCCAGCCTTATGTCATCCAGAGTCAGGATTTTAAGTTTAATAAGGCATGAAAGACTGTAACTACCAACAAAGCCTTCCCAACTTTTCCCCTCAAGAAAGCAGTTTAGTTTTCATCTCAATTTTTTATTCCAGATATAAGAAGAACAAAGAAAACCACATGAAGAAAGCATAAGAGAGTTCTCACCTGAATCCCATTTGTAGAACATGAACATTCTTGCATGGCTCCATTGCCTCCAAAACACTTGACAAAACTGAAAGGCATCTCTCATCACACTCATTGATACGTTCCTATTGAAATATAATTTCAAAAACACTACAGGTGATGAGCCCATAGTAAACTATCTCACCCAAGCAAAACCCCTGATCTGATGTACTGAATAAAAGGATTGAGTATCAAACCAACAATTCCTACAGTTAGTCCACAATAAACAGCATCTTTGGGAAATAAAGTCATACTTACTGAATTTTCCAGCTAACTGATACACATCCTTTTATGCATCAACACTTTTTTACCTTCACCATTATCACTGAAAACACATTTGGTATTTATTATATTCCACTGCTTCTGAAACAACTTTTATTAAACATTATTGTTACCTCTTCTTGGAACTCAAGGTCATCACAAAGGCAAAAACAGTTAAAGTGCAGGAATATAAGAACTACTGATGTACTGAAGGTAACTAGCCCGTCTCTAAAGATCCTTAAATGGTTGTGCCCTTAAAATTTCCCTAGATCCTTTCCTGGGTATCAAGCTGAAACTTTAGTTGTGAATCTTCTAATTCACATCTCCTGCCACATTCTACCACCGCTATCTGGGTCTCAAGGGAAGCTTATACCCCACGGATTGTTCTTTCAGGTCCCTTTACTTAGGGTACTAAGTTTGATTCCAGAAATAATAGTGGGCATAATTTGGAAAGTGAATAGTAACAACACAGCTTAACTAGTAGTACTGTACAGTTTAATCACAACTAGTCTATATACCTCACAAAAGATCACATCTGAGGAAACTTAGCCTGAAGAGAGAGATGCTCTTTTACTAACATTACATAAACAACAAATCACAAAGTCTTAAGTCAGAACCAGGTAACAATAAGAAATGGTTATCGTTAGAAGAAAAAAAAAGGTTTATTTCCTATAAAAGGGTTTCCTTAACAATTTTATAGCATTCCATCAATATCTACTATGAAAGAAAAGACCACTTGTCTATGTGTTTGAAGGACAAATTCACTGATGGCACACTGTCCTTTCACCTCTAAAATGTCTTTACATTATTCCAACAGGTCAGTGAGACACCATCATCCATACAGATGTTTTGACTACAAAAACCTACTACTCATACCTCACAACAAAGATGTCATCCCGATGTGAATATCTGTCCAAAATCTAGTAAGAGTATCACTGACCAGGTAAGGTGATTTATTATAGTCACTTTTAAATAACTACATAGGAACTAATACACAGCCTACAAATAAACAGGGATATTCTGTGGTCTAAACAAATACACACACACACATACTAAATAAAAATTAGTTAGTCCTTAAGGACATATGGAAATCACAGTAATGTAAAAAGTTAAAAACTTTCCCATAGCTATGAAACCAATTCTTGAATTCTATAGCAAGATAGGATATATGCCAGATTATCCCCAAGAAATTCCTGTCTTTTAAAAAATTATTATTATTATTTTCAGACAGGGTCTGGTTCTGTCACCCAATCATGGCTCATGGCAACTTCAACCTCCCAGGCTCAAGCGATACTCCCACCTCAGCCTCCCAAGTAGCTGGGACCACAGGCGAGTACATCACACCCAGCTAATTTTTGTATTTTTTGTAGAGATGGAGTCTCCCTATGTTGCCCAGGTTGGTCTCAAACTCCTGGGCTCAAGAGATCCTCCTGCCTTGGACTCCCAAAGTGCTGGGATTACAGGCATGAGCCACCACACCTGGCTAAAAAACTACTTCATTAACATTGAGTTTATAAGTCAGCAGTGTACTCTTAAAACATAAATGATTAACAAGCTAATCCTTCCTTCCTTACATTTGGCACCATTTCAGTGACATTAAACAGGACACTGGCATTCCTGCTTTAGACTAAAAATGGCTCCCTTCCTCCAATTTCAACCTTCTTCCAATCCATTTTCCACTCATTCAGTCATCTAAAACACAAATTTGAGCACGTCAACCCATTGCTTAAAATTCTTCAACAGACTCCCATTGCCTACAGGATGAATGCATACTCCTTAGCTAGCCGTAAGAGGTTCTTAATGATTTGGTTCCTATTTTTCTAGCCTCTTGTTCTGCCCCAAGCCTCTTGCCCCTCACTCCTCACCTTTGATCACCATATACAAAACTTGTTCCCACCCCCACAAACATACAACTCCATCATTCTGTGCTTCAGCTACACCAAACTACTTTCAGCTCTTCAAATTCGCCAAACTTTTCCTCTGGGAATGGTAGGGCATGCAATCCTCTCTACTTGAAACACCATCCTCTTCACTATCATTCTGCTTATCAGTCTGGGCATCATCTACTGGGCCTGAATCCCAATTCTACCATGGACTAAATTCTCTTCCTTCCCCTTCCCATCTCTCCTTCTTCAACTACCCAGGCTTTCTTTGTATATCTTGCATCTCTCCTCATTTTAGTTTCTTCACCACTACTCAACCCTGGGGATGGTAGATGGGGAAGGCTTTCATAAATTTCCATAGCAAAAGGAAGAAAATAACTAGCTAACTTAAGGCCTCTAAATCATATATTATATGTCAGAAATAAATATAAAGGAAACTACCATTTGATAGTCTCTTTTAAGGAGGCTACATATCTATTTCCCTTCATTCTTTCAAAATATTCTAAACCAAGTAAATGCATGAAATCTCCATTTTACCTGGGTCACCCTCAGCAAAGTCTGTACCAAAAGAGTGTTCTGAGGGATTCCAAGCTTCACTATGGCGTAAAGACTGAACAGTAGGTACTTATACTGCATGATCTTGGCTTCTCTCATCATATGTTCACAGAGCTGATTAAATGCAGGGTGGCTAAACATCAGTCGTCTTTCAAAGCGCTTCTGGTCATCAGACAGTCTTTTGGCAATTGTCCACATTGCTGTGAAATAGTTGCTACTAGGAAATGTAGGCGCTTTTGTAAATGTATCTAACACATCACTCAGCGAATTACATTCCTCAGACAGTTTTCTACTGCTGATACGGTTTGGTTTTGTTTCCTTGGTAAGAACATCTTCACTGGAGACTTCATGATGAAAGTTTACTTTTTTCAATCCATCATTAGATTTATCAACAGAGACAAGAGAATGCTTTGAGTCAAAAAACAGTCTTTTAGCATAAAGTGGTCTGTCAATTCTAAGGGCGGTTACAGTGCTTATGCCCTTTGTTTGAAAGCCAACATCTGATTTTAAAATGAATGCATCCTGAAAGAGATATCTAAAGATATCAGTTGATCGCATTCTGTTATGAAAGTTATTTAAAATGTTCCAGTTTGAATGAACTATTTTTGGTTTGCAAAGTCCCAAAGGATATAGCCTCATAGTTCTGCTTGTTGGAACTAATGTACTGAATTGTCTAAGGTTCCATAAAAAGGAGCCTGCTTTGTTATTCATTTTGCTCTCCACTGAAACACTTCCAAATGGCTTTAAAGTTGTCAATATGAAACCAACGTCACTTCTACTAGTGAAAAAGAACACGTTTTTCCTGTAGGGGAAGAAGTAATTAAAAGAATAAAAATTAAAACAAAACTTTTACTTAAAGATATGAAATGCATTTAACAGAAGAGAAAATGGGGAACCTATGGAGCCATTAAAGATTTACATAAAACGGTAAAAGTATTTTTATCAAAATGGGCTCCCTCCAATCTACCACAATGTGTCCAGTTTCAAAGATGCCAGCTCACTTTGGAAGTAGTCATTGTATTAATGAGATTTTTCTGGTGCAAAAGCGTTCCATAAAGCTTTCTCTGTAGGAGAGATTTTTGTGGCATTGTTATGGAAATGTCCTCAGTGAAAATTACGGGATCAACACTGATAGATCATTTTCTTTTTTCTTTTTCTTGTTTTTTTTTTTTTTTTTTTTTTTTGAGACAGAGTCTTGCTCTGTCGCCCAGGCTGGAGTGCAGTGGCGCAATCTTGGCTCACTGCAACCTGCACCTCCCACGTTCAAGCAATTCTCCTGTCTCAGCCTCCCAGGTAAGCTGGGATTACAGGCGTGTGCCACCACGCCCGGCTAATTTTTGTATTTTTTGTAGAGACGGAATTTCACCACGTTGGCCAGGCTGGTCCTGAACCCCTGACCTCAGGTGATCCACCCGCCTCGGCCTCCCAAAGTGCTGGGATTACAGGCGTGAGTCACCACGACCGGCCGATAGATCATTTTCAACATGACGATTTAACAACGGCCGAACCCAGATCATCAAGGATAGGGACTTGGGCAGGTAGAACGGCTCAGTAGAAGAAGCAGAAAACGAAAGCGATGTCTGCATGTGACCTGCGCTTAGGACCAAGACCTTGTACAACCAGCCAGCCTCACCAGACCCCAGAACCAACTTCAAGAGCCTTTCCTTCCGCAGCTGGGCCGCCCAGCATTAACCCACCCCCTTTAAACTTAATTTCGGGACAACTCCTGAGATCTTTCTCCGCGAATTAAAAAGTCTAGGATGTGATACAGGCAGCCGCTCAGCCCATGCTCGTCCTCCTCCACTCACCTTAGAGTACAACCCCGTGGCTACGTACAGGAGCGGCCATGATTGCGTCCCCGAGAAGCTGCGCTTCTCACGAGATCTTACGGATTCCCTCAAAGGTCAAAAAGCATACGTTCGCGGCTGTAGTTGAAGGACACACTTAGAAGAAAGCTTACGGAAGAGAATGACTAGGGGGATCGGGGATACCACAGAGCTTATAAGGGCGATGTTTGATGGTGTATCGCAACGTAACCCATTCAAGTCCTAACTTTATAAACACCTAACGTCTGCTGGGCTCCAGACTTCGTAGTGCGCCTGCGCCGTGCCCTTGGCTGCGTGGTTGCCAGGAAACCGCGAAGCCGCGGTCCCTGCCTCTGAGTCTCTCTCGACCATGGCCAAATTCGTCATTGCGGGTGAGTAATCCCCGCGTCCGCCCGCAGATTGCTCAAAACGCCAACAACAGCTCACCTCCCATGGCCGCTTGGCTTGGCAGCCTTTATACGTACCGCTCCATGCGTTGCTATGGATTTATTCAAAGTTATTTACTGGACCGTCACGGGGCGCCAAGCACTGTGGGACACTGGGGATGCAATGCAGGGAAACATATCCTTGCCTTCGAGGAGCTTTCAATCTTATGGGGCACAGAACATGTACTTTTGATACGGTGTGATTAATGCAATGAAGGAGACCTGCACAGGCCTCTGGGAGAGTAGACTCCTAATCTGGGTTTGAGGGATGAGGGAGAGGTGGACACAAGGAACTGGCTGGGGAACGTAGGAGCTGAGTTGTGAAGGTGTGAGCTGAGGAGGCTATTCCAGATGAAAGCAGAGAGGCTGGAAGCCTCCTGGCCTAACAGAAGATCTGGATATATGGGGCGTGACAGGACAGGACAGGAGCGGGAGCCAGGTCCTTGCATTTCGTGTACATCAAGCAAAGGTGTTTGAACTATATCCTGAAAGCAATGAGGAATTATAGAAAAATTTTAAGCAGGAGAGTAGCCTTAATGAGTTTGCATTTTAGGAAGCCTGTCTTGGCAGCAATGGAGAGAATGATTGAAAGTGCTGGTTGACAGCACGGACTCAGCTGAGAAGGCTCTTATTACAGCAATCCATGGTACCTGCCTCCTCTCCTCATAAAGTTTCTTAAAAGAGTAGAGTGCTCTTCCATCTCCAGTTATGCCTTCCAGTCAATCTTGGAAGAAGGCTTCTACTTCTGCTTCCTGACAGAAACTGCTGTCACTAAAGTCACCACTGAGTTTTATAGAAGCTGTTTAGTCTTTGACTTACTTGATCTCTTTGATACATTGAACACAATTGACATCTACTATCCACAGAAGATTTTTTTTTTTTTTTTTTTTTGACACAGGGTCTCACTTTGTCACCCAGGCTGAACTGCAATGACACAATCATGGCTCACTGCAGCTTTGACCTCCTGGGCTCAAGTGATCCTCCCACCTCAGCCTCCCAAGTAGCTGGGACTACAGGCATGCACCAGCATACCCAGCTAATTTTTGTATTTTTGTAGACATTTTGTCATGTTGCCCACGCTGGTCTTCAACTCCTACACTCAAGTGATTTGCCCACCTTGACCTCCCAAAGTGCCAAGATTACAGGCACGCACCACTGCACCTGGCCCAGAAGAATGTTTTTGAACACTGACTAACCGTATGGTGGGAAGTCAGTGGAAAACACACTTACAGAGAATGTTGCATGTATGACATTGGTAGGGCAGGGTTCTATAGGAACGATAGCAGGGGGCCTTACTTAATCGGGTAAGGGCTTCCCAGAGGGAGAGATTTTAAGCAGATACCTGAAAGATGATAATGAATTACCTAACAGAGAAGAGGTAGAAAGGAGGGGAGCAATTTAGGCATGGGTAACTGGGAGTGGGGTTACAGCAAGGAGAACTAGTTTGGTGATAATTGAGAATATGAAATAAGCATAAAATTGAAGTAAGTTTATTAGGGCTGAAGCAAATAGTATAAGGAAGAGAATGTCATAAGGTGAGGCTACAGTTAGATAATGTAGATTCTTTTGAGTCACATTCAGTAGTTTAGAGTACATGAAATGTTTTTGGAAGGTGAGGAGGGCCTAATCAAATTTGAATTTTATCTGAATGTTATGACTGCAGTGTGGGGGAAAAAGACTGGATGCCAAGAGACCAGTTAGGAGAATAGTGCTATAGTCCAGGAGGGAGTTGATGGTGACCTCGTCTAGAGTGGCAAACAATGGAGATGGAGAGAAGTGAATGGATTGGAGAGATATTAGGGAGGCAGCATCTATAGAACTGGATGTCTGATTGAATGGAGGAGAGCAGATAAGGGAGAAAAATGAGTTAAACATTGTTCCCAAGCAGATGTTTGAATAATTGCAGAGATTAGGAGTCACTGAAAAAAACAAAAAAGTGGAAGAGTAGGCTTAATACTCTAGATACTCTTACTACTCTTAGATAATTAGGGAAATGAACATAAAAAATATAAGCGACTAAGTAAACTTAGTACGGGAATGGTGAAAAAATACATCATAGACCGTCTGAGTGTGTATGAGACATTTTGAAGGAGATGGGAAAATACAGGAGGGTGTAGGCATCTAGATAAGGAGATAGATCTGAGCTGGAAATATAGATTGTTACTTGAAGCCAAGGGAATGAAGCAGATTGGCCAAAAAGAATATATAAGATATAAAGACAAGATGCTTCTCAGAATGATACCTTTTAATGGGTTGATAAAGGAATGGAAAACTACAAAGGATAGAAAGGAGTAACCAGAGAAGTAGGAGAACCTGAAGAATGCCCCCACTATAGCAGGTGTTTCAAAAGGTTGGAAGGGGGCAGTAGTGGCAGATGCTGCCAAGGGTCAACAAGAAAAGGACTGGAAAGTATCTGTTGGATTTAGTGGCATGGAAGTCCTCGGTGACCTTCAAGAGAATTGTGGGGTCTGCTACATTGCAGTGGATGAGAAATAAATGGAAGTGAAGAACTGAGGATGGCAAGTATAGAGAACTCTTTCAAGATAGTTTGATCAAAAAGGACATATGAAAGGCAATAGCTAGAGGGGGAGATGAGTTTTTTGTCTCTTAGGACAGGAGGAACGTAATGAGTATATTTAAATATGACAGAAAGGGACTATTGGAAACAGATACAAGACTTTAGAAAGAGAGGATAATTAAACAACGTTCCTGAGAAGGCAGATGAGGGTGGGATTCAGAGCATAAGTGGTGGAATTAGATTAGACAGGAGGTAGAACTCCTCTTCCATTGAAGTAAAGAAAGGAGGAAAGGATGAGTCCAAAAGCAGACAGGCATGTAGATGTGATGGAGGAGGTTGGAGGTTTTCCAAACTAATGCTGTTTTGTTTTGTTTGGATTGGTTTTTGTAAAGTAGAAAGCAAAGTTGTTTGTTGTGTTCTGATAATATAGAAGAATGCTGGGGAGAAGGAAAAGATTTGCAGGAAGAGGAAAAAGTTTGGAATACTAATTGTGGAGAACAGAAGAGAATGCTGATAAGGGAAACAAAGGGATCTCCACGCAGGGTTGAGGGCCAATTAAAGCTGGTGACGATGAATTTTAAAGGTGCCCTGTGCTTGGTTCTACCATGTTTCTGTAGTGGTGCCTAGCAGGTAGGCCCCAGCTACAGAAAAGGCAAGTAATTGAGTTCATCCAAGATGAGGGGCTTTCATCAGGCTCATTTCCCAAAAGGATAGTGGGGAGAGATAATTTAAGACATTGACCAGAAAGTGGTTTGAAGAAATGAACCACAGATTTGAACTAGACAGGCGGCTGATAGACAGGGGTCGCTTCAGACAGGTTGATAACTTAGGAGTTTCCATGAGGCCAAGGAACTGGTGACTAGGAATTACTGAGGAAGAATGCTACAGAGAGGGCTGTGCATTTTGCCCCATCCCTCCTGCTCTATCAGATGCCCAATTCCATCTGGTGTAGTGGCTTTAACTTCCTGGCTACAAACTGTGTGTCTGAAACCCTTACATGGCACCTGCATACATATATATATATAGTGCTACTTGCTGATCATATCCACTTAGACATACTACAAATACCTCCAACTGCACTTGACTAAAGTTAAATTTCTCATTCATGATTTCTCTCTAGTTAAGGTCAGCCATCATCTGCCCAAGCCAGAAAATAGAAGTTATCCCAGATTCATCTTTCCCATCCCCACAACTTCCTGACACGCATCAAATCCAAAAGTGATTTTACCATCACTCCTTACTTCAAACTTTACCTTTTGGTGGCCATTAGTGAGTAGTTTATTATCAGCGCTAATTCACGCTGAATTAGTAGTAGTTAGCAGCCTCCTAGAGGAAGTGAGGTCCAGCATATTACTAGAAGAGAATAAATATTCAGTAGGGTTTTTTTTTCTTTCCACATTTTATTACTTAAGATTCTGACCTCCTATGAAGTTTATTTTGTTTGTATTAATCTAATAAACATCAGAAGTTTATGTCATAGCAGTTTTAGTTTATACTACAACTTTATGTTACTAAATTATATCATAACTATGACTAATTCTGTAATTACATAGCAAATACTTAGAACTACATAATAATTTCTGCATGATGAAAGAAAACATTGCTAATCTGAACTCTTTTAGGTAGAGCAGATTGTCCATATTATGCTAAAACAGAACTTCTGGCAGACTATTTACAAAAGAATCTTCCTGATTTTCGCATACATAAAATCACACAACGTCCTGAGGTTTGGGAGGTAAGAAGCCTTTATAGTTTGATGAACTCACTCATGCACAAAATGTGTTTTAATTTGATTAAATATTAGCTGGTGTATTAGATTGGCTTCTAGTAATGACTGTTCATGTACAAGTGATATTTGAATACTAGTAAAACAAGTCCCTACTTACCAGTCTTGAAATAATATTTATGTTTTTCCCTAATACCTAGTAGAACAAATGAGACTCTAATCAATAAGTGGATGAGTTTGGCCGCACCCCCTGAAGAATCTAGGTAGCTTACACTGCACTTGCTAACTTTTCATTCTCCTTGGTATTGATTTCCAGTGACTTCTTTGGGATACCCTTCTTTGGGACTCTGTTTCCCCAGAAACAGACTTTGAGATGTAGATTTTGGTGAAGGGTCTTTTCTGGGAAGTGATCTTGGGAACAGCATCCTGAAATGGAATGAGGGTGGCAGGATTGGGTAAAGGAAGAAGTTGAACTTCGACATAGCTGCAACAGAGGGCTCAGCGGCTCCCACGGTGAACTCTTGATGGCCTTTCAGAGGTATTCCAAACTGAGGCAAGGTCATTGAGCTTTTGTGCTCCCTCCTCAACCAGCCATTGGATATCAGCTGCCCCTGAGAAGGAACTTAACCTTAGGTAAGGCAATTTTCTTTAGCTGAAGTAGAGAGAGAACGGAGTCAGACTTTAAGTTATCAGCCTCTAATACGCCGGGTGCCTGAGAGTGAGTGCCTCATTTGTGAAGGGGGAACCTGGAGTGTACATGACAGCACTGGCTACAGTCCACCTGTTGTGCCTTTTGGATCCACATGCTCCCTATAATCAGTTCACACTGTCTTGGAACAGCTCCTTGGATTCTGGTTCCATCTTTCCCTGGGGAAACTTTACAAGAGAAAGGTTAGTCAAATGAACTATAGTCTCCACTGCTCATAATTTCAGGGACAAACCGACAGTCATCACCTCTTTTCTCTCCCTCTCTTCTCTACCATCCATTGTAGATTTCCCTCACTCTCTGCTGGTCTGGTCTTCAGCTAGGTTATCTCATCTGCTGGGTTGTTTAGTGCTTCTGTCACAATAAATGTTCTCTGGTTGTCACTGCCCACTGGCCTCTATTATTTCAGGATTTTATCATCTCAATTGCCAGGGAGTTCAGGTGTGTAGCAGCATGTCCTTTAACAGCCTTGGCCACAATCATATGAAAAAATGCTCAACATTACAGGTTATTAGAGAAATGCAAATCAAAACCACAATGAGATTCCATCTCATACCAGTCAGAATGACTGTTACTTAAAAGTCAAAAAATAACAGATGCTGGCGAAGTTGTGGAGAAAAAGGAACACTTATACACTATTGGTGGAAGCATAGAAAGAAATAACAACCCAGAAATCCCATCACTGTGTATATACCCCCCAGAATATAAATCATTCTTTTATAAAGACACATGCAGACATATGTTCATTGCAACAGTATTCACGATAGCAAAGACATGGAATCAACCTAAATGCCTATCAATGATAGACTGGAGAAAGAAAACGTGGTACATATACATCATGAAATACTACACAGCCATAAAAAGGAATGAGATCATGTCCTTTGTGGGGACATGGATGGAGCTGGAGATCATTATCCTTAGCAAAGTAATACAGGAACAGAAAACCAAATACCGCATAGTCTCACTTATAAGTGGGGGCTAAATGAGGAGAACACATGGACACAGGGAGAGAAAAAACACACACTAAGGCCAATCGGAAGGTGGAGAGTGGGAGAAGGGAGAGGATCAGGAAAAATAACTAGTGGACACTAGGCTGAATACCTGGGTGATGAAATAATTTGTACAACAAACCCCATGACACAAATTTACCTGTGTAACAAACCTGCACTTGTACCCCTGAACTTAAAATAGAAGTTTAAAAAAAAAAACAGCCTTGGCTTAGAACGGACAGCCACACTGGGCTTCTCAGTGACACTGGGACCCCTCTCACCAGTGCATTCCTTATCACTTAGGTGCATGTCGTATCCTGCAGTCCCTTCCAGAGAACATGGTTGAATGGTGGGCTTTCTAGCCTTCTGTAGTACCATGTTCACTAGTCTTGTTTTTTTTTTTCTTTTTAATTAATTTATTTTTTTTGAAACGGAGTTTCGCTCTTGTCACCCAGGCTAGAGTGCAGCAGTGCAATCTCAGCTCTCTGCAACTTCCGCCTCCTAGGTTCAAGCAATTCTCCTGCCTCAGCCTCCTGAGTAGCTGGGATTACAGGCGCCCACTACCATGCCCGGCTAATTTTTATATTTTTAGTAGAGATGGAGTTTCACCATGTTGACCAGGCTTGTCTTGAACTCCTGACCTCAGATGTTCCCTCCGCCTCAGCCTCCCAAAGTGCTGGGATTACTGGCGTGAGCCACTGCACCCGGCATCACTAGTCTTTTGATCCATTCTTCTACTGTCTTCCATGAAGTCTGGCATTTCTATTTTATTTAATTACTTTCTCTAAGTTTCTAAGAGCCAGCCTGGCAACATGTTGTCCCTGTCTTCTGAGGTCCTTGCCAGGGTATACACTCTTGAATTGCAGAAAAGTGATTCATACTAACGAATTCTCCCTTGTCAAACTTCATGTTCCACTCTTGATTCAGCACTGTAAGGGTCCAGTCCTTTACACACACTCGCAGCTCCTGCTGGGACATTAACATGCTCTGCAGGGTGCAGAAGGTTTTTTGGGGTAATGTTTCTTTCCTTCATAGGCCCAGTACTTCATTGGTCTGGCTATGCTGTGGCTACAGGGGCCATGTTGGAATCCTCATAGCAGCACTGTTTGCTTTAAGTGAGATAAAGGCAGGCATATCTTCAATATCAGCAAGGAAATTAGTTTCCAGGATTTTATTGGTAAGGTGGCCTCATTACCCATGCCTCCAATGACATGGTTTTTAAGACTGCTGCCATGTACTTTGCTGATAAAAATGTTGCTCTTTGACTCTACTCAGATCTTGTCATTGGAAGGCCTAGCCTATACAAACCAGATAATGATAATTTAAACTTTTTCTGATAAATATTATCGGAAATCTCCAAATAACTTTTAGCTTATTAATTTAGTCTGAACTACATAAACCACACTCACAGATTTGAAAAACTGTATCAAATGTTATATGCCCCTAAGACTTGAAATATTGCATGTGTAGAAGAATAAGGGCAAAACTAGTTGAATTTTTTAAAAAATCAGTTGAGTTGGAACATGTAACCTCTCTTTAAGCTAAACATTTGCATTCCAGATCTCCTCAGCAAAAAGAGCAACTTTCAGTACCTTTATTTGGTCAATTAATTTGAAGAATATGCTTTCCTATCTAATTAATCTGCTACTAACATCATCACTATTTTCTATATTTACATTTTAGTCTTTAAAGATATCTAAATTATATTATATATATGTAGTGACATTAAAAACAACCTGGTATTTTAATGTTTGAATTATAAAGTATTAGATTGAATTCCCAGGCAGAGTTAATATATGACTTCACTTGGAATATCATTCAACAGGATTGGCTAAAAGATGTGTGTGAAAAGAATGAGTGGAGTCACAAGAATTCCCCTATCATATGGAGAGAGCTGTTGGATCGTGGAGGAAAGGGTTTGCTTTTGGGAGGATATAATGAGTTCCTGGAGCATGCCCAGGTATATAAGTTAACTTGACTTATCTGTTCTAACAACGATAATTCTCTTACATTATTTTATTTTTAAATTATCTTGCTTTCTGAGACATTCTCTCATGTCTCTTTTTATTGTATTTTGACTTTAAACAAAAACTTTCCATTATAGCCAATTTCAACTGGTTATCTATTCTCTCATGTTGACTTTTTCTCTCCCAATATTTAGCTTTACTATGATGTCACCTCTAGCATGACGACTGAGTTGATGATGGTAATTGCTCAAGAGAACCTGGGGGCACATATAGAAAAAGAGCAGGAGGAAGAAGCCCTGAAAACTTGCATCAACCCCTTGCAGGTCTGGATCACCAGGTAGGACAGTCAAATTCCAGGATTCATGAGATTGACTTCTTATATTTAGAAAGGACAATGAGATGGGATTAATTTCATGATGGAAGAATAGCTGAATGTGTGTGTATACTTATATGTATACACATATACATATGCCTCTGTGTGTGTGTGTGTGTGTTTGTATTCTCCATGTAACTCATAAATGAGTTTTAGGTTTTACAGACACACACACGCATATACTTGGTCTAAAAACAACTCTATAGCATGGCTGCTTTGCAGAAGCTCACCCTTTCTGACTGTTGCTCTCTCCCTCTTTCCCACTTGCTAGAGCTTTGTTTGGCTTTTCTCTATGCACCCACTCCCTCTCTGTAACCCCACTCCCCTCACCTTGCTCCCTTTTGCTTTTCTCCTTCTCATGTGTGCTCCTCTTTGCTCCCAGTCTGGGCACATGCAGTCCTTGTTGTCACACTCTCTCTCTTTCTTTCTCTGCACTGTCACTCTGTCTCTCTTGCTCTCTCTTTCCCACCCCCTCTCCTTTCCTCACACCTCAGTTTGTCTTTTGCACTTTCCTGCTCATACGTACGTGTGTATCCTAATATATACACTCATTTTTAAAATTGTTATTATGAAATATTTTAAATACAGAAAGGAATTGAGAATCATGTAATAAACATCCATGATCCTATCACCCAGATTTAATAACTATCACATCTTCTTTAGATGTTTCAAAGGATTAAATCAGTACAGATACTGTTGAAACCCCCGTTGTACACCTCCCCAAACCCACTGTGAATACCAGAAATGCCCAGATACGTTTCTGAACTTCCCGTGGCGGGCATTACAGTTCACAGCTGTAGACAACTGCAGAATTGTGGCTACAGATACACTTTACATAGCCTGTGTTGATCCCAGCCATCTTTGTAAGGATTTTTCTGTGTAAGAATTTGGAAAAGGTAGCCCTTTCCAAAAAAAAAAAAAAGTCATTTATTGTGTAGATGAGGTTGTCTATGGCTAACTGAAACTTTTATCTTTATCTTTTTAGGAGGAAATATAAACACGTAATTACAGTAATATAATACAGTTTTTTTCTTTTGATTTCTGTATAGGGGGAATTCTGTTTTCTTTGAAAAAACTAATGAACGGGTGTATTTATTATTTGGGGACTGATTTCAGATGGTCAGAGCAAGGGATTAGTAGTGAGAAGTTTTTGTTCTACTTTTGACTTCTAGCCTTAAAATGTCAATACAGCTGTTGTATGCTTATTTAAATATTAAACCACCCTATTGATGCACATGCAGAAGTATCTATTAAGAATAAAGGCTTGGCCGGGCCCGGTGGCTCACGCCTGTAATCCCAGCACTTTGGGAGGCCGAGGCGGGCGGATCACAAGATCAGGAGATCGAGACCACGGTGAAACCCCATCTCTACTAAAAATACAAAAAAAAAAAAAAAAAAAAAAAAAAAAGCCGGGCGCCGTGGCGGGCGCCTGTAGTCCCAGCTACTCGGGAGGCTGAGGCAAGAGAATGGCGGGAACCCGGGAGGCGGAGCTTGCAGTGAGCAGAGATCGCGCCACTGCACTCCAGCCTGGTGGACAGAGCGAGACTCCGTCTCAAAAAAAAAAAAAAAAAAAAAAAAAAAAAAAAGAATAAAGGCTTAAAAGGGACAAAGGATGTAACTATTATTCACAGTCCAGCTTTGTATTTTTATCAGTGCCTCTGCTCCTGCCTGCTACAACCTAATTCCCATATTGACGAGTGGCGAAGTGTTTGGGATGCATACAGAAATTAGCATAACTCTATTTGACAACAAGCAGGCAGAAGAATATCTCAAAAGCCTTGTGGTGGAGACCCAGGACCTGGCGTCACCCGTCCTGCGCAGTGTCTCCATCTGCACAAAGGTGGAGGAGGCCTTCTGCCAGGCCCACGTCATTGTGGTGCTGGACGAAAGCACCGACAAGGAGGTGTTCACCCTGGAGGACTGCCTCCGGAGCAGGGTGCCTCTGTGCAGACTCTACGGGTACCTGATAGAGAAAAATGCTCATGAATCCGTCAGAGTCATCGTGGGAGGGAAAACCTTTGTGAACCTGAAGACAGTTTTACTCATGAGATATGCCCCACGCGTCGCACACAACATTATTGCCGTGGCACTGGGGGTGGAAGGTGAAGCGAAAGCCATACTGGCCAGAAAGCTGAAGACAGCTCCTTCATGTGAGTCAATGTCTCTTTATGTTTTTGTTTTTATTTTGAAGCAACATGATTTCAAAGCAGCTAGGAAGAACACTGTCCCCTCTAGGAACATTCTGAGTATCTGGAATAGGAAGTATAAAACAAGCATAAAGAAGTTATTGTGTGATTTGACTACTGTGCAAATGTTGTTGTTTTTTATTTTTACTGGCTTTTGTGTCTGGCTTTTTCCATCATTATAAAAATCAATAAATGTTTAATACGATACAATTTATATTATGCAGGTGATAATTTGACACGTCGTATTCCATTTGTTCCCATAATAATAGTCAATTAAGGTAACCAGTGTTTAAAAAAAAATCAAAGCTATGTGCAAGTGGCTCTGCCCCACTTCCCACCCGTATGACCTTGAGCCATCATTTAGTCTTTTCGGTGCGTCAGTTTCCTCATCTGTAAAATGAGGACATTAACAGTGCCTATCTCCTAGAATTGATGTGAGGATTCGGTGAGATGTATTCCTAAAGTGCTTAGAAGAGTGTGTGGCACATAATAATAAACATTTCCAAGGATGTTAAGCTTATTAATAGGATTACGATATCTGATCAGTTTCTGCACCTATTAATCTTTGAACTGGTAAATATCAGAATCATATGAAGATGAGAAGATGAGACTAGATCAGAAAATTGATTGTTGCATTTGAAAAGGGAGATAATTTTGGACATATTTTAGCTACTTTTGCCCTTAGATGGAGCAGGTGCAACAGTGTCCATTGAGAAGGGAAGGAGATGCTAGGCATTCTCTCAAGCAAAATTGGAAAGACAATGAAATGTGAGCCTAGAATGTTCCCAGTCAGGACAAAAAAGGTTTCATTGAACCCCTAACTTTATAGCCAGAGCTGTATTTTCTTTTTTGTTACAATGAAACTCTGTAAATAATAATTTCTGGTATTCTTGCATACATATCTTTAGTATTTTATCCCCACAATCACTAAAACACTCAACCAAATTGATGCTAAAATTATTCAAAAGGAAATGAAAACTTTTTTCTATATTATCTCTGTCATCAACCTTCTAATTATATGTGTAGACAGTGACTTATCACAGAAAGTCTATGATACACTACTGAAAAGTATCAAGAAGAATCTAAAACAAGGTGTATGTGTGGGTTAGGGGGCTCCGGGGGTTGGGGGCTTTCAGCCAGAAAGCTGCTGTCTTGTGGGTCTGCTGGTGCCATGACTCTAAGCTCCACTCTACTCAAATCCAATAAGCATGTGAGAAGCAGAAAAAAGATAAATGGAGGAAAGTTGGTAAAAGGAAAAAGGCATTAGAGGGACAGTAGCCCAAGTAGAAGTGTCAGTGAGGCAGCAAGGAGACAGCCAGCAATGACCAAAGTTGAGCAAAACATCATGAAAGAGAAAAACCACCAAGGAAATTATTCAGGGATTATTTGAGATGCCAAGAGGGTGGCAAACCTTTTCAGAAAAGCAAGATTCATGATAACCCCTAAGTTCAGTTCATAAATCGCACTATTTATCAGACCATGTGTATTGGCTCGTCAGGACTCCTTCTGTTGCAAAAAAAGTCAACTTGAAGTGACTGAAGTCACCAGGTACCATGGTTCACACCTGTAATTCCAGCTACTTGGGAGGCTGAAGTGGGAGGATCACTTGAGCCCAGGAGTTTGAGGCTGCAAGTAAGCCATGAGGCTGCAGTGAGCCTGGGCAACAGATAAAGCCCTTGACTCAAAAAAATAGAAAAAGTGATTGAAGTCAAATAGAGAACTTTTTTCCCCACATAACTGAAAAGCACAGGAGGTAGTTGTTATTTCATAGCAACTACCTATAGGAATTATAGGTGTAACTACCTATAGCTCCGACATAGCTGGATGTTGGAGCTCAAACGGTGGTGCCAGGACATACCTGTGCTCTCTCTGTTGGCCTATCACTGTGCTGTGCTCTCCGTGTTGGTCTCCTTCGCAGTTCGGCCCTAAAAGGTGGCAGAATGGTCACTGGCATCTCAGACTCACATGCTTGTAGTTTACATACCCCAGGAGAATGAGGGTTTTCTTTCCTAGATATTTGTGCAAAAAGGAGTGCAAATTCATCGTCCAGGCTTGGACCGCTTGCCCATCTCTAAATCAACAATCACAGCCGGGGACGGATGAGGGGTGGGTGGCATCTGCATCTAATGCCTATAGGTGGACCTAAGTCATGAGGACAGTCCCACCCGACACATAGATAGGGACTCACATTGGAGAAGGAGTACTTATTTAAAGAAAAATCAGGATGCTCTTAATGAAAAAAAAAAAAAAAGAAGAAGAAGAAGGAGGGGGAATTCATGCCGAGAGGGAAGAAAACAGATGTCCACTATCATTTTCTGCAGCGTAATTTAGGGTGTTTACAGCTATCAAGGTCCTCAAAGCTGGTAAGAAAAATGAAACCCAGCAAGATTAAAAGGCTTCTTTAGGCTGTAGGAAGGAAGCCTACCATATGCTTACCTGGCTGAAGAATTATTTTCCCCATGTGGGGAATCCTATGTGGGATCCTATGAGCTCCTACATAGGGACCCGGGAGCCATCACTAACTTCCCTGAGAGTTGGATGGTGGAGGGAGAACTAGCTATTCCTACTGCATGAGTCATTCTGATGGGGGCGGGACTCTCCCAGGATGAAGGTAGACAGTGGCGGTGGGCTACCCAAAATCTGTTTCCCACCCTCTTCTCCTACTAGCCTCTCTCTACTACAGAGGCTCAAACAGTCACCCCTTAGCTTCATTGCAACTAGGAGTGGTTGAGTGATATAGTCTATTTGGAGTCCCCTGGGAAGAATATTTCACTTTTTGAAAAGAGAAAAGGCCAAAGAGGAAGCTTCTACCCCATCCTTTTCCCTATTGCCTGCCCTTGAACACAACTGTTTGAGGGTGATACCTGAACACAACTGTGTGAGAGAGGGTAATAGTTGGAGCTGCTGGAGCCATTTTATGACCATGAGGGGAAGGCCAAGAGAATCACATCTCTGAGCTGCTGAACCAGCACATGTCACTGCCTACCATGACTTACCTGAGAAAAGTAGGCCTTCTAGTTAAGACAAGTCAAAGACAAAAGCAATCTTATACAGGAGAACAGGGAAGAAGTTAATCTCCACAGTAAGAAGTGGTGTGGACTTAAAAGTGATTAAGTCTTTAGGCAAATAAATAAGTTAAATAAGTAAATAAATAAAATTATTTATTTGCAGTTTTCATACAACCTTCCTAGACAGTTCACAATGATAAAATCATATTGAATGCTAATGCCTATTTCTCTCTAACCACTGTGGTCTTATTTTACTTCTTAGCATGTATCACTTTGTGTAACAGTTGTTTTCTCATCCAATTTACACCACCTCTAGAATGTTGCAAGGATTTGAGCTGATTTGTTTTCTTCTAAACCTAGTACCTTAGAGTTGCCTCACACATAGAATAGAATTCATAACTATTTGTTGACTAAGATGTTGCCCAGGGGTCCTCTCACAATATCCTCATTTTGCCAGAGATGAAACCCATCAGAGAGTTAAGTGATTTGCCCTAATTTCTATTCTAGTCCAGAAGCAAGAACTCCTTGTCAAAAATCAAAGCATATTAAAAAGTCCTTTCTCCCTCACCTCTCTTGACCTCTCACTCACTCTCTCTCCACCTCTCTCTCTCTCAGTGGCAAGCAAAGTCAGGACAAACACCAGTGAAATAATTTTCAGTAGCAGTTTCTTTCAGGGAACATTTCATTATTTCTTTAATTTAATTATACACCATACCATTCATAGAACATTATTAGGTACTGCCAGACTATGATAATTAGGGAGGTGATTCACACATTTTGCACAATTTTAGGAATCATAAACTTAGATTCATTTTATAACAAAAGAACCAATCTGAAAACAAACATGTACATAAACAAAAAATAGGGTTCAAGTGATTTTTATATTAATATACATTATTATTTTTTTAACTTTCCGTTCTTCACAGACATTAAAGATGTGATCATTTGGGGTAATATCAGTGGAAATAATTACGTTGATCTGAGAAAAACAAGGGTGTACAGATATGAGAGTGCCATTTGGGGACCTCTTCATTATTCACGCCCTCTTTTAAACTTGATCTTTGACAGGTACGGTATATTTTTAAGTGAAGCATACTGACAGTGTTAAAATAAATGTTTAATGGTTGTAATCTTTTAAATCATCTTATAAATCTTTGTACAAAAATAACTTGCATTGTTCACACTCATATTTGTTCATGCTGTCTACCACAGAAACAGAAAATTCCACAGAATATCAACTAGGTAATTGATTTGATTTTGAAATTATGAATTATTATATTTCAGATCCTTCAGTAGCTCATATATTCAAGTAAGGTTATCTCTAAAGCAAGCGTGTATAAGGGAATCTTACTAAGTGTAAAGACAGAGCTATCTATCCAGGTTGAAATTAATTGAAATGTTTTCAAGCAAGGAATTAAGATGATGAGCAGGCACAGGCAAGGCTGGGCGTTGTGTGGCAGGAGGCCGAAGCAAGAGGTCATGAGGAACACGGTCCCAGGACCAAGCCACCCAGGCTGGAATTCTCACTTAGCCACTTAGTAGCCGTGTGACTTTAGAGAAGCTGCTTAGCCTCTCTATGACTCAGTTTTCATCTGCAAAGTGGAAATGGTAACATAATAAGGGCCTTCCCTATAGGGTCTTGGGGAAGATGAAATGGATTACTCCCGATAAAGGACTTAGAGCTGTGTCTGCACAATAAGCCCTAGCAATTATGATGAGGCAGAGGAGAAGCAGGAAGGAGCACCTCTGAAGCATTTTTTCTAAACTTTGCAGCACTTCCCCAGTGGTAGCATTTTCTTTCCATTGCCCGTTGCTTTCCTTTTCTTCCTCAGACCATAGGAACTTCACCCCTGCCTAGGGAGGATGTGTCCCAAGTTCGCTATTTTGAAGCGTGATTCCTCTGCATTTGCTGCCTGGGCAGGACCAGTGTTGCATAGAGCTGTGTCGTGCAGGGTTAGTAGAGACTGACCAACTGGACTATTCTCTGAGTTTAGACTTCAGATCATAAACATATAATTATTTTCCTAATTCTCAACGTGATCCAGCTTGAGCACCCCAATCCAAAAATCAGAAATCTGATCTGAAATGCACCAAAAACTAACTTTTTGAGCACCAACATGATGCCACTAGTGGAAAATTCTACACTCGGCACCTTTGCTTTCCGGTGGTTTAATTTACACAATCTTTGCTTTGTGCACAAAATTATTAAATACGTTGTATAAAATTACCTTCAGGCTATGTGTATAAGGTATATGTGAAACATAAATGAACTTTGTGTTTAGACCTGAGTTCCATTCCCATGATATTTCATTGTGTGTTTGCAAATATTCCAAAATCTGAAACACTGTGGTCAGATTTAGGCTAAGATTTAGCATTTAGGCTAAGGGGTACTCACCCTGTAATTCAATGTTTTATGAAATTATTTTGTTTAATGTGTAGGGTACTACTGGTTCCAAGGTAGTATCTACACAGGATCAATTCTTTGTAATGAAAATAATGGTTCTTGCCATTTTTAGCCACATTTCTGTGTTCCATATTTATAGTATCACATTTTTAGTTTGACATCTTGGGACTCCTTTCTACTACATTTCACTATTTTTCAATTGACTTTTTATGGGGATTGAAGACACTTGAGGAAAGACACTAGAAATAAAGTCATATTTCTATTTTGACTGTGGATTAGGTTTCTGATACTTAGTTCCATTGAGCCAGGGAATACTCTTCTTCACTTTAATTCCTCTCTCCATTGTAAAATTGTTTCTTTCTCTCCTTACAGTGAGTGGGTAAAAAGAGAATTTGTAGCAACTCTTAAAAACTTGACCGCCACAGGAAGACAATGTGGAGGCATTTTGGCTGCACACAGTATAGCCACTACGTTGAAATACTGGTATCATGGCTCACCGCCTGGGGAGATTGTATCTTTAGGAATATTGAGTGAAGGTAAATCTGGGTTTTCTGTGTCTTGTAAAATCTTAAAACCTATGTCTATGCCTTGTGCTCCTAATTCTGTGTCCCCACCCATCTAGCTCTTAACGTGGTCCATAAGCTGCCTGGACTTTTACAATTTCATAATAATTCATTCATTCAATTATTCATTCAGAAAGTCAACAATATTTTGTATGAATGCATTGGAAATACACATAGGAGTTAAGATGTGGCCTCTGCCTTCAGGAAACCTACGGTAGAATAAACAAGAGCCAGATACATAAACAAAATCTGTTGTTAGGTTTTCCTAGCAAGAGATAAGGGGAAAGCAAGTTCTATTCTAGGCAGGAAGCAGGGGGAACCAGTACAGGCTTCATGAAGAAGGCGACACTCCAGTAAGCCTAAAGTATGAGGAGTGTTGACCTGGAAGACAAGTGTGGAAAGAACGCTGGGCACAGGGAGCCATAGGAGCACAGACACAAAGGCAGCATAGAGAGGGACACTTAAGGACCCAGATCTCAGGGTACCAGGCAACACTGGGGATGTGGAAAGGTTGCTCTCCATCCACAAATACTGCATATAAACTTTTACAGCCCTAATGTTTTAATCTGCTAAAAACTATGCAGAAGACTTCTACATTTTTGTTTGTTTGCTTGAGATGGAGTCTTGCTGTGACACTCAGGCTGGAGTGCAATGGCGCCATCTCAGCTCACTGCAACCCCTGCCTTCTGGGTTCAAGTGATTCTTCTGCCCCAGCCTCCTGGGTAGCTGGGACCACAGGTGTACGCCACTATGCCCAGCTAATTTTTGTATTTTTAGTAGAGACAGGGTTTCACCATGTTGGCCAGAATGGTCTCAATCTCCTGACCTTGTGATCTGTCTGCTTCGGTTTCCCATAGTGCTGGGATTACAGGCGTGGGCCACCACGCCCGGCCGACTTCTACCATTTTTACACAACAGGAAAGAGAATAGCTGCTGTTCTGTCATCTATAAGGTCTATCTTAAGCATCTCTTCCCTTTGGGTTCTACTTTCTCCCTTAGCAAGCTTATTCACTCCCAGAGCTGCAGACCTGGGCCTCTCTGCCTCTAGCTTCTGAAACATTGTCACCTGGATGTCATGTCATCACTTCCATCCAACATATACCAAACTGTATGTACTGTCTTCCTTCCCAATTGGTTCCATCTCTTGTATTCTTTATGTTATAAGTAGAACCACGATCTTCCCTGTTGTTTCAGTGACACCAGTGCAGGTTAAGGAAATCTCCCCAAATCCCTCATGTCAGAATGAATCTCTGTCTCTCCTCTGTATCCCCACATAGCATTTTGTTCCCCTGTCACAGAGAATATTATAGTCTGCCTGTTTTTGATCGTGTGATTAGTTGCATATGTCCCCTTCATTGTGGCACCCTGAGGGCAAAGGCTTTTTCTGGGCCATCTCTTTGCCTCTTCATGGGAGAAGCATTTTATATCCAGACACTCAATGAATCTTGTTTAACTGAAGTTAAGGTGCATGAACATTGCCATAGTGTGAATTCAGATCAGCAAATTATCTCCTTAGGGAAACAGGCATTTAAAACCTTACCTTTATTTGTAGAAAGAAAGTTTAATTAATCTCTGTAGGAATTATATTCAGAAATAAACAATGCAGTACTTGGGGGAGAGGGGTAGATGATTGTTGTCTGTCTCTCTGAAACCATACCAAATAGGTAAACCCTCAGACCTTGTCTGCCCATAAGGCTAGCTCTTCACACATTAAACAAAATACAGCATTACTTGAAGACCTGGGAAGCCTTCTAAGGAAAAGTCTTTTAGATCTTGGTTTCTTGAATGTCCTCAATGTTTTTTGTTGTTGTTGTTGCTTTTTTGTTTTTGTTTGTTTGTTTGTTTTTGTTTTTTGCCCTGGTGACATTTTTGTTGTTTAGAATGGCAGAAATAATTTTCTTATGTGATTGAGGCACCAGAAACGGGGACAATTTTGTCTGAATGGTGCTCAGTTAGTAATACATATGGTCAATCTTTTTATTTAGAGCACATCCAAATATAAGTATTTCTGTATATCTTAAAGAAATTAAATGTGTTATTACATGAAGGATGGCTTCTGCTTAAGATGTAGAAACATGTAAAGGAAATCATCCTACATGAAGCAAACACACACCAAAACACATGACAAACTGGGGACTGCAAAGGAATAACCAAATTTCCTGCCTCCCCTCCTTTCCCTTCCCAGTTCCTCATACTCTGGCTGTGTGAGTGCCATAGCAGGCGAGAAGACTGGAAGGCTAGATGGACAAATGACTTAGGCTCATGGGCTGCATAAGGGTCCAGGGGAAAGCCATGCAGACAGACAAAAAGAATACAGACAGGGCTCAAAAGAGAAAGACTGCACTAACCTCTGGATGAGAGAGAAATACAGATGGCAGAATTGTTAGAACTTAGATAGTTGCTTAGTCAATCCTTCTAGAGGGAGCGTTCCTGTCCTCCTTGGAGAAGAATTCCCAGCAATTTAATTCCATCATTATCATTAAAAATCCTGTATTATGTTTGTCCTTTTCTATAGTGCTTAACAGAAAAGGTGCATGTTTCTAAGTTCTGCCGCATTGCTTTGCTTTGTGTTTGCTCACTGCAGGCCAGTTTGGTATTCCTAAAGGGATCGTCTTTTCTATGCCTGTGAAATTTGAGAATGGAACTTGGATGGTTCTTACAGATCTCAAAGATATTGAAATAAGTGAACAAATAATGACCAGAATGACAAGTGATCTAATTCAGGTAATGTCAGAATAGATGCAAGGGGACTGACCTTGATAATGATCTTAAACTGATTCCCCTAGGCCAAGGCATATATTGGTTTTTCTATGGATTCAAATTTTTTTTAATTCCTAAAAGTAATGAGATAATAAAGTTTTAAAAACATCAGTGAAAGAACATTACTCATTTGGTTATACAATTTCTGATATGTTAAAAATATTTGTTCGTTATTTAAAAATGAAGAATCAAAGTGTTTTTCTATTAAAGAATAGTTAAGTTGCCAGGTGCAGTGGCTCACGCCTGTAATACTTTGGGAGGCCGAGGTGGGTGGATCACCTGAGGTCAGGAATTTGAGACCAGCCTGACCAACATGGAGAAACCTTGTCTCTATTAAAAATACAAAAATTAGGCGGGCATGGTGGTGCAGGCCTGTAATCCCAGCTATTTGGGAGGCTGAGGCAGGAGAATCACTTGAACCCAGATGGCAGAGGTTGCAGTGAGCCAAGATTACACCACTGCACTCCAGCCTGGGCAACAAGAGCAAAACTCCATCTAAAAAAAAAAAAAAAAAAAAAAAAAAAAAAAAAAAAAAAAAAGAATAATTAAGTTAGGAATTGTGGTCATTTAATTCTGTGATTATAAAATTTTTCAACAGGAGAAACTTGTTGCACTTGGAGACAAGATACATTTTCAGCCATACCAATCAGGTAAGCTCTTAGATGTGCTCTTATTGGACTGCTATTAAAAGTATTAACATATTTATTATAACTGAATCATTGGTAATATGAATAACTCCCATTTGTATTTTATCATTTCTAAACTAAATTCATGACAAAATAAACTGTTAATTTCAATGTGTCCTTTGAAATTAAACATCTCATAAGAATGTTAAAGAAAACACAACTTAAGAACGCTATGATCTTATAAATGTTGTAGGTATCATATTTATTAATTTCCTAGGACTACCATAACAAATGACCACAAATTGGATGGCTTAAAAACAACAGAAATTTACTTGTTCACAGCTCAGGAGACTAGAAGACCTGATGTGAGGTATCAGCAGGGCCACACTCTCTCTGAAGCCTCGAAAAAGAATTCTTTCTTGCTTTTTCTAGCTTTGGGTTGCAGTGCTTGCATTCTTGGCTCGTTGCTGCATCACTCCAACCTCTGCTTCTCTCTTCACATGTCTGTCTTTCCTCTGTATATGTCTATGTTTCCAAATCTCTCTCTCTCTCTTTATAAGGATACCAGTCATTGCATTCAGGACCCACCCTAAACCAGTATGATCCCATCTTAAATTGATTATATCCGCCAAAACTCTATTTCCCATAAGATCACATTCACAGGTACCAGGCATTAGGATGTCAACATATCTTTTTTTTTTTTTTTTTTTTTGAGATAGAGTCTCACTCTGTTGCCCAGGCTGGAATGCAGTGGTGTCATCTCAGCTCACCACAACTCACGCCTCCCAGGTTCAAGCGATGCTCCTGTCTCAGCTTCCTGAGTAGCTGGAACTACAGGTGCACACCACCATGCCTGGCTAATTTTTGCATTTTTAGTAGAGACGGGGTTTCACTATGTTGGTCAGGCTGGTCTTGAACTCCTGACCTCGTGATCCACCCACCTCGGCCCCCCAAAGTGCTGGGATTACAGGCATGAGCCACCACGCCTGGCCAACTTCAACATATCTTTTTGGAAACACAATTCAACCTACAACACCAGATTTATTTTTAGATAACTTTATTAAAAGCCGACAAATTTCAATAAGCTTATATTTCTTATTGGTATGTTCTCCACTCATAAGAAATAAGGGAGGGCTGACATCTTTTCTCTGCCTTAAAGATGATCTCATCTTAGGTATGGATATATACATCTAGAAATAAAGCAATTTATTTATGCAAAGGGCTTTGGTCAAGTGTCTTGGAGCCCAATATTCCTTCCTTCTGCTAATGTGTGTGCGGTACCAACTATAAGCTAGTGCTAGGAGCTGGAAATACAGAGGTGAATGAGATAGACCTGATCTTGCCCTCTCGGAACCTGCAGTCCATCAAGGGGCTGGCCACACATTATATAGATGACTGCAGTTGTGGTGCATTAGAGGAGTAACTGCTGGCTGCCATGCTGTCAGAGCTCATGCCTGTGGATAGAAGGGAAGAACCTGAAGCAGGAAAGTATATATCAACTTGTTTGGAAAAACTGCGGAAAAGCTTATGTGGCCAAAGCCAGAAGAGATGGAGCTGAGAGATACAGCCATGAGGAGATGCGAGAGCTACAGAAGATTTCTAGATGGAGAGAACCTGGTCAGGTGTGGGATTAGTTTGAAAAACATCCTGGAATAAAGCAAGACTGTTTGCAGAAAGACTGGTATTGTGGGGTGGCGCATACAGCCAAGACCAGAGGCAGTAGAAATTTGAGAGATATTTAGGAGGTGGAATTATCAAGACTTGCTGATGAATCTGATTGGCTCTGGTGAATCCCAACTGGCAACCGGGCAGATTTACCATTGATAAGGGGAAAATGGTAAAAGAACGAGAGAGAGAGAGAAAATATGAGAATGTGGGAGGTGTGTGTGTGCATGCATGCCTGTGGATGGAAGAGGAAGAAGCATGGTGCCAGAGCAGAAAAAGCATGAGTTTCATTTCTTACATTTTGATTCTGAAATACCTGTGTGATATCTAAAATGGAAATGTCACATGGAGAACTGCATAATTCTTGGAGCTCAGAAAGATCTGGACTACAGTTGCCAAATGGGGAGTTGTTGACTCATAAATAGAAATGAAGCTATCTGTGTGATGGAGATTGTCTAGAGAGAAGGTAAGAGAAGAAAGCCTGGAAGAACTTAGCCTGTCATGGTTAACTGACAGAAGGCCATGAGAAAGGGGTGGTCAGAGAGTCAGGATAAGCCCCTGAAATCTGATGATGTAAAAGACCTGAAGACAGAGGGTGTTTCAAGAACAAGGACTGGTCTACACTGTCAGATGCTACTGGTGTGTTAGATAAAATGAGACCTGAAAAATACCCAATGGTTGTATGACCAAGGTCATTCATGACTTTGATGAGACTGATTTTATGGAATGGAGAGGGCAGAAATGAGACTAGAGTAGAAAGGAAGGACCTTAGCCTTAGGGGCCAGAGTGTCACTCTGGAGCTGGCATGCTCAGTGCTGTGGGCCAGAGGACTGTGCCATGCACCTTGAAAGCAGTGGGAAGGGCCCCATCAGGGTGCTGACCTGATAGAAGGGCTTTTGGGAGGAGGTAACATCGAAACTGTGTTATGAGAGGAAGGAAGGCCAACAGTCAGGGGCATGGAAGGGGTAAATGGGAGAGTTGTTCAATTCAGAGAAAGCAACGCATTCAAAGATAAAGAAAAAAGAAAGAACTTTTGAAGAACTGCCAATTTGCTTTATCTGGAAAATAGAGTTTGAGGAATGTCAGGAGGCCAGGAGGTAAGTAGAGGCCTTGTTAAAACCAATGAAGGACTTTAGGCAGAAGAGGGACAGGAGCAGCTTCTAACTTAAAATGATCACTGTCTGCAATGGGAAGAATGAATTGGAGGGGGAGAGACAAGAAGCAGGAAGACCAGCTCTGTTGCAGGTAGAGAAATGATGAGGACCTTAAGCAAGCAGTGACTGTGGGGATGTAGGGAAAGAGCTATATTTGCAAGAGATACAATTGGCAGAACTTGACCAATCTGAGATTGAGGTTAAGAGAGCGCTCAAGAGAGTCAAGAATGCCCCTGATGTTTTCAACGTCTCAACACATGGTGATGGTGTTATCTGAGGCAGAACTTCCCAAACAGTGGGCCACAAATGAATTGAATGTGTAGAACTCTTGATCTCCTCAGTCGTGGGGGCAGAATCTGGGGCAGCTGGAGTCCCCAAGCTGGTTGTCTCTCCTGTCCTTGTCACTTATTATGTGCTCTGAGTCAGGAAAATGATTGGGAAGATGCAATTAATGTAATGAATACAGGAAAAGGAGCAGACTTTCAAGAGGCATCTAAGTGAAAGTTCTGGTGGGTAACATATCTCTGGAGCCCAGGAGAGAGCTCTGGGCTGGACATGGGGACACAGAGTTGTCAGCAACTGATAGTAATGAGAAGAAACTGATAACCATCGTGACCTCCTGGAGGAGGACCTGAGTGGTGGGGGAGGGAAGACTTCTGCAGTTCAGGGTCTGTTGTGCCTGTTGGATTTTGTTCTGTGTGCATGACATACATATCCAAAAATACAAAGACATGGATAGATATCTGGATGGTTGGATGTTAAAGTTTAACTACTATTAGAGAGGAGAGGGTGAAGATAGAGGGGGAGTGAGCAGAAGGGTTTTCTGTTCAAGTAGAACTCAAGTGCCAGAGCACAGGGTCAGCTGCAAACTGAAAGTGTCTCTGCTGCTAAGGCCAGAGGGAAGGGGAGAAAGTGATGGATGCAGATGCAGGTCGGTGTGTGGAAGGGAGGAATACGGAACCAAACAGGCAGCGGGACCAGGTCCTGAAGGCCAAAGACTCAGGGAAAGGCTGGGCTTCTAAGGAAGGACGTGAAGGTTTGAAATGCAGGCATGTATGCATAACGACATTTTGGTCAATGGCAGATGGCATGATACCACAGTGGTCCTGTTGCGGGCCGAAAGAGTGAGGGTCGTGATCAACTCAGTGGAGGCTATATGAGTAAACAGCAAACTGTTCTCATAAATGCAGAATGTTGGCAAACTGACGAACTGCATCTGCTGCCCAGAAGGAATGCTGAGGGCTGTCGCACCCCAAGTGCAGTGTTTCTTGTGATTAGGCACATCTGAAGCTTGTTAGCTATAATAATGGGAACCTGTGATCAATCAAGCAGCTGACCAACCATTAGCTCCTCCATCCTCTTTCTACCCAATAAATACGAAGGACTGTAGAAGCTCAGGGCTGCCTTTGCTCACTAGAAGCAAGAAGCCCCCTTCTTCCCTTGACCCCTTCTTTTTCTTTAAAACAAATACCTTTTCTTTGTCTTCATTTCTACGTTCGTCCTCCTTTGTTCAGTCCGGTAGTAACTGGGGCAAACCGTGGCATGGTCTCATAATGTAATGGAGTTGAGCAATTCCTTCCACCTAGTGACCTCCTGATGATCCTGATGCTGTGTAGGCCTAGGCTAATAATGTGTTGGTGTCTTTGTTTTTAACAAAAAAATTTGAAAAGAAAAAAGTAATTTTTAAAAATAGAAAAAAGCTTATAAAAGGACATAAAGGATCTAAAGAAAAAGGATATAAAGAAAAAATATTTTTGTATAGTTGTACAAGGTATTTGTGTTTTAAGCAGAGTGCTAATACAAAAGAGTTTTTAAAAACATAAAAGCTTAAAAATACAGTAAGCTAAGGTTATTATCAAAGAAAGAAAAAAAATTTCAGTGTAGCCTAAGTGCATGGTATTTATCAGTCTGCAGTAGTCTACAATAATGTCCTAGGCCTTCACATTCACTCACCACTCACTCACTGACTCACCCAGAGCAACTTCCAGTCCCGCAAGCTTCATTCATGGTAAGTGCCCTATACAGTTGTACCTTTTTTAATCTTTTATGCTGTTTTCTTTTCTTATACTTTTTCTATATTAGATATGTTTAAATACACAAATACTATTATGGTTACAATTGCCTACAGTATTCAGTACAGTAACATGCAGTGCAGGTTTGTAGCCTAGGTGTATGGTAGCCTATACTATCTAGGTTTGTGTAAGTACATTCTTTCATGTTCATGCAATAACAAAATTGCCTAGCAATGCATTTCTCAGAATGTATCTCCCATTATTAACTGACACATGACTGCAACTGTTAAGAGGAAGGGAGAGACACGAAGCAGAAAAAAATATAATTTTTTTCAGAGTTAAGGGCTCAGTGGAAGTTAGGGACCATTAATTTGTAGTGCCTGCAATGTATGATTGTGTGATTCCTTGCAAAGATGCTCAGCTGCCTGGATGCAGGAACAGAAACCTAGATGCATGATTGTAGTAAACCCCAAAATTAATATTAGAGTATACTGCTACCCCCTGCTATTAGAATAAATGCAGTTAGAGTAAAAGTAACACCACAACATATTACAACAAAATTTTGAGTTCTTCCATGTTGACTTTATTTGGAGTAGCAAATTATTTCCAAAAAGTTTTTATTTTTCTCACATTTGTGCACGTGCTTTACTGGTGCCTTAAATAGGTGCTAAGGTGACTTTGGTTATCCACATTGAACATGAGAGTGGAAAATGAGTCCAGTTCACTTAGCATTTGGGAACGAAGAAGGTGAGGCAAAGAAATCGAAGGCCATTGCAAGAAAGCAGATGAAGTGATAGACTATGGGGGTCTAGATTGGATAAGGAAGGAAGTAATAAACAGAAATAAAATAAAAGAGTCCAAACAAAGGGGATATTGAAACTATTTAACAACCAGTATGGGTACAGATCCCAACCAATTGAAACAGTTGCTGCCTTTCAGAATGGACTAACTCATCAAAATCAACTGCAGGGGACAGAGTGGGTGCCATTGGTCCAGACCATAGAGGGTTGAGTAAGGTGAAAGTACAGGAAGTTGGGGAGGAAGGACAGAGGGAGGGTGGGGTTTGGGAATTCAGAGGAGGTTCTGGCTGATGGCCAAGTCACCAGGAGGGGGCCAAACCAAAGCCCAGAGGAGGCAGGAAGGTGGAGGTGCAGGTACAGAGGGATATGTAGAAGTCCAGTTGGCCATTGATTTTAACTCATTCTTTTATTCTCAGAATGTAGAGGCCCTCTGTGTGGCTTCCTATACTAAGCAGAATAGAGCTTCAAATTACTTTTATGGGAGTGGGCCACAAAACAGTCATTCTAAAATTGACTCCATTGACTTGTAGTTAGTCCTAACTGTCCCATATATACTTGCATTATAGAAGTTTTGTGACAGACAAAAAAAAGACTTGATTTTATGCTGTGTTTTTACTAACAAAGGTCAAGGGTGTGTGTGTGTGTGTGTGTGTGTGTTTGATTGATCTTAACTCTGTCACCTTTGGCTCTTGCCCCTGCAAAGAAACACTCTTCCAGATATTCCAAAATCAGAGAATCTCACAGTGTGGAGATCTCTGCTTACTAACATATCAATGAGATTATTCTTGTGTGAGGCTTGTTTAATCTCTTCAATTAATGCAATAATAAATTTCCTGATTTTAGAAACTGAACTACATAAAAAAGATAAAAGGATCTCCTTACCCATCACAGATGACAGCCAGGAAGAACAGGTCTCAGATGGTAGGTACACTTACACTCAATTTTTTAAACTGCCCTTTTTATTCAACAGTTAACAGTACATTGCAAAGAAAGAAATTTGATCACCCACTAACCATAAAGTGGGAGTTAAGTCATCCTATATTCAAAAAATAGGATTATATTTAAAATCTGTTTAAGTCTTTGGAGAAAATTACCAGATAGTCACTGTGCACCTTTATCTGCTGGTCACTGTGAGAGAGATAAGGAAGTGATGGCCCCACTCACTGAGGAAAGAAGCCATGAGAATATGAAAGGGTAAATGCCAAGACACACAGTGAATTAAATGGCTTAATAAAACAAGGGAAGATAGGTCAAAAGGAAGGAAAGTACATAATAAGTAGTCTAAAAACTCACATGAAAAGGAGAAAGCCTGTAGAGAGGAGAAAATGTAATTGTATCTTGAAATATAGTTGGGACCTAAGATGGCTAAAGATCTAAAAATGGACATTTCTTCAGAAACTGAGCTAGTTCAGTCACGGAATAAGAAAAATGTCTGGAGATCTTCTGTACAACAATGTGCATGTCTTCCGAATACAATGTCTTCCAGATGCATATAGGATGGATGAGGCTGGAAAGGTAGGTAGGGGCCATCTGTTGTTTGGCTGAGTGGTTAGTTAGCAATATGACTGAAGAATGGTGGATGATGGGACTGTTGATGAAAAGAGTCAAACTCTGTAAGATATTTTAAGAGATTTATTCCGAGCCGGATATGAGTGACCATGGCCCATGATACAGTCCTCAGGAGGTCCGGAGAACGTATGTCCAAGGTAGTCGGGGTACAGCTCAGTTTTATAGGTTTTAGGAAGGCATGAGACATCAATCAAATACATTTAAGAAATACATTGGTTTCATTCAGAAAGGCGGGACAAGTCAAAGATGTAGGTGGGCGGCCTCCAGGCTATAGGTAAATTTAAACATTTTCTGGCAGACAATTGGTTAAGTTTGTCTAAAGACCTGGGATTGGTAGAAAGGAATGTTTAGGTTAAGATAAAGTATTGTGGAGATCGAGTTTTATTGTGCAGAGGAGGCTCTCAGATAGCAGACTTAGAGAGAGCAGGTTATAAATTGTTTCTTATGAGACTTAGGGTGCCTGGCCCATAGTTGATTATCTCCTGAATCTAGGGAGAAAGGAAGGAAAACAAAGGGGAGAGGGGATTCTCTATAGAATGTGGATTTTCCCACAAGAGATTTTGCAGGGCAATTTCAAGGTCTGGCAAGGAAATATATTTTGGGGTAAAACATTTTGATTTTCTTCCTTGTCATGGCAGAGTCAGATTGGAAAGTAAGTCACGATATACAGGGTTAAATATCTGATGAGAATTTATGGTTTATAGGGCATGACTCTCAGACTCCTTAGAAAGGAATTTAGGTGGCCGGGCACAGTGGCTCACGCCTGTAATTCCAGCACTTCTGGGAGGCCAAGGCAGACAGATCACCTGAGGTCAGGAGTTCGAGACCAACCTGATCAACATGGAGAAACCCCGTCTATTAAAAATACAAAAAAATTAGCTGGGTGTGGTGGCACATGCCTGTAATTCCAGCTACCCGGGAGGCTGAGGCAGAAGAATCACTTGAACCTGGGAAGCGGAGGTTGTGGTGAGCCGAGATCACACCATTGCACTCCAGCCTGGGCAACAAGAGCAAAACCCTGTCTCAAAAAAAAAAAAAAGAAAGAAAGAAAAAAGAAAAGAAAGGAATTTGGACAAGATAAAAAAAATCAGAGCTTAGTCCTCAGGACAAAGCACAAAATAGATGGGGTCAGGCTTAGAGAATTAATCCAGCTGTAACATGAGCCCTGTAGGGGACTATCAACAGCCCAAATCACTGTCCTGACAAGCATGGTGAACTCAGTCCCACCTAGACAGTGTCTCTCTAGATATCTGAGTGGCAGCACTATTATTGCATTGGCCCACCTGGTGTTAAGCCTAGACAGTGTCTCTCTAGATATCTGAGTGGCAGCACTATTATTGCATTGGCCCAACTGGTGTTAAGCAACACTTAAGATCTGAGGGCACCAAGGCCCTTGTCAGAACTGAGGAAAACTGTAAGATCTGTCATGAAGGAGATGGCAGCTTTCCAGGGTGGAGGAAGAGAAGCCAAATTTTAGAGTGTGTATTCCTGAGACTACTCGCATCAGAACAGTTTAAATTGCTAATTACAGTTTTAGGTTCTTAGACCTCTACCTGAACAAATCATAAGCTTATGCAGATTGAAGAACTTTAGTTGTGATAAAAGAGAGAAAATGGGGTTGATTTAAGGTTGTTTTGCAGACCATTTGTTGAATAAGCATAGAATCAAATATAACCAATTACAGTGTTTTCCACATTTTGAGAAACATTTCCATAAGCTTAGGTGGATTGTAAAAAACATACAGTGATTAATGAAATCAATTTAATCACTAGCATTTTTCTCACTGAAATAGAATGAAATTGATAAGAAAACAGTAAGGAGACCAGATTTTTTTCCCCAATGAACTAGAATAGAATAGAAAGAAAAAGGCAAGTAGAAAAAACAAGAAAAGGGTAAGTAGGACTAGATTAGTGTATTAGTCAGGGTTCCCTAGAGAGGTAGAACTAATAGGATGTATAAATATATATAGAATATATAATTATATATTATATATTTTTATATTTTATAATATATAATTATACATTATATATATTTATAAATATATAATTTATAATTTATTATATATTATATATTAATATATATTTTATATATATATATAAAGGGCAGTTTATTAAGTAATAGCTTACATGAGCAAAAGGTCCCACATTAGGCTGTCTGCAAGCTTGAGGAGCAAGGAGAGCCAGATCGAGTCTCAAAACTGAAGAACTTGGAGTCCAATGTTTGAGGGCAGGAGGCATCCAGCGTGGGAGAGAGATGTAGGCTGCAAGGCTGGGCAATTCTCACCTTTTCACATTTTTCTTCCTGCTTTATATTTGCTGGCAGCTGATTAGATTGTGCCCACCAGATTAAGGGTGGGTCTGTCTTCCCCAGCCCACTGACTCGAATGTTAATCTCATTTGGCAACACCCTCACAGACACACCCAGAATCAATACTTCGCATCCTTCAATCCCGTCAAGTTGACACTCAGTATCAACCATCACAAATTCACCCCTTGTCAACTTAAACCCATACACATCTCCTAAGATCATACATAATCTTCAAATAAAGACAATAATAAGGTCATAATTATGCCTAACATAATACAACTATCCTTCATACAACCGGAAACGCACTAATTTCCAACTCAAATACTGTTACATAAAGTTAATAATACTTAAATGGTAATATGAAGTCAATAAATCTTATTTCACATGATAAAGCAAACGGAAATAAAATGAAGATATTTTCTAAGTGTATACATGCACAAACATGTTTTAAACAAAAGGAGGAAACACTCATGACATTTACAGTCCTCATTTCTGCAGCTGGTCACATGGTTGTCGCTGGTATCAACGACTGTCTTCTACTACACATTCTATATTTCCTTTGTCTTCAGCAAGCACCTCTGCAGGTCGTAGTTTTTTCCCTGGTGGAGCGACCCAAGCCTTCATTCCTGAGGGGTCTGGACCATTTGTAGTCCTGCCTGGATTGGGCTATTGTAGTTTCCCACTGGCCTTAATCACAGGGCATAGTAATACTAAGATAGGCCCTAATGAATCTCCTGTATTCCATGCATACTCTTCCTTACCTCCATTATGGAGTAGTAAACTGATTTCATCTTGATAGTCTGGGTCAGTCACCCCAGCTAACACTGTAACTCCTTTCTTAGCCTGTTGACTGAAAGGTAGGAGGAGCCAGAGTGTCCAGGTGGCAATCTTAACTTCCAGTTTAAAGGAATGGTTGTTGTGTCTCCTGGTGACAGTGTTCTTCCCTCTGGAACTAAGACCTCTAGGCCAGCAGAACATAATGTTGCAGGAACAGGAAGCAAAAATGTTGCTAATGGATCACTAGAGGTGACGGTGAGTGGTGCCACTTCCACTTCCACCCCTTGATTCCTAGCCCTGTGATTCCTGGCTATGGGAGAAACAGTATCATATATTGGACGCTGATTCAGATCATACACGGCCTTCTGGAGAACTTTGCCCCAGCCCTGCAAAGTATTGTCACCTAGTTGGCATTGTAACTGTGACTTCAAAAGGCCATTCCACCGTTCTATCAATCCAGCTGCTTCAGGATGATGGAGAACATGGTAAGACCAGTGAATTGCATGAGCCTGAATGCACTGCTCCACTTCTTTAGCTGTAAAGTGAGTGCCTTGGTCAGAGGCAGTGCTGTGTGGAATACCATGCCAGTGGATAAGGCTTTCCATTAGTCCATGGATGGTAGTCATGGCAGAAGCATTGTGTGTAGGATAGGCAAACCTATATCTGGTGTAAGCGTCTATTCCAGTGAGGACAAACCTCTGCCCTTTCCATGATGGAAGAGGTCCAGTATAATCAACCTGCCACCAGGTAGCTGGCTGATCACCCCAAGGAATGGTGCCATATCGAGGGCTCAGTGTTGGTCTCTGCTGCTGGCAAATGGGGCATTCAGCAGTGGCTGTAGCCACATCAGCCTTGGTGAGTGGAAGTCCGTGTTGCTGAGCCCATGCGTAACCTCCATCCCTGCCACCATGGCCACTTTGTTCATGGGCCCATTGGGCAATGACAGAAGTGGCTGGGGAAGAAGGCTCAGTGGTGTCCACAGAACAGGTCATACTATCCACTTGATTATCAAAATCCTCCTCTGCTGAGGTCACCTGTTAGTGAGCACTCACATAGGATGCAAATGTCTTCAGTTTTTGACCATTCAGAGAGGTCCATCTACATACCTCTTCCCAAATCTCTTTGTCACCAATTTTCCAATCATGCTTTTTCCAAGTCCCTGACCATCCAGCTAAACCATTGGCTACAGCCCATGAATCAGTATATAATTGCACATCTAGCTATTTTTCCTTCCATGCAAAGTGCATAGTTACACTGCTCGAAGTTCTGCCCACTGGGAAGATTTCCCTTCACCGCTGTCCTTCAGGGATGTCCTGGAAAGGGGCTGTAGTGCTGCAGCTGTCCACTTTCGGGTGGTGCCTGCATATCGTGCAGAACCATCTGTGAACCAGGCCCTAGTCTTCTCTTCCTCTGTCACCTGATCATTGGGAACTCCCCATGAGGCCATCAGTGCAGGCTAGGGAAGAGAAGGCAGGGTGGCAGGAGTGGAGACCATGGGCATTTGAGCCACTTCCTCATGTAACTTACTTATGCCTCCAGGACATATCTGAGCCCAATCACATATATACCACTTCCATTTGATGATGGAATGCTGCTGAGCATGACCCACTTTATTGCTAGATGGGTCAGAAAGCACCCAGTTCATGACAGGCAGTTCAGGTCACATGGTGACTTGATGACCCATAGTCAAATGTTCAGTTTCCACCAAAGCCCAGTAACAGGCCAAGAGCTGTCTCTCAAAGGGACAATAGTTATCTGCAGAAGATGGCAGGGCCTTGCTCCAAAATCCTAGAGGCCTCTGCTGTGATTCACCTATAGGGGCCTGCCAAAGGCTCCAAACAGCATCCCTATCTATCACTGACACCTCAAGCACCATTGGATCTGCTGGGTCGTATGGCCCAAGTGGCAGAGCAGCTTGCAGAGCAGCCTGGATCTGTTGCAGAGCTGTCTCCTGTTCTGGACCCCACTCAAAACTGGCAGCCAGCCTTTCAGGTCACTCAATAGATGAGTGGAAGTAACACACCCAAATAAGGAATGTGTTGCCTCCAAAATCCAAATAGGACCACTTAGCATTATGCCTCTTTCTTGTTTGTAGGAGGGGCCAAATGCAGCAACTTATGCTTCACCTTAGAAGGAATATCTCCATAGACCCCACACCACCGGACCCCTAGAAATTTTACTGAAGTAGAAGGTCCCTGAATTTTAGTCAAATTTATTTCTTATCTTCTGGCATGTAAATGTCTCACCAATAAGTCCAGTGTGTTTGCTACTTCTTCCTCGATGGATCTAGTCAGCATAATGTCATCAGTGTAATGAACCAGTGCGATATCTTGTGGAAGTGAAAAGCGATCAAGGTCGCTCCAAGTAAGATTATGACACAAAGCCTGGGAGTTGATATACCCCTGAGGTAGGACAGTAAAGGTACATTGCTGGCCTTGTCAACTGAAGGCAAATTGCTTCTGGTGGGCCTTATGGACAGGAATGGAGAAAAAGGCATTTGTCGAGTCAATGGCTGCATACCAGATACCAGGAGATGTGTTAATTTGCTCAAGCAATGAGCATCTGGTACAGGCAGCCGCAACTGGAGTTACCACTTAGTTAAGCTTACGACAATCTACTGTCATTCTCCAAGATCCATCTGTCTTCTGCACAGGCCAAATGGTACAGTTGAACGAGGATGTGGTGGGAATGACCACCCCTGCATCTTTCAAGTCCTTGATAGTGGCACTAATCCCTGTGATCCCTCCAGAGATATGTTATTGTTTTTGATATACTATTTTTCTAGGTAGAGGCAGCCCTGATGGCTTCCATTTGGCCTTTTCCATCATAATAGCCCTCACCCTACCAGTCAGGGAGCCAATGTGGGGGTTCTGCCAGCTGCTAAGTGTGTCTATGCCAATTATGCATTCTGGCACTGGGGAAATGGCCACAGGATGAGTCTGGGGACCCACTGGACCCTCTGTAAGTCAGAACTGAGCTAAAATTCCATCAATTACCTGACCTCCACAAGCCCCTACTTTAACTGGAAGACCACAATTATGTTTTGGGTCCCCTGGAATCAATGTCAGCTCAGAGCCAGTGTCCAGCAGTCCTTGAAATGTCTGATTATATCCCTTTCCCTATTGCACAGTTACTCTGGTAAATGGTCAGAGGTCTCCTTGGGGAAAGATGGGGAAAAGATTCACTGCATAAATTGTCAGTAATGTAGTGGGGTCCTTCCTCAAGGGGGCTTGGTCTCACCTTCATTCAAGGGGTTCAGGGTTTGTAAACTGGCTCAAATCTGGAAATTGATTGAGGGGCCATGATTCTCTGTTTTATAATTCAAATGAGTCTTTTATCTATTCAACCTAGAAGTTTTCTCCTGATATAAATTAAGTAGGAATGCAGTAGGCTTCCTGTCAATTTCACTTCTAGGAACACCATGATTAATTAGCCAATGCCAGAGCTCTACACAAGTAAGACTATTCTGATTGCTGCTTTGTCTCTGCTGTCCATTATGGCAGTTATACCCACCTTGGCTTTTTTTTTTTTTTTCTTTTGAGACGGAGTCTGGCTCTGTCACCCAGGCTGGAGTGCAGTGGCATGATTTTGGCTCACTGCAAGCTCCGCCTCCCAGGTTCACGCCATTCTCCTGCCTCAGCCTACCAAGTAGCTGGGACTACAGGTGCCTGCCACCATGCCCAACTAATTTTTTGTATTTTTAGTAGAGACAGGGTTTCACTGTGTTAGCCAGGCTGGTCACAATCTCCTGACCTTGTGATCCACCCACCTCGGACTCCCAAAGTGCTGGGATTACAGGTGTGAGCCACCGCGCCCGGCCCCACCTTGCCTTTGACCATTAGTTAAGTGCCACAACTTGGCCCCTGCCACCTTGGAATCCAGTTATTCCCAATGTATTTAAGTTTTGTAGTTGAGTGACTATGGTTCCCACTGTTAGATCTGACATACAGAGTAGAGCAATTACAGGGTTCTTCAAAGATGCAGGTGCTACCCTCACAAATCTATTTCACAAGGCATTGGTCAAGGTTATATCTTCTGTACCCTCCCAGCTGGGATGAGTAGGTCTAAAGTGACTAATCCACTCTACCATTCCAATCTCTCTAAACCTTTGGATCCCTTCCATTAAACCAAGGGAGATCAGGCATTTCCAGCTTACTCACAGTGGGCCATCTTTTAATCCATATTTCAGCTAACCAAGCAAATAAACTACTAGAACCTTTTTTAACTTCCCGAGCTACAACATTAAATGCAGAGTCCCTACTTAGTGGTCCCAAGTCAATAAATTCAGCCTGATCCAACTCTGTGTTCCTTCCACTATTATCCCATACCCTTAATATCCATTCCCATGCTTATTCTCCAGATTTCTGTTTATATAAATTAGAGACATCGACTGGGCACAGTGGCTCACGCCTGTAATCCCAGCACTTTGGGAGGCTGAGGCAGGCAGATCACAAGGTCAGGAGATCGAGACTCTCCTGGCTAACATGGTGAAACCCTGTCTCTACTGAAAATACAAAAAAAAAAAAAAATTGGCTGGGCTTGGTGGCAGGCACCTGTAGTCCCAGCTACTCGGGAGGCTGAGACAGGAGAATGGCGTGAACCCGGAAGGCGGAGCTTGCTGCACTCCAGCCTGGGTGACCGAGCAAGACTCTGTCTCAGAAAAAAAAGAAAAAAAATTAGAGACATCAAGCAGCTCTTTTTGAGTGTAGCACACTTCTTCATGGGTCATACTCTCAATCTCACCTCTAGAGGGCCACCGAGACTTTAGTCTAGTTATAGGTCTAGAAGCAAACAAGGGTGTTAGGGGTGGCTCCTGAGGATAATCAACATTATCTTGCCTGGCAACTGCCTCAGGGGAGGCCATCACTCTTGCCTCAGGCAGCACAGGGTTTATCTCCTCAGACAAAGACGGAAAGGCTGATGACAGCATGGGTCGGGGAGGGGATGTTGCCACTACTGATATGGGGAAGCTGTTCCTTCCGGCAAAAAAGTTCATCAGAGTTTACAAACTCAGTGTCCCCAGCTTCATCAGGGTTCTCCCACATGTCTCCTTTCCAAGTTACAGGGTCCCATTCTTTTCCAATTAATGCCCTCACTTTAACAGGAGACGCCTGGCAAGGCTGTGCATGCAACTTTCATTGCAGTTCAGCCACTCACATAATAAGAGCTTGTGTCTGGTTTTCCACAATTTCAGCTATTTCTCTACAGGAGATAAGACTCACTTAGGGCAATCTTTGCAGATTTGAGGCTCAGTATCTGCTTCTGTACCCAAGAGTCAGAATCTCTGAGTTCATTATTTTCTGTCATCACTTTGTCTACTGAGCTTAGGAGCAACTAACCAGCTTCATTATGTTCCCTTGTTCACCACATATGGTCAAAGGTATTATGTATAGAGTCATTAAACTCCCTGCCTCTCATGAGCAGTGAATCAGGAGTGTGAAATGCATTTATTTTGCTTAACTCATTAAACAGTTCATGCCATGGACTATCAGTGTTCTCCATACTATTAGAAGTAGAGTCCTTAGCATTTGGGGGTCTAATCATACTAACCAGCCAACTCCAGAAACCCAAAAACCAACAAAAGAACTCCATCCTTAATATTCTGTTTCTCTAGAACCACTTCTGGTACCAAAATCTGTATAGTCAAGGTTCCCTAGAGGGACAGAACTAATAGGATACATATGTATAAATAAAGGGGACTTTGTTAAGTATTAACTTACATGATCACAAGGTCCCACAATAGGCTGTCTGCAAGCTTGAGGAGGAAGGAGTGCCATTCTGCATCTCAAAACTGAAAAACTTGGAGTCCAATGTTTGAGGGCAGGAAGCATCCAGCATGGGAGAAAAATGAAGGCTGGGAGGCTAGGCAGTTCTCACCTTTTCACATTTTTCTTCCTGCTTTATATTTGCTGACAGGTGATTAGATTGTGCCCACCAGATTAAGGGTGGGTCTGTCTTCCCCAGCCCACTGACTCAAATGTTAATCCCCTTTGGCAACACCCTCACAGACACACCCAGGATCAATACTTTGCATCCTTCAATCCAATCAAGTTGGCACTCAGTATTAACCATCACAATTAGAAAAGGATAAGTATTATTTCATGTAATTTTGTTTCATTAATATGTACACAAATGTGCACACTGAACTATAATGTAAAATATGCCTTTTATTGTGGGTCATAGTCACTGAAGTTTGAAAAACATTGACTTAGAACATCTCATGACCTAGTCAGGTTGTTGGTTATATTCTAAATCCAGCATGTTTAATTTAATTTTGATTTCAGAACATAAAGATCTGGTCCCTGATGAAGAAAAAAATCTAGTTATGTCAGACGGTAAGTCAGTGGGGTTATAAACAGTATCTATATTGCTAATAATCACGACTCATATTGTCCAGTTGTTAGGGAATAATGTTATGGTCTAGCAACCAAAGCAAGTTTTAAATAACTTCATATGCTTCACAGACACTTTGAAATGTGCACAAAAATGTCAACTTTTTTTTTTTAAATCACTAAAACTGCTTCCTTGTCATATTCACCTCAAACTCTCCCAAAATACTCTAACTTCAGCTCCAATCCCTTGTGTCTCTTGCTTCTCACCTATCCCTTTTCTTCTCAATTCTTTATTATGAAGCCCAAAATAACCAATATGGCAAGACAGCGTCTTTCTCAGAAGGCAGGTGAGAGGAAGAGACTGAGAGGGCCAAGTTAGAATTCTTCTTAACAGGGAAAATCTGGGAATTTTTGTCTCATTATGTGTATATATATATATCTCATCATATATATAATTTATAATGTATTACATAAATACACACACATGTATATGCTGTTGACCCTTGAACAGCATGTGTTTGAACTGTGCAGGTCCACTTATCACGTAGATTTTCTTCCACCTCTGCCATCCCTAAGACAGCAAGACCAACGCCTCCTCTTTCCTCCTACTCCTCCCCAGCTTCATCAACATAAAGAAAATGAGGATAAAGAACCTTATCATGATCTATTTCCACTTAATGAATAGTAAATATATTTTCTCTTCCTTATGATTTTCTTAATAACATTTTCTTTTCTCTAGCATTTATTGTTAGAATGCAGTATATGATACATATAACATACAAAATATATGTTAATCAACTGTTTTGTTATCGGCAAGACTTCTGGTCAACAGTGGGCTATTAGTTAAGTTTTGGGGGAGTCAAAAGTTATATGTAGATAATTGATGACACAGAGGAATGGTGTCCCTAATCTCCACATTGTTCAAGGGTCAAGTGTATACATATAATATGAGTGCTTGCACATATTTATGTAGAGGACTGTATTTTTTCTAAAGCTGCCTATACAAACCGTATATCCAAAAAATAATAATTTAGTCTGTTTGCATTTTTACAACTTCACCTGAAACTGTCTATTTAGAAGGAAGCTAGCAATCATTGAGAAGTTGCCTAGTGGTTTATGGGGGCCAGGGAAGGAGGCTTCATAGGGATGTTGGTAGAAAGATGCTATACTGAGCAGTTGACTAAACATCTGCTTGTTCATATTGTCCACTCAGGACATGGATAAGTCATCATCAATGGTTGAGACTTTATATAACAGTGGTCTAGCATCTTGTAACTCCTAGGAGAGCAATGCATTCAGAGAAACTTCAGAGTGGAAGGAACAAGATAGAAGAAAATGAAAATAACTGCAAAAATTATTGCGCTTTACATACTAAAAACTATTCTTTTAACTCTATTTGCAGCAGCAGATTTTCTAAATCGGATTCCTCAAACTACCTTTGAAAAGCCACAGAGTCTTGAGTTCCTAAATGGTAGGTGGTAGACAAAACATTAACTAATATTTTCTTATTCTACAAGTGTAACTGGGTAGTAGAGGATCAAGTTTCCTTGCAATACTATTCTTGTGAAACCCTCCCCACTTCCCACATTCCCCAGGGACCCAGCCTTGATTGCTTACTCTCCTGGATCCTAGCTTCCCACTTTTTTTAAAAGACAGGGTCTGCTCTGTTGCCCAGGCTGAAGTGCAGTGGTACAGTCACAGCTCACTGCAACCTCAGCCTCCTAGACTTGTGATCCTCCCAGCTCAGCCCCTCAGGTAGCTGGGACCACAGGCATGCACCACCACACCCAACTAATTTTTAAATTTTTTTTGTAGATCTAGGGTATCACAGTGTTGCCCAGGCTGGTCTCAAACTCCTGGACCCAAGTGACCATCCACTTTGGCCTTCTAAAGTGCTAGAATTACAGGCATGAGCCACCGTGCCTGGCCTGCTTCCCACTTTTGCAACCAAACCTTTGAGAACCTAATCCTTCCCTCAAGATGAATAAGTAAGGAAATTGACACAAGTAATCTGCATGTCCAGAATTCCCAAGTACATAACTGAGTTGAAAACAAAGCTGATGTAGGTTTCTTTGTGGTTGACCAGTCAGGATATTCACCCAAGCCCCCACCCTTTTATTTAAATGTCCAATAAAATGAACAAAATCTCATGCACCTTTCATTCTGAAATGTATGGTATGAAGGACTTAGGAATAGGGCTAATGGGGGGAATTAGAATTGGTGCATAGAGGAGCAGCAAAGCCAAGAGCAGAAATGGAGCTAACAACATAGCTGCATACACGATTTGGAATGAAAAGCAAGTGCCAGGAGAGAGGACATAAAAAAGCTTGTGGCCAGGGAAGAGGCCACAGTTAGTTTTGCTGTATGAAAATACCTAGCTATGATCTCGTGGCTTTATTTCCCCATAGAATCACTCTCACGCATGCGCTTTCTCAGCTATTGAATCATGAATACAGGAATCCAGCAAACAAAAAAGCTAATAAAAACATATGCTACTAACGTATTTTGGAAATAGTTATATATTTTCATTTCTTTTCCTTTTACAGGCTTTGAAGGCAAAACTGTGGAATCCTAACAGATCAAATTGGATGAAATACATAATTACTTGGTAGCATAATAAATATAGAAAGAATTTACATAAATGTCTACATTGAAGGAAGAATAATTTGAAAGATTTATGTCAGTCTTAGATAATACCATGGAAGGCAATTAAATCACTGTGACAACATAAAGGTCAGAGTTCAGTTATTTTGCGTTACTTGTATCCACTTATGTTTGTTTAACAATAATTGCATTTTCTCAGAAATATTTTGGTGTCAAATGCTATCTTTTATACTACATTAAAATAGAGTTGTCAGTTATTGCATCTGCCCATACATCTTCTGAGAGAACCTGCTTCCTTCCACCAGTCATACCTAAGACCTGCACCTCAGTGACCATGTTTGCTCAAATGTCCTCACCACCTTGGTCTCAGCTAATTCAGCCAAACAGATGTACCTCACTCAAGGATAACCAATCATATTTTCTCTCTCTCTCAAAAAAAAATTGAACTGAGACCAATGAGTAAGTTGATGACTGGGTCAGGTTAATGGTAGTGAACTATGTGCCTGTGAGCTCTTCAGAGCTAGTTGGGTTCACCACCTTCATAAGACCTGCCTTTGTACCATTTTTCCTTGGATATGCTTTAAGTGTCTGTACAATAAATCACATTTTTTTAAAGCTTAGGTTGAATAGGTTTCTGCTCCTTCACAACAGATATGGCCTGAATAAAATGAATTTTGAAAGAAAAGCATAATATTTTTATCATATAATTGCATGGTTTAAGTAAAAATTACAGTCTTTTATTAAAGCAGTAATAGCCAAACCAGTATGCGCAGATATTTTCCAGCTAGTAAGACCCTTTACAAATGCCAATTAGGAACTTTTGAAAGCTCAGGAGTCATGTGGAAAGCTGCTGATATCTGTGCTTTCTCTGTATGCTTAATAGCTCTTAAGATATAAATCATATTCTGAAAATTCAGGGAAATTGCAGATGCATCTTCTGCATTGCTTCTGCACCATTATAATGCAATGGGTAGTTTCAAACCTGTAACTGACTTTTGCTTGTTTCCAAAGTCAGCACTTCATTTGATGTTATTGTGAAGAAAGCTTAATATCTGTGTTAAGGACATTGATTTTGTGCCCTAATCTTACCAATACCATTGCCTGACTTTGTGGGGTCCTCAACCCAAGGAATGTGACCACAGAGAACAATACCTGGATGGAAAATCAAATGGCGCTTCACACAGAGCTGAGCACATGGTGATTTTGCCCCTCAACATGCAGGGCTTCTTATGAGAAAACTAAGCAAGATTGGAAACCGTGATTCAGACCAAGAAGCCCAAGCTAAACTTCCTGCTCCATATCCCTTGAATCAGTTATGTGACTCACTTATTACCCATAACCAGATAGAAAAGCTGGAACAAAGAACACAACCACGAACACATCATCTTTCAATGTAGTGGCCCTGCCCCTTAGTGATTTTCTTCCCATGAGTGCCAAATTGTGAACAATGAGATAATGAGCTTCTTCTCCAATTGGTGGACATCTAGGAAAGGGCTAGAGGAGATCTAGACAGAGTTTTGTCCCCTTTTGCGACATACTCATCCCCATCCCCAGAAGTCTGTACTTCCAGCATGAATATGAACTGCCATATGTTTGGACCACCATAGGATGACAAGAATGCTCTAGAATAGTCTCCTGTAGGAGAGTAGAATGGATTGATTTTAATCACTATATCTACTACCACACATTTGTCCCAAATTAATATATGGAATTACACTGGGAGGAAAGTGTTAAGTGTTTGCTATTTATTTAGAAATAATGATGCCACTTCAAAAATATTTTTCAGGGTGATTTGGTTTGACTCTGTGTCTCCACCCATATTTCATCTTGTAGCTCCCATAATTCCCATGTGTTGTGGGAGGGATCCCGTGGGAGATAATTGAATCATGGGGGTGGGTCTTTCATGCTGTTCTCACGATAGTGAGTAAGTCTCACAAGATCTGATGGCTTTAAAAATGGGAGTTTGCCTGCACAACCTCTTTCTTTGCCTGCCGCCATCCACATAAGATGTGACTTGTTCCTCCTTGCTGTCCACTATGATTGAGAGGCCTCCCCACCCTGTGGAACTGTGAGTTCAATTAAACCTCTTTCTTTTGTAAATTGCCCAGCCTCGGGTATGTCTTTATCAGGAACATGAAAATGGACTAATACATGGGGCACAGGGAGGTTTTTTTTTTTTTTTTGACTGATGCACTAGTTCTTATGGTAGCCTGTTATATATAATAGACCAACTTGGGAAATCTTAAGTCTGATTTTCCCGTTAAAAGTAACTTTAATGTGAGGTTATTGTAAGTAGTTTCTCTATGTTGTTAAAGCTATCATGGTAAAGCCATGAGGGAGGAATATTCTGTAGAAAAATTAGAGTATTGTTTGGAGAAAGGCATTATGTGTATAAAGTAATTAATTGGTCACTGAAATCTGAGTTAAGCATCTATAAATCTTTGTAGCTATAGCAAGCACTATTAGTTGCCCTCCTTACAGCCCGGCTTCATTCTCGTGACCAACAGAAGTCTGATTTTGTTGGGATGGTTGATGGGACCGATAAATGGTGAAATATCTAATTTAGTCCCATTTGCCAGTGATTGGCCTAGGGGTAGGCATACGGCTCAGTTTTGGACACTGATAGATAAGTGTTCTGGAGGCCTGCATGAGAGAGAGAGAATAAATGGTATGCAAGGAGAAAGCACTTTGGCTCCCACCTACTTCCTTCCTGCTTAAATGCTGTCCTACTGAGATACAATGCTCACAGCTTCAGCAACCATTTTGTAGCCATGAGAAGAGACATCACCAACATAGGAAGGTAGCAGTAAAGAAAGACAGAAAAAGCCTGGTGCCTAATCCTGAGGCCTTGATGACTTCAAAGAGCCTCTGAACCAACCCTAGATCAACTCCAGAACTTCTGTCTAACAAACAATAAATAACACTAGGTTTTAAGTCCATGTTAATGATGGGTTCTATTACTTATAGACAATGGCTGCATACTTACATATGTGGCTATATATACTTATAGCTAACAGCTATTTAACTTAATAGAGAAATATCTTTCAATCATTCGTTTTAAGTGAATTAATAAGAAATATATTTAGATCATTTGTTTTTTAGAGACAAATTCTCGCTCTGCACCCAACCTGGAGTGAAGCGGCACAACTACGGCTCAGTGCAACCTAGAATTCCTGGGCTCAAGCCACCTTCCCACCTCAGCCTCTCAAGTAGCTGGGACTACAGGAACATGCCACCACACCTAGCTAACTTATTTTTGTAGATGGGGTCTTGCTATGTTACCCAGGCTGGTCTTGAACTTCTGGACTCAAGTGATCCTCCCGCTTCAGCCTCCTGAGTAGCTGGGACTACAAGCATGAACAACCACACTCAGCCCCTAGACAAACTGACTTTTCTGACTCAGCCAGGCTCAAAATCTATACTGACTGTTATATTTGTTCTATTTTCCCCAATTCCAGTCAGTAAATGCCATCAACTTACTTCAATTTTAGAACATGATTTTTGACATTAGTATGAATCAGAATCACTTGTTAAAACAGATTGCTGGGGGCCGGGCATGGTGGCTCACACCTGTAATCCCAGCTCCTTGGGAGGCCGAGGTGGGCAGATCACTTGAAGTCAGGAGTTCAACACCAGCCTGGCCAACCTGGTGAAACCTCATCTCCACTAAAAATACAAAAATTAGCCAGGCATGGTGGCACCTGCCTGTGGTCCCAGCTACTCCAGAGGCTGAGGCCAGAGAATCACTTGAACCCAGAAAGGGGAAGCAGAGGCTGCAGTGAGCCAAGATCATGCCACTGCACTCTAGCTGGGGTGACAGAGCAAGACTCTCTCAAAAAAAAAAAAAACCAACAAACAAAAAAGATTGCTGGGGACCATCTCCAGAGTTTGTGACTCAGTAAGTCTTAGTTCTAACAAGTTCTCAGGTGAGGCTGATGCTACTGATCTGGGGACCATACTTTGACAACCACTGCCCTACACTATGTCTTCAAATTTCATCTCACTGAAGCCTCGATAGATCTTACACAGTGAGGTGGCCTTTCCTCTCTTGGCCAAACCATTACTTATTTCTTTTTATTTCAGGGAGATGAACATTATGAGACTCCAAGAGACAGAAATAGGATAAAGAGCTATTCCTCCATCTACACCCTACCAGATGCAACTGTGAAATAATGCGTAACTTCCATTTGCTCCTTTGCTGGCCTTAAAACTAACATCTTTAACTCTAAAACGGTCCTGGCCCAGAGCTGAAAGTTTACTCAGTCTGCAGAGGACACAGAAAGGTTACCCAAGCTTGCAGCTGAGTTTCTGGAAGCAAACTGGTGACTCTTCCCAACAGTGAGCAGCTGTTCTGCCCCTCATATTAATTTCTTCTGGGCAGAAAAAGTGAGCCCACAGAGATATCTAATCACAAGTCTCTCAGTTTCTTGGTACAAAGAAGCATGATTTCTATACGGAGAGGCCATAGCAAAGGTTTTGCAGAGTCCTGGCAGCCTCCTCCTTTGTAGGTGGGCTACCCATCTCTGGGAAAGCAGCCACAAACCCTAGTGTGTCTTGCTCAAGAGCAACACAGATAAGTCATACTTAAGCAATGCCATCAAAATTACGTTTTAATCTACAGTCCCCAAAATTACCACCATGTTTGCAAAATCCCATGATGAGCCCTCAGTCCTCATGCTGACTTGACCTGTCTGTAGCATTTAACATACGTCTTAGGCCCTTCGTGCTACTATAACAAAGTACCATTGACCAGTAGCTTAGAAACAACAGAGATTTATTTATCACTCTTCTAGAAACTGGGAAGTCCAAGATCAAGGTGGCAGCGGATTCAGTGTTAGGTAAGAACACGTTTCTTGGTTCATAGATGGTGACTTTTCACTGTATCTCCACATGGTGGAAGGGGCTAGACAGCTCTCAGATGCTTTTTTTAGAAGGACACTAATCCTATTCATGAGGTCTCTATCCTAATGACCTAATCACCTCCCAAAGGCCCCACCTCCTAAAGCCTGCTGTGGTTTGAACGTTCATCCCAACTAAACCTTATGTTAAAATTTCATCCTAATGTTGGATGTGGAGCCTAGTAAGTATTTGGGTCATGAGGGTGGATCTCTCACGAATAGATTAATGCCTTCCCTTGGGGTGAGTAAGTTCTCTTGCTCTTAGTTCCTGTGAGAGCTGATTGTTGAAAACTGCCTGGCACCTCCCCACTTCTCTTGCTTCCTCTCTCACCATGTGATCTCTATATATGCCAGCCCCCTTTTGCCTTCCACCATGAGTAGAAACTGCCTGGGGCCCTCGCCAGATGTCCAATCTTGAACCTTCCAGCCAGCAGAATTATGAGCCAAATAAACTTCTTTTATCTATAAACTACCTCAGGTATTCCTTTATAGCAACACAAAGCTAACCAAGATAGCATCACATTGGGGATTAGTTTTCAAAATATTAATTTGGGTAGGGGGAGCAAACATTCAGTCCATAACAACATAGCCAATCATTTCCTTTTCTCTGATACACTTACTTCACCTGCCTTTTAGGGCATGAGACTTTCATGGTTTTCTTCCTACTTCATCCCCATGAAGTGCTTTACTATTTTTTAGTCTCTGTGCTGATTTATCCTCTTACACCCTTATAATATTAGAGTACACCAGGGATCTGTCCTTGATTGCCGTCTATAGCTACTCATGACTCCACCTAGTCCATCTATATGCAAGTAATCCCCTAATTTATATCTCCAGGCCAGTCATCTCTTCCAAACTGAAGATTCCCCTATCCTACTTGCAATTTGCTCTTAAATGGCTGATAGATGCGTGAATTAGCATGTTTCAAACTTATCTCTTAATTCCCTTATCTCCCACCTGCTCCTCCAACAAAATCTCAATAAACAAGAATCTCATCTTTCCATTCACTCAAACCAAAATTCCTGGAGTCATCCTTACCTTCTTTTTCTTTTACACTCTATGCTCAATCACAGGAAGTCCTGATAGCTCTACCTTCAAAATCGTTTTCTGGATTTACCAGAAGCCAAATTTTACCATTACTCTCTGGGTCCAAGCCTCTACTGTCTTCTGGATTATTGTAGAGCCTCCTAAGTAGTCTCACTTCTTTATCCTTGGCATCTTACAGACTATTCTTAGGATAGCAGCTACTGCGGGGTTTGTATATTTGATTGAAATTTCTAAATGTCATGTTGAAATTTTATCCCCAATATAGATTCTAACAGGAGGTATTGGGTCATGAGAGTGGATCCCTCATGAATTGCTTTGTGCCATCCTCACAATAAATGAATCTCACTCTGTTAGTTTCCACGACAGTTGATTGCTGACAAGCATCCTGGACTTCCCTCTTCATTCTCTTGCTTCCTCTCTCACTGTGCAATCTGTGTAGGCCAACTTCCCTTCACCTTCTGCCATGAATAGAAGTTTCCTGAGGCCCTTATCAGAAACAGATGTTGCCACCATGCTTCTTGTACAGCCAGAAGAACTATGAGCCAAATAAACTTATTTTCTTTATAAATTATCCAGCGTCGGGTATTCCTTTATGGAAACACAAATGGACTGAAATGGTAGCCAAAGTGATACCCTTTTTTAAAATGTAAATCAGGTGTAAGGAAGGGGTCCAGTTTCAGCTTTCTTTATATGGCTAGTCAGTTTTCCCAGCACCATTTATTAAATAGGGGATCCTTTCCCCATTGCTTGTTTTTGTCAGGTTTGATGAAGATCAGATGGTTGTAGATGTGTGGTGTTATTTCTGAGTTCTCTGTTCTGTTCCATTGGTCTATATGTCTGTTTTGGTACCAGTACCAGGCTGTTTTGGTTACTGTAGCTTTGTAGTATAATTTTAAGTAAGGTAGCGTGATGCCTCCAGCTTTGTTCTTTTTGCTTAGGATTGTCTTGGCTATATAGGCTCTTCTTTGGTTCCATATAAAATGTAAAGTGATTTTTTTCTAATTCTGTGAAGAAAGTCAATGGTAGTTTGATGGAAATAGCATTGAATCTATAAATTACTTTGGGCTGTATGGCCATTTTCACATTTATTCCTCCTATTCATGAACATGGAATGTTTTCCCATTTGTTTGTGTCCTCTCTTATTTCCTTGAGCAGTAGTTTGTAGTTCTCCCTGAAGAGTCCTTCACGTCCCTTTTAAGCTGTATTCCTAGGTATTTTATTCTCTTTGTAGCAATTGTGAATGGGAGTTCATTCATGGTTTAGCTCTCTGCTTGTCTATTGTTGGTATATAAGAATGTTTGTGTTTTTGGCACATTGATTTTGTGTCCTGAGACTTTGCTGAAGTTGCTTACCAGCTTATGGAGTTTTGGGTCTGAGACGATGGGGTTTTCTAGATATAGGATCACGTCATCTGCAAACAGAGACAGTTTGACTTCCTCCCTTCCTATTTGAATACTCTTTATTTTTTTCTCTTGCCTGATTGCCCTGGCCAGAACTTCCAATACTGTGTTGAACAGGAGTGGTGAGAGAGGGCGTCTTGTCTTGTGCCGGTTTCCAAAGGGAGTGTTTCCAGCTTTTGCCCATTCAGTATGATATTGGCTATGGGTTTGTCATAAATAGCTCTTACTATTTTGAGATATGTTTTATCAATACCTAGTTTATTGAGAGTTTTTAACATGAATGATGTTGAATTTTATTGAAGGCCTTTTCTGCATCTATTGACATAATCATGTGGCTTTTGTCACTGGTTCTGTTTACATGATGGATTACATTTACTGATTTGCATATGTTGAACCAGTCTTACATCCCAGGAAATGCATGTAGGACTTAAAGCCTAAATGATGAGTTGATAGGTTCAGCAAACCATCATGGCATATGTATACCTGTATAACAAACCTGCATATTCTTTGCTTGTATCCCAGAACTTAAAATAAAAAATATATATGGAAAAGAAGATTATCCTTTGGGAATTAAACTGCAGTCATCACATACAAAATGGATTGCAAGAGAGATATACAAAAAGGAAAAAAGAATTTTCTTCTCACTTCCAAGAATAGGATACTAATGAATTATATTTTGAGGGTGAAATGACCAGTCATCTTAAAGTAACAGAATGAATCCCAGGCTTCAGTTAATAGCTAACTTTGACTATAAATTAATTTTAAATTTTGGTACATCTAAAAAAAGGAATTATCAATCAAAAAGGAATTATCAATCAAAAAGGGATTGTGTCAACCATGGAAAAAAAGAAAATCACAAAAATTGGTGATATTCATCCAAATAGTTTCCAACAGAGTAACAGCTTTTTATAATACATAGTATAACCCCTTTGGTAAGATTATCTCTACAGAAAGGATAGATGAATCTGATGATTTTTAACTTTTACCATTAAACATATACTTTATAAAAAAAAATGTGAATCAGATTGTAGCTCAACTACGTTTAGGAGCTCATAGAGGCTCTCCACTACAGAAAAAAGTCAAAGTCCTTATGATGGCCTAAAAGGCCACATGATCTGTTCCCACTCCCACCTTTTCATGTCTCTGATCTCCTCTCCTACTACTATTTTTCATGCTTATACCACTCTGCTGTCACCACATAAGCCTCTTGGTTGTACCTTATATCTTCCAGGCACACTCCCACCTCAGAGCCTTGCACTAGTCATTTCCTCTACATGGAACACTCTTTTGTTAAATGATATGTGACCAACGCTTCACTTCCTACAAGCCTTTGCTCAAATTTCACCTTTTTAATAACGCCTATATGTACCATGCTGTTTAACACTGCTATCTGCCACTCTCAGGAATCTCAGGCCCCTTTATCCTGCTCTACTTTTTGTTGTATTCCACAGCGCTTACAATCTCACATTATTATTGTTGGTTCATGTATTACACTTTTTGCCCATTGTCCTTCTAACACACTAAAAAGAAAGCTCTATAGTAGTAATACTTATCTGCTTTGTGGTGTTTTCTAAGCACCTAGAATAATGCCTAGCACACAGTTTTGATCAATACATACTTTGGATCCCTCTCTTCTAAATTCCAACAATACTCATTCTTCTTTTTTTCTTTTTTTTCTTAATCCCCTGGGCACCCACCCCTGAGTACCATGCACTGGCTGACCCCTGGAGTTCAACTTTGCCCCATTCCTGAGTGCCCTCCGTGTGTGCCTCCCCCCACCATGCCCTCTGTAGGGCCCTGGGCACCTATCCCACCAACTGGGTGCCAGTCCTTAGCCCACCCTTTTGGATGTCCATTCCCTCCCACTCTGGGTGTCGGCAGCCTGGGTGCACTTCCCTGCCAGCATGAATGGGCTGTCTATCAGGCTGATATCACCTTGGTAAAATTCGCCACCATCGTCTATTCTTCACCTTTGCAGGATTAGAAGTATAGTTTGCAGCTACCATTAACGTCCCTCAGATAACCAAGCCAACAATGCTAATGATAGAACAAGAATTCCAGCTTACCAATCTTAGACTTAAAATAGAAGTACCAAAGTTAACAGATGTTCACAGCTCTAAAAGTCCATTAACTTCCTGCACAAGCTACATGGAAACACAAATTATAATCGGAAGGCTCAGAGTCAGAACAAGAAGTAGTTACATGATTTGGGTATCTGATGGTCTTAGATGCTAATTAACTTGTATCTTCACAATGGAGCCATATCCAATGTCTACTGGTAGATATCACAGGCAAGGCACTTTCCCTGCACAGTGCTAACCAGCCTCTCCTGATTCATTTATCCAACACATTTCTTGGGTACTTATGATGAGTCATGTAGTGTGGGAGGCAGGCACTGAGCATACAGGGACGAATAAGACAAAATAGGTCTTGTTCCTGCTTTTGAAGAGTTTGTTTTCTAGTGAAGAAGGCAAATATTAAGCCAATAAACATATAACGAAGCAAGATGACCACAGGCTGTGCTGGGAGCAATGACTAAAACAGAGTGATGTGTTAAAGCTATTCCAGATAGGGTTGTCATGGAAGAGCTCAGTGGAGCCTGATGATGAATGTGAGGCAGTCGTGAGATGAGCTGGAGGAAGCTTTCCAAGTAGGGGCAGCAGCAAGTGCAAAGGCCCAGTGTAGGGGGTAAAAGAGGAGACGGGTTACTTTTTAAAAACAGAAAGAAGCTAGCCAGTATAAGTGCAAGAGAGTTATGGGATATATTTGAACAAAAAGGCAGGTCTTGGAAGTTTTCACAAAATCTTGGTAGGTAATTTGGATTTTCAAGGCACTAGCAAGTACATTCTGAAGAAAAATTTAGAGGAATGTAAGAATAGATGGTAGGATACCATTTAGGAGGCTATTATGAGAGTTCATGCAAGAGATGCTAGTGGCTTAGACTAGGAAGATGGTGATAAGGATGAGAAGCAGAAAAATTGAGATATATTCTGGATGGATATATCTCACTCATAGGATTTCTTTTTTTGAGACAGAATGTCACCACTGTTGCCCAGGCTGGAGTGCAGTGGCATGGTCCAGGTTCACTACAACCTCCGCTTCACAGGCTCAAACCATCCTCCCACCTCAGCCTCCCAAGAAGGAGTAGTGGAGACTACAAGTGCACACCACCACACCTGCCTAATTTTTGTATTTTTAGTAGAGATAGGCTTTCACCATATTGTCTCAAACTCCTGATCTCAAGCGATCGACCCGCCTCACCCTCCCAAAGTGCTGGGATTACAGGTGTGAGTGACTGTGCCCAGCCGCATTCATGGGATTTTAAGTTGGAATGAATATAGCAAGGAGAGTAAATAAAAAGGAGAAATCAAAAATTAACTGGTTTCAGTTTGAACAACCACCTGGATGATGGTGCCATTTCCTAAAATGTAAATAGAGAGGGGAACAGATTTGTGGGTAGAATAGAAAATCAGGGGCATGTCAAGCTTAATACCTAAGTGGAAGTACTAAGTTATCGATGAGTCTGCAGTTCAGAGAAGAGGGCAGGCCTAGAGTCATCAATTTGTGAATCACTAGCTTAAAGGTGGTAAGGGACCTAGGCACAATGTGACATGTGTAGGAAGGGAAGGGTAAGGAAGGGAGCCCAAGACCCATTCTGAAGGCACTCCCATATTTAAGGGCCAGATCTACAAGGAGAGGCCAACAAAGAAGACTCGAGACAAACTTCAGTTGGAAGAGAACCTGTAGAGTGATAAAACAGAGACAAAGAGACAATGTTTGGAAAGGGAAAGTTTTAAAAGATGAGCTAAACATTGAGCAAATGAACAAATATATCAATGTTTTTGGAAGCCAGGATAATCAAGATTGGGGAAGGGTAAAACAGATATAGGAAAGGGAAAGGGAAGGAAGAACACTGTGGTTTTGGATTGCTAGATTGGAATTGAAGGTATCATGATGAACTTATGAAAAGGCCTAGAAAACAGTGGCATCCCCATACAATGAACACATTTAGCACCTAAATTTTGAGTTCTAAAACCATTCCCTACTAAAAGAAACCAACCCTTTTTGAAGAAATTATTGATTCTAGCATTGGGGCAGGGAACATATGTGATAAATCTGCAATATCTTATTGACCCAGAAAATGAGAAAATGCTAAAAAAAAAAAAAAAAAAAAAAGATTGGATGTGATGTGTTTAAAGGAAGGACACAGACATCAGCTTTCAGGGACACCACCTTAATTAAATATACACACGTAATGTCACACGGTAATTAGACAAACAGTAGCATCCCCATAGCAGTGAACCTCCTCGTGTGATACACTAAGAAGGACAAAGAGTTTCTTCTGGTATCCTTGCTCCCCAGAAATGTATAAATTGAAAAATAATCTTGGGGAAACAACATACAAACTCAACTGGAGAAACTTTCTACATGATAATTGACCTATACTATTCAAAAATGTCAATGTCATGACAAACAAGAAAAGGCTGAGGAAGTGTTCCAAAGTACAGGGTACTAAAGAACTACGACAACTAAAGGCAATGTGTGATGCTGGATTGGATCTTGGATCAGGAAATAAAATGTTATAAAGGACACTATTTGCAAAATTTAAATACTGTCTGTTAGATAATAGCATTATATCAATTTTGAATTTCTTGATTTAAAAAATTATATAGTAGCTATGTAAGGGAATCATCTTAAAAAAGTACAGGGTAAAGTATTTAAGAGTAAAAAGCCAAAATGTCTGCAACTTAGTCTTAAATGGTTCAGAATAAAATCATGATATGTGTGTATTTGTACAAACATTTTTACAGTAACAATTAGTGATTCTGGAGGATGGGCATATGAGAGGTTTTTTTGTTTTTGTTTTTGTTTTTGTTTTTTTACTATTCTTCCACCTTTTATATATTTTGAAATTGCAAAATAAAGTTTAGTAAGATAAAGCGAGAAAGATGTACTTTGGACTTAGCAATATGGAAGTCACTGATGAATTTGATCTATAGTTTTAAGAGTCTCAGCCATGAAATCATAGCCTCTGCTAGCTTTCTACCTAAATATTTTTAAATTTCTCTCAAATTATGAGTTAAATCTTTCTTTTATATTTTCCAACTGGATTGTTTTTGTAATTTTTATGTGTTTCACCTGTTCTGCAAACTGTGGCAAAATCATGAAATAAGAAACAGAAGATGTAAAAACAATGGGAAAAAGATAAAGGGAAATCTCCTTGACATCAGTCTAGGCAACGGCTTTTTGGATCAGACCCCAAAAGCACAGACAACAAAAGCAAAAATAGGCAAATGAGATTACCTCAACGAAAATGCTTCTGCATAGCAAAGGAAACAATCGAGAGAATAAAGAGACAACCTACAGAATGGGAGGAAATATTTGCAAACCATGTCTCTAATAAGGGGTGAATATTCAAAATACATAAGACATGCAAACAACTAAATAGCAAGAAAACAAATAATCTGATTTTAAGATGGGCGAAAGACCTGAATTAAAATTTCTCAGAAGAAGACAACAAATAGCCAGCAAGTTTATGAAAAAAATGTTCACTATCATGAATCCCCAGGGATATGCAAATTAATACCACAATCAGATATCACCTCAGACCTGTTAGAATGGCTATAATCAAAAAGACCAAGAGTAACAAGTATTAGCGAGGAGGTGGAGAAAAGGGAACCCTTTCATGCTGTTGGTGAGAATGTACATTAATACAGCCATTATGGAAAATAATATGGAGGTTCCTCAAAACATTAAAAATAAAATTATATGAGCCAGCAATCCCACTACTGGGTATATATCCAAAGGAAATGGATCATTATATCAGAGATATCTGTCCTTCATGTTTACTGCAGCACTGTTCACAACAGCCAAGATTGGCGTAAACCTCAGTGTCCATCAAAGGGTGAATAGATAAAGGACATGTGGTGTATATACACAATGGAATACTAGTGAGTCTTCAAAAAGAAAAAAAAATCTGTCATTTGCAACAACATGGATGAACCTAGAGGACATTACATTAAGTGAAATAAGCCAGGCACAAAAAGACAAATATTTGCATGATCTCACTTATATGTGGAATCTTAAAAAAGTTGAACTCATAAAAGTAGCTACTAGATTGATGGTTACCAGGGGCTGAGAGAGGAGGGTGGTTGGGAAGATGTTGGTCAAAGGATACAAAAATTTCTGTAAGACAGGAGGAGTAACTTGGAGAGATCTATTGTATGACAACTATAGTTTATAACAATGTATTGTGTTCTTGGACATTGCTAAGAGAGTAGATTTTAAGTGTTCTCATCCCAAAAGTGAGTATGTGAGGTAGTATGTGCCAATTAGATAAATTTAGTCATCCCACAATGTATATATATTTCAGAATATCCCATTAACACAGTGGCTCACACCTGTAATCCCAGCAACTTGGGAGGTCGAGGATTGAGGATTGTTTGAGGCCAGGAGTTCAAGACCAGCCTGGGCAACATAGGAAGACCCTGCCCCCACAAAAATAAAACATAAAAAAGTAGCCAGACATGTAGCATGCACCTGTAGTCCTAGCTACTTGGGAGATTGAGGCAAGAGGATCCCTTGAGCCCAAGAGTTCGAGGCTGCAATGAGCTATAATCACGCCACTGCACTCCATTCTGGGCAATAGCACAAGACCTTGTCTCTAAATAAATAAATAAAAATATCATATGTACAATAAGCATACACCATTTTTGTTCATTTAAATAGTTAATAATAATGCCAAATGTCTTTGTAACATCTACTGAAATTATCACTTGATTTTTCTTACTGGGCCTATTAATAGTTACGTTATCAATTCCATATGTCAAACATCCTAGTAGCTCTAGAATAAAACCTACTCAGTTATGGTAAACTATTCTTTTAATATATGATTTCTAAGTTCTTTATTTAGGATTTTCTCATTGATATTTTTAAATTACACTGGCCCATATGTTTTTATGTGAGAGTATGTGTGGGATAGAGAGAAACATATGATTGCTTTGTCATTTTTGGCATTCAGTGTTTTGTTGGCTTTATAAAACAAATTTGGTAACCTTGTCGGTCTTCTAAGCATTTCCAAAGTATAAAAATCTTTTGTTTTTTAAAGCTTTGAAGGCTTTACCCATAAAATGATCTGGGCTCAAAATGTGATATTTTAAGTTCATTTGTTCTGTCTTCCTTGGTATAGGTTTTCTATTTTTTTCTTGAGTCAACTTTAGTAACTTATTTTTTTCTCTGAGATTATTCATCATGTATGTAAATACATGTAAATCCTCTTTCTCTCTTGGGAGTTATAGTCTTCTAATGTATGTGTAAAGAGCCATCAGAGAGAGAGTGAACAGAAAGAGTGCCTATACACAAGGAGTGGCTGCCCAGGTTCTGGCTGGTGTGAAACATTTGTGTCCCAACCAGGGCAAATTGCGATTTTGTGGGAAGATTGCACCTTCTTCCTACCTGCTTTCTCAAGGTAAAGACAGAGTCAGTTACCAGTTATGATTTATAGAAACTACTTCCTTGCTAGCAAAAAATGCCACCTCATCAGTTATTTATGATATTATAAGATCATAAATTTGATTTATAACCCAAAACATTTATAGGAAAAAAAAACTGGTTTTGATTTATAATCCAAAACATTTTACGGAAAGAAAAGGAAAAGTCTTAATATGACTATATGAACTTGAGCCAGGGGGCTGCAACAGTAACTACAAAGTTCCAGTTGACAGAAGTAAGTGAAACCAAAACAGTCCTCAGATCTTTTCTCTAAGCCTGTCTGAAATCCAGCCATGCTAAGAGCTTAAGACTATCAATTGCCCATTTGCTTAGATTACTTTCCAACATACCCTCGTTCATTCTTAGGTACTTAAACATTTGTCTATTTAGTTATGTTATTTTGACTGAAACTTCAGACAATTTTTTTTTGGCACCGAGATCCTTGTTCCACAGAATTAGTCAATGCCAGAGATGTCTGATGAAATCTAAAAATGTCAGCACTCAGAAAAATGTTCAAACCTCCTTCTATTGCTGCTATCTCAGACACTATGATGTGTCACAATGCAGACATAATGTAATATAAAACTTCTAAATACAATTTCAGCTTTGAGTCTGCAGTACTCAAACAGATACAGATTTTGTGTGCAATAGATTGACTTTCTTCCTAGATTTTTGTCTTATCTGTTCCCAGAAAATCAGTCATTTATCTAGACAAAGACCCATGATAGATTATTTTCTCCTTCACTTGATTCCATTCTTGCCCCATAACTTATCAATTTTTATTTTTTTAAATGTCTCAAGTTTCAGTTTTTAAGAAACCAATATGTGATATTAATATGTTTCAAAAAGAAAATAATAAATTAGCTATCATTGGATGTCATTCTAACTTTTCAAAGCTGATTTTATTATGGGACATTCTAGAGTGAGTCTGCGCCCACTTATCAGAGTTGTTTTAAGTGTATCTGTTGGGACCTGAACACTCAGATATTTCAGCTCTCCAGGTGCTTCTCATGAAGTAAAATACCTATGCTTGGAGTTCAAACATTTTTGAAAGACATGTTAAAATTGATTCCTATATTAGTTCATTCTCAAACCCCAGACTGGGTAATTTATAAAGGAAAGACGTTTAATGAACTCACAGTTCCACACGGCTGGAGAGGCCTCACAATCATGGCGAAGGCAATGGAAGAGGAAAGGCATATCTTACACGGTGGCAGGCAAGAGAGCTTGTGCAGGGAAACTTCCATTTATAAAACCATCAGATCGCATGAGACTTATTCACTACCATGAGAACAGTATAGGGGAAACAGCCCCCATGATTCAATTTCTCCACCCAGCCCTGCCCTTGACACATGGGGATTATTACAACTGAAGGTGAGATTTGGGTGGGGACACAGCCAAACTATATCAACTCCCTACCTTTTCAACAGCTTGAAGTCATTAATGGTGAAGTTGTAATACATTTGGTTCAGGTGACATCACCTTTTAAAAATCCTAATAGGATTAGAACAAATTCATTTTTAATCTAAACTTCTTTAGAAATAAGATGTTTTCAGATTATACTTAAATTTAAGAGGAATTGTACATTCATAACAAATTATTACTATCCTTTCCAAGACCTGCATTATATTTAATGCCTTTTAAAAATGTGTAACCACATCTCTGTGTTTATGAAAGAATAAAATGACTTCAGTTCCACTCCTAGATCACTCCTATCTGAGTTGGTTTGGAAGGTGGCGGTTATGTGGGACATGGAGCCCTTCTGACTGCTTGCTGCTCTCTGTGATATACCCTCCTCTCAATAGCACCCAGAAGTTTTACCTGCCTCTCCTACACATGAAGCTGATATGAAAATGGCCCTTTGAAATAAGAGATGTGGGAGTAGCCTTAAATTATTCAGGATCTTTATTGTTAATGAATGTGCTTCTGCGAGCCCTTAAAAATAGTGCAGCCTCAGAGATTACTGTTTTGCATACAATTGCTAGACAGCCAGAACAAGAAATCAACTCTGCATAGGAATGCTATATCTGGAAACCTGATTTTACTCAGCTTCTGTCTTCCAGAACTGCTGAGTCATAATTATGGAGGTTCGACTAGAAGGCTTCTCTGGGGAAACTAAGAAAGGTAAGGACCTGGCGTGGAGGCAGATAAATCATATATTCAACTGTCCTGTTGACTGGCCAGGAGGCTGCACGCTTCTAGGCCTACCTGGGAACTTCAGGAATTTCTACACCAAGAAGAGTTCCAAACTGATTTCTCATGCTACAACTTTTCTAAAAAATCATATTTGAATTTTTATGAATTTATATGGAAACTTGCTAGGTTTTGGGAAGTCTTAGATTACCACTATTGCTATTATTATTATTATTATTGAGACAGAGTCTTGCTCTGTCACTCAGGCTGGAGTGCAGTGGTACATCTCGGCTCACTGCAACCTCTGCCTCCCGGCTTCAAGCAATTCTCCTGCCTCAGCCTCCTGAGCAACTGGGATTACAGGCGCCCACCACCACGCCCGGCAAATGTTTGCATTTTTAGTAAAGATGGGGTTTCACCATGTTGGCCAGGCTGGTCTCAAACTCCTAACCTCAGGTGATCTGCCTCCCTCAGCCTCCCAAAGTGCTGGGATTACAGGTGTGAGAGCCACTGTTCCTGGCCGCTGTTATATTTTTAAAGAATGAAAGTAATCAGATTTTTCTTTAACTTTGCTTTTTGTAAAATGTTATTTATCTGCCCAAATAACTTGTGCTCTAATCCATTCATTCATTAGAAGGGCGGTAAAGTATTATTTAAATTTAATTATCATATAACTTCTAAAATCAGTTTTAAACTACCCATGATAACACAGGTAGTTATGTACCCATGTTACATCTTTTTCTGAGAACTAATAAGCCTTTTCTTATACCATAACCCATTCTTTTTGTTGAAAATGAATATATATATATAATATTAGACACACACACAGACTTCAAAAGTTCATGGAAAAATGGAATTAAAAGATAAAAATAAAAACAAATTTATTTTTCAGCATAAGCCTTATCAAGTTCAAGACACTTTTGTAAGTGATAATACCAGCCATTTAGTCCATCCTTAAAGAATCGAGGGTACTGAGAATTTAACCATGTCAGTGTAGTCCTTTTGACATTATTAACTGAAGAAAACTAGGTGCCCTTTAAAGATTTTTTAAAATTAGGAAACAAAAAGAAGAGAGAAGGAGCCAAATCAGAATTGTAAGGTGGATCCCTAATGATTTCTCTTCAAATCACTTGCAAAATTGTCCTTATGTGATGACAAGAATGAGCAGAAGCAGTGTCATGGAGGACTCGCTGGTGAGGCTGTCCTGGGTATTTTTCGCTAAAGCTTTGGCTAACTTTCTCAAAACACTCTCATCATAAGCAGATGTTATTGTTCTTTTGGCCCTTCAACAAGCAAAATACCTGGAACATCCCGAAAACTGTTGCCAGAACCTTTTTTCTTGATAGGTCTGCTTTTGCTTTGACTGGACCACTTCCATTTCTTGGTAGCCATTGCTTCGATTGTACTATGTCTTCAGGATTATACTGGCAAAGCCATGTTTCATCTCTTGTTACAATTCTTCAAAGAAAGGCTCCAGAATCTTGGTCCCACATGTTTAAAATTTCCATTGACTCTGCTTTTGTCTGTAACTGATCTATGTGTAATGGTTTTGACACCCTTCTAGTAGAAAGCTAGCACAACTTCAATTTTTCAGTTAGAATTGTGTGAGCTCAATCAGCTTACACAATTCTATCTATGGAGTTGGCTATTGTTTCTTCTGTTGTTTGTCCTCTTAAATTATAGCATTCACTTTTCTTTAAAGAAAAACTTCATTTCTATCTTGCAAATTGATGTGGATGGTCTGTTGCTGTGGGTTTCATCTTCCACATCATCTCATCCCTTCTCAAAATGAGTTCTCTCTCTGTGAACTACTGATTTCTTTTGTCTTCTCTTTTTTTAAAATTTTATTTTATTTTAAGTACTGGGATACATGTGTAGGGCGTGCAGGTTTGGTACACAGGTAAATGTGTGCCATGGTGATTTGCTGCACCTATCAGCCCAACACTTGGGTATTAAGTCCTATATACATTAGCTATTCATCCTGATGCTTTCCCTCTTCCTCACCCCCAACAGGCCCCAGTGTGTGATGTTCCCCTCCCTGTGTCCATGTGCTCTCATTGTTCAGCTCCCACTTATAAGTGAAAACATGCAGTCTTTGGTTTTCTGTTCCTGTGTTAGTATGCTGAGGATAATGGCTTCCAGCTCCACCCATGTTCCTGCAAAGGACATGATCTTGTTCCTTTATATGGCTGCATAGTATTCCATGGTGTAAACTACTGATTTATTTGGGGGCATCGTCCCCATACGGCATTGTCCCCATAAACTTTTTGTAAAGCATCAATTATTTCACTATTTTACCACCCGAGCTTCACCATAAATTTGACATTTGTTCTTGCTTCCATTTTAGCAGAATTCATGTTGCTCTAAGAGCTATTTTCAAACTGATACCTTATCCTTCTTAGTGCTTCAGACTAAAGCCTGTTTAGACATGCTTCAACATGCTAGTGTGAGTTCATTTTGGTACAAAAAAACATTTTGAAATCCTTGCCTAATTTTTTCAAAGTATACATTTTCCACAAACCTTTCATGTGTGTGTGTTGTTTGAACAATAGTTGCAACATGAAACAATTAACAAAGGTAGCTAATTGACTACTCTTTTAAAAATTATTAACAGAATCCTATGTATACATATACATAATGTATGTATATATGCATATATGTGACAAATTGATAGCTTTTGTTAGAAATTTAATATGTAGAATTATTTAGCATAGTGTCATTAGAAATTTAAGAATTGAGAGTTTCAAATTTTGTTCTTAAAGTTCAAGCAAATTGAATCATCTTAAAGTAAGAATACAGTCCACTCTTAAAATTATAATGCCTCAAAGGCTCTAAGTCATCACGGTATTAGTTTCAGGAGCTGTTCTCAGTTTTCTGAGAAGCGTGGCCAGTATCGAGAGCCTCTACTTCTATGTTTCTCCTTGCTTTTTCCTCCCGAGATATTTCAGTCTCCTTGAACACTTTGCAGTCACTTTCCACAGGTAAAACGATTTGTTTAGTTGCCTTTTTGTTCCCCTGGCCTCATTCCTCTGCTGCAAAACCTTCTGCTTAAAATACTGGTTCATTTCTAGTTACAGGGACCCAACCGCCATCTGTCATTCCAAGAAATTTGTGAAATGGATCCAGATAAACAAGGTGAGTATTATTGTCAAGTTTCTGAGCATAGTTTGTAAACAGAAAAATTAGGCACAGATGTTATATTTTCAGACCTCTGATTTGAAGGAGAGTAAACATTTGGCAAATTTCTGGCTGAAAAGAAACTGTTATTTGATTAAAGTGGCTTTCTCTCTCTTCTAAACAGAAATCCACCATGTACTGAAGAATATTTGGTCTATTGTCTCAAAAGCACCAAAAATAATCTAACAAAAGACTTGATGTCAGCATAATTACATTTGAATTACTATTCAAATACACAGAAACTATTACCTTAGTTTTATGTATATTCATAGTTTACTATTAAAATGAACTTATCATATATATTTTAATGTCATGGGTAAGTTCACAGTACTGTGTGGTTCAAGTTGGGAGAAAGGCCTCATGGTTGTCACTATATGAAAATTTTATAAGTGGATATGGAGAAACTAGTTCCCCTTTCTTCTAACTTCGCTGAATGCCAAGAACTGATCTGTGGCATTTCTATTGCTGGATCTATTTGCAGCCTTACTCCCCTAACCGAAATCTACATTGTTACCTTGCTTGTTTTATATGAAATTCTGTACAATCCCTAGTTGTTTATCTAAAACAACATTATAAATGATTCCAATACCTTTGGGTTTTCCAAATTTGGGCTCTCATATTAATATGCTTTACACAAAGCAGTAGGTAATCCATTCAACTCTCAATTTACTTTTTCTAAGACAATGTGTCTCAAAATTAGCACACATCAGAATCACCTGAAAGGTTTGTTAATATGCTGCAAAGTTTGTGATTCTGTGGGTCTGGGGAAGAGTCCAGGAATGTGCATTTCTAACAGGTTCCCAGGTGACCTGATGCTGCTGACTTGGGACCACACTCTGAGGACCACTGGCCTAAAGCATCTATTTTGGATCATCAAAGTAGATGATGGACATTTGAAAGAATTGTATTACATCCACCTTAGTATCTGTGGAAAATAAATATATTGATGGAGCTAAGCAAAAACAAGAATCCCGGTCAAAAGATATTTCCCAATCATTTTGCTTCCATGAACAAGAACATGTAGCTTGTGTTACTATTTCTTTAAGCATCTAAAACTACTTTGTTCATAGCTTTGGGCGTGATACATTTGGTAATTTCTTCCTTTCTTGAGTTTGTTTTTTTTGTTGTTGTTGTTTTTTTGTATCATCAGAAAAAAAATGGAAGTTAGCCTTTAGGAAGTGGGTCTGGTGTTGGCTTACCTGGCCTCCTCATTCATTTTCCATGTTGCACTGTATCACAGCTTGCTGTGTTATGCTGCATAACTTCATCAGATGACGCTGCAAAGCATAACTTGACAGGAGAGTGATGGCCAGATGGTAGAGCAGCTACAGAGTTGCTCCTCCACCGATAGCAGCATCTGGGAACTTGCAGAGCCCCTTGTCTGCTGATTCTCTGTATCTGCTTGGTGCATCTGAGAGGAACCAGGGCACAAACACTGGCCAGTTTCCAGAGGAAAGAAATGTTGGGCATTACACTGTGGTAAATTATTTCCACCCTATTATGCCTACTCTCAATTTGTTTTTTTTTCTCCAGACATAGGACAGAGGAATTTCTGACATCTCCCATTCTCTAACATTGTTGTCTTATCTGAAAACTAAGCATTTTTAAAGCCTAAGGAAATGGTGAATAACAAAAGATTTAGAGCAAATTGTAGTTTATTATTTTTTTATTTTTTATGTTTGCACCTCTTGAAAAAGAAAGGAAAACATGTAGAGGGTTTTTAAACCACTTCTCTTGTTTGGGTGACAATGTTTAGGCACAGCCCGCTTCACCTGAGATAGGGATCTTTAATTCATGATCATATGCTGACTGTTGGATCAATATATATTCAGAGAGAGGCCTGTGGCATGCTCTCACTACTTTGGGATGGCTCTGGCCTGGTTCAGCACTGTAATCCCCTTTGTGGCTCCGCATAGTGCCTGGCACTCAGTATCTTATGTGTAACAGCTAGGACTTTACCCCACAACACTCAAGGGCAAGAAACATCATTTCCTAAATCAAAATCAAGTCACTGTACCTTGATATGAAATTTAGGCTAAGTATGGGAGGGAACTATCCCTGGGAGACAGAAAGCTCTAAGGCTGCTACCTTGAACCTTGGTCAGGGCCCTGATTGAAGTCCACTGTGACCAACACTTGTGATGCTCTCTGCCATTGGCTTTGTATTCCACTTGAAGACATGGGACTCCATATCAAGACTGGACACAGAAGTCCTCATCACGCCTGTGGCTGGCCTCCCTGGCTACACCATGCAGCCATCCCTCCACTCAGGGGTCTGCTAGGAAGGGTAGCCCTGGAAACACCTCCTAAACCCAGTCAGACATTTCCCAGCTTCTTGTCCAGGCATCAGCCTCTCTCCACCTCCAGGAAAATTCCAGATTAATTCTTTCATGGGCCTGTCCATCTTTTCATATGAAGCCCTGAGTGGAGGTGACTTTAAGAGTGGCCCTTATGTGGTGGCTCACGCCTGTAATCCCAGCACTTTGGGAGGCTGAGGCCCGCAGATCACGAGGTCAGGAGATTGAGACCATCCTGGCTAACACGGTGAAACCCCATCTCTATTAAAAATACAAAAAAAAAAAAAAAAATTATCCGGGCGTGGCAGTGTGCCCCTGTAGCCCCAACTACTCAGGAGGCTGAGGCAGGAGAATGGCGTGAACCCAGGAGTCGGAGCTTGCAGCAAGCAGAGATCGTGCCACTGCACTCCAGCCTGGATGACAGAGAGAGACTCCGTCTCAAAAAAAAAAAAAAAAGAGTGGCCCTTAAACACAGAGACATTGTTAGATCTCCCAGAGAAGTGAAAACAGCTTAGACTTACAGGATGAACACAGAAACATTGCCTTTCCATTATTTAAATTCTCCCCCTTGCTGCAAGAACAAGACAAAAATGAATGTTACCACAAGTTACCTTGCCACATATGTTTGAATCAAAGAAATACACCAAGAAGTTCCTTGTTTCATTTTTGCTCAGGGCCTATTCCAAGGCTGGAGACTCACTGTCTCACTGTGTCTGTCTTACTCTCTTCCTTTGCCTGTCTGTCTGTCTCTCTCTCTCTCTCTCTCTCTCTGTCTCTCTCTCTCTCTTTCAGTTTGTTTCTAGGCTGTGTTTCTAGTCACAAAACTCCCCAGCACACCCTGCTAACACCTTATTGCCTGAGTTTTATGTTAATCAGCTAACATTACATTTGAAAGTAGTTTCATTTTCCTCAGGACTTCTTCCTCTGGGCATCATATTTATACAAGTAAGTCTTGGCCTCAGAGCTTGCTTGTGTGTGAAATCCTTGCCTCAGAATGAGTGTTTCTGGGTGTAAACTCTAATTGGAATTCGTTACCACCGGAAATACTGGAGATGCACTGCTGCTTGGCAGTTCTTTCCAAAGTGTTTGACTGATTTCCTCTTTCACCCTTCACTATCACCGTGCAAATCTTCACTATTCCTCAAGTTTTCTACCCCACCACCTCCTCCTAACTCTAAATGTGTGAACATGCCCCCAACTTTACAAAGAAAACAGAAGCTCTCAGACATGGCCATTTCCCCAGCCCATCGTCTCCTTTTATAAGTCCTTTCAGGGAACGAGAGACGGCTTCTTACCAAAGCTAATTCCTTCACCTGTGCGTTTTCCTCCCCTCTCTACTGCAGCGATGGGAGCAGTTAGCAATACTTCAGCGATTGTGGCAGCAAACTTACCTCAAAGAGGCTATTTACCTTATAAAGTTACTAACCCAAACAAGAGATCTACCGTGCAGCATGGTGACTATAGTTAATAACAATGTATTATATTGTTCAAAATTGCTAAGAGAATAGATTTTAAATAGTCTTACCACAAAAAATAAATATGTGACATAATATATATGTTAATTAGCTTGATGTAGCCATTCCAAGAGATATACATATTTTGAAACATGCTGTGCATGATTAATATATACAATATTTGTCAATTAAAACAAATGAAAATAAATTAAATAACCAAAGGAAGAACTAGCTTTCCTGGGCTGGGACACTGTCACCAGGAAGCAATTTTTCTCCATCTCTAAGTTCATCTCTGCTCACCTTTGTGTGTTGATTTCATTCTCAATGAAAATGAGAAAATATGGCAAGCTGTGCTACAGTGCAACATGGAAAATGAATGAGGAGCCCAGGTAAGCCAACACTAGACCCACTTCCTAAAGGCTAACTTTCACATTTTTATACAACCTGACAAGAGAGTGATTGCTGCTCCAATCTATAATTCCAAATTCAAGTCCAGAAAAAAAAAAGTCTGCTTCCCTGATAACTTGAACCAAGAGTCCTTGAACCCAGATTCATTGGAACATTCCTCACCTGACTTTGGTGTGTACCTACCTCTGGGGAGTGCGATGGTGCTCTCATCGATGGGCTGGACCTGGGCCACGTGCCCCCATGGAAGTGGGAGAGTTGCAGTTGACACTACTGGCATTTCATGGACTCAGATTAGGGGAGGTGGTTCGCCTGAAGAAAGAAAAATGGATGCTGGGTGGCTAGGGGAACAAGTGCCCTCTGAGAGGGACTTTGCTACATCGTATACTACCTGGATTCCCTACTTCCTGAGTCCTCAACCCCACTCTGTCTCTCCTGGCTCCTCCTCCCTGACCTATACGTACATTCTGGAATTTCTCCTGCCTTTGAAAACCAATTTCGATTTGATGTGTTGTTCTAGCTGTGGCTCTCTTGTCTTCCCTTCACATTATAAGATCTTGAAAAAGTTGTCTGGTTGTATGTTTTCTCCTCACCTTACACTCACTGCTCAATCCTCTGCAATTGGATTTTGACCCCCATGACTCCACTGAAACCGCTGTCACAAAGACCTTCAATAATCAAACTAGTCATAAAAAGCAGAAGCAATAAATTCCCTTTATACCAGTAGTTTTCAAACTTTCGTTTGCATCAGATTTACCCCCAGGGCCTGCTAAGACTCAGGTTGTCCCCTAGATTCTCACCCCTAGATTCTGGTGTCAGAGACTTCTTAGATTTTTGTTAGAAATTGTTTTTCTCCCAAGTTCCCAGGCGATGCTGCTGCTGCTGCTGGTCCAGGAACTGTACTTTAAGGTCCACTGGTTTATACCACAATAATCAGTTAGAACACGCCATTTTAACTGCCTAAAACAAACTAAGCTATTAATGTGTATGATCTTATATAGCTGTATTGAATAACATTAAAGATAATATGACTAAATAGGGAGATCTACTCTATAGTTATTTTTTCTAGATATGAACACTGATCACTTCAGTCAAGCAACAGAAAGCTCTATTGTAATGTTGTTATAATCTCTTAAATTAAATAACAATCGAATTTGGACCAATGGAAAAAATTTAAAATTGTGGGTCCTTAAGAAAGGTAAGAGAAACAATTTAGGAAGTATATTGCCTATACTTTCTTATTTAAAATGTGCAAATACCCTTTGAGGAATGCACTGTAATTCCCATTCATCTGATGAAGAAACTGAAGATCAAAAGTAACTCATTTTAAGAAAAATGAAGGAACAGAACTAAGTATAGCTGGCTCCAGAGCTCTCTCCCCTCCTCTACACTGTGAAATGGGCAAATACACACTCAGTGCCTAGAAGGGCTCAGGAATGCTCGCTCTTGTTGTACTGCTATTGCTGGTGGTAACTCTCAAAAGAAGGTATATTAATAATTCTTTTTCTTATTATAAAAATAGCATATACTTTTTATAGAAAATTTAGGTGATACTGAGTAGAGAGAAAATAACCGTGAACACTAATAATTCAAGCACTCAGAGATGTCCACTGTTACCAGTTTGGTGGATGGTACTAGAAGTTAAGCTCCACAAGGGTGGCCATCTTTATCTGCCTAGTTGAATGCTATATTTCAAGGGCCTAGAATCATGCCAGGGCCATATAGTAAGGGCTCAATAAATATTGGCTAAATGTATGAATAGATGGATAGCTTTGGGGTCTTTTTCATTTATGCATAAATACATGTGTCCACGTATAACTAGAATATATTTGTAAACTGGAATTTATATTTTACATGTAGTTTTTTTATCCTGTTTGTTTCAAAGGCCATTGACTTTTTATATAAAAAGTGGACAGATTGATGGAGTATTCCCCACTTTTTGGTGGACTGAGAAGGTGAAGTAGGTTCACCCATAGCCCTAGAATAATGTAAGTCTATTATTATTTGTTTACAGAAAGAAAAAAGAGCTCTAAACCTTAATTTCCTCACCTGCAAAATAAAGTAAGCTTATCTGATCTCTAGGATTTCCTTCCAGGATGTGGGATTTATATAATGAGACAGTTCTTTATTCATAATATTTTATGTTTTCTTTACAGATGCTCTTAATAGTATTGAGAATTACATTTACAGAACAGCCTTCAAATTACGATCAGTGCAAACTCTGTGCCAGTGTAAGTATAGGCTCTCCTGAAATATTTGAAATAATCTGAGCTTGATATGTGATGTAAAATTCATAGAGAAAACAAACACTTCCCCCATGCAGTGGACTGCTGGATTCTGGAAGTCTGGATTTGTGCATTTAGCCCATTCGCAACAGAGAAGGTGGAGGGATGGGAAAACATTGCGTGCTTGCAACCCATGTGTAGTTTTGCTGATGAGCGATAGAAATGACTGTGGATGAGGATTTTTAATTTTTTAAATATTTTCTCCCCCTGGCTTCTTCTAGAAAATGTTTTTGGTTTCCTTTTCAGGATACCAATATGGACACAAAATAAAATTACAAAAAAAAGGTAGTTTCAAATCTGTACTTTTAGATTTAAGCATAAAAATGCAAAATTCCATCTACCACATAAGATTTGCGTTTTCAAGTTGTACCTGTAATCTATATATGAACATGCAAAAGTAGGTACAAATGAATAAATAACCCATGGACCATGAATTTTAAAATTATCTCGAGAATTCCCTGAGAACTGTCCCTTTTGCATTAAATTTATATCTGATTGAATGTATGGTTTTCTTTTCTTTTCTCATACTGTTATCTAGGCAAAATAAGGTAAAATGTAGTAAAAACATGTATCCTGTGAAAATTTTCCAAGGTGGAAAATAAACTGGATCCAAGCTATGAAAAACACCAGGCATTCAGCATGTCTACAGTTATTGATTTCTCACTGCATGAAAGAAAAATCACTTCATGTAAAATGATTTCTGAAATTTATCATATCAGACCTAAGTTATGTTATATATGTGACATTTCTACTGAAGGCTGACATTTTAAAATATTTTTCCTCCTGCCTAAAAAGTTACATAGAGCAGTGGTTTTCAAATTGGGCTTCACAAAGTACATGTGAATGTGGGGTAGGGCACAAAAGAGTTAGCCAGGTGGGAAGAGGAGTTGCAAGCAGGGTGGGAAGATTTGGAGACCACATCCTCAACAGAAACAGCTCCATCCTTCTCTATTTTCTTTACTGTGTTTCCTTGTGTGTGTGTGTCTGTGTGTAAGTTGGGGGGGTCTCACTCTGTCACCCAGGCTGGAGTGCAGTGGCGAGATCTCAGTTCACTGCAACCCCTGCCTTCCAGGCTCAAGCCATCCTCCCACCTCAACCTCCCAAGTAGCTGAGACCACAGGCGTGCACTACCACACCCTGCTAATTTTTTGTATTTTTAGTAGAGACAGGTGTTTCGCCATGTTGCCCAGGCTGGTCTTGAACTCCTGAGCTCAACTGATCTGCCCATGTTGGCCTCCCAAAGTGCTGGAATTATAGACATCAGCTACCATGCCTGGCCTCATGCCATGTTTCTGTATCAGGTTCCTTTGAAGAAGAAATTTTTGGTTTTAAAAACAGTTTTATGTAGATTACTGCTCTAGATAAAGAAACTCATAACTATTATTTATTATTCCAGGAACAAACAAAAGGCTAAAAATATTTCCCCAATTACGCTATTTTCCTTGAGAATTTCTCTCTCAGAGAAAGTTAGCAGCAATTGTTCACATGTCCCCATCATGAACGCCTGAGTATGTACCACAGTGTAATTTGAGGATGCACAGTTTTCAACATTTTGTTATCTCTGGCATCAGAAACAGTGAATATAAATAATACTCATGGGAAATATTAACAACACACAAAATCAGTGGTTGAAAAATGTTACCTAGAAAAGATATCCAAACAAAAATTTAAAAACAGAAAATCCCAAACACCAAGATAAAGCATAACATGAGCTCCAAATAGGAAGATCTGGAACACATCGCTGTATAAATCTTGTGGTGAGATTAATGGACACCACTATTATCTGGTTTGGTGTAATATAGAACTCTCAGCAGGAGATGAAATCAGCCTGTGTTCAGAATGCCTGGCTCAGGTGACAGGTTTTAATGATAAAAGAGTTTACAGCCTTCACCACCTGCAGCCAGGTTTTTATTTAAGTCACATTCTGAAACTTGCTCCTCTGTTCCTTAGACTCTCCCCTTAAAAGCAATATCAGAGAACAAATAAAATTTTTTATTATACTTGCTAGATTTCTTATCTGAGGTTGATTTACAAAGTAGAGAGAAATCCAGGGTTTTATGATTTCACAGGCTGAAGTGTTTTAAATGCCAGGAGCTCTTGGCGCTGTTGACATCCCCACCTCTCAGATGGCGCCAGTGGCTGTTTATTAATTTTATCTGTCATCCTCTCTCTGCAAGAAGCTATGGGGTTAGCTCTATTACATTCTTGTTTCTATTCATTGCCTTGTAAAAATTTTAGGAGAAGGTGGTCAAAAAATATTCAGTATAAGAAATAAACCATTATTTTTTGTAAGCTGCTGTAGTTTTATTAAGTGCCTTCTCTAGATAATAATACTGATGGAACCAAGATTGTTAAAAGTGATATTACTGAGTTGCGGAATTCTCAGACTCTTTAGCCTAAAGATCTTTATAGAAGAGTAAACTGCTCTTTTATAAAGATCACTGTTTTTTATTTAACTATGGCAATTGCTTTTTAACACACCATATTGCTTCTGAAGCCAGGCTGCAGACAAGAAAAACTATATTTGAACAGGAAAGGTAAATTTATTCAATCCACTTAATGAAGAGTATAAAAATGTTTTCCCCAACTTTTCATCACCGTGTCATAACTTTCTTGGAAAGCGTATTTTTCATTTCTCACTTCCCTTTTTAACTTCTTTCTATAAAACAACATCCTCGAAACCGTACTGTAATAATGTTACAACTATGCTTTACTAACAGATGCACTTTTCCAAAATCAAATGAATCGGTAGACTAGTAACGCCTGAATTATGCACAAGGAATATATGTCCAAATAGTAGTCATATTTCATTCCCCTTAAAAGAAAATAGCGACCATAAAAAGTTCTTAATTATAAAACAGTAAATGACATTTGCTTCATTTGAAGTCTTTTGTTCCCATCAGAAAATAAGGCTCAATTCTTCATTTGCTTCCTACAGTGGACTTGATTGACAGCTCCCGGATTCAGCAGGTCCTACTGCATCCAAGTTTCTGGGAAGCTCGCAAGCGCTCCCTTTCTGTGCAGCAGCTTTCTCAGACACTCCAAGAGCTGTTTCAGAAGGCCAGGGAGGAAAACCCAGGGCAGGTGCATCCCAGAGCTCCCGAACTCACTCTGAGCCTTCTCACGACAATGTGCAACAGGTAAGGGTGTGGATGTCGTGCTGTGACCTCAAAGGCAATGTTTAGTTGCCAGTGGTCATTTACCATTTGGTGCTGGCTGATATTTGCTTGAGGTTTGATATATAAGAAGCCTTCTTTGTTTTTCACTGATTTATTCCTCAGGAGTAGAACAAAGGAGTAAATGCCCATTGGCTTTACGAATATAAATGACTCATGGATAGCAAAAAGAGGGGGAGAATTCCACATTATTCTTTCCTTCATACAAATTCATTCCTACTCCAGAGAAGCATACACACCTTTTGCTAGGGCGTTTTCACTTCTATACATACATGTGAAAAGCGACACTTGATTCTTGTTACTGCTAGCTTCTTTGCTCATTTCTTTGTAAACTATTATCAATTTTTTATTTAGCTAGAATAAGGGTGAAAATACTGTGCATGGATGAGTAACTTATAAACCAGTGTAGACCATGTCAAAGGGCTGATTACATATGCTCTGAAGTCAATAGTTCTGCTAGTGTGTGGTAGGGGTGGGTGTGTTTTTTGAGCTGTAAGGTTTCAATTCCTCTGCCCCCTCCTCAATTTGGTTTACCTTATATATCCTTGACTCAGTAGACTTCATCCTTTAGAATAAACTTTTCAAAAATCATAGTGAATTCAAAACATTTGGAAAATAGAGGAAAAAAGTAAAGAAGAAGAAATACATTATTACCCATCAGCCTGCCTCCCAGAAGCAAGCACCGTTTTAACCACTGGGCAAATTCCTTACGGTTATTTCCTTTTCTAGTTTTTGTTTTGTTTTGTTTTGTTTTAAATTTTTTTAACTGCCAAAACAATACACATACACATTCTCAAGTTATTTTTTCATTTCAGCTTCCTTAAACGTTAAGCTTTTGACTGTCATTTCTATTATCTGTGCGTGTCTCTAACAATTCCCCCGCCTTTGAGAAATTGTTTAGTAGGTTTGTAAACTAGCCAGCAAGTGGGCAAGGATGATTAGGCTCTGAGTGAGGGCCTGTGAACTAGATTTTTTTTTTTTTTTTTTGCATAAATATTTCCTCCTTTGCCTGCCTTTGGTCCTTCCTTGTCTCTGTTGCTTGGTTTCCAGGCAACTGAGGCCTGAGGAAGTGATGCTATCTGCTCCATAAAGACAGGGTTTATCCCTGCATCCCTGGTGCCTGGTACAGTGCTTAGCACAGAGGAGGCATCCAATACATACTTTGGAGTGAATGCAGGAACACATAAATGACTGGTGAAATACGTTAATTCCATGTTCTGTTCTGGTAAATTCTAGGTATAGGATAAGAGGCCAAAAAAGCTAGAACTTAGAGCATCATGTCAAAAATGCCTATTAATAGTTATGGTTTTTATCATCCATGACACCAAAAGTAACCCTGGCCCCCCATTCTTGTCTCTGTTTGTCACCGTGCAGCACAGGAACAGGTTTTCTCCAGCTTATGCCTGCAGCCGCTGCCCTAATAACCCTCTCAGGAGACAGCCCTCTTACGAAATACCGAGGTAACATGCGGAGGACTACGGGTGTTCTAAAGTGCAGTGAGCCCCAAATCCCCAACCTGGTATTCTGTATCCCCACCACAAGGCCTTCTTCTTCAGCATGTACTCAGCATGGCTTGTGTGTTTATTGAAGAAAAATATTTACCATTTGAGGAATTTGGAATTTTTCAAAATTTACACTTCCTAATTACTTAGTTGTTCTTGAAATTTATTTCTTTAGGGATTACCTAGACACCCGTAATCATTGTTGGTTTGAAGCCTGGGAGGATTCTCACATTTCTGTTTACCAACCTCATGATCTTCATCCTAGATTCACTGAATGATCAAGAGGTTGAAATGTGAATGGATTTCCATTAGTTATCAAATTATGGCTATTACAAAATCGATAGTGACCGGGCGCGGTGGCTCATGCCTGTAATCCCAGCACTTTGGGAAGTCGAGGCAGGCGGATCACCCGAGGTTGGGAGTTCGAGACCAGCCTGACCAACATGGAGAAACCCCGTCTCTACTAAAAATACAAAAAATTAGCTGGGCATGGTGGCGCACGCCTGTAATCCCAGCTACTCTGGAGGCAGAGGCAAGAGAATCACTTGAACCCAGGAGGCAGAGGTTGCGGTGAACTGAGATCGTGCCATTGCACTCTAACCTGGGCAACAGGAGTGAAACTCCGTCTCAAAAACAAACACACACACACACACACACACACACACACACACATAAAAACATAGTTTTGGAGGCCTTCAAAATAGTGAGCCAATAATCAAGAACATAACTTTCCCTTCTCTTTCCTTTCATAGCCACAAAGAGACTGCTACTTCAAAGCAAGTACTCTTCAAAGATACATTGCAAGTATTCATTTTAAAGATTTTTCCTCCTACATGTCTAGCTCTTTTTCAGCTCTACGCAGAAAATAGCAGGGGAGGTTATGATTCTGGGCCACGCATGACGCGAAGGGTTTTGAGAAAACTACTAACAGATCTACAGCAGGTAAATCCCTAATACTTAAGAACTGTACATTTGTTTCAGTTAATTTGCCACACTTATTATTAAAGAATCTGATGTATTCAGTGTCAAGTCTATCTTTATATATATCTCCATGCAAGCTCTCTCCTCCATAGCCATTGCTGTTACTTGAGTATAACTTAACTTATACTCATAAGGTTATGAGTAGAAGGTTATGAATTATACTCATACTCATGAGGCTAAAGCTAATGGGGTCTATAGATAAGAATTATTTGCATTGCTATAAGTTTGCTACAAGTTAACTTTACTCTCTATAGAATTGTAAAATAGCCTCGCAAAGACAATGATGTATCTCTCTATAGGTACAGATAATCACCACTGAAAACATATCCAATAGTCTCTTTTGCTTATTCCAAAGTGTTTTAATTTTTCCTTATGCTCCTATACCTTTTTCACTCGTACGTATTAAAATCTGTGCCTGACATGCACTAAGTTCTCCATGCCTGACTTCCGCATTTCTATCTACCCACTTGATAGAAATTGCCTATCCTTTCACTTGACAGACACTACTTGTCTTTCAATATCACTCAATTATTTGTCACCTCCCTACTCAAAACTTCTTTGACTTCCTATGCATAATTTTGTTGTAGCACTTGTCAAATTGTGGTAGATACTTCCCCACTGGACTATTTCATTTTTATATCTCCAGTGCCTTGAACAGTGCCTGATACTAAAAGACATCCAAAAAATGCTTAAAGAATGCATAGATGGAGTGCCACGTCAAGTACTCAAAATTATTTCCATCATTTCCTGTGCTTTAGAAATGTGTAAATTTGATTTGGTTTTTATTCTTACTAGGCAAGGGAATTTAACCTCCTCAAAGATGTTTTGTAAATGTTGAAATGAAGTAAATTGGTGTAACCAAGCAAGAACTTCTGCAAAAGGATTAAACAGGCTCTGGATTGTCTTGCGTGTAGATGCTGTTGTCCTGCTGTACCTTTCCCTTGTTTTGAAGGATATCTCCATTCTTCCAGCTCCTACAAAATCCCCACACTAGATGTTTTGGACTGTAACAACTTAGGAACTTTCTGTCATTTTTTTCCTGGGTCTGGACCAAGAATTCTGAACTGAGGATAGCCATGATGGGAGCAGGGAGGGATAAGGAGAAAGATAATAAAAATCTCTAGGACAGGGAGTATGGATTGGAAAAACCTATTCAAAATTATCTTTGCTTTGATTTGGTTTTAATATTAAAATTTTGTGTTCATGATGATCACAATAATTAATATTTAACTTAAATTCCAAACATCATTTAAGATATTTATTTCTTAAATGGAGCAATGATTTTTTTTTTTTTTAATTTGTAAGGTTAGAATATCAGGCATAGATACTTCCAAGCTGTCCTGGTAGTTGCAGCAGTCACATAGATCCCACCACCAAATGTTCTGCTGATTCTAAGGCATTTCTCCGGGAGCCACCATAAGTTGCAGGCTCACTTCCACCCATCTCATATCACAAGACTTGAGTTGATGGGGGCCTGATTTATGCAATCAGACTGGTGAGACTAGATAGGTGCTTAGAAGCAGATGTGATGAAAGGGGATGGACTGAGGGACATTTTCCTTTTAGAGAATTCTTTGCGCTCTCCTGACTACTTGGTCCAACAGGCTCTAAAAATCTGCCCTTGTCTCAGGCTCAACTGAGGTCAATGAGCTGCTGAACTAGAAGCTCCCGCAGCACTCCGCCCCTACCCACACCCCAGTCATTAGTATGCTCTTGAGAAGGTCTTAGGAAGGCAGAGATTTGCACAGAAATGATCATCCCATTGACTGCTATTATGGACTCAGAAATGGATTCCCAGAGAAAATTCCAGGCCCCACTACATGATTCGAATCCTCCCCTAAGCATCGTAATGATCACTTCAAGTGGTGTCTGCCTGTGCAGGTGTGCCATCTAGCCATGTTTAATTCTTCCTAGAGCACCTGCAAAAAATTAGCTACTTGGGCCATTCATCCACAAAATCTTTATGCACATCTTTATAGGCAAAAATGTAGGTTGAAAACCCACTACAGAAGTGAATTTTCTTTGTACTTGTGTTAGAATCACAGAGCTGGTGAGAGTCATCCTATGTTATCCACCCACCTTATTTTACAAATGAAGTAAAACTCCTTTCCCAGAGCTCAAGGACATCAGAGGAGGGTGAATGTTGAATCAGCAACACAGTCTAAATAAGTGTTTCAGTTAGTTCATCAGCACTCCAAGCCAAAAGATGGGTAATGAGTTATGCTTTCAGACAAAGGCTAAATAACATAGGGAGTAGTTACTTACATTCAACTGGCGACAGGATTATTATCAATTTAAAGTACAAGCCATCTTGTCACTATTACGCAAATGTTTGTTGACTTCTGCCTGGCTAATTGTCAGCAAAGAGGTTCTGAGTGCCACTTTCCTGATTAGAAGAACGTTTATTCGAGTTGATGGACTCAGCAGGAGGGTCTCTAAGATTACTTCTGAGCTTGCGGGCAATGCCTGCTGACAGCCTGTGCTGTAGAAGACATCAGATGTGAAATTAGGACCCGTGACCAAATGGGAATAAATGGAGGTGACAGGTACATGTATCTGTGCATATAGATGATGTCAGAGCCAAGTCCCTGGCCATCTTGGCAGTCACAAAAGGTTCTTAGTGCCTTAATTGAACGCCTTATGGTGACTGTGGCTGAAAGGTGGAAACTACTGAGTGTGGTGGCACAGATTGAGCCGTTGAAATACATGTAAGGTCGGGCTGTGACAAAGCTTCATGGAAACTCCTCAAGAAAGAGTAAGAGTCCTGGAGTGAGACCCCAATTCTGTTGCTAACTTGCTTTTTTGACCTTCAGCAGAATATCAAATCTCAACTACTCTTTGCTTTATTTCTTGAAAACTATTTAATTGATAATCAGAAACTGTATATATTCAAGGTGTACAACATGATGTTTTGAGATAGATATACATTGTATAGTGATTATCACAATCAAATTAATTAACCCATCTGTCACCACCATCATTACCGTCTTGTGGGGGTGGGGGGTTTGAGGACACTTCAAACCTGCTCTTGCACCAATTTTCTTTTTTTCTTTCTTTTTTTTTTTTTTTTTTTGAGATGGAGTCTCACTCTGTCACCCAGGCTGGAGTGCAGTGGTGCGATCTCGGCTCACTGCAACCTCTGCCTCCCGGATTCAAGCAATTCTCCTGCCTCAGCCTCCCAAGTAGCTGGGATTACAGGATGTGCCACCATGCCCAGCTAATTTTTTTGTATTTTTAGTAGACACGAGGCTTCACCATATTGGCCAGACTGGTCTTGAACTCCTGACCTTGTTTGTGATCCACCCACCTCGACCTCCCAAAGTGCTGGGATTACAGGCATGAGCCACCGTGCCTGGCCTCAGTTTTCAAGTAAACAATACAGTACTATTACTAGTAGCCATGCTGCAATTAGATCCCCAGAATTTATTCATCTTATAACTGAAAGTTTCTACCCTTTAATCAACACCTTCTCATTTATCCCTGTCCTCAGCCCCTGGCATATTCACTATTCTTCTCTTTCTACGAATTCAATGTTTTTAGATTCCACAGGTAAGTGGGATTATGCAGTATTTGTCTTTCTGTGCCTGGCTTATTTCATTTCGCATATTGTCCTCTAGGTTCAATTCATGTTGCTGCAGATGACACAATTCCCTTCTTTCCTAAGGCTGAGTACTATTCCGCTGTATATTACGTACCACATTTTTTATTCCATTCATCTGTCAATGGATACTTAGATGGTTCCAGAAACGTGGCTATTATGAAGAGTGCTACAGTGAACATGGGAGTGCAGATGTCTCTTTGACAAACTGATTTCCTTTCCTTTCATCCCTTGCTTTCAACATAGGTAGTGATTGCCACTCTACCTCAGAAATTGGCATTTCTTAAATGACATAATATGAAAGTGTTTGGAAAGGTTTTTCTCAAAGCCACTCTAAGCTTTTCCAAAGGTAGTGAGTTATCTCAGTAGATTGTTTACAGTCAGTTACAGATTGAACTTCTTGATCTGCTCTTTCCTGCTTCTCACTACTGCACTTGACTAGTCTTAAAAATATGCATATATATAATAGCAAAGACTTGGAACCAACCCAAATGCCCATCAGTGATAGACTGGATAAAGAAAATGTGGCACATATACACCATGGAATACTATGCAGCCATAAAAAAGGATGAGTTCATGTCCTTTTCAGGGACATGGATGAAGCTGGAAACCACCATTCTCAGCAAACTAACACAGGAACAGAAAACCAAACACTGCATGTTCTCTCATAAGTGGTAGTTGAACAATGAGAACACATGGACACCGGGAGAGAAACATCATACACTGGGGTCTGTCAAGGGGTGGGGCAAAGGGAAGGGAGAGCATTAGGACAAATACCTAATGCATGCAGGGCTTAAAAACCTAGACAGGTTGACAGGTGCAGCAAACCACCATGGCACATGTATATCATGTAACAAACCTGCATGTTCCGCACATGTATCCCAGAACTTAAAGTAAAAAAAAAAAAGGTATATATATTCTAAAACTCTAAACTTTAAGACAGTATTATTGTTAATTTCATTTCATATGTGAAAAAAGGCAAAGAAAGGTTAAAATAATTTGGAATCACGAGAAAATAAAACAGAAGGAAGCAGTTTATCACCCCATTGGCAGACTTCCTTCCCTTACCCTCCTCCCTCCTCCCTTTCCCACTTGCTTATTCATTGTCTTAACCCAAACATTGCACAAAACCTATGCATTGCTTTGTTCTCTTGGATTGAGACAGTTCACCTGGTCTCAGATACCAAATACCTGTGACTGCACGGCCGTGAGCACCAGCTCTCAGCCCTGCTGCTCCCGGAGACGACATATTTCTCCACTTTCTAACAGCTAAGATGAGGTTGTCTCTTGCAGATCCCAACTGTTGTGGGAGAGAGTCGTGCTCTGTGCCCTGTGGAAAGTGCCACCCGCAGCTGTTTCCAAGGGGTGAGTGCCTTGCAAATGTCCCTGGAGATGGGGACAGACATGGTGCATTGGGATAGTTTGCTGACTGATTTACATTACAGACCTATTATTACTCCACACAGCATCTCAGATAACTGAATTTAGGAGGTAGTCTCACCTCCAGCTTTTCCTATGATAAACTTCTTCAGCAGAGCTGACAGAATTGGAGTCAGAAAAGAAAATGAAAATATCAAGTCATGCCTAAAAACACATCTAGGGTGCCACTGTTTTTCAGGTGTTGAGCCCAGCAATCAAAGAAGAGAAATTCCTGTCTTGGGTCCAATCTGAGCCTTCCATCCTCCTGTGGCTCCCGACCTGCCACCGGTTATCAGCTGCTGAAAGAGTCACTCACCCTGCTCGGTGTACCATCTGCAGGACTTTCCCAATCACGGGACTCAGGTACAGCCATCAGCAGCATTTCTCGGATTATCATTCTCCGTAGGGTTCTCAGTTGGAGCTGCATCCCTTCAGATTCTTTTTGGGGTCCTCCTTGCACATCTGAAATTCAGTTGACTTTTTTGGCTCAATGATTTCCTGGCAGGAGGCATCCTGGTTGATAATAAATTGTCTTTTATCTTCTATAATGGATGAAATATTAAATTCTTCCACTGATGCATAATGTGACTAATAGACATTTTCTTCCTCTAAGGGGAACACATTTTGTCTTTGTTTTGTTTTGTTTTAGAGACAGGGTCTCTGTCACGCAGGCTGGAGTGCACTGGCACTATCATAGCTCACTGCAGCTTCAAACTCCTAAACTCAAGTCATCCTTGCAGCTCAGCCTCCTGGGTAGCTGGGAGTACAGACACAGGCCACCATGCCCAGCTAATTTTCTATTTTTTGTAGAGACGGGATCCTATTGTGTTACCCATGCTGGTCTCCAACTCCTGCTCTTAAGTGATCCTCCTGCCTCAGCCTCCCAAAGCATTGGGTTTCAAGTGTGAGCCACTGCACCTGGCCTGTCTTTTGTTCCAAAGAAACCTTTTAAGTATTGAGCCATCCATCGTCATCATCATCCTAACAACACTACTTTTGTTAACTGTTAGACAAATGCCAAGCTGAGCAGTTCCCATGGGCCATTTCATTTAAAATGTGTTGTAAGCCTATGCAAAGGGTTGTATTATTATCCCCAATTTGCAGAGAAGTTAAATAACCTACATGATTAGCAAGCCGCAGAGGCTGGCAGCCTAAATCCAGAGTCTCTGCTCTGCAGCCATGATGCTCTGCTGCCTCCCTGTGCAGACAACTGCAAATGAGCCTCATGCTCACACAGATGATCAGCATTCATGAGAGCAACTCAGGCCTGATCTTCTCTCCACCTGGAGCTAAAAGCAGATTAGAGAGCTAGATTTGGAGGTGGGAGATGCAAATATTTCCATAGCTTTGAGGAGAACAGTCAAAATCCCATCCTGGAGAAAGAGTGTTATAGGTCTCCCATAAATAAAACCATAAGGAAGTTAAATAGGTTATCATTAAAGCTTGGGAGAAGAGAAAGAAACCACCAGGTGTAGGCCAGGCATGGAAGATGCCATTATTCACGATGAGTGAACAGGGGCCGGGAATGTGGGAAGACTAGAGCTATGGGACATCAGGCAGCTAAATACAAGGCAAAACTGAGGGTGCCCGGAAGGAGAAGGGGACAAGAGGCCTCAGGCCTCAGCTCCTGCTCACTTTGTTCCTTTTCCTTTCCCATGCTTTCTGACCCTAGCTAACCCAGAACTGAAATATGCTCCCCATGGAGATAAACTAGGTCTGCTTGGTACACCAAAAAACTGGAGATCTGGTTTTAATTTTGCCAAGAAAATGAATTGGGTTTGCAGAGAATTTGCAAGACACAGTAAAACTTCATTCATAAAAATTCTGCAAGTAACTGAACTTTAGACAATAACACATATAAATGAACAGGACTGTTGGAAACCAAGCAAGCAGGGACAAGGAAATCTTCTTACAAAAATGAAAAATAAATTATTTATATTGGACAATGGGGAAATCTGAATATGATTTACCACGTTATGAATACATTATAATCATTTAACCAATAAGCAAGTATTAGTTAAGGAGTTACTGCCAGTCCTGCCCTAGGTCAAGTACAAGATTAACTTTGCAATTATATAAAACACAACTTTTACGTCGACATATTTTTCAAAATTATTATATGTAACATAAAGCAGATACTATTTGTATTCTATAGATGATAAAATTTGAGTCTCAAAGAATTTGAGTGACTTACTTAAGCCGCCCCTAAAAATGGCAAAGGCTAGAGGCCAAGAAATGCTATACCTCACATATCTGTTGAGAATGAGAACAGAATTTCTTTAAAATGCCTCCATGTAAACCATCTTTCCTCTTATACACCCAAGGCAATAAACAGGTGTCCTATATACAAAGAGCTGGGAGACCTGGGCAAGGTATTTAACCTCTATGGACCTCAGTTTTGGGTTTTTTGTTTTTTGTTTTGTTTTGGTTTTAGTAAAATTCAGCAGGGTAGAACAAATGATGTCTGAGACTTCTTTAGCTCTAAACTTCTGATTCTATTAACCATTGCCTGGATATATTATAATCTTAGCTTTAAACTTGTGTTTTGGGATCTCAAAAAAACTCAACTAGTAGCTTTGGTTTCTTGGGAGAAGAAGAAAGTTATGTTAGAGGAGAAGCACTTGCAGATGTGCAGGTAGCAGGAAGAGGACAAAGATTTGGCCTTCTAAAGAAAAAGAAGGTGCAAAGACCATAGAGTGGCCCTAATCCAAGATTTAAATTCTGGAAGGACATGTGACATTTTTGCTCTGTGATAGCCATGGAAGGTTGAAATGAAATTGGGGAAAAACCTGGGTTCTATATTGGTAAAAACATCAACAACGGGCCAATCTCATTACCCCCCACAATAACCATTCTCATACACCTGTAGGTAGTTGCAGAGCACAGAGGAACAAATTTAAGGATAGATCAGCTTATTATCCTAGATAAGCCAGTCACAGCCGTCTAGTTAATGCTTGATAAAGCAGCCAGCATGGATGGCTCATCAAATAATCCTTATAACAATAGTTTATTATGTTGTACACTTCGTTGAAAAAGTGAATGTCTTCCCATTAATGTATGTTAAACAACTTTTAAAGTTTTCCAAAAATTTTGCAAGGCCAGGAGGATAGGGTTTGCTAGCTCCATTTTTCCTTAGTTGAAGAAACTAAGTCATATATCCAACTTCATTCAATTAACGTTCATTGAAAAACCTACCATGCACCAGGCATTCTCCTAAACTTAAGTGAGCTTAAGTTTCCAATTCAACTATTAGAACTGCTATAAGTAGTAATGATGGTACGTGAATTCAAACTCAGGGCTCCTGCCTTGAGGAGTGGTGGTCTATTCTAGAATAGTGTGGTCTATTCTAGTGGTTAAAATGGCAGGCCATCAATTCAGATAGTAACCTGGGACTCAAAATCTTCTACTACTTACTAAGTAGTTGTGTAACTTTGTGCAAGTTACATAAACTCTCTTTAGTTCCATTTCCTCATCTGCAGAATGAGAGTAATTGTGAGAATACCTGACAGAATTTCCATGGGGATTAACTGGGTCAACACATGTACACTGCCTGCACATAGAACACGCACAAAAATGCTAGCTGCTATTATATCATCCCACACTATTTATTAATATCCTGCCATGGGACTCAGGGTTGGAAGTACAGCAGTGAACAAAGGTAGCTGAGGGGCGATCTCAAGGTATTTACATTCTCTTGCTCTGCCTCTAAATGACATGGATCAAACCATCAAACCTTCTGCCATCTGGCCTCAGAAGCTTTCCAAGGTTTTTTCCTGCTGTTATTCAGGGCAATTAGCAGGTCTGATAGATTCAATGCCCTCTAAACCCTTCTTACTTATCCCAATCTTCGTTGCCTTATTCCTCCTCTTCTTTCTACTTGGGATTTCTTTTGCTTTAATCTCCAGCCCAGCTTTCCATGTATAGCATGAGTCTCACTTTCCAGACCACACCAGCCCATAGGGCTCTCCCTCTGCCTCCCTGCTATAACCCTCTGCTCCATGCCTCTCATTGGGCACTTAATCACACATTGCCTAATTCTGGAAGTTTCAACCTTCCATGTCAAAGTTTTGCCGCAAGATATGAAATTTAAGAGCACTGGAATCTTGTCATATTTCTTTTTTGTAACTTTTAAGATAGGGGTTGAAAACCCAGATGCTTCAGAGGCAAGGCAAGTGGTGTACATGAAGGAAATAGGACAGGTAGAGACTATGGCTAGCTCAGAACTGTATGTCCAGTCTAAAAGGAGTAGCTGCCGCCTGGTTCTCACCAACTATCACCATATGAGGACAGAGCTTTATACCTCACACACTGCAGTTAGAGAAGAGAATTTACATATCGGGGAAAAATGTATAGCTCCCTGTTATTTTGTAGACAAACAACATGGTCCCACTCAAATATCCTTAAAAGTTACTAACTGATGTTTGCTAGGTCTCACTAGCTCCCCACTAACATCGCAATAGTTTCCTGAGTATTATGGGACACCCCTCCTAACCAGAGTGTGTCAAGACTCTCTCCTCTCCTTCTGACTACAAAGGCATTTAAGGTTGTCATTTCTCATCAGGAAAAAATCTCCAATGTTGATGGGTCCAGAAACTTGGGTGTGGTGAGGAATTCCCCTCCTCCACTTACGTCTTTCCTACATACAGACTCCTATAAAATGATGAGTGCTTATTTTTAAATCTGTTATCTATGGCTTAATTTTCCCCAACACCATGCAGGAATACAGGCCCAATATTATCATATCCTCCAAAAGTTTAAGGAAAGCCAAAATTTGATTTTATTGAAATCTATTTTTTAAACTTAGCTATTAAATTCAAAGCATTTGAGTCCATTGTGCAGCTGCACAAAACATGGCTGCAGATTTAAGGGTTTATCCTAAAGGTTGTAGTGCACAGCACCCTGCATGTAGAAGGCACTTCGTATTTTGGGAAATAAATCAGACCTCTATACCATAGCGTATGCGGCATTAATATAATGCCATTTGAAAATACTTTAAAATGAAGATTTATTTGAGTAAATAAATGCATTAGAGTCATTTAATAATCCTATAGTTTAGGAGAAACTTTACACTGATTTGGTAGTTCGGACATCTTCTGTATATTTTAGGGTGCTCATTCTCCACCTGGATTTTTTTTTTCTCATCTACCAGTGATGTAAGCTATGCTTCTATTTTAATTGGCAGATACCGCTGTCTGAAGTGTCTCAACTTCGACATCTGCCAGATGTGTTTCTTATCTGGTCTTCACAGCAAGTCCCATCAGAAGTCTCATCCTGTCGTTGAGCACTGTGTTCAGGTAATATTTAATGTCACATACTAAACTATTCATTAATCAATTCAGTATAAGCTATTGCTGTGAAAAAATCTTTCCCTCCAGTGAAACCACAGATTCTGCTCCTGTCATACATTACAATATTTAAGACTAAGCAAGTGGCAAACTCCACCTTAAATATCTCTCAATATAAGTATGCTTTCTTCACGTTGTACATCTCAATGAAAGTTTTTGGGCACAAGAAAAGTCCAGAGTTCAGTCTACAGTAATTGATCAGATACTCTGGACTAGAAAATGTCAGTGAAGAGTTAGAGGGAGAAGCTTTGGAAATGAGTACAGATGGAAAAGAGATGGGCTCTGGTGTGGCAAAAATGATGCAGCAAGACTTCTAGTTACTAACATATTTTTGGAGAATTTTTCTTTTTTAACATGTCTTTTCCTGAACCCTAAATTTCAATTATTTCTTCTTTAGGAAAAAAGAAAGATTATTATCTCAATGTTGACTGAAAAAGTATAGAGCTAAAACTTCACAGCTGCCTTTCAAATTTTTTAAAATTAGAAATACCTAGCAAGTGAATTCAGTTCTTTGTAAGAAGAGAAATAGCATAGTACATTTTAAGCAAAAAGCATTCTATTTTTTCCCAGAAAGAACATTTTCTTTTCATTACTAAATTCCAGTGAGTAAGTTTCTTCACACAGATGGCAACCCCCTCAAATACCACAATAGCGAAGGATGTTGATTAATTAACTTTGCCAAGGATAGTTTTCCCTCCCTCTCTCCTTTACATGAATGGCCCGCAAAGGTCAAGTGCCTGAATCTTGCCAAATAATTTCCAGTGGGCATTTCCTTACCCAGGTCCTCAGGTTCACTGGCCTAGGATCTACCTTCCTATGGCTAAAAGTCTTGGATTTGTTGATGTTAGAGTGACACCATGTGGCCACTTTGTTATTATGCTTTAAATTTCAAGTGCTGAAACCCTTAAAATGAGACATCTCATCCCTTCTTTGCTTCCTTTTGGCAGAGGTTCTTAACTTGGGGTGAATAAATGGATTTCAGGTGGCCTGTGAGTCCACTGAAATTGTAGACAGAATGGAATGTGTGAGTATTTCACTGGAGATAAACCCACGAGTTATTACAATCCTAAATGTGAGCAACCACAGGCTTAATCCTCTTTGATGCCCTCCTCTAGGTGTAGAATGCCAAATGGCTGGGTTACTCTAAGGAAGAGGACTTATTGAGGGGGTTGGGGTATTTAATTTGGAGACTTATGCTATCTCTATGAGAATGTGAAGAAATTCAGGGACAAGAAGGAGGTAAGATTATTTTCCTGAGGACTTAAGATAAATAATTCCAAAAACTTTCATGGTGGCCAGTCCACCCAAGTAAGGAAAGAAGACCATACATAGACTGATCTGACACTTTTTAAAAATGCTGGTTCTTTCAGCAGATGTCAGCGATGCAGAATACAAAACTTCTCTTCAGGACCCTCAGAAACAACCTTCTTCAGGGGCGCTGTAGGAAGAAAGAAGCGGCGAGAAGGCAGCAGCTGCTGGACCAGGTGAATCCAAAGGGTGTACCTCACCATGCACAGGCCAGGTGAGTGGCTGCGAGGATCGGCCGGTCCCGCAGAGTAGCCGACCAGGGCCCTGGGTGTTATGGTAACCAGTCAGCAATCTGTCTAATGCTGAAGGTCCTAGACAAGGCAGGAGGCAGGTGAGGGATGGACTTCAGATATTTTTTTCCTCTAAATAGGGCCTTTAATTTCAAAGTAGAACTAAGAGGCCACAAGATCTTTTGGTGACTCATCCAGATGTTCAGAGTTATTTCTACAACTGAAACCATCAGAAAGACAAAGAAGATATTTAATATTAGAATATTTGAATAACTTTGTTATATTCCTAGTTTTTGCTGGTTTGCTTTTGGATGCCTAATCCAGAATTAATACTTTATTAAAAAAAAAAAAGGAAAAGAAAGACACTCAGCCTTCCACCACTGACAGATGAGTGCTATTCACATTTTAGTGTGAAACAGGGATTAACCAAAACAGGAATTATGCTATAGATACAATTTTTCATTCTTAGTTCCCAAAACATCGCTTTTAACGGCGTTACTCTCTTCCTTGTAAGAAAATGCCACAATTCAAAAGCAATACATTATTGAACATTTGGCTATTTCCAAATGTTGTCCCCCAAAATTCTAGAGTCAACATCCCTATGCATACATTTATCTGATTATTTTTATGTTTTTATTAAGGGAAAACTCATTCAGTGAAAATCATTGAATAAAAAATTGCAAACTTGGTTAATCCTCAAAATGTTGAATGCCAAATTGTGCTCCAGAGGGGCACAGCCTGCCACTTCCAGTATATGCATCACATACCTGATCACCAACCTAAAGATGACTTTTAAAAGGTTTTTGTGACTTTCATTTTTGAAGTAGCCACTTCTTTGTAATTTAAAATAGCAGAAGACAAAGGAAACACTTTTTTTTTTTTTTTTTTTTTTTTTTTTTTTTTTGAGTCAAGATCTCACTCTGTCGCCCAGGCTGGAGTGCAGTGGCATGATCATAGCTTACTGCAGCCTTGGACTTTTGGGCCTAAGCGATTCTCCCACCTCAGCCTCCCAGGCACACACCACCATGCTCGCGTTGAATTTTTATATTTGTTTTTTATAGAGATGGGGTCTCACTGTGTTACTCAGTGGGGTCCTCAAACTCCTGGCCTCGAGTAATGTCGCACTTCAGCCTCCCAAAGTGTTGAGATTACAGGTACGAGCCACCATGCCCAGCCTCATCATACTTTTGAGAAAAAGAAATATTTATTCACTTCCATTTTGCCTACCGGGAGTATAAGAGTAGACTAGTTTAAGTCAGATTGGTATTCATTTGTTAATTTCTTTTGTAATTCTCTAAACTTTTCTCAGACATCCAGCAGCAAATCTCCATTTCAGTCCCAGACCCCTATTTCTGTGGTCATTTTGTTGCTTTAAAGATTGCTGTATTTTAAAATATGTTTTTATGACTCTTTAAAGGATAAAGTACACAATGACCTCACAATTAGATGCTATCTATTATTCCTATGTCACATTTACCTATCAGGTTGTTATCAATATATGATTAAAGTTAGAGAATTTGGATATCATCTCGATGTATATCTTTAATTTTGCACATAGAATTTAAATTTGAAAATAAAAGCAAAGATATCAGGTTCCAGTTTATCTTTATTCTTAAAGCCAGCTATTTTCACCTTTCACTAGGAAAGTACTGATAAAATGTTAATCATCTGTATATATTGGCTACTTGAGATCTTGCCTAAATTTCTATATTCCCATAGTCACATCACAAAGATCCATACTCTTTTTTTTTCTTTTTCTTTTCTTTTCTTTTTTTTTTTTTGAGATGGAGTCTAGCTGCAATGCTCAGGCTGGAGTGCAATGGCGCCACTTGGCTCACTGCAACCTCTCCCTCCCGGGTTCAAGCGATTCTCCTGCCTCAGCCTCCTGAGCAGCTGGGATTACAGGTGCACGCCACCACACCCGACTAATTTTTGTATTTTTAGTAGAGACAGGGTTTCACCATATTGGCCCGGCTGGTCTTGATCTCCTGACCTCAAGTGATCTGCCCATCTTGGCCTCCCAAAGTGCTAGGATTACAGATGTGAGCCACTGTGCTCAGTCTCCATACTCTTATTTGCATTTCTTTTGGCTACTGAAGCCAGACTGATCTTTTACACATTTTTGACAAACATGACAGCACGTCTCATGCACTCATTCCCTCCAAACCCTCATGCCCTCCTTAAATCAGATTCCTCCATCATTTTCCCATTATTTTTAGGCTAAAAATGAAAAGTTGTAACATGACTTAGTCTTGGTCCTTTTGGTCCACCATGCTAATCTCTCCAGCTTCATTCCTCCTCCACAGTTCTCTGTGTTCCAGCCCTGATTCTGCCCCACACATGACTAAGCCAGATCTATCCCACCCTTAAGACTTACACCTTTATTTTATAAAGGATTTGTCATAGTTTGTAACTATACATTTATTTATCTAACTATCTGATTACTGTCTGCCTTCTCATTTTGCTAAAAGCTCCATCAAGGAACCTGATTTCACTCCCTCTTGCAACTCTACCACCTAGCTCATAAAGTCATGCAAACCATTCAATACATCAGCAAATCTTGTTGGTTGTACCTTCAAAATAGATTTGAACTCTGAGTGAGTCTTGCTATTTCCACTGCCACCACCTTAGTGGTCCCTTTCTCCCGCATTGTCACATGACCTCCTAACTGGTTCCCCTGCTTCCTCCTTGGTCTCCCCATGGTCTAATCCTGGTGCCACAGGCAGGATGACACTTTTCAAATTTTGGCCAGATCATGTCACTCCTCTGCACAAACTTTTTTGTGGCTTTCCCTCTTCCAAGAAAGCCACAGTCCTTCCAGTGGCCTTTAGCCTGGCCCTATAAACGCTGTTCCCCACCAGCTCTTGGTCCTCCTCTGCACCTCTCCCTGACTTGTTCTGCTTCAGCCTCACAGCTCTCCTTGCTGCTCCATGAATATACCAGGCATGCTGCCACCTCAGGGGATTGGCACCCCTAGATCACCTCCCTGTATGGCTTGGCTGCTCACCTCCCAAAGACCCACCGAGGTCTTTGCTCAAATGCAGGCTCATCTTGCAGGTCTTTCCTGACAACCATTTACCATTCAACCCCTGTCCTCACTCTGGCACTCCCAGTTATCCTTGCTGGCTTTATTTTTCTTCAGAGCACTTCATCACCCTCTGACATCCTCTGTCTTACTTATTTATTATTTATTGCTGTGCCCTTCTCTATAATGTAAGCTCTATGAGGGGGGGAATGTCCACTGTTTCCAGTTGTATTGCCAGCATCTATAATGTCTGAATACGATAAATGCGCAATAAATATTTGTTGAATAACAGACCGACTGAATGAATAATAAAATGTATGGTGCATGATGGAGGGATTGATGGATGGATAGATAAGGTGAACCATGAGCTCTTTTAGAATGTAGTGGGAAAGAGTCAAGGAGTGTTGGAACAAGGTAATGAAGTTTGACTGAACCTGGAACAGAGACAGAAGCCTTGCCCTCAACTAACCATATGTGTGGGCATGAGGAAGTCACTTCACTTTTCTATGGCTCAGTTTCTTTGCCTGTTAACTGGGATAACCTCTCCTCTCTACTCCCAGAGTAGTATTTCCGGAGGTGAGATGAGGAAAGGGAATTGCAAGGGCTGTACAAAGCCAAGGTTCTCTAAATGTCAATGTGTTGTACTCTGTCCACCCCAAGTACAATAGAGTTGTTCCCCAAAATAACATTCTTATGTAATAATTTTCAGTGTACCCTAGACTTTGATGAGTTCAGAAATTCTGATTTGTGGCTGATCTAGGAGAAAAGAATGTGGAATATTACTAAATCACAATGTAATAGTAAAAAACACATCTTTGATATCTATTATGTTGGCACACTAGCACTGACCATCTTCTAAGAGATTAATGGTTATTGCCAAATGATAATATTGAATTCATTCAATGATTCAGCAAATAATCTGCATGGTAATAAGCCTTCTCCCTTTTGATGTGGTTTTATTTACTTTACATATGCTAGTTTGCACTGAGAATACTTTCATTTACAAAACTAGAATTGAAAGTTAGATGCCAAATATCATCAGTCTTATGAAATATTTCAGGAAGTTCTTGAAAATATAGTTAAAAAGAAAATAAAAATGCTGAAAAATAACAGAAGTACTTCTCTTTGTAGCTAATTTAATTGTGAATTACCAAGAAACCCCAAGTAACTCTAGCAAAAATTACTAGAATTAATAGACTTCAAATGATGGCAGAAAAATAAAATAAACATATACAAAATTCTTCACTGTACTAGCAATAACCAGCTAGAAATTTTATAAAAACCTCATTCAAAATACATGTAAAAATTATTTTTAAAAGAAACTACAAAAAGTTTAACAAAAAAGATACAAGACCTAAATAAAAGTATAGTATTTTATTGAGTACAGAAAACAAGTCCTGACCAAAAGGAAAAAATACCAAATTCCTAAATGAGAAGACTAGCGTAAGAATGTACCTGCTCCAAAAATTAATAGTTGATTTTTGTTATTTGCTTCAATACTTACAAATTTGCCTGTTTGCAAAAATTTATTTGTAACCCTAAAATTAACAATCATGGTGCTTTTCAGTTTTTGCAGACATGAGCAGAGTGGTGAAAAATTTTTGAGTTGCCTGATGCACATGTTCCCAGCTGAGGTCAAACGGGATAGTGCTCTGTGTCACTGTTTCAGCCCTCGTACTATAAGCAAGTGTCCTTTTTGTGTCTATTTTGTGTCATGATATTTGCATATCTGTGCTTTTCGTTGGCAATTTTACTTTTGCAAATGGCCCCAAAGCATGGTACTAAATTGCTATCTAGTATTCCTAAGTACAGCAAGACTGCGATGTGCCTTGATGAAAAAATACACGTGTTAAATAAGCTCATTCAGGTATGATTTATATTGCTGCTGACCATGAATTTAATGCTAATGAATCAACAATATGTATTTTAAAAGTGTCTTTATACAGAAACACATAAAACAAGGTTGTGCATTGATTGGTTGACAAAAATATTGTGGCCAGAGGCTTGTAGGAACCTAACTTTGTATTTCCTCTAGGAGCAATGGGTTCAGTATTTCCTAATTCAGTGTTCATGGTGGCCTTATAGAGCATAAGTACTGTGAATAATGAGAATCTACTGTATTTAAATTAAATGCATTTCCAGATAGAATCACAATGTTTTCTAAATAGGATAAAATAATTTTGAAGGTATGTTGGAAGAATAGTTGTACAAGAATAGTAAAATTATGAAACTGAAGAATAGTGAGAAGGGATGTTAATATCTGAAGAACAGATGTTAATACAACAAATATTAACACTTACTACAAAACTACTATGACCAAATAATATAGTATAAAACAGGAGTGAACATGTAGGTCTAAGGATGAGAATACAAAATATAATAACTGATGTAAACATATATGGGAACCTAATATGTGATAAAGGTGATATTTCAATTCATGGAAAAACAATGCATAATTGGATATCCATTTGAAAGGAAAATTGGCCCTTATTTTGCCCCATATACTTAAATACATTCCAAATTGATTGAAATTTAAATGTAAAAAGAATTTAAAATAAATATTAGAGAATAGCAGAACATCTCCTAAGGAAGAGAGAAAAACAAAACATTATGAAGGAATAAACAGATGTATATGATAGCATGCAATTTTAAACATTTTGCTATGGTAAATGATACTATAAACAAAATTAAAAATTAGCCCTAGACTTAGAAAAATATTTTCGGTAATAAGACAAATGATGCTATCAAAAGGGTCCCTGAAAATTGATAAGAAAATCTTGATGTGAGGCCAGAAGTGTTGGCTGCTGTGGAGAATTCAAAACAGGGACCTCCCTGGCCATCAAGATGGAAGAGCAAATAGTTTCTCATGCTGGAGAAATACTCTCCAGTGTGGTGGTCATATCTTGTAAGGATTCAGTCCCACGTCGAGTAATGTCTTTGACAACGGAAGGAATTGCAATCCCCCTGCTCCGTGCCAAAAGCGTGGGTGTGTTTGAAGCTTTTTATAATTCCATTAAACCTATCCAGATTATCAACAGTGCCATAGAAAGGATGAAGCCAGGGAAATTTCCCGATGGCAAAACAAATTTATTTGGCATTTCTTCTGTATGTGAAGGGTAACAAAACTCTGTATGAGACTTATTATCAGACATTCAGTATACACTGTGCTGTGACGTGAGGTAGTCTCTGTTGACCAAGGACTTGACAAAGGCTGGTGAATTTACCATCCACTCTGCTCCTCAGGAGGGGAAGTTGACTCCGAGTCCTGTGGACTTCACAGATTACACCTGCAACCTTACAGAATATCAAAGAGAGCCTTGCTCTCCAGATTTCTCATCCGAGAACACCTCAACTCAATGAACTGTGTCATCGTGCAGCTGCTTACAGGAGAGCTGGTGGTAGAAAGGCATGGGGCTGCAGCTGGTGCAGGTGGAGACCTGTGGGTGTGCAAAAAGCTATGCCCATCGTGCCACAGAGATTCCATATATTCAGATGGCCATGGGGACATTTGTAGGGGCCTCTCTGTCCCTATATACATGGTCTTCTCCAGGCTGTTTACTGCCCTATGCTGAAGACCAACTTCAAAGTGGAATATAAGGCCACCATCGACATGCATCTTCATGCTGACCACCTGGTCACGGAGGACTTCCCATTGCAGCTCTGCAGGATTCAGCCTAGGAGGAGGGAAGCTCAGAAAACAGGAGTGGCCTTATGGATATCCCACTGGTTATCTTTTATGGGGGAACAAAAGCCAGCAGTATATACTTGTTTTTGTGATTATTCTGTATCAGAAATGAAGTGGACTCCTTAATTTACAATTATTTTTCTTCCTCATTTCCTTGAGGCTTCTAATTCCAACAGGCACCTTTAATCAGATTTTTCTTTGAAATTCAACAGAATTTCTTAATGCTATTTGCATTGCCAAAAAAGGCACAGAAAACCTGTTGCACAGGTTTGCCTGTGGTTCCCGCTATTCAGGTGACTGAGATGGGAGGATTGCTTGAGTCCAGTAGGTCGAGGCTACAGTAAGCCGCAATTGCACTGTTGTACTCACTCCAGCCTGGGTGAAAATATCTCAAAAATAATAAATAAATAAATAAATAAGCCATGCTACTTTGCACAGTAATCGCCCTTCCTTCATAGTCGCCCTTCTGGGCAGGCCTGGGCAAGGCAGGCTCAGGCTGAAGGCCTCCCAGGCTGTACTTCCATTGTCCTGTAACAGCATTTGGTGATCTATAATGCTCCCTACATTACATGCCTTCAATGCTGAGGGTAAACAAACCTGATTTAGGCAATGCTTTATCTTAGGACTTCAATGCTTTATTCTTAGGACTTCAATTAAACTGATAAAACTTATTATCTGAGTCATTTGCAAGTCGCTTCTCAGAAAATACATTTCTGGTTTATAAATCTTCTTTTATGCTCATATGACCTTAATAACTATCTGTATTTGATGATGTGTTCAAACTGAGTAGCAGAAAATAAAGAAGCCATACTTTCTAAGAAAAAAACTAAAAACTCAAGAAGAAAAAGAAAATGGGGAAGAAGAGGTGAGTGAAGAGGAAAATACACAAAATACATAAATAGGCAATCACAGAAGAAGAGTTCCAAATGGCCCTTAGACAGCCAAAAAGACGTTCAACCTCTCTATTGGTTAGAAAAAAGGCAAATAGGCTAGGCTCACGCCTGTGATCCCAGAACTTTGGGAGGCTGAAAGTTCTGCCTCCCAAAGTTAAGGAGGATCACTTGAGGCCAGGAATTTGATACCAGCATGGGCAACATAGGGAGACCCCATCTCTACAAATAATTTTAAAATTAGCTGGGTGTGGTGGTGTGCACCTGTGGCCTGAGCTACTTGGGAGGTAGGAGGATCGGTTGAGTCCAGGGGGCCAATGCTGCAGCGAGCCATGATAGTGCCACTGCACTCCAGCCTGGGTGACAGAGCAAGACCCTATCTGAAACAGAAAAAAGAAAATTGCAACAATGACATATCATCGTTTTACTTATCGAAAAGACAAAGATTAAAATGAATGGCAACACCCTTTGCTGGTGAGGAGGGAAGAACATAGATGTTCTTGAAATCTGGTAGAACAAATGGCTACAGAATTTTCAGAAAATACACTGAAAAATATTTATTCAATAAATGTATTGAATGCTGTTATAGGCACTTGGGCTACATCAATGAAGAAAAAGAGAGAAGGATTTCTGCTGTCTTGGAGTTTGCATCCTAGTGAGGACCAAACAAACGACAATGGTGTATAAGGGAATTATATCATACGTTAAAATATTTAAGTATTAAAGTTCAAAAAAGGAGAAGCAGATAAGAAAAATAAAGACTTGGAGAGTTGGTAGCAAATTTAAATATGGTGGTTATAGTGGGCCTCAGTGAGAGGTGATATTTGATCAAAGTTTTGAAGGAAATGAGGGAGTAAGAGAAGCACACTGCAAACTGAGGAGACAGCCAGCGCCAAGTGGGAGCATGCTTGGTCTTAGGTTGGTGCAAAAGTAATTGTGGTTTTTGCCATTAACTTTAATGGATCCAAAGAACAGCAAGGGGGCTAGCATGGTTGAGTGGGATGAGGAATGAGAGTAATAAGAGAAGAAATAAGGTGGGGTGTGGTGGCTCATGCCTGTAATCCCAGCACTTCAGGAGGCCAAGGTGGGCAAATCACATGGGGCCAGGAATTGGATACCAGCATGGCCAACATGGTAAAACCCTGTCTCTGCTGAAAATACAAAAATTAGCCAGGCGTGGTGGCATGTACCAGTAATCCCAGCTACTTGGGAGGCTGAGGCAGGAGAATCACTTGAACCTGGGAGGCGGAGGTTGCAGTGAGCCAAGATAGAGCCACTGCACTCCAGCCTGGGTGACAGAGCAAGACTCCATCTCAAAAAGAAAAAGAAAAAAGAAGAGGTGAGAAAGTAGGGGCAGATGGAAGGCCAGTGTAAGGACTTGGGCTTTTACTCTGGGGAAACATTGGAGGATTGTGAGTAGAGAATCTAACTGAGGTTTCAAAACTCTCAGTCTGGTTGCTATGTTGAGAATAGACTAAAGAGGGCCAAGAGTTAAAAGCAAGGTTCTATAAACATTTTCCTAAATTTTTTCCAATATTTCTATTACAAATTTTAATGTATAATTTCAATCTGTTTGGAATTTATTTTAGCAAGGGTCTAACTTTACTTTTTTTCCTGGGGTGAGGAATTATGTGATCTTTTAGCCAATTATGTGATCTTTTTCCCACTTAATTAAAATGACAGCTTTCTCATGTATTAGCTTCCCTTGTATGCTTGGATTAATAGAACTTATATTCTCATCCTTAGATCTATGTGTCTATTCTTGCATTTGCACTAAATTGTATTGTCATGGTCGTTCTATAGTAAGTAGAAGAATAAGATTGCCATCAACCAAGATGGGGAGGCTACAGGTGGAGAAGGTTTGTGGGGGAAATCAGGAGTCCAGTTTGGGACACACTAAGATTGAAAAGTCACTGAGATGTCCCTGGGGAGATATTGACCAAGCAGCTGACTAGTCATATCTGGAACTTGGAAAAAAGGGTCTGTACTGGAGATACCAATTTGCGGGTTGTTGGCATGTTAATGGTTTTTAAAGTCATGAGATTATATGAGATCACCAAAGAGAGAACGTAGAAGAGAAAGAGAAGAGGATCAACGACTGAGCCCTGTGACACTCCCTTTACAAAGCTGCAGAGAAGAAGAAAAACCAGCAAGGGAGACTGAGAAAGAGTAAAGAATGGAGAGGGAAGAAAACCAAGAAAGTGAGGAATCCTGGAAGACAGGTGAAGAAAGTGTTCAAGGATGAAGGCATGGTGTTCTACTGTCAAATGCCACTGCTAGGTCAAATAAGAATTGACCTTTTACCCTTGAAAAGTCAGTGAATCCGGGAGCTGGATTAATTTGAAAAAAATTAACAAAATAGATAGACCACTGGCTAGACTAATAACGAAGAAAATAAAGAATAATCAAATAGACACAATAAAAAATGAGACAGGGGATACACTACCGATCCCACAGAAATACTATCTACCATCAGAGAATGCTATAAACACCTCTAGGCAAATAAACTAGAAAATCTAGAAAAAAATGGAAAAATTACTGGACACACACACCCTTTCCAAGACTAAACCAGGAAGAAGTCAAATCCCTAAATAGACCAATAACAAGTTCTTAAATTGAGGCAGTAATTAATAGCCTACCAACCAAAAAAGTCCAGGACTAGACAGCTTTACATCCGAATTCTACCAGAGGTACAAAAAGGAGCTGGTACCCATTCCTTCTGAAACTATTCCAAACTATTGAAAAGCAGGGACTCCTCCTTAACTCATTTTATGAGGCCAGCATCATCCTGATACCAAAACCTGGCAGAGACACGACAAAAAAAAGAAAACTTCAGGCCAATATCCCCGATGAATATCAATGCAAAAATCCTCAATAAAATACTGGCAAACTGAATCCAGCAGCACATCGAAACACTTATCTACCACAATCAAGTTGACTTCATCCCTGGGATGCAAGGATGGTTCAACATACACAAAGCAATAAACACAATCCATCACATAAACAGAACCACTGATAAAAGCCACATGATCATCTCAACAGATGTAGAAAAGGCCTTCAATAAAATTCAACATCGCTTCATGTTAAAAAACTCTCAATAAACTAGGTATTGATGGAATGTTTCTCAAAATAATAAGAGCTATTTGTGACAAACCCACAGACAATATCATACTGAATGGGCAAAAGCTGGAAGCATTCCCTTTGAAAACTGGCACAAGACAAGCATGCCCCCTCTTACCATTCCTGTTCAATATAGTATTAGAAGTTCTGGCCAGGGCAATCAGGCAAGAGAAAGAAATAAAGGGTATTCAGATAGGAAGAGAGGAAGTCAAATTGTCCCTGATTGCAGATGACATGTTTCTGTATTTAGAAAACCCCATCATCTCAGCCCCAAAACTCCTCAAGCTGATAAGCAACCTCAGCAAAGTCTCATGGTGCAAAATCAGTGTGCAAAAATCACGAGTATTCCTATACACCAACAATAGACAAGCAGAGAACCAAATCATGAATGAACTCCTATTCACAATTGCTACAAAGAGAATAAAATACCTAGGAATACAGCTAACAAGAGATGTGAAGGACCTCTTCAAGGAGAACTACAAACCACTGCTCAAGGAAATAAGAGAGGACACAAATGGTAAAATAGTCCATCCTCATGAATAGGGAGAACCAATATCATGAAAATAGCCATACTGCCCAAAGTAATTTATAGATTCAAAGCTATTTACATCAAACTACCATTGACATTCTTCACAGAATTAGAAAAAACTACTTTAAATTTCATATGGAACCAAAAAAGAACCTATATACCCAAGACAATCCTAAGCAAAAAGAACAAAGTTGGAGGCATCATGCGACCTGACTTCAGACTATATTACAAGGCTACAGTAACCAAAACAGCCTGGTACTGGTACCAAAACAGACATATAGACCAATGGAACAGAACAGAGACCTTAGAAATAACACCACACATCCACAACCATCTGATCCTCTGCAAACTGGCAAAAATAAGCAATGGGGAAAGGATTCCCTATTTAATAAATGGTGCTGGGAGAACTGGCTAGCCATATGCAGAAAATTGAAACTAGATCCCTTCCTTACACCTTATACAAAAATTAACTCAAGATGGACTAAGGACTTAAATGTAAAACCTGAGTCATACATTTAAAGACTTAAATGTAAAACCCCGAACCCTAAAAAGTCCTAGAAGAAAACCCAGGCAATACCATTCAGGACATAGGTATGGGCAAAGACTTCATGACAAAAATGCCAAAAGCAATTGTAACAAAAGCCAAAATTGACAAATGGGATCTTATTAAACTAAAGAGCTTCTGCACAGCAAAAGAAATTATCCTCAGAGTGAACAGGCAACCTATAGAATGGGAGAAATTTTCTGCAACCTACCCATCTGACAAAGGTCTAATATCCAGAATCTACAAGAAATTTAAACAAATTTACAAGAAAAAGAAAAGCCTCATCAAAAAGTGGGCAAAGGATACGAACAGATATTTCTCAAAAGAAGACATTTATGCAGCCAACAAGCATATGATAAAAAGCTGAATCATTAGAGAAATGCAAATCAAAACCACAGTGAGATACCATCTCATGCCAATCAGAGTGGCGATGATTAAGAAGTCAAGAAACAATAGATGCTGGTGAGGCTGTGGAGAAACAGAACATTTTACACTGTTGGTGGGAATGTAAGTTAGTTCAACCATTGTGGAAGACAGTGTGGCGATTCCTCAAGGATCTAGAACCAGAAATACCATTTGACCCAGCAATCCCATTACTGAGTATACACCCAAAGGAATATAAATCATTCTACTATAAAGACACATGCACACGTATTTTTATTGCAGCACTATTCACAATAGCAAAGACATGGAACCAACCCAAATGCCCATGAAAGATAGACTGGATAAAGAAAATATCATACATATACACCATAGAAAACTACGAATCTGTAAAAAGGAATGAGATTATGTCCTTTGCAGGGACATGGATAAAGCAGGAAGCCATCATCCTCAGCAAACTAACACAGGAAGAGAAAACCAAATGCCACATATTCTCATTCATAGGTGGGAGTTGAACAATGAGAACACATGGACGTGGAGAGGAGAACAACACACAGTGGGGCCAGTTGTGGGGGTGGGGAGTGAGGGAAAGGAGAGCATTAGGACAAATAGGTAATGCATACAGGGCTTAAAACCTAGATGACAGGCTGATAGGTGCAGCAAACCACCATGGCACGCATATACCTATGTAACAAACCTGCACGTTCTGCACTTATATCCTGGAACTTAAATTTTTTTTTTTCTTTAAAAAAAGAATTAACCTTTGAATTAGCAATAAGGAGATCATTAATGACCTCCAAAAACAGCATCACAGGACAGTGGTAGTAGAAAAAGTCTGACTGGAGGCAGAGAGAAAGGGGAGCTGAGGAACTCAAGATACCAAATAAGAAATTCCAGGATTTTTCGCTGTGGAGGGAGCAAAGAGATAATGTAGGTGATAGGGCCACTGAGGTTAAGATAGCATGTTGTTGTGATGGCAAAAGTAACAGCATAGCTTTTTTGTATAAATTTATAGAGTACAAGTGTAATTTTATTACATGGCTATATAGTAGAGTGGTAAAGTTAGGGCTTTTAAGGTGTTCATCACCTGAAAAACATACATTGTACCCATTAAGTAATTTATCATCATCTACCCCCTTTCCATCCCCTCATTCTTCTGAGTCTCCGTTGTCTGTAATTCCACACTCTATGTTCATGTGTGCACATTTAGCTCCCACTTATGAGTGAGAACGTGTCGTATCTGACTTTCTGTGTGAGTTGTTTCAGTTAATGGCCTCCAGTTCCATATATGTTGATGCAAAAGACATGATTTCATTCCTTTTATCACTGAACAGTATTTTTTCATGTATATATACCACATTTTTGTTATCCAGTAATCCAGGAAAGTAATAGCATGTTTGAGGGAATGAATTCATAGAGAGAAACACTGATGAACTGGTACAACAGGGGAGAATTATTGGAGCAATGTCATTCAGCAAAGAGGGGGTGGGATACACATGTGAAAGGATTGACTTTACAATAGTGTATTTACTAGATAATAAAATATACATAAGATTTGGCCCTTGCAGTACAGGACAATAAGCCAGAAACAACCTAAGTGTACCTTCGTAGAAAAGTGGTGGAATGTGTATGATTACGAACATTCTGCAGAACATGATGAATCCACTTAAAAGAACAAGTTTTAGCTGCTATCTACTATACTAGAAGGAATTCACCATCATGCATTAGAGAAAAAAGCAAGTAGCAGAATAATGTGTGTGGAATGATTTCCTTGCTTTTTAAGAAACAAATTTAAAATACATATTGATGTTTGTAAATATCTGAGTACAGAAAATGGTGTGTGTATGATATTGTTTGGCTGTCTCCCCACCCAAATCCTATCTTAAATTGTAGCTCCCATAATCCCCAGGTGTTGTGGGAAGGACTTGGTGGGAGGTAATTGACTCATGGGGGTAGGTTTTTCCCATGCTGTTCTCATAAGAGTGAGCAAGTCTCATAAGATCTGATGGTTTTATAAAGGGCAGTTCCCCTGCACACACTCTCTTGCCTGTTGCTATGTAAAACGTGATTTTGCTCCTCTGTTGCCTTCTGCCATGATTATGAGGCCTCCCCAGCCATGTGGAACTGTGAGTCTATTAAACTTCTTTTTCTTTATAAATTACCTCATCTTGGGTATTTCTTCATAGCAGTATGAAAACTGACTAACAGCAGTGTATGACTGACCATGCTGGCACTCTGATCTCAGACTTTCAGCCTCTAGAACTGTGAGAAAATAAATGCCAGTTGCTTACACCACCCAGTCTATTTGTTACAGCATCCTGAGCAAATGAAGACAGAGCAGAACCATACCAAGATATTAAAGTGATCTCAGATGGGGTAGGAATAGAGTGTGTCATTCAGAAGGTTTGTTACAAAGAAATTGTGGGTCATCCTATTCTTCTACCCCAAAATGCACACCCCAGTATAATTAAGTATATCACAGAATAGTCATGTCTTTCCCTATGTTCTCATTGTGTCTTGTAGAAAGTATAATGTTATGTTTAAAATGATTGTATATTTACCTGTTCTTTAGATGTGAATTATCTGGGATTAGGAGTTCTCTGCTTTTTTGTTTTATATCTGCCATAACTTGAGATGATGTTTAAAAATAATTTTTTAATAAAGGAATGAAACCAAATGGAATTATATAACATAGAATATACCTGACCTTAAACTAGTCTGATATATTATATGTTCTTTCCATTTGACGTGATAAACACATACCTGCATTTATAGCCCCTAATGTCTGACCTGAACAAGATGACCCGGGGGATTTTCTGTTGTCACCCCTGAATTCTTTGCATTCTCATGTCTAGATTGTCAAGGAGGAGGAAAATAGAATTTTTATTTCTATTATTGGCTACTTGACTCTCTGTCAACAAAATTGTCTGGAAAAGAACACAGAAAGAAAAGTTGGCCTACTTTATTGCTATTGTGGGGGTGGGTGAGTAAAACCTTCAATATCTGACTTACATTTTCTAAAAAGGCTTTCCTCAATGTCATGCCTGATAGTTAAAAGTTGCTACAACTTTCTTATAAAACTTGGTAATAGGGGCTCCATTCAGTACAAGAGTTCTAAAGGAACAGTGGATATAAGGCCAACTAGACCAATGGAAACAGCAGCCACAGGTGCCTCCAAGCCTACACCTGTACCTGAAAGAATGTCTCGGGGTCAACAAACTGAGGACAGCAACCTACGTTACCAGGTGAGTCCAAAACGGAAAGGAACTGCTGCTAAAGCACAAATAATCTGGACCATTTTGTAGCGAGGTTCAGTGAACCATTCCCTAGTTTGGGGATTCTTTGAAGATGTTCATATGACCAATGAAATATCTAAAACCTTCTTTCACTGAGTAACTTTTTATCTCAAATCACAAAGTGCTATACATTTATTATAGAAAGTTTCAAAAAGTCAAAAGAGAACAAAGAACAAAATTAAAATGGCAAATAATCCATTATTACCCCACTGTCCATATATGGGTATACTTCCTTTCCTATAAACATTTTAAAATTAGTTTAGATTATACCGTAAAATGTATTCATTATATAGTTCTCTATAGTTAGATTATGAGCATTTTCCATTGTCATTATAATTCTTCAAAAAAATCTTAATGGTTATATAATTTTTATTTAAATAAGCATAATATGATTTAACTCCACTGTTGTTGATATTTGGATTATTTCTAATTTTTGCTATAATTTAAAACTTCACTATTAAAATTCTTATACATTGTTCTTTGTACACAGATCTCCAATTATTTCCTTAGGATACATTTCTAAAGTGAATCACAAGAATGAAAAGTGCAAACATTTTTAAGGCTCTTCATGCTTATTGCAAAATCTCCTCTTAGAAAGGAATACCAAGTTAGGGTTCCAGTGAACGTAGCACCTTTCTCACGAGATCCTTGCTAATATTGACTATTACCTTGTTTTAATTTTTGATAATTTTTATCGCCAGAATATATTTAATTTGCTTTAATTTGCATTTCTCTGACTCACAGTGAAAAGAAGCTTTTCCCCACATAGCGTACGAGGCAACTGTCTTTTTTCCTGTGTCAGCGCCTGCTGCCATTTTTACTGATGAATCAGCTTGATTTACCAATGTATTTAAACTTTTTATATTTTGACTGGAGAAATCTTTCTTCCTAGTTATTTCCGTTTAGTCTTATTGATAACATGACTTCCTACATATAAACTTTCAATTCTTATAAAAGCGTTAGTCTTTTTTTTTTTCTCGAGATGGAGTCTCGCTCTGTCACCCAGGCTGGAGCACAGGAGCACTATCGCGGCTCACTGCAAGCTCTGCTTCCCGGGTTCAAGTGATTCTCCTGCCTCAGCCTCCTGAGTAGCTGGGATTCCAGGCACTCACAACCACACCCAGCTAATTTTTGTATTTTTAGTAGACATGGGGTTTCACCGTGTTGGCCAGGCTGGTCTTGAACTCTTGACCTTACATGATCCGCCCGCCTCAGCGTCCCAAAGTGCTGCTGGGATTACAGGCGTGAGCCACCATGCTCAGCCTAAAAACATTATCAGTCTCTTTCTTTTTCTTTGTAATTTCTTACACAGTTTTGTGCTGGGAAAAATTTATCCATTAAGAAATCAAAGGACTCTAGCTGTATTTTATTTTAACTTGATTGGATTATCTTGACACATAGCTTTTAAATCCCTCTGGTTTTTATGCTGATGCACAATAAGAGGTAAGATAAGAGAGTCCCCTATTCCTTTTTACTTGAATAAATCCTTTCCTTTTTAATTTCTGTGATAGTTCCTGTAGTATATACCAAAATGTTTATCATTCTAGAATGTGTTTTAATGCTATCTATTCAGCTCAATGGCTTTTCATTTTATTTTTACATAAAAACAGCACTATTTGAATTATTCTAGCTTTCTGATAGCCATTAACATAAAGCAAGTTTTCCCTTTTTATTTCATTTTGTTAACCCATTTACTGAGATACAATTGACATGCAAAAAGCTGTACATGCTGAGGTGCAGTGACTCACACCTGTAATCCCAGCACTTTGGGAGGCTGAAGGGGGCAGATCACTTGAGCTCAGGAGTTCAAGACCAGTTTGGCCAATGTGGTGAAACCCCATCTTTACTAAAAATACAAAAAGTTAGCCAGGCGTGGTGGCACACTCCTGTAATCCCAGCTACTCGGGAGGTTGAGGCAGGAGAATCGCTTGAACCTGGGAGGCGGAGGCTGCAGTGAGCCTAGATCACGCCACTGCACTCCAGCCAGGGTGACAGAGCAAGTCTCTGTCTTAATAAATAAATACATAAATACCATTTAATCAATTTTTTTTAAGAAAAAGAAAGCTGTACATATTTAATGTATACTACTTGATGAGTTTGGGGATAAATATGCACCTGTGAAACCACCACCATCAAGGTCATAAACAACTCACCTCCTAAAATTTCCTCCCTTTATCATTATTATAATTAATTTGTACGTGTGGTAAGAACACTATGAGATCTAATCTCTGAGCAAATTTTAAGTACACAATATACAATGTTGTTATAGGCACTGCTGTTTAGTAGACCTCCAGAACTTACGTATCTTGCATAACTAAAACTTTATACCCATTAACCATTTTCTCCCTTTTTATTTTTATATTTTTACATATTAGCTATTATAACACAATTATTCCTTTTTAAAAATTTTAAGTTCTGGGATACATGTGCTGAACGTGCAGATATACATGTGCCATGGTGCTTTGCTGCACCTATCAACCCATCATCTAGGTTTTAAGCCCCGCATGCGTTAACTATTCGTCCTAATGCTCTCCCTCCCCTTGCCCCCAGCCCCCCAAAAGGCCCCAGTGTGTGATGTTCCCCTCCCTGTGTCCATGTGTTCTCATTGTTCAACTCCCACTTATGAGTGAGAATATGCAGTGTTTGCTTCTCTGTTCCTGTGTTAGTTTGCTGAGGATGATGGTTTCCAGCTTCATCCATGTCCCTGCAAAGGAGATGAACTCATTCTTTTTTATGGCTGCATACTATTACATAGTGTATATGTGCCACATTTTCTTTATCCAGTCTGTCATTGATGGGCATTTGGGTTGGTTCCAAGTCTTTGCTATTGTGAATAGTGCTGCATTAAATATATGTGTGCATGTGTCTTTATATCAGAATGATTTATAATCCTTTGGGTTTATACTCAGTAATAGGATTGCTGGGTCAAATGATATTTCTGGTTCTTGATCCTTGAGGAATTGCCACATTGCCTTTCACAATGGTTGAACTAATTTACACTCCCACCAAGTGTAAAAGCATTCCTATTTCTCCACAACCTTACCAGCTTCTGTTGTTTCCAGACTTTTTACCAATCGTCTTTCTAACTGGCTTGAGATGGTATCTCATTGTGCTTTTGATTTGCATTTCTCTAATGACCAGTGATGATGAGCTATTTTTCATATATATATATATATTTTTTTGCCACATAAACATTTTCTTTTGAGATGTGTCTGTTCATATCCTTCGCCCACTTTTTAATGGGGTTGTATAACACAATTATTCTTCTAAAAGAATCTTGAAATCATTTGTAAGGTGCCCAAAATCAATCCTATTAGGATTTTGATTAGCTTTGCATTAAACCTATATGTTGATATGGAAACATCTTTTGTCTTTGTGATATTTACCTACAGAATCACCTAATCCCCTTGTAAATTTAATTGTTAGTCTAAAGAGGGACAGCTCTTTAGACACTAGGAAAAAAAACCTTGTATAGAGAGTAAAAAATTCAATCTCCATAGTTGGCCAAAAAGCAGCCATCGATTAAGAAAGCATTCAAGCTCGACATCAAACACGTAAAAAATCCCAAACATATTTTTTCAAGTGTTTTTCTGTCTCTCAGTAAAAGGTTATATATAGCTGATTTCCTGTCATATTGTGATAATATTGTGAGTAGGGGCTTTTCCCACTGTATTTTTTTCTTAATTATTGACGATGATATTTTGGAAAGCTATGATTCTGCAAAGAGAAATTTTTGTGAATGAACTCTTTTAGAAACTCAAATGTTGGTTTGTTTTGAACATCTTGCTTCCAGGTAGACAATCACACAATTTGAAAATATATATATTTAAATATATTTAAATATCAACATATCAAATATAATTATATATATATTTTAAAATATATATATATGTCTTTTCCCCTCTAACATTAAAACCTCTCATTTCTATTTCAGGTCTTTATTCCTGAAAAACTCCACATCTTTCAGAGCAGTGATAGATAATTCAAGAGATAATGGGGCAATTAGATAATTCAAGAGATAATGGGTCAACTATTTTTAATGGGAGTAGATTTAGTGGGGGCATTTCTCTAGTGCTTCTCCATTAGATATTACAGTTTTAGTTGTTGGCTTGAGATGGTTTTTAACGTGGAGGAAGTGTTTTTTCTTGTCCTCATTTTAAAAACTTTTTTGGGGGAAATGTTTTGATCTACTTATTTAAAATCTGTTTTCAGCACCAACTGAAATTTTCAAACATTTTTTTCTTATTGGAAGTATTGTATTAATAGAGTACATGATAGTAAACATTTCTGGCATTGCTGCAACTAAAATCTATACTTGTTTATAGATCATTCTTTAAATGTCCTTTAAATTTTGTTTTCTATTTAGAATTGCAGCATTTATGAATCAGAATATCTCCCCACTCCATCTTATCTGCATCAGTTTTGAGCATTTTTTATGGCTACATTAAACAATGGAGTCATATTTCATCTTTTCTTGTGTTTGAAATACTTTATCTAACAGAGGAACTGTTTATTTCTTTAACAATTGCTAATATTCAAGAGTAAAGCCCTGGGCACTGGAGGCTTTATAATGGTTTCATAAATTTTTTGTTTGTTCAGACCTAATAGTCTGTTCATGCTTTCTTCAGTCAACTTTGATAATTTAATTTTCTTGAAGGAATTAGCTACTTTATCAAGATTTTCAAAATAATTAGTTAAGAAAAATATTTTAAGTGTATCATTTTATTTATTTTTCAAATCTTCAAATATCTATTTTAATTCAACTCAAATATGCTCAACTTTTACTCCCAGAAATCAAGTCTTTTTTTTCCTAAGGATCATTTTTGTTTCTAAATATCTGCTAAGAAAATCTATAATATCCTCAAAATACACAACTACTGGCTAGCCTTTGGTCTATTTAATATGCCCAATTGCATAATTTTTCTTTGAGTAGAGTAGACCAGATAATTTGGATGTTTGTAAGGATAAAAGTCTATTGTAAGTTGTCTATCCATGTAAGAACTATAAATTAATTGCAACAGTAGTGTGCTGGTGTACACAATTATAATATAAATTATATTGCTCCTTTGTGGCATGTATTAGAAGACTCAATAGTGATGTCCTTAAGAAGACATAAAACCTATTCTCATTTACCTATGGCTGAGCAACATGAATTTTCTTTAATCTATTGTCCCAAAAGAATAGGCAATTCTAACCACAACAATATGTGCCACCTCTGATATGCAACCAATGAACTGTGTTGTTTACCACGTTAATGGACAAAGTTCAGCTTTGAGGGGACCATTTGTAAGATAGGTTCCTTTCAACCCTGACATATTTAAACTACTCCAGTGTCCATAGATATGAAGTCTCTGCCCAAGACTTCTGATTGTAACTTACAGATAAGGCTTCCTTCTGCCCATAGGGCCTTAACTTGCCAACTCAGTATCAGAAGATCTTAGGTTATTTAAAAAAAAAATCAGAGAACTGGCCAGGGGTGGTGGCTCACGCCTGTAAGCCCAGCACTTTGGGAGGCCAAGGCGGGCAGATCACAAGGTCAGGAGTTCGAGACCAGCCTGGCCAACATGGTGAAACCCCATCTCTACTAAAAATATAAAAATTAGCTGGGTTTGGTGGCATGCACCTATAGTCCCAGCTACTCAGGAGGCTGATGCAGGAGAATCACTTGAACCTGGGAGGCAGAGGTTGCAGTGAGCCAAGACCGTGCCACTGCACTCCAGCCTGGTGACAGAGTGAGACTCCGTCTCAAAAATAAAAAATAGAAGAACCAATACATGTGTAAGTAAAATGTTCAGAAATTTTAAAAGGGAAGAGATAAGAAAGAAATATTCTCACTTATAAGTGGGAGCTTGGGAGCTAAATGATGAGAACACGTGGTCACATAGAGGAGAACGACACACACTGAGGCCTACCGGAGGGTGGAGGGTGGGAGGAGGGAGAGGATCAGGAAAAATAACTGGTGGATACTAAGCTTAATACCTGGGTGATGAAATAATCTGTACAACAACCCCCATGACACACATTTACTTATGTAACAAATCTGCACATCCTGTACATGTACCCCTGAACTCAAAATGCAAGTTTTTTTAAAAAAGAAAAATAAGATGAGGGAGAGAACTTAAAATATCCCAGTGAAGTTTTTTCAAAGGGATTAGAAATGCTATCTTTTTTTAAGTGTACATTCTGCAAATACTTTAGCATGTTTTCAGTCAGCTGTTTATTTGCCCTCACATGTGTAACTCCACTTGTAAACTTGCCTGCAATCATCATCAGTACAGTCTGAGCTTAAGAAAGGTCTTCAGAATACGGTCATCTGTAATAGTCATCAGAGAAAAACTAGAGTTTCCGTACTGCAGTCAAGTGTGGGTGGAGAGTAAGTCTTGTGACCATCCAGTGACAAGTGGCCTCTGCAGCCACCTGTGTGTGATGTTTGCTTGGGTCTGTCTGCATTTTACTCATCAGCTCATGTAGACTGGGACACCTGGAGACACCCCTCATGGGATACCTGGCAAGACACAGGCATCATGCTAGAGTGCACGACAGAGAGCTGGACCGACATACGAGGACAAATAAGGAGCTACTGTATTTCCTGCTTCAAACAAAAGAAGAAGGAAAAACATTTTCACAATGCAGGCTTTTCCTCACTGTAGCATCCATTTATTCAGAGGGAAGAAATTTAAAAGCGATTTTGCTCCTTTATTTCACTTTTACTTCCCTCTCACCTTCATTTTTAAAGTTGCTACATCCTATCTTAGGTATATCACATATTTTTATTTAAAAATGCATTTCATAGAAATAAGACATGAATCTGTTTGATGTATAAGATGTTAAAATATTATAGATACATCTAAGGTCCCTTTCAACCATAATTCTCAATCCAGGTCCAGTCCCTAATTCCCCAGAGGTAATCTGTTTGAAGTATAACTTTTTCTATGAATTTTCAAGTGTGTGTGTGTGTGTGTGTGTGTGTGCACACACCTGCCCAAAGGGGCAAATGGATAGTGTCTATTAAACTTAAAACCCAAGAATCTTGCACATGTGCACAAGGAGGCACATACAGCTATGTTTACTGCAGCATGGCTTTTCATTTCGAAAATTTTGAAATATTGGAAACAGCTTATGCTTTCATTGAGAATAACTAAATAAACCATAGTATCTATTCCATGGATATACCACCATTTGCACTAACCTGAAATGCTTCTCAATTGCAGAAAATATGTACCATATAATATTGGTGCAAGAAATTCTTTTAAAGATTTTCTTCATATTAATAATATATATTAAATCACTGAATTATTTTATTTGACAATTTTAAGGTATTTCATTGTTCTCCCTAAGCGTTAGAACACATAAATAAGTTTATAGCATATGTATACACCCTTCCTACTCTATTTCCACCATATATAGAGAATGAATAGAGGTAAAAAATAGCTTATGAGAGTATAGTCATTTTACAAAGCCATGATATTCAGCAATTGTTATTTAAATTGTAATTATTTTAACTATAATATAAAGTTCACTAATTCAAAGACTATGCTATGCATGTGGAAACTGTTTAAGTTTTTTTTTTTCCCCCCCCAAGACAGAGTCTCGCTCTGTCGCCCAGGCTGGAGTACAGTGGCACGGTCTCGGCTCACTGCAAGCTCCGCCTCCCGGGTTCACGCCATTCTCTTGCCTCAGCCTCCCAAGTAGCTGGGACTACAGGCGCCCACCATCACGCCCGGCTATTTTTTTTTTGTATTTTTAGTAGAGATGGGGTTTCACTGTGTTAGCCAGGATGGTTTCATCTCCTGACCTCGTGATCCACCCGCCTCGGCCTCCCAAAGTGCTGGGATTACAGGCGTGAGCCACGGTGCCTGGCCTGTTTAAGTATTTGAATGAAGAGGCAATGGCACATTTCACTCAAAGGGGCTGGAAAGGGCACACACCAACCAGAGAATGTGACTTTAAGTCTGTATATAGCTCAGTTTCTTCTTCCTGCTACTGCCCTTTTGCTCTTTCAGGCTGTGCCTGTGGAACAATATTCCTAAAATGGCCAGCCCCTCTTCAGATCATTTGCAGGGATGGGAGAAGGCTGCAGATTGTAGCCACAGCTGTTTATAAATGGAGTGTAATGAAATCCAATCTTTCATCTAGACATGTGGGAGCCAAGGGCTGGAACATGGTGCCCCAGGAGCCTGGGCCAGACTGGGTCAGGTCAGTACTTGCCCTGTGGTTGCAGTTCAGGGCACAGAGTGTGATGTAAGAGACAAGGTTTGGTGAGGAAATCCTAAGTGACAGCCAAGTTGACCATTATTCATTCAAAACATTTGGTGGATTTGAAAAATAATGATGACTCTAGTGCACACGCAGGTAGAAAGCAAAGGAAAGACAAGAAAGTGAAAGTTAAAGGTGAGTGGTAGAAGCAAGAGACTTCGAAAACCAAGGGAAGGAAAGTGACCCAACTGCTTCTTGTAAATGCCTTTAGTGAAGAAGACATTCAGGGTAGCAACTTAACTTGAACAAAAGACTAATGTGATGTTATTTCTAAAACATAAAACTGTTTTAATTTCTTTTGTGAAATTAGATATACACTTTGAGTGTATAAACATCGGCATCATCATACATGAATGTAAACCCAAACAGCAGCCACTTTTTGAAATAGATTGAATTTCTTTGAAAAACATCATTATCATGTTCTTATACTGGATTTTTAGGAATGTGGGTTAAATTCAAACCAAAAACTTATTTTCTTATTTCTTCCTTCTCTAGACCATGGTCAGCGCTAGGAATGAACTGCCGAGGACTCACGAATCCATTAATGCTCTCCACAGGGAAAGAAGGTAGGAGCCACATGAATATGTGCAAATACCGACCGCAGAGAGAAATCCACAGCATTTCCTTTGCTTTTATAGAAAAATTTTCTACAAAAATTTTACCTTTTTTTTTTTTTTAATTTGGGAGAAAATTTTAAGCCAAGAAATCCTGTGATTCCAATATGAAAGTAAAAGGGAGCTTTTACTCTATTTGAGCGGTTAAGCATAATAAAAATCACCAGGCTAAGTTCTGACTTTTGATTGCCTGATTTTATTCCTTGGAATTTGGTTAAGCACTTTTAGTGAAGTATTGATTCTTGTGGGTATCTTGTGTTATGTATGTGTTTTACCTACTTCTAAAGAAATTAGTTCTTGTTACCCAACAGCATCTAACGTTCTACTAGGGTTATTAGGCTGAATGGAAACTGTTTATCATCTTCTGATTGTGTCTTAAGGAACTAATCACTTCTTGAGCTCCTAGCTCCTGCTGTTATTCCTTTAGAAGACAGAATTCCTGGCTCCCCAGTAAGAAGCTTCCCCTGAGGGAAGAACTTTGTTTTCAGGCACAATACTTAATATCCAGTAGACGTCCAACAAACTAGCAATTCTATGTATATGTGTATGATGAGATATGCTTCCTAATCTAAATGTACAGAATATATAAAACATTTTCTAAATTCTGTGATAACTCATGAAAAGGAGTTCAATAAACACTTTTAAAGTACCAAAATAATTTAAATCTTAAAAGTAGTTTTAGTCTTTTTCATGGAATAAGAAATTAGAAAACATTTTTAAAGTAGTAAAGCAATAGAAAGGCTATATTAAACTTGAAAATGTAGAAATAAAGGCAAATTTTAAAATTTAGTTTGTTTAACTTAGTTCTTAAAATGATTATTTAAAATGAATTCTTTTAAACTAAATATTCCCTTCGATATAATCCATGTCTACTATCTATACCATTTGTATCCTACCAAAGTATTTATCACTACAAAGTGTACCAAAGTGTAAGGCTGATTATTGAATGAAATATGACATGAAGCTCTATCTTTGTTCCTGTCTACACCATCATTTTTTATCAATAATTTGGATGAAACTGTAGAGAGCCCAATTCTCAAATGCATGTGTGACGTGATACCAAAACCCCTAGGTAATAAACTGAATTACAGTCTTGGATCACTGAGATTTAATAGACTGGAACAGTGAGGCAGTTAATAAAGACCAAATTTTAAGGGATTAAAGGAAAATCCCACAATTGCAGGCCCATGTGCACAAGTAGTGTGAAAAAGACCTGTGATATATATGATAGTTAACTGCAAGTTCAGTGATAGCCAATTATGTCACTGATCATTTTAAAAGCAACAGTCTCAGACACGTTAACAGAAAGAGTACTATTAAATTACTAGTTATCTGTTATTAATCTACACTGTGCTAGGTAAATTTATTAGTCCGATCTTACACTGCTATGAAGAAATACCTGAGACTGGGTAATTTATAAAGCAAAGAGGTTTAATTGACTCACAGTTCCGCATTGCTGGAGAGGTCTCAGGAAACTTACAATCATGGTGGAAGGCAAAGGGGAAGCAAGCACCTTCTTCACAGGGTGGCAGAACAGAGTGAGTGCAAGCGGGGGAAATGCCAGATGCTTATAAAACCATCAGATCTCGTGAGACTCACTCACTATCATAAGAACAGCATGGGGGAGACTGCCCCTATGATTTAATTACCTCCACCTGGTCCTGCCCTTGACACGTGGGGATTATGGGGATTACAATTCAAGATGAAATTTGGGTGGGGACACAGCCAAACCACATCAGTAATGGACAAAGTAAGTAACATTTCACTGCTTTGGGCATGATTAGCTTGCCTAGGGAGTATTTGTGTTCCATTTGAACAGTAATACATGGGAGATTCAAGCTGCTTAGCCCCCACCAGAAAGCAGAAATACATGTAAAAAGTATAGAAAGGCAGATTTCAAATTGTTTGAAAGGAATTATGTCTTAGATAACCTGAACTGTTTGTTATGAGTAGATAATTGCCTGGAAAATCCTGGGCTCCCAGTTGCTGAAGATATTGGCACCATGTGAATTGTATTTACTAGAAACAACCCGTAAGCATCTCTTCTTTAAAAAGATGCAGAAGGAGAAAAGCACTGGATTTCTGGCAGACTCCCACCTTCTCCCACCTGGATTGTGGAAGGATAGGGATGCATGTTTTCTAGTTGTCCAGGCCTGGTGGATGGGCCAGAGAGGAGGAAGTGGACATGGGTGGTGGACATCAGGAAAAGAGAGAGCCTGACATCATTAGTGGTCATAATAAGCACAACACTTTGGGTCCAGAGAACACCATCTAGACAGGCTGTCTGAGAATGTTTCTTTGTTGCTGGCTGTGAAAACCCCTGGGCTGACTCCTTTCTGAGAAACCCACATAAAGATATACCTGAAACTCCAATTACGAGCAAGGATTTTAGAGTCAGACTCCTGTTTCACCTGAGTATGACTGTCTGGAAGTTAGAGGGCTATCTTTCAGAGATGCCTGCTTTGCATGGGAGCCCAAACTAAATTTCAAGACCTCCCCAAGCTCTATGCAATTAGGAATTTGCAGGTTCTAACACTGAGACATGTTGCATTTCATACCAGACAGCCAATTTCCACAAATTCCACAAATATGCTAACAGCAGTGATCAAATAAAACTACTTTATTTAGATAATTTTAGTTGTAAACTATTATATGACAGGAACTATTTTAGGCCTAGTGCAGAAGACATGGCAACACACACACACACACACACACACGCAAAGTTGCCAGAATAAAAAGACAATAAGCAATTAAGTAGGGAGTAGAGCAGGTAATATATAAGTAAAATAATAAGTAAAGCCTGTAGTATGTCACAGTGTATGGCTGCCTAGAAGTTTGAAGGCTGGACTCTTCAGGCTTTGTAGTAATTAGACATGGCAGAATGCCACAGAGACAAATAGAGAAGGGAAGAGTTTGGCCATGCTGGAGGAGAGGTTGGGGTTGTCATTTGTGTATTCAAATAGGGCAGTCAGAGAATGCCTCACTGAAAAGGTGCCTTGTGAGCAAAGACTTGAAGAAGGTGGGGGAGGGAACTGAGCAATGACCTGGAGAAGAAAGAGCGTCCAGGCAGAGGGAGCGGAAGAGCAGACTCTAAGTGGGGAACAGGCCTGGGGTGTTCAAAAAGGAGCCAGGAGCTCCATATGGCCACAGGGCAGTGAATAAGCCGGAAAGCAAGCGATGAGTTCAGAGAGGGAAGAGGGCGTCTGTGCCATCTTTGTGGGGCTTGTCCACCTCTGTAAGGACTTCTGTTTACTCTAAATGAAGAGGGAGCCCCTGGTGGATTCTGAGCAGAAGAGCAACATAGCCTGCCTTTTGTTTTAAAGAATTGCCCTGATTACCCTGACGACTTGGTTCATATTTTTTTAGAGACAGCGTCTCTCTCTGTCAGCCAGGCTGGAGAGCAGTGGTGCAGTTATAGCTCACTGTAACCTCTAACTCCTGGGCTCAGGTGATCCTCCTGCCTCAGCCTTCCAAGTAGCTGTGACTACAGGTGCCACCACACTCAGCTAATTTGTGTGTGTATGTGTGTGTGTGTGTGTGTGTGTGTGTGTGTGTGTGTGTGTGTTTGTAGATGAGGTCTTGCTATGCTATGTTGCCCAGGCTGGTCTCAATTTCCTGGCCTCAAGGGATACCCCAACTTGGCCTCCTAAAGCACTAAGATACACACACACACACACACACACGAGTGAGTGCACCCAGCTTCTTAGTTCATTCTTAAACCAATGAACAACTAGACAAAAAGAGAAGCCAAAGCAGACCTATAATCCATGAATTGCAATATTCTTCCTCCCCTGTGTTCCTGGTGAAGTGTTGGTGTTCAGCCATGACAGGTGTACTATCATTCTGAATGGAGTTTTTCTAGACAAAAGGATAATGTATAAAGTCAATATTCCTATTTAAGTAGCCAGTAGAGGCAAACTGTCAAAGGAATCTGTAATATGCCTGGTGAGTTTTCTGAAATACTTCTAAAGCCAGTGAAATGCTTAGTGGAATCATATCCATAATACACGCAAAGGCAGCTGCACATGGTGAACAAACAGTGTCAACAATATTGATCAATGTGAGATAACAGTTGAGGCACAGGGTTTCCCAATAGCCGGGCATGGTGGCTGGTGCCTGTAATCCCAGCTACTCAGGAGGCTGAGGCAGGAAATCACTTGAACCCAAGAGGCAGAGGTTGCAGTGAACCAAGATCGCGCCACTGCATTCTCCAGCCTGGGTGACAGAGTGAGGCTCCACCTCAACAAACAAACAAACAAACAAACAAACAAACAAACAAACAAACAAAAAACCACACAGTTGAGACACATGGTTTTCCAGCATCTTTTTCCACAAAAAGGACTGGAATACATCTTACCAGGGCTCTAATTAGTGTGCTGGCCTCTTGCCCTTCCAAACCACTCAAATTTATTCTCTTTTCAGGCTCCTTAAAAAACAGTTAAACCAATACAAAGACAAGTTGCAAGCTATAAACACCTCCCAGGAAGAAAGAAGTTGCCGATTTGAAACAAAGATTTACAAACTCAAAACCAACCAGGATAGTCTATGGAGCAAGCTCCAGCAGATAAGACGGGACCTACAGGTATAAAATGTGAGAGACACTGGCCATCTGGACTGCCTGAAGTCTAACCTTGAGTCCTTCAGCCAAGGGAGGAGCTTCCCACCTTACTTTGATCAGCCTTTTCTCCCTGTATCCTGACCCCCCACTTCCTCATACAGGCTATATCCTATCCCTCCATGAAGGTAGTGCCGTTGAAAGACAACAGGATCTGTAATATTTATAAACAATAGACTTTGGGGCAAAGTGATTCTTTATAGCATCGGTTTTTTAACCTTTTGATCTCAGGATCCCCGTACATTCTTAAAAATATTTGAGAATCCGGAGAGGATTTTCGTTCTGTGGTTATATGTTTGTATTGATATCGATTGTTATAGATATAACCACAGAAACAAAATGCAAATGAATTAATGAAAATTAAATTAATAATAAAATACATAATAAAATTACTGAAAATCAAAACTGAGTTGTTAAATAAATTAAATAAGTAATAAAATTAATGCAAATTAAAACTGAGAAGTTAAAATGTATTCACTAACGAAAACATAAAAATGATAAACCCATTAAATATACAGATAACATTTTTAAACAATATGTTTTTCTAAAAAACCTTAGAAGAGTGGCGCTGCTTTATATTTTCCACAAATCTCTTTAAATATCTGGCTTAATAAAAGATGAAATTTTGTAACCACTTCAGCAATCAATCTGCTGCAATGTGTTTCAGTTGAAGTATCTGAAGGAATCAGGCCTCACCCAGATTTGCAGTTAAACAAGAGAGAACTATATTAATAGCCTTTCAGCTACCGAGGCATACTTCTCTTTAATACTACACCAAGACATGATTTATGACAGCTTCTTAAAGGAGACTTTAATCTGCAACCATATTTATGTCACACTGTTTCATTAAAATCCAGTGTTCTTACACGGTCTTTGAGTGGGTCTCCTAGCATGCGTGATTGTGTAACATTATACACTGATCATTTGGAAAATATTGGTTCACTGAGCTATGCTGAATGTCGTAATGCTCATCCATTTTATTATACAGGATCTAAACAATTCACGTTCATTAATGTCACTGCCAATCTCACTAAAAAATTGCGCAAGAATTGGAAAGCTATAAAGCTCATAGTGGTAGGATGCAAGTTTTCCAAACTTCTAATTTTTGTTTGAAACCCTGTTGATTATGTATGTAAATATACATTTTAGACAGAGTCTTGCTCTGTCATCCAGGCTGGAGTGCAGTGGCAGGATCATAGCTCACTGCAGCCTCGAACTCCTGGGGCTCAAGCAATCCTTCCGCCTCAACCTTGTGGCTAGCTAGGATCTCAGGCTCATGCCAGCACACCCAGCTAATTTTTATTTATTTATTTTTGTAGAGAGGGGGATCTCACTATGTTGTCCAGACTGGTCTTGAACTCCTGGCCTCAAGCAATCCTCCCACCTCCACCTCCCAAAGTGCTGGAATTACAGACGTGAGCCACTGTGCCCAGCCTTAACTGTTATAACTGACAGCAAATACTGTTAATTGTTTTCCTTGCGGAGACATTCTCGCTTTGTTCATTTTTGAGAAACTGTTTGACAAATACCCAAGTCTGAATAACCATAGTCTGTCAGCCTTTCTTTGACACAAGAGGCAATCCTTTTTTATTTCAGTACACAGCAGAAGTGTCTTATGCACACTTCCCACTTCGTCACACATAATATTTAAAAGACATGTGTTAGTATTTTTAAAACTAAGAATTTTTCTATTCCATCAAAGGCGTTCTTAAGCAGAACTGGCTTTTTTTTTTTTTTTTTTTTCACTGCTAGTGTATGAGGGTGAAGAATACCTTGATTATTAGCACTGTTTGGTGATGCTGCCTTGATTCACACTAAAGCACCAACAGCTTTACTTACTGATTTTGCATCATCAGTGTACATGTCAATACAATAAACAAATAACATCTAAGTATCCTTATGAACATAATTTTGACATCACAAACCCTAGAAGGGTCTTGGGGATCTCCTAGGCTCTGTGGGCCACACATTGAGAACTGTGCTTCAAGTGGAGCACGTCCCTGAATTTTCTCCCTGTGGCTTACTCTGAAGCCCCTCACAACACACCTACGAGAAAGACTATTATAAAATGCTTTATTGTAATAATTTTTATCTGTCAGTTCAACATATGCTTATGTTTTCAGAAATTCCTTATGGTATTTTTTAGAACCTGGGCTTTTTAGAACCCAGGATTTTCCTAAATTTCTTGTAATTATTCCCTCTGTTATTTCAGAACTTGAGCTGTTCCAACTCTTGTAGAGAGTTTTAGGTTGATATAGAATTAGCAGAATAAATTAAAATTAATAGTAATGATAATATATTTACAAAGGAGAAAGAAAAGTCTTGCATTAGAATGTTCTGTTGGAATGTTGAAGTGTAACGCATTTATGAAAAAGTAAGATAAACGTTAATTTCTTCATAAATAAAGTTTTGTTTCCCCAGGTAAAGTTGCAGCCACCCCGTCCTTCACCTTCTTCCTTTCAAAGTGTGGGGACCAAGTTTGGACATTCTTCAACTGAAAAGGTTCCAAAGGGAGGGGATTATTTGCAGATCAAGAATGCCACTGAAGATGCTTCAAGATGGGAACCTCTTCCTAACCCTGATGAGGTTGACAGAAGTCACAGAAGTCACACAAATGGAGAGCATGCTCTGCGAAATCCAGAATCACCAGAGACCACTTTGCACAGCACCAGGGCACAAAGCCAAATGCAAAAGATGCCGAGGAAAGTCATTAGCGTCCTACCCAGTTGTCAGGAGGGACTGAAGCAGGACACCTCCAAAATGATTCCTGCTGAAAGGAGCAGTCCTGCTCTGACAGCCATGGAAAAGAAAGAGTCAGGTAACATCAAGGAGAGAAAGGATGAGCTGGAGGAAGAGGAACTGCAAGAACTATTGTCAAAACTTATGGATGCCTTCAATCTAGAAATGCCATCAGGTAAGGTTTACACAATCCATAGACATCGTGATGGCCAAGGATTCAAGCTGCCTTTTTAAAAACTTGATTTTATAACAGCCCAACAGCTCCAGTTCATCTAGTATGTAGCAGCGCTCTGAATCTATTGGTTATCAGTAGCATCTCTGAACTTGATTTTTAGAATTACCTAATTCATGGGGCTGTTGTGAGTATTAAAAGTGATAAACCATATAAGACTTTAGTATAGAACCTGGCATATAGTGAGCATTCAGTAAATGCTTATTATTTTATTATAAAATATTGTTATTATTATCAGTATCCCTAAATCAATATATACCTGAGCAGCCTACGTCACCATTTAAAAATAGGGATAGTATTGTAACTCTCTTTCTATAAGAGAATTGATTACGATTTCTATATTATAAGTAGTATCATCATTATTATCTTCTTCATAAGCTATGATTCATTGCTAAATTTTGAAGGCTTTAAAAAAGATCCTTCTTTACTATAAGATCTTTCTTTACAGAAGAAAATTCACATATAAGTGGATTTGAACCCATACAGTTCAAACCTGTATTGTTCAAGAGTCAACTATATATAAATTTCTTTCTAAGAAAGTCTAAGGTGTCTTATGTTGGAGTGATCATCTACAGACTTGTGATAAAATGAGGATAAAATACTCACGTGTTTATGCATCAGAGGAGGCCTTCTGAAAATATTTCTGAGTTGGTGTATTAGTTTGCTGGGGCTGCTATAACACAGTAACACAGATTCCGTGGCTTAAATGAAGAACCAAAATATATTTTCTCACAGTCCTGGAGGCCAGAAGTCCAAGATCAGGGTGTCAGCAGTGTTGGTTTCTTCTGAGACTTCTCTCCTGAGCTTGCAGATAGCTGTCTTCCCCCATGCCTTTATATGGCCTTCCTTCTACGTATGTCTATGTCTATGTCCAAATTTTTTCTTTTTATAAGAACGCCAGTTATATTGGATTAGGGCCCATCCTAGCAACCTCATTTTAACTTAATTATCTCTTTAAAGACCCTATCTCCAAATATAGTCACATTCTGAGGCACTGGGGGTTAGTCAGGGCTTCAATATATAAATTTGGGGTAGGAGCAGGGCACATTTCAGCCCATGGCTATTGGAGGGCTATCAACTGAGTACATAATAATGTCAGCTTTACATAGAACTTGGTAGAACCAAGTCAATAAACTAATTATTTGGTGATTCTAAAATGCTCTACAGTAAATTGAATTGGAGTTATAATCTTTGTATTAACAAAAACAAGTTCAGAAAGATGCCAGAAGTATGTTCAAAAGGCAAGGGATGGGAACTCCTTGTGCCTGATTCTTAAGCTGATGCAAAATTCCACCCACTGCATTTCCATCTAAACATTTTTGGGGTCATGACGAGTATTCAAAGCAAAGTCAATATCCACTTGACCATTTTAGAAAAATTTCAACAGAAGTTTGCACTTTATAGAAAAGTTTTTTAGTCTTTAGCATATTAATGTTTTTATTTTTTATTTTTGTTTCTCTAAATGAGCTGGAGAAAGCTGATAATTTCTACGATGTTGTGTGGGTCAGCACTCACAGATGTAGTGGCTGTATTGCACATTTTATTTTATTTTATTTTATTTTTATTATACTTTAAGTTCTAGGGTACATGTGCACAATGTGCAGGTTTGTTACATATGTATACATGTGCCATGCTGGTGTGTATTGCACATTTTAGATTGTTCGTAGGCTAGGTCTGCTACACATATTTGGAAGGCAGTTTCCCAATACTTGTGCAGTTTAATACTTAAAGCTAAAAGATTAACTCATATTCCAAGTGACCTTTTCAAGAGAGAGAGAGATATATATATATACAAGTCATTATATCATTAAAAGGAAAATTATAAAAAGGTGAAGTATACTTCTAAATTCAGTTGATGCAATAATGTATAAATATGCAATTAGCATTATCAAATCTTGTAGAAAATATTTTTAGAAGTCTCAAAATATTTCCTTAATGCTTTCACTCACAATCTCAATAGAACCATTGAGATGTTTCTGCAGGAAGTATGCTTTATTATACAAATGTGCTTATGATATGAGCAGAATGGTACATATCTCTTTTTATTATAGTATTCTATACTTTGCAAGTACAGAAAAAAATAAGATTTCTTCAATAGTAATACAACAAATACTAATTGTTGAGATTTAAAATTTCACTTTCACTTCTTTTATATTAGTTTTATTACCTTGAGGCATTTAAACATGAGAAACTATATTAATCATCTTCATGGCTACTGTTTTGCATTATATATCACCCCTCACCCAATTATTTCTAATTATGTTTATATCATTATTAATTTTGATATTGAATATGATCCTATTTTCAAACTTCACTTAGTCATTGGCAATGTGGATTATTAAAATACACTTTATGATTTAAACATAATCTATGCATACTTACCAGAAGTATACAAAACTTAATCAGAGCCAGAACTATGATAACCACGTGGATGAAGATGTGGAAAGTGAAACAAGCAAAATCAAAGTATTTTCATTTGCCTCTATCTCTATCATGGATGCATCAGATAATGACAAGAAGTTTCTAATCACTCTACTGATCCAGGTTTTTTTTTTTTTTTTTTTTTTTTTTTTTTTTTGAGAATTGTTGGGCCAGGCGTGGTGGCTCACGCCTGTAATCCCAACACTTTGGGAGGCCGAGGCAGGTGGATCATGAGGTCAGGAGATCGAGACCATCCTGGCTAACAAGGTGAAACCCCTCTCTACTAAAAAAATACGAAAATATTAGTCAAGCCTGGCGGCTGCCGCCTGCTCGGGAGGCTGAAGCAGGAGAATGGCGTGAACCCAGGAGGCGGAGCTTGTAGTGAGCCGAGATCATGCCACTGCACTCCAGCCTGGGCGACAGAGACTCCGTCTCAAAAAAAAAAACAAAAAAAAAACAAAAAAAAAAACAGAGAGACTATGAGAGCTTCATGAAAAAGAGAAAGTTGTATAGAAGTTCCACAAACCTCTTTAAATTCCAAACTTGGATTGAAAATTAGTAGTGAATAATGTGCCTAAAAATTGCAGTAAAAAATAAATTTGGAAAACTGTCTGCTGTTCCTTGCCTCTGTTGTGGCAAAAAAAGACAGTCCTCTTGTTTTACTGTATTATTAAACTTTTTTTTTCCATTTGATGGTAAAATTTATTGCATACATCTACTAAGTTATTTTTCTAGCTTCTTTTTCCATCCCTTTTTACTATTCATTTGCCACTATAGATTTCAGTGATGAGAAGTCAAGACAGAGGTGTAGAGTGATGATATTAGGAGGGCATGGTTTGAGAACAAAGATGGTATCTTGGACTAGCATGAAAACACTTACCATATTTTTTCCAAAAGGCTCAATGCAAAGCAAATAGGAAAATAAAACCCATATCTCAGCTTCTCACTTTGGGGTGGAAACAACTGGACCCTTCATCCAACTTTCTAACTCTTCTGAGGCATGTCCAAGGGACTGGGCTTCTGTCTAACCTGTCTCAAATTACTGACAAGACCCATCATATTCTAGACGCCTGAGAGATGCTTAAAAACAAAAGGCAGCTGGGACTATATGAAGGTTTGAAGAGCCCCCGAGAATCTCTGACCAGGCTGATTGCTGAGGGTCTTCTTCTGTATGAGGCCAGTCTTGAAGACTAAGAGAGATAGTTATTTTTTTCTATTGCACAGATACCAACATAAAGAGTAAAGAAGAAGAAGTAACAGAGAAACATAGTCCAACAAAGAAGTAAGACAGAGCTCCAAAATGGACCCTTATGAAATAGTAATATTTGAATTACTTGATAGAGAATTCAAAATAACCATCATAAAAATGCTCAATGAGCTCAGGAGAATAATGCATAAATGAAATTGTAATTTCAACAAAGAGAGAAAATTTTAAAAGAACCAAACAATAGTCTTGGAGCTGAAGAATATAATAACTGAACTAAAAATTTCAATAGACGTGTTCAACAGCAGACTAGATCAAGCAGAAAAATCAGCAAACCCAAAGACAGACCATTTGAAATTATCCAATGAGAGGGGAAAAAAGAAGAATGAGTGATGAAAGTTTAAGGGACATATAGGATGCTATTAAGCTGACCAATATTTGTAATATGGGAGTTGTAGAAGCAGAGGAGAAAGAAAGGGTCAGAAAGCTTCTTCAAATAAACAAGGGCAAAAACTTCTCAAATTTGGGAAAGAAAATGGATACCCAGATCCAAGAATCCTAACAGACCCTGAATTAGATGAACCGAAAGACTTCAACACTGAGACACATTATAATCAAATTGTCAAAAATCAAACACAAAAGAGACTTTTGAAAGTGGCAAGAGAAAAGTGACTTACCATGTAGAAAGAAACCCTTATAAGATTATAACAGTTTTTACATCAGACACCTCACAGAAATGGGATAATATATTCAAAGTGCTGAAAGAAGAAATAGACTATCAATCAAAAATACTATATCTAAAAACTAATTAGTAAAGGTAAATATATACAGGCAAATACAGAATACTATAATATGAAAACAGTGGTATTTAAATAATTTTAATATAAAAGTTAAAAGACTCAAGTATTAAAAATAATATTAAAATATGTTAATTAATATACAATACAAAAATATGTAAATTGTGATGTCAATAACAAAATGGGGGCTGGATGTGGTGCCTTATATCTGTAATTGCAGCACTTTAAGAGGCTGAGTCAGGGAATTGCTTGAAGCTAGTAGCTCAAGACCAGCCTGAGAAACGTAGTGAGACCACATCTTTATAAAAAAATTGTTGTAAAGATGTGTGGTGTGGGGATGCATGCCTATAGTCATATCTACTCAGGAGGCTGAGGAGGGAGGATCACTTGAGCCTTGGTGTTTGAGGTTACAATGAGCTAATCACACCACCGCACTCCATTCTGGGCAAGACAACAAGATCCCATCTCTAAAATGAAAACAACAACAAAACAGTGAATAAAACAAAAACAAACCAACCAAAAAGAAAAGTGTATGGGGATGGCTGGGTGAGATGGTTCATGCTTATAATCCCAGCACTTTGGGAGGCCTAGGTGGGCGGATCACCTGAGATTGGGAGTTCAAGACCAGCCTGACCAACATGTAGAAACCCTGTCTCTACCAAAAATACAAAATTAGCCAGGCATCGTGGTATGCGCCTGTAATCCCAGCTACTCAGGAGGCTGACGCAGGAGAATTACTTGAACCCAGGAGGCGGAGGTTGCAGTGAGCCAAGATCATGCCATTGCACTCCAGCCTGGGCAACAAGAATGAAACTCCATCTCAAAAAAAAAAGACTATTTAGAAAAGTGTATGGGGACTAAAAGTGAAAACTTTTTTAATGTAATTGAAGTGAAGTTATTATCAGCCAAAATAGGCTGTTATTACTGTAAGATGTTTTATATAAGCCTCATAGTAAGTGCAAATATAATAGCTGTCAAAGACGCACAAAAGAAAAAATTGAATTAAATAATATAAAAAAAATGAAGACAGCAAACTAGGAGAAGAGGGGCAATACAACTAAAAGACAAAAAGCAACTCTCAAAATGGCAAAATTGTCCTCCCCTATCAATAATTATTAAATATAAATGGGTTGAAGCCTCCAATCAAAAGATATACATACAGTTGCTGAATGGATTGAAGAAAACGACCCAACTGTATGCTGTCTACAGAAGACTCACTTCAGATTTAAGGACACAAAGGCCGAAAATGAAGGTATGGGAAAAGATATTTTATGTAAATGGTATTCAAAAAATGGCAGGGATGGCTATAGTTGTATGAGACAAAATAGACTTTAAGTCAAAAACTCACACAAGTGACAAAGAAGTCATTATAAAATGATAAAAGGGTCAATTTACCCAGAAGATACAATAATTATAATAATAGATACACCAAACATCAGAGCACCTAAATATGTAAGCAATCATTGACATAACAGAAGGGAGAAATAGACAGTGATATAATAATAGTAGGGGACTTCAATAACCCATTTTCAATAATGAAGAGAACCTCCAGACAGAAAATCAATAAGGAAATAGACTTGAACAACACAGTAAACCAAATAGATAGACCTGAGAGACATACAAAGACTATTTCACCCAATAGTGCAGAATATACATTCTTCTCCAGCAAACATGGAACATTTTCTGGGATAGATCATATGTTAATGCATAAAGCAAGCCTTATCAAATTTGAGAAGATTGAAATCATACCAAATATCTTTTCCAACCACAGTGAAATAAAACTAGAAATTAATAGCAGAAGGAAAAACTTAAAAATGTATACAGATGTTGAAACTACACAACACATTCTTGAACAATCAATGGGTCAAAGAAGAAATCAATGGCCAGGTGAAGAGGCTCATGCCTATAATCCTAGTGCTTTTGGAGGCTGAAGTGGGGGGACCAATTGAGGCCAGGAGTTTGAGATCAGCCTGAGCAACTTGTCAAGACCCTATCTCTACAAAAAAAAAAAAAAAAAAACCCAAACATTTGTTTAATTAGCTGGATGTGTTGGTACATGCCTGCAGTCCCAGCTAACTCAAGAGGCTGAAGCAGGAGGATGGCTTGAGCCTGGAAGATCAAGGCCGCAGTGAGCTGTGATTGCACCACTGCACTGCTGCCTGGGTGACAGAGCAAGACCCTATCTCAAAGAAAAAGAAAATTTAGTTGGGCATGGTGAAACATGCCTATAATTCTAGCTACTCAAGAGACTGAGACAAGAGAATCACTTGAGCCCAGGAGTTCAAAGTTACAGTGAGCTAAGATCACACCATTGCACTCCAGCCTAGGCAACAGAGAGAGACTCTGTCTCAAAAAAAAAAAAAAAAAAAAAAAAAAAAAAAAAAAAAAAAAAAATCACACAATCATCACAATAGATACAGGAAAAAAGCATTTTACAGAATTCCATATACTCTCATGAGAAACTCTCAACAAACTAGGAATAGAAGGAAACTACCTCAACATAATAAAGTCTAAATATGAAAAGCCCACAGCTAACATCATATTCCTTTTTCTTAAAGATGAAAAGCTGAAGTTTTTTTCTTTAAGATCAGGAACAAAGCAAGGATGCCTATTTTCACTACATGTATTCAACATAGTACTGGAAGTCCTAGCCAGAGTAATTAGACAAGAAAAAGAAAGAAAAGGCATCCCAATCAGAAAGGAACAAGTAAAACAGTCTTTATTTGCATATGCCATGATCTTATATGTACAAGAGCATGGTTAAGGGTAGGGAGCAGGAGGTTTATTCCTGTTCCTTTCTTCCCCATCTAGAACCATCACTCAAAAGTATTAAGTAATCAGAAATTAAAACTTCAAATTTAGCAAATTCTAAGGAAATGACCAAGCTCAGGAGAATGCTTTATTTGTATCTCATTTGTTTAGAAGGTAATCTCAAATGTTGCCTGGGAATCCTAGAAGTGTTTACTGGAATAGTAATGGATACACAGTTGACCCTTGAACAATGTAAAAGTTAGGGGCACTGGTCCTCCATGCTGCCAAAAATCAGCATGTAACTCTTGACTCCTCTAAAATTTACCTACTAATAGCCTACTGTTGAACAGAAGAAGCCTTACCAGTAAAATAAACAGTTGATTGACAAATATTTTGTATGTTATTTGTATCGGATATTGCATTCTTACAATAAAGTAAGCTAGAAAAAAGAAAATGTTATTAACGTAATCATAAGGAAGAGAAAATATATTTACTATTCATTATCTTCACGTTGAGTAGGCTGAAAAGAAGGAGTTAGAGGAGAGGTTGCTCTTGCTTTCTCAGGTGTGGCAGAGGTGGAAGAAAATCCACAAATTAGTGGACTCACACAGTTCAAATTCATGTTGTTCGAGGATTAACTATATTCATTGCTTCATTCATAGATAGATAGATAGATAGATAGATAGATAGATAGATAGATAGATAGATATACAGATATACACAGAAGTAATTAATGGGAAAAGATAGATTTCCAGCATTTAAGCTCCATGAAGGCAGAAAAAAAGTCTAGTTGGTTCACCATTCAATCACTAACTCATTCATTCAACAACTATTAATCAAGCATTTGTTATGTGCCGAGCACTGTGCTTGGCACTGGGCATTTATTTTGAAGTGGGGTATGTTTCTATTTTTAAAATGTTCTGGCATTGTGTGGTGAGTGACTTAGAGAAAGGTAAGGGGTAAGCAAAGAGACCAGGTAAAAGCCTACTGTAGTCTAGCCAAGAGATGACAGTGTTGCCCTGAATGAGTGGTGATACACTTACTGCAATGGGGAAAGTTGGGAAAACTGTTATGCGGTTGGCAAATCAAGAGTTCTGTTTTGAACATATTGTGAATTGCCTGAGAGACATCCAAATGCAGACATCACAGAGGCAATCAACATGTACAATCTGGAGCTCAAGGGAAAGGTCTTAGTACAGAGTAGCTATTCAATACATATTGGCTTGCTTTAATTATCGTAAATAAGATATGGGCTCAGTATTTCAGTTGCCCAGAAGAGTGAACATAGACTGAAAACCTAATACTTTTTCATTTTTACATCTATCATTCTTGTAGTCTACTCTCACATCTCTGATTTATTCAAAGACTAGATAGACTTCTAATTACATTTAAGTGAATTATTTCGTCATTGTGATTTTCTCTGGACAGCCAATTTCACAAGTATTCCATCTAACATCTCATTAGGTCTCTACCTATGTGCTATATTAATTCAGTCCTTACATTTATTTAATTCCAAGTATATGCCAAGCAACATGCTAGGTGTTAGGTGAATATCTTTGGCTATTTTTAGTATTTCAAGGGACTAGAGCTGAAAAAGAAAACAATGAATAACAATAAGAAAAATTACAGTGTGTGAGGTTGATTATGGCTTTCCTACTTATTTGTTGCTGTATTTTAAGTTTTTATCACTGTGGCCCGAGAAACAATGTCTTAAAATAAGTTTGCCTCTGGACAAGGTTTGTTAGTTAGACAATAAAATATTATTTAGTAAAGGTCCTCTAGAGTGATATTGGAGAATAAGTGGGATAAAAAATGCATGAACCTTCTAGCCTTATGTTCAACAAAAAACAGCACAGATGGACCCACAATATAATTATGTAGCTAAAAAGTAAACAACTAACGAAATAAATCTCCGCATGTTTTCATTTCCTGTGAGCTTACTTTTATTAATTACACAAATAATGTAATATTGCATGTTTATTGTAAATTAAAATGCAAAGTGCACAGATTTTTTAAAAAATGAATTCCTCATCATGGTCTTCCCTCTCTCCCACCTGTTTTTCAGAGGTAACCACTATTAACAGTTTAGTGAGTTTCCTTCAAACTGTTTTCTATGCACATATGTATGTCTCTATTTTTTCAACATAAGTTAGATCGTATTATGCTTTTGCTTTCTTCTTAGACATTGAGCATGTCATTTTTTAAAACGCTGCATAATATACCAGGGTAGAAATGCACTGTAATTTATTTGTTGGTATATAATTAAGTTGCTTCCAATTTTTATCACAAAAATACTTTGGTGTGTATCCTTATAACACGTATCTTTATGTGCAAATGTAAATATGTTTGTAAGATCAATTCCTAAAAACAGAACTCTTTAAGTTAAAGATTATGCATATCAAAATTTTAGTTGATACCTGCCAAATCATAGATCTTTCTACACCACAATCTCTATTACGACAGATCACAGGGGCCACTCAAACCATTAATCAATCAGGTAACTATAGAGCACTGCTTCTCAAAATGTGGTGTCCGGACTAGCCGCATCAATATTACCTGGGAACTTAACAATAAATATAAATGCTCAGTCTCCGTCCCACCTGAACAGAATCTGAACTCTGTAGGTGAGATCCAGCAATCTGTTTTAACACTCTCCAGGTGATTTTTATATACACCAGAGTTTTGGAGCCACTGCTCAATAGTGGGCTTTCTGGCAACTCCAATTTGTGCAAGGAGCTGTGGGAAAGTGCTTCTTAAGAACTTATTCCTGGCTGAATTCATAGTAACGATCATGGTAAATAATAGCCATCTTATTTGCTAGCTAACTTAAGGGCATTGTCCTCAAGAACTGAGGAAAAATGGATTCTGTTTCTTCTCCATGTGAGAGCTTTATCAAGATCTTCATGAGAACCTACAGGTATGTTCCTCTAAAAGACTCTTCTGTTTTGTTGATTTCAGGCCCAGAGTCTTCAGTAAACATGGACCTGTACAGTGGAGCTCAGCAAGTGTGTAGGGCCTTCTCTGCCCTTGTTGATCAAATCACCTTGCCCAATTTGAAGTGAAATGGAGTCCAGGCTCAAAGCCTTCTTGGTGTGATGACAAAATGCAGTTGCACAACTGTATTAAAAGAATTAAGATTTTTACCTTTCTTTTAATAGTTTGGTGTGAATGGTCTATGAAGAAAGCAAGTTTTGTTTTTTGATCTCCCTCCCTACTTATGTGTCTTAGTTCTGCAGTTCAGAGTAAAGGCTGGGGGTTAGGGAGGTGAGTAGAGGATGAAGAAGGAAGGAGCAAATGGCAGAGTCAGATCTCTGCATGAAGGGCCATTCTTACTGTGAATACCTCCGGAGTAACATTCAAGTGTGTGACCTACATGGATGCATGCAACAGTCTTCTTCAAGTGTCGTGTAAATTACTGAATCTATGGCCTAATTTTCTATCTTGATGTTTCTGCTGGAGAATAGGCTTAGCAAATACATACACACACACACACGCACACACACACACACACACACACACAACTGAGTGCATGTAAAACTGGTAACATCTAGACCTAAAACCATAAAAACCCTAGAAGAAAACCTAGGCAATACTATTCAGGACATAGGCATGGGCAAGGACTTCATGTCTAAAACACCAAAAGTAACAGCAACAAAAGCCAAAATTAACAAATGGGATCTAATTAAACTAAAGAGCTTCTGCACAGCAAAAGAATCTACCATCAGAGTGAGCAGGTAACCTACACAATGGGAGAAAATTTTTGCAATCTATTCATCTGACAAAGGGCTAATATCCAGAACCTACAAAGAACTCAAACAAATTTACAAGAAAAAACAACCCCATCAAAAAGTGGACAAAGGATATGAACAGACACTTCTCAAAAGAAGACATTTATGCAGCCAACAGACACATGATAAAATGCTCATCATCACTCACCATCAGAGAAATGCAAATCAAAACCACAATGAGATACCATCTCACACCAGTTAGAATGACAATCATTAAAAAGTCAGGAAACAACAGGTGCTGGAGAAGATGTGGAGAAATAGGAACACTTTTACACTGTTGGTGGGACTGTAAACTAGTTCAACCATTGTGGAAGACAGTGTGGTGATTCCTCAATGATCTAGAACTATAAATATCATTTGTCCCCGCAATCCCATTACTGGGTATATACCCAAAGGATTATAAATCATGCTGCTATAAAGACACATGCACATGTATGTTTATTGCAGCACTATTCACAATAGCAAAGACTTGGAACCAACCCAAATGTCCATCAATGACAGACTGGATTAAGACAATGTGGCACATATACACCATGGAATACTATGCAGCCATAAAAAAGGATGACTTTGTGTCCTTTGTAGGGACATGGATGCAGCTGGAAACCATCATTCTCAGCAAACTATTTCAAGAACAGAAAACCAAACACCACATGTTCTCACTCGTAGGTGGGAATTGAACAATGAGATCATTTGGACACAGGAAGGGGAACATCACCCACTGGGGCCTGTTGTGGGGTGGGGGTAGGGGGGAGGGATAGCATTAGGAGATATACCTAATGTAAATGATGAGTTAATGGGTGCAGCACACTAACTTGGCAGATGTATACATATGTAACAAACCTGCAGGTTGTGCACATGTACCCTAAAATATAAAGTATAATAAAAAAAAAAACTGGTAACATCTGAATAAATTTGGATTATACCACTACCAGTTTCCTACTTGTAATATTGTACCATAGTTATGCAAGATGTTCCCACTGGGAAAACTAGATGAAGGTCATACAGATGTCTCTGTATTATTTCTTATAACTGTATATGAATCAAGTATCTCAATATAAAAAAATTTAATATATGAATGTTTTTCTCTAAAATCTCCACATCCAACAAGTTTCACCAAAGCATCTGTGTGCCTCCTTTCCTTTATTATGTTGGATTAGGTTATAGATACTTAACTTAACAAAGTAATAGCTAACCTTTTTTGACTGTTAGAGCACTTAGTTTTTAAGCACTTTCTATGTGCTGACTCATTTAATCCTCACAAGAAACCTAGGTAGTAGGTTCCTCATTTTATGAGGAAACTGAGGCACAAAGAGGTTTAGTAACTTGTCCAAAGTTGATTTGGCCACTTCTTGATGAAGCTGTGATTTGAACTCAGCTTCTGAGCCTATACTCTAACTACTACTCTGTACTTCCTTTCAATAAATATTGTGGTGATTTCAATGTTTTTGTCTATTATCGTGAGATGCAGGCCATGTTACATTCAGAGAGGCTGTGGATTTTTATATGATCTGTAATTCCTGAAACTGTTTACCGAGTGAAATAACGTCCCATTGGATGGGATTAGGACTAGGTTATCCCTGTTCCATCTCATCCTAACAGTTTTTAATCTGCTTTTCAGCCTATTGTAAACTTTTGGTTTCAGTTTTGTCACTTAGCATAGTTACTCTTCTTTTCACTTCATCCCAGCCTGTTCCTTACACTTTTGATAAGCTTCATTAGCAAGCTGCAGTCCCTGGGCCAAATTCTGCTCTCTCCCTGTTTTGAACAGGCTATGAGCTAAGTGTGGTTATTACATCTTTTTAAAACATTGAAAAAGTCCAAAGAAAAATATTTTGTGGCACCTGAAAAGTGTATGGATTCCAATTTCAGGGTCCGTAAAGAGAGTTTGATCGGAGCATAACCATATTCATTCACGTATGTATTGTGATAACTGCTTTTGTTTGCCAAGGCAGAATTGATTAATTACAGTTGAGACTGGATGGTCCAGAAAGCCTATAATATTTACTATCAGACTTTCAGAAAACGGTTGCCAATCCCTGTCATAGAGTACCAAGGTGAGGGGAGAACAAAGGGCAGGGTCTTCTGCAAGTTCATTCTCCAAGTATAGTGTCTCTTTGATGATTTATAAGAGATAATGAATTTATGTGATAGTTCTGAAGAATATGATGAAAAACATTAGAAAAAGCATCATCAATGCAAAATCACGAGCCCATATGTAGAAAAGGTAGTCAAATGGTGACAGCTTTTTAATAAAATACTAATTTTCCCAATAAGCCAAAAGCTGAGGCTGGGCCTTCTCCCCCACCTCTTTCCCCAAGCTCCTTTTTCCTGTTGTCAAGACTCAGCTCATCCTCGAATGAAACTGTGTTTTCTGATAATAACCCTTTAGATGCAATTTCTAGTTTAAGGAGGCCCTAATCATTCAATGAAGACATTTACTGAGGCTTCCTTTGGACCTGAAAAAAGCAAGGGAACTGCTAACATATCTGAAATTCAAACTGGCTGTCAATCCTATATATTGGTTATAATAGAATGATTGGAGAGTTGGGAATAATTAGAGATAAAAATAGCATTGTGTCTTGAACTCACATACATTTGCTAATTGGACTTCTCTGCTGTAAACCTTGTTCAGGCCTGGTCACTTTTTCAGGGAAATAATTATCTATGGGTTCTTCTCTTATAATGCTGTTCCTTTTATTTTGCTTTTCAATGCGAAGTGTAAACACTTATAGAGTTATAATATATAATCAAATAACAAATGTGCTTATTGGGAAATAGTTTGTACCTGTTTACACTTAAACATTATTTTATTAGAGTTTGGATGTCATTTGTGGTAACATTAAATATTGAAATAAAGAGACTCCAATAACATTACCTGGGGTCCAGAGATTTTATTAATTTTGTTTTCATTAGAAGAATGCTTTATTTGCCAGTTTTTTGTTTTGCTTTGCTTTTTGCTTCATTCAGTATTCAAAAATATGCTTTCAAACAAGATTCAGGTATCATAGATTGTCAGTAGCTAGTAATTAATAAATATCGTCCCTTATGTGCCTATGCATAAGCAATCCAGTGGTTAAAGTCTTGGGAGCCATGCAGTGTATTCAAGTTAAAAGTATGGCACACTAGTTTATTAACATGTCAAGCATCCCAAACTGAACTATTAAATGGATACAAAGAATCCCCAAGTCATCTCTGGAAGTCGTTTAACTCCTTTAGACTGTGGGATAGACTGGCAGTAATGTCACCATTTGAAGAAACATGCTAGCAGCCTAAAATAAATAAATAAATAATAGAAAGCAGCTTTAAATAAGGACACTGAGAGAATTTGGGTTCATATTTATCTCTGGGCATTCCCACCATTTAAAATAAATAAATAATCAATAGTTAAGAAAAATGTTATATATTTGTATATTTAATTCCAAGGCATGAATTAGCTCCGAGTTCAATTTATTCTCTCTTTATTTCCAGGTTCACTTTTCCAATAGCACTAGACCCACTTCTACGCACATGCATGCTTATCAAATCTTCAATCAACTCTTTCTTCTTTAGTAAGGAGGTCCTTAGTTGTTGAGAATATGTACCTGAAAGTAGAAAAGTGGAACTTCATAAGATCACCAAATTAGTTTCAGGTTAATTAAATATCAATACATTATTTTTAAAAGGCAGGTTTGATATTTCTGCCACTCCAATATAAAAATTCTCTATAAACTGATTTCAGAAGAATATATGTCAATGTGTGTTTGTGCAAAGTCTTGTGTCCTATGCAGTTTAGGTATATAATCTAAAACAAATACATTATAATAAATACTTTTTTGTCGATTAATAGGCATTAAAATATTTGCCTGATTTTAAAAAAGTGAAGTCATTATATATTTTTAAATATAAATATGAAGAAAAAAATATAAACCACCCATAATATAACCTCTTAGAGATAACCATAGTTTTGTGTATGCACACTTTATACTATAACTTATTTAACCACTACTCTATCTTGGGACATTTAGATTACTTCCAGGTTTCCTGTTACTATAAATAATATTGCAATGAATAGCCTTGGATTGCATCATTGGCTGCAGCTCTAAATGTTTCTTAACAGTAGATTTCTAGGTGGGTAATTGCTGAGTATGTGGCTTAGAAAATTTCTTGGAGTGGGTGAAGTAGAAAATCAAGCATTTGAGAGTCTATTTATGTTTCTGAATAATTGTTTTCTCTTGTAGTTAGTGTTTAAAATATAAGCACTATGAGCATTTGCCAGCTAGTGAAACACCAGCAGCAAACACCATCAGATTACAAATCTAAATTTTAATTTTCTGATCACAGAGGAAAACAAAGACTCACTATTTTTCTAGAACATACAAACTGCCAGGCTCAGGAAAGTGGGCTTTTTGTCCCTCCCAGTGGCATAGCAAGGTTTCTTGAAGGAGGAGCCACCATTTTTGACACAAAATTTCTTCATTTGCATTGAAGCCTTTACTAACCCACGAGTTACTCTCAATTCTGTTATGTTCTATATAGGAGTCATCAGTATGCTCCTTCCCTAACTCTCTCTCTCTCTCACCCTTTCGCTCTTTCTCCCATGACATAACCCATCAAAATTTAGTGGTTAACTAGTTAACTCTGGGTACATCCTCTTCATACCTTCTCTTGGATACCTCAACCTTCAGCTATTAGCCCATGTCTTTCTAGACTAAATAACAATGATCTTTAGAGGCTTTTCTCATAATGACATCTGTAGCCCTTTTATTTCTGAACCTCGTCTGTTCCTGCTCATCATTGTTACAAACAGCCATGGTGTTCAGGTCATCACACAGCTCTGTCAACTGTCCTTGGGGTAAAGCTCTTCCAGGTTCTTCTCACAGTTAAATAAGTGCCTTTTGTATGTTTCTTTTTTATATAATCACAGTTCATTGGAACAGAAAAGATGGGACTTTGTGTGTCATCTACTTTCTATACACTTCTTTTTCAATTGAAAGAACTGAGGGCTAAATTAGTTAGTTAACTTGCTCATGGTTACACAGTTATTTGATATTTTTTGTTTTCATATTGTTGACTCAGTATTAACAAATATGATATATTAACATGCAAAATTATATAGGAGTTTTATGTTTTTAACAAAGTGTGATTCATAGTAAGTTTTATCAAGTGCATTTAAACTATTTGATTTGAAGACATCAAAATAACAAGAACCTTTTTGCATATTACGTAGACACTTATTTTAGTTCTTCTTGTCTTCTGCCCTGATGATGTGATTTCCTTGAGAACTACAGAGACAAGCACTGCTTCACCTTCTCTCCTGTCCCAACCTAACAACATATTATCCCCCAGGGACAAAAGAAAAACATACTGGAGGATCCATGCAGGTACATTCAGAGCCCAGTTGAACCACTAGAGATTTAAGCAAGCCTCTTGAGATGAAATCTCAATGTTCCTGTAACTATTTAACTTTTGGACGTGGTATTTCCTTGACCCAAGGCCCTCTTTGACTGTGATTATACAAACCAAATGGAAAGTCTTGTTTCTTGGTCTGCAAACAATCGTTTGTGTCAAACATTAAAATAACCTCAATAAAGTGAAATGCTCACTCCTGCTATTTGGCTACTTGCATACCAACTCCCTAAAGTTTGCAGACCAGCTGAATCACTAACAACTCTGTAGCAAGACGAAGGAAGTGGCTTCCAAATCTGAAGTTGTCTTGGAGAAAAGCTTTATAAAATAAATGTGTGTGTGTATGTATGTGTGTGTGTGTGTGTGTGTGTGTGTGTATATATATATATATATATATAACATTTTGGAGAAAAGCTTTATAAAATAAGTGTGTATATATATACACTTATTTTTTGTGTGTATATATATGTATATATATACATACACACATATATATGTAACATTTTCATGTTCAGCCAAATACCAATAATATTTTCATTTATTTAGTAGACATTTCTTTGAGTTATTCAAAGTGAGTGCAAGATAGAAAAAATATTGCTGGTGATTTGAGTAAGACAGCTAAATATGATTTTTAAAATATGGAAGAAAAGGCTCTACAGATCATCCTCAGCAGTACAGAATTTAAAAATATATGGTCCCTACTGGTGCTGATGCCTGGGCAGCCTCTGTTCAAAATATTTTTAAAATATGGGTGATCAACATTTAAAAATATTCATTTGGTATTTCTACTTTAGTAGCAAGGCTGCTGAAATAATATTTCCTCTAAAAATGAAATTGGTTTGAGTTACAATAACACCAAAATAATAAACTTATCTGTCAATAATAGCCATGAGTTATCTGGGTTTTTTGGATCAGCAAATCACGAGGATTTTTAATTACTAAGGTTAAAACAAACTAGATATATAAAAGTTCTAAAATACCTTGGGAAATGGTAGCACTCGAACTACCATTGTTAATTGCTATTTTAATACGGAGATTACAGGAATATGTAACAATTCTAACACTAAAATGTACAAATGTAAAAATTAGTTTTGCCCCTGTTTTCTAGTTGTTTATATAATTCTAAAGAGTTATTGCCACTCAAACAGCCCTTGATACAAGGTTTCAATGCTCATTTCAATGATGTCATTGAAATGACATCAACCAAGCTGATGTCATTTCAACCAATTGGTTGAAATGACATCAAAAAAGGATAAAAATAATATGTATAGGGTTCAGGCATCTCTCTGCTTACTCAAAGAGGCTTACTCAACCTCATTCTAATTCTATAAGGGACTTTTTTTCTGTGCCCTCAGACGAGACTATTTTGAATATAGTATTTACTTCAATGAAAAACTCTAAATTTGTAGCCAGTTCCAACTTACTAAAAATTAATTACTCAGATTGCTGTAAGTTAATTACTTATTTGAGAGTCATTCAAAAAGCAACATGAAGTGAATCTATGTGCCAGCTGACTTTTTTACTCTTTATTTCTTCAACCGAATGCCTCTCAAAGAGCCTCTCTATTTACATGAAAGCAATGTTTATTTTCAGTTTAACAAGGGCAAGAGTTTATGTGCTACAAATGTTTCCTAAGCTTATATTCAAGTCTTCTCAATTCCATGGCAAGTAAACACCAGGTTATGACTGCCAGTGTTCAGGCTAATAGTAAAAAATAATTTTGATCTTGGGGGATCTGTTTATACTTTTTTGTTGTATTTTGGGAATCGTGCTTTTTGTCTTTTCTTTCTGACTCTTCCTTGCTGCTGTTCACAGGAAGTATGAGGAAAAGGACAATATGTTGATATAAACAGCTACTATGCAGTACAAAAAGAAGTACTATCTATCTTCCTATCAGTTGTGTGCTCTTGGGGTTCACCTCTTGAGAGGAATATATATGACACTGGATTCCCCTAACGCCATTTCCCTCTTCCTCACAATTCAGCACATTCATACTTGATTGACCCTTTCAAAAGACATGGGAGCTGGGGTTGACCACCTTGTTTACTCCTTGTGTGCTGTGGCTGTGCTGCTGAGATTTTCTCTTCCTCTCCAGCCAATTGCCTCCTTCCTAAGCCGTGGTTCCTAGAGAGCACACAGTCTACATAGATGTCCCAGAAGAGTTGAGCCAGATCCCAAAACAGTGCTCCATGCTTCAAGTTCTCAGATGACTTCAGGTAGATCATAAAATCCCAGAAGCCCGAAACAGTGTTGGAAATGCGAGGCTTCCGCATTTCCAGGAGAAGCACTGAGGAGGATTCCCAGCACTGAGGATCAGCTTGGTTAAGAGCCAGCAGGTCTGTCTGGCTATGGCAGAAGAAAGGAGTTACACAGCACATTCCCACAATGAGCAGGGAGCAGGTGAAGCTCAAGGGGTGGTGGATCCCTCCTCTGTTGCCAGGATCAGCCATGGCCCTAAAACTGCACAGGATGGAAATATTTCATATCAGTCCCCGCTTGTGCTCCACTTGGTAAAGAAAATAAGTATGCCCTTAAGAACCTTAATTCCAGCAAAGGAAACACATCATTGTCACAAAGTAGGGAAATCTTAGCCAGGCTCCCATATCACAAGCTCCATTCTATCTAAAATGACTCAGTCCAGGCCAGGGAGTGAGCATAAATCCAAGATAGGCCAAGAAATATTCACTCTAAGATGTGTTCCTTTACAAGATGAATAAATTAATCTGCTAATCTGTTTTTCCCTGGTACAGAAAAATGTAATCTAAAAGAATACTAAGTGAACATTTAAAATTTTGCTGCATGGCTTTAACTATTCCATAATATCTTAGTGAAGCCTGGCTTTCCTAATCTAGGACTTATATGTAATTAAGAATTTAAATATATTTAATCTTTAGATGCATTCCTGTTCACAGTGACTTTTAATTTTTTAAAAAATACATTAGAATTGTCAAATGCTACAGTGAAATTAACACAAGACAATGTGCTAAAAGTATGGATGAATATATGTGGAAACAAAGAGACATACATTCAACCAATTAGAGTAGAATCAATAAGCATTTTACAAATACCTAAAATGTTCTGCAATTCTGATATAACCTTCATAAAGATAATGTTTTATAATTTCTCTATTATTGCTATGAATCTCAAGGATTTTTTTTAAAATGTGACTCTCATTCAACTTTTCTGACTTCCAGTGTCTGTTGCCATAAAATTGAGGCGTCCACAGACCACTTTGAAATTGTTCTTTTGCTACCACTTCAGACAAGTGCAATGATAAATAATGCTCTTAAAATAATAATAATCTAAAAGTTCACGTTTTGCCAGAAAAAGTGTATCCATTCCCTCACAGACTATACAAAATGTAAATCACGTTTAAACAGCTCTAACATAAAGAAAAAATAAGAAGGGCACATGCTGCTTACTTTCAGGTTTGTATTATATTTCCAAACCTTTTAGACGTTGGTATCATGAAAGCAAGCAAAATACAGCTTATGGGAATACTCTTATATTGGAACATTTAATGATAACACTATAAGATGGATAGTCTGTCTCTTCTGAACAGCAGTAGGACATGTTTAGCTACTGTTCAATAAATATTTCAGAAAGTGTCTTTGAACATGCATGTTCCTATATTGAAGAAGCATGTTAGAGATACAAGAGTATTCAAAAACTATTTCCTCTATCTTTCACATCATATATGCGTTATCTCTACTTGAAATCATATTTGTTGTGTCCCTTTCCAAACTAAAATATCGAGGTACCTTGAAGAGTGGTTTTCCTAAAAGACAAGTCTAAGCTTTCAGAGGGCAGAACTCTGTCCAAGGTACTGAAGTTGGCGTTATCCGGGACTCCCTGTCTGCTGGCGCCACGGCGCTCAAATTGGCTCCTTTAGGTCCCCTTCTAAATTTTAGGAGAGGCTTCCCAGACCCTGGAAAGATGTTTCTCTGAGTTCCTTGAACCTGGAGTCCTCCGTGCACCCCGCTACGAGCCCCGCGCTGAGTCTCGGCCCCGCACTTGATTCCACAGCCTCACCCTCCGCAGAGCGGAGCTGCCAGGGACCCGCTCTGTCCTTTGGGCCCCACTCACCTCCTGACTCGGCGGCTTTACTCCCAGATGGCACAAGGGCTTCCCTCCGCACTCACCCGCCTGGCCCCTTCCGGGTTTCCTCGAACGCGTGGAGAGAGTTCCCTCGAGCGCGCGGAGAGGAAACGCTCAGGCTGCTCCCGAGCGAGTGGCTGTCCCCAGCTTCCGCGTCCTGGAGGCTACCGTGCCTCTACTTAAGCAGTGGGAGTGCTCGGCGCCTCTCCAAGTCTACGTCAAAGCTCCTGGAAACTGCCGCCACCTCTCGCCTCCAAGTCCATCTCCCGCACCCTCCTCTTCTCTCCCTCCCCGGAGAATTTCGGTTCAGGAAAGCAGCAGGCTTGGCCACACACTCTCTCATCGGCCCTGACCCGCACCCACTCTGCACCTGGCGGAGTTGAGCCTCGGTGCGGCTGGGCTTCCCGCTCCCACCTCGGGGGGGCGTGCCGCTGCGGCGGGAACTGCAAAGTTAGGGCTCAGCTCCGCGCGGGTCCGGGGAACAGAGGGGTTCCCGCTCACTGCATGGGCCTCGTCTCAAAATAAAGGGGTGTGAGGGAAGACTGTGGACTCTCGGGGTCGGAGGAGGGACGTGAGCACCCTCTCGACACTCAGCAAGGGCTCAGAGGAAATGAGGCGCCTTCTCGAGATATTCTGGGCGTGAATTTCTCCTGCCTGCCTGTGGCCCTAGGCTGAAAGGAGAAAAACACCCCCGTGGGCAGAGATGAGGATAGGGACTTGGCGCTGCTGGAAGCTCCCCCTGACTGGTGCCAGGACACCCGGTTGTTTGCAGACCCTGGCCTGGGTCACTCAGGAGACTGGGTTGCTGCTGGCATCGCTTTGGTCAGCCCCTCAACCCCCCAACAACCACGCTCCAGATTTCACAGCAGAGTCCCGATTCCTAAGAAAAAAAGCGCCTGGGATTCCCTTTGATTCTCACCTCACAGCTAGTTACTATCTTAGTCCCAGATTAGAGCCCTGTCACTGCTCCAGTGCTCCTCTGAACGTAAGTGCCCACCTTAACTGAAACACACCCAGTCAAGCGGCCTGAGGCAAAAGTCTTCCGTTTGCAAGTGTTTCCAGGTTTTGTCCCTCCCCTGAAAATTCCTTCAGCCCCTGAAAACCACTTGTAGTCTCCATTAACTGAAGGCTTTTGTGCCAGCTCAATAGTATCCATGGTTACCTTCGGAGGGGCACAAGGCTTTATAGTAAGATTTGCTGAAGCCACAGAGAACCAGCCCCCTCCCCAAGGTACCATTAAATAGGAGGTCTGAAGAGGAGTTCTGGGGGGCTCTGAGCTATTCCTCCTGCTCAGAAATGATAGAGTGTACTTCAGTTTCTCCACATGTGAGCTGGGTATCTAATGCCTGCTTCTATTCACCCTATAGGGCTGTGGAATAAGACCAGGGTGAAGTCTTGGACTTGCTTCCTGAATTTCGAGGAGTTCATGCCTTTGGAGAAAACATACTTCAGGACATCATCCAGGAGAAGTTTCCCAATCTAACGAGACAGGGCAACATTTAAATTCAGGAAATCCGGACAACCCCAGTAAGACACTCCATGACAAGATCAACCCCAAGACACATAATCATCAGATTGACAGAGAAAGCATTTGGAAGTGACTCATGAACCTCTGGAAAAAGGAATTGTACCGGTATCCTAAAGCCAAAGGGTTGGGGGTGCAATTTCAGGGGTAGAAGACAGTACAAGCAAAGGCAGGGAGGAAGTGCTCACCGCAGTTCATGCTTCTAGGGAGCGAAGTCAAAGAAAGGACTGTAGAGAGGGAACGTCGGACAGAACAGAGGTAAAGATGTGTCCCCTGGTTTGGGACATGTCAATAGTTACATTATTGTTGAAAACATTAATATATAAATATGCAGTGCTTACTTTATTTTCAAGTGCCTATGTGTTAGGCACTATTTTACATGCTGTGTATACAGAAGGAACAAAACAAAGTCCTTGGACGCATGTAGCTTACATGCTAGTTGAGTCTGGAGTGGCAGTGAAAAAAAATTTTATTTATATTTTAATTTTAATTTTTTTTTTTTTTGAGACAGAGTCTTGCACTGTTGCCCAGGCTGGAGTGCAGCGGTGCCACATCGGCTCACTGCAAGCTCTGCCTCCTGGGTTCACGCCATTCTCCTGCCTCAGCCTCCTGAGTAGCTAGGACTACAGGCACCTGCCACCACGCCCGGCTAATTTTTTGTACTTTTTTCAGAGACGGGGTTTCACCGTGTTAACCAGGATGGTCTCGATCTCCTGACCTCATGATCTGCCCGCCTCGGCCTCCCAAAGTGCTGGGATTACAGGCATGAGCCACCGCACCGTTAAAATTATATCTGTACACATATATACATATACATGTATACACGTGCACACACATATATATAAAATGATTTATGGTTTCTAGGTTCTATGTTGAATGGTGAGTTTACAGCCATCTATCAAAAATAAACACACAACTAGCTAATTAAATAAACAAGTAGTGCCATGCATGAGTCAATAAAGTTTATCTGTCATTCTGAAGCCCAAGAAAAAATATACGAGTAATGTCAGATGTGATAAGAAAAACAAAGGGTCAGCCAGGCGCAGTGGTTCATGCCTGTAATCCCTGCAGTTTGGGAGGCCGAGACAGGTGGATCACCTGAGGTTGGGAGTTCAAGACCAACCTGACCAACAAGGTAAAACCCCGTCTCTACTTAAAAAATAAAAAATAAAATACAAATACATATACAAAAACTAGCTTAGTGTGGTGGCACGCACTTGTAGTCCCAGCAACTCAGGAGGCTAAGGCACGAGAATCACTTGAATCCAGTAGGCGGAGATTGCAGTGAGCCCAAATCATGCCACTGCACTCCAGCCTGGATTACAAAGCGAGTCTCTGTGGAAAAAAAAAGGGGGGGTCATCAACAAGAAGTAAAGCAGGGAAAAGGATGATGGAGAAGATCTATTTTATATAGAATACTAAGAGAAGCCCTTCCTGAGAAGAAGATATGTGAGCAAAGACCCAAAAAAAGTGAGAGCGTGAGTCATGCATAGTAAAAGAATGCTTCAGGCTGGGGTTGAGGAAAACAAGTCTGATGGCTTTGGAACAAGTGTGGTGTGAGAAGGATGTTTTTGAAGCATAGTTGTAGGACTTGAAGTCAGAGAAGTGACCAAAAATCCATGTTGGTTGCTCAGTAGAGAACAGACCAGAGGGGAGCAAGGGATGAGGGAGGGAGCTCATATAGGAGCTTGTAATCAAGGTGGGTAAGATGGTGGAATAGATAAGGGTGGCAGCAGTGGAGAGGGTGATAGTGGTCAGATTCTGAATATATTTTGATGGTAGAAGGGACAAGACTTGTTGATGAACTGGATGTAAGGTCCAACAGAGAGAGAGAAGTTGAAGATAACACCAAGTTTTGGGGACTAAGTAATTGGAAATTTGAATTTCCATCAGCTGGAAGGAGAAATGGTTTGAGGAATAGGTTCAGGAAAGGGAAATAAGATTCTGGTTTTACACATGTTGAGTGTGAGATGACTGACATCCAAATGGAAATTCCGAGTAGGTAGGGAAGAAGGGGGAACTTAAATATTTGGGATACAGTGCTCAGGAAAGAGGTCCAGATTTGGGATTTCGTCAACATGTAGGCAATATTTTGAACCATCAGAGAAAAGTGTAGAAAGTGGCTACAACAGTAGCCTTGGGATAGAACCTGGAAAATGTCAGTATTGGGGTGATTAAGAAAGTGATAGGAGGAATCAGGAGAGTGTGCTGCCTTGGAAGCCAGTAAGGTAGAGCTTTTCGCATAAAGAATAAATCAACCATATCACACAAACTCAGCAAAGGGGGTCAATAAAATGAAGACAAAAAATTCCATTGGATCTAAAAAATAGCAGGTCACTGAGAAACTTGTTAAGGACAATTTCAACTAAATGTTAAGGGAGGAGAAGTTGTGGTGGGCTGAAGCAGATATGGAAGGTGAGAAAATGAAGACAGTGCCTGTGGAGCCCTCTCCATGAAGTTCAAATAAGAGGGAGAAAACCTGTAGTGGAAGGTTAGGAGTTGGGCCTGGGCCATGTTTACAGGCTGAGGGAGAGAAACTCATAGAGAGAGAGGGGTTGCAGATTAGGAGAGAAGGATGACTAGTAACCTCAGAGGAAACAATAAGCAACAGGGGTAAGAGGATAAGGAGGAGCCAGCCTATAACACAAGGGCAGAACACTTGCCCTCGAAAACAGAGGGAGAAAGGGAGGCTCTCTGTTGATGTGGATATGTCTGCAGGTAGTATGGTGGGTAGGGAGGCAGAAGTTAAGAGACACGTGATCAATGGTCTCATTTTCTCAATGAAGATGCATAGTGATCCACAAAAAAAGTGAATGAGGGTAGGTGTTAAGTAAGAAACTTAAAAAGAGCAGAAAAGCTGTGAATAATCCTTGAAGGAAAGAAGAGAAGAGAGAGGAAAGAGGAGATAGACTAAAGAACAGTACTCAAATCCCAGGTAAAGTTTGCATCAATTTGTCATAAATCATTTTGCATGCTTGTATGGCTTTTATGAGGTAAAATAACAAAATAGTGATAGACTATCATGCCACGGATCCCTCACTTGTTATATGTCATTGATTCTTAGATGCAATTTTTTGCACATTTAACACCACTGAAATCAGGATGTATCTGTCAACTGATGGCACCTTGTAACTAGAATTGCAGCATTTTCTTTTAGTTTTTTTTTAAATAATTAAATGTCTACAATTTGATACACTCAAGTGCTTTTGATTTGATATAATGCTTTGGGCACATTAGTTAATCGTTGTGAAACAGATTTCTTGCCTATAAAATGGGCAGAAATGTCCCTCATGGTTAGTAAGGATAAAATGAGATCATATACAGAAAACACTTAGAATGGTGCTAAATGTAGCAAGACTAGACAAATATTAGTTATTTTTTTTCCTTCTACAATGCTTATCTGACTGAATGTAGGAGAAAAGAATGGTCATTATGCCACTGATGAAAGGAATCAAGGGTGTAAGCAGGTTAGAAAAAGGAGCAACTGCAGGCAGAGACATGAAAGACTGGGAGGAAAGTGGGGGAACTGGAAGTCTTACTGAAGGCAGAGAAAACAGGTGTAAGTGGAGTAAGGAGAGGCGGATACTGAAAGGCAGGAGAGGGAGATTCATGATTCAGATTTCAGAGGTGGAGCTTTTCCCATCTTTGTGCTGTGAATCCTAAGCACAACCACTGAAATAAGTGGCTAAGATGAAGTGATAAAGCCCACTGTAATTGAGCTCCACCTTTCTTATAAGTCTGAAAATAATGAATTGAAGTGGTCGTCCTGTTTCATAGAAGCTGAAGGTGTGTGACATCACCATCCTAATCAGATGGCCTAGAGCAGCTCTTGACAATGGGAATAAAAATTATTTTAAAAGATAATTTTTTATGTCTAGCTGGTATCTGCTCATATGCTTTTTTTTCTTTTCAATATAATAGTGATGTGTTGCATAAGGATGATGTTTCAGTCAACAACGAACTGCATATAAGATGGTGTTCCCATGAAATTATAATCTACATTTTTTACTGTACCTTTTCTGTGTTTAGGTGCACAAATACTTACCACTGTGTTACAACTGCCTACAGTATTCAGTGCAGTAACATGGTGTACGAGTCTGTAGCCTAAGAGCAATAGGCTATACTCTATAGCCTAAGTGTGTTGTAGACTATGCCATCTAGATTTGTATAAGTACACTCTGTGACATTCACACAACAACGAAATCGCCTTATGATACTTTTCTCAGAAAGTATCCCCAACGTTAAGTAATGCATGACAGTAATTACTTGGGACAGGAAGTTTTGACCTTCAGTATACTTTTGTACTGCCACCCTGGAGTATAATGTCCTGATTAAACATTTCTCATAAATATAAGTTACCAACTTGCACTTGTCAATTAACTAATCATCTTATTGAATTTTTAAATTTAGAATAAGAACCTAACCACTACATACTCTGTTGTAATATCTATTTATATTTATTGGTTATTGGGGCAACTTGGCAAGATTCTTGGGAAGGGGAATGTATGTGGGTTTTTTTGTTTGTTTGTTTTTGGCTTTTTTTTTTTTTTTTTTTTTTTTGAGACAGAGTTTTGCTCTTGTTGCCCAGGTTGGACTTCAATGGCACCATCTCGACTCACTGCACCCTCCGCCTCCCAGCTTCAAGCAATTCTCTGCCTCGGCCTCCCGAGTAGCTGGGATTACAGGCACCTGCCACCATGCCTGGCTAACAGATATATATATTTTTTGTATTTTTAGTAGAGATAGGGTTTCACCGTCTTCACCAGGCTGGTCTTTAACTCCTGACCTCGTGATCCACCTGCCTTGGCCTCCCAAAGTGCTGGGATTACAGGCCTGAGACACCACGTCCAGACATTTTTAAATCCGGATCCCCACTCTCAACTTGATAATTGCGAGAGGAACGTGGCATTCCAATTCCTGCATTTAGATAAAAAGAAAGCCACCACCAAGTCATTTAATTGAAACACTCTATATTCTATGGAACACATAAGGATGCTTAGTTTGATGTCTTATCTTTGTGGTTTCATTTTCACAGATTAGACTCTCTAGCAAAGGCTAACATTTGGATGGCACCTACATTTTACAAAACGTTATTTTCATATACGTGGTCTCAGATGATGTCAAAGAAAACACCATTTTTTTCCTTCCTGTTTCCCATTAAGGGATTTTCATTGGGTCACTTAGTTGATTAAGAGTGATGGTTCTTTTTCTAAAACTTAGCTTGATTCACTGTCATTTATCTGTCCTAAATAATGTGCATTGTCTGTCACTCTCTATTAACTTTAGCATATAGTCTATCCTTATTCCTCTACTTGTCCCCCAATATCAACTAAGAAGGAGCATAGGGCAGTCTCAACTGTAGAGAAAATAATTTTAACAATTTTCATCTGAACTCAGTTCATCACAACATCATCCTGACTTGTTAAAAAATATTCAGAAAACCAATGGTCATTTTAAAATTACATGATGCTAAATAACTGGTTTGACTGGCATTTGTCACCCAAAGAGTTGCTTCAGCTTTGTGCAGTTGCAGCCTAGGGCTTAGGATGACTAGTTGAAAAGTAAATTGCAATTAGCTGAAGGTGCCCCATGGGTAGATTTTCTGATTTTTGCCACTTGAAGCAATTCTCAAAGACATTAAAAAGGACTTCTGATTAGTTTTAATGAAATTCGAGAGCAGTTATATAGATAGTTTGCATCTTCAGCGGTGCATTAATTTGCAAATGATGGGGACAACCTTTAAGAATTGGGTGCTTCTTTAACATTTAGGATCAGATAGCAAAAATAATTATTTTTCTCCATTCTTTTGTGCTTTTCCATCATTTGGAAATGGCAATAAACAAGGACAATTTCCTGGAATGCTCATTGGGGTAGGTGGATGAGTCATTCTTAAAGTGTCATCAAATTTATATGGACAAGTTGCAGTGAAGTAGTTCGATGGTATCGGACATTGATTACAAAATGTGTGAAAAAGGAAAGTTACTTGGGGATACAAGAATAGTTCATTCATGTTTTTTCTGCTTGTCCAACTGAAGACACTGTAGTTGTAATAATAGATGTAGTAGTGTTTTTTTCCCCCAGGGTGCTTATCAAGATACTTGCATTCTTTGACCATTCTTCAAAGCAGGTTTCAAAACCCATAGGGATTCCTTTGGCTTTGCAAGAGTTGGGTTTTTCCTTTTGCAATTATCCCAGCAGTTCAAGAGTGGCTATTACAGACATTGACTTTCAGAATTGTCCTATTTTTTGTCCTGCTGATTTCCAAAAAAGACTACAATATAATTAATTCGTTTTCAATTTGGTTTATATACCAAGGCAACAATGACAAAGGTCTATGAATTTAGAATTGTAAGTTTCCTTTTCCTAAGGCTTAAATTATGATGCAGTAGGAAAAAAACCAAAACAAAAACCAAACCAAAACAAACCATAAAATTTCTACTTTAACATATAGGAAGCAGGATTCACAAAGCCTGGGGTCCAATGGCAGTCATGGACTTCTGCCAAGCTGAAAACATCTGTGAAAAATGAGGATGTAGACCTATATGTTGAATGCATAAAACCTCTTACAGTTTGAGCAGGGCTTCCGGGATGAAGAGATTTCCTTGATTCATGTATGTCTAAGGGAGTTGGTTCTGCTGTGCACTATGTTACCATACAATTTTGTTCATACTTGCATTATTTGCTTAGTGTATTCTAATTGTTATACATGCCTATCTGTCTCACCTCACCTTCCCACTGCTACTTAAACTAAACTATGAACTCCTTCATAGTGGGAGCCATGTTTAACCATTCTCAGTCTTAGAGACCCAAACATATATGATAATGTCCTATTCAATGTTGGTTGAATTTACATATGAGAATTGCCCCTTCTTGAATCTGAGGCTGGAGATGTGTCATTAATGAACTTTGGTGAATTTTCTTTCACATGTCTGGACAGTGAAGTAAAAACGTCAGTCAATTAATCGAGGTTTTTTTCTTCATCCAGTGCCCAAAATGTTAATTACACTTTTGCTGAATGAGGATGCTGCTTTGATGTGATTAGGAACACATTTTCTAAAATGAAGTTTCTGATTGAAAGACTATCATCTGAAAAGTAGATGGCAGGTATAAAAAAAGTATAAAATCTTTTTTCTCTGAAGAAAAAAAATTCATATCCAATGATAAGATTTTAAATTTATGTCATTAGAAAATTAGAAATATTTTAAATCTAGTTTGAGATCATTTTTGTAACATGGTGCATCAGCTAGGAATGCATTAAGCTGTAAGTAACAGAAAAACTGACTACATGTGGCTGCTGATGTTAGTTCAGGGGTCCAAGGATGTTAGCCCTACCTTTCCATAATTTTCTTGACCTTTCTTAAACCCATAGGTTGGTTGCCACAGCTCCAGACATAAAATCTATATGTCAGGCGGGAAGCAAGTGGAAGGATTGCTCCAGCCCAGCCACATCTACTCCCTTTTAAGAAAGAAAGTAAACGCATTTCATAACCCTCAACAGTGGACATAGGCTTGAAATTCATGAACTATATCTAAATCACACGGTAATTAAGAGATGCAAACAAGTTTAGGCAAAAAGACACAGTGGGAGAAAGTAAAGTACTTTGTCCAAGGAGCTGAGAATGGCTTTCTTTGGAGACAGCAAGTTTAATACAAGGTAATGTGAGCTGATGGGAAACAATGCATTGAATAAATTCAAGCTTAACCCTATATTAGGATAATTTCTTTTCTGCTTTTTTTTTATTTTCTTAGGGCTTGACTTATTCTCTTAAAAATGAAAGTTTATTATTACTTATCAAACATTATTTATTTGAGAAATAGAAGATGCTGGTAAGAATGCAATGATGGTTGCATAAACTATTTGGGACTACATGTGAAAGTCCATCATTTCTAGGACTTTAAGCAGATAATTTCATCTATTCTATGCATCATTGTTCTCCTCTGTAAATTGAGTGGGTCCAATTAGGTAATCTCAGAATTTTTTCTTGCTTTATCAATTTATTATTCCATGATTTGTGACACTAATCTATTAATTCAATAAATGCCTAGAAATCCTAGCATTTAGCAAATTATTAAAATTAAGAACTAGAGTGGTAAGATCACTGTAGAAAAGAGTTAAACATTGATATATCTCATGAGAATCTATTACACTCCTTGATATAAATGAGAGAGAAATACTTACACTTGTACACTAAGAAATGTGCACAAGAACATTCACAGAGACACTATTCATATGGAAAATACAGGGAAGAACTCAAATGCTCCAAGAGTAGGAAATGAATAAATAAACTGTGGTATATTTACACAATAGACTATTTCACAGCAGTTAAAATGAATGAAGTACAGCTAGTTGGAACACCATGGATGGATTATAGAAATATAATATTGAGAAGGAAAACATAAGTCCCCAAAGACTATATATGGAATGTCAATACCCTTTTTATAAAGTCAAGAAAACTAAAACTTAATAACACATTTATTAAGAATAATAAAAATTATGTTTAAAAAGTATGTTTATTGTTACCAGAATCAAGGTACTAATTACATTAGGGGAGAGGAGGCCAAGAACATGACAGAGGAGTTTGACATAGGCAATATTAGTTGCTGTCAATGTTTTAATTATTATATTGAGTGGTAGACTCATGGATATTTATGATTTTAAATAAATATGTAAGTATATAAATACATATATGCATATGAAAGGCCAATGGAATCATGATAGGGTATATCAAAATATAGGGTATATCAATGATAGGGATAATGATTAAATCCATTCTGTGCACCTATATTTCAAGTAAAAAAAATAGAAGTCCATATTGCCCATGGAACATCTTTATTCTCAGCTAATGTTCTTCATTCCTCATGTAAAACAGATGGTGCAAATATTAATTCACCAAAAATGGTAGAATTCTCTTGGCTATTTAGGATGTCTTCTATTAAAGAGCCTAGTCATTTAACTCGTGTTAATAAAACAAGGAGGGAAACCGGAAATATATCACGTACTGTCCTGAACTCTAGTTGGGATGCCAACAGGGAAGACAACAGTCACTGTCTATTTTCTGTGACCACCAGTCTCACCCCTGCTCATTCACCGAAGTGAGGTCAGGACAGTGAGATGTGAGGGGTCATCCATAGCATCTTTCTGAGCAAAGAGAAGATTGTTGAGATGACCAAATACTTGCTATTTCAAAGCACATTCTCTACTGGGTGCCATCAAAGATCATCAAGATATGTTTTAAACCACTGAAGAATCCACAAGCTAATGGAGAACACAGCAGACAAGAGCAGATAGAGTACAAGGCACTGAAATATAATGACAGACATGCACAAGCAAAAGCAATTCACTTGTTTAATACTACACGTGCACATGCACACACACACGCCGTCTGTCATGGACGTAAAGGAATATATCAATGGATAAAGTTAGCAAAGTCTTTGCTCTCCAGGAACTTCCATTTCTCCTGGAGAAAACTAACAATATTTAAATAAACAAATAGATCAACAAGATAATTTTAAACAGCACAAGTGAAACAAAGACAATACAAGCATGTATTATATAGAGATCAAGGAGAAAAACATTTCGTTAAGAGCAGAAACAACTTCAGTCCTCCTAACTTTTGAAGATCTTCACTCCATGCTGGCTTTGAAATTGTATCAATGCTCATTTGAACAAAATCACAACTCCTTCTGTTTATAAAATGGATCATCCACATTGAATTTTGTATTATTCAAATTGAAGTGTCATTAGGCATGCACATCTGAAACCACTGAAACCTAACCAAAGTGTATGTGGAGAACTTAAACCTCTTCACCATTCAGCCACTCTGCAATCAGGCTCCTGTTTAGTACCCTCCCCTTTCTTGAAAACCTTCAGGATGACTGGTGCCCCCCACTCTCCTGCAATAGCTAGCAGCTACTGAAGAAGAGTCAATTTCTTTCAACAGGGCCATGCTTCTTGCATGTCTGAGGGTTATATCCTAAGATAATTTAAATGTGTGTGTATATACATAAGCACAGATTTTTAAAGGCAAGTTACCTATTCAAAGATATGTTATAATATATATTCAAATATTCATACAAATAATCTCCATCCTATCTGTGTATGCTATATTGAGACTAAGTTTCATACCTAATGCACATCTTGAGGTAGCCATCCATATGTCACTCTGATTTAATAATCATGCAGAGCCAGGCACGATGGCTCATACCTGTAATCCCAGCATTTTGGGAGAATAAGGTGGGTGGATCACTTGAGGTCAAGGGTTTGAGACCAGCCTGGCCAACATGGTGAAACCCCAAAAGAATACAAAACTTAGCCATGCGTGATGGTGGACACCTATAATCCCAGCTACTCAGGAGGTTGAGGCAGGAGAATCGTTTGAACCTGGGAGGCAGAGGCTGCAGTAAGCTGAGATCGAGCCACTGCACTCCAGCCTGGGTGACAGAGCGAGACTGTCTCAAATAATAATAATAATCATGCAGAAACTTCTAGACTCTTAACAGAGTTGTGACATCAACCAAGGTGCTGATTAAGTTTTAGTGAGAAGTTTACAACTTCCTATATATCTTCTGCTGATATATGAGTTTGTAATTTTTTTCAATTCATAGACCTGATCTAGAGTTACTCTGAGAAAATTGACCACCTCTGCTCTCAAACACAACATCTGCCCTTGATATACAGCATAGCTTATCTTCCCCAGTAGAAAAAAAGTATTTTGGAACAAGCTTCTTGACTTTTTAGTCAACACCTCTCCCTTACTGGGTAAAAAGCACAAGTGATGGAACTGTTCAGGGGATCTATTACACAATCATTGCATCAACCCCTTTCAGGACCAGAAGGCTACCACACAATAACCCACACTAGAAGCATCTGCTTTAGGCATTCCATAAACACCCAGCAGTGTTGGTGATAGCTTGTTGGTGCTGGTTGTGAAGACTGTTGAACGTTTACTTTTTCCGATTATAAACATTTCAGATGTAAAAGTCTAGAATGGGGAGGAAATTAAAACAGCAAACAGACTTAAAGCCATGCTCATCTGCTAATAGATCTAAGCCCCCTTTCTCTGGTTACTTTTGAGAAGTCATATTTACTGACTGAGGTGTGACCCCTCCCCCTGCTTTCTAAATCACTGTAGTTTAAGCACACTCTGTAGAGACCCACAGTCCCTGGCAGCTTTCCAGATACCACACTTCTCCCTTTCTCTAAAATTGTTCCCAAGACAAGGGTCAGCCCCACAACACATTCTATAGAACCACCTTTCTCACATTGAATAGCAGGCATGGAAGCCTTCGCAGGCCCCCGTATCTGGAGGCAGGAAGAGTATTATGAGGGGATGGGATTATTCTTTTGGGATGCTTTCAGGACTTAATTTTTCCATGGTGGAAAACATCGCTTGTTTTCAAAAGCAAGATTTCACCATTATTTTTAGCTGTCGGTCACATTTTTTGTAAGGAGTTCTGTTTCAGATATTGACCACTTTTTGTACAAACAATTCAAAATTTATCTTTATCTTGCACTATAATAAAAGTAAATACATGCAAGACTTGGTAACCAAATGAATTGCAAAGCTACTTAGTTAACTATCAAAATATTGCACATGAGTCAGCCAGAGACATGACCTATGCTATAAAATATTCATAATCGTCCACTAATATAAGTGATATGTGACTTGTGGATATATCAATTGCTTGCCTTTCTGCATAACTTGAAATTGCATACATGTAGTCAAAGGACTTCCTTCAAAGATGTTCATCTGTAATTCACTCATCTGAAAAAGCAAAAAGCTTTTTATTCCATATCGGCAGCTACCCACTGGGTATCTACGCTGAGAACAAAGCAAAAATGGACTGAATTGACTACATTTTTCCTCCTTTCATCTGAGTATTTGGTCTTATATAAATATGTGAATACAAGGCCTCATATTTTTAACTTTAATAAAGAAAGAAATATTTATTTATTTCTAATCACAACAAATTAAATATGTCTCCAGGCAATACATTGCCAAGAAAGGAGATGTTATACAACTTTCTGAGAACTTGATGAATAACAACTAGAGCCATTTTGGTTAGCTGCACCCATTTCTTCCTACTTGGATTGCCTCCTTTCATTTCGTATGCTCAGCTCACACTTCTGAAAACACTAAACGCTTGATGAAATGTCTTAAGTGTCTCACCTCTTTTTTGTATGACACTGAGCATACAATTTGGAGACTTGAGAACAATCACAACTTTCTTTGTGTTCTACCTGTGATGACCTTCTGCTCTTTTGTCATAGTGGCCCAGGAATAAGATTTTTCTGTGGAAAGCTATTAGGAAGTTATTGATAAACAACTAGTCTGCAGATAAATCAAAATTGGTTTCTAATAAGTACAGGAGTGTAATTCTCATCTCTTGTTCCTGGAAGACCAAAAATCTTGCAATTTCAGCTTCAGCCTCAAGAAAGTACAATTGTGGTTGTAGTAATGGGAGTAAATGTTTCTTTTTAAAAATCATTCTTTTCTAACACAGAGATATTATCAAACACTTCTTTAAGTGTAGACATCCTAGTTTCCCTCGAAAGTGTTTTAGGTATCCATCCTATTAACGTTCCCAGGTCTTTGGTAGTTGGGTCATATGTTCCCCATCAACTGGAATCATGGCTACAATGAAAAGAGCTGATTCATCCTTTCTTCATCAGTTCTGTTCTTGGAACCAACAAAATTCAGTTCTGCTGTCAATAATCTTTTAGTATACAGTGCCCGTCTCACGGAAATAATGGTCTCTCAGGTCACTTTTTCTATATTTTTTCTCAGTCTCTTCAGTCCCCTCTCTTCACCTCTCCCTTGCTTTCCCTTTCTATGCTACTTCCCCTGGAAATTGCCTCAAGTTTTTCTGGTTTAAATTATTTTATGCCATAAATTATTATGGCTTAAATTATGACTTAAACTTTTGAATCTATACATGGTTCTCAAGTAAATATTTCTGTGCTAACCCCTCTGATGAGTTCCATATTCTCCTTTCAACAGCCTGCTGGACATCTTCACCTAGATTCCCTTTAGCCCTTCAACTCCAACAGATCAAAATGGAATCTATCTCTGCTCCCTAGATCAGGATCTCTTCCATAAAGTCACCATCAGCCCAATCACCAGATACCACACCTGGCCTTTATCTTTTACTCTTCCCTGCCTCTTGCTTCCCAAAATCAATGCACAGTTCTGTCGATTCTACTCATATGATCTTTCCCTTCTTCATTTTGCATTGCCAGAGCCCTGTGTCAGTTGTTCATTATCTTGGACCTGTGGTATGGCCTTGGCATCCTGTTTTGTGCACCTCTTGCCTCTCTTACCCACAGTCCATCTTACATGTGACTGCCAGATAGCTTCCATTACTCTGATCCTCAGAAACCTGCTCACAACTGCCTGCAGAACCAAGTCCACACTACTGTTCAGGATCTCTACAACCTTACTCAAAGGTACAGTAGCTCACTCCTCACTTCCTTCCTTCCCTCTTTATACACTATTTGGTGATAAAAACAAACTGGTGATTGTTCCAGATGGAGTTTCCCAGGAAGCAGTCTCTGGGACAGAGATTAGCAAGCAGTGTTGATTGGGAGTGCTTTTCTACAGCTGTGGAAAAGAAGGAAGGAGGCAGGATTGGGTGGAGGGAGATGAATTTCCATGCAGGAAATTTGTTGGCAAAGGAAGAGCTTTTGGAGCTGGGATGTCTTTTCACAGATGTCCTGAGTTGGGGTAAGCGGGCTTGGCCTTGAGACCCCCATGTTGATAGTCATTGGGTGCAGTCTACTTTGAGGAAGGCAGTTTTCTTCAACAGAGGCATTCCCCAAAAGGGCCAACTGCAGATGCCCATCTTTTCCTGACACTCCCAATGGATAGAGAAATAAACACCATATAACTCCTTCATTCCTCAAAAGTGGGCCTGAGAAATAAGCCCATCATGGCACCTATCCATTTACCCCCTTCCACTCTCACAACCTCACACTGGCACTTTTCTTTAAGCTCAGTGGCAGGCTGCTAGCTGTCTCTCAATGCCCCTTTCTAAACTTTTTTTCTTTAGGAATACCCCTTCCTCCCCATTACATTTTCTAGCCTCTCTGCACTAGATGTGCTTATGTTACTAAGTTCTAAGCAATCCATGTGATAAAAAGTGATATTCTCAACTGCCAGATTGGTATCCAGAGGAACTGGTAGGCCTCCTGTGTCTCCTCCTTTCCCTCCTGATTCCTGGAAGGCAGACAGGGTGAGGGGAGCTGGAACAGCTCATTCGTTCCATGAGGTGAAGGCTGGTGCAAAGGATTGCACAGCAAGAAGCCAGCAGGTGTGTGGGGCCTCCCTACCAGCTCTGGACTGCTCATCCTGGAGAGGAAATCTTCACTCTTCTTTAAACCTCTGGTTATTTTGGTCGTTACATCAGCTGAACTTGCATATCCTACCTAGCTCAAGTTGCAACATTTTTCTCTCCATTTCCTTATACCTATAGTATACCAATTGTTCAAATGTTACCTCCTCCATAGAATTTCTTTGCTCTCATCCCTGCACCCCTAGAGTGGGAATATCGAGGTGGTTCCTCTGTTGACTTTTCATAATTATTTATTTGTATTTTCCTTACCAAGAGTGACACTTTCATCATAAATGAAATTCTTCGCCTATTCCTTAGCCCTTTTACCAAGCTGTAATATCTGGTAGGACATCTGGGTATAATATTTTCTGACCCACCAGGTGCAGCAAAGAGTCGTTTACTTGGTAAGTATCTTTACTACTTGTTGACTGAATGAAGTTCTTTTTAATACGAGATTGAAAGTGGCATTCCTGTGACTTTTCACTCATCAGTTTTGTAACAGAAAACTTTTTCACTCATCAGAGGTAACAGAAAAATCCCATTTCTTCTCGCAATGATCCCTAGGGACATTTCAAGCTGCTTAACAAATTCCCTCTCAGGTGGAGTGGCCTACGAATAAATTTTCAGCCTTCCTTGGGTCTTGTGCACACACACCCACTCTCTCTTGTTTTAACAAAAGGCTAGAATTTACATTTAGAGAGTTAAGGTTTTCCAAAACAGATCTCCTGGTGGTGACAATAATGGTTCCAGCAGAATCAGCTCATTAAAGTAGGCAGCAAGAGATTCTCTCTGAGGATCTACTGCTCCTCCCTTACTGTGCATGTTTTGGTGTCATAAGTGCTATTTTCCATGTTCTCTTGGGTCCAGAAAAGGATTCGAATTCAGACTGCCGGTGGCATGATTATGACCCTGGCACTTACTAGAATGGTGATTTCAAAAAAGGTGCTAAACCTCTCCAATTGTGAGTTTTTTCAACTATAATTGGCTATAACACGGTGGTGTGCTCTGTAGTCCCAGCTACTTGGGAAGCTGAGGTGGCAGGATCCCTTGAGCCCAGGAATTTGAGACTGCAGTTAGTTATGATCAAGCCACTGCACTGAAGCCTGGGTGCCAGAATGAGACCCTGTCTCAATCAATCAATCAATAAAACAGGAATAAAAGAAGGGCAATAAACTGATGTAATTAGAGGATGGGCTCTGGAGCCTAAAATACCTGGGATTTCATCCCAGCTCTACCACTAACTGGAGCTCCCATGTTCTCTGTAGAGAGCTTTTTAAAGCTCTCTAGAAAGCTTTAAAAAGATCAGGAAAGACTTCATGAAGGAGGTAGTACATATTTGAAGTGACACTTGGGGATGCATAAGAATTTGACTGGGCCGTGGTGGGCAAGAGCAGTCTTCCTAGTAGTATAAACAGATTAAGCCAAAAACCAAGAGGCTAGAAAGTACGTCTTTGCCCTGAAGATACTGTCCCATCCTTTTTTGAAGCCAACAGAACATGGCACATGGCACGCAAGTGCGCATGTGCACGGGTGCACACACACACACACACACACACACACACACACACACGAGCAAGGGAGTCAACACAAATCCTGCAAGAACCACTGGCTGCCTACTTTGTAGGTTGCTTTTGTGTTCATGGGAAAAACCAAGAAAATGATGAGTTCAAGAAATTAACATACTATTAATGGAGATTATAAAGTGGTGATGATAATGATTTCAATTTTCTTCTTTAAATTTTTCGGTTTTTCAAATTTGCTCCAATAAACACGTAGGATTTCATAATTATCAGAAAACAACAATAATTCAAAAAAATAAATAAAGTCGTTCCTTCTTGCTGGATTTTTCAGCTTCTGTATTTCTTTGCTCAAGAATCCTTTATTTTCCTGAATCCAGTATACTATGTGGGCCTCTGGATTAGTTAGCTCTACTGATTCATCCCTATCTGCAATTATCCTTGAGAATCAAAGACAGAAAGGAACACCATTTTAAGATTTATGCGGACCTAGTCAGGTACTTCCGGTTGCCAGGTAGCAGACAACCAAAATCAACCACAGCACTTTCTCTCATCACTGGCTCAGGATCCAGGCAGCCACTACACTGCCTTAGTGAACATTGAGACAAAGCCTCAATGAGCATTGAGGAATGAGCCTCAATTTGCCAATGTAGGTTTAGTTCATCTCCCATAAATTAGCATATCTGAGTAAGCTTAGTTATTACACAAAGCACCACCATAAGAAAGTATGTTTAGGTACGCTCTCTTTGATACTGGTGGCCTTCAGTGACTGCTTTCTATCCACACAAAACAATAGTTAAGTCAACACTGTAAGTGGCAATTCATGAGAACGTCTGCCCTAGCCTTCACAGCGCACCCTGTAACCCTGACTGGAAGCAAGACTATGTCTGCATACTCATTGGAGCTATCAGAGGGCAGACATAAAAATGTCCTATTATCTTATGTAGAAGCTACCCCACTAGGTGCCAGTAGACCCAATCCTATGTGAAGACAGGTTCTGTTTTCACCATCTTGATCCACAGTGTTTAAAAAATATAAATGAGTTTTACCATTTTTTAGAAAGGAAATTTTATATAAAAGCCTGGATTTCTGGCTTCTCTAGAAAAATAAATGAAATGGGCAATGACTGGCCCACTTTTCCTCATAGTGACAATTTTCTAGAGCTGAGTAGAGACTACTCCCTTCAGGACAAGTTGTATGGTCTCCAACTCAGCTCAGCCTCCCTCAGCCCTCTCGTCTCCTCCATTGCCCTGTTTGGCTCATTTTAGTAACTGACTGGCTCCTGTAGACTTTAGCATTTATGACCTTTGGTTTGTAGCCACTTTACCTATATAGGAAAAGCAGTTTAAAGCTACTGCATACAATCCATTTGCTGTCTCTACAGGAGTTACAATGGCTCTACAAGGTTGTGTCTGTTGCTGGAAAAGAGGCCTCCCTGATGTCATTTATAATCCAAGTTACCTTCTTCTGTTTTTACTCTGAGTTCTGGGCCTAAAGAAGCAAGAACCTCTGCTGCAACCTCATTTACCTCCTGAAGGCTGGAAGCTATTTAAAGCTCCAAAGAGATCTGAAGAACTCTTCATATACTCTTGATCATTCAGATTTTGTTTTGTTTTGCCTTGTTTTTGTAGGACCAATTGATTTGCTGGGTGAATTTGGCTTTCAATGATCTCACAGTCAGACAAATGTTCTCCTAAGGGTGGACTCCATAGGGCCACAAGTACAGTCCTTACAATTACACCAGGACACGTGTGTGCACAAGCAATCAACTGCCAAAGGAGCATCAGCAGGAAATCTGTTTCCACGTGAAGAAGAATCAAGGCATTTCATTTCTCTCCAGAAGTCACATACATGGCCAAAAACTTGTACTAGTCAGGGAGCCAGACCTGTGGATGGGCTTCTGAAAAGATTGAGGAATGATAACTTTCTCTCCAAAGCTTAGCAGATAGGCGAATGTTAATTTTGGTTCACCAGAAGCTCAACTACACTTAGAAAATGTTGACCCCTAATTAGTGGAAGGATACACTAAGTGATGCTTTAAAACCTTTTATTGTTCTTCTTACCCACCCCTTCACTCCAGACTGAGATTAGCTAGGAATTTTTATGCTAAGAAAATATTAGAGGCTCACAGGCCAGGTCAAGAAGGCCTCTTGGTCATTACTGACAGCCTCAAGCACTTAAGACTGATCCATCATGAGCACATCAGTGGAAAACTGTCTAAAAATGTAAGGTTTTAAGAGATCATAATCTTCACACAAACAAAAGACACTCAGAGATCTGGTGAGGACAATTCTGAGCATTACGCATTGTTGTTCTTGCAAGGCATTTATGAATGGACTGCCCTAGTCCCACCACCAAAATGAGCAAGCCCTGGTTAAATCTCACTCACAATAAGGGATCACAGTACTAGGCCCAAGTGCACAGGCACAGCTTCTTGCTCAACTGCCACCTCTTCTGTGAAACTCTACTTGACCCCAAGATCAGGGACAAAGCCTTGCTCTTCTCTTCTTCTGAAGCACCTTATACTTACGTTTATTATGGCACTTGCCACATTGTATTGCACGTTGCATCTGGCTCACAAGATTGAGCTCATCATGTGTCCTTAGAGCCTGACTACTGTAGGATTCTTACAGATCAAGAGTTTGTAGAAAGATAGGAAGGAAAGAAAGGAGAGAACTGAGGTGGGAGGAAACTGAGGCTGAACGGATGGGACGTTTAGCTCTACTTACCCAAGGGTCTGGGTGCCTCCTCCTGGGTCTTGCACTTGTTGCTTCCTGTGCCTTGAGTATGTTTCCCATTTTATTAGACTGGTGAATTCTTGTCATGTTTCAATATAGTTCAAAACTCACTTCTTTTAGAAAGGCTTCTGCATCCCTCGCCCACCTATCCATCACTGCTCTGCTTTTTACTCCCAGCACAAGAGTAGCTTAGTTTACTCATCACCTTGGGTCTAGAAAATTTTTTTTTAAACATGTCTCTTCCTGCTAAATTGTGAGCAACTTTAAGCCAAGAATTTTCTTTTGTTCCTTCAGTTCCTAGGAGTTCCTGGCATAGCATAGAGACATAATAAACATGCTGAATGAATAAATTAGTGAGTGGAACTCCCTAACCTCTGCACATTAAACTAAAGGGCACCTATTTTAAATTTTAAAAGTTACTTGGGAATTCCAGCATAAGCATATGGATTATCTATTTATTCACATCAAATTTTAACTCTAGGTTTGCTGCTCTATTATCTAGGGAGTTTCTGGGTCACCTTTCTCAACCAGTTACCAAGGAAGCATGGAGTAGAACTCATTTCAACGTCATCCTCAAAAACAGAATGACTTAAAGGAAAACACACACAAAAACAAATCATTTAAAGTCAAACATAAACAACACTCAAATACTCTAGTAAGTTTTCTAATTTTAAGTATAATATTTATGCTATTTTAAAGTGTTTCTATATTTATTACATGAAATGACATAGAAACAAATGAATTATGGGTAACGGATGTAACATTTAAATAAGATTGTTGGGCCTTGAGTACAAGAGGTTCCTCTAGGGGGCCTTTAAGGCAACTACAAGAGGATGAGTCAATGAGGCTACAAAAAGAAACAGGTTTGAGATCATGAGAGGTGGGCAGGAATTTATGTTGTGTTATTAAGTTTGAGCCTTAACTTACAGGAAATGAAAAGCCTTGCAATGCTTTCATCAAAGGAGTGATATGGTCAGATTAGCAACTGTGTGTCAGTGCTGTAGATATATGTGAGATATATGTGTCTGTTAAGGCCAAATCAAGGCATGGCAATGGGATGGAGAGGAGACATATTGAAGACATTCTTGAAGAAGGGATATAATTTGGTGACCAATTCCATGGGAGCTGTGAAGAAATGCCTTCCTTAGAATGTTTTTTATAGTACAATTTATATAACCAGATTTCCTTCTACTTTCTTTGTTGCTTGATCATACATTTGGTACCAGGTTCAAAGTGTGGATGTTATTACTAGCTATCCATTCTTAAAACTCAGAAGGGAGACACTAAAAAAAAAACCTATAATCGATCCTAAGGTAGGTTTTTTCTGATTTACAAGAAGCAAAAGAGTCCAATGAATCCACTGAAACTGAATCCTAATCAGGCATATATCTATCATTAATCAGAGATTTTATTTTGTGCCATTGACTGCTTAAATTTTCAGTAAGCCTTTGGATCCATGTTAAAACCCTGATGATATCAGGCACACAGCCATTTAATCAGCAATGTAAGACGACACAGAAAAGGGGTTTAAAAGAACTGATTAAAGTATAAAGCTACAACATTCTATGTTAATGAAACTTTTAATACACATTTGACTTAAAGATGCATACAATGACTACTGAATCTCCATTCATAGGCAGCCAACAAGATATGAATGAGTTTATTAATTTCAAACAAAACTTCAGGTAGTGCAGTTAAAAAAATTACAAAGCACTTAAAAATGGAAATTAACAATGGAAGCAACAATGACTATAAAACATGATGGGATAACTTTAAAGAAAGGATTCAAGTATTGTTTGTAAAGTTCTTCAGACACTAGTCTTTGAAAAGTTTGTGCATTTCCCACCATTGCATAGTAAAAAAAACAAAAACTACACACACCACTTGGTAAAACTCCACAGCTCTATGTGATTCATGTTTCATAACATGCACTTATGTGTACTGCTCAGTTATCTAGTAGGAGTAGCTCTAATGGGCTCATGCACTATACCAGATGAGCAATGAAGTTAGCGCATGTCTCCTCATCCAGGTGTCATTAATTAACGCAGCAAAAGTAGAGGAGGTGAAATGGGAACTTGATCATCACTTAACACTAACTCTTGTTGGGTAACATTAAACAGTGATACACTTGTGCTTTGATCTCAAATTAATAAAAAGGAATCTCCACACCACAAAAATTAGCAAATGAATGGCATGTGCAAAAGAAAATACAGCAAAGAGTTTGAAACTACATAACCTAATACCATCAAAAATAATTATAATCTATTTTTACAATTGATATGGTTGCATTATCTTTCATATTCATACACACATAGCTTAAAGCTTGTGTATTTTACATATACACAAATAATTTAACATTGGAGCATAGGTTCGATTACCTATGAAATTGCCAGTGTAACAAAAAGTTACACTGACATTTGCCATATGTACATAATATTTGGGGACCACTGTGGTCTGATTTAAAACATAACATCGCACATTTACAATGTTGTTTGTGAAATGCTTAAAAGTTAACAATAGAGATTTAAGTTGTTTTGTAACCACCATGATTTTATTTCTGTTAAGTCACCATGGTGCCTCTGGAATCTCAGTGAAATGTGTATGGTGTACTTCGCAGCAGCTTAGTATCTACTAGAGAGTAGGAACCAGCAACAAGGAAACACTAAGCAATGCAGCAACAGGAAAAGATACCAAGTAATCTGAGTTTCCTCCAAGCTTCCTCCGAACTGAAAGAGCCATTGCCACTAACTAGAGGGATGCTACCTGTGTCATCCGCTGAGAGGCCTTGTAGATAGCCCTGTTATTACAATATAAATGTACAGCTAGTCCTAGAGAAAGCCTGCCTACCTGTGTAGCACCTATTACTCAGAAAGCAACAACATGGTAAGATGTTTGGTGATGGTCTAATGTAGAAAACAGAAATTAAAGTTTCTGCTCTTATGACTGTGGTACTTCCCCAATGATAGACACCTCGGGGGAAAAAAATCCACTGTGTTAAGCAGTGCATTCCAACTTTCCAAAATCAAAGTTGTAAGACTGATAACACGAATCTTGCTGAAAAGGGACCAAGAGCTAAATCTAGCAATGGATTTGGTGTCATAAAGAAGTGACGAGTAAAACTGTATGTCCTTTTCCTTAAAAAAAAAAAAAAAAGGGCATTAGAGAAGTAGGGGTTCTTTGGGACAGTCTTTACTAAAGTCCATCTATAGATGGGTGCTCACTGAAGTGATCACGTACAGGTTTGTACATTAAAACAAAGCTGGGACCAAATTTCTTTAGCTTATTTATTTAACATGTGACAGAAGCTATCTTGACCATATTTAGAAGAAAAAAATCAGTAAAAGTGAAGGAAACTCAGAGGGACTTGGAAAGCCCAGATTACATCTGCAAATCTGGCTGGAGGGAGAAGAAGAATGTGGATTTGTATATAGTAGAATCCCATTATAATCCAGTGCAACGGTCCACTGATCAGTAAAATGCCAGAGATCAAACAAGGTTTCCTGAAAGCACGGCACAGCATAAAAGCCTATTTTAACAATGTGGATACAAAGGTAACTGCTCCTTCTATATATATTCCCATCACCACTTTTCCAATAGGGTTCTACCATATATATTTCGAGGAAGGAAAATAAGCATGGATGAAATATTGACGCTAACAAATACAAATAAAATGGAAAGTTTAATTTTTTCCAAGCTTTTAACATTTAAATTTTTTTATTTATTTAAGGCTTTAAGTTTATCCTCCTTTCACATTAAAGACAGGGAAAGAAAATTGTCAAAACCGAAAACCAAAATCATGAGCTTGGCACTTCTGTGATTAATTTGAAAGGGTGTCTACTTTCTTACATTATATACATAGGTTTATAACGACATCAAAAACTTTTTGAGACTTAGTACATATATTTCCATTTACATAATTTTGTGTCTTTGATATGGGTTATTTTGTTGTTTGTGTCCCCCCTCCTTTTGTTTATTTTTGGTTTAATGCACACCAACTTTAAACTGCACTTGTTTTGTGCCCAAACTCCCTGCATCTGTGGCTACATCTGTCTTTTTAAGCAAGCCCAAGAGTCATTGTATAACATGTTATAAGAGAAGGACAGAGACAGAGAAAGAGAGACAAGAAACAAAAAAGATGGGGAGCAAAAAATAAACTCAAGTTTACAGAGACCCTTTACAAGGAAAATACCTCAATACAGACAAGTGGAAATGATGTGTCAAAATCTCTTATTTCCATATTTACATTTATAAAAGAACTATACAATAGCATCATTGTTCAAATTCCAGCTCCCATTTCCAAAGGATGCTCAGTCCAGGAGAAAACACAATGGGGAAAGTGAATCAACAAGAGCAAGGGCCGTGGAGTTCTGCCCTGGTCTGGTCTCCAGTGGGGAGTGGGGATTATAGAGGGTGGGAGGTAGGGGGTAAGTAGTGGGGCTCCGAGAGGATGGGGTGTGGGGACGCGTTTAAGTGAAGAGGCCCAGGCAGCTTCTGTGTGTTCATCTGCCATCTTCACCTTAGGAATTCTGTTGCAGGTTTTGCTGAGAATTGGCTTGCTAGCTTGTTGTATATATGCCATGCAGTTTTTACCCTTTCAAAAATTAGATCTTCATGCCACTGGAGTTTGTCATCGGTAGTAAAGAAAAAAAAATCATGCCAAATCATTTAGAAGATATTAAGTGCCAGCAGGCTGAGGGAAAAAAATCATTTACTATGTTTTTTAATGATTCTTTTATTGCACTTAATTTTTGCGTGTGTTGTTCCTTCGTCCGTTAGGGAAAAAAAAGATTCTGGAACAGTTCTTTTTATAGCATGGTCTTTTGCCCCCTCCCCCTTTATTGACAGGTGGTGAAAGGGGTTCTTTGAGATTATTTCCAAAAGAGACAGTTTTCTTTTACCCCATCCTTGTCACCCCAACTCCAGCTCCGTAGTCATTACCACCCAAAGGTTTTGTTTGCAAACTTAATAGTTTCGGCAACACTGCTGCGAGTATGTCATACCCAGAATCCAACAGTGCAAGGTGGTGTCCATCCAGCGCAGCTGATTCAGATGGGGCCTTGCTGAGTAGGATCAAACCTTCTCTTCTTGACATTTCTTCCAGAGTGCGTCAAAAGAAGATGCAAGCAGAGGGGGAAAATCCACAATATTAATCAGATGATGATGAGAGAATGGTGATGATAATGACAATAATGCTAGTTCCAGAGCAAAGTAATTAACTCACACGGAGGCAGTCTCCGGAATAACTTGAAATTGAAAGATAGAACAGCTAACGTTTTTGAATGTCTTCACAACATACCCCCTAGAGTATGTCCTTTGGTGAAGACCAAAAGAAACTTTGAGTTGTTCATTTTAAATCACAGGAAGACTCTGCGGCCCCATTTGTCTCTTCTTTCAGAAATAATCACACTGCTAATTCATTAGGTGAAAATTATTACAGGGAGGCCTCTTCCGTGAAGGGGCCTATTGGGAGAACTAAGAAAAATGGAAAGTCTTGTAGCTACTTCCCTTCAGGCTTATACCAGTTCTACAGCAGTGGACTGGCCTTTGCCAAAGTGGCAAAAAAGCCTTGCTCTGTTCAGTTATCTTGCTGCCTTGGGTGTGTGAGCTCTTACCCTACTACAGAACAAGCATTTTTCATATCTAGAAAGTTGGAAAACAGAGTGCACAGTAAGACAGTGCACTCAAAGGAGAGTGGACACAGGTTCAGGTTAGTTAAGCAAATGCAGAATTTAGCTTAGTTGAAAATCGGCAAGTTAAAATGCTTTGCTCACAGTGTCCAGTCTCCTAAAAAGTGGCTCCTATGTTTAAAGAGAAAAGAAAGAACCAGCAAGACACTACAAGGCAACAATAAAAGTTGGTTGCAACCTCCCCATGGTCTGGCTTTATGTGGGGCATCAAGCAAGGGGCTCATGCATTTAGTCTGCATACTGGGCGGGTGCAACGCTGCTGCCACCGAGGCATCATGCAAAACTGGAGACTGAGGAGTCCCCAGAGCCCTCATTCCCCTGCTCACTGACTCAGGGCCAGCTTGGATACCCTTACAGGCCCTAAGTATCAAAGCCATTGCAATATATTCCTCCTCCCCAACAAGTAATTCAAAATAAAAACAAAACCAAAGCTCAAAATAAGTATAAAGGCATCCTGCAAAGTTCTTATTTTTCCCAAGATGGTCACTTTGATGCTTCTCTTTTGAAATATCAACATAAAAGTCTTTAAAGAAAACTTGTCTTTTCTTCTTAAAAGTTTACATTAAAACATCTTCATGAGTGACATAAGTGTGTGACTCATTGGCCTAGCAGGCAACCACTGCAGCAAACACTATCTGCAACGATGCTGTTTATTTTTCTTCATCATTCCCACCCAGCCCTCTTTTAAGTCAACATTCTTGAAAGCGGGCACTGGTGATGCTGCCCAAGAAACCAGTGTGAGACCAAAAGGCAAGTATCCCATAATGTATCCTCCACCAAGTTAGTTTGCTGCAGAGCACAGGGTCTCCATCTGCCACCTATGTTCATATCCCTGGAAGGTAGAGGTTTAAGGAGCCATAGTCTGCGAGTCAGGGAGGAAAAACTGAGACTGCTTGACCTTGTGAAGTGACCCTGAAGGACCAGAGGCTGCAATCTTGTAAGCTATGTATTGTTAGAACTCAAGATAAATGTTAAAGTTTCCTCAGTAAATCCAAATGTAGAGGAAAGGGCAAACCAAACTAGCACTGTGCATGTAAATGACTATATTGCCCACATCTAAATTCCTTTACTCAAATTCGGGAATGACCCATAAGTAGCCATGTCCAAGGTCATAACAGCAATGCAGTCCACTTTTAAACAGAGATAGGACATTTCCATTTCACCCTGGCACACAGACAACCGCTGGTGTCCAAAAGCTTGTGCTCTTTTTAAAAGTTGGTTTTTGAAGCTCAGGTTGCACCTTTTTACAGAAATATGGCTCTATAGGATCACTGGGTTCCCAGGTCAGACTGAGAGGCCGAGCCATCCTGTAGAACTGTATCTTTCTGGTGAAAATGGACTCTGAACACCAATGGGGTATTCCAGGACCTTAGCTCTTCCACTGATGTCCCAGCAGGGGGAAGGTGAGCTCCTTTACAAGGGAAGCAACCCCACGATGAGGACAGAGATGAACACTCCGGAGGCAAGTGGGCTGTGAAGGTGCCTCACACATCAATTGTAAAACCACCATGGCCGCTCTATGTTGAGAACGGTCTGAATTTTCTCTATGAAAAAAATATTCTTTCAGTTCAATTTTAATGTGAAAGTACAACTACTGTGGGCAGGTCCTTGCTATCTTTCTTCCATAACGGTTTCTTCTGAATACCCTCTGCTCACTAGGATTCTGAAGGTAATTAACTTTCTCATAACCTGTAAGGTATTGCTGGATCATTATAAAACACCAGCATAATCCATAAAACTTACATTGTCACAGCTTTCATCAATTTTTACTACTTCTGAAATAATCTGGACTTTTGGCTACAATATACATTATACACATAAACATCTACACAAAATTAAAGCAAGACTCTTTGCGTAACAATAACCATCTCAAAGCTGTAAAGCCTTTAGATCCTCTTTCAAGGGCATATATTTATCCACGGTTAGCACATTCTTATCATTCTATGCTGAGTCACCCCCTGATGAAGTGCCCCCAGCCTAACCCCTCCTAGGCCACCATACACTGAGCTCACTTCCCTGGGGTGCTGGGGCAGGGAAATGCACCGATCTTCCTGGCCAGCCTGGCACCATGAAAGAGAAAGTGCCTAACCCAGGAGTCCCAGGCATTAAGGGAATTAGGCTTCTCATTTTGGACAGGGATATAATCATGGAATTCAAAAAAGCAGCAGTCTGGCTATCCTCCTCATGGAAAGACTAGCCAAATTTAATTCCATTTCCTAATCCTATAAAAATCAAAAGGCCCCCACAAAAAATGGTGTTTACTCTTTTGAGAAAATATAATTAGCAATATTAAGTTCCTTTCAAATTTTATCTGACTTGAATTCAGATAACTTTTTTTTTTTTTTTTTTTAGACAGAGTTTTTTGCTCTTGTCGCCCAGGCTGGAGTGCAATGGTGAGGTCTCAGCTCACTGCAACCTCCATCTCCCGGGTTCAAGGGATTCTGTCTCAGTCTCCCGAGTAGCTGGGATTACAAGTGTGCACCACCATGCCCGGTTAATTTTTGTATTTTAAGTAGAGATGGGGTTTCACCATGTTGGCCAGGCTGGTCTTGAACTCCTGTCATCAGGCGATCCGTCCAACTCGGCCTCCCAAAGTGCTGGGATTACAGGCATGAGCCACCATGCCCGGCCTCAGATAACTCTTAACTTTGCTGGTAATAGTCTAGATATACCTCTCTAAATTTCATTTTGTGTGAGAACATAAATAGCCTTTTCTTTAACATGTCCAATAAAATGGAACACAGGCCAGACAGAATCTCTTAAATCCAGAGTTAGGCTCAGCAAGAACTTTTAACACAAATAACTTCTCAGAGAGAAGAAACCACGTATGATAATTACAGAGAACTAACACTTTAATGTAAGGAGTAGCTATGCCAGGCCAGTACGGCCACTGTTGAAATCCACTTTGCCACTGAATCCCATGGACAGGGCAAGTAGTGGGAGAGTAAGATGTGGTGATGGGGTTCCACAGACTGAGGTGTTACAGTATCATTGGAAGAGCTCCGTGTTCATCCTGTAGTCCTTTTGATTTCAATTTTCAACAAACCATGTCACTACTACCTTCATTTCTTTTCCCACCTTCACCTAGAATTTCTCTTTTCCTACTACCATCTTCTACTAATGCGTGTGTAAATGACTTTGCTTACATCTAAAACCCTACATTCAAATTTAGGGAATATCAGATAAATAGCAACGTCTAAGGCGCTGAAGGCAATCCTGTTCACTTTTAAATGGAGATATAAAATTCTCTTTTCATACACTTTTCACCTTTCCTAAGCTTTAGGGAAGATGCTACTAAAATGGTCCAGCTTTTTCTAATGTCCAGTAAAAGCAACAGCTCTAACAGTCGAATCAAGCAGTATTATTATTCATGCTGGGTAGGTATCATGAGTCTCCATGAGTCAACTAGGACAGAGGTTTGCAATCCTCTTCACCACAGCTCATAACTTTATTCTGTGTGTGTGGGTGATGGGGAAGAACAGGAACATGGGGTGAATGAAAATAAATGCAGATATAGAAGTAGAGCAAATTGGTGTGCCACATGCCTATGTTCGTTTTTCACAGGATTTCATAGGTAAAATCCTAAGACCCTCAATACCTGGGACTCTACAGACTAATCATACCCTTAGTAACCTCATACTTTTGGAGTATGAAATTAAGCAAAGTTAGCCGGGCGCAGTGGGTTACGCCTGTAATGCCAACACTTTGGGAGGCCGAGGCGGGCGGATCACCTGAGGTTGGGAGTTCCAGACCTGCCTGGCCAACATGGAGAAACCCCATCTCTACTAAAAATACAAAATTAGCTGGGTGTGGTGGCGCATGCCTGTAATCCCAGCTGCTCAGGAGGGTGAGGCAGGAGAATTGCCTGAACCCGGGAGGCAGAGGTTGCGGTGAACCGAGGTCACACCATTGCACTCCAGCCTGGGCAATAAAAGTGAAACTCCGCCTCAAAAAAAGAAAAGAAAAGAAATTAAGCAAAGTTACTACCCATAATATTACACAATATTTTTTAAAAATCAGAATATTTTTTAAAAATCTACCAAATAAAGCATTTAAAAATTCTTCAGGAAATCCACAACCTTGCTTGTGGAAATCTTGCTTGCATTAACCAAAGCTCTCTGACTCAACTACTCTACTAAAAGGAAGTATGTAATTTAAATCTGTATTATTTTCAGATTATAATAATCTTGATACATCTTTAACATCACACACATAAATGTGCACACATTCACACATGCACACATTTTCATGCTTTTTTACCACCTATTTCGGAGGAAACAGTGGTTTAAGGAAAGAACTTTAAAGAATGGCAGACAAGGTCATGGCTTAGAGCATAGCTGTATTTCTCATTTATACTTAGGCAGGTCACATATAGTATGATACTTCTACATCTAAACTACTTACTAGTACACCTATAGAAATGTGACATTAGGAAAACTTAGTATTTTCCCTGAGCAGTTACTATATTTTCCTTTAATCAAAAAGTTGACATGCCCTCAAGTTGTTCAGGCTACCTTACCAACTTTTCTTCTAGAAACAAAAACCTGGTATCAGAAGGGATTCCCAATAGCAATATTTAGAACAATCTTTTGTACAAACTATTTTCAACTTCTGATTCTAAAGGAATCTCTTATTAAACATTTACATTGAGCTCAAAGACTTTCAGTTCAAATAGCAAATAATTATACTTATGAATTATCTCCAGACTAGTAATCTCCAGAACTGTCCAAGTGGTGGGAAAATCTAAACATTATCATTCAGCACCAAAAGCCTTTTATTACAAGGTAGAAGTGTTATTTAAAGCTGAACACAAACCACATAGCTACTACTAAAATCTAAAGCAAATTAAGATCCTCACGTAGCAACCAATAGTCACCCAGGAGTAGCACATTCTCCAAATTTAAACTCCTAAAGTTACATGTTCTGGAATTATTCTTCATCGTTTTCTTTGCTTCAGGGCATGAAATACCTCACCCTATTGTGTGGCTTTCCACATAATTCTCCCTGAAAGTGATTGTTTAGAGTTATAGGGCACAGGAAGGGGCTTTGGCTTAGCTCAGCAGTACAGGTCCCTACACAGCAACAACCAGGGAGCAGTCAACAACGGCTGTTTCTCATCTCACCAAGTGCTGATCCCCCCACCTTTTGTTTTCTGCTCTTGTGATAATGAGATCTCTCTCTCTCTCAGATATAAATAATCGTTACAGGGCCTAATCCACTTATATACACAGTGATAAAGGCTTTTCCATTTTTCCCCAAAGAAACATGCAATTCAAGCTGTGAGCTAGGCCAGGCCACTGTTTTGAGGTCCTGCTACAGAAAGTGTGCTCTTCTCTCCAAACACTGCAATGATAAATTTGGCATTGCATGTGGCTAGATGGCAAAGATGTGTAATAGACTGTTTTCCAGGCCTTTGAAACCGGGATTTCTTAATGCCAAATGAGGCATAAGCCTGGGCATGATCCAAATTTATTTTTCTTGAGGCATACTTATGAAAAAGTTCAAGGAAGCATTATAAAGTAAGAGTATGACAGTACTATAATGTTCAATGACTTTTGTAGCAGTAGAACACTAAGAAAAATTTTGCTTGAATTAGGTCCGCCCAAACAAAAACATATTTCTTACTAGATGCCACATCCGTGACTTACTATGTGGGCAATATTTTATTAATACCAAAACAATAAATGTAAATATGAGTTGTCCATTTTATGTGTGTGTTTTTGAAAAGAAACTGATGCCAAAACTATTTCACTAAACAAGTTCAACTCTATAAATATACCAAGAGAAAAGATGTATAATTTTATAATACTATTTCAAGTTAAAGGCACTCAAAAACTGTAGGCTTACTCATTAAATCTTAATATGATAACAAATTAGCAGAAAATGTTGAATGTATTTAAATCATCTTTGGTTTCTTTAATCAGCTTCTAAAAACAACACTTTAGCTGGCTGAAACATATTGAATCCAAAATCCCAAATATAAAACATATAAAGTTTATAATTAAGGCAATTATTCAGATAGTTCAGGGCAAAAACTTCCTCTTTTGAGTAACCAGATGGAGGCAAAGTGGGTTTTGAATTTGGGTAATGGTCTTATTTCCCACTTAAATTTGTTTCTGTAAATCTGGCTGAAACTTAATTTATCACAGAAGGCATAGGAGGCCCTACATACAAATCATAATCATCAAGCCACTATAGCATGAAAAGGTATAAAAAGCAATTATACAATGATTCTGGAGTGTAGAAATCCCAGCCTGGATAAATCAGGTTTCAAAATTTTGATCACAGTTAAAGTTTATTTGTGAATACCCAGTGTGTCTATTTAAACAATCTTAGTTCAGTAAGCAGTGTGCAATCCAAACTAAAAGGTCACTAAGAAAACACACCAGGCCTACCTGTCAGGTCAATATTTAGTCCTTGATTAAAAATATTGTCACAAAGCCATATTTTTCAAATTCTGATTTAAAACCAATTCAGTTGATTGAGGATTACACAAATACTTTTTAAATCTCTTTTTATTAAACTATAAAGCTTTTCAAATCACAAAGCTACATATACTATGTTACATATGAAAAATACAAGTAATGATTGCGTGATTACTCAGGTGGTGAAAATTTCAAAATATCAGTGGACTACAAACAAGTTTTAAACAGATACAAGCAATTTACATCCATTTATTTCCAACTACATGGTTTCCTCGATTTCCTGTGTAGAAATGAATGTATCTCAGAGTGCCTGGTCTTATAAGCTGGACTGTCTTCTACTGAAGAACTTCTTTGTTCTCCTTAAAAATCAGTGTATATGAATTCCTTCTACATTTCCCACTTGCCTGAAAATGACAGTTAAGGGTCCGTGTTTCTTCATTTCTAACCCATTTCTGAATAAAAAGACTTATATTTTGCAGTTTGACTGATAGAACCTAAGCTCTTGTAGCAGGAACTCAAAACTTGGTTATGTAAGCAGAAAAGAGAAGTGCCAGAGCCACTGAGAAGAAGACATGCGGCATTGCTTACTTAAATCCCCAGCCTGTGCCCCCAAGGACAATAGCTGCTACCAGGATGGCACCAGCGATGGAGCCTATTATGAGATTGGTGGCACTAGGACCTGTGACAAAGGATCATGGGAAGAGAGTCATATGAACCAACCACTTTCGTTACCACAAGGCAAAGGCAGTTAAGCAGTTTCAGGAAGTAAATATCCTGTGTAAAAGACGGCTAAACATTTAAAATTGCCTTTATTTACTTAGCTTAATTGCACTTTAGATGCCATGGTGAGCGTTACTTGGATTTACATGCCTTTAAATCTAAAGTTTATGTACCACTGACAATTCAGTTCCATTAAATTCACCTTTCACAGAATTTGAAGCAAATAGGCCCCACTTACTGTCTTTACACATCCTTCTTCTCTTCCCTTTTCCAAGTATCATGTATCAAATAAGTAAAAGCACATAGAGAACACCATTGCATTCAGATTAGCTCCATCCGACTGACAAACGGGGGCACGGAGGAAAGGAAACACATTCTGCCACAATGCCCTTCCAAAAAGCACCTAAAAGTGGTCTGAATGCTAACTTTTTAATTCCCCACTTGGAGACAGTTAAAATTTAACAGTCAGAAGGAAGTCATCACTACAGATCTGACTTTTGAAGCCTTGCTCTCAAAGATACACTTCTTCACGGTCCTTACAGTGGTAAAGACCAAAATGGGGTTCCAAATGCAAGATATAAGGAAGCATAAATCTCATTTGCGTAACTTTGGGGAAATGGTAAAAAGATTCCTTAGATTCAACTGATAATAGCTTTAAAGTTCCCACTGTTACTAACAGAACTTTGAGGCTTAGAGATATAAAAAAGCAGAGAGCCAAAGGACAGTAAGAAAGAAAAGACAAGGTGGCATTTCTATCAATTGCTAAGGGTAAGAGCTAATCCATATTCTAGTAACTCCTGTCCACTTGCTCACTCCTCTCCTTAAGCTCAGCATGTTAAAATCTAAACAACTTTAAACCTTGTATAATAATTACTTTAAATATCCCATCCTTCAGGATGCTGATATGCAGGTACAACGTCCCCTAACAACAAAATACTTTCAGTCCTATCTATCCTTGCTCCAGGAATCACAAAGTCAATGTTGCCAGTTTCTCTAAAATCCCTGAGTTTTGTGTATACATTAATTTCTGTGTACAAAAATTCTCTTTTCTGCTCACATCAGTGCCCTCAACTGTGTACATAAATGGATGTCACTTTTGGCGGCACTCAAATTGCATATGCATAATGTGTTTTTACTCAGAGACCACCCAGGGCTTGGCAGGCAGGTAGAGGACAGCTGCAATACAGTCTCAGGGGTGCAGGTCTCTTCAGGCTCCTGGGCTTGTGACATGCTCTTCAGACTAACCGCTGACCATCTAGAGAATGAATCCCAGTTGCCTTTAGAGCTACATCAATAATAATAATAATGAGAGCCATAAAAATAGTTTAGCTACTGTATTGTGCACTTACTATGTGCCAGACACAGTTCTGAGCACTTGACATATAGTATCTCATTTGATCTTCACAAAAATCATATGAGGTGGGAACTATGACTATCCTTGTTTAATGGATGAGGAAACAGAGGCTTCTAGAAGTTAGTGAGTGATAGTGGCAAGATGTGAACACAGATTTGTTTGACTCTAAAACATATCCCATAAGTCAAGGATCAGCAAAGTAGAGCCCACAGACCAAATCTAGTCCCACTGTCTGTTTTTGCAAAAAAGTTTTATCGGAACCCAGCCATGTGCATTCATTTACATATTGTTTATGGCCGCTTTCATGCTAAGACAGCATTGTTGAGAAGCTGTGACAGACAACCTTGTAGGCTGAAAGCTAAAACTATTTACCATCTGGCCCTTTACAGAAAGTTTGCTAACTTCTGTTTTCATGAAACTTTATTCCATTTACATGTATTTCCTCCCCACATTTCAACAGAGAATCAAATTTCAAAACAAACATTAAAAATATATAATCATGTACATACTCTATGCTTTGGATATGATTTGCACTTAGTTAGCTTCAGAAAACAGAGGCTAGGATTAGAATCAATACATAACTCATGAAAAATGATTCCTGACTTATAAACTAAGGAGTAGAAATTAAAAAAACAAAAACAAAAAACTGCCCATGGAATTCTTAGTGACTGGATACACATTACTCTGTCAGTTAAACTAAGAAATGTTGACTAAGAAATGTTAAGACAATCTATATTGTATTACATTATTTTTTAAAAAACGATATTTACTCCTTGAGCAATTATGCTAAAACTTGGAATTTGAAGGGAAAAAAATCAGTAAGCTAAGAGACAACTAGTGCTCATAAACTAGGAATAACAAATCTATCTTTAGAAAAAATATATATACACTTACACAGACTTACCTGTCACAATTAGAAATAGTCACAAACGAACAAAACTGGAAATGACTGATGAAAACAAATGCTGATAACAAGGACTATATTTTACAAGAAAGTCCTCTTTGATTTTACCTATCTCTAAGACTTAAAGGAAGGATTATTAAATTCATCCTTTCAATTAGTACATTTAAGGACACCAAAGTTACAGTCAATGTATAATGTTAAAAAATGCATTTGGGATGATTTTCAGAAAACTACCATTCGTCAAGGAGGAATTTCACATAAATGCATGCATGGAGTTGGCCCTGAAAAAGGAATGTTTCTTCTGTATATAACCCAGTCAACAGATCCAAGGGAAAATTTTACAGGACAAACTTCTTGTCTCTAAATATTTTTATCCCTGTTATGGTCTTTGTTTTCTAACACACAAGGAGAAACAAAATCTCTTTTCTAGTATTTCTAGCTTCCCCTGTGCTAACCAGCTTCACAGTCCATAGTGATGAGATGTGAGTTGGAAGATCAAAGTCTGGTCAAAGTCCCTGAATCCAGGAGAAAGAAGGCTCATGTCACCTTCAACACAAGGTGTGAACTATGAACCTGCTTCCCTCTTAATGTTATTTTGGTGCCTGGGTCTCCCAACTCCAGTACGTAAGAGGAGCACCCATTTGTTTTAACCAATGGAACTAAAGAAAAACTTGTCTGATATTCACAATAAGCCCATGATTTGGGGTGGCTGAGTAAAAGATATCTAGTGATTCCTGAAGATACTAGTAATTCACTCCTGGGCAACTTTGAAGTGTTACCACCACCAGAGTAGATAGAAAAGACTGTGTAAAGGGTTATGTCTGCCATTCTTAAATATTCTTTTTCTAATTAGAGAGAGAAGAAAAAAATCATGATAATATTTTAATCTACAGATTAGCAATCTCAGGAAGCAGTGTCCCATGGAGAACTGACAGCTATTCTGAGGATGTGGATCAAGTACAGAGCACCCTAAATCAAAGCATCAGGAGAACTGTATTTCTGTGACAGCTTAATGGGCAAGTGGCACACAATATATTTATTTACACCCTGGCTACTTTTAAGACCAACCCACCAGGTGATTTGCAGCTGTTCACTTACGGTTATACAGGTTTGGATTAAATATTTTTTCATTCTTAATGCTCCTTGCTTCCAAATACTTATGTAGACTTCAATTTTGAATTATTAACCTATTTTACAGGAAAAATAGGAAGACAGTATGCTAAATATCTCCTTTCTAAAAAGTTAAACTGCAGTCTCCTATGTCATTCTAAATAAATGAAGAAAACATTAGTAGCTATCATTTTTATCACCTTTAAAAGGTGCTATAACTGTTGATAATTTCTAGTTATATATGTAAGTTTATTTGACTGGCACAGATTAACTTTATTACAAGAATCCTAAGAAAACACACACATAAAAGCATTTTTGCCAATAAATGGTTAAAAAAAAAGTCTGTATTTTAAAATTACTTTTACAAAATGGAGGAGCAATGGAAGTGTTGGGACTCTTGCCTTAATTGTGAAGATATCGGAAGCACACCCAGTGTTATGTTATGCCCCACATTGTTCCAGACAGGAGAAGGTTCTACATGACACAAGAAAACCACAGGACACAAGCAATATCCAAGTCACACCACAAGGTGCACTACCACAGGAAACACGGTCAACAGGACGAGACACGGGGTCAGGTACAGGCATCGCCTCACACACCAGGCACCACACAGAAACACTCTGAAACTGGCAAGGATGCTTACTCTATTCCCCACCCTGTGCCTCCAAAAATCACCCCCAGGGCCAGAATGGTGCCCGCCACGGCCCCTATTAGCCTGCTTGTGGCCATATTCACTGTGTGGAGGGAAAACGGAGATTTTTTAACAAAGGAAATTACACACTAATTTCACTAACATACAAAATAATCTATTCAGGACATGCTTTGAAAGTTGGCTAAATATTGATTTTTTTTTTGCTATAAGATTTGAAATTAAGATCTACATACACATTGAAGATATTTGAGGATAACTGTGAATTTACCTTCAAACTCCGCACACCCTACTTTTAAAAAACATAATTATCTTATACATACTTATAAACACACAAATAATTCAATCTGTTATAGTTCCTACCAGATGTGAGGTAAAATTAAAAAGTAATTTAAATTGCATAACAGCAAATCTGTATTTTAATTACAAAAGTAATAAGCCATTGGTAATTGTTTACAAAATTTTCAAACTGTAAAATATGCCTAAGAAGCTACATCTTTTCAAAATTCAGAATATATCATTCAGTTTTGTGAAGATCCTTAGAAATTCAAGACAGAATAGCTTTAAAAGTGAATACATGTTTACCTGGGAAGTTATTGAAAAGTGTATTTCAAATAAGTCTGCAATGTTTGGATTTCTGTCATAGTATTTGGACATTTTGTTTTTTGTTTAGTAGTAGTCTCAAGTGGATAAACTATGCTGTGATAGAAAGTTAGGGTCTCTGGGAGACCATATTAATTGTTTCAGACCACCAAGTGGTAGATGACTACCAGAGTGACACTCTGAATAACTTTATGTCACTGCTTCTGTGTATACCTTTCCTATCCTGGAAAATGGGCCTGGAATGAGTGGGGGTCCCCAAGGTTCCCCCTACAAAGGCAAAATGAAGTTTGGTGTTAAAGTTGGAAGACAAATTGTTTGCAGTTGTGTGTCTGTGCCTGTGTGCACACAAGTGTGTGGACATACATACACTTTATCTCGTATTTCTATAGGAATCAAATTCAGATCACCTTTTCCATGAAAACGGAGATTGGCTTCAACAAGGCTGCCCTTCACGTGTATTATGTGCTCTGAGACAGTGAAACAAAACAAAGATCCACGACTCAAAGCCACCATTTTTTAAGGCTTACAATTGGGCTCACTGACATTTTTAGTTAAATATTCTCCCAGAGGGAGAGAGAGAATCTTGGATTTCTAACCCTGTTAAGCAACTGTATACTGCTTCATCTTATCACAAGATAATAATGTGAGGGAGAAATTCTAGTTTTATCATTGACTAAGCACAACCTGGGTTCTTAAAAAAACAAACAAACAAAAAAAGATGGGGACACAACAGAGAACAGAAGAGTCCCCTGAGAGTGTGAAGGCTAAGGGAAGAAGACCAACACTGAGGGTGGCAGCAATGTCCCCACTATGACAATATGTTAGGACTCAAAATCACCTGGACTACTTTGATTTTCAAGTTACGGAGGCAAATACTGGGATTGAAAGGTATTCCAAATATGAAGCCTCATTTTTAAAAAGACCTTAGAAAACCCTTGCTTTCAGAATACTAAAATACATATAACTTTTTTTTTGAGATGGAGTCTTGCTCTGTCACCCAGGCTGGAGTGCAGTGGCACGATCTCAGCTCACTGCGTCACTGCAACCTCTGCCTCCTGGGTTCAAGCAACTCTTCTGCCTCAGCCTCCCAAGTAGCTGGGACTACAGGTGCACCCCACCACGCCTGGCTAATTTTTGTATTTTTAGAGACAGGGTTTCACCATATTGGCCAGGCTGGTCGCAAACTCCTGACCTCGTGGTCTGCCTGCCTCGGCCTCCCAAAGTGCTGGGATTACAGGTGTGAGCCACCGTGCCCGGCCATAACTTTTTTTTTTTTTTTGCTTAAGTTTTAGGCATTGGTTCTCAGAGCTGCAATACATGACAGTCCTGTGACTTCTGCAATTTTTATATAAGCCACGTATGCTAAATAATAGAAAAAAACCCTCTCCCATAAACTGTGATACTAAATGAATGTTAATTTTTTAGAAATTGTAAGAACTACATGAAAGATAAATACAAATAATTTAAAAAGACTTTTGTCTTTGCTATGGATATAATTTCTCACTGCAGAAACAAGACAAAATCATGTAGGTTTTCGAAATACAACCAGAGGAACAAGACATTTCTACAGAGGCTTCAAATGGGTGTTCAAGATGAACAGATATAGTCTGTAATCTCCAATGAGAAAGAATAATTATCTCTACATTCTTAACTGATAAGTACTCAACGCTAAAGCAAGATAAAAGTGGGAAAAAAAGCTTTCTCAAAAGCATCCCTACCCTCCCTGTTCTCTCTCCCTCCCACTACTTTGAGTTACACAGTATCCTGCAAATACATGTAAAGTGCCATTTGATTCTTTGTCATTGTACTGAACATGGTTATCTCTTAAAGATGTGAAGATTTTCTTTTTGTCTATCCTGCTTTGCTTTTGTTCTCTTCCTTTAGAGAGCGCTGAACTTTGTTGTGGCAAGTAGGAACTTGTGCATCATCTCGACATAAATTAACTGAGTAGCTCATGGGTGGGTGGATTTTTACAGGGGACATATTTGAAAATGAAGGTTGCAGCTACTTTTCATAGCTACAAAGAATTTATGATCTCATTGAAAAAAATCTACTTCTATACTAATTTATCTATTCTGTAATTTATTCATTAATTCACTCATTCATTATCTACTAAATATCTTTTTTTTGTTGTTCAAGGAACTATGCTGGACACACGATGATATATCTTATTTTCCTTCTCATCCTACCAAACCTAGAGACGAACTCTTACAGCTTCTAGCTGACAACACAATCCTTGTATTAGGAACTTAACTTTGCTCCCTAACTCTTTGATACACTTACTTTTCAGTATAACGTGTTTGTGGAATCTGTTTATTACCTAGCAGAATGTTTTCATTTTTGTTTACTTGCTTATTTCCATTACTTGTTGGTTTATTTTTAGTCTTGGGCCCTGCTATCTAGGTTTACTTGTGCTAAAAGATAGAATTTTTGATAAGTATAAAATATCAAAAACTATAAATTTTATCCTTTTCTTAAGATTTTCTACTTTATATGTAGAATTCCTTTATAGACAAGTCATGCTTCAGACATTTTGAAAATGTGCTGTTTTGAAATTGAGTGGGGTTTTTTTCCCCTTATTTTTAGAGAGTTTCTCAAATAAGAAGGTGCATTATTTTCCCACATGATTCCAAAGGGGGTTAAAATCCTGTATCATTTAATACTTCACAGGCAGGAGGCACCAGAGTCATCATTTGTATTCCATGGACCAAAGTTCTTTCTTCAGGGATTTATTATTTCACTACAATTCAAGACTAGAAAAGTAAATACTAAATAAACTCTTTATGTACTAGTGTATAATATTGGTATGTAGCTCCATATTTCAATACATTATACATACAATCAGATCTCCTTACTCTTTTCCAAAAAAGAAAAAAACTTAAGTTCATTTTTAGACACATTGACAAATGTCTAAAAGGATGCAAAATAAATAATTTCATGTAAGGATCTATTTCAGTTTATGCTGTCAATGAAAATAGTTTTTCTGAACTGAAACAAAATAAATTCACAGTTATTAAAAAAATTTTAAACTTAATATATCCTTGGGTTATTGATAAGGCCATTGTTATTTGAAAAAAAATTCAAGTAGCACATAATTATACATAAGCATAATCATATATGATAAGGATAACTTCTCATATCAAATCATCTAAACTATAAAATCAAAGATTTGTGCACTGACAGTCACCAAAAGGATATATTGCAAAAGGTAAATGTAAACACTAAATACTCCTCAAGATTAATACCTTAGAAAGCAAGATTTCAAAACTATTGTTTTAAAAATACTAAATGCTAATAATATAATACTTCCTTTCTTACCTAATTCCATAAAAAGCACCACTGACAAGTAATGGATCAGCTAATAAGCCTGATTACTACCTAGTTACTGTTTTGCTTTCTACTAGCTATTATGCTATAAGAACTAGTAGAATAACTTAACATTCAGCTTTTTTTTTTTTTTTTTTTTTTTTTTGAGAAGGGTCTTACTCTCTTGCTTAGGCTGGAGTGCAGTGGTGTGATCTTGGCTCACTGCAACCTCTGCCTCACGGGATTAGGTGATCCTCCCACTTCAGCCTCCCAAGTAGTTGGCACTACAGGCACATGCCACCACACCTAGCTAATTTTTTTATTTTTTTGTATAGATGGGGTTTTTCCATGTTTCTCAGGCTGGTCTGGAACTCCTGGGCTCAAGCAATTCGCCCACCTCAGCCTCCTTAAAGTGTTGTGATCGGGATCACAGGCATGAGCCTCTGGAACTCCTGGGCTCAAGCAATTCGCCCACCTCAGCCTCCTTAAAGTGTTGTGATCAGGATCACAGGCATGAGCCACTGTGCCTAGCCTCATTATTCAACTTCAAAACAGGAGTGTGAAATAACAGAAAAAAGCATTTGGCTCAAGATAAGGTGATTATGCTATATTCTTGGCTCTGCCACTCACTCACTGTTAACCCTGAAAACTAACTTAGTTTTTTCATTCGTAAAACAAGGGGTCTAGACTGAATTGTTTCTAAGGCCCTTTTTATCTCTGATTTGATGAGTGTGGTTGTGATAAAAAGGTCTGACCAAAGCTTCCCAGGAATAATATCTCTGCCCATACATACCACTGAAAACATCAGCTATGTCCCAGTTTCTCTTCCTTCTTACAATGGTGATGTAAACTATCACATGAGAAAAGTTCCACTGTATTCTATAGTAAGTACCTTGAGAAGGTGTCTATATACAGACAACAATTAGGGTACTTGATGTGGATCTCCCTGTAACAGGAGAGAATTCTAGGTCTTTTAAACAGAGTTAAAATACATTCTGTCCTTGTAGAATAAAGCAAAATAATTTTCTATAATGATTTCAGTGGAAACAAGTTGAGAGAAGGACTAGGCTTTAAAAATATAAAAAATTAAAAATAAAATTAAGACAGGGTTTTTGTATGTGAAATAAACAACAATGTAGAAAAAATAAATAAAGTAATGTGACAAAAATCCTTTTTAAAAAATCCTTGCTCACATGGTTTGCACTTTGAGATCCTATTTCTTGTCTTTCAATAGTTTGGTTTGAGAAATTGGCGTGAATAATCCAGCATGCCTTAAATTATGGGTCCATAGCGGACAACTAGAGCAAGTACAGGGTGACTACAGTGGCAATGCTTTCAGGTATGCTTTCAGTCCCCAAACAGGAGAGGTTGAATTTCCTATTCTTCCAGGAACTTACAGTTAAAATAAATACCCAAAACATGTCAGTTCATTTCTGACATTCTCAAATCAACGAAGATGGAGTCATAGAATTCGCCTTCATTTTTACTAATTTGGTCTTGATCCAAAGGGCAGTCGGGTACAATTTATCTTTTACGTCCATGTTCACGATTTTTAAAAAGGCCATATTGCTTCTTGAATTTTTTTCTCTATATAATGGGAGCACATTGAAATTAAATAAAACTAAGTATTTTTAATACTCTTACTGCACCTACACAGAAAACCTTCATCTATGGATATGATTGGCCACTGTGGGTGGTGCCCATTATAAACGGCAAGCATTTGGGGAGGGCCCAAACACTGTGCTCAATCAGGCAGGTGCCAACCAAACCAGTTGGATCATGAGAAAAAAGACACAACATGCAGTTTTTTGTTTTTGTTTTTGTTTTCTGAGACAGTGTCTCGCTCTGACGCCCAGGCTGGAGGGCAGTGGTGTGATCTCGGCTCACTGCAAGCTCCGCCTCCTGGGTTCACACCATTCTCCTGCCTCAGCCTCCCGAGTAGCTGGGACTACAGGTGCCCGCCACCTTGCCCGGCTAATTTTTTGTATTTTTAGTAGAGATGGGGTTTCACCGTGTTAGCCAGGATGCTCTTGATCTCCGGACCTCATGATCTGCCCACCTCAGCCTCCCAAAGTGCTGGGATTACAGGCGTGAGCCACCGCGCCCGGCCACAACATGCAGTTTTTGAGAAAAATCTTACAACTATTCTTCAGCAAGGCAACAAAACAAATGAATATGGACAAACTGAAAAGCGGCACTAGCATGCTGCATCTCATTTCCTTTACATGTTTTGAAAGAGTGTAATATTTATGGAGTGTCTGTGTGCCAAGCATGTTATCTTTTAAATAGTAGATAGTCAATAAATATTTGCTAACTGAATAAAAAGAAAAGCACATAATTTATCACTTGGAATCTTCTTTTAACCTGACAATCAAAAACAAAACAATATAATCTACAACAAAGTTTTTTAGTTTCTGTTTTACCAGTAGATTAATGGAGTTTTAAAAAGAGGTTAAAAAGATATAGATAGCTATTATAGATAAAAGCCATTATTTACTTGTACTAAAACTTCTTGATTTTTCTGGAAATCTAAACATTTGTAAAAATAACTAGGTCATTTATTTCATTTAACGACTTATTTTCAATTTAATCAAAATTATTAGAGATTCATAAGGTTTTTAATAATTTTAGAACCAATGGATACCTTTACAATGACTACACTGTCTTCATGAAGAAAGAAAAAAGAAAACATGCAACAGGAAAGCAGCATACCAGAATGCTTCTCTCTTTTTTCTTTTTTTGAGATGGAATCTCACTCTGTTACCCAGGCTGGAGTACAATGGCATGATCTTGGCTCATTGTAACCTCCCCCTCCCAGGTTCAAGCAATTCTCCTACCTCAGCCTCCCGAGTAGCTGGGATTACAGGCATGCACCACCACGCCCAGCTAATCTTTGTATTTTTAGTAGAGATGGGGTTTCACCATGTTGGCCAGGCTGGTCTCAAACTCCTGACCCCAGGAGATCCACCTGCCTGGGCCTCCCAAAGTGCTGGGATAACAGGTGTAAGCCACCGTGCCTGGCCTCTTTTTTTGGGGGATGAGTAGGGGACTCAGTGTTTCACTCTATCACCCAGGCTGGAGTATAGTGGCACAATCTTGGCTCACTGCAACCTCTGCCTTCTGGGTTCAAGCTCAATTCTCATGCCTCAGCCTCCCAAGTAGCTGGGATTATAGGCACATGCCATCATTACCGGCTAATTTTTGTGTTTTCAGTAGAGACAGGGTTTCACCATGTTGGCCAGGCTGGTCTCAAACTCCCGACCTCAGGTGATCCACCTGCCCTCGGCCTCCCAAAGTCCTGGGATTACAGGCACGAACCACTGCGCCAGGCCCAATAATGCTTATCTTGAGCACCTCTGAGTTTTAATATTTTCTGTATTTTCAAATTTTTCTTCAATAAGTTATGTATGTATTCCTTGAAGGATCAAAAAAGTTTTTTGTTTTTGTTTTTAAAGATAGTGTGGGATGCTACCACATTAAATGGAGAGAGCAAAGCAAAACAAAACAAAAGGCAGCTGTGGGTACTCTTTCTCTAGCACGTGGCTTTCTTTACTTAATGCCTCCAAAGATTTTTAGGCATGGGTGGGTGAAGGAACAGGGAATAGATATTATAGAACCAGACAATTAATAATCCTGTACCCTACTTAAAGAAAAAAGGCAGAGTCTAAGTAAATTTAGCTCTGCTCATCCTTTGAGGCATCTTTATACATCACTTGAGGAAATAGCATCTAGATCTTTAAAAAAAAAATCACAGACACACTGTGGAGAGAAAATTTGGAAAGAATGAACCTTGGCTTCTCTTGTTAGAGCTTAAATCTTCTCTAAATCTAACTTCAGAAGGTGGATCCAAGAATTTTTTGTTCTAGTTTTAAAGTAACAAAAGACTAAGTGTAAAAGTGGAATACGTTCCCTTTTAGAAATAGAAGGAAGAAAACAGAAATAGACTGTGATGGTGTGATTATGATTCTTACAGAATTTTAATATCATGGGCATATTAAGCAAATGCATAAAATGTGTTTTAACACACCCACTATTACTGAACAATTCACATGCGTCTGAATCAGCCTAAATCTCTTCAGGAATTGAGGACTACAGAGTTTTATCTGCATCTGAAATCATCTTTTCTCACATAAACGATACTGAAGTTCAGAGAGTTTCAATAAATTTTCATCCAAAACTAAGCTGATCAAAATAGTACTAATCCTATATGCATTTTCCAACTTGTCAGAGAAAAGCATGGCAGTTACTTACAAAAAAAAACTGTTAGCAGTACCATGATAAAGAAGCTGATGTACAATGTCATCCCTGTATATAAAAACTGGTTCTAGTATTTCCTTGGCTTCTCAGGTACAATGTAACAGATGCTATAGTAAGCCTGTTTGTGACTCATAGGTTTTCTAGATCTTTGAAAATTGTATGAGGGGCTGGAAATCGGGAGAATAATGAAAAATGATTACCATACTCCTGGTAACACAGACTACATTATAAGATGATGTAAGAGGCCGGGCGCGGTAGCTCGCACCTGTAATCCCAGCCGAGGTGGGTGGAACATGAGGTCATGAGTTCAAGATCAGCCTGGCCAAGATGGTAAAACCCTGTCTCCACTAAAAATACAAAAATTAGCCAGGTGCAGTGGCAGGTGCCTGTAATCCCAGCTACTCAGGAGGCTGAGGCAGGAGAATCGCTTGAACCCGGGTGGCAAGAGGTTGCAGTGAGCCAAGATCACACCACTGTATTCCAGCCTGGGCAACAGAGTGAGACTTTGTCTCCCCCTCCACCCCCCCAAAAAAAAGATGATGTAAGAGGGGCGGGCGCAGTGGTTCACACCTATAATCCCAGCACTTTGAGAGGCCAAGGCGGAAGGATCACTTGAGGCCAGGAGTTCAAGACCAGCCTGGGCAACATAGCAACACCCTTTCTCTACAAAAAATAAAAAAAAATTAGCCGGGCATGGTGGCAGGATTCTTGGGCCTTGCAGTTTGAGGCTTCAGTGAGCCATGATTGCGCCACTGCACTCTCACCTGGGTGACAGAGCAAGATCCTGTCAAAAAAAAAAAAAAAAAAAAATGATATAATGGATGGGCAGAGAACAAGAGTCTGAGATCAGGCACTTGGGACTTGGGTCCTGGTCCCAGCCTTGTCTCTCACTACGTTGGTGACTACAGTAAGTGACCTGACCTCAGGGTCTGGGCCTTCTCATCTGCAAAAATAGAGAGTGGTCCTAAGTGGCTTTCTCTTTCTAATCCCCAAATTCTAATTTATCTCCTCTTAATGACTGATTAAAACAAAAGGTCCAGATCTTTCACATTTTCTTTGAAGAATGAAAGTTCTGTGAAGAATTCCAACTCCTTCCTAGTCAAAAGAGTGTTCAAAAAGAGCTTGGAAGGTGACAACTTCCTTCTGGGGAGATTCCAACATTGAAAAGTAACCAGAGTCTCATGGCAGCCAAAAAGATTTGATCTATTAGAAAAATGGCATAGCTTAGACAAACTACAAAATAATTTACGATTATGGAAAGAGAATAAGGTTGAAAGAGAAAAAGAATACTGTATTAAAGAAAATGTGTGTATTTACTTCTTCCCAGTCTCAGTTCTGGACTAAGAAGTAACTCAAACACATTTTAAAAATATGATATAACAGAATCCTTAATTCTGCAGTAACATAAATTATGTACTTTAAAGGCAAAAAGAGATATCCTTATATGTCTTCTCTTAAGTCGATGAGAATGTTATATTGATGCATTGGAACAGTGTCGATGAATTCAGTATTCCATGAATTGAAACCGAAATCACACAAACCCTTGGGTCCTTCATCCTTCGGGGGGTGAAGGTTCCTGACTGGATCCCGGATACTGCAATCTGTCCCTGCCCAGGTGAAATCACAAATGCAGGTGGCTTCATTACTACACACCTGTGAAGAAAAAGGAACAGATATGGCATTTTCACTGTATTTTGTAGAATAATGGTGATAAATGTAAAAGAGACGTGGGAGCAGGGAGGAAGCTTTAAAAACTATTTGGAATTTCTTTTTAAAGTTTCCCATGGTTGTGATCACTAGACATGAGGTAATAATGCATAGATCATATTGTGTAACATTTTTTTCCATTAATTAAAGAAAAAGATTAAAAGGAAGAAATTCTTCAATTATTTATCTTATTTATTATTATTCTCAAATTAAATTGAATTATTCATGTTATTCTTAAACTGAATCATGTTATTACTTAAGTATACAAATGTCTGATAAGATACTTTTTCCTACTTTGTTCAGAAGTAGCTGTTTCTAGGAACATACTTTAAAAACATAAATACTTCATTCAATAAATTAATAGATAGTGGGCTCAAAAGCATTGCTGGAGATAAAAGGCCAGGAGATATAAATCACCAATGCCTTGTATGACCTCACTATCACCATGTCCAACACCAAATTCACTTGGTGGCACTTTCCCTGCCCAACAAGCATTCCCCCCAGCCCCATCCCCATACCCCTAGACCCTGGTAACCCTCTTTTCTCAGTCAGCCAAGCTGAGGACCCCAGAGTGATCTTTGTGTCCTCCCTCTTTCTCCAGGGACCCGCCAGCATGCTGGAATGGAACTGTAATCTAGATGAAATAAATAACAATCAGCAAACTAGAGACAGGAATGTTTAAACCCTTATCTCCCTGAGAAATACATTCAGGGACAGATTACTAGAGATGATAAAATCAAACAAGGAAGCTTTTTAATCTGAAATATTCTAATACCATGATTGCGATTAACAAGGCTGAATGTGGCCTTTTCGTTGTTGTTGCTGTTGTTGTTATTGTTGTTGAGATGGAGTCTCGCTCTGTCGCCCAGGCTGGAGTGCAGTGGCTTGATCTCGGCTCACTGCAACCTTCGCCTCCCAGATTCAAGTGATTCTTCTGCCTCAGCCTCCCCAGTAGCTGGGACTACAGGTGCCCACCACCACACCCAGCTATTTTTTGTATTTTTAGTAGAGATGGTGTTTCACCATGTTGGCTAGGAGAATGGCTGAAATGAAAGTCCAGCCACTGTGACCATGCCAGACCATGAAGGTTCCAGCTGTCACATTGATACCTACTTACCCCATGGCCCGAACAGACTTTACCCTTGGAATCGAGTGGACAGCTGCTCATATTTAGGGCTTGAATTTGTAGGCACTTCCGATCTAAACACATCATAGACGGGCCACATGGCGTTCCATCTTCTACATAGCCCACATCCGTATCATCATCTAAAACTACATGAGCACCACTAAAACAAGAAAGATATCCATATAACCATTCGCACCACACTTAGAAATACAACATCAACACGAATGAGACTTGCTCTTCAGGAAACTCAAGAGGCTGTCAGTGGATGTGGATTTCTCCTAGCATTTTCTTACTCCTCTTCTTCTTCCCCTTTCCCTACCTTTCCTTAATAAAAGAGCATGAAAAAGAAACTCATTATCATTATTCGAAAACACATCAACAAGAAAAATGTCATTTGCACAAAGTATATGCTAAATCTTCACTTGTTTTCAAGACCCAACATTAAGACTAAAGGAGAAGTATCTGTATGAGAACAAAAGAAGCAAATATATTAGTAGCTCTCCAAGGCTTTCAGACGTAGCATAGTAAAAAAAAAAAAAAAAGCAGATGATGAACAAAAACAGCAAATAAAAAATATTTTGAAAAATATTATCCTTACTTCAGAAGATCTGACTATCCATAATTGAAAAAAATAAACAAACCAGTTATTTCCTATTGATATTTACAGACATGCCTAGCGTAATGATGGGGATAACATTCTAAGAAATGTGTCATTAGTCAATTTCGTCTTTGTGCAAATGTCATACAATGAGCTTACACAAACCTGGATGGTATAGCCTACTATACACCTACACTGCTAGATGGTCGAGTCTATTGCTGCTGGGCTAAACTTCTGTATAGTATGTTACTGTCCTGCATACTGTGGACAATTATAAAACAATGGTAAGTACTTGCCTATGTAAACATATGTAAATACAGAAAAGGGGCAGTATGACTTTTCTATGTTTAGATATGTTTAGATAGGCAAGTACTTACCATTGTGTAAAAAATTTCAGTCAATGGCAGTCCTCATATATGACAGCGGTTTCATAAGATTATTTCATGTGTTTTAGAGCTTACTTCTAAAATTTCAAAGTTGGGAATAATTTGAATTTGAATGATAATGCTATAGTCACTAACAGAATATCTTGCTGAATATTTAACAAATATGCTAGTTTAGTATATACAACAATATAATTTAACAAGGCTATTTTATCTAAAGGCATGAAAACACACATTCAAATAAAGCTTGTATACATCAAAGTAACTAGCTTTAGAGACTACAAATGTATTCCAGGAGGGCTCTCACTGTATAAGACCCTGTTAGAATTGTCTTCAGAGCCATTTAAAAGCCAGAAAAGAAGTAACCATTTGACCTAGATAGCGTTATCCAATTTAGTACCCAATCAATTTCCTAAAATTACTTTTGGATCATCCCAAATCTTGTATTATCTCACTTAAGGTGAAGATATGGTACTCTAAGGATACTAAAAGTTTGCAGACACTGAAGGCAATTCTGTAGGGGGAAGGCCAAAAGTGTTTTAGCAACAACATTGAGTAAGAGACTAGTATCTTAGAATTATGACTACTTTGAAGGAAACAATACCTACTTGGAATATAGTATGACTCCCTGGATAAACAAAAATAAGCCTCGTATCTACATGCCTTGTACTCACAGACAACTGGATATCAAATGTTTGCTTATAGGTATACCTACTATTTTAATAAATATTTTCTATATGTGATTAGGTATTTGTTAAGCCATCTTCCAAATCAGACATAAACTGCATAAACTGTAGCTTAAATTCTTTTTCTCTTCAGTCATAAAAAAAAAAAAACCACACACACACAGTGTTCAAGTAGTGACATACTCTAATGCTTAAAACTTTAATAATGGGTTAGAATGAACACCATAATTCTGCTCTTAAAATTATGATGACAAAGAAGGGTATATTACTACTAACTAGTATAACTTTGAGCAAATGTAAGCTGCAAGTCAATATACAACTTTGTTGTTTTTAAGTGACTGTCAACATGAAAGGTGATAATAAAATCTAAATTAACTTTCCTCTTGTAAAAACTAGAAAAATCTTTGATTTCTGATTTTTTTGAAATTTGGTTTTCTGAAATTTGTAATTCTTATGGCTTATTAGGTCTTCCAACATTTAATATGTTACCTGCAGTCAATCACCCGGCCTTGATGGTAGAAGGAAGTTGGAATGATCTCACCCTGAAGTTGACCAATACGTGGAGCTCGAGTAAGATTGGTACAGAGTAAGAATCCACAGAACACATCACTGAACATGTGTAAAGAAAACAAACAGACCAGACAAGAGGAATCAAGCTCAAAAAATCCAAACGATTCGGTCCACATTTATTCAAATTTTTAAAATATTCTCTTTCTTTCTAAACAAAAACATTTGATCATATAACATTGGTAGGTGATAACCCCCTCCTTCTTTGCTAAGAGGATCACAGCTTTGTTTGGAACAGCAAAGTGCCCAGCCCTGAAAGATGGATCATGACTGCTGTCTCATCTATTCTTGGTACTCCCATTCTCGACACCCACTTTCCTATCCATTCCCCCTTCTCCTCTTCTTAGAGTTAAAAGTGGCCCCTGGGCTGTGAAGACGTGAGTAAAAGCTGGCTAGGGAGTGACTGGGAGGATTTTGTTTTTGGGATAAAAGGTTAGAGACTGACAAGGAGAAGACCTTTTGCTCCTATCCCTACTTCCTAGCTTTGAATGTGTAGCTTTTGCATCCTCTTCACAATCATGAGTTCACAAAGCATAAGGACAAAAAGCCAACATGCTAAGGGTTGCAGGATGGAGGGGCAGAAATTATCTGGGTCTTTGGTGACCTTGTCAAATTCATGCACCATAAGGACCTCTACCTCCAGTCTATCTGTTAAGTAAACAATGACTCCTAAAAAATGGGCAAAGAATTGAAGTGGCAAGTCACAAAAAAAGGAAATCCATGTCCAATAAATGTACAAAAATGTGCTAAATTCCACTTGTAATCTGGTGAAATGCAAATTAAAACCATGCTAATATAGCAGGTCACATCCACCAGAACAGATAAAAGCTAAAAGTCTGATAATACCAAGTGTTGGTGAAATATGGTATAACAAAATTCTTATATACATAATACTGATGGTAGAATTTACTAGTTCAGCCATTTTAGAAAATAGTCTGACATCATTTGGTAACACTGATAACATCCCCTATGACTTAGCAAATTTTCTGCTTATGTACAGGCCTTACAGAAAGAGGTACAAATGTGCACTAGGTTACATATACAAGAATATTCATAGCAGCATGATGCCTAATAGCCAAAAAATGAAAACAGTCTAAATGTTCATCAACACAGAATGGAGAACTAAAGTATAGTATATTCATTTATTTGTACATTTATAAAAGTGAAATAAATAAATAATAAAAATGAACAACAGACAGCTATACACACTACAGAAAACTCTTAAAATGCTGGACTTGAGAAACAAAATATAAAATAACACATGAAGCATTAGGGATGAAAACTTAGGCAGTAAAACTCTAAAGAAAAGTCAGGATGAAGGTATCTGCACTATTTCTGGGATGATGCTGCAATGTTCTATTTCTTGACCCATGTAGGAGTGACATGGGAGTTCGCTTCATAATTATTTGGTAAAATGTATATTTATGTGTTGTTTATTTTTATGTTTATACATTTAACAATTTTTTAAAAACAGAGATGAGGTCTCACTATGTTGTCCAGACTGGTCTTGAACTCCTGGACTCAAGCGATCTACTCGCCTCAGCTACCCTAAGTGCTGGGATTACAAGCAGGAGCCATCGTGTCTGGCCATATATTTCACAATTTTTTCAAGTTTCAAACACACGAATTTCCCTTACCTTATTGGGGACTGGGTATTCTATTACCAGACACTAAAAAGCTATCTTTTACAATAATCTAATCCAATTCCTGTCAAACTTTTTGAGGTCATGAAACAGAGAGAGATAATCAGATTCTCTAGGACATGGAGTGAATGAATAACGCTAATCAAAATCAAGGTGTCCAATCCCATGGATTTTGACTACTTCAGGCTCCCCTTGCTCCTATCCCCTGACACCTCAAGGACTGAGGATCAACACCTTGGAACATCTGTGCTTCACTCATGAGACATCAGATAAGAAGCTCTGTTCTCTATTATTTTGGTTTAATTTTTTAAAAATTATAGTCAAAGATTTGTTGCCTACTATGGCCTCATTCATCATCAAAGACTACATGGAATTGCAAAGTTTCGTAAAATATAACAGAGATCATTAACTGAGAATAAAGCTTCCCTTAAATTCTTGCTCTGCTTCAAAATTAGGAGAATTTTCATTGCTTTAGAAGGGATGATTTCATTGTTCCACAGTAATTGAATTAACCTTAATAACCTAATTAATGAGAATTCTAACTTTCTTCAACTAATCAAAGAAATATCAGGCTGGGCATGGTGGCTCACACCTGTAATCCCAGCACTGAGAGGCTGAGGAGGGTGGATCACTTGAGGTCAGGAGTTCGAGACCAGCCTGGCCAACATGGTGAAACCCCATCTCTACTAAAAATACAAAAAGTAGCCGGGCGTAGTGGCAGGTGCCTGTAATCCCAGCTACTAAGGAGGCTGAGGCATGAGAATCATTTGAACCCAGGAGGAGGAGGTTGCAGTGAGCTGAGATCACGCCATTGCACTCCAGCCTGGGCAATAGAGCGAGACTCAGTCTCGATTTAAAAAAAAAAAAAAAAAGAAAAAGAAAGAAAGAAAGAACCAACGAACGAAAGAAAGAAAGAAAGAAAGAAATATCAATGTGCTCTGAAAGCATTTCATTTCCTGAGTAAAGATGCCTTTAATATGTACTAACTAGATGCTTTTTGGAAAGGAAAAAAATCTCCAGTGTAAATATTAGCTATCTGAATAAATCAAATGTTACCACACTTGTGAAAAGATAAAAAAAAAATAGTAAGATTTCATGTTCGTCACAAAAATATATATGGTCTATATAGTTTGCTTTTAAACTACATGTATACTACTACGTTCATAGGCCATATATTCTAGTAAAAGTAGAAAATTAAAAGCTAGCATTAATTTGTAATGCTCTGGCAAAGTATCTCGTCAGAACAAAAATGAAGTAAAATGTGGCACCTGAGAAATTTTCTGAATTTTGTAGAAATGGCATGACTCTGTAGCATAGTAACAGTTTAATCTATAGCCATTTGCCTCTAGATATAATAATATCTATTACAAACAAATACTTTAAATTTTTGAATAGGTGAACACTTAGAAAAAAATCATTAGCATTTATTTTGTGCTCATTTTGCACTTGCATAATAAGGGCTTCCAAGTCCAGTGATGACGCCCTCAGCGCTGACCACTCACTGTTTGCTGCACTGAATCCACCGGTCTCCATCCTTCCCGCAGTTTCCCTTCTCAGTGCCTTCTGTATTCAGTTTTTCATAGCAGAACTTGTCAGACCCTGCAGCCTCTTTTGGAGATAGGCAAGAGAAGAAAATTAATTTTCATTTTCTTTGTTATCCATAACCAGTAATGTGCCAGTAAGTGTTTAACACCTGATTCTCCAGAACAAGGAAAAAGAACATCCTGATTTGTAGCATTTGCAAGTTTCCATGGCATAAATTCTCCATGGCTGATTTCACACTCAACGTGATGTCCACGGGCTTGCAAAATTCCTAAAAATTTAACAATTGGCTCTTGCAGGCTAATACGAAAAAGTTCCAACACAACACTGGTTTTAGCCTGAGACAAATTTCTCTCCAATGCTTGTTGGTGAGTTTGAGGATGGAAGGTGCGAATGATTATTATCAGCAGGAATTGGTGAAGTGACACACAGGCAACTAACATTCTTAATCTTGTTTTATATCAATATTAGGAAATTTATTACAAAGTTGTAGCCCATTGAGATTTTATGTTGGCACCAGAGTTTTGATAATTAAACCTTTCAAAATACAAATGTCTCCATTATCTTTTCTCTGTCAAAACTAAAGTACTGAATGTAAATCAGTCAAATAAATGATATTTGCCAAACTCTAAAATCACTCGTGCCGGAGCCCCGTTTTCCTTTTGTGTGCTTTCTTTTCCTTTGGGGTGAATCCGGCCTTGGCTAGAAAGGCAGACTCATTTCTCATTCTTCCCCCCGTCTGGCCCTCATGAACTGATATTATTAGAAAGGCAATGTAAATGTCAGGAAGAGGATATGTGCATGAACTTTAAGGGAATGTACTAAGAATCATAGCCATGTACCTGTCTGCATCTCAGGAAGTACATGCATCTCTTCACTTTGAAGTGAGACAGTAAATGATAAAATTTAAAAAATAAGTCTGGTATTTTCCCAGGGTAAAAACCAGAAAGCTAACTTGTGTGTGTTAATGGAAAAAAGGGGGTCAAATGTTAAAGCCAAGGTACAAAATAAATCACACAAGTGGCTGGATAATCACACTGTACTCAACCCAAACTTCGCAAATGAATGCAACACCCCTTCTCTGAGAGCCACAGCCACTAAATGGCACTGCTCAGTTCTGACAAGTGCCTAGCTTAAGCAATTGTTTTCTATAGTTTTTGTGACTAAGATTCACAGTTCTCTTTATTCTCATCCTTTCTAGATTTTTTTTAAAAACATCACTCCAAGCTGTGCATCTCTCCCAGCAAGACTGGCAGAGAAGAACACTATAAGAGAAAATGGTATGTGTAACCACCAAGCAAGGAGATGCCACCTACTTGTTCCCCAGATGTACTGACACTGGTTGTCTCTGGTCTTGCACTCGCCATTGTAGCAGCGGCCCTGGGGACAGGAGCACACATGTGAGGCACACAGAGTCAGTTTGTTTTCCCCAATCTTTTTACTACAATGTCTCCTTCTGGTTCACTTGGATAAAGTTTTTTCATTTCATACTCTAATATTTTTATAGTGACCAATAAGAATCACAAACATCTTAAGAATAACAGTTAAAAATTTAAAACTCTAAACAGAACTCATTGTACAGCTCTCTAAATGTAAACTAAACATCTAAAATTTGAAATTTTACAGTAAACAAAAATTGGTATATTTCTGTGAGAGAACCAAAATGATTTTTAGGTTCTTTTGTGTATGGATGGTTAGAAAACATCAAATCTGCTCTGCATCTGACATAATGATACTTACCTGTAGGTTATAATATGGCTTCAGGGAACAAAAAAACTCATGACAGATTGTCATATTTTCTTTCCCACACCAGGCAGGTTGAAATTACTGAAAGATGGCCACAACTCAATAAATGAGACTCCCAGTTCTTCAGCCATTACATTCTTTTTTTTTTTTTCTCTCTTAATCTGGGCAATTTGTCACCAGAGGTAAATATATTTAATATTTGGCATCACATGAAGCAACTCTAAATTAGAATCCCACTATAATCATTTACTTGAGTAAAATTCCCTTTGAAGTTATATTAATACTGATCAAAAAAGGAAAAAAATTTCCAATGAATCCTTTTTAAATTACAGTTAAAATTTATAGCCCAGCATACCTGATTTTGATTGCATGCATATCCGTCTTGCTTATGAAGATTTGGTGGGCACTGCAAAATATTATCTTTTTAGTGAATATTCAGCATGCTAGGTACCTTCAGATAATGTGTATACTATATATAATGCAAGCATGGTGGATATATATAACTAGAAACATTGAGAAAAACACATGCAACTCCATAGATTATTAATTCCAATTATTTATGCTATTATTGGTAAAATACGTAAATAAGGGCCACACAGTGCATGCATTTTATATGTTTCTTCTGTTTATAGTGAGGTGGACCAGAATAACAAGTCACATTCACTTGCCTACAGAGTTAAAAGTAGAAGAGATTAAAATGGACAATGAAGGAAATGAATCAGCGTGGTACATAGGAAGGGACACATTCAAGAAACTAATTTACAAGAACTTGCTCAGCTCTCTGAAAATGTCAAATCTGCATTTGACATCATGACATTTTACCTATAGGCTACTTTAGTGAAACAGAAGAAATACTTTGCCTTTCAACGCAAAGTAAGTGCTATATCTCCATTATATTAATAGTTCTGACCTCTTCAAACTACAGACATGTTACTAGAACAGTCTGTGATGTGATGGTTATTGCTTTTTATAGGTCTATGTATCAAATCATTTTTAAAAGAAATACTTCATTTCCCTCCAAAGTTACTCTCTGTACATTGTATTGACCACATTTAAGAGAATGTAAAAAGGTCAAGTCAAAGGCTCTGCTACAGTGTTTAAAACAAATACAAAAAGAAAAAAATATGCAGGCATGGCAAATAAATAAGAAACAGCAGTGTGCACTGAGGTCCTCCCTCAGTCTTCACCTTCTCAGTAAATGATGTTCCATCCAATTGTTCAAGCCAAAGGCCATAGTCATCTTCTATTCCTCTCCTCTCTCACTCTCCCTCCATCTAGTCTGTCCATATATCCTGCTAGTTCTATCTTCAAAATATAATTCCAATCTGACCCCTTTTCTCCACCCCCACTGCTCATACCCTGTCCAAGGCACCACCACCTCTCACCTGGATTACTGTAACAGCCTTCCACCTGAGTCCCTTGCTTCTACCCTAGTCACCTTAGAGTTTACATTGCTATCAGAGTGATCTCTTTAAAAAGGTAAATACTAAATCACATCGATCTTCTGTTTCCCAACTTACTCAACAACCTTACAAGCTCAACATGATTTGCTCCTAAACTCTCACATCCTGTCATCTCTGAGACATCATTTTCTGCTCACTCATGGCTGATGTGACTCCATGTGGACACACCAGGCATGCTGCCACCCACAGCCTTTGCCTTTGCTTTCCCGTTGTCACTCCAGATTTCTGCATGGCTCATTCCCTGACCTTTGTTAGAGCTTTGCTCAAATATCATCATCCCAAAGAGGCCTTCGTAGAACCCATGCTCTTCAAAGCTGCAGCCCCTCCAATGTTGGCGCTCTCTGGGGCTGTGCCAATTTAGGATAAGGGCTTTAAGGGCTTCTTTTTATTATTATTATTATTATTATTAGAGAAGTCTACAATTTTGTTTTTTGTTTTTTGTTTTTTGTTTTTTTCTTCTCCAAAGCACTTATCACGAACTGACAATTCATGTCTTACTTACTTGTTTGTTCGTTGTTGCCCCATCATAATATGAGCTCCATGCAGGCAGGATTCTATGTTTTGTTTCCTACTGCTGCCCTATTACCTACAACACCACGACGCATGTGGCAGGTGTGCAAGTACTGTGAACAGCCAGAGAACATAAACGCATGGCCCAATAACCAGATACCACTATGTTATTCTATGCTGCACATATTGAGCCATTTATCAAGTTCACCACAGAAAGATAACAGAACTGATTTAGCATTCCTAAGAAGCAGTAATTTCCTAACATTCCAAGGCAAATGCTTTGGTTCTACACCTTTCTAAAGAATAACTGACTCTCATACAAGTTTCATTCGCCACAGCTTTTCAATCTGGTGAGTATTCAAGGGATCAGCACTAAAAAGCAGAAATACACAACTACACAAAAGCAGAAATCCCTGTGGTTTCTTTCATCCATCCAGAGTCACTCAAAATGCAATCACTTTCTCAATAATCAACTATCATTAATTATTCACTCACTCTAAAACTAATGCAACCAGTGACAGGGATCATGGTGGACAGGAGGCAGGACTAGATTGCAGCTCTGGACAGAGCAGCATGCGGAGGCCTGCAGTGTGAACTTTAGCTCCAGATCGACTGCAAGAACAAACCAGCAATCCCAAGAGGACCTACAGACCCTCTGAAGGAAGCAGACTGTTCCTGCAGGACCCAGGAGACACCCAAATACTGTGAGTGCCCCAACTGCGGAAGGGGGAACACACACCCCCACTGGAGAAGCTGAAGGTCTGTTTGCAGGAGAAGTTTCTGACTTTACCTGGAGCTGAGTCAAGTTAGAGAGCCGAGCCAAATACAGGGGTAGAGGAAGCAGCAGAAAGGCTCAGGAGTTCACTGGGTCCCCGAGCAGCCCATTCTTGCCAGACACCACAGGGATCCATAGGGAGGGTGGCCAGAGGAGCAGGGGTAAAAAACTCCACAGGGAGAAGGAATTCTCTAGCTGAACTTTGTAACAATTTGAACTGGGTGAGAAGCCTCCTGGCCATCACTCGGGGGAGGGCACCAACTGGGTGTGCAGACTTCACAGGCCGGGGAAGAACCAAAGCCCTTTTTTCTTGAAGCTAGGACCATCGGGTGGGGGCAGGACTAGGCGTGTCTGAGCTCAGACTCTCCTTGGGCGGGTCTTGCTGTGGTTGCTGTGGGGGATGGGGGTGAGATTCCCAGATCCCGACCTAGGAGGATTATGGCTGCCTCTGCTGAGTCATGCAGGTTGTCAGGAAAGTGGGGGAAAGCCAGCAGTCACAGGCCTCATGCAACTCCCACACAAACTGAAGAGGTGATTATAGTGGAAGACAAAGGGCATATAATCTTGGGAGTTTTAGGGCCCTGCCCACCGCCAATCCCTCTCCACACTACTACAGTTGATGCTTTCCGGAAAGCATGACCTTGTGGCAGGAGGCCAACAAGCATAAAAATAGATCATTAGACCACCAAAGCTAAGGGCCCTCATGGAGTCCATTGCACTCTCTGCCACCTCCATTGGAACAGGCGCTGGTATCCACAGCTGAGAGACTCGTAGATGGTTCACATGACAGAACTCTGTGCAGACAACCCCTAGTACCAGCCAGGAGCTGCGTACACTCACTGGGTGGCTAGACCCAGAAGAGAGACAACAATCACTGCGATTCAGCTCACAGGAAGCCATATCCATAGGAAAGGAGAGGACAGTACTATGTCAAGGGAACACCCGTGGGACAAAAGAATCTGAACAACAGCCTTCACCCCTAGACCTTCCCTCTGACAGAGCCTACCCAAATGAGAAGGAACCAAAAAAACAACTCTGGTAATATGACAAAAACAAGACTCTTCAACACCCTCCAAAAAATCATACTAGTTCACCAGCAAGGGATCCAAATCAAGAAGAAATCCCTGATTTACCTGAAAAAGAATTTCAGGAGGTTAGTTATTAAGCTACTCAGGGAGAGACCAGAGAAAGGCAAAGCCCAAAGCAAGGAAATCCAAACAATGATACAAGAAGTGAAGCGAGAAATATTCATGGAAATAGTAGCTTAAAGAAAAAACAATAGAAAATTCAGGAAACTTTGGACACATTTATAGAAACGTGAAATGCTCTGGAAAGTCTCAGCAATAGAAATGAACAAGTAGAAGAAAGAAATTCAGAGTTTGAAGACAAAGTCTTTGAATTAACCCAATTCAACAAAGAAAAAGAAAAAAGAATAAGAAAATATGAACAAAGCCTCCAAGAAGTCTGGGATTATGTTAAACAACCAAACCAAAGAATAATTGGTGTACCTGAGGAAGAAGAGAACTCTAAAAGCTTGGAAAACATATTAGAGGGAATAATTGAGGAAAACTTCCCTGGCCTTGTGAGAGACCTACACATGCAAATACAAGAAGCACAAAGAACACCTGAGAAATTCATCGCAAAAAGATCATCACCTAGGCACATTGTCATCAGGTTATCCGGAGTAAAGACAAAGGAAAGAATCTTAAGAGCTGTGAGACAGAAACACCAGGTAAACTATAAAGGAAAACCTATCATATTAACAGCAGATTTCTCAGCAGAAACTCTACAAGTTAAAAGGGATTGGGGACCTATCTTCAGCCTCCTCAAACAAAACCGTTTTCAGCCAAGAATTTTGTATCCTGCGAAACTAAGCATCATATATGAAAGAAAGATACAATCGTTCTCAGACAAACAAATGCTGAGAGAATTTTCCATTACCAAACCACCACTACAAGAACTGCTAACAGGAGCTCTAAATCTTGAAACAAATCCTGGAAAAACATCAAAACAGAACCTCTTTAAAGCATAAATCACACAGGATCTATAAAACAAAAATACAAGTTAAAGCAAAAACAAAAAACAAAACCAAAGCACACAGACAATAAAGAGCATGATGAAAGTAATGGTACCATGGTACCTCACATTTCAATACTAACATTGAATGTAATGGTATGTTCCACTTAAAAGATACAGAAGCACAGAATGGATAAGAACTCACCAACCATCTGCTCATTCAGGAGGAGACTCACCTGACGCATAAACACTCACATAAACTTCAAGTAAAGGGGTGGAAAAGGCATTCTACGCAAATGGACACCAAAAGCAAGCAGGAGTAGTTATTCTTATATCAGACAAAAGCAACAGTGGTTAAAAGAGACAAAGAGGGACAGTATATAATGGTAAAAGGCCTTGTCCAACAGGAAAATGTCACAATCCTAAATGTATATGCACCTAACACTGGAGCTCCCACATTTATAAAACAATTACTAATAGACCTAAGAAATGTTGGCCAGGCATGGTGGCTCATGCTTGTAATCCAAGCACTTTGGGAGGCCAAGGCGGGTGGATCACCTGAGGTCAGGAGTTCAAGACCAGCCTGACCAACACGGTGAAACTCTGTCTCTACGAAAAATACAAAAATTAGCCTGGCATGGTGGCACGTGCCTGTAATCCCAGCTACTTGGGAGGCTGAGGCAGGAGAATCACTTGAACCTGGGAGGCGGAGGTTGCAGTGAGCTGAGATCACACCATTGCACTCCAGCCGGGGCAACAAGAAGGAAACTCTGTCTCAAAAAAAAAAAAAAAAAAAAAAGAAAGAAAGAAAAAGAAACAAAGAAAGAAATAAGAAATGACATAGACAGCAACACAATAATAGTGGGGGACTTCAATGTTCCACTGACATCACTAGACAGGTCATCAAGACAGAAAGTCAACAAAGAAACAATGGATTTAAACTATTACTTGGAACAAATGGACTTAACAGATGTATACAGAACATTTCATCCAACAACTGCAGAATACACATTCTATTCAACAGTGCATACAACTTTCTCCAAGATAGACCATATGATAGGCCATAAAACAAGCCTCAATAAATTTAAGAAAGCTGAAATTACATCAAGCACTCTTTCAGATCACAGTGGAATAAAACTGGAAATCGACTCCAAAATGAACCTTCAAAACCATGCAAATACCTTCAAAAAGGAAACTTCAAAACCATGCAAAGGAGATTAAATAACCTGCTCCCAAATGAGCATTGGATCAAAAACAAAACCAAGATGGAAATTAAAACATTCTTCGAACTAAACGACAATGATGCCACAACCTATCAAAACCTCTGGGATACAGCAAATACAGGGAAGTTCATAGCCCTAAATGCCTACATCAAAAAGTCTGAGAGAGTACAGACAGACAATCTAAGGTCATACCTCAAGGAACTAGACAAACAAGAACAAACCAAACCCAAACCCAGCAGAATAAAGAAAACAGCCAAGATCAGTGCAGAACTAAATGAAATTGAAACAACAACAACAAAATGCCTAAGATAAATGAAACAAAAAGCTGGTTCTTTGAAAAGATAAATAAAATTGATAAGACCATTGGCAAGATTAACCAAGAAAAGAAGAGAGAAAATCCAAAAAAACTTCACTAAGAAATGAAACAGGAGATATTACAACTGATACCACTGAAATACAAAAGATCATTGAAGCTACTATGAACACCTTTACACATATACACTAGAAAACCTAGAAGGAATGGATAAATTCCTGGAACAATGAAACCCTCCTAGCTTAAATCAGGAAGAATTAGATACCCTGAACAGACCAGTAACAAACAGTGAGATTGAAATGATAATTTAAAAATTACCAACCAAAAAAGGCCTAGGACCAGATGGATTCACAGCAGAATTCTACCAGACATTCAAAGAAGAATTGGTACCAAACTTTTGACACTATTCCACAAGATAGAGAAAGAAGGAATCCTCCCTAATTCATTCTATGAAGCCAGTATCAACCTAATACCAAAACCAGGAAAAGGACATAAACAAAAAAGAGAACTACACACTGATATTCTTGATGAACACAGATGCTAAACTCCTTAGTAAAATACTAGCTAACTGAATCCAACAACATATCAAAAAGATAATCCACCATGATCAAGTGGGTTTCATACCAGGGATGCAGGAATGGATTAACATAAACAAGTCAATAAATGCAATACACCACATAAACAGAATTTAAAACAAAAATCACATGATCATCTCAATAGGTGCAGAAAAAGCATTTTGACAAAATCCAGCATCCCTTTATGATTAAAACTCTCAGCAAAATTGGCATACAAGGGATATACCTCAATGTAATAAAAGCCATCTATGACAAACCCACAGTCAACATAATACTGAATGGGGAAAAGCTGAAAGCATTCTCTCTGAAAACTGGAACAAAACAAGGACGCCCACTCTCACCACTCCTCTTCAACATAGTACTGGAAGTCCTAGCCAGAGCAATCAGACAAGAGAAAGAAAGAAAGGGCCTCCAAGTTGGTAAAGAGGAAGTCAGACTGTCACTGTTTGCTGATGATATGATTGTTTACCTTGAAAACCCTAAGGACTCCTTTAGAAAGCTCCTAGAACTGATAAAAGGAATTCAGCAAAGTTTCCAGATACAAGAATAATGTACACAAATCAGTAGCTCTTCTATACAACAACAGTGATCAGAGAATCAAATCAAGAACTCAACCCCTTTTACAAAAAAAAGCTGCAAAAAAACAAAACAAAACAAAAAAAACTTAGGAATATACCCAACAAAGGGTCCAAAAACCTCTACACTAAAACACTGCTGAAAGAAATCATGGATGACACAAACAAATGGAAACACATCCCATGCTCATGGATGGGTAGAATCAATATTTCAAGATAAGCATAATGCCAAAAGCAATCTACAAATTCAACACAATCCCCATCAGAATACCACCATCATTCTTCACAGAATTAGCAAAAACAATTCTAATATTAATATAGAACCAAAAAGAGCCCACATAGCCAAAGCAAGACTAAGCAAAAAGAACAAATCTGGAGGCATCACATTACCTGATTTCAAATTATAAGGCCACAGTCACCAAAACAGCATGGCACTAGTATAAAAATAGGCATACAGACCAATGGCATATAGAACCCAGAAATAAGTCCAAATACTTACAGCCAACTGATCTTTGACAAAGCAAACAAAACATAAAGTGCGGGAAAGGACACCCTTTTCAATAAATGGTGCCAGGATAAATGGCTAGCGGCATGTAGGAGAGTGAAACTGGATCCTCATAAGGTTCTCAAGGTGAGAACCTTACAGAAAAATCAACTCAAGATGGATTAAGGACTTAAACCTAAGACGGGAAACTATAAAGAAAACACTGAAAAACCCTTCCAGACATTGGCTTATAGGCCAGGATTTCATGACCAAGAACCCAAAAGCAAATGCAATAAAAACAACAATAAATAGCTGGGACCTAATTAAACTAAAGAGCTTTTGCATGGCAAAAGGAAAAGTCAGCAGAATAAACAGACAACCCAAAGAGTGGGAGAAAACCTTCACGAGCTATACATCTGACAAAGAAATAATATCCAGAATCTACAATGAATTCAAACAAATCAGTAAGAAAAAAAAATCCCATCAAAAAGTGGGCTAAGGACATGAATCAACAATTCTCAAAAGAAGACACACAAATGGCCATCAAACATATGAAAAGATGCTCAACATCACTAATGGTCAGGGAAATGCAAATCAAAACCACAATGCAATACCACCTTACTCCTGCAAGAATGGCCATAATAAAAAAAAAAAAAAAAACAGTAGACGTTGAACAGGGAACACTTCTACACTGCTGGTGGGAATGGAAATGAGTACCACCATTATGGAAAATAGCGTGGAGATTCCTTAAAGAGCTAAAAGTAGGTCTACCATTTGATCCATCAATCCCACTACTAGGTATCTACCCAGAGGAAAAGACCTCATTATTCAAAAAAGATACTTGTGCATGCATGTTTATAGCAGCACAATTCGCAACTGCAAAATCCTGGAACCAACTCAAATGACCATCAACTAACCCAAATGCCCATCAATCAACGAGTGGATAAAGAAACTGTAGCGTGTGTGTGTGTATACACATACACATATATATATATGATGGAATACTACATAGTCGTAAAAAGGAATGGATTCACAGCATTTGCAGTGACCTGGCTAAGAATGGAGACTATTAATTCTAAGAGATGTCACTCAGAATGGAAAACCAAGCATCATATGTTCTCACTGATATATGGGGGCTAAGTAATGACGCAAAGACATAATAATGATACAACAGATTCTGGGGACTTAGGGGGAAGCAGGGAGGGGGGCAAGGGATAAAAGACTACAAATATGGTGCAGTGTATACTGCTCAGGTGATGAATGCACCAAAATCTCACAAATCACTATGAAAGAACTTACTCATGTAACCAAATACCACCTGTACCCCAATAACTTATGGAAAAATAAATTTGTAATATTAAAAAATAAATAGATGGGGGCAGAGCAAGATGGCCGAATAGGAACAGCTCCAGTCTCCAACTCCCAGCGTGAGCGACACAGAACACCGGTGATTTCTGCATTTTCAACTGAGGTACTGGGTTCATCTCACAAGGGAGTGCCGGACAATCGGTGCTGGTCAGCTGCTGCAGCCCGACCAGCGAGAGCTGAAGCAGGGCGAGGCATTGCCTCACCTGGGAAGCGCAAGGGGGAAGGGAATCCCTTTTCCTAGCCAGGGGAACTGAGACACACAACACCTGGAAAATCGGGTAACTCCCACCTCAATACTGCGCTTTAAGCAAACGGGCACACCAGGAGATTATATCCCACACCTGGCCGGGAGGGTCCCACGCCCATGGAGCCTCCCTCATTGCCAGCACAGCAGTCTGCGATCTAACTGCAAGGCAGCAGCGAGGCTGGGGGAGGGGCGCCCGCCATTGATGAGGCGTAAGTAGGTAAACAAAGCCTCTGGGAAGCTCGAACTGGGTGGAGCTCACAGCAGCTCAAGGAAGCCTGCCTGTCTCTGTAGACTCCACCTCTGGGGACAGGGCAGAGCTAAACAACAACAACAACAACAAAAACAACAGAAAAAGCAGCAGAAACCTCTGCAGATGCAAACGACTCTGTCTGACAGCTTTGAAGAGAGCAGTGGATCTCCCAACACAGAGGTTGAGATCTGAGAAGGGACAGACTGCTTGCTCAAGTGGGTCCCTGACCCCTGAGTAGCCTAACTGGGAGACATCCCCCACTAGGGGCAGACTGACACCCCACACCTCACACGGTGGGGTACACCCCTGAGAGGAAGCTTCCAAAGTAAGAATCAGACAAGTACACTCGCTGTTCAGCAATATTCTATCTTCTGCAGCCTCTGCTGCTGATACCCAGGCAAACAGGGTCTGGAGTGGACCTCAAGCAATCTCCAACAGACCTACAGCTGAGGGTCCTCACCGTTAGAAGGAAAACTATCAAACAGGAAGGACACCTACACCAAAACCCCATCAGTACGTCACCATCATCAAAGACCAAGGGCAGATAAAACCACAAAGATGGGGAAAAAGCAGGGCAGAAAAGCTGGAAATTCAAAAAATAATAGCGCATCTCCCCCTGCAAAGGAGCGCAGCTCATCGCCAGCAACGGATCAAAGCTGGACGGAGAATGACTTTGACGAGCTGAGAGAAGAAGGCTTCAGTCCATCAAACTTCTCAGAGCTAAAGGAGGAATTACGTACCCAGCGCAAAGAAACTAAAAATCTTGAAAAAAGAGTGGAAGAATTGATAGCTAGAGTAATTAATGCAGAGAAGGTCATAAACGAAATGACAGAGATGAAAACCATGACACGAGAAATACGTGACAAATGCACAAGCTTCAGTAATCGACTCGATCAACTGGAAGAAAGAATATCAGCGATTGAGGATCAAATGAATGAAATGAAGCGAGAAGAGAAACCAAAAGAAAAAAGAAGAAAAAGTAATGAACAAAGCCTGCAAGAAGTATGGGATTATGTAAAAAGACCAAATCTACGTCTGATTGGGGTGCCTGAAAGTGAGGGGGAAAATGGAACCAAGTTGGAAAACACTCTGCAGGATATCATCCAGGAGAACTTCCCCAACCTAGTAGGGCAGGCCAACATTCACATTCAGGAAATACAGAGAACGCCACAAAGATACTCCTCCAGAAGAGCAACTCCAAGACACATAATTGCCAGATTCACCAAAGTTGAAATGAAGGAAAAAATCTTAAGGGCAGCCAGAGAGAAAGGTCGGGTTACCCACAAAGGGAAGCCCATCAGACTAACGCAGATCTCTCGGCAGAAACTCTACAAGCCAGAAGAGAGTGGGGGCCAATATTCAACATTCTTAAAGAAAAGAATTTTCAACCCAGAATTTCATATCCAGCCAAACTAAGTTTCATAAGTGAAGGAGAAATAAAATCCTTTACAGATAAGCAAATGCTTAGAGATTTTGTCACTACCAGGCCTGCCTTACAAGAGACCCTGAAGGAAGCCCTAAACATGGAAAGGAACAACCGGTACCAGCCATTGCAAAAACATGCCAAAATGTAAAGACCATTGAGGCCAGGAAGAAACTGCATCAACTAACGAGCAAAATAACCAGTTAATATCATAATGGCAGGATCAAGTTCACACATAACAATATTAACCTTAAATGTTAATGGACTAAATGCTCCAATTAAGACACAGACTGGCAAACTGGATAAAGAGTCAAGACCCATCAGTCTGCTGTATTCAGGAGACCCATCTCACATGCAGAGACATACATAGGCTCAAAATAAAGGGATGGAGGAAGATCTACCAGGCAAATGGAGAACAAAAAAAAGCAGGGGTTGCAATCCTAGTCTCTGATAAAACAGACTTTAAACCATCAAAGATCAAAAGAGACAAAGAAGGCCATTATATAATGGTAAAGGGATCAATTCAACAGGAAGAGCTAACTATCCTAAATATATATGCACCCAATACAGGAGCACCCAGATTCATAAAGCAAGTCCTTAGAGACTTACACAGAGACTTAGACTCCCATACAATAATAATGGGAGACTTCAACACCCCACTGTCAACATTAGACAGATCAACGAGACAGAAAGTTAACAAGGATATCCAGGAATTGAACTCATCTCTGCACCAAGCAGACCTAATAGACATCTATAGAACTCTCCACCCCAAATCAACAGAATATACATTTTTCTCAGCACCACATCACACTTATTCCAAAATTGACCACATAACTGGAAGTAAAGCACTCCTTAGCAAATGTAAAAGAACAGAAATTATAACAAACTGTCTCTCAGACCACAGTGCCATCAAACTAGAACTCAGGACTAAGAAACTCACTCAAAACTGCACAACTACATGGAAACTGAACAACCTGCTCCTGAATGACTACTGGGTACATAACGAAATGAAGGCAGAAATAAAGATGTTCTTTGAAACCAATGAGGACAAAGATACAACATACCAGAATCTCTGGGACACATTTAAAGCAGTGTGTAGAGGGAAATTTATAGCACTAAATGCCCACGAGAGAAAGCTGGAAAGATCTAAAATTGACACTCTAACATCACAATTAAAAGAACTAGAGAAGCAAGATCAAACACATTCAAAAGCTAGCAGAAGGCAAGAAATAACTAAGATCAGAGCAGAACTGAAGGAGATAGAGACACAAAAAACCCTCCAAAAAATCAATGAATCCAGGAGTTGGTTTTTTGAAAAGATCAACAAAATTGACAGACTGCTAGCAAGACTAACAAAGAAGAAAAGAGAGAAAAATCAAATAGATGCAATAAAAAATGATAAAGGGGCTATCACCACTGACCCCACAGAAATACTAACTACCATCAGAGAATACTATAAACACCTCTATGCAAATCAACTAGAAAATCTAGAAGAAATGGATAATTTCCTGGACACTTACACTCTTCTAAGACTAAACCAGGAAGAAGTTGAATCCCTGAATAGACCAATAGCAGGCTCTGAAATTAAGGCAATAATTAATAGCCTACTAACCAAAAAAAGTCCAGGACCAGATGGATTCACAACTGAATTCTACCAGAGGTACAAGGAGGAGCTGGTACCATTCCTTCTGAAACTATTCCAATCAATAGAAAAAGAGGGAATCCTCCCTAACTCATTTTATGAGGCCAACATCATCCTGATACCAAAGCCTGGCAGAGACACAACAAAAAAAGAGAATTTTAGACCAATATCCCTCATGAACATCGATGCAAAAATCCTCAATAAAATACTGGCAAACCGGATTCAGCAGCACATCAAAAAGCTTATCCACCATGATCAAGTGGGCTGCATCCCTGGGATGCAAGGCTGGTTCAACATTCGCAAATCAATAAACGTAATCCAGCATATAAACAGAACCAAAGACAAGAACCACATGATTATCTCAATAGATGCAGAAAAGGCCTTTGACAAAATTCAACAGCCCTTCATGCTAAAGACGCTCAATAAATTCGGTATTGATGGAACGTACCTCAAAATAATAAGAGCTATTTATGACAAACCCACAGCCAATATCATACTGAATGGGCAAAAACTGGAAAAATTCCCTTTGAAAACTGGCACAAGACAGGGATGCCCTCTCTCACCACTCCTATTCAACATAGTGTTGGAAGTTCTGGCCAGGGCAACCAGGCAAGAGAAAGAAATCAAGGGTATTCAGTCAGGAAAAGAAGAAGTCAAATTGTCCCTGTTTGCAGATGACATGATTGTATATTTAGAAAACCCCATTGTCTCAGCCCAAAATCTCCTTAAGCTGATAAGCAACTTCAGCAAAGTCTCAGGATACAAAATTAATGTGCAAAAATCACAAGCATTCTTATACACCAGTAACAGACAAACAGAGAGCCAAATCATGAATGAACTTCCATTCACAATTGCTTCAAAGAGAATAAAATACCTAGGAATCCAACTTACAAGGGATGTCAAGTACCTCTTCAAGGAGAACTACAAACCACTGCTCAGTGAAATAAAAGAGGACACAAACAAATGGAAGAATATACCATGCTCATGGATAGGAAGAATCAATATCGTGAAAATGGCCATACTGCCCAAGGTTATTTATAGATTCAATGCCGTCCCCATCAAGCTACCAATGAGTTTCTTCACAGAATTGGAAAAAACTGCTTTAAAGTTCATATGGAACCAAAAAAGAGCCCGCATTGCCAAGACAATCCTAAGTCAAAAGAACAAAGCTGGAGGTATCACACTACCTGACTTTAAACTATACTACAAGGCTACAGTAACCAAAACAGCATGGTACTAGTGCCAAAACAGAGATATAGACCAGTGGAACAGAACAGAGTCCTCAGAAATAATACACTTCTACAGCCATCTGATCTTTGACAAACCTGAGAGAAACAAGAAATGGGGAAAGGATTCCCTATTTAATAAATGGTGCGGGGAAAATTGGCTAGCCATAAGTAGAAAGGTGAAACTGGATTCTTTCCTTACTCCTTATACGAAAATTAATTCAAGATGGATTAGAGACTTAAATGTTAGATCTAATACCAGAAAAACCCTAGAAGAAAACCTAGGTAGTACCATTCAGGACATAGGCATGGGCAAGGACTTCATGTCTAAAACACCAAAAGCAACGGCAGCAAAAGCAAAAATTGACAAATGGGATCTAATTAAACTAAAGAGCTTTTGCTCAGCAAAATAAACTACCATCAGAGTGAACACGCAACCTACAGAATGGGAGAAAATTTTTGCAATCTACTCATCTGACAAAGGGCTAATATCCAGAACCTACAAAGAACTCAAACAAATTTACAAGAAAAAAACAAACAACCCCATCAAAAAGTGGGCAAAGGATATGAACAGACATTTCTCAAAAGAAGACATGCATACAGCCAACAGACACATGAAAAAATGCTCATCATCACTGGCCATCAGAGAAATGCAAATCAAAACCACAATGAGATACCATCTCACACCAGTTAGAATGGCAATCATTAAAAAGTCAGGAAAAAACAGGTGCTGGAGAGGATGTGGAGAAATAGGAACACTTTTACACTGTTGGTGGGACTGTAAACTAGTTCAACCATTATGGAAAACAGTGTGGCGATTCCTCAAGGATCTAGAACTAGATGTACCATATGACCCAGCCATCCCATTACTGGGTATATACCCAAAGGATCATAAATCATGCTGCTATAAAGACACATGCACACGTATGTTTATTGCGGCACTATTCACAATAGCAAAGACTTGGAATCAACCCAAATGTCCATCAGTGACAGACTGGATTAAGAAAATGTGGCACATATACACCATGGAATACTATGCAGCCATAAAAAAGGATGCGTTTGTGTTCTTTGTAGGGACATGGATGCAGCTGGAAACCATCATTCTTAGCAAACTATCACAAGAACAGAAAACCAAACACCACATGTTCTCACTCATAGGTGGGAACTGAACAATGAGATCACTTGGACTCGGGAAGGGGAACATGACACACCGGGGCCTATCATGGGGAGGGGGGAGGTGGGAGGGATTGCATTGGGAGTTATACCTGACGTAAATGACGAGTTGATGGGTGCTGACGAGTTGATGGGTGTAGCACACCAACATGGCACAAGTATACATATGTAACAAACCTGCACGTTATGCACATGTACCCTAGAACTTAAAGTATAATAATAAATAAATAAATAAATAAAACGAACACAACCACAGTCAACAGTAATGCAAAAGCAATATTGCTATTAGAATAAGCACATCAGGATCTAAAATTAATTTGTCAGATTTTAGTTTTGTGATGTTTCAGTTAGAAAAAACCTTGTAAAATTCTTCACTAATGAAAAAAATGCCCTTATTCTAAATTGGCACAGCCACATGTCAGATTTCTAGTCTATCTGGTTTTAGTTTAGGCTAATAAAAGACAGTTGCTTATCACAGGAATGTTTAACCAGAGAAATTAGGGAACGTTCCATGTTCTCTGTGCACATTTAAAACAGGAGAACCATAAATCTGTGCACTTTATTCTGCTTATGAGCAGAGCATTGGATTCAGTCTCTAAATGTCATTCCAGAACCTTCCTTGTACATTATGCTATACAGGATGGTTCACTCGAGGCAGACAGGCTTCAATAGTGCAATAGCATTTAGAAGTGTTTACTTTAAATTATGTTATACGACCCACCCAGATGACATATTTCATAGCACTAACAAAAAATATTTCTCCTATCTTTCAAATATCTGTATTACATCTACCAGTATTGTTTGTCAAGGATTTATCTTAAGTATTGTTTATTCTATTATAATTTGTAAGTTTAATAAGTAGCTCTGAGGCAATATAAAAATGCTAATATAAAAATTAAGAAAAATACATTATGAGGTAAAAGAGATAAAGTCATAATGTTGCCTGTATATACTGATTCTCAGAGTTGCAGAGATTCCATTTTCTTAATTATTAGTGGTATTAATTAAATTCAAGGCTCATTATTTCTTAAAGAGAAAAAGAAGATTTTTGGGGGGTTTTAAGTCCCTCTACCTCTATTTTAGGTTCATCCTGATCATGCTAGAAAAATATTAGCAAAAATATTCTATTCTAATGTACTACTGTGAAATTAATTTAACAGCGTAATTTTCAGCTTAGACACATGCTATAAAAAGAAAAAATGTTTTACTTAGACAATAGAATATTAGGTTAAACAAAGAGTTCTCATCATAAAAGTCTTATTTCTAGTAAATTCTATGGCACTTAAAGAGTTAAAAATTGAAATGAAAAAACTATACTTCTAAAAGGGCTGACTACACAGAACTAAAACCATATATGGTAAATATAAAAATAGTAGTATTCTACAAAGCTAAAAATATAACTCAGTGAAACAGTGTATCAGGATTGTCAATACACTTGTCATTAAACACAGAACCTACAGGTCTCATACTTTGATTACAGAAAATTGCAAAAAAACCTATTTAATGAAACGTAAGAAACAGATATGCTTAAAAATAATGAAAACATGGCCTGAACATATTTCACGGTACAATTTATTTAAGAGCATCCATTTGAATTGAACTTCAAATAATATATATAAACACCTTTACAAAAATGTTAATTAGAACCCTTCTTTCTCTCTCCTCATTTTTCCTTCTGATTAAGGAACTTAGTGTAAGCCCAGCTCCCCTCCTCCTTACTCACTTCCATCATTGGGAGGTGGAGTGATTGACCAATGATAAGCTTGGGAAGAAGAACTAGGCATTCTGCCTCAGTTCTGCCATTCTTTTAGAAGCAAGCCTACCCACATAAACTATGCATTTTCCGTTGCTCCCCCATGCCATACATTGTCCTTCTGGACCCAATTTTGTCAGTAGCCTGTTGCTACAGCCTGAACCGGGATCTTAAAGATAACTTTTTAGCTCTCACATTAAGCTACAGCCTTCAACTTGGCCATTTTCAATAATAAAAGTGATATTTTGACTGCCAAGTGTACTCTATTGGGAGCCTCTTGGAAAGCACAATGCCTAGCAACAGGTAACCCCCATTTTTAGGAACTTGTCCTGAGGAGCTAACTCTGAACAAGAAACACTCTTGTAAAAATGCACAAAAATGTTCACTTCTATACTACTAATAATAAACTGCCAAAATCTAGATACCCACATTGGGTATAAATCAACTGATAAATCCACACGACAGACTCTCATACAATCGTGAAAAGAATTACCTATAAAAACTGTATAATAGCATGGGAAAATGCTTTTAAAATAATGTCAGAATTAAAATGACAGTAGAATGAAATCTAAAATTCTTTCCATGGCCTACATGTCCCTACCTGCCCTGATTCTTGACTTCCTTTTTGAAATGTTTCCACTGTTCTCCAGCTATCCTTGCTTTCATTCCATTTCATGGAGAAGCTAAGCTTCTGTACTCATTATTTACTGATGAGCTCCTTCTTATTTGTGTCTCTGCTTCCATGCCATCTCCTCCAGGAAGAAATATTTGATCACCCTATCTACCACATCCTACCCTATACTCTTTCCACTTCACCTTATTTTATGCTTTGTACTTACCACCATCTGACATTTTTGTTTATATACTTGCCTTTCTACACCCAGCAGAATGTAGGTTCCATGAGAATAAGGCCATGTGCCAGTATTTAGAGCAGTGCTTATCACACAGTAGGCCCTCAACAAATATTCACTTGAATGACAAATAAAGATATAATGTGTATAAATTAAACACATAAAATAATAGGTAAATTAAACACATAAACACTATATAAAGAAGGAATTTTAGAGGGCAATATTAATTATGTGGCAATAATTTTAATGGGAAGAAGATCATGCCAAATCACACAGGCCATGAAGCCAGGGCTACATGTGTGTGACAGACATGGCAACGGAGAATTAAGAAAGGTGGACTTCTGCTCCCAATCCCACTTCAGCCAGAGTAGTGCTGCTTGTTCCTTATTTTCTACATTGGGCATCCATCCAAATTTTGTCTAATAACTGGTTTCGTGGCTTTAAAATGTTCCAAAACAGCACATTAGTGCTTCATCAGTGTGAATGTACTGTTTAAGATGTAAGGACCAGAAAAGAAAAATCAATTAGTTGGATATAAATCATATAAAGAGAACTAGTTATGAAGGAGAAATTAGGAAGAAAAAAAGATTTAGGCCCCTACCCCACACACACAAAAAAAGAAAACCACACCAAACTTTCCTAAAATGAAGGTATGGTAAACAGCTAGAAATAACCACAAACCAAGCAAAATAAAACATAAAACAAAGGAAACAAAGCATATTCACATGTGCAATCTATACTGAAAGCTTTAAAATATGTACAGGTTGAGCCGGGTTGAGTGAGCTTCCTAAAACAAAAACCCAAGATCAGAAATGCTCCAAAATCTGAAATGTTTTGAGTGTTGACATGATGATGAAGATGACATCGTTAACACTGCAGAAGCGCCTATGGACATATGGTGAAAGTGTGTGATGGGCTTCATGAAGAATTAGAGCCAGTGTGCATTCATAACAGAACAAGAAATCATGCCAGTTTATATTAGGTTGGTGCAAAAGTAATTATGGTTTTTGCCATCAAAAGCAATGGCAAAAACCGCAATTACTTTTGTACCAATCTAATAAAATCAAAGAGAGACTTCTAAGCAAAAACTCTGTTAATGAGGCAGATGACTCTGGAGGAACCATTTTTAAAATCCATCCAGCAGAATGTCCCCTTATCCCTAGAGGACCCACTTCCTGGTCCCTCCACTGCTTCTGATGTTTCTTAAAAAAAAAAAAAAAAAAAAAAAAAAGTAAAATACAGCATACAGTAACCTTTTCAAAGGTTTAAAACACAGCATCATAAGTGGTGACTGAAAGCCTGCCATTTTCATTGTTGCTGTTTTTCTGATACAGTTATTTGGGTGATGCTACTGTGCTGCTTGATTATCCTGAACACATTATTTTTTCAATGTCTTAATGGTATGTCCAATTTTTTTTTACTGTTAAGTAATTAGGTGTGAATAAGTACAGGAGAATAATTGCGTATTGGTAGCACTTAGATTCAAAGTCAGGAAAGATGGTGATGCTGAACAACCAATGATTGTCCACATGGGTGGCTGAGATAGTGATATCTTTGCTTTCTGAGGATTCAATGTACACAAACTTTGTTTAATGCACAAAGTTACTTAAAAATATTACATAAAATTACCTTCAGGCAATGTGTATAAAGTGTATATGAAACATCAAAGACTTTCTTGTTTAGATTTGAGTCCCATCCCCATGATATCTCATTATGAATATGCAAATATTCCAAAATCCAAAAATTTTAAGTCTGAAATACTTCTGGCCCCAAGCATTGTGGATAAGGAATACTCAACCTGTACTTACAAGTAAAATGTATTACCGAAAACTCAGTGCGCCATACCTGGCCAGAGTCTCCAGTACAATATTCAGTAATATCACACTCGTTCACAGCATCCCGGCATTCATACCCTCGTGGCTGAAACTGCAAATCAAAATTCAATATTAAGAGTTAGGATTATGTAATATTTCAGAGTTATTATAACATTCTTAGACTCACCAACAATGCCTATAGTCTCACATAACTAACACCAAACTCTTTTTAAGAATTAGCAAGACAGAATATCCTACTGCAGAATAGAAACAAGACCCAGATGCTACCATCTATACTAAAGATGAATCATCAACCAAAGCTTTAAATGTTCAGATTTCAAAATCCACTGTCTCAGAGTACTATTTTCAGAAAACAATGTGATGGAAATCACCTAAAGAAGAAATTCTGGTTTGGCTTACAAACAAAATAGCAAAACACTATAATATAAACATTTAAGATCTCTCTGAAAAATTCACATATATACCCAACCTTCATTGAATTACCTATTAGCATAGATATTAAACTTGCCTTTGCTACACATAGATAATCAAATTTTAATAAATTCATATGAATTACCTTTAGTAATGCCAGGGAATGCCTATTGTATACAAAGCATTTTATTTGAGGAGGGTGTGGGTAAAAGGTGAAGGAAAGAGACCATTACCCTCAAGCAATTTATAATCTAGTTGGGGACATGAAGCAAGGAGAAACTAAGCTAGAATCTTCTAAATACCATAAAGCATAATAACCCCTAATATTGAAAAAAATCATAAAATTATGTAATTCTATGGTTATAAGGAATATTAGAGGTTATATATATGAGAAAAGGGAAGATTAAAATGACTTTTCAAAAAATAACTGGTGGTCTCTGTGGATGGAAGACTGTATATGTCCACACACACAAAAACCGTGTATATACACATACGAGTATGCATTCAGATGTTACTTTCCTATCTCACTTTCTTGCCTTTACAGGGGATTTTAAACCCAATGGGAAAATATGAGCACTAGCTTTTATGTTCAGGTCTAAAATAAATTAGGGTACGTTTTGAAGAAAAATGTTATAAGTAGGTCATATTATCAAAAAGACCACAGAAATTGTCCCTCTTCTATTCAACAATTTAACATGGATTTCATCTGTGTTAGTAGGGCAACTCTTTTGGAAGCAGTTTAGGTATATTTTCTTAATGAGGCATTGCAGGATAAGATGGCTGGTAGTGAATAATAGTAGAGATAAATGTTGCGGCTCACAGAATTTGAGATTTATCGATTCTATAAAACTGCCAGGCTAATATGTACACTGTACCCAAGAAATTTGTGACAAGCTATACAAATGCTCAGTGTACACACTGAGATATCTGGCTAATCTGTCAGTTAAAAGAAAGATGAAACTGTCAGAATACTCACAAGACATGAGGTGTTGTTACAGCAGGGCCCATCGCTGCAGTGAGCCCCGTTGGAGAGGGAACATTTCTTACAGCACAACCCATAGCATTCCTAAAGAAAACACTTCACGTGAGTAAGCAAAGAGCCTGACCAGCTGGTCAGTCATTTTCTCTCCACACGTGGCATGCATATTCCAAATGAGTACATTTATACAATAGTAAGCAAATACTCTGGGAAAGAATTAATTACTTTAAACAAGGATAGATTCCTTCCTGCAATACTTCTCAGCAAAGTGAGATCTTCTATGAAAGGACTTCAATACCAAAGAGAAAGCTTAATTTTTAGCAGGCAATTCTCCTCCAACTAGTTCCACTACATTTTAATACCCAATCTATTTTATAAAGATAAAAATAATATACAACACAGAAAGAATGTTTTATGATTTGGTAAAACTTAGATGAATACGAGCTATAAATTTTTAAGAGGTAGGGAATTCAAGCAGAAGAATCCATTAGGTTTGCTCAGAGAAGGCCATAAGGACATGACTAATTCTAACGTGTCTGAGCTGAATTAAGCACTAATCAGAGAGATGAGAAAGAAAGGCAGCAAGACCACAATCAATGAGCTGGCCTCTCACGAATGCTATACATGTTTGCACCAAGTAAGATCTGTGCTGTAAGTATAGAAGGTTTCTTATACCTACCACATGAAAACCACAATCACACTCCTCCCCAGCTTCCACATATCCATTTCCACATTCCGTGGGCTCAAATAGCTAAAGAGATTAGGGAGAGAAGGGAAACATTTTTCAATTTATCACAGAAAATCAGCACATCAACCAGGTCACATACAAGGGCCGTATAATCAGCTATCATGTGATTTTCTTCTATGATCTGTTGTTACGGCATCTTATAAATGATGACTATGGGAAATACTGTTCACTTATTAATAGCACTTAAAAAAATATATCTGAAATGGGGCAATATCTCTTGGGGGATTCTCTGGCCGTGGGCTCCAGAGATGACCTCTAGCATTAGAGTTACTTTTTATGGAGATAAGCTGTCAAGAGGAATAGATAACTTTTCATATTTGCTAATGGAGCTAAAATGCATTGCTAATAAGAATCACAGATATCTAATTTGCTGACTTGTCTCAAGACAACTGAGAAGCCATAAAAACTGTTAAAAAGATAAATATGCTTCAGTCATAGCCAAACGTGATATGTACAATCAAGTAAACGCAAGTAAACATAGGGGAAAAAATGTTGCTAGAAATCCAAGCCCATCATTCCACTGGCAAGAAATCCCAAGTGTCTGAAAGCATAAGACACATGTATGGATATATAGAAATCTCTCAGTCATTCCTAGGGCAATAGAAGAGTACAATTTCTAGAATAATCTAGTCTACTGGTGCCATGACCTTGCTTGCCAGATAAACTATATTATAGAGCAACCGTAAAGGTAGTTGACTGTTTATGAGAAGCATGCCTACTTCCCATTCCAGGGGCGGTGGGGAGGCGGGCAGGATTTCTCTGGGCATAATCATCACACCTTAAAGGAAGGCTGGAGCAGCACATTACAACCCAAATGGTCTGAGCCCTGAATATGACAGGGAGAAACTGACTCCATCTGCAGCAGCTGAACACACCTCAAGGAAGGGTTGCCTTCCATTAAAATCACCTGAGAAAGAACTGATCCTCCTTCCACTTCCAGGAAGGCAAAACTATTATGAAAAGCAAAGGTTTCCAGGCTACTTGGGTGGGACTCCCCTCAAGGAAATGTCCTATGAGTAAAATCAGCATTGCACATCTCTGCGTTATTTTGATCAGGAGGCAGGAGAAATTGGAAAAGGGAAGGACTGACTAGAACATAGCCTGCACTTTATACCAGGCTCCTCCTTCTTTCCTTCTTAGGACTCTGCCTCCATCCTGAGATGGGTCACTATCTCCAACCATGTGGAAAACATGGCAGTGGGGAAGATTCCCAAAGCACAGAAAATATGCACAGATACAGTATAAAAATAATATACACACAACACATGCATATACATACATTCAAAATGCTTGGGGGAAAAAGTCACTTCTTTGATACATACATATAAACTATTCCACTGGAATCCATAGTTGTTTATTAACCATTGTACTAGGTAGTTTAAAAAGACATAATTCCCCATCCTGGCTAACCCGATGAAACCCCGTCTCTACTAAAAAATACAAAAAATTAGCCGGGCGAGGTGGTGGGCGCCTGTAGTCCCAGCTACTCGGGAGGCTGAGCCAGGAGAATGGCGTAAACCCTGGAGGCGGAGCTTGCAGTGAGCTGAGATCCGGCCACTGCACTCCAGCCTGGGTGACAGAGCGAGACTCCGTCTCAAAAAAAAAAAAAAAAAAAAAAAAAAGACATAATTCCGTATTTACTAACTTTTAAAACAGACAATTTATAGTTATTTTTATTTCATTTCCAATTTATTGGAATAATTTTCTCCTAATTCACAGACAATTTCAGAAATCCACTGATGGATCCTTATGCATATGCTAGAAACCTTAACCTTTCCAAACAAGTGAGAGTTGTTTCCTCAGGCATGATGCTTATAATTGGCTGGTAAGCTGCAAGGTGGGTAAAATTAGCCATGTACCGTGCAATTCAAAAATGCCAGCAGCTCACATTAGTTCATTATTACTTATTTCACCCATTTTGAACACTTTAAGGTTTTTGGATTTCTGTTGCATTGAGATCAATATTATGAAAGGCAGGCAACTGACTTTAACGATGAAAGGTCACTTTAAAAGTCTTGTTTCTTTTTCCACTGAGATTTTACACAGATGTCAGGCATCAAGCTACCATCTCCCGACTACGTAGTGTTGCTGAATTATGGGTTTAGGAATAAATTATCCTGTCAGTTACCACATTAGTTACTGATTTAAAAAAAAAGGTTAACATTATCTCACTGCTCTCTCAATTTGCACAGTATTAAACATTTTGCATAGCAATGAGCTATATTTGATTCATGAAGTAGTATCTTAAAAAGAAATACGAAATTTGCCATGTTAGAATTTCTATACCATCTGCTAATTAGCATTGATCCTATCTTTTGCCTGCTGAGCAGCTTCGTTTCCAAACACGCTACTACAGGTCTACAGCCCCAATTTATGCAAAAGCTTTGAAGCCAATGAGTTTGAGACTTCCAGCTTTGCTGAAGTTTAGAGAAGTATGATGCATTTACCATATTCTATGTAATAGTCCTGAGGGGCTTGGGACATATACTATAATCCGTTAATATTTCTACAGCAAGACTTACGAATATTTACCTTATGAGGTATAAATATTTTTCAGTTTAGGACAAGTTTTACTGTCAAATGTGTTTTCCACAAACATAAAAAACACTTCTGAAAATTTTCCATTTTCTGAATTAAGAATACGTGAATAAAGGATTGTGACACTATATAGATAAAGTTTGATGAAATGCCAATTGACAATGTGGCCCTCCCCAGGTAAAGAGACAACGCATTATAAATACATATGTATATCTATGGTAACCATAAATACCTCGGGTGATTTTTTTGTCTGGCTGATATTTACAAGGAACTAATGTCCCAGGAGGACAAACCACTCAAAAAAGTCAAGAAATTAGTTAGGCCCTGACATGGTTTGGCTCTGGGTCCCCACCCAAATCTCATCTTGAGTTCTAATTTCCACTGTTGAGGGAGGAATCTACCTGATGGGAGGTGACTGAATCATGGAGGTGGTTTCCCCCATACAGTTCTCATGATAGTGAGTGAGTCTCACTAGAGCTGATGGTTTTAAAGTATGGCACTTCCTCAAGCTCTTTCTCTCTCTCCTGCCACCTTGTGAAGAAGGTGACTGCTTCCCCTTTACCTTCTACCATGATTGTAGGTTTCCTGAGGCCTCCCTAGCCATGTAGAACTGTGAGTCAATTAAAACTCTTTTGTCTGTAAATTACCCAGTCGGAGGCAGTATCTTTATAGCAGTGTGAAAATGGACTAATACTTGTCCCTAGAAAGAATGTCAAGGAGAAATGGAATTTTTATCAGAGAAATTGATTAAAATAATATTTTATCTTAATTTAACCCACCATCTCTTAGCAGCAGGGTGAAAACCTTAACAAGACAATCTCAAAGATATTTTAATGGAAGGATTGTTTGCTTTTTGGAAGGGAGGATTTTTGAGTTCTAGCTAGCACTGAAAAACCAGAGACCAAGAACACTGAAACTATGGTTTTGTCATTCACTTAAACAGGACTCAATCTTTAACATGATAAGGACTTTTATAACTAAATATTAATCTGACTGACAAGAAACCTGCTTTCCAAGACAGGCATCTGATATCCAGCACTGTTCCATTATAAAACACTGGAGAAATAATATACTTTCTTAGTAAACTTTCTAAGTTACTAACCTTTGTTGGCCTGTTGAAAAGGCAGGCTCCACCCCCTCTCTGTAAAAAGTCTCTATACTCCAAAACGCTGCACTTTGAAAATTTTCGAGAATGGGACACCCTGAGGAGACAAAGAATCCGCTATGTAAATAATTTACCAAAAGCAATCATCAGAGAAGAAAATTAAAACCCCTAAATTGGAACAAAATGTTCACTTTGGATCCAAATGAATCTACACAAATTTTGACAAGGCATTTATGTTCAAATTGCCACTTAAGTACATGTGGTGGAGTTTGCAGAGATGGAAATTCAAAGAAAATCAAAGATTTGAGGGCGATGTTACAACCTCCTCAGCAGGTCACCCTTTTGTGACCACGCTTGAAATGGTTTTTAAAAAGCTCATTACAAAACCTCTTCAAATAGGCTATAAAGTTTGTTCATTTTTATTTGCTATATCGCATTAAAGTCAAGCATTTTTTTTTTTTTTTTTTTTTGCCTCTGTTCTGAATAAAAGGAGCTCATGAACTTACTAGATTTTACATTGGAGGAGAGAGTTGTGAGGGCCAGTTTATTAAAGACTGTATCATGCAGGCCAACAATGCAATTCAGGTAAACAAGGAAACCCTAAAGAGCTATATTAGATCATACATGTATATGTACATACGTTTTTAGTATGTATATGCACAGTGACAATAGAATTAGGGTATGCTCCCGTGAATAATAGCTCTTTATTCTCAATTTCAAATCTATTTGGTGATATTCATTATTAATCAGGAATAGAAAATGAGCCTCTCTGTGAATTACTTAATCAAATATAATACCTCTATGTAAGAACACAGGGGAATATTATACACATGGTTACGGTTAAACTGAATCACACACACACACACACACACACACACACACACCTATTCCTCAGGAATACAGTGTGTGATTGTAACAGTGCTTGAACTTGTGAGTGACAGGCCACTTATTCTAGGAAGCCATTCAATAATTTTATGCATTCTGATGTATGAAGGTAGTTTACAGAAGTAGGTAAAACCTGCCACTTTTGATAGGAACCTCTTAGAAAAACTACATAGAAATATATTCTTGGGAAAATATATATTTACTTTAAAACATTTTATTATATCTCTTTTAAAATATTTTATATATTTTATATATATTATGAAGAGTCACTGTAAAAAAAACCCAGAGATTAATTTAGAAGATAGAAGACATCTCCCTATAGAGCCAAGATTATAGGTGTTACCTTCTCATAGCAGTCCTCAGAAAAGCCTGGTTAAGCCATAAATTACTAAGCTATGGAGTAATAGGAAGGGAACCGTGGAAGCTAAGGGTTTCATGTTTAAACTCTATTTCTAGAAATGCATTCTAAAGTAGCAGGGATAATGGCCTACTGTGCAAACCTTCATGCCCACACTCCTCCCCAGGAGTTGGACTCCTAGGAGGGCTGGTGGAAGAAAACAATGGGACTCTATTCAAGTATGTCAGGGCCTTGGGCAACCAGGGCTCAGAGGAATGCAGGTAGGACCAGAAATGGTTGGTGTGTTGAGCAGGTGTCTGACATGGCAAAGAAAGCAAAAGAGGCACATAGGTGAGGAAACCTCTCCCCTCTACTAGGAGTAGGTTATGGCTTAGGGGGCCTGGGGGCAGTGGCTCCCATGAGGCAGGGGTCCCTGGGAAAGAGGGCAATATTTCCAGGCCTTGGTTCATTGAATCAACAGCAGCTCTGGGGAAGCTGCTTTAGTTCCCAAAGTATTCACAAAAGAAAAGTGAGGGAATGTTCAAATGTTGATCACTAGAAGACTACCTGATTTAGACACGGTAAGTCTGTCTTAATTTTTAAAAAGTTTTATTGATTTATAAACAGTATAGTATAATTTTTATTACTGTAAACATATATATTTATGAGTTCTTTAAAATGTAAATTGATGACTAAATTGATTTCACTGACTACTTCAGGTAGACAACCAGCTTTTAATCTAAGTGTACTAAAAAATTAATGCCTCCACTAAACTTAGAAGGCTTTAATCATGTGCTTCCTTTAAGGGTTAATAAGAAGTACAAGTTCATACATTTTACTTTTATCACCAACCTTAAATAAAAAATTAAAATATAAAGTAAATTAGCTCTTTCAGTTTAAAAATATCAGACAGGCCGGGCGCGGTGGCTCAAGCCTCTAATCCCAGCACTTTGGGAGGCCGAGACGGGCGGATCACGAGGTCAGGAGTTCGAGACCATCCTGGCTAACACGGTGACATCCCGTCTCTACTAAAAAATACAAAAAAAGCTAGCCGGGCGAGGTGGCTGGCACCTGTAGTCCCAGCTACTCGGGAGGCTGAGGCAGGAGAATGGCGTAAACCCGGGAGGCGGAGCTTGCCGTGAGCTGAGATCCGGCCACTGCACTCCAGCCTGGGCGACAGAGCGAGACTCTGTCTCAAAAAAAAAAAAAAAAAAAAAAAAAAAAAATCAGACAACTAATTATTGATTTTATATTGTGCTTAGCCTGAAAGACCAATACCCAAGAGACCTTGTTTCTAATTCCATGCAGCAATTTTAGCAAAAGGCATATATCAAATGCATGCATAATAAAAATTTACCCTGTTTCCTCCATGATGCAGCCACCCCAGGATTCTGTGCAGTCACATTCTGGTCCAATAAAACAATAAAAGCAACAGAAGAAAAAGGAAACAAAGAAAGTCACATATTTAATTGGTATTATAACTCCTACAATAATTCTTTATTACCAATTCCATGTCAGTCAAATAGACAAGGAATGTGAAGTCTTACAGAACAAAATTTATTTCTTTTAAATCAATATTTCCTTATCCTTTCCAGAACTATAGGTTACTTCCTAAGAAAACAGCTGGCAAGAAATAAAACTGTGCCTCTCTTCATTATTTTTGTAACTCTGACAACTCAATTTGGTTCCTAGTTTCAACGTTTAGTGAAAAGTACCCTGGTCTACAAATTGGAAAGCCTGAATTCTAGCCCAAGTTCTATCATATGAGAGAGTCCCATAGGCAAGTAACTTAGCATTTCCTGGGTCTCAGTGTTTCTACCTCTAAAATGGGAATAACACCTGTTTGTCTATCTTCCAGAGTGGTTGTGGGGTTCACACTAGATGGTGTACCTATGTGCTCTCTGTGAATTATAAAGCCTTGTTGCACAAACACAACGGATCATCACCGAAGTTTTCTAACAGAGAATGCTCGAAGTTAGAAAAGAGAGTTCAATTTGTAAGAGTTGAAGTGAGGATGAACAAGAGACTTGAATGAACACTATGCTAAAAGGTTTAGTAAAAGAGAGCAATCTAAAACAGAAGTGTACATAATCACTTAAAAACATTTATAACTTAACTTCGATACCAGAGACTGACATATTGATATTGTGATGGGCTCCTCTCTTCATTAATTTTTTCCTGTTTCTCCTTTCTATAAATCTCTCACTCTCTATCGAGATATATACATATATCTACATATATCTTGACAGAGAGAGTGATATATATCGATGCATATATAGAGAGAGGTATATGCAAAGATAGGCTTCCAAATGGATTTTTTAAACTCAAAGTTTAGAACCAATGAAACAGCTACCGAAACAAACAAGTCACAAAGAAATAAAGAATTTTAGGAAGGAGGGAACTATGGCAGGCATTAGTAATGAACTCTACTTCTCACACTACTTCACCATGCAACTCAGTAACACCTCTCAGCTGACTCTAGCACTAGCCTCTTTCCAGATCCAAGATTTCTTGGCCTAAACCTGGTCATATACCTTTCTGGTTTTAAGGTGAATATGCCAGATGGTGAAACTCTAAACACTTCCTTTAATGTGTACTAGGTGTTTCCTGGGAAAACAAACACTCTGAGAAAGACAGTCAATGGAAGTTTGCAGAGGTTTGTGAAATGCCACCAGACACTTGTGATGACTATTTTAATGTACCCATAAAGGGAATTGAGAAGCCTGTGTATATATAATTTGTTTCAATTTTCCACAATATTATGCATTAATGAAAAAAGAATATAAAATACAGAATAGTATTAAGGTAGATTTTGTCCTTTTCTTCTCTGGAGAGGTTGGGGTGACAAGTGAGACCTTTACTCCCAGTGTCTCATATTTTCAAAAAATATGAAGGGACTTTCACCTAATTTCTAGTTAAGTGAATAATATGAGTGAACACACTGGTCTCTCTTTTCACAGGATTGCATTAGGTCGTTGCCCGCTGCCACAAAAATGTATTAAAAATTATATTTTACCATTGTGTTGGTATAAAGATAAATACAATCTGGGTTGAATTTTATTCTGATTTTAAAAGAAATTAACATTTTTCATGGACCCTTCAAATTACTGTGAGCCCTAGACCCTTTGCCCACTAGAAAATTAGCCCTTTCTATCTACCTCTCATCTGATTAATGAAAAAGTGATACCTAACAGTCACCAGCTATGTTTTTTATGGGTGGGATGTGTGGCCCTATTTGCTCTCCCTTTTGGACCTGCCTGGCCCACTAGAGGAGAATCCTATCCTCTACCGTCTGTTCCCAGGCTTAAAAGGCTCTGGGGCAGGGTCTTCCCTTGCAAAGCCTTTTTCTCCAACTTTTCTGATGGGACAAGGTGGGTAACTTTCATTAGAGTTTAAAGATGAACTCTCTTTGACTCTAGATCTAAGCTATTTCCCAATCCAACTGTGAACTTATTAAGCTTGTGATGGAGCTTAATCTAGCACCTTGTGTGTCTGCTCAGCTGCTAGAACCCCGAGTGTGAGAGTATTCCCTGCTCCCATCCCCACATTCTGCAGTGTGAGAAAGAGCTGACTCATTCCCAGAGAAACTGTGTATGATTTTATGCATTTTGAAAGGGAAATTTTTACAACCTAAACAGATTAAAAATTACCTTAAGTTGCTTATTTTCTAAATATTTTAGAGGAAGGAGATATCCTACAATTAAACTATAATGACTGGAATGAAAAATATTTATTTATTGACTAGACATGCATTATACAGACAGAATGGCACATGAAAGTGAGTAAGAAGGTCAATGTACATACTTGGCTTTCTGCTAGAAGGTTCCCATTGGATTCCAAGGTTTTGAGCCAGGCTCTGCGATAATACTTGTGCCACTGCCATTGGAAGACCATACTGTTTTTCAGAGTTGAAAGTGTGTGGGAGACATTTGAGAGAGTGCACAAAGCTAGTTATTATTTCTTAATTGTTACCACAAATCTTCTCAGTTCCCTAAGAAGAGCCTGTCAGTATCTAAAGATGGCATATGCTACTTCTCACCTCCTCTTTACAACTGGGCCCAAGAAGCAGAAAGCCCCTCTTACTATGTGATATCTCTCAGAATTTGAAGCTCTCACATTGAAACATAAAATACAAGTCACAAAAGGCTGTGCTCCAATTCAACTTATACCAAACTAAGAATAAATTCAACTTACTAAAATATGTCAAGAGAGGTACCCACTAAATGGGCTACTGGGATAACCTGGTATAATATACTCCAATATTATTCCAGGCTAATTGCAGGCTACTGAGATAACCTGGTATAATATATTTCAGTATTGACAAGAGTTTAGATATAGTTGGGTATGCTTTTTCGGTGCTGTTACCAATTAAGAATTTCCTTTATAAAACTGAAAGTATTAAAATCCAAACAATGAGATTAAGGAAATAGGTGTTTGAGTTCATTCTACAGATAGGTAGGTAGAAGGCATGAAAATGAAAACATATACATAGGGAGAAAAAAAGCTACAGTACTGATATCAGAAATCCTTTGATTTTAATGAGTTAAATTTAACATGGACAGAGGAGCATTATAACAAAAAAAAAGTCAGGGAAGGATTAATAAGCTTCTAAGAGCTTAACATCTTTATCTACAGAGGCCTAAAAGTCTCTAGGCCAATCTTCAGCTGCATTTGCCTGATATATAGGAAAAACTGTCATTATGATACCAAAATACATCACTATGAACCAAAAGGACCACGTTGGGTTCTATTTATTAATAACATAAGCCACTCGTGCTACATTTGCCATGTCATCATTCTAAACAAGCACAAGAAAGTATATAAACTGGGCCATAGGGAAAAAAGAGAACAGATACAAAGATGAAGCTCTACTTTAATTGGTAAAATTTACCTCATTCACACCAACTCCTCTTGTGCGAGAACAGACACCTCCAAAGTAACTCAGACTGCTTCTCTTATAGTGAAATGTCACCCGCCTTAAGAAAAAGCAGTGCTATGAGAAAACCAACGTGGTGGACCATCATTTCATACTCTCCCAAAATATGTCTACCCTCCTACATGGAACACCCCCAAACCATCCTCCTCCAAGAAATCAAAAACTGTATTTCAAATACCTTAAAATTTATGACATAATCACCTTTAAATTTGTTATGTTAAATAATTTCAATTGAGCAAGCACCAAGTACCTACTAAGCATCATGTACTAGCACAGGAATTAAAAACACCAAGATAAACAGACACAGCTCTTGACTTTTTTCTAGTAGCAAATATCTAATAGTGATTAAAAGGAATTAATATTGCTGATTATTAAAAATTGCTGATTAAAGACTGAAAAAACAGGAAGTAAAGGATAATGGTGGGAGAAAAAGAAGGAGTAGTTTGGTTGGTTTGATTCCAGGACAGAACCTTAGAGGACTATCTGAAAATAGCTTTGCCATGATTGAGGAAGAGAATAGCTTATTATATTAAAAAGAAAGTATGGAACCCCTTTTCCTTGGTAGTGGAAACTCAACTGAATGGTTCATCTAAAAGGACTATATTTGCTAGCCTCTCTTGTAGCTAGGTGTGGCCCATGTGACTACCACCTAGCAAATGATTTGTTCACGAAACAGACATGTGTAAGCTTTCAGGAAACTTGCTTTACAGCAGTCAGCTTGGCTGGAAGGAGTACCCTTTTGCCCTTCTCCCGACATGTCACGCCCGCTGCCAGTAATGAAGGCTGGAGGGCCAGCAGGCATCCTAGACTGTGAGCTGACCTTCAGGATGGAAGTTATGGGCTCTAAAGGCAGACATTACGACTACAGAACCACCAGCACCCCAGCACTGGATATCCTAACTCCATGCTTCTTATCTAACAGACAAAGGAACCCACAGCAATCTTGTTCAAGTCACTATTTTCTGATATTTAACTTAACTGAACCAAAAAAGGGATAAGGACAAATGTCAGACCAAAGACTACAATAAAGGCTGAAATGAGTACATACGAGATGAGGTGCACAGCATCAGCATGCTGCCTAATGCGCTGCCGGTATTTTGAGAACTCATGGAGCATCTGCACAGGGTTGGTGGTGATGTCAATCTGATCCCTCTCAGTCCATGTCTCTACAGCCACCAGGACAACCCTGGTGTTGAGCTGCTCCTTGTAAATCTGAGGGTATACAACAGGACAGGTGCAGGAGGAAAACACTGGGTCAAACATGCACGATCAGTGAGTCAGAGTCAGTGGAAGGACAGGAAGGGGGAGGTGAGAGGAGAACATGGGGTCATCATTAGCCCGATATATAGAATCTTCTTTTCCTTTCTTTTTTCCAAGAGCAAAAATAAAGAAAGAACAATCACACAATTTGGTTTCAATTCTCCTACAGGGTTATTTCGATCCCAGAGCAATACATTCACCGTCCTAGGGAGAGACAGTAAGGATTCTAAAGCCAGGACATAAATTTAAAACATCGTTCATAAAATCACCCTTTCAAATCTCATATCAGGTAACAGGTTGGAGCCTGATATACCAGTTCTGAGTAAGTGCAGGGCAACCATTTATTCCTGCTGGATTGGCATGGATCATTAAATCTCCAGATAAGCACCAAACAATATAGCTGGCATGCCCTTGGAGGTCATATTTTATGAAAAGTAAAATAGCACTGGGAGAGATTGAGAGACTCAATGATCTGAGGCTAAAAAAGAGCAGATCCCTATCACTCATCTCATTCTCACCACAGGGTGGCATCACCCACAATATTTAAATTGTTCCCTTCCTGCTCTGTCTCTACTTTTGGCCCAGTAGCTAAACAATTCACACAATCAAGAGACTTCAATGAATGCTGTCATTTTGCCCTATTTTCAAACTAATTAAGAAAACAATGGGCCGGGTTTGGTGGCTCACGCCTGTAATCCCAGCACTTTGGGAGGCTGAGACGGGCGGATCATGAGGTCAGGAGATCCAGACCAACCTGGCTAACACGGTGAAACCCTGTCTCTACTAAAAATACAAAACAATTAGCCAGGTGTGGTGGCAGGCGCCTGTAGGCCCAGCTACTCCGGAGGCTGAGGCAGGAGAATGGCATGAACCTGGGAGGCAGAGCTTGCAGTGAGCTGAGATCACGCCACTGCACTCCAGCCTGGGGGACAGAGTGAGACTCCGTCTTAAAAAAAAAAAAAAAAAAAAGGATGATCTTTCAACACACTGAAGAAGGGGAACACCATTATGCCTAAATCAAAGTGAAGCTATTATATAATGACTTGACAACAAAAACAAGTTAAATGTAATGTCTTTTAAAAATTAGTGGTCAGTTTCAGAACCTGATGTGGTCACCCAAAATAAAAATTACACTTTGCATGATGTGATTCTATTCAATCATCTTGAAACAACTAATTCAGAGATGCTACCAAGTAAACAGCTTTTGCAGGGGAAAAGATGTGTTTAAGATTCTCTTTTCCATATTCACTTGTAGTTTTCCTCTGAGAAGATAGACAAGGGCTGAAATTAAAGAAAATTAATAAACGGGGTATAAATTGGCTCTGAGGTGCAATCCTAACTCTATATGAGATACTCGATGTACATCCACTCATGTTATACTTTTGTGCAGCTGTGCCCACCAGGTACATAACATATGTATGTTATGAGTATTTACATGATTGGAGGTTTGTGGACTGCTTAAAACGCAGAAAAGAAGGCAGCTCTTTGGAGTAAATAAATATCATTTAGATATTTGGCAATTTATGAAAAATGGTGGGGTTTTTTTCCCATTTAAGAGGGAACACACAATAAAATACCAGATAAAAATATATTTAGCTGAGCAAAATAGCACTTTATATTACAACATATGAAGTAGTATTCTATATTTAATTTCTGACTAGTCAACTGAATTATTCATTGGAACATAATGTATAATGTTCATATCTATAGAGCTCTAACCTAAGACAGGAAAAAGGAAGAAAATCTTAACCATTTTCTGTAATTCACAAAATAAGGAGGAACACATATCAATATTAAAGATTTGTACAGTTAGAAGTCTTTGTAAGGAGATATATATTTTATTATTCCAAATTAGTTGTATTTGGGGACTGCACTTATTTCCATCATCTAGAAATCAAGTGTGAAATATCACATCAATGGAACACTAAGAAAATATATTTGTATCCTCAAAAAAAAAATTTTTTTGGTATTACCTATATTCTCCAAACATACTCCGCCTCAATCCATTTTTTCTTCTCTGTTACCACCATATATTTAAGAAAAGCCCAATTGTTTCTTTAAAAAGTCTCATTTGCCAAGTATAATAGCAAATAGATTTTGGTAGCTATTTCTCCGCTGTTTTTGTCCTCCATAGGCTGGGGGCAATAATGTACAGACACGACTTAGAAGCAACACTAATGTACCTTTGGGATTCCGGGAATAACTCAGTCATCTGAAACTCTCAGAGCACTACTCTGTCAAGTGGACCATCCTATAATTCCTTAGCCAGATGAGCTTCAGGACTGTATTTTTAAATTTGCTCAAGAAATACCAAAAGTACAAGTAAGCAAACAGAGATAAACCATTCCATCTTGGCACACAAATTCAAGAAAACCGGGATACTTACAGAATCCACAAGGTTGACCACAGACTTTGCAAAGTTGTTGGTATGTGCATGAGAAGAGCGATGCTTCTTATACTAGGGGGGAAATATATACCAGTCACTGCCAAATCATAAGTGAATAATAAATTTCAAAATTCTGTAAAAGCAGAAATATCTCAGCAATAGTAGAAATATTGATTTAAAAATATATAATTTAGTTTGTGGTATATCGGATTTGGTGGTGTTATTTCTCTGTTAGGTGGCAAAACTTTGACTATCTAAAACATGATGTTAGCTGGGCAGCATGGCTCACAACTGTAATCCCAACACTTTGGCAGGTGGAGGCTGGAGGATTGCTTGACGCCAGGGGTTTGAGACCAGCCTAAGCAACACAGTGAGATCCGTGTCTTTACAACATTTTTTTCAAAAAAACAAACAACAAACAAAAAAACCTATCATGTTCTGAATAATAGTAAGGGCCTATGGAAATCAATATGAGAAGCTTTATACCTAAAAAAGTAAGTTTTTAATTTAATCTTAACGTCTACAAATTCGATCCTTTTGTTTTCATTTAAATAACATTTTGTAGCTCACACAAATGGCTTAACCCACTTTTCTCACTTTAAATTCAAGGCCACGCACCGATCAAGAAAATGTCTTTGTTCAGCACTTTAGATACTGTCCATGATATGGACAGCATTTGCCAGGCATCCAGTGTATCCTTTCAGAGGAATGCCTCCTCCAAATGAAGCTATTTGCTTTTGACTGCTCAAAGTCAAAACAAAGAGAAGACAAAAAGTAAAAATGAAGTGTGCTGAGAGTTTATGATTGTTTATGTTTATTTAAGAAATAAAGGAAAGTAAATTAATAGAGTAATTCTACAATACATCTAGAGGGCTACGATTTAAGCAAGGAGTAGTACACTTTGCTTAATATGTCTTCAAGATGACATCTGAAAACTGAAGTCTACCATAGGAAGATCATGCCCTCTACTGGTCCATGAGGCTACTGTTATTTCTACAACACTAAGGAAAAAAAAACCTACTTAAAACCACTGATTCAGGTTTGCACAAGTCTTTGACATTTATCTTCAATTATAATTATGAAAATAATGCATCTTTCATAAAGATTCAAAATATTTCTACATTAGAAAATTCTTTCATTTGCCCATTCACACCCTGTAACTTTGTCAGATTCCCTTCATTTCATTCTTTCTCTGTTTTTTAAACAAAGAATATATATATCTCAATGTTTATTTTTTGTAACAACGAAAACACTGATTACCCATAATAAATGCTAAAGAAATATTCTGCTATTAGTATTATAGTATTCATTAATACATAACTGTTGGTATAATATTACTATTACTGTTTATGTTATTGCTACTACTGTACATCATAATCTGACCCAGATTGTCTGTATTTGTGCTCTTTTAAAGTAAACTGTAAATGTGTGCATATAACTGGGTCATAAAACATCCTATTAATCTAAAATTATTCAGGCATTTAACACATTTTGTAAACTTGGCATAAAGAAGTTTCTATAGATAGCTCAGCATTTTAAGTTACCTAGCAAATTCCACAAGCTGAAAATTTTCCAAGATACACTTAAGAGTAAAGGCAAAAATATTAACATTAAGTTCCTCTGGGGTGATGAAAATGTTCTGGTTCCACTGAATTGTGGATTGAAAGAAAACGTGACAAGTCTTAAAACATTTCAAGTTTTAAAAATTAATAAAATGAGGTCTTTTAAAAGTCTATCAAAGTGTAACGTTTTAAATTTATTTCATATTTGTAATTTTCAATCCTCTGATTTTCTTTTTAGAAAAATTATTCTACCTGCCATTGTTAAGTAAATTAGAGAGTGCCAAGAATGGAAGCAGAGATACCTGTTGGGAAGCTACTGCAATAGTCCAGGTAAGAGATAATGGAGGCTAAACAACTGTAGAGAGAAGTTAGTGAATTCAAGAACTACTATAAGGGTAGAGCTCCCACAACTGGAGGATGTATAGGATGTGGAAGGTGAGGAAAGAGAATTAAAAGATAATTTTTAGGTTGTGAACTTGAACCTAAATAGATGGGGGATTGTGGTGCCACTTACAATAATAAGAAAGACTAGGAGAAGAGAAGTTTAGGACTAGGGAACTAAGAGTTCTGATTCAGAAGTTCTATTCAAATCGATACTGAAGTAGAGATATCAAACAGGCAGTTCTATATACGAGTACAGAATTTAGAGGGCTAGAGCTAAAAGTAGAGAGTAACGAATTTAAAGTCATGATCCCACTTAAAGACTTGAGACTGGAAGTTGTTACTTAGGTAGACAGTAAAGAAACAGAAGACAGCCCTGAACCAAGCCCTGGGGCACTCACATAATTCAAGATGTCAGATTTTAAAGACTTGTTAGAAATAGCCAGTGAGGTGAGAGAGCCACTGTGTCACAGAAGCCAAGAGATGAAACAAAATTTTCAAAAAAAGAGGGTAATCAACTGTGTCCAATACCGCTGAGAGAGTAAGACAAGGACAGTACAATGACCACTAGATTTGTTAACTTGAAGTGCCATTTAATTGGACACCTAAGGTTTAGTAGAAACTGCAAGTGTTTCTCCTGAAACAAATATTTGCTACCCCCAAATAATTTACTCAAGATCACACAGCTGGAATTTAAATCCTTCTAGTCTCTAGGTTGAGAGAGGAGGTAAGCTGGTTCAGTTAACAATTCCTATTAAACAGCTCATGTATATTCCTAACAAATCATGATTATTAGTGAGAACTCAACATTTGTTAGGTGTATACAAAATGTAATGGTTTTTAAGTAAGGAAAACTAAGTGAGGTTTAAATTGAAAAATATTTACATTATCCTCACATATTTACATTTATTGATGCATAGTTAAGAATGTAGCAAAAAACGTAAGCAAAACATTTGCTTTTCATGCACTTTAAAAATCTCAACCAATTTTCTATTAGAATAAGGTTTTTAATATTTATTAACTTAAGCTGCTCAAAGACATGTTTGCAGACTCTTATCAAGGCTATAATGGGCTTGCAAATGAGGTTCTACCAGCCAGGTACTAAGATGCTTTTTACCAAATTGAGGGATTTTTCTTTTCTAATGGAAAGCCACTGATAATGTGACACCTATTAAAAATAAGATATCTGCATTTTTTTTCAGACAGCCAATGTTAAATCACTCTGAATTAAAGGGACAAGCTTGAATGCAAATGTAGGCAGAATGTTTCTATTTCCTGCGTGAATTAGAACTAATTCTGCATATAAAGAAAAATATGTAATCACCATTTATGATAAAACTTACTTTCACATTTTCTGATCAGTTTAAAACAATCTTTATTTAAACTGACAAATTTGCTTTTCCTTCCTGAACACATGCAATCCTTAAGAAAACTCTTCTGAAAAAAAAATAAATTAGAATTTGATTTTCAACTCGAAGGTGAGAATTATCAAAATAACTATTCTGGATCGTACAGTATAAAGATTGTAAGATGAGTACTCTCAGTGAAATGATTATCCTAAAGCCCAGAAGCAAATCTCCAAATATTCAGAAACATATGTATTAATTATTTTAGTTCGGTTTGACTCTTAACGTATGAATTTAAGTACTTTGATCCAGTAAGTTCTGATATACTACGAAGTGGCAATCAAATTTAAAAACAACCTTCATCTCATAGAAAGCATACCTCAAAAAAATTTTTTTCAGCTCTCAAAAAAAAAATTCTTATAAAATGACGTGTATTTGGGACTATTATGGATTAGAATGTAACTTTGTCTTAAAGCTTCAAAAGGAATATACTTATTTCTATCTGCCGAGAAGTACTATTTCTTTTTTTTTTTTTTTTTTTTTTGAGGCGGAGTCTCGCTCTGTCGCCCGTACTGGAGTGCTGTGGCTGGATCTCAGCTCACTGCAAGCTCCGCCTCTCGGGTTTACGCCATTCTCCTGCCTCAGCCTCCCGAGTAGCTGGGACTACAGGCGCCCGCCACCTCGCCCGGCTAGTTTTTGTATTTTTTTAGTAGAGACGGGGTTTCACTGTGTTAGCCAGGATGGTCTCGATCTCCTGACCTTGTGATCCGCCCGTCTCGGCCTCCCAAAGTGCTGGGATTACAGGCTTGAGCCACCGCGCCCGGCCACTATTTCTTTAAATACCAGAAATCTTAGGTAATTTCTATTTGAGGCATTATTACCACTCAAAAATAAAAGCTTTCCTTTTCTTGAGACAGAGTCTCACTCTGTCACCCAGGCTGGAGTGCAGTGGCGCAATCTTGACTCAGTGCAACCTCTACCTCTCAGGTTCAAGCAATTCTCCTGTCTCAGCCTCCCGAGTAGCTGGGATTACAGGTACACACCACCACATCTGGCTAATTCTATATATATATATATATATATATGTATATATATATATTTTTTAAGTAGAGATGGGGTTTCACTATTGCCAGGCTGGTCTCAAACTCCTTACCTCAAGTGATCCACCTGCCTTGGACTCCCAAAGTGCTGCGATTATAGGTGTGAGCCACCACAAGCAGCCTTTTTATTCTTTCTAAACATCTATTCCCTCTAAATTTATCAGTACAAACTACAATTCTAATTTCTTGTTTCAAAAACAGATGACCATATCAAGCCTACTTCTCACCCATTTTAACAATAATAAAAGGCCAGGCATGGTGGTTCAAGCCAGCAATCCCAGCACTTTTGGAGGTCGAAGCAGAGGGATTACTTGAGTCCAGGAGTTCAACACCAGCCTAAGCAATATGGTGAAACCCAGTTTCTACAAAAAAAAAAAAAAAAAAATACAAAAAATAGCCAGGCATGGTCATATGCGCCTATAGTCCCAGCTACTTGGGAAGCTAAAATGGGAGGATCACTTGAGCTGCGGAGGCGCAGGTTGCGCCGAGCTGAGATTGGACCACTGCACTCCAGCCTGGGTGAGAGTGAGAACCTATCTCAAAATAGTAACAATAATAATAATACTAACAATAATAAAATGAATGATCAAAATTTACCCTTAAAAGATGTGATAGCCTAAATAAGGAACTTTATCACAGAACATGTGACAGAGTGTGTAGAAATTTTCTACATATAAAATAGTATTTTAAGAAGTGTGCTATTTTATTATTCATAAGAATAAGGTTATTTAAACGTTTACCATTGAGAAGGGTTAAAAAATAAATTCAAAAAACATGTTGTTTTAACAATTACCAAAAAACTGTAACTGTTTAATTGTAATTAACAGTTAATAGTAATTGTTTCCTATTTTGCACAGTTACTGAGATTTGCTCTTTTGATTGATAGCTTCATGTACTTTCCTGATATATTATGGTAGAACAAGAGATTTGGAATTGCAAGTAAAGGTTTGAGAACAGATTCTACAGATTAACAGCTATTTGAGAATGTACTTTGTGTATTCAAAGACATTGTATATATCTTAATTATTATTTCCACTACTCTAAAAGTATTTATATAATGGATGTTGAAAAAAGTTTAGGCTTCAAAAGCCATAATTTCACAACACGCCACAATGCTCAAGATTGAGAATCAGCTGGGAAAAAAATCTCAATGTTCCAATCAACAAAAATAATTCAGATAAAAAAACTATCTTGGGGTTTCAAGCAAATTAAAGTGCTTCAGAAACTCATATTTTAGCCTTTATTGTCTAAAACAACTGCCTATGCATCTGGCTTTCCTTTCCACCAAAAAGGACCTCTCTTAAATTATAAGTGTTCTGATAAATTTTGCTTCTTACTAACATCTCAAACAATATGTTTAAAGGCAACTGGAATAGAAAATAAATGTGCATACAAAAGTCAGAGGTATTCTATTGAAAAACTTTATATTCAACACAATTAAACTGATAGTTAATGAAAAACATCCATTAAAGTAGAAACTTAAAAGTTTAAATATAAATTAAGTCACTATTTTTTTAAATTTATAATTTTAAGGCCTTCTCTGAGTAGGGTCTGCTAATTAGAATTTCACATCATTTAGCATGAAGCACAACCTTATCATATCATGTACTAATCTAATTTTGGTTTCCTTAAAGTAAAACAAGGACTTAAAGATACTTGCAAAACAATTTCAATTTTTGTTCCAATCTTTCATAAGTTTGTCACCAATACCTGATTTCTATGCTTTTTTTTTTTTTTTTTTTTTTTTTTGTTGTTGTTGTTGAGACGGAGTCTCGCTCTGTCGCCCAGGCTGGAGTGCAGTGGCCGGATCTCAGCTCACTGCAAGCTCTGCCTCCCAGGTTCATGCCATTCTCCTGCCTCAGCCTCCGAAGCAGCTGGGACTACAGGCTCCCGCCACCTCGCCCGGCTAGTTTTTTGCATGTTTTTAGTAGAGACGGGTTTTCACTGTGTTAGCCAGGATGGTCTCAATCTCCTGACCTCGTGATCCGCCCATCTCGGCCTCCCAAAGTGCTGGGATTACAGGCTTGAGCCACCGCGCCTGGCCTTCTATGCATTTTAAAAAGATTCTCATCTATATAGTCTTTTCAGAAGTGCAACTTTGTTTTGATAAAAACAAGTACTTTTTGCCTTAGTGTATATAACTTTTAAAGTTCAATCACATAACTACAACAGAGATTACAACTGGCCTAAACAGTCTGGGGAGTGTGGCAGTGGTTGCTGGAGCCAGCTCCCATCAGATCACAACAGCCAACTAGATATATCCTCTCCTAACTCCTCATCAGTGATCTCACTTTGATAGCTTGAAATCAGCTATGGTGGCAATATTTACACCACAGATATCAGCAAACATTATAAATCAAGAGAGCTAGGTGTTAAAATTTACCAGCACACCACTAGGATTAAGTGTACTAGTATGTAGCCTAATGACCAAGACTCTTCTGGGCTTCAGGCAAGTAATTTTATACAGGAAATGGTTAAGTATAGTTAACAGAGTTTCTATTGTATCTTCAAGAGGGGAAAATGAGGAACAAGGAATGTTTTTCATACATCTGTTAAGTGTTACTGAAATGACATATTCCATCACACTTTACTTCCACAGAAGTTAACACGAGATTATTCATCTTTCCAATATTCAAAGACGGTAAGTCATCAAAGATACTCACTTTAGATACACCTTTATTTTATATGTTTACCTCCTACAATTATATCTACCATAATCATAATTAACTAGTAAGAAAAAATAACATATTAGCAGGACAAAAGCATGGAATAAAATTAGAAAGCAGTGACCAAATACATAGATGAAGAAAAGCAGAGAATAAGAATTTTAAATGAAGACAAAAGATGCCAGGTAGTTAAATCTATCAATTACAATTATTAAACATAAGGAAAGTTTAGAGTTATGAAAATTCTGTTAAATGCGGAGTCTCCAAACACCAAGAAATAAATCAAGTCATTTAACATGTCTAAATATCTTGGGGTTAATAAGTAAAAAGTAATGATTAAATATAAAGTAAAATGTATTCTTTCTTAAGTAAGCTATCTGGTCTAAAACCCACTGACTCTATATTCTTACCGTTTTGTGATCATTAACAATCATAAGTTCCAAATATTTCATTTCTTCAAATATACCACGTGATGGCTATGGAAAATAAAAATAGATGGTCAGAATGATAACTGACATAAAATCTCTCTAGCACTCACTGTTAAGTTGTAGATAAGACTGAATTTCAGAACAACTCTCTGCTGCCTACTTTATAAACACCTTAGAAGAATGTTGGTCAGGCAAATTTTAAAAAGTGATCATAAAATATAGGTATATATTTAAGTATTTAGAAAATAACTATATTATATTATTATTAAGGTACTTACTTATCAACATAGAAAACAGTCCACGTTGTTTGTATATGGTTTTTATATGTAAAAATATTCTAGAGCAAAATTATAGCATAATTCTGTTAAAATAAACAAATCTCAATTTCACATTAACATGTGATAAGATATTCGTATTTCCTTAAAATGTCAATGAAAATCTATGTAAAACTCATTTAATAAGAACAGCATAAGTTATAATTACTTCCAGGTATAGCTGATACAGGTATCAATGTAGTTAAATAGAAATATTAACTCACTAGAGTGAAATTCTAAAAATAATACACTAATTCTTAACTGCTCAACTTCTCAAAGGAACAAATATTGGCAATTACTACATTCTAAAGTCTTCTAAATTAACTAGATAATCCTTTAAGAGTAAGTATTTTAGCCTTCATTTGGACCTTTCTTTTTCACAGGTGGAAAATTGTAATGGTGGCTCTTTTTTCCTCATGTACATAGTCATTGATCGCTTTATATTTGATGGGGTGGACTGTAGCGAAAGAACAGCAGCCACTGTAAAACTTATTATTACCAACCACATCTTTATGAATGAGCCAAAAGAACTCTTATAATAACTTATATAATATATAATAAATGTATCCATAATCATCATAATAAGAGTTTCATGAAAGGGAGGATAATTTAACCTGGAACTAAGTTTTTGACGGCTGGTGGTCTATTTTTTTTCACAAAAAAATACACTCAGCAAAACATTATCTAAAATGTGTGATTTCTACTATAATTACTCATTAAGTTATCTAGTAAATTACCATGTAATGTATAAGCTGTGGAATTAATTCTCAGTTACATAGCATTCACCATGTAATTACTAAACAGTCCCCATCATTACAGCTTTCTAGCCTATTATGAAAAGACCAGAAACATAATTTCAGTTACAAAGCCCCTATACGTTTATCAATACATGTGAAGTATATAACAGTAGTTGATTATACAATTACATGATTTTTATTTAGAAACTGTTATATTGCTAATAGTCAAATAAATTCACTGTGTTCTGAAAAACACATACAGTTTTAAAGTTTGGTGTAACAGAGTTTTTAATTTGAAAGTAATGTAAATAAGCGTGATTAGTCAACATTTCAAAACCTAACTCTTCTCCCTACATTTTTTACTAACAGAAATGTTTTATATGACACTATATAAGCCATATAGAAAGAAAAGTCTGCTGTACTTTAAACAGAAAATAAAACGTACTGCAATTATCATCAGAAAACACTTTGAAAATAGAGCTAAAACAACACATTCTTTAGATGACATCAGGGTTCAGAGACTACTGTAATCAGTTTGAATCACTAACAGAAAGAGATCAATAAAAAGCAGTGTGCTGAGAAGGCTCAAATCATTGGGTTTTTTGGTTTATTGTTTTCTTTTTTAAACAACAGTCTCCAAAATCTAAACTGTTTTAGGTACATTTAGATACTGTGTGATGATAGGCACATGACTTCACTGAGTAAAACAGCCCCACCCAAGGCTCAATGCCACACTCACATTCACTGCTCTCTTCCTTCTTTTCAACCACTGTAATTCAGATAGAAAGGGCCACCGGTCACCTCTTTCCATAGCTGTGGAAAAGAAAGATTAGTATCAAAATTTTATGCTTATTTCGATGGGAGTATGTTTTAAAACATTACATGAAGAAACGGTGGCACTGATAATATATGTCAAACTAAGGTGAAAAAAAAGCACACCAATCATATTCCACTCATGACCACGAAGATGGTTCAAATGTAATTTTGTCCCAAACATCAAGAAAACATAATGTTCAAGATTCATTAGAAGATGCACATTTGACATACAACCACTTGACAATACTTGAAAATCTGAGAGAATTCTACTATGTCTAATTCATTTTAGCATTCAAAATAATGTATGGCATTAGCTTTTGCATAAATTATTAAAAACTTTCAGCAGTAATATACAGAAATAAAATCACATGCCCCAACAATCCAAAAGAAGCTCCTGCCAACATCAGCACACTTAAGATGTGTCTGGAGCAGAGCATGAGAGGGAGGCAATCCAAGCTGGCTCAAGAGCAGCAAACTGCCAGGAAAATTTCAGGATGAACCTCACTGTAAATGACTCTACTAAATTTGGCCACACTTTCTGGTTCCCAAGGCAGCTTTACTCACAGCCTTAATGTTTTAGTCTTTGCATTGGAAATGACTCTCCATGCCTCTTTACCTGAGAGCCACCGTTCATTCCAGTGCTGATCTACGATGTTCACCCCAGATACCAGACCAATTCCACTTCCAACAAGCCTGCATATCTACTGAGCTCCACCAAGTAACAGCTCCTACTACATAAAATATAACCGCTATTTAATTAAAACTTACTGAGATTCTTCATTTGCTTAGAATACTGTCCCGCCAAGGTTTTCTGGATAATATGTGGTCGACCTGTGCTTTTCTGAAACACAACAATTGCAGGCAATTTAAAAAGCAAGATGTGAACAAGCCTCTATGAAAGAGTGTTAGAACTTTCTCTAACGTCCTTCTAAAATGGGAATATTTATACGTCAGTTTTTTAGCTATCAAAAGTGAGAAGTATGTCTTATTGAAATCTTAATTTTACATAAAAGAGTATCATCTAACTGCCCCAGTTTAGATAAAAGCATAGTGTTATTCGTTACTCTTAAATCTTAGCTTTCTTCAAAGCTATAAATGGAAAATTCATAAGAAACACAAAAAGTCAATAAATATGTAAAAACATGCTGAATGCTTTCATATTCCTTCAACATGCAATTTTTTTAAAATGAAGCACCAACTTTTGCCATAAAACAGGTGAAGTTTAAAAATTACGATATCCATAGTTAATTACCGTTGCAAGGCCAAAAGCATTCTCACACCTTGCTGGTGAGAGGAAATTGGTAGCATAGTTTGAGAGAGAATTTCAGCAAGGTCTATCAACAAACGTGAAAACATTTATATTTTTTGCCCCAGAAATTACGCTTTTAGGAATGTCTATTACCATTATTCTTATTACTATTAGCTTCCATTACTGAGTGCATAGTATGCACCAGGTACTGTTAATGTACACATTACTTAATTTAGTCCTGACAAAGACCCCATATAGTGCATGGTTTATCACTGTTTTACAAATAAAGATATTGAGGCTCAGAGAGATACATCCTTGTCTTAAAATTGTATTATAAAATCATGATCCAATTTATTTTTTAAAATATATGGGACTGTATCATTGAAAACTGGAAGAACATACTCTGAAACATGACAAGAAGTTATCTTTGGGGGGACAGGATAATGGATAATTACTATTTAAGTATTTGTTTTGCTTTTCCAAATTTCCTGTATTAGTTTTGTAATCGGAAAAAGTCATAAAAAAGAAACTTAATAGGTTACAGAAGACTTACAACAGTTTTGCTATTTGTTTATTACTTGAGAGATAACATGAATTCTCATTAGAAATATCCCATGCATATTACTTGATTTATTGCAAAGCATACTAAAATCAATAATAACAAATTAAACATCAAAATATCTAAAATTAATTACAGTAAGCTCTAAATTCTGGTAAAAGGTGAAAAGGTAGTAATGAAATTAACAATGGGATCAGCAACACAATTTTTAAAACTGACTAATTTTTCAAGCACTGTTCCTTTCCTCTACCCATAGTGTGGATGAGGACAAATCATTACATAAACAAAAGGTAGACAGTAGGAAGGAAGGCAAAGAGAAGGCGATTTGCATGTAACAATCAGGCCCTGAATACTATGATCATAAGCAAATATGATCAATGTAAAACTAATGCTTTAAACATTATAACAACAGTTTATATTTATAAATCCTTATGACAGTTTAATAGACATTGTCACCTACATTTATTAATTCATCAAATCTACAAAATCACCCTACTATGAATGCATTAAAAAATTATCTCATTTTATACATTTAAAAAACTCTAAGCTTAAATAGTTATTATGTGGGATTCTGTGTTTTGTTCTTTGTGGATTTTTTTAGGGTACCAGGGCCATTAATCATTAAAGCCAGAAATCAAAGTCAGAGTTTTTGCTGAATGAGTTGAATAATTTTGCTGTACACAGATTATCTTTCCTTACTGGAGTGAGAAAAATATCATTTTACTTAATCAAAATGTCTTTATCTAAGTGGGCTGTCTTCATTATCTGAGAATTTTTATAGTTACTAGTTGAAAAATAACAGAGGTTTATTCACACACCAACCCTTTAAAACTTTTCTGTTTCAACTTTGAAATTTACCCCATATTCACACAAACATTGCCACAACCAAGACAATAAAAGTTTGCCTGTTTAGCTTTTATTATCAGTGGCCTACATGACTATTAGCTGTTTCACTATTTAATTATTTATTTATTTATTTATTGAGATGGAGTCTTGCTCTGTCGCCCAGGCTGGAGTGCAATGGCACGATCTTGGCTCACTGCAACCTCTGCCTCCCAGGTTCAAGCGATTCTTCTGCCTCAGCCTCCTGACTAGCTGGGATTACAGGCGCCTGTCACCACACCCAGCTAATTTTTGTATTTTTAGTGGGGACAGGGTTTCACTACATTGGCCAGGCTGGTCTCGAACTCCTGACCTCGTGATCTGCCGCCTCAGCCTCCCAAAGTGCTAGGATTAGAGGCATGAGCCACTGCACCCGGCCCAATTTTATCTAAATTTGAAATCCCTGAAGATAAAAAATGTTTTCTGTTTCCCATCAAATATCCCAATATTCTGACTCTGTCAGTCACAAAATATTATTTTTCCACCTCAGTTCTTTTCACTGATCTGACTTCTGTACTTTTACCTCTCAGTGCCTTAATCTCCTCCTATTCTTCCCCTTGTCACTGCTCTCCAACCCTGTCAGGTTCCTCAAAGTTCCTCAAACACCCTAGGCACACTCCTGCCTCAAGGCCTTTGTATGTGCTCATCTCCTAGAATGTTCTTCCAGCTCTCTAATTTCCTTAAGTTCTTCATTCACCACTTGTCTTCTTTTGGTGGCCTTCCCTGAACCGTGTATATATAAAAATTTAACTTTCCACCTTCCTGGCTTCACTTTTTCTCCTTACCATGTATCACTATCTAACATACCACACGTAATTACTTATTCATTCTGTGTATCCCTATCTGCCCCTATAGACTGTAAGCCCCATTTGGCTCAATCTCTGTCTATTTTACCAGCAAAGTATCCCCAGAACCTAAAATAATACCCAGCTTGTAGTAAGCCCTCAATACAATATTTACTGAATATACATCAAATTTTAAATTTGACTGAATTCTATTAGCAAGCAACACTATTAGAGCATGTGATTTCTTGTCTAAATCACTGGTTTACGCATGACTCTAAATATTATTTTCCTCTCTATCTGTAAAGAAAACTAAGTATTCTATAATGTAGTCATAGTTCAGCCCACAGATTTCCCCACTAAAGATTTTCAGGTTCATAAAATTAAGTACATTCTTATAGTCACACAATTTTCTAAAGATGACAGTTAAGAATGAAAGCTATTTTTTTCTAATTTCAATAGGTTTTTGGGGAACAGGTGGTGTTGGGTTACATGAATAAGTTCTTTAGTGGTGATTTCTGAGATTTTGATGCACCCATCAGCCAAGTAGGGTACACTGTACCCAAATGTGTTTTATCCCTCGCCACCCTCCATTTTCCCCCAAGGCCCCAAAGTCCAATGTATCATTCTTATGCCTTTGTGTCCTCACAGCCTGGCTCCCACATATGAGTGAGAACATACAATGTTTGGTTTTCCACTCCTAGTTACTTCACTTACAGTAATAGTCTCCAATTCCCTACAGTAATAGTCTCCAATACCATCTAGGTTGCTGTGAATGCCATTATTTCATTCCTTTTTATGGCTGCATAGTATTCCATAGTGTGTGTGTGTGTGTGTGTGTGTGTGTGTGTGTGTATGTATGCCTCTCTCACATTTTCTTTATCTACTTGCTGACTAATGGGCATTTAGGCTGGTTCCATATTTTTGCAATTGCAAATTGTGCTGTTATAAACGTGTGTGTGTGCAAGTATCTTTTTTGTATAATGACTTCTATGAAAGCTAGTTTAAAGCAAGGAGGCTGGCTAGTATAAAACAAAACATTCTCCCTGCTCTTTTCATAGACTGGGAAGGACTAGGATTTGCTTCAGAAAACCTATATTTGATGCCTCTTATTATCCCTTACTGGTACTTGCGCCTGGCATGTGCGACTTAAACTTTAAAACTGAGGGTACTACTCTAAATTTGAAATAAGGTAGCACGTACAAAGGCACTTTGAAATCTGCATTCTTTTCTCTTTTCGGCTCAAAGGCAAAGATGCTGGAGGAGTAGAACGCCATCAGGCAACTGATGGCACAGACTCACCTCATCATGAACCAGCTCCAGAGGCTCTATCATATACACGAAGGTGTCATCTTCAAACATGCCACTAGCACAAAAGAAACCACACAAGAAAGGAATAAACAAATACAGGAAATGGCAAGAAATAGCAAGTGAGCTTCATTATTGTGTCTTCAAAATACAGAGTATAACTGAACAAATCCCTTTACGCTGTCACAAGTTTAATTCACATATCTGCATGGAGTCCCACTGTGGCCCCAGCACTCTATTAGGCAGCATGGAGGCTATAAAAATTATAAAAGTATACATCAAATGCATGCAAATTATACCTGATATAACTGATGTTTGAAATTCAACAAACAGATTGGAAAACTACTCTGGGATAGGACTATTCACTCAGTGGCAGTCTCTAAAGTAATTATTCCAGAACCATGTACAACTACACAAACTTCTAGTTATGCAAATTCAATATCATCTGTAAGAAAACAGGTCCTTCATATATGAGAATAATCTAAAACCATCTGGTTCTGAAGAAGCAAACAGTGGTATCTTTATGCTCGCAAATTCTGAATTGCCATCAAGCACTATGACTCTATGTCATACAAATTACATTTAATTTTCAGGGACATAAGGCTTTTTATAAAAGGGCAAAAAGTTTCAAGATTCTTTGTCATCACATGGCCAAAACTAAGTCTTTATACGAGGTGCTACTGTGTTCAGGTCTAAAAGGTGCCAACACATGGTTTTGTTAGAGCCCACACCTAGGTCAATGTGAGAACTCCTCTCTTTGTCACCCCACCCTTGCCTGGCTAACTCCAACTTACTGTTAGGTCTAAGTTTCTTAGATCTAAGGGCTACTGACTCTCAAGTCTAGCTGTAGGTCTAAGTGACATGTCCTCTGGAATATGCCGCTGGGAAACCTTCCTGGACTAGGTTTTGCTACTCCACAAGCTCCTATCTTCCCCTTTACAGCTCTTAGCACAATGGTAATTAAACATTCATCTATGTAATCATTTGATTAATCTCTGAATCTCCTACAAACAGTAAGTGTTCAAGAGGACAGGGACATTGCCCTCCTTGTGCACCACTCCATATGCAGTCCCTAACACAGCACTGGCACAGAAGAGTCACTAAAATATATACATATATTTAGTATATATATATAATATATAAATATAAACTATATATATCCTTAAAAGGAAAACTGGAAAGGGTCAATGAATAAAATGCCAATGACATTCCCACTTACTGAAGTCCGTTGCAGGTTGACAGAGCCACCTTGGAGTCTTTGACGCCTCTAATGCTTCCATGGTAGTAACAGTGCTCTCCGCCCTGGAAAGCAGAATGTTTCATTGATTGGTTGTATTTTATGCATCATAATTAATTCTTTGGGTGCTTCCATAAAACAAAAAGAAATGCAAGGATGGGCATATATGTGCACTGTATTAATAACCCTAGAAACTCCTCCTAAAGTTGCAAATAAGACTAGGCAATTTTTCAACTTTTTTATAACAAGCATGTGTATATTAAATTGAATGCAGGAGAAAAGGCTTTAAAAAAGAATGACACCAAGGTAATTAATAAAACATACATTTCTTAAGTATGTATTATAGGAGTACAAGTACTTCTCAGATGTTGTTATGGAATAAGGACTTCCACTTGACTGAAGAGAGACTCCAAAAGTTTGTTTATAATCATTTTTGATGGAAAACTATACAATATCTTATTTGTTTTCTTACCTTTAAAAATTAACTTTTAAAACATTTTAGAAACAATATATGAATGTAGTTTTCAAAGTCACATAATAACTACAGATTTTATTTTTTAAAAAAATACAGCAGTTTCCTTTGTCCCTCAAAGGAACCCCAACAAATCTTGAAACTTTTCGCCTTTGTCCCATCAAAACAACCCCATCAAAAAGTGGGCAAAGGATACGAACAGACGCTTCTCAAAAGAAGACATTTATGCAGCCAATGGACACATGAAGAAATGTTCATCATCACTGGTCATCAGAGAAATGCAAATCAAAACCACAATGAGATACCATCTCACACCAGTTAGAATGGCGATCATTAAAAAGACAGGAAACAACAGGTGCTGGAGAGGATGTGGAGAAACAGGAACACTTTTACACTGTTGGTAGGACTGTAAACTAGTTCAACCATTGTGGAAAACAGGGTGGCAATTCCTCAAGGATCTAGAACTAGAAATACCATTTGACCCAGCCATCTCATTACTGGGTACATACCCAAAGGATTATAAATCATGCTGCTATAAAGACACATGCACGTGTATGTTTACTGTGGCACTATTCACAATAGTAAAGACTTAAAACCAACCCAAATGTCCGTCAATGACAGACTGGATTAAGAAAACATGGCACATATACACCATGGAATACTATGCGGCCATAAAAAAAGATGAGTTCATGTCCTTTGTAGGGACATGGATGCAGCTGGAAACCATCATTCTCAGTAAACTATCACAAGAACAGAAAACCAAACACCACATGTTCTCACTCATAGGTGGGAACTGAACAATGAGATCACTTGGACTCGGGAAGGGGAACATCACACGCCGGGGCCTATCATGGGGAGGGGGGACGGGGGAGGGATTGCATTGGGAGTTATACCTGACGTAAATGACGAGTTGATGGGTGCTGACGAGTTGATGGGTGTAGCACACCAACATGGCACAAGTATACATATGTAACAAACTTACACGTTGTGCACATGTACCCTAGAACTTAAAGTATAATAAAAAATTAAAAAACAACAACAACAAAAACACAGCAGTTTCCTTTGTCCCTCTTTCCCCTCCACCTCCAAGGCAACCATTTTTAATCCATTTTTTAATGTTTTAAGCTGTTTCTTCTGGTGTTTGGCTACATATTTTTGAAAGTTTATATTTTTATGTTCTAATTCCATGTTAGAAATTATCTACCTAATATAGGATCTTGAAAACCTCTCTCACCCCCAATACATTCTAATGCATATCACCAGTTTTAGTTAAATCTATATTGTTTATGCATACACAAACACTGTTCACAGCTCTGCCACTAATAATTATTGTATTTTCTTTCTTGCTTTTTTTTTTTTTTTTTTTTTTAGAATTTTTGCTCCTTTGTTGTACTGGGTACTCTGTGACCCTTTTTTTTTTTTTTTTTTTTTTTTTTGGAGATGGAGTCTCACCCTGTTGCCCAGGCTGGAGTGCAATGGCATGATCTTAGCTCACTGCAACCTCTGCCTTCCAGGTCCAAGTGATTCTCCTGCCTCAGCCTCCTGCTGTGACGCCTTTTAATCAAGAAAACTATGCACTTCAGATCTGGGCAGCTACTTTTTATAAATAACAATAATTTTCATTATTTATAAAAAGAATGTAATAATAAAATAATATTTTTTATTATTTATAAAATATAGCTGAGAATTCCCTCCTTTCCATTTTTCTCCATACATGAGCTCCTACCAGACTAGGGAAGTCCCCAACTTCCTATCTGGTTATCTGGCTGCACGGGGCAGGCAGTAAATTGGGGACTTAACTACTCTACATCTACTTTTTTTTTTTTTTTTTTTTTTTTTTGAGACGGAGTCTCGCTCTGTCACCCAGACTGGAGTGCAGTGGCCAGATCTCAGCTCACTACAAGCTCCGCCTCCCGGGTTCACGCCATTCTCCTACCTCAGCCTCCCGAGTAGCTGGGACTACAGGCACCCGCCACCTCGTCCGGCTAGTTTTTGGTATTTTTTAGTAGAGACGGGGTTTCACCGTGTTAGCCAGGATGGTCTCGATCTCCTGACCTTGAGATCCACCCGTCTCGGCCTCCCAAAGTGCTGGGATTACAGGCTTGAGCCACCGCGCCCGGCCTCTACATCTACTTTTAACCAGTTTTTCTTTTTTCAGATGCTTTTATTTCTGCCTTTCTGGGATAAGTGACATAAGTTGACTTGTTTCTTCTTGGTTTTCCCCCAAACGAACTTAGCAGAGCATGAAAAGCTCAAAGCTAAGAGTCAACCCTCATCCACTTTCCATCTCCTGAAATTTTATAGCTACGTCTCACCTGCTTGTTTCCTCTTCTCCTGTCTTTGTCTTGGTGGGTTCATATCCTTTTTTATCCCCTAACTGTTATTTAGGTGGGTTATTGGGAGAAAAAAGAGATAAATATATATTTAGACAGTCAGGGATTGGTTCCAGAACCTCTACATATTCCCAAATCTGCACATACTCAAGTCTCACAGTCGGCCCTGTGAAACCCACATATATGAAAAGCTAGCCCTCCATACACACAGGTTTTGCATCCCACGAATACTGTGTTTGCTTGAAAAAAGTCTACATGTAAGTGGACCCGTGCAGTTCAAGGATCAACTGTATATATGTGTGTGTGTACAGTAAAGGCCTGCTTTTCTTTTATTTTCTTTTCTTTTTTAAAGACAGTCTCACTCTGTCGCCCAGGCTGGAGTGCAGTGGCATGATCTCAGCTCACTGCAACCTCCACCTCCCAGATGCAAGCAATTATTGTGTTTCAGCCTCCCGAGAAGCTGGGATTACATGCATGAGCCAGCGTGTCCAGCCTTGAATCACTGCATTTTTTGAACCTTAAATGAGACTTCAGGCAACATCCAATCATCATAAGAAAGTTTTAATAGCTACAGTGTGTAGTTATATTAAGCATTATAAGCAATTTGGTAGCTTCCAATTTAATATCAGTACTAGTGGTATTAGAGGATTTTCTGAGTTTTTTATTACTAAATTTATACCAAGTTTTAAAAAAGTATTATGGAAAAATATTATTTGGTAACACTTCAGACCACAGCAAAGTAACATCTTGAGTTATACCATATAAAATAAATCCTGAGAGAGAAGGAGCAATCCATCTTGGGTGCCAAGCATAACAGTAGTGAGCCAGTACAGGGAGCCCACTTCTAGAGGGCACTGGCAATCATGACTTTGGACAGTCAGCTCCAGGGGAACCTACCACCCAGGAATCTGGCCATCTTCAACAACCATTACCTCACAGTGACTGCTGTCTCCATATACCCATATGGGGACAGAAACAAAGTGCAAAAGGCTCTTCTAAAAATAACAAAAGGACAAACTGATTCCCACATCTTCAGGTTCTCAAGTCCATGATTCTTTCTCCAGTTAGGAAGACTTGAGACAATTAAAGAGGGCTGGCCCTGACCACCTAGGAGTGGGTCACAGACCTGTGACTTGGCAAATGGCAGAAAGGAGAACCAAAATGGGCTCAATTCAGCCCATGACACAAGTCTCTGTGCACCCCTATAGACATCAGCATTTTCGGATCCAAAACTGTCAGTTAATTAAATTCAACAAAAACGGAGCATCTGATAAGTGGAAGTTATTGGCTAGTCACAGGAAATTAAAAATCCTAGTATGCTCCCTACCTTTCTCAGCCTGCTACTTGCACACAGCTGAACACTCCACAAGCCAGATCATGCTCAAATAATAACTCTGCTCCACAAGGTTTCCAAGGTCAGAATCCCATTGGAACCTACCAGGCTTCCTCTTCATATACTGACACATTGAAGCCATGTCCATCTTATAAAAACACTTCCTAACCAGAAACGGCTGGGGATAATAACTTTGTGACTCTAGTGATAGCAACTGGTAGGGGAAAAAAAATCTGGTTCCCTGGTGTTACTAATCTAATAACAGGAACTGGACAGGCATCATGGCTCATGCCTGTAATCCTAGCACTTTGGGAGGCCAAGGAGGAAGGACTGCTTAAGCCCAGGAGGAGTTTGAGACCAGTCTGGGCAATGTAGTAAGACCCTGCCTCTATAAAAAATAATAATGATAATAATAATAATAGTAATAACAACAGGAACTGTTTGGTTCTACTCATTTCAGTGGAAACAGAACCAACAGTTTCAATTTGGTTTTTAAAATTACCCCACCTTTGTGTCTGTTTAACTATTTCATCTGCATGGTAAAGTTCCATCAGCCAGTTCTTTATTGCTTATGAAACTCCCAAAAACCTGGACATTCATAGTGACCACACACTGATATTTTCAATCTATTCCTGCAGATCTGGATAAACATTTGAAAAGAAACTACACAGCCCTTAACTAGAAAATGTGTATATTATCATATCTAGGTTCTGAATATAATAATAAAAACTACTGACACTATACTCAAATGATTATTCTACACACATATCTTTAAATTCTTCAAGCTTATCAACTACTAGGATATGCTAAACTATTTTAATAATCAGTGAGCTGATAATAAATGAGAAATAGAAAAAAGATATCTAAAATGGGACATGTATACCTGATTTTGACTACTGCAGGATAAGGAAATAAAAATAATAATTCTGGAGAACTGGGGAACTTGAGACCCCAACACATAAATTATTAAATAATTTGTTTAATTATTTACCTTCATTAAATTTAATAGGGAAAATGTTCTTGTAGTAGTTTAATAAAGTATTAGAACAGTATGGCTGTACCAATGCTATGTAAATTTTTAATAGTTCATATAAATTATACTATTCCAACTTAAAATAGCTTTGTGAGGAGCTAGTGTCATCTGCTATCTTGATTTCTTGGGGCATATTTTAACCCCGTGCTCCTTACATATTCTATAATATACTCTGAATGTTGCCAGGAAGGGCAATATTTTGAATGATTAATAATAATTTCAACTTTATACTCAAAATTCAAATAACTGATAATCCTGGATCTAATTTAAGTGATTTAGTGTGGATAGTTTTGTTTTCCTTGCTATTGCTTAAATTGTTTATTATTTATGCAGTGGTAAGAAACTTTTTAAAAAACTGGCTATTAATTAATTCAAAGACTAGGGAAAAAATTCTAGTGTATACACAAGTAAAAGAGTCATTTTTAGTATAGAAGTGGAAATACAAACTTTAAGTTATCTAACTCTTTGGTTAGAAACAACACAAACATGAATTTTTAAACCCAATTATGGCAAGTTGAGAGGCAGTAAAAAAGAAGGGAAAATAGATTTTAAAAAATAGTCTGAAAATTTCATTAAAATATTACTAAAGGAAGAGGGAATGAGAAAAATAAAGGAAAGGAAGCAGAAAGAAGTGGGGAAACACTCAGAAAATGGAAGACAGGCAGACCTGTGTGTCTGAAAACACTCCTGGCTCCAATAGAGCACTTCGGCCAGACTCTGATTGACTTCTGCAGGGCCCACCCTCCCTTACTCACACACTAGACAAGGTCTTCAGAACACGCACTCCTCCAATCTCCTCCACTCTGCATCAACCCTACCTTCCAGCCAGGAGCCATGCGCACAGAGACCTACTCCACTGACCATAATCCAAGCTCTCCTGCTGTCAAAAAGCCTTCACTCCTAGAAGGGAGCTTGAGCTGAGCTGTGATGATGATTTGATAAGGAAAGCACAAAGAACATTCTAAAAGGGTGATGTAGTTATACTGATAAAGAAAAGAATAAAGGTGAGAAGAGAACACAGGACCCACAAGGGCAGAGATCTCTATCCGTTTGGTTCACTGATACATATCTAGTACCTAGAACAGCAACTATGACCTAAACTAGGTCACAGTACAAGCTAAATCAACATTTTTTCTGCTTTTTTGTTTTTTAAAAGTTATACATATCGGGCCAGGCACAGTGGCTCACGCCTGTAATCCCAGCACTTTGGGAGGCCGAGGCGGGTGGATCACTTGAGGTCAGGAGTTCGAGACCAGCCTGGCCAACATGGTGACACCCCATCTCTACTAAAAATATGAAAATTAGCCAGGCATCGTGGCACATGCCTGCAATCCCAGCTACTCGGGAGGATGAGACAGGAGAATCACTTGAACCCAGGAAACAGAGGTTGCAGTGAGCTAAGATCGCGCCACTGCGCTCCAGCCTGAATAACAGAGTGAGACACTGTCTCAAAAAAAACAAAGTTGTGTATATCTAAAATATACAACATGATATTTTGATATACATAGTGAAATTATTACTATAGTCAATCAAATTAACACGTCTTATTTCTACCTCACAGTTACCTTTTGTGTAAGCGTGTGGCTTGAGCACCTAAAATCTACTCTCTTAGCAAATTCCCATCATACAATATGACTGACCATAGCCCTCATGCTATTCATTCCATCTTGAGACTTACAGCCTACATAACTGCAATTTTGTACCATCTGACCTACATCTCTCCAACCCACCACCTCACTCCCACCCCTCCACCTCCTGCCCCTGGTAACCACTGTTGTGTTTCTATTAGGTTGGTGCAGAAGTATTTGTGGTTTTTGACATTACTTTCAATGGCAAACACCGCAATTGCTTTTGCACCAACTTAAATACATATTTGACTTTTTTAGATTCTACACATAAGTGAGGTCACAGAACATTCTCCTTTCTGTGTCTGGCTTATTTCCACACACACACACACACACACACACGCACACACACGTGCATACAATGGAATAGCATTCAGCCTTAAAAAAGGAGATCCTGGCAGTTGCCAAATATGGGTGGACCTGAAGGACATTATGCTATACAGTAAAACCATATTTGTTTAATGAATGAACAGGAATGGCTTATTCATGAGCATATGTGACAAGACCAATCTTAAAGGATTCTTGTTTGATGAAGAGGGTGGGTAAATAAACTCTTATTCCCCACCTGGGTTTTTTGCTATTGTTTAGATATCATAAAGGTTGTTTAGAAATCATAAAGTTTACCTTTTTAAGTATGCAATTCAGTGTTTTTCTTAGCATATTCACAGAGTTGTATAACTATCCCTACTATCTAGCTCCAGAATAGTCTCATCACCTCAGAAGAAAAGTCTGTATTCATTAGCAATCAATCCCCATTTCTCCTCTCCTGCACTCCACCAGGCCCTGGCAATCATGAACCTACTTTCAGTTCCTATGAATTTGCCTATTCTGGACATTTCAAATAAACAGAAGCGTATCATATGTGCCCCTTCGTATATGGCTTGTTTTACTTAGCATAATGTTTGTAAGGTTTATCTATGGTGTAGTATGTATCAGTACTTCATTCCTTTTATGACTGAATAGTAATTCCACTATGTGAATATGCCATATCTCCTTTATTCCTTCATCAATTGAAGGACATTTAGGGTGTTTCCACCTTTTGGCTACTACGAATAATGCTATGAACATTTATGTACAAGTTTCTTTGTGGACATATGTATTTAATTCACTTGAGTATATGCCTGGGAGTAGACCTGCTGCATGATATGGTAATTCTTTGTTGAACTTTTTGAGGAACTGCCAAACTGTTCTGCCAAGCAGCCACACAACATTTTACATTCCCACAACCTGTGTATGAGGGTTCCAATCTCTCCACAGTCTCAACAGCACTGGTTATTGTCCATCATTTTTATTACAGCCATCCTCGTGGGTATGAATTGGTGCCCACCCAAATTTAAAACTAAATGAGAGAGTGACATAGAAATGAAACATAAAAATGTCACCTTCATTTATTATAGAGCTATACTGGAGGAGAGGATTAGTTGAGAATCTAATAGGCCTGCTACTGCTGCACCCAGGAGTTAGCTAGCCTTACCCATCCAGGCAGAGACAACGTGGGACAACTCAACCCCCCTGACACACACATGGGGGTGGCCACAGTACAATTCAGAGAAGAGAAAGGTGGAGAGAATGTGTTCTTCCTGTAGGAAGGTGGATCCCACAAACAAAACAAAACAAAACAAAACAGGGGAGGGAGGAATTGGCTGCACAGACCTACTTTCCCAGCAGTCAAACTGCTCTTCCTTCCCTGAGCAAGAATGAGCAAGAGAATAGGAAGAAGCCAAGGTGAGAAAATAGAACTAGGAAAAGACGCTTTCCCCATCTAATGATAGTAATAAGGTAGAGGGAAGTTGGGATGGAGGCACTTCATCTATTTATTCATCATGACTGCTGGTCAGGTAGTAGTTCCTTTTATAAGCAGAAGAGAAATCAAAGTATTAGTAAGCACTTACAAATATGTATTAGCAGCTCACCAAAAAAGACCTAACAGAAATATGTTAATTTTGAAAAGTACTTTCATAGTGTTATAGTGATGCTTACTCTTTTATAAGAACTGAAATGCTAAAAATTAACTTATTTAAATAGGCTCCTCAGCAAAGTTGGTCAACAAATATACAGTACTTGAAATATGCTAAGAGGGTGAATCTTAAATGTTCTCACTACAAAAAAAGAGGTAACTATCTGAGGTGATGGGTATGTTCATTAGCTCGAGTGTGGTGACCATTTCACAATGTATAAACATATCAACATGATGTTTTGTATAATACAAAAAATTCCTATATATACGATTTAAGTTATATACCTTAAATACATGCAATATCTATTTTTCAATCATATCTCATTAAAGCTAGGGACAAAAAAGGAAACTAGTCACAAAGGCCCACCTATTATACGATTTCATTTATGTCCAGAATAGGCAAATCTATTGAGATAGGAAGTATTAATAGATTAGTGGTTATCTACAGTTGGTAAAAGAGAGACTGCCAACTGTTAACAGGTGGTGTAAGGTTTCTTTATGGAATGATGAAAATATTCTAAAATTGGATTATGTTCATGGATGTACAAGTCTGCAGATATACTAAAAATAATTATATGCCTTATGATATATGTTATATCCCAACAAGTTTGTTAATAAAATAAGAAAAGTAAATAAATTACCTTTAAAGTTGTAAAAAAAATCAATAAAATAGTTGTATTATATATTATGTGCAAAGCACTGTAGGAACTTAAACAAATGCTATTGCTCCATCAAGTGCAGAACAAAAGTTCTTCCTTATTCACAGATTGATACCCAGCATTCATATACACGCTTCTTTTTTACTTCTCCAGCTCCTATATTTGCTTCACATGGAAAGAAGCACTTTTAACCCACATGCATGCAATAAAAGTAAAAGCCAAGACATCAATCTTTTCTTAGTGAGACGTAAGAATGAGGGAGGGGTTTGGTAGTGGTGAAATGGGAGAACCTAGACAACCCTCTTTTCAAAGTGCGGTTGTAACTAATTCCTGGGATACTGTCAATATCCACCTTCATATTTAACTTCACAGCCAAATAAGACTGTTCTTTAGTTATGTGGATAATATTGTGTGTCTACGTGTGTGTGTACAATGTGTGCATGTACTTTTCTCTAAACAATTTGAGATCTTTGAGCCGGGCACAGTGGCTCACGCCTGTAATCTCAGCACTTTGGGAGGCCGAGGCCAGTGGATCACGAGGTCAGCAGTTTGAGACCAGCCTGACCAACATGGTGAAACCCCGTCTCTACTAAAAATACAACAAAATTAGTTGGGCGTGGTGGCAGGCGCCTGTAATCTCAGCAAGTTGGGAGGCTGAGGCAGGAGAATCGCTTGAAACCAGAAGGTGGATGTTGCAGTGAGCCAAGATTGCGCCACTGCACTCTAGCCTGGGCAACAAGAGCAAAACTCCATCTCAAAAAATAAATAAATAATAAATACACAATTTGAGATATTTGGGGGAAAAAAGGCTGCATTATGTGAAAGTAAGTTTAACCTAGCCATTCTTACATATTAATTTCCTTTTCTGGTACTCTGGACAAAGATTTTCTGAAACAGCATAAAAGACAATCTTCATGAAGTTTATTTACAAATGCTTGTGTATATATATATATATATATATGTGTGTGTGTGTATGTATGTAATGGTGGTGGGAATATGAATTTATACAAACTTTCAGAAAGAAAAATTGTTAATATATGTGAAGAGTGTTAAAAAATTGTACCAACTCTTTGACCCAGAAAATTCCTTTCTCAGAATTAACTCTGAAGCAATTATAAGGGATGTATTCAAAATGTATCTGGAAGGCCTTCCCTTGAAGTTATTCGTATAGTGAAAGATTAGAAACAGTCAAAATGTCTATCACCATGGCATTTTTAAACAAATTATAACAAATGAATTAGAAATAATATGAAGTTTTTAAAAATTAAAGGTTTAGAAGATTACTTAATACATGCTAAAATATTTAAAATTTTGCTACATTTTAAAAATCTTGACATAAAATAGTGTGCACCATATCAATACAGACACATAAAAAACAGACTTAATTCATTATCTATGAAGCACGTAAGGTTGGGCATATGAGCTGTTTGGAGAAAATGGGTCATGAAAGAGAGAAAAGCAGTGAACACAAAAACAAACTGCAGTGAATACAATTTCTTTTGCTAGAGTTGAAATACCTTTTGTTTTCATTTTAGTTAGAACTGATAACAGATTTGGAGTGTCTTATTAATTATAAGGTCTCCTTTTGGGACCTCAAATGATCTCTGGAGGCCAATTAGTTATTCTGTTTCTTAAAAAAAAAAAAAAAAAAAAAAAAAAAAACTAACTTAGTGCCTTAGTGAAAAGTTTGGATCAGGTTTCTGTGTCCTGCAAAGGTGGCTCATTTGCTGAGTCTATAAAGTTCCCTGCAATCTTGTCTACTCCAGGCTCATGATTCAGCATCCGCAGTGCTCAGGGCCCTGGCACAGCTGACAGAAGCTTCAGTTTGTACAAATGCCAGGAAGCTCGTTCCCACGCTTGATTTAGCTTTTCTGCTCACTTTCCACAGCGTTAACTTTTAGGGAGACTCAACAACCCCCAAGTGCAACCTAAGGCAAGAACTGACAACTAATGATACATGAAAGTTCTTAATCTGTGGCACAAAACCAAAGGCTGGAAAACACATCCAATTACAAATTGGAATGTTATAAATCCTGAGACATGCCAGGGCCTTCTGGGCAGTATTTATAATGAAGGGCACCTATAAATATTTGCTGAGAAGCCATCAGACTGAAAATCCCAGTCACCTATACTGCGCAAGTCCACACATGGGAAAGGTGCTACTTTTATGCTGACGTGTTAACAATCTAGGAAACAAACAAACAAACAACAAATCTAGTGATGTTTCCCCACTTTGTTCCCTTTCCTGTGCCCCAGTATCCAGGACACCAGGGACATTGCTCAGGTTCAATGGCACTTGTTGACTCCCTAAAAGTCAGAGTTTCTTTCTGTAGCCATTCTGAGGATCTTCACCCTGACTGATAGAGGTCACTGTTTCTTACATACAAATCATCTCTCTCTCTCTCTCTCTCGCTTTAATCCAAATTCACTTGCTGTTTATTAATCCTTCCTGAAGACAAGAAATTTCATCTCCAAATGAAGGAATCAGATACCCAAGTACCCTCATATTCAATGCTCCATGGCCTTAAGCAGGCTTATTTGCCCTCTCTCTGCCTTAATTTCTTCCGTAGTACAGCAGGAATAATAATATTGACCTCACAGAATTGTTATGACGGTTAGAGAAAAAGTACTACCTAAATTTCACTTCCCCTACCTGTCCTCTGCCCTTCTTGGGCAGCAAAGTCATTTGCACTAAAGAATCATTCTAACAGCCCATCCAGTCTTCTAATCCAGATTCGATGGCCATGAGCCTCATCCTTCTTCACTGACTACTTTCAGGTGTTGATGTGGAACTGTATAGCTCTTTATACTATCACAAAAGGTACTGTATGTATAATAAAAACAATAAACATTTTCTGTCCTGAATACCTAATGTTATCTCAAACATTTGTACATTTTAATAAATTTCTCCTCACTAAAAACAGTATCATTGTAAAAGAGCACAGGTGATTTTTTCGAGACAGACAATCAAAACAATGCAGTGTGCACTGATCAACTCTATGATAGGTACACTTACACTACAGAACTTGCCGATGCCAGTAACCGTACCTTAGAGTACTGTGGTTTCCCATTTTCGTAGTGAATCTCCACATAATCAGAAGACAACAAACCACTACAAAGGAAAGAAAATAGAGTGATTTCTGCATCTAAGACACTTGGAGGTTTAAAAACAATCGGCTCAATAAACGAACGTGAGGGGCATGCAAACCACAAATAGCTGCAATCCATGGTTAGTACAGAAACAAAAACAGGTTATCACCAAGAGTCTCACACAGTATCCAGGAATAAATTACTCCCCAATCTATGGGGAAAAAAAGACAAGACATAGACAATCTAATAGTGAACTCTTTTTATACACACTATTCAGGATCTGATTCATATGTTAATTAATATGGAACAAACCATAAGGCAAGTAACACGAGGAGACAGATCCTATAAAAACTCCACAATTATGCCCTAAACCATTGGAATGTCATAAAATGTAATCACCAAGGAAGAGTGTAAAGCAAAGGTCAGCAAGTGTTTTCTATAAAGGCCAGGGAGTAGATATTTCAGGTTTTGTGGGCCATGCGGTCTCCACTACACTACTCAGCTCAGCCATTATATTTCAAAAGCAGCCACGGGCAGTATGTAAACAAATGAGCATGGCTATATTCCAACAAAACTGTATGGACACTGAAATTGGAATTTCACATAATTTTTATGTGTCATGGAATATTTTCCTTCTTTTGATTTTTTTTGACTATTAAAAATACATAAAACAAGGCTGGGCATGGTGGCTCACACCTGTAATCCCAGCACTCTGGGAGGTCGAGGTCTCAAAAAAAAAAAAAAACCTAGTTCAGCCCCATATTAGTGGTGTGACCCTGGGCAAGTTCCCCAACTTGTATGTCAAATGGAGATGGTCAAGAATGTGAATCTCATAGAACACTGTGAGGATTAAAGGAAACCATGAATATGTAGTACTTAGCTCAGACTATGCAGTACTGGGCTAAGAAATGCAGTACTTAGCCTAGTACTTACTCAGTACAGAGTAAGTACTAGTATGCTGAGTAGGTACACATAAATGGGCCCTGTGGTGGTCACTATTTTAACTCAACTTCTTAAAACATATTTCTCCCTCTACAATGTGGAAATATAAAATATGTGCCTCCTGAAGAGCACTGGATTACTAGGGCATCTAGGTTCCTGCTTGGGCTCTATCACTAGGAATAATGACAAGTGATAACTCGCATTTGCTGACCACTTACTATGGCACAGGTACTATTATAAGGACTATAATGGTGTTAACTCATTTAATCCTAATGGGAACGGAAGGACAGGACTAGGTCCCACTCTGAGTCAGTTGTATGCCCTAAACTTGGGTCTTTATTTCTTCTTATGTAAAAATGAAGGGCTAAAGCAGAAGATTCCTCAGCTCCTGCCCTACTCTGCTATTCTGATTTTCCATAATTTTGCCTCATAATAGGTTTTCTTGTTAGGAAACCATGACACTACTTCTTTAGCTGAAGAATGGGAGGACTCAATGATTTTGCATCACTTTGAGAGCTGCATCTGATGCATTCTAAAAATAATTCAGTGAAGAGAGCTGGAAAGGGGCGTAAAGCACCAGTCAACAGAGTAACTGGGGATCTCCTGGGTATGTCCAGCATAGTGCCCTGTGTCTGCTAACGGACAACCTTTCCAACACAGAAAGGAAGTCAATGCTTAAACTTTAGACATGCTTCCCATTAAAATCACAAATCAAATGTGTATTGAAGGATAATTCCACTCTTGAAACTTAATTGTGGTATGTCTACTCACTCCCTTTAAAAAATCTCAGATAGTAAAAGCAGTGACAATTACTGAACTCTGTATACATGGGGAATATGTCACAGGGTGCAGAAACTTCTTTCACTGCTAGTTAATTAAGGTAGCTACCAGCACTGTGATATACAGACACAGCTGGTGATGGTACCATTCTTCTGTGGAAAGCTTCTGCAACACTAGGAGGCAGAGAGGTCTCCCTAACTGCATTCTAACTGTCTCTCTCTACAGGTAATTTATTATTTTCAACCACACAATCATTGGAGCATGTCTAAGAGTTGGAAACCACGTTATTTTAATTTTGCCTGTAATTACAGGGGCAGAGAACTGCATTCTAACCATGAATTCTCAAATCGGATAAGGGTCACTTTAATTATCCTATTTCCCTCTTTTTAAGGGTCTCTTTTTCTCATGAACATACCTATTACTAGTATCTCTGGCATTTTAGAATCTTAAAGAAGAAAAACAGCTACTTTTCAGGAGGTCTATGGCAAACACTGAGACAAATACACCACCATATGCCCCTCCTCACCATGCCAGTCCACTCTTCTACTTCCTATAAATAGCACACATCCCCATTTACTCCATCCTTTCCTTCTGTCTGACCACAGCTAGCCTCCCTTGAAACTAATTCTTCCACTCATCACAGTATCCCTAGCACCTGGCATAATGCCTAATGCATAGCAGGCCCTTAATCAATATCTGCTGAATGAGCAAACTTCTACCAACACCTGCTATATGGGCTTGGAAACAGGATGAAGAATGCAACTCTTGAATTGAAACTAAGCAAAATCAGCACAAATATGCAAGACTGATCACCTCACTCAAAAATAATATCAGTTTGTAATTTCCTTGAAACTGAATTACATCAACTGAAATGTAACCTAATTAATTATAAATGTCTTGAAATAATATTGAAATGTAATTTTTGATGATAGACCAAAAACACTGAAAAGGGAGAAGGGAACAGTTGATTGCACAGTGGTGTGTCTCCAGCCCCACCTAGCCAAGAAGGAAAAAGTAATCTACATCTCTATATGACTGAAGATGAGTTGTCCTTTCTTCCACCTCTGCTCTCTGTAGTCCTAATACAATTTCCTGTTGGAAACAGAATGTTCTGAAATGCTAATACTCATCTATTTAGCAATTGTGGACCCAAACATAAACTGGCATTTAACTCTGTTGATCAGCCAATTGGATGTTTGGTTCTGAAGACGCTAATAACTTGTGGGCAAACTCAGAACATCCTAAGTTCTAAAATAAACATCTTTTTTCAATTACTGAAGCTACAGAAAAGCTGTATTCTGTGGCTACTCCCATGCTTCTCATGCAGGTTATCTGTTGAAAGAGGAGTGACCTTTATAAGTAAATGGATAAACATAGGATGGAAGTTGAGAGCCAGTGAAAGAGAGTGGAAGAACTAGAACAAGGAAACTCTTGAACCCACTCACTCTGCACCTTCATGGTGAATCGGCACCACCAAAGTAGTGACTCTAGAATCAGACTAAATATGATTTTACTCAAAATATGAAGAACACGTAAGAGCAGGAGAATATAAAACTATTGAAACAAGACAAATGAGCCAAGAATCAGTTCAATGAAGGAACTGTGGCAGAAATAATGCTGTGTGTCCACCAAATGCTCTTTCATTTTCCCCTTCCTCGCATCCTGATAAGACCACATTTTGCAGCTTCTGCAGCAGTTAGGTTAGGGCCAAGACAATGGATCATGGCTAATGAGAGATGAAGGAAGTGATGTCTGCCCTTCTACTGTGACCACTAAAATCCCTGCAGGATTATCTAAGCCCTCTCTTTCATGGTAACCCTGGAAGCCACATACTCCAGATGGCATAACTGAAATATGAATGCAGCCTAGACCCTTTCATCATGATTTGGAGAAGAACTGCCTAAAAGAGCTGCTCAACTTGCCCTAGATCACAGTGTGGGGAGGAGATAACATTTTACAGTGTTGAAGTCTCAGATTTCATGTTTGTCACTGAAACACTGTCTAAACTATCCTAACTTCAGGATTTATCACAAATATATCTTTTAGAAATCTATGCTCAAAGAATTTCACAATTATCAGGAAATACACAAGCAGAGGTGCTATTATATTTAGGAATTGGAAATTCACAAAAAGAGATTTACCTCAGGAAGGTTTTGTGTGTGTGTATAGACGTGTGTGTGTATGTGTGTGTATTTGCTGGAATCCTTGAATATGAGATTCATGTTTCTAATGTAAGTAGACACATAAATAGCCATATGGTCAAAACTCCCAAAAGTTTATATCTTCCATTACAAGGAAGTTCCATATGGAGAAGCCAAGAATTCTAATAATTGGAAAAGTTAGGTACCAAGATTCCCTAGTACCTATGAAAGCTATTAACCAAGAAGGGTAGATTCCAGGTTTTTTGGAAAATAACTTTAACCCCTTACTTTAAACAAAGAACCGGCTGGGTATGGTGGCTCATGCCTATAATCCCAGCACTTTGGGAGGCTGAGGCAGGCAGATCACAGGGTCAGGAGTTTGAGACCAGCCTGGCCAACATGCTAAAACCCTATCTCTACTAAAAATACAAAAATTAGCTGGGTGTGGTGGTGCGCATCTGTAATTCCAGCTACTCAGGAGGCTGAGGCAGGAGAACTGCTTGAACCCGTGAGGCAGAGGTTGCAGTGAGGCAAGATCACACCACTGCATTCCAGCCTGGGTGACAGAGCAAGACTCTGTTTCAGAAAAAAACAAAACAAACAAACAAAAATGCTTCTCTTTGGAGCAATTCTGATCAGGGAAGTTTAGGGGCGGGCTGATCAAAGAAAACAATTGTTCACAACAAAACAACGTGGCTAACCGGGCCTTGGGCTATGAGGAAGACTACTAGAAAAGACATACATTGGACCACAAAGGAAACCATTTTCTCTACATGACTTAAAATCATTTACTTCATTGTAAAAGTGTATGAACTAGAATTCCTTTCTAGTTCTAAAATCTATATTCTCTGAAATTTTGTATTAAGCACTCAGTTTAATTATAACTAGGAAATTGAGGGAGCTGCTGAGAACAAGCTTGTCTGAAGGAACCTAGAGGCCAACACAGCATTTCTTCACCAGCAGAACTAGGTAAAAAAAAAAGTCTAGATGAATAGCAGCAAGCACCAAGACCTAGCAACTGGATGGCCATATAATTTATCATCCAAACTGGGGCATTTCTGGAAAAGAAAAGAGGCACATTAATCATTGTGCCAGGACAACACACATACATAAACCAGGAAGGGCTGTCCTAGGAAAACTGGGGCATATGGTCACCCTACCAAAAGGCCAAATTTAAGGTATACACTTCGAGTTCTACATGGAAGGTCAGGTTGGTCTACAAGGTAGAAAATACTCAAAAGCTGAGATTCTAGTAAGCAAGCAGTCTGTGAGTATGTCTTCTCCTCCAGTTGCTTTTGGGTTCTGTCATCATGTTTCACACAGCCACTGATATGGTTTGGCTGTGTCCCCACCCAAATCTCATCTTGAATTATAGTTCCCATAATTTCCACATGTTGTGGGGGGGACCCGGTGGGAGATCACTGAATCATGGGGGGCAGTTCCCCTGATACTGTTCTCATGGTAGTGAATAAGTCTCACGAGATCTGATGTTTTATAAGGGGAAACCCCTTTCAATTAGCTCACATTCTCTCTTGTCTGCCACCATGTAAGATGTGCCTTTCTCCCTCCACCATGATTGTGAGGACTCCCCAGCCAGGTGGAACTGTGAGTCCATTAAACCTCTTTTTCTTTATATATTACCCAGTCTTAGGTATGTCTTTATCAGCAGTGTGAAAACGGACTAATACAACCACTGTTTTAGGAAAGCCTTGAGTAGATGCTTTAGGCTCTCTCAGTGCACAACATCAGTAGGCAGACCTGGGCAAGAGGACTCAGCAGTGTAAGATGGAGAAGTCAGGAAGCTATGAGATCACATTCACTGCAAGACACTGAACTTGTCAGGTGGTGACCAGTCATGCACCTTGCCATACGTCTTTGTTCCTAAGTAAACAGTAGCACAAATAGTAGTAAAACATGTAAGTTACTTCCATATGTGTTCAAATTGGGACTGGAACAGAAGTTAAACAAATGGTAGAAAAATTAAATGGTATCTAGAAAAAGAGTACCACAGATGCTCATATTTTTCATGCAAAGTCAGTCATCTGATTATCTTCTGCTTGACAGTGCTTAACTTCTCAGTATTGGGAACCCTAATCACACCCAAATGAGCCCTGACATTCATCCAAGAAGTCTCCTACCACCTCTTCCTTCCAGGTCCACATTTTATTCATTTAATGACAACCAATGCTGTCACTGTGGAGACCCTCAACTTCATGGAGCCTCGAGCACAGTGACATTGTTATGCCCAAGGCTCCATGAAGCCAGAGTGAAGCACCGCGTCCACTCCCTCTTTCCATTAGAAGCTTCTCTGTTTTGTCCTTTTATACACATATTTTAAATTCACTAGATAATTACTGTAAGTGGTAATGAAGACAGACACAGAATTTAAACTCAATATATTCATATAAACATAAGCTTGTAACCTATGATTATGCTTGCGCTTATAATGCTTTTCTTTTCTTTTTTTGTAACAGAAGACTTTAAAAGTATAACATTTTTTCAACCATTACTTTCCTAAAGTTTTAAAAATTTAGACTCATACCACCTAAAATAGTTTTTTTTTTTTTTTTTTTTTTTTTTTTTTTTTTTTTATTATACTTTAAGTTCTAGGGTACATGTGCATAACGTGCAGGTTTGTTACATATGTATACTTATGCCATGTTGGTGTGCTGCACCCATCAACTCGTCAGCACCCATCAATTCATCATTTATATCATGTATAACTCCCCAATGCAATCCCTCCCTCCTCCCCCCTCCCCCCTCCCCATGATAGACCCCAGTGTGTGATGTTCCCCTTCCCGAGTCCAAGTGATCTCATTGTTCAGTTCCCACCTATGAGTGAGAACATGCGGTGTTTGGTTTTCTCTTCTTGTGATAGTTTGCTAAGAATGATGGTTTCCAGCTGCATCCATGTCCCTACAAAGGACGCAAACTCATCCTTTTTTATGGCTGCATAGTATTCCATGGTGTATATGTGCCACATTTTCTTAATCCAGTCTGTCACAGATGGACATTTGGGTTGATTCCAAGTCTTTGCTATTGTGAAAAGTGCCGCAATAAACATACGTGTACATGTGTCTTTGTAGTAGACTAATTTATAATCCTTTGGGTATATACCCAGTAGTGGGATGGCTGGGTCATATGGTACATCTAGTTCTAGATCCTTGAGGAATTGCCATACTGTTTTCCATAATGGTTGAACTAGTTTACAATCCCACCAACAGTGTAAAAGTGTTCCTATTTCTCCACATCCTCTCCAACACCTGTTGTTTCCTGACTTCTTAATGATTGCCATTCTAACTGGTGTGAGATGGTATCTCATTGTGGTTTTGATTTGCATTTCTCTGATGGCCAGTGATGATGAGCATTTTTTCATGTGTCTGTTGGCTGTATGAATATCTTCTTTTGAGAAATGTCTGTTCATATCCTTTCCCCACTTTTTGATGGGGTTGTTTGTTTTTTTCTCGTATATTTGTTTGAGTTCTTTGTAGATTCTGGAAATTAGCCCTTTGTCAGATGAGTAGGTTGCAAAAATTTTCTCCCATTCTGTAGGTTGCCTGTTCACTCTGATGGTAGTTTCTTTTGCTGTGCAAAAGCTCTTTAGTTTAATTAGATCCCATTTGTCAATTATGGCTTTTGCTGCCGTTGCTTTTGGTGTTTTAGACATGAAGTCCTTGCCCATGCCTATGTCCTGAATGGTACTACCTAGATTTTCTTCTAGGGTTTTTATGGTATTAGGTCTAACATTTAAGTCTCTAATCCATCTTGAATTAATCTTCGTATAAGGGGTAAGGAAAGGATCCAGTTTCAGCTTTCTACTTATGGCTAGCCAATTTTCCCAGCACCATTTATTAAATAGGGAATCCTTTCCCCATTTCTTGTTTCTCTCAGGTTTGTCAAAGATCAGATGGCTGTAGATGTGCGGTATTATTTCTGAGGACTCTGTTCTGTTCCATTGGTCTATATCTCTGTTTTGGTACCAGTACCATGCTGTTTTGCTTACTGTAGCCTTGTAGTATAGTTTGAAGTCAGGTAGCGTGACGCCTCCAGCTTTGTCCTTTTGACTTAGGATTGTCTTGGCAATGCGGGCTCTTTTTTGGTTCCATATGAACTTTAAAGCAGTTTTTTCCAATTCTGTGAAGAAACTCATTGGTAGCTTGATGGGGATGGCATTGAATCTATAAATAACCTTGGGGAGTATGGCCATTTTCACGATATTGATTCTTCCTATCCATGAGCATGGTATGTTCTTCCATTTGTTTGTGTCCTCTTTGATTTCACTGAGCAGTGGTTTGTAGTTCTCCTTGAAGAGGTCCTTTACATCCCTTGTAAGCTGGATTCCTAGGTATTTTATTCTCTTTGAAGCAATTGTGAATGGAAGTTCATTCCTGATTTGGCTCTCTGCTTGTCTGTTGCTGGTGTATAAGAATGCTTGTGATTTTTGCACATTAATTTTGTATCCTGAGACTTTGCTGAAGTTGCTTATCAGCTTAAGGAGATTTTGGGCTGAGACGATGGGGTTTTCTAAATATACAATCATGTCATCTGCAAACAGGGACAATTTGACTTCTTCTTTTCCTAACTGGATACCCTTGATTTCTTTCTCTTGCCTGATTGCCCTAGCCAGAACTTCCAACACTATGTTGAATAGGAGTGGTGAGAGAGGGCATCCCTGTCTTGTGCCAGTTTTCAAAGGGAATTTTTCCAGTTTTTGCCCATTCAGTATGATATTCGCTGTGGGTTTGTCATAAATAGCTCTTATTATTTTGAGGTACGTTCCATCAATACCGAATTTATTGAGCGTTTTTAGCATGAAGGGCTGTTGAATTTTGTCAAAAGCCTTTTCTGCATCTATTGAGACAATCATGTGGTTCTTGTCTTTGGTTCTGTTTATATGCTGGATTACGTTTATTGATTTGCGAATGTTGAACCAGCCTTGCATCCCAGGGATGAAGCCCACTTGATCATGGTGGATAAGCTTTTTGATGTGCTGCTGAATCCGGTTTGCCAGTATTTTATTGAGGATTTTTGCATCAATGTTCATCAGGGATATTGGTCTAAAATTCTCTTTTTTTGTTGTGTCTCTGCCAGGCTTTGGTATCAGGATGATGTTGGCCTCATAAAATGAGTTAGGGAGGATTCCCTCTTTTTCTATTGATTGGAATAGTTTCAGAAGGAATGGTACCAGCTCCTCCTTGTACCTCTGGTAGAATTCAGCTGTGAATCCATCTGGTCCTGGACTTTTTTTGGTGGGTAGGCTATTAATTGTTGCCTCAATTTCAGAGCCTGCTATTGGTCTATTCAGGGATTCAACTTCTTCCTGGTTTAGCCTTGGGAGAGTGTAAGTGTCCAGGAAATTATCCATTTCTTCTAGATTTTCTAGTTGATTTGCGTAGAGGTGTTTATAGTATTCTCTGATGGTAGTTTGTATTTCTGTGGGGTCAGTGGTGATATCCCCTTTATCATTTTTTATTGCATCTATTTGATTCCTCTCTCTTTTTTTCTTTATTAGCCTTGCTAGCGGTCTGTCAATTTTGTTGATCTTTTCAAAAAACCAACTCCTGGATTCATTGATTTTTTGGAGGGTTTTTTGTGTCTCTATCTCCTTCAGTTCTGCTCTGATCTTAGTTATTTCTTGCCTTCTGCTAGCTTTTGAATGTGATTGCTCTTGCCTCTCTAGTTCTTTTAATTGTGATGTTAGAGTGTCAATTTTAGATCTTTCCTGCTTTCTCTTGTGGGCATTTAGTGCTATAAATTTCCCTCTACACACTGCTTTAAATGTGTCCCAGAGATTCTGGTATGTTGTATCTTTGTTCTCATTGGTATCAAAGAACATCTTTATTTCCGCTTTCATTTCGTTATGTACCCAATAGTCATTCAGGAGCAGGTTGTTCAGTTTCCATGTAGTTGAGCGGTTTTGATTGAGTTTCTTAGTCCTGAGTTCTAGTTTGATTGCACTGTGGTCTGAGAGACAGTTTGTTATAATTTCTGTTCTTTTACATTTGCTGAGGAGTGCTTTACTTCCAATTATGTGGTCAATTTTGGAATAAGTGCGATGTGGTGCTGAGAAGAATGTATATTCTGTTGATTTGGGGTGGAGAGTTCTATAGATGTCTATTAGGTCCGCTTGGTGCAGAGATGAGTTCAATTCCTGGATATCCTTGTTAACTTTCTGTCTCGTTGATCTGTCTAATGTTGACAGCGGAGTGTTGAAGTCCCCCATTATTATTGTATGGGAGTCTAAGTCTCTTTGTAAGTCTCTAAGGACTTGCTTTATGAATCTGGGTGCTCCTGTATTGGGTGCATATATATTTAGGAGAGTTAGCTCTTCCTGTTGAATTGATCCCTTTACCATTATGTAATGGCCTTCTTTGTCTCTTTTGATCTTTGATGGTTTAAAGTCTGTTTTATCAGAGACTAGGATTGCAACCCCTGCTTTTTTTTGTTCTCCATTTGCTTGGTAGATCTTCCTCCATCCCTTTATTTTGAGCCTATGTATGTCTCTGCATGTGAGATGGGTCTCCTGAATACAGCAGACTGATGGGTCTTGACTCTTTATCCAGTTTGCCAGTCTGTGTCTTTTAATTGGAGCATTTAGTCCATTAACATTTAAGGTTAATATTGTTATGTGTGAACTTGATCCTGCCATTATGATATTAACTGGTTATTTTGCTCGTTAGTTGATGCAGTTTCTTCCTAGCCTCGATGGTCTTTACATTTTGCCAAGTTTTTGCGATGGCTGGTACCGGTTGTTCCTTTCCATGTTTAGGGCTTCCTTCAGGGTCTCTTGTAAGGCAGGCCTGGTGGTGACAAAATCTCTAAGCATTTGCTTATCTGTAAAGGATTTTATTTCTCCTTCACTTATGAAACTTAGTTTGGCTGGATATGAAATTCTGGGTTGAAAATTCTTTTCTTTAAGAACGTTGAATATTGGCCCCCACTCTCTTCTGGCTTGTAGAGTTTCTGCCGAGAGATCTGCTGTTAGTCTGATGGGCTTCCCTTTGTGGGTGACCCGACCTTTCTCTCTGGCTGCCCTTAAGATTTTTTCCTTCATTTCAACTTTGGTGAATCTGGCAATGATGTGTCTTGGAGTTGCTCTTCTGGAGGAGTATCTTTGTGGCGTTCTCTGTATTTCCTGAATTTGAATGTTGGCCTGCCCTACTAGGTTGGGGAAGTTCTCCTGGATGATATCCTGAAGAGTGTTTTCCAACTTGGTTCCATTTTCCCCCTCACTTTCAGGCACCCCAATCAGACGTAGATTTGGTCTTTTTACGTAATCCCATACTTCTTGCAGGCTTTGCTCATTTCTTTTTCTTCTTTTTTCTTTTGGTTTCTCTTCTCGCTTCATTTCATTCATTTGATCTTCAATCGCTGATACTCTTTCTTCCAGTTGATCGAGTCGGTTACTGAAGCTTGTGCATTTGTCACGTATTTCTCGTGTCATGGTTTTCATCTCTGTCATTTCGTTTATGATCTTCTCTGCATTAATGAGTCTAGCTGTCAATTCTTCCACTCTTTTTTCAAGATTTTTAGTTTCTTTGCGCTGGGTACGTAATTCCTCCTTTAGCTCTGATAAGTTTGATGGACTGAAGCCTTCTTCTCTCCTCTCGTCCAAGTCATTCTCTGACCAGCTTTGATCCGTTGCTGGTGATGGGCTGCGCTCCTTTGCAGGGGGAGATGCGCTCTTATTTTTTGAATTTCCAGCTTTTCTGCCCTGCTTCTTCCCCATCTTTGTGGTTTTATCTGTCTCTGGTCTTTGATGGTGGTGACGAACTGATGGGGTTTTGGTATAGGTGTCCTTCCTGTTTGATAGTTTTCCTTCTGACAGTCAGAAGGACTCTCTGTTGGTCTGTTGGAGATTGCTTGAGGTCCACTCCAGACCCTGTTTGCCTGGGTATCAGCAGCAGAGGTTGCCGAAGATAGAATATTGCTGAACAGCGAGTGTACCTGTCTGATTCTTCCTTTGGAAGTGTCCTCTCAGGGGTGTACTCCACCCTGTGAGGTGTGGGGTGTCAGACTGCCCCTAGTGGGGGATTTCTCCCAGCTAGGCTACTCAGGGGTCAGGGACACACCTGAGCAGGCAGTCTGTCCGTTCTCAGATCTCAACCTCCGCGTTGGGAGATCCGCGGCTCTCCCCAAAGCTGTCAGACAGAGTCGTTCGCGTCTGCACCGGCTCCCGCTACTTCCCCTGTTGGTCTTCAGCTGTGCGCTGTCCCCAGAGGTGGAGACTACAGAGACAGGCAGGCTTCCTTGAGCTGCTGTGAGCTCCACCCAGTTCGAGCTTCCCAGCGGCTTTGTTTACCTACTTAAGCCTCAGCAATGGCGGGCGCCCCTCCCCCAGCCTCGCTGCTGCCTTGAGGATAGATCGCGGCAGACTGCTGTGTTAGCAGTGAGGGAGGCTTCGTGGGCGTGGGACCCTCCCGGCCAGGTGTGGGATATATTCTCCTGGAATGCCTGTATGCTTACAGCGCAGTATTGGGGTGGGAGTTACCCGATTTTCCAGGTGTTGTGTGTCTCAGTTCCCCTGGCTAGGAAAACGGATCCCCCTTCCCCCTTGCGCTTCCAGGTGAGGCGATGCCTCGCCCTGCTTCAGCTCTCGCTGGTCAGGCTGCAGCAGCTGACCAGCACCGATTGTCCGGCACTCCCTAGTGAGATGACCCCAGTACCTCAGTTGAAAATGCAGAAATCACCGGTCTTCTGTGTCGCTCGCGCTGGGAGTTGGAGACTGGAGTTGTTCCTATTCGGCCATCTTGCTCCGCCCTATTCGGCCATCTTGCTCCGCCAATAGTTTTTATACCAAAAGTTGTTTCAGCTAAAAGATATATACTCCTTTGAGTGTAAACAATTCAGTAAGACTTTTAAGCTACGTTAAAAGATCAAGAACATGGAGAGGCTGGGATTTAAGCATATAGCAATGATATATTAAGTGGGTGAAAATAATTATAGGTTGCATAGAGGCTTTGTGTTAAGTCAGACAAAGATGGCATGCCAGGCAAGGGCTGGCAAGTGTGGGCATCTTTCATAGGAACAGAAATGCAGGCAGAGAATGTTCCTAGCATGAATAGGGTGTAGAGGTTTTTCTTTGGGGTAACAAGAGAAATTTAATGAGCTCCTAAACCACATGAGAGATTGCAGTGAAAATGTAAATGTGTAGGTACTCCTGCATCTCAGGTAATGGTCCCATTAACCATAATGAAGTTTAGAAAACCCTAGTATAATAAGGACAAGAAACATAGGCAGGCCTGCAAGCCAACTGTAGAGTGGAGAAAGGAGGGGTTAGGAGACTTGAGATGATATAAAAGCTGAGAACCCTCACTCAGCTGGCTTGATCAGCTGATAAAAGCCAGTGAGAGTTCCCTTCTGAGGAGGATAGTATCAGAAGAAAAATCTTTAAATAAAAAATGAAAGATGTTTCATTTCTTCCCCTCAACTTAAAGCCCGACCATATGAAGTGGATAACACATTACTAGTTGTGGCTACCAGTGTCTTTCCAAGTTTCCAGTAATCTTGAGATTCCTTTATGACAGAATCATGGTTACTTTCACAATTTAGTTTTACCCCTGTATGTCATAAACCCCCCCCCAAAAAAATTAAACACAAGGAAAACTGGATCCAAATTAAAAAGGCATATCTTCTGCACATAGTTACACATCACTGAAATGCTATAATGAACAAATTTCAAAGCTAATAATGAATATAGTTGGTGAATATTGCTAATCCAGCTTCTTTTCTGATACGTCCAATATTTATTAACATAACTACAAAGCAAGCATCACAGATAGTGAAATTGCAGAGAACAGAATAGGATCCATGATCACCCTTGCCTTCTGGTAACCTTGTACAGAAGAAACTACTCTCTTCCAAGTCCAGTTTTTGCCATATTCTAGGAAAATAACTCTTTTCATTTTTAACTTTTTTCATTCTTTACTTTTTTCATGTTTCATTCTATACAGAAAAACTGCACATCTGTTTAGATGGTATTCTATTCTTCCTAGGTATATATAAAATAGCCAAAAGAATAAAAAAGAAACCAAGAGAAAAACTATCAGAAATAATAACAGTTAGTAAGGTGGCTGGTTACAAGATAAATATGCAAAAACAAAATACATTTCTACATGTACAACCAACAAAAAAAATCTAAAAATAATCTAGCTGGAAAAATTTCTACTAACAACAAATTTTATATGTGTACAAATATAGTTGGATTTATTTATATATGTATAATGTATACAGAGATATATGTATATGAATATACATATTTACATACATATATAACCTATTAATAAACTTGGATTTAAATAAACATGAAGAAATATGTATACAACATGTAAGTCGTGAAAAAAAGAAAAGAAATATTCATGGTGATCAATCACATACCAACCTACAGCTGCACTAGCAATAAAATACCTGTAAATTAAAATCATGAAAGAGATCATTTTCCCCCATCACTTTAGAAAATAAAAATGAATGACAGTAGCCACTGCTGGCAAGGATATAGGAAAACTGGCAAGCAGAGGGCAATTTGGCAATAGGTATCAAAAGCCCCGAAAGCATGTTCACCCTTTAATCCACAAGTTCCACTCATAAGGGTTTCCTGAGGAAATGGCTAGACAAAAACAATAACATGCATGATGTAGGTGAGAGCAGCTTTCTAGTGCTTTCACAGACACTTTGAAAGATGTTCACAACATCATTCAATGAGAAGAAAAGTGAAAGAATACTATGCTTGGCAACTTTTTAGGAGTATGTTTATATGTACACATTCACATACAGAAAAATGTCTGAAAAGGTGTATACCAAATATAGCACTGGGCTACTGTTTCCTGCAGAACTTTCAATAGTTTTTATTTTCTTTCTTTTGCTTAACTGTATTACCTAAAATTTTTACAATGAATGTATACTGCCATTTTAAGAAGAAACCATAATACAAGCTACATTTTTAAGGGAAAAGAAGCATAGCTCCTTTAATAAAGGAATTATTTAATTAAGGATTAATTTCAGGTCCAGGAAATGCCAGGAACCACAGACATTCATAATACCACCACCTACCATGCAGGGAGCAGCAGCTGGCCAGGTTTTCCCTACATCCCCTAAACTCAACGAGAGGGATGTTCACTGAACATCCACTGGTTGGAGTAGATGAGGACAAAAAGAGAAACAAATGCCTCTCACCCTCAAGGTGATTATAATCTCATTGCTAAAATACACCAAGGCAGCATTTGGCCTACGACCATAAATAGCAAACAAAGCATCAAGCAGTCCTCAAGGAGAAAATTAATTTCAATTAATATGATCAGGGAACCCTTTAGTGAAGAAGCAGGGCTTAGGCAGTCTCTATGATACAATTTGGACAGGGAAATATTGGCAGGAAAGAGAAGATCCTATAGACAGGGACCACTGTGTACAAATCCATGAAAACAGGAAAAGGCAAAGAGGCATATTCAGGGAAGAGCTAAAAGTCCAGTTGAGCTGGGGCATCAGTGATATGGGGCAACAGTATTGAAAAGGTGGGTTTAGAAACAGTGATCCACAGGCTTAAGCAAGGGGTAGGACTTTCTTGTCTTTTGTTTGTTTGTTTGTTTGTTTGTTTGTTTGTTTGTTGAGACAGAATGAAGTGGTTCTTCCTTTCCTTTTTTTTTGAGACGGAGTCTCGATCTGTCGCCCAGGCTGGAGTGCAGGGGCGCGATCTCGGCTCACTGCAAGCTCTGCCTCCCGGGTTCACGCCATTCTCCTGCCTCAGCCTCCCAAGTAGCTGGGACTACAGGCGCCCGCCACCACGCCCGGCTAATTTTTTGTATTTTTAGTAGAGATGGGGTTTCACCGTGTTAGCCAGGATGGTCTCCATCTCCTGACCTCGTGATCCACCCGCCTCGGCCTCCCAAAGCGCTGGGATTACAGGCGTGAGCCACCAGGCCCGGCCTAAGACTTTCAAAGGAAAGAGAACTCTAGGACCAGAACTCAGAACTTGAAAGGCTATTTATAAAGACTGAAAGCAAGCAGAAGCTGGAAAGACTTCAGGGCCTGGGAAGGGCTGAACACAGATAAGATTCTTTTACTGGGTCAATTAGAGCCATCAGCAAAGTAATTAATGTTAGCAGCAGGAGAGAACGGCAAGAAACCAGCAAAGACATTAAGGAGCAGCCTCTCCACATATGAAAACCTGTGGCTTTAACTGTCCTCCACTCATTCAATTAACAGCCGAAGAGATTGAGTGAGAGAAAAAAACAAGAATATGAGAATTGAAGCAATGATTAATAAAGATAAAGGTTTTTACCTAAATGTTGCCATTTCTTTAAATTATTTCACTGTAAATTATATATGTTTGTCCTAAAATTTATTATGCAAATGCTAATGTGTACTTTGCAATTTTACACTGCTTTAATAAAGGAAGAGTAAGATTTTTGTAGAACAACTACTATTGTCTTTTGTGTGCTCTCTTTCTCTCTTTTTGTCCTACCTAGAAGCCCAACTCTTGATTTCTCCTGCATCACCAAAACCTGAGACTGGAACATATCTACTGGCTGAACTGAGACAGGGGGCCTCTGTAGAGCAAATCCCCAAGAGACAGACCAAGGGCACGTCTGCACAGCCCTGTAAAGTAAAAGGCATCTGAAGTTGTCACCCTTGATTTCTCTGTACTATACAGAAAACAATATTCTGTGCAATCATGGTAACCTTCATACATATAACACAGGAATGTTTAGAGATGATAATCTTGGTCCTTTTTATTTTTTATTTTTTGAGACAGGCTCTTGCTCTGTTACCCAGGCTAGAAGACAATGGAAATAGCATGACTCACAGCAGCCTCAACCTCCCAGGTTCAAGCAATTCTCCCACCGTGGCCTCTCGAGTAGCTGGGGACCACAGACATGTGCCACCATGCGTGGCTCATCTTTTTTAGTTTTTTGTAGAGATGGAGTCTCACTACCCTCCCCAGGCTGGTCTCCAACTCCTGGGCTCAAGTAATCCTCTCTCCTTGGATTCCCAAAGTGCTGGTATTAGAAGCATGAGCCACCTTACCAGGCTGGTTCTTCTTAAATAGTAGATATGCTTAAGTAATTGTCACAATGTAGCAATTAGAAACATACTTCTACAGTAATCTCAAATCATTATGGTAGATAAGAACATAACCTAGCAAGAAGAGGAAGAGAACAGAGAATTTTTAATGCTTTCTTCATGTGGGTACAAGACTATTATCATACAAAATGGCACCTATTTTTTTAAATTACCATTTAGAAAAACGATCTTCAAATAAGCCCACCTTCTGAGCACATTTCATGGCATTACAAAAATTATTCACTGGGACTTCTAATGTTTAAAAAAAGTCATGATTTACCTAAAGTACAACTAATTTCTCTAACAGAATTTTCATTCTTCTGAATTATGCACCATTTTAAAATAATAACAAGCTAAGATACCTCTGAAAATTACAGAATTTATTGGAAAAACTACCAGTCATTTGTAACTTCTTTAGAAAGGAGAATTCTTCCAGCTAGTGTGGACTTTCAGATTCAGTGTCGTTTATGAGAGTGCTAACTGGACCTTTTTCACTGTGCTCACTGTCATATCCCCAGTCACAGGGGAATGCCTGAACTAAACAGGCACCCAGGAGCTGACCATCTCTGAGGTCTCAGAGAAGTAACTAACATTGTCAGACTAGTCTTCTCCCTTACAAAAACCAAGAATGTTGAATTATAGGGTCTCTAAGGAAACTTCTAAGTCTAAAAGAGTGAATATGAGTATGATTGTCATCATCTCCTACCCTAATTATACACCTATGATAAACTGGAAGTTAAGGACTATTAACACACACATCTATTTGATAATTTCATCTATTTGATACATGCTTTGTCACATAATCAGCTATTGCATACTGGGATGACTTCAGGCCCATCTCTTTCAGAAGGTGCTGAAAGAACAGTTCCATTCATATTGCCTATATGCTGTAAGAAGCTGCTGAATTTTTCTTCTAATTCTACGTATTTCTATGTACCTCAACTAAAAGACTGTACCTCAATTACCAAGATATGAAGTGATACATTCTTTCTACAGATTAGATTGATAACAAAATTCCTTTACATAGAAATTAATCTGAGAGCTAATGATCAAGATCTGCTAAAGCCTCAGTTGCATTATCACCAACCTATTTAAGTGGTCTTTTCAAAATCAGACAACACATTACAAAACCATCACTTAACTGTAACTAAAACAAATTAAAAAAAACTTAAGAGTCATGCTAACATGTTTTTAATCATAAAGACACTAAAAAACAAATTTTCTGAAAATATAAGTACTCATCCAGCAAAATCTTATAATAAGCAAATTTGATGACAACTGATGTCACTTTGAAAGACATATATAAAATAGTGATTAGAGGTGCATAATTTAATCTACTCCAGGCTAATTATAGAGTCTAGACATTTTGCATAATACTAAAACTGAATTTTTATCTTTTAACTATTATTAACCATTTACACTCGATTCTCTAAATATATGTCTTGAAATCATTTTAAATAATTATAAGCACACACATTCCTTCTATCCTAATTAAATATAATGTACCAGTAATAAAATCAAATCAGTGGTAGTAGAAAAATGCAGAACAACACATCTATAAATCAGGGCTTTAAGACAATTTGTAAAAATGAGCATTTTTCCTACAGCCAGACAACTTTCATTAAATGGTCTTAAATTTTCAGTCCATGTAGCCTATCTTACTCACATTCACAAAGTGCCTTGCAGTGTTTGGATCAAAAGCAAAACCTTTAAAAGATTCCAGAAGCAGCCAAATCCCAAAGAGACTGACACAGAAAAAGAGAGAAACTATTCTACTTAGGTCTTTCAGAGGGACTATTTTTAATTTAATCTTAAAACCAGACATTTTTAGAACCCTGGTAGAAATGCTAGCATTAACTATATGTCATCCATTATGGCGAATTTACTATCAGTATCAGTTCCAGGAACCAGAATGGTTAGGACTACAGAAGATAGGAGAAAAGTCCTAAATGAACTGATTCACATCCAGGAAAGCCACACCAAGGTTGGTAACTCATGACAGGGGTAGAAAAATGAAGTGGCCACTCCAGGAAAAACCCAGAAGCTTGTGGTCTAGTAGAGTCAAAATTCTGGGTCAAGAGAAATGCCTATAAAGGCTAGAGATCATACCAACCTGTGGACACTAGATAAGCAAACAAGACTCTTCAAAATAACCGTCCCATAAAAAGGACAGGCACCACAATGCATCCACAGTTCTTGGTATAGCTGCCTAGACAGAGTAGGCATTCTAATGTTTGTTGATGAAGAGTCAACAAGTCAAGAAGCTCAGAAAAAAAACAAGATGGCATATCATACTCAATCCACAGGAACCTGCGGGTCCTAGAGGCAGGGCTCAGCCCCCAGGTAAGCAATGAGGGGTCTGAGATAGCACATGGCAGTAGCAGCAAGAAAACTGAGACTCAGGCTACTTTCTGTCTCTTATCTTTTGTAGATAAGTATCTGTGAAGGCAAAAGTCAATCCCAGGCAGTCAGCCCATGAAGACTGGGAATGTGTGGCTGAAAGAAGAACAAAGGATGAGAGCAGACATGATTGCAAGATTACTTCAGGAACAGTCATCTCTAGTATTATTTCAAACAGAGCTTTACAAAGAAAGTGCATATGTGTGTTTAGGTGTATGTGTTGTGTGTGTGTGTGATTTTTTTATTTTAGCAAGTTATAACAAATAGTAAGACAAGGAAATGCTGCTGGTATATGTCCACAAAGATCAGGAGGAAATGAGGTCCGAAGAAGTTGTCTGCCCTCAAACTGCTAGGCCAAAAGAGAAAATTTCCAATTATTCCTTATCAAACAAGGGTGGGCTGAGTGCCAGCTCACTGAATATTTGCATTATATGTATGTGAACTTTTTACACTAGTTTTAATTTCAGTGACACAGCATGAATAGCTGAAATTCTTCAAGAGTGAATGTCTGTGCCCTCCCAAAATTCATATATTGAGGCCCTAACCCCCAATGTGATGGTACTAGGAGATGGGGCTTTTGGGAGGTAATTAGGTTTAGATGAAGGCAAAGGGGTGAAGTCCTCATGATGAAATTAGTACTCTTTTTTAAGAAGAGACCAAAGAACTTTGTCTCTCCCTCTCTCTCTACCATATGAAGACACAGGAAGAAGGTGGCTTGTCTATAAGTCAGGAAGAGGGTCTTTGCCAGCAACTAATTCTCGAGGTGCCTTGATCTTAGACTTCCTAGCCTCCAAAACTGTGAGAAATAAATGTTGTTTAAGCTTCCCCGTTGATGAAATTTTGCTATAGCAGCCTGAGCACACTAAGACAAGCATTAATTCTCTCCTCAATCCTAAACAAATTATTCTTTTGTGGAATGTTAGAAAAAAAATGCATCTACATTATCTTTATTTTTTCCTGAAAATTCTATTGCTACTATTTTTTTTAACATTACTTGGCTTTTTCTTTTTCTTTTTTTTTTAATAAAAATGTCCAAATCTTCCATGTAAGCTTCAGGATGAGAGGTTACCTTGGGTAGGAGTGGGGGTGGGGGACATGACTGAGAGGAACACAGAGAGCTTCTGAGACACAAGCAACGTTCTATTTCTCAACCCGGCTGGTGGGTATAGAGGAATGCCCATTTTATTGCTCTTCTTTAAACTGGGTGAATTTATTTTCCACTCCTTTATGTGTACATTTCATAATTTTCATAAATTAGAGGAAAAGAAACCTAAAATGTTTACAGATAAGAGAAACAGAAGACCCCAGTCCAATTCTAACATTAAAAATATTGAGTATGAGACAAATTGAGCCAGAAACAGACCCAGGAAAGAGCCTCTGGAATTAGAAAGCTGTCACTACTAAGACCAGAATGGGAAAAAAAACTCTAAAGAACATGTGGGAGGTGAAAAGCACAGAGAGAACAAAAGGCAACTTTCTCCTTCTCTAAAAATAGCAAGCCTATTAGGCCACTTTTAGACTCCAGTGTTCATGTAGGAGTCCATTTCTATTAAAAGAGTAAAACTTAGAAAGGAAAAAGAAGTTCTTGGAGGATGCCAAAGTATGGAAAAGTTCAAAAATGTCATGAAATAATAGACCAGACAGGATTTGAACTATATCTGACTTTATTATCAAAATAGTGAACTCTCAGACCAGAGAGCTGCAGGAGCAGAAGATTAAAGTGTGAGACAAACCAAATCCTTCCCCACACTGTTTTTTCTATGGAAGGACACAGAGGAGCAAAGACTGTGTGTGGCACAACACGGAGCAAATCTCATGCAGCATGCAACCATAACAAAGCTGGTTTCAAAATAAAATGGCAAGGGAAATTATCCCGTGCCCTTCTCTGGAAGAATCTGCAAACTTGTATTTGATTTTTAAAAAACAGACCTTGTTTTCAATCATCAAAACTGCCATGGCTGGATAATATCAATCTCAGTTGTTTTGATGATCACTAGAAAACATATTTCTGAGTTCATAATGACAATAAATGTCTTCCTTTTCTGACCCCCACATTCTCCTACTGTATTAAGAGATGTCTGTACAAAGGAAGATGAAATTCATGGATGATAACACCAACAGTGAATCTAAAGAAAAGCAAGGCTTATGATCCCGACTATACTGAGATACAGGCATACCTTGGGGATACTGCAGGATCTGTTCCAGACTACCGTGAGAAAGCAAGGATCCCAATAAAGCAAGTTACACAATCTTTTGGTTTCCCAGTGTACATAAGAGGTAGGTTTACACTATACTGTAGGCTATTATGCATGTAATAGCATTATATCCAAAAACACTTTTTTGCTAAGAAACGCTAACCATCACCTGAGCCTTCAGCAAGTCGTAATCTTTTTGCTGGTGGAGGGTCTTGATGTTGATGGCTGCTGCACTGAGTGATCAGTGGTTGCTGAAGGCTAGAGTAGCTGTGCCAATTTATTGAAATAAGACAACAATGAAGTTTGTCTCACTGACTGACCCTTCATGAAAGATTTCTCTGTAGCATGTGATGCTGTGTGACAGCATTTTGCCCACAGTAGAACTTCTTTCAAAATTGGAGTCAATCCTCTCAAACTCTGCCCAACCAAGTTTATGTAATATTCTAAATCCTTTGCTGTCATTTCAACAATGTTCACAGCAACTTCGCCAGCAGCAGATTCCATCTCATGAAACCACTTAACTCAAGTCTTATCATGAGACTGCAGCAGTTTAGTCACATCTGCAGGCGCCACTTCTAATTCTACCTCTCTTACTATTTCTACCACATCTGCAGTGACTTCCTCCACTGAACTCTTGAACCCTCAAAGTCATCCATGAGGGTTGAAATCAACTTATTCCAAACTCCTGTAAATGTTTATATTTTCACCTCCTTCCATTAATTAGGAATGTTCTTAATGGAATTCAGGATGGTGAATCCTTTCCAGAAGTTTTTCTATTTACTTTGCCCAGACCCATCAGAGTAATCACGATCTATGGCAACTATCACCTTACAAAATATAATACAAAATGTATTTCTGAAATAATAAGACTTGAAAGTTGAAATTACTCCTTGATTCATGGGCTTCAGAATGGATGTTGTGTTATCAGGCATAAAAACACGCTAATCTCATACATCTCCACCAGCACTCTTGGGTGGCCAGGTGCATTGTTAATGAGCAGTAATATTTTAAAAAGGAATCTTTTTTTGTCCTATGCCATAGGTCTCAAAAGTGAGTTTAAAATATGCAGTAAACCATCTTGTAAACAGATGTGCTGGCACCCAGGCTTTGTTGTTCCATTTATGGAGCACAGGCAGAATAGATTTCACATAATTCTTAAGGGCTCTAGGATTTTCAGAATGCTAAATGAGCACTGGCTTACCTAAAGTCACAAGCTGCATTATCACCAAACAAGAGTCAGCCTGTTCTTTGCAGCTTTGAAGCCAGGTTTTGACTTCTCCTCTCTAGTTATGAAAGTCGTAGATGGAGTCTTCTTCCAATAGGAAGGCTGTTTCATCTACATTGAAAATCTGTTGTTTAGTGTAGCCACTTTTATTAATTATCTTAGCTAGATGTTCTGGAGAACTCGCTGCAGCTTCTACATCAGCACCTGCTGCTTTACCTTGTACTTTTATGTTATGGAAACAGCTTCTTTCCTTAAATCTCATGAACCAAATTCTGCTAGCTTCAAACTTTTCTTCGGCAGCTTTTTCATCTCTCTGTCTTCATAAAATTGAGAGGAGTTATGCTTTGGATTCGGCTTTCACTTAATGGAATGTTTTGGCTGGTTTGATCTTCTATCCAGAACATTAAAACTTTCTCCATATCAGCAACAAGGCTGTTTCACTTTCTTATCATTCCTGTGTTCACTGGAATAGCACATTTAATTTCCTTCAGAAACTTTTCCTTTGCATTCACAACTTGGCTAACTGGCACAACAGGCCTCGGTTTCAGCCTGTCTCAGCTTTCAACATGCCTTGAAACTATGCTTAATAATTCCTAGTTTTTAATTTTAAGTGAGAGACATGTGACTCTTCCTTTCACTTAAACACTTAGAGGCCAGTATAAGGTTGTTAACTGACCTAATTTCAAAATTGTTGTGTTTCATGGAATAGGGAGGCCAGAGGGGGAGAGAGAAGGGAAATGGTCAGTCGGTGGAGAAGCCAGGACATACACATTTATCCATAAAGTTCACTGGATTCTACAGGTACAGTCTGTGGCACCCCCAAAACAACTATAATAGTAACATCAAACATCCTGATCACAGATCATCATCATAATTTAAATAATAATGAAAAAGCCTGAAATACTGTGAGAAGTACTAAAATACGACACAGAGACAGTGAAGTGAGCATGCGCTGTTGGAAAAATTGTGCCAATAGACTTGCTCAATACACGATTCCCAAAAACCTTCAACTTGTTAGGAGTACAATATCTGCTAAGCACAATTAAGGGAAGAATATAAAACTAGGTATGTCTGTGCACTCATGTTATATAGTTCAAGGCACTTCCAGATGCTTTTTGCTCAAAAACATAAAGTCTTTTTCAGAATTTCTATTTTTCCATCAAAGACAATACATTACAGTGTTAGACTATTTAGAACATCCAATAATTCTGAAAAGGGTTATTCTAGGAATGTCTTCACATGCATGCACAGAAGGTCAGATCAGTATTATAAATTGCTCTATTCTGACACAAAAGTTTTTAAATCTTGAGGCCATGTAACGGCACTCAATAGCCTTTTCAGCTGACTATAGTATCTAAAACCAGAGGACATTTTTGAAATAGCTAAAAATTTAAATATCCACACTAAACTGCAATTCAAAATCAGAAATGATGAGTGAAGTAATAGCATAATGAGGCTTTTTTCCTTTTTTCTGTGCCTCATGCATGATCATTCTTACAATTCTTAACTAGAGAAGAATTTAAATTTGTTCATCCTTTAAGAGGATATTAAGGAGCTTGTTCAGAAAATTGAAAATAATTCTAATTTTTAAACCCATAATCTCATTAAATAAGCATATGGATATCAGTTCTTTTTCTCTTTTATGTGAATTCTAAGCATTACACCATTTCCTATAGTTACCTACATTTCACCACATGTGTCATTGACACTAGCTTCTAAATATTCCAAATCCCAGTCATCTCCACCTAGTGTTGAATAACTCAGTGAAGGTTCCTAGTTAACAGAACCTCACTGTTACCTCGTCATCCAAGGCCACTGACACTGTAACATACCTAACAGAAATATGTAACAGTCAAAATACTTCCACAGAATGAAAATGTTTCCTTCCCTCTCATTTTCTGTCTTAGACTATCATTATTTTTTCCTTATTTGGATTCCTTGCACAGATAAGTTCCTCATAAATAGCAACAAAGGAATAAAAAAGAAGAAGAAAAAACTACTACACATTCCCTATAGAAAGAAATGACTCCAATTTCAAGCTGCTAAAAACTGCAAAGCTAAATATTGAGAAGTGTAAGCCAACACATGCATCCCCAGAATTTCAACAGGTCAGAGGACCTTCCATAGGTGAAGTGAAGAAATGTGAAAGTTCAAAAGCCTGCCTGCCACACAGAGCTCCAAGGAGGTTCTGCTAAGAGCTCCACTGACTTGATCATGCCCCTAGGGAGAGATGCACCCCTCCAAGGCAGAGAACAACAGATTGGTGAAGAGTGATCAAAACAATAAACTCCAAACAAGCTGTGGAACCCTGGCTCACTCTTCCCTCCCTGTGCCCACTGGCTCTCCTCCCCACACTCTGCTTCAGCAAATAGCTGTCCCCATGCATGGAAGAATCATAATGAGAAAGAATGTAATACAGATAACCAGGAAGAAAAGAAAGAAGGAAAGTAGCAAAGCGTAGGGGAGATGAAGGATATGCATCATAAGAAAACAGATGAAATGTTTAAATACTCTGATCTCGAAGAAATTATAGAAAGAACCTCTTTTGTAAAAGGAGTTCAAAAAGACATCATAAAAGAACATGAAAAAGCAGCTGGCAAAGCTCAGGAGAGAAAAAAATGAAATAAAAAATAAATAGTACAAGGGTGCAAACCAAATTAGAAAAAGGAAAAACAATGAAAATACAGTCAGGAATAAATGATAAAATGGTATAGAGATGATAGACAAAAAAGATAAAAGATACACCTTGTTGGTACTCCTAAATAAAACACATGGAAGAGAAAAAATAGGTAAACATAGAACAGAACAGAACTATCCTAAAATCACAGAAAGACTTAAATTTGCAGTTCAAAAAAATATACTATGTTCCTGGAAAAATTGGTAAAACAATGAACATAAATAGTGTTAGTACACCTGGAAGTTACTGATAAAGAAAAATCATATGACCATCTAAGGCTGAAAAAGCAAGCTCTCTAAAAGGAAAAACTAGGTGGCCTCACATCCACTGAGTAAATCTCCAGCTTAAGTGGAGCCATTTCTATAAAGTCCCAGGGAAAGTGTGATTCAAAATTTCATGTCCAGCCAAGTTATTCTTCAAACATTTTCCAACTGTTGAAGAACTCATGAAATACAATACTCAAAAGTCTTTCTTGGACAATCTGCTTTTTAATTAATTCCAGTCAAGCAAAACACACATAATCCAGGAAGTATGGAGACACCACGCTAAAAAGACCCATGATGGGCCCAGTTATTTTAAGTAAAGAATTGGTATTTATTGTGGTTACTAAACAAAATGCAAATTTAATAACTCTTGGCAATGTAAAAAGAATATTATAACAGGTAAGAATGAAGAAAAGTGAAAGAAGTCTTAGTATATAAATTTCTTCTCCTCTTAAATATACAATCTTAGGCATTTCTTTTTAAATGACTCCAAACAAAGTTCTTCATAACTTTAGTAGGATTTTTTTAGCAAGTAATATCTTTTGTTATGAAGAAATACAGTTCATCTGATCTTCACCAATTCCTTTCATTTCCCTTGTTTTTCTTTTAAATTTAATATTTATTAAGCCCCAAAAGAAAGTGCTCATAATTAGAATCACAGACTATGAGTTCCTCCACGTGTAATTCCTCTTAATGTGACTTCATGCACAGTATATGCACTTCATAACTATGATGCATAATTAGAAAACAAAAACTAGGAAGCAACTAAAGAGAACAAGTCTAGGAAATGAGTCTCAACTCAAGACTAACTGCAGTCAATTGGCTCTGACTATCTACAAAACTATGTTGATAAAGATTCTGAGGTCAAGTCTAGGATCCAAAGGAAAGACTCCCACAACTATTAGGTAATGTTAAAGCCACGGGCTCAGGAGGAGAGAAGGAATCACTCATGTGTTACATAGCCACTACTGATACTTGTCTTTATTACATAAAACTTATTAGATAGTTTATTTTTATTATACAATTTTAACTATGAAAATAATATAAGTTCATTACAATGTCAAAAATACAGAGGTAAAGAAAATACAGGCTGGGCACGGTGGCACCTGTAATCCCAGCATTTTGGGACACCGAGGCTGGCGAATCACCCAAGTCAGGAGTTCGAGACGAGCCTGACCAACATTGTGAAACCCCATCACTACTAAAAATACAAAAATTAGCTGGGCATGGTGACGCATGCCTATAGTCACAGCGACTCAAGAGGCTAAGGCAGGAGAATCACTAGAACTCAGGATGCGGAGGTTGCAGTGAGCCAAGATCAAGCCACTGCACTCCAGCCTGGGTGACAGAGCAAGACTCCATCTCCAAAAGAAAAAGAAAAAAGAAAATACAAATAATCTCCCCCTGAAAAATAAACAATATTGTATTCAAATTTTGTTAAATTTAATCATTTATATTTAAAATATCATTATAGAATAATCTCATATGTGTAAACTATCAAGCCTTCTATCAGTATACATATAGAGTTCTCTGAATTAAGTTTAACGATATTAATAATGGTTACTTCTGAAAATGAACCTGTTTTTCACTTTTTCTTTGTATTCTTTTTGTATCGACTTGACATTTTATAATGAGCAGTGTCACTTTTCCAAAAACATTATCTCTTTACAAAAAAAACTGCTTTTGATTTAACAACTATTCTTCTATGTCTCAAAAGTATAAAGACTTCTGACAATGAAAAAGAAACTAATATAAACATCTATTGCTATCTTCTTTTTATATGATGGTTTGGTGACAACAGATCACTATTGAGGATGAACAAGTAACTTGGGATATTCACTGCTTCATCATGACAAGCTGCCATTTTAATGAATCCTTGGTTTTGGACTAAATTTTGCCAGTGATCTCAGAGAGAAAAATTGAGAAAATTATTCATAGAGTTACCAAGATGCTTTTTTATTACAAGTCTTATGTTGTTGATGACGCCTCAGAAATAAGGCAAGGTCTTTTACTACTCAAATACAAAATGCCTATATGCATGCTACGTTTAGCTTACTTAGGTGATATTTGAAAAGCAGGAGGCTTTACTGAGCCCCTTCCTTTTCTTTTTTCTTTTTCTCCCCTTTTTTTTTTTTTTTTTTTGGAGACAGAGTTTCAGTCTGTCGCCCAGGCTGGAGTGCAGTGGCATGATCTTGGCTCACTGCAGCCTCTGCTTCCCGATCCCGAGTTCAAGCAATTCTCCTGCCTCAGCCTCCCGAGTAGCTGCTACTACAGGTGTGAACCACCACGCCTGGCTAATTTTTGTATTTTTAGTAGAGATGGAGTTTCCCCATGTTGGCCAGGCTGGTCTCGAATTGCTGACCTCAGGTGATCTGCCCACCTCGGCCTCCCACAGTGCTGGGATTACACGTGTGAGCCACTGTGCCTGGCCTAGCCTTTTCTAAGACCTGTCAGTAAAGTGATATAAAGTGAACTAGACAATTTATTTAGAAAGGAGAAAAACTATTTGTCTCTTCCTCATTTCATTATACCCTTACCTCCACTGGAAGATAGTCCTAGAAATGAGGGAAGCCCAAGCAGGCTGTACGGGACCATTGGTCTGCAGATCTGTGCTCTACAATCACTATCGAATACCAGCCTACAAATTTAGGGGCTAAAATAAAGTCTATCAGGAAATAAAAGACTCCTGAAAAGCTTAAAGACACCTATAAACTTAAAAGGCAAGTTTGCATTTTTGTATCAGTGAGACCAAACAAAAGCATTAGACTATGGCTTAAAAACACGCAACAGTGGACATTCAGACAAAATCTCATTAAGAAAAGTATATTTTTTGATGAAGCACCTGGGAAAAAGCCATACAATAAATCCTACTGTATTAGTGCTTTCTCGCATTGCTATAAAGAAATACCTGAGCCTGGGTAATTTATAAAGAAAAGTGGTTTAATTGGTTCACAGTTCTGCAGGCTATAGAGGAAGCACGGTGGCATCTGCTCAGCTTCTGGGAAGGCCTCAGAAAACTTACAATCACAGTGGAAGGTGAAGGGTGGGGGCTGGCACTTCACATGGCCAAAGCAGGAGGAAGAGAAAGCAAGGGGGCAGTGTTACATACTTATAAACGACCAGATTTCATTAGAACTCACTCACTATTGTGAGGACAGTACCCGGGGGGGGTACAGTGCTAAACCATGCATGAGAAGTCTGCCCCCATGCTCCAATCACCTCCCACCAGGCCCCACCTCCAACACTGGGGATTACAATTCGACATGACATTTGGTGGGGCCACAGATCCAAATCATATCACCTACCATGCAAGCGTCTGACTGCAACTTGTCATACGGGATATCATGGTTTTCTCAACGGTCAAATTTTAAATATACTTTCTTGTAGTTAAAAAAAAAATAGCGCTGCATTTATATCTCACTGTGTGAATGCTGAAAAGCGAGAGTCCTTAAAATAGATGTGAATCTCCTTTTATTGCAAGGTAAGGTACAATCCAATCCCATAATGTTTTTCAGATCCTCTGAGCACCTTTTTCCATTTTTAAAAATGATTTCAGCCATCCCAGTCTTTTTCACTTATACTTCTAGGTTTGCCTAACAATTAATTTTGACAAATGCCTGCTCTTTCATGTCAAAATGCAAGTATAATTGATTGGAAAACAAGATTTTTCTTATTTTACTTAGACAAAACTAAGGGACATGACTACACACCTGCTTAAAGAATTAGACTGTTTTGTTAATAGCAGAGAAGTTACGAAAAAAATCCAAATGATGTTAAAGCATTACAGGTTTTATCCTTCAAAGAGCAAACACCCATAAAAATAAACAGACTAGATCTGCAATCTAGAAGATACAATCCAAATGAAGGTACTCTGTTTACCTTGATATGCAAATATAGATTTCAAGCTCTAATTGATGAAATGCTTGAAAGAATAAAAGCCAAAGAGTGGGAACCTAGGAATGTTAAGGTCCATGACAGCCTGTAGTGTGAGTAGGTGGAGAAGGCCTAGAGCAAAACTCCTAAACTGAAGTTTTCCTTTACCTAGCAAAACATCAGAGACTTGGTGAGCCTTCAGAGCAAAGGCTTAGGCCACTACCTTTCACTTTTCAGCTGAAGTTACCACTTTTTGCATCCCTATTCTGCTTTGCTTCCACTTTATTTTCCCACCATCCTACAGGGTCCAGGGTCAGCACATGGTAATGAATCCCCACCCATAAGCCTTTTCCTCTGCAAAAGTTGTTTAAATATGACAAAGAATAATCATGTAGAAAAAGACCACCTTTTGTTTGCAGAAATTGTTGTGGCGAGGAAAAAACAAAAGGCTTGTCCAGAATCCTGGTAAGAAATTTCATGAAACCTGGTAGCCTCTATGAGGCATATGTTATTTTAACGGGAAATAAATTATTTTGTCTTGTCTGAGAACTCGAGACTTTAAATCTAACCCTTCTTAATGTGATGATCCATTCTATAAAGTGTCAACACACAACTAAAAAAGGCTGGACCTTTCCAAGAACTAATGTAAATATGTGTCACCCACAAAAATCCCACACTCTCTCTCTCTAAAGAAGAGGAGAAAGCCCAGTGAAAATGTGGATATCCTTTGTACTTGCAGCTAGATGGGGGTGCCTCTTTAGAGAGCAAGTGGAGATACAGAGCCAGAATGCAGATCAAATCGACAAGATGTGCAAACTTAACATTCAAGATCTAACTCCTCCATGGATCTAACTCTTCCATGTCTCAGTTTCATCATCTGCAAACAGGGATAATAACAGTAATATGGTTTCAGTCTGTGTCCCTGCCCAAATCTCATGTAATTCCCAATGTTTGAAGGTGGGGCCTGTGGAGAGTGACTGGATCATGGAGGAGGATTTACCCTTTAGTGCTGTTTTCATGACAGTGAGTGAGTTATCACAAGATCTGGTTGTTTAAAAGTGTGTGGCACATCCCCCTTCTCTCTCTTCCTCCTACTCTGGTCATGTAAGACGTGCCTGCTTCCCCTCACCTTCTGCTATGACTGTAAGTTTCCTGAGGCCTCACCAGCCATGCTTCCTGTAGAGGCTGCAGAACCAAGAGCCAGTTAAACCTCTTTTTTTCTATAAACCCTTACTCAGTTTCAGGAATTTCTTCATAGTCATGTTAGAACAGACTAATACAAATAGTAACTATCTCCCCCATTGCTGTGAGAACTAAATGAGTTAGTTCATATAAGGCACTTTGGATACTACAACACACACTGGAAATGTGTAGATTATTAGTGAGTAAGTTGATTGTTAGTGTTATTTTGCCCGGATTCCAGGCCCTGTTAAACTTTGAGCTAAAATTTTTATCCTTTTGCTGATAATTCTGGAGGTGAAAACCAAATCTAAACTACCATTTTAGAAGCTTTAGTTTGCAAATACATACCTCCTGGCAAATTCTATAGCTAGCAAGTTTGATATCCCTTCTTCCCCTGTAAGTCACTTGGCTCTTACCAAAGTCAGGAGAGGAAGTCTTATAGCAATCAAATCTGGTATTGAAGACCTCAAAACATATTCTCAGTCCCAGAATCTTCATTAACGTTTTGACATACTTATTCTTCTTTCTACTTAATCTTTACTATTTAAATATTCTGAAATATTTAGGTACAGAGGGTACATTTAATAATTCCACATACATAGTCTATAGCTTACACACATAAGAGCCCTACAGGCAATACTGTCCCTATTAGTAAAGGAGAATGACAAGAGCTATGGGCTGAAAGTCCAGAGTCCTGGGTTCTAGGGTTCAACATATCCCAAGGGGACTCTGGACAAAAGAGTCCACTACTAAATTTCTGGGTCTTCACCTGTAGATGGTGGAATTTGGTATAAACTCTGTAACTCTACAAAGTATGTATCAAATTAATAGCTACATTTGTAAAGTTATTTTGCTAAAAAGTGAAATAAAGCCCTTCGTTTTCCAGATTTCAGATTCATGATACTCTTAAGCACCTGGAACATGGCCAGCATCTAGGATACAAAGTTGAGTCTTCAAAGGCACTATTTTCAAGGCAGGGCATCTCTTACACTTGGCCAGAAAAGATCTCAAGTCTTTATTCAAAGTTACTAACCCATTACTTACATAAAATGCTACCAATTTTGGTTATTTCTTATTCTGGCTCTAACACATTAAAAAGGAACAAATTAGTTAAGAGATGGACTGATACAACAGGTTCACTCAGGGAAAAGATGATAACCTATATAACAAGAAAATAGTCACAAAGTCTATCATATTGCTGATTAAACAGGCAAAACAATAATTTTGCATATTAAAAAAGTAAAATTACATCTAATATATTCTATCCAAGAAAAAATGTATTTTAACATATTATAGAGGATTTTTAAATGGCACCTTTTTTAAAAGTTGTATTAAAGATATATCAAAGTTACATAAAGTTATATCAAGAAATAGATCATGAATATATCAAGGAATATATCAAAGATATACCAAGGATATATAAAAGTTATATCAAGGAATAAATTTGTTACCTGGAAAACCCACTTAATGTGTAAAAATCCATTCCCAGAAGCCTGTATAAATGAGGCTTTACAATATAAGACCTTTCAAAATAGTCTTTTATAGGTTTTAGGTGATGGGGAAAAAATTAGGTCAAAATGTACATAGTTGCAGCATAGACAACTGTGTTAGTGAAGCCATGATAACTGTGAGTGGCTTTTAAGTAAAACCTTACTATATTTTCAATTAAATGCTTCCATGAATAGCAAAATAGGAAATAACAGACTGTTCACAAATCCTTACAGCAGCCATCAAAAAGGCCAAAACCAGAAGTGACTTATGACAGAATATCTGCAGAAGAAACTGATTATTACTGGTCATGTAATAGAAAGCATACTTTGCCGAAGGAATGAAACACCCGTTAAATGTCTATTACACATGCCAGTCCCTTCACATACTGCCTTTCCATCAATGGAAAGGCATTTCCATACTACCTCATTTAGCCTTTCCATCAATCTCAGTTTACGTTTTCATAAACTGAGGCTCAGAGTGGTCTCACGATTTCCCCCTGGTGGCGGAATCAAAACGTAAGTCAAAATATTTAGCTATAAATCTGAAGCATCTACCATACCACACTATCAATTCACTCATTATACAAACATTGACTGACCCTCTACCTTGTGTCAGGCCCAGTTTTAGGAGCTGACAGGCAAAGTATTTCTTTTTCCCTCCCTTTTCTCACTTCATTATCTCCTCTCCTTTAACTTTCAGACAAGTACCTTCTTGTCCACTATAAGAAATCATCTATTCAAACCTGTACTCTTATTCCACATGTACCAAGGTCTCTTTCGGTACATGGTATGACACTTAGCTTTAAATAAATATGAATCTAATCCTGTAAATATGCTCTTCCTTTTTAATTATGCTAACTTTTCAAATTACCACCATGACAACATTGGACAACACAGTGCTGGAGAAGAGCAAAACTCCATTCCCCTAAGGATCACAGTGGCCTGACCAAATTAAGGCAGTCCCAAGGGAACTAATTTATACTAAAGGAGATGCTGCTTCACTTAATAAGATTTAATCTTACATTTGTGAAATCATTAATCAGTAAAAATAAGCAATTAGCTTCCCATACAGAGAGTAACTATGCCTAGGGGAAAAAGAAAAGTCCTTTAGTTCATCCCAAAAGCAAACATGAAATTTGAACATTCTAGTGAACATCATGCTTTGCTCAAGAGGAGATCAGTGCAGCTCTTCTGGAGGACGATACTGAAGTACTTCATCAAATTAAGTATACACTGGCCCAATAAACCAGCAACACAACCACAAAACCTATTACAATGTACACGTATAAATCAGGATGGATAGAGCCCACTGGCCTATACAGCCAATGTATATGTATATGTATAAAAAGGCTCTATCCATCCTGATTTATACATATACATTATAATAGGGCTTGTGGTTGTGAAGAGCCACGGGAAATCTACATATCTCCCCCTGGAGGATGAAGCAGTTAGAGACATAATATAGGGTACTCTACCACAGTTAGATATAAAAATATACACAGGTTTACACATAGACCTTTATACATTGTATTGAGTAGAGATCTATAGCATAACACTATTTTTATTCAATAAAATTACATGTCCACAAACTATAATTTTTAAGAACACATATAATAAAAAGATCATGTAAAACACATCAGGTTGGTTGCCTCATTAGGATATGGGCAGGAAAAATAAGATGGGGACTGGAGATAGATAAAGATAATGAAAACATTAAACAATATTGGGGCTTTGCTCAGATCAATGATATAACATGGCATAAATGAGAAAGACAATTAACAATAGCCCTCTGTACCTGAAGTTCATTGGAAACCCAAAGAGTATCACTTAGAATCACCAAAACATACGATTTACACTTATTTGACTTCTTTTCTACAGTTCTTCAAAGTCGATGGAAAAATACCAATTTTTGGCCAACATTTGTATTACATATGAAAGAGGCAATAAGCTGCATGTCATAATCACAAAACCAAAAACAAACAAAAACTCTTTTAAATCCATCAACACAGAAGAAAAGTTTCTGCTGGCTCACAGGTAACACAGGAGAAAATAACTACAGTTATTATAAAGTGTGTTTAGGTAAAATTATCAAAAGGTAACCTGTTTTGAACAAAGACTATGGCCAAAGAGCCAGTTTAAACAGCATGCCCTTATACACAAGTGCCTGCTGTGTGCACGTAAAAAGAGTTTTCAATTAGATTTGGATGACAGATGTGTTAAGAATAACAAGAAATAATAATAATCACAAAATTGTGGTATTGCATACTGATGGTTTCTATATGATTTTTTATACACCACCATCATTCCCCAAATCAAGGCAAAGGAAGTTAGTGCATTTTTGACATTATTTTTCCCAATGCAATCAGATACAAAATAATTTTTGGCATCAAATTTGATTTTTACAATAACCTAATCTTTTCTGTAAAGAAGATACTAAAAACATATTTGTGTTGCTGCATTTCAATTCTAACCAGAATGCCAAAATATTTTATTACATTTCAATGAAATTTTAGAAATAAAACTAAATTATATTTAACACATTGGTTTTATATTTAATAATGGGTAGGTATTAACTTCTCTCTTAATAGACAATATTAACTTCAATTCATTTGTAAAACATATTGAGACAGCAAAAATCTGGCAGAATTAAACCTGAGATTGCTATCACCTTGCAGAAAGTTCTTATAGACTCAAAGTATCCTTTTTCAGACTATAAAAATCTCCTACTGTTTAATAGTACTGGACACTGGCAGGAAGAAACTATAAATAGCTTCTTATGTGCTTAAAATACAGTATTTTTCACGCCTTAGAAAAGCTCTTTTTATAACTTTCCACTCTTTTCTTGGAAAATGATCTGTATTCTTATTTTGTATCCTATGTAAACACATATGAACAGAACTTTGGCTGTTATCTTTGGGACAATAGCAGTATCAGGAACCAATTTCCAGGAGGTGCTGATAACTGAATGAAGTAGCCTAATGCTCAGTCTCCATGAGTGAGTTGATTTTAAGTGCAAAAATTGAAACCAGGGGATAAAACATTACAGAATGACAGGAAAAAAAGTACTTGATAGCAGTCGGCATAGTTTAAGAATCAGCTACCTGAGGCTGGAAGTGTTCAGGAATATACCAGAAGAGCTCTCAACGGGGATAAGAAGAGATTCGAAAATCACCCAGGGAGTTATATTGCAGGATGTTTAAAGATTTATCTAACTCCAACAGGTGATGATAAAAAGGAAGCTCATTTTTAAAAAAGCTACAAGTTGTTCTTGGAAACAAAAAACAAATACACAAATATACATGTAATCGTTTTCACTGAGGTGTCACAATCAAAGCTCTTTTCAATTCAGTAGCCTGTATAAATCCCTCAATTCAACCATTACACACTTAACCAAGCCAAAAAAAAAAAAAAGTGAGTAGCTCACGCCTTAGCCTTCTTTAATATTTTGACTTTAAACATAGAAAAATACTGAAACCCAACTTTCAAAAAAGAGGTTGAGCTATGCTTTCTTCAACAGTAAGAAAACCATATATTCTACTAAAAAAAAAATAATTAAAAGCATGAGGTTGTGACACTCAAAGCCCTACCAGAGGTGGCAGATGAGAGGGTGATTCATCAACAATGGATAAAAATGCTGGCAGGAAAGTATCTCCCAGCTAACCAGGGATCCCTTGAACAGGTGGGAGCAGACGGCAGTAGATACAGCTCAAAGACACACGCTCTCAGGTTCCTGGAGGTCCCTTGATGCCAAGGTCAGAGGAAGAGCAAGACTAATCCTCAGGATTGTGCACAAAGGAGAGGAAATGAGCATCTATGCTACTCTGTGAAAGATATTACTTATAGAGCTAGTAGTCAAATTATACTAATGAAAACATTTTGATTACAGACCCTGTATCATTCACCGCTGAGATAGAGATAAATCTTACTAACATACAAGGTTTTGTTTCCCTTCTAAAAGTTACTTTTGAGCACCCATTTGTCATGAACGTAATATCCATTATCATGGCTAACTACATGAAATGCCTGTGCTACACACATGTGGAGTAACATCTAAGGAACTGTGTTATTTTTGTACTTTGAGAGTCATACAATTAAATCATTACTTACCAGTAAGTTGCCTTCAAAGAAAGAGACAAAAATACTGGTTTTCTTTTGCTTCCTATATGGTGTGGCTACATGACAACAGATCTGATGCAACAACGAGTACGAGATCTTCTACACTGATATTAGTGTATGATCAACACAACCAGGCATTAGGTTAGCCTTATATTCTGGGCCTTATAGGAAGAAAGAATTTTCTGCATAAAAAATAACCAGCAAAAATAAATTTTCAAACAAGTCATACAATATTTTAATAATATAATAACACTTCCAAACAGCATTATCTTGAGAAGAGATAAACTCAAAACAAGAAAAATGTAGTATGGGTGTTGGTCACAGTGCTGGGTGCAGGAACAGTTTGATTCCTTTAATCCACCAACCTGGAAACCTCGTCTCAAACTGCTTTTATGGAAAATACCTCACGGTGTCTTGAGTTTGCTCATTTTTTCATAGTTCACTGAATCAAACGCATACAAAGAACCCAGGAATTCAAAGCTGCATGAAGATAGACATATTATTTACTTCTAAAAGCACTGTTGTCACTAGATCTTTACATTCAGACATGAGAACATTCATGATTTCACAGCAACAGAATTAACTAAACCTCTCAAAGGAGTAAGATCACATGTACATTTTTAACCTCAGCTAAAATATCAGTAGTATTCATTTTTGCAACTTACAAAACTTCTGTTGTTAAAGCTGTGTCAGGTTGAGATATTAGTGAGAAAAAAAGATGTAAAATAGCTAAGCTGTATCAACAATCCATCACTTCTATTTATCCAGTAAACATTCGATATCAACCATTGAATGGCCGGCTAAAATAAATGGATGCTCAAAAAGTTATTGTCCTTCATCACACCCAAAAGTACTGAACCACTCACACTCAAATTACTCATCCTTCAAAATAGCTCAACCATCTCCTCCTCTGTGTAGCTTTCCCTGATCCCACCCTAAATTGTGGGCTCCTTAAATGAACTGCATCTTATTCTTTTATCCTATGAGCTAGCACAGTGTGCAGGGAGGGCAAATGCTAGCAATCATATAAAGAAACCCTTTACCACTGAACAGCTCTAAAGAGCAAACAGTTTCTTAGGGTCAAGTATTAGCTCAGTCCTTAATGAATAAATAAGAACAGTAATAAGGAAGAGCCTCAGACACTAATACGTTTCTAAGAATTTCTTGGTTGGTCAAAGGGTTTCAGTTTCCATTACGCAGGATGAGTAAGTTCTGGGGATGTAGTGTACAGTATGGTGACTATAATTAATTATACTATATTGTATAACTGAAATTTGCAAAGGGAGATCTTACATATTCTCAGCACAAAAAGAGAAAAAAGATAACTACGTGAGGTGATGGATATGTTAATTAGCTTGAGTGTGGTGATCATTTCACAATGTATACAAAAATTAAAACATCACCTTGTATACCTTAAATATGCATAATTTTTATTTGTCCATTATACCTCAATAAAGTTAAGAGGGGGACATTTAAGAAAAACAAGAAATCCTAGGGATTTACAAGAGATACAGTCTATTCTTATGCTGTGAGATCCTTCTGGTCACACGTAGTTTAGTCTGATTTATTGGATGTGTGAACTCACTTGGGCAAAAAATAAAGGAGGAAGAAATGAAATGTGCACTTTACAATGTGTTAGAGATTTTCCACCTTCTTATTTGAAAGATATTCCTGTAAAATGGACAAATATATTTGTACTTATATTAAAGGACTTGAAACCTTTTGTAGAAATTGTTTCATTTAAAAAGCCAATAAAGGCTAGGCGTGGTGGCTCACACCTGTAATCCCAGCACTTGGGAGGCCGAGGCAGGTGGATCACCTGAGGTCAGGAGTTCAAGAACAGCCTGGCCAACATGGCGAAACCCCATCTCTACTAAAAATACAAAAATTAGCTGGGCATGGTGGCAGGTGCCTGTAATCCCAGCTACCTGGGAGGCTGAGGCCAGAGAATTGCTTGAACCTGGGACGTGGAGGTTGCAGTGAGCCGAGATGGCGCCACTGCACTCCAGCCTAGGTGACAAGAGCGAAACTCCGTCTCAAAAAAATAAATAAATAAAATGCCATTATAGATTATTTTGTTTTTAAACACAATCTAAATATTATATTAAGGCTCATGGATATCATCAAGGAAGAAGAATTAGAATGAACATGTTAAAGAGAGTACTTTTATAAACAGCCCATAATAAACCATAGTCAGAATTCTTATTTGGGGATTCTAATTTACAATTAATTTTAAAAGATTAGGAGAAATGACTCTAGATGATGAGATTCTGGTGTATGAATCATCCAAAAAATGGTTCTAAAATAACACAATTCTCATTGGCAATAGATGACCATCAAGAGTCTTAAGGAGCCATTTCATGTGATATGAAGCCCTTACTTTATATAAATCTATAGAGAATCAAGAGGAAAATTTAATAAGTTATTGTTTGGGGCTGGATTTAGGCAATGAATTCAAAATAAAGTAGTATTTTGTACTTTATTTTGTGTTTAGTAGTATTCAAAATATTTAATATTTAATAATATTAAATATTTAGTATTCAAAATATTTAATATTAAAATACAATATTTAGTAGTATTCAAAATAAAGCAAGGTTAAGACACAAATGAAATAAAGTTTTTTATTTCTCTAAGGTTCACCTTTGTAGAGCTTTTCAAACACATTTTCAGTCAGACTTCTTTATCACTGAAAAATGTCTGCTATGGTTTGAATGTATAGGTCCCTCCAAAATTCATGTGGAAACTTAAAACCCCACCTATGAAGAGGTGGGGTCTTTGCAGGGTGATCAGGCCATGAGGGTTCTGCCATTATCAATGAGATTAATGAGATTAATCAGATCATCAAGGAGATTAATGCCCTTACAAAAAACCCTTTGGAGAATTGCCTGGCCCCTCCATATGGCTCTCCTGCCATGTGAGGACACAGCAACAAGGCACAATCTTGCAAGCAGAGATCCCTCACCAGATATCAAGCCTTGGTCTTGGATTTCCCAGCCTCCAGAACCATCAGAAGTAAATTTCTATTGTTTATATATTGCCCAGTCCATGGCATTTTGTTATAGCAGCACAAATGAATTAGATAATGTATCGACTTTCCAAGGTTTTGACAATGGGCATTCCTAGGTCTGATCTTGGCTCTCTTACTTACTAGCTGTGTGGTTCTGTTCACCCCTCAAAGTCTCCATTTTCTCTTACTTCATGTCCCAAGTTTCTTGCTTACCTTCAGGCCTCCACACTCTCTTTCCCTTCAAACCTTTTCTGACTACCTCTTAACCATGCTTTAGACCTGAGTTTAGACATTTAGCTCCATAAACGTTTAGCTCGCTATCCATTTCCACCTCTAATCTGGGTTAGGTACCCCTCCTATGTGGGATAAAAACATCCTGTATTTTCCCCATCACAGTACTTCTCAGATTATCATTAAATGCCTACAGATTTGTCTTTCCTCCTCCGTTCTATAAGCTTCATGAGGGAAGGACTTTTCTAGGCTAACTTTGACAGTGCCTGGCACTTAGCAGGCACTCATAAACATTTTTGAAATAAAAGTGCTTGGAATCATTCATCAACGGCTTCTGTCAATGGAAATCTATCAATCAACTCAGAGGTTAGAAAGAACTTCATTCCCTTGGCTAATATACAGAGTCAATATGAGAAATCCTTTTAAGAAACACTTCTGGTCATTTGCAAAACCATGGTTGCACACATTAACCATTATTCTACTGAATGTCCTACTACATCAGGCATTAGGGATAAATTCCTCTTTGACAAGGAAACATATCTCTAGACAGATAAAATTCTTGTATCAGATAATGAAAATTACACAACCCACTATCTTATCTTTCTCACGTAACTGCCAGAAAAGTAAGATCTAAATTCAGTAACTACTGTAATAAACTTATCTCAGATGCTTGGTCACATCTAATTCTCTGTGCTTTTCAATTTTTTGTCACAATTAACTTCTTCTGGAATTTTTATACATTATTTGTATTTGTCTTCAAAAGTCCAAGAAGTGCTTGAAAAATGAGTCAAGTTCAGGTTTTATTTGCCCACATTCTGCATTGGGGTGGATACCCACAAAGGGTCTCCTTTTATCCACCAGTCAAGAAATAGTCTCCTGACTCACTAGAGGTGTCTGTTATATCCTAGATAAGATAAACAGTGTAATATGATCCCATCAACAATTAAATTCTTTTGATTTTGCCAGAAATTCTTAGTTGCCATACTTGTTATTCTCCTGCTAAAGACTGTAGCCACAGGGTCCTCTTTTCTGGACATTCCCAGTTTTCTCATCTCCCAGAACCTAGAAAATCTAAATCTGGTTCCTGTGGCCCTCCTCATCTCTCTAGCCTGGTGCTTAATTTCCCTGGGTCCCAGTCACTCACAATGATTATTGTCAATAGGCAAGCAGGGGTAGGGGCAGGCAGAGGGCAAACATCCATTGAATTTCACCACCCAACAGTTATGCTAGATTTTGTTCATCTATGAAAATCAAGAATCAGTATACAAGTATCAATGGTTTGGTTGTGATTTTATTTTTAATAATCTTGTTATTATGTCTAATTGTGCAAGTCATTCTCAAACCATTTTGAAAGTAGGTTGCATAGACACCCCAAATAAATAGAACCAGAATCTACTAAAATTTAGACAATATTTCTTTTATTTTATATGTTTTCAAGATTTTCAGGACCTGATCTACCAGCATAAAGATGAGTCATCAAAAGCAAATAATACCCAAGGTATTCAATATAGGCTGACTCAGACCAGAAACACCTGATCACCCTGATCAGAGAAAATATGGCAACAAAAAGAGTTACCTGACACTCTAGAATTAAAATGTTTAGAACTAGACAGGAAAGGATGGCTTCAGGAGAGAAAAATCCATAGCAACTCATTCCTACCAGTGCTAGAAAGCTTAGAATACTATCAGGACTCTAGGACATATAAAATGCAATATTCAACTACATCATATTGCACACAGCACAGTGGCAATCAATATTTACAGCAACTTTGGGAATCCCTGCCTCTTACGATTCTTTATCATCACATACTTTTTCAAAACTACCAAAACAGTTCCAATCTTCCTAAAGTACCTAAATGCAAAAGAAACCACAATCTCTCAAAACAGCACTTAAAAATCATAGTATAAGGGACAGTTTTACCCATTAACAAGCAGCACTTAATACTGAATGTCTCACTGCAATATGCAAGCAATAAGTGAATTAGGATGGTGTTATTAGTTTGCTAAGGATGCCACAAAGTACCACAGACTGGTAGCTTAACCAACAGAAATGTATTTCCTCACAGTTCAGAAGGTTGGAAGTCCAAGATCAAGGTGTCAGCAGGGCTGGTTTCATTCTCAGGGCTCCCTCCTTGGCTTGCAGACAGCTGCCGTCCATCTCACTGTGTCTTCACACTAGTGTCTGTGTCCAAACTTTCTCTTTTCATGACAATAGTCATATTCAATTAAGGACCACCCAAAAGATTTCATTTTAACTTAATTACCTTTTTAAATACTTTATTCCAAATACAGTTACATTCTTAGGTACTAGGGGTTAGAACTTCAACGTATGAATGGGGAGGGGGAGACATACAATTCAGAGCATAACAGATGGTTCTACTCAACAAACAGCATTATTTTCAATCCTATGTGGGACCTTCTGTGTTTTCCTTATATGGTTACAAATTGACCAAAATAGTTCCACTCTTTTTCTCACTTAATGTGAACAGATATGCAATCATTAGAATTAGGTTCAGCTCACTTGCAAATTGGTAGTCCAGTACTATGACCACAGCAGCCATAGTGAAGGAGACTCCAAGCAGGCAGCCCATGCTGGAGTGCCTGCATGTGACTGAATCTCGCCAGGCCGCATGTTACTCAGCAGTAAAATGGGGATAATCACACCTTCCTTGCAGGGTTATCAAAGGAACTTAAATAGGAGACTACGGGTAAAGATCTTGGCATAGTGTCTATCACCATAATAGAGAGCCTTGCTTCTGCAGATCTCTTGAAACTGGGAAGTAAAGCATTTAACCTTCGAGTTAACATCATCAAAACCCCGAGACTCCTGAAACGGAAAGCAATGTTCACATCATCTCCCCTAATTCCTTTGGACTAAGGCCCAGAGTATGTGACCAGCTCTCTATAGCAGAGCTGAGATTGGAAGTCTTGACTCCAAATTCCTAGGGCCGGTGCCTTCCCTGATTCCCTCTCTCAGATGTGTAAGAGAAATGTCAGCAGTAAGCACGATGGGCTGCTAGTCGGAGAGAAAAAGGTCAGCAGTGACACACAAGGCCTGCCAATCTGGATTCAGGAGTCACAAAACCTCAGAAACCAAGACGTAAGACAGCGACACCACAGCTCAGGCTGGTATGGGTCAAGCTGCCTCAAGCTGTCCCCAGCCACAGCTCCTGACTCCTGTCCTGGTCTCACTCGACCACAAGAGAAAAATGAGGCAGGAGGCCTGTTTCTTCTCCACATGTTCCTTCTTACAATCATATTTAAGTTCAATCTCCAAATCCGCAGAGCTGAAAAAAAACATTTAGCCAAACATAGCTGAGTATCTCCCTTAGGATCCAGGGACTCCCAACAGGCAGTTTGCCTTTTGTTCCCAGCTTGGTAATTCAAGTTCTTTAAGAAAAAGGGCCTCACCAGTCCTGACTCACACTAGGAGTTTGGTGCTTTTGGGCTCCCACACCTCTGCCTGCCACTTCCTGTGGAGCCTGCATCTTTCTCCCTCCTACACCTTTCAAAGTCTAAAGCACCTGCTGTGGGCTCTGCTGGGCCCTGCCACTATGCCCTTGGCATTCACTCCAACACACTGAAGGCAGCTGACTGGAAGTGCCCGAGACCCTGGGCCGGAAGGCTTTGTATTCTACCCAGGAGGTGGTAGTAAACAGTTACTGCCCCGAGAAACAGACCTCAGAACAACCTGACAGTTGGTGGACAAAACTCCAGCTCCCTGCCTCTAGGCTGGCATGAGCCCACAGACTCCCAGAGCTCTCAGTGAGAATCCCAGCTGCCCAGAGGAGTAAACAGCTTGAGAACTCACCCTTTCCTAGCTCCCTCCTCCTTGCCTCAGAGTCTGCTACCAGGGGACCCAAAACCAAGGTAGCATCCTGTAGGACTCCCAAGTAATCCCACCAGAAAGCCTTCCCTCATCACCAAGTCTCTCAAGTCACTTCCTATCTATGTGTTAACACTATTCATATACACTGTAATCTCATTTCTCTACCACAGGCTCTTGAAGAGGAGAAATTCTTTTACACGGCTCTGAATTCCCCCATGTTGCTCAGCACAGTGTCTTACGCAAATGAGAAGCTCAATAAATGTTTGTTGACTGAATGAAGAATGAATTAACCATGCCAGTCAGCAAGAAGGTTGGGCTCTGTATTTAAGCTAACTGAAACTACATCAGTGTGGCTGTCTGCTTCTTTCCAAAGCGCAGCGTGAACTGCTTTTAACAAGCAAATTACTGCATGCATGTATTTCTTTAAATTAGCATTTTCCAGATATTCATCTTAAATCAAACACCTCTGATTCCCAGAAAATCAGAACAAAGATTTTTTTCCTAAATTCAAAACTACCTTACTCTCCAAGTTTTGGGTCTACTCCTCAGTTTTGGGAGTCAGTCACCCAATGTGGATGTCTTATATCGGTTTCACCCAGAGTTCTCCCCGGGCATCATTTAAGATGAAAGTACAAAGACGTGTCACATTCTCACACTCTCTTGCTAGAATAGTGTTCTGTTAAGAAGGAACATAATGCTGCCTTTTTAACCAAGAAGGCATTACCCTTGATGCATCCTAAGAATTCTTTCCTCTCTGTACTGGGCAGGGGCCAAAAGAAGCACAGGGATTTCACTGCACAAAAAACAGCACAGCATGCTGAGGGCCTGGGTGTTCACCTCAGACCAGTCAGATGGCCTGGAAACTTAAATATCCACATATATGCAACAGCCTGCAAGTCACATCACGTTCTTTAATGGATGTCTGGTGAGCAGCTCTGGGAAAACTGGACAAGTACCAAGTGTCTCGCGAGCACGCTTTCAACTCAATGGAAGTATATGTTATCTGAATCCCCAGTGCCCACTACCTCGAGCACATATCAACCCAGGGCCTGCCAAATTGTCTCCTTTTTTTTTCTTCAGCCCACTTTGAAGAGAGAAAGATTACATAGTGCACCCCCCCCCTTCTCACTTACTAAAGTCAGAAAAAGACTGACTGAAGCCAAAGGGAAGACGAGCAGCATTTCTTATGACCTGAGCTGCTCTCACCAGATCATAAGCTCCATGAGATCAATGATTCTTCTCCTCAATGCAGAATCCCCCAACATCTCAGCACAGTGACTGCCTCACTGAGGTAATAAAATTCCTTGTTAATGAACATGTGTAAGCACCACATGTTATCTCATCTAATCCTTGCAACAACCTACAGCTTCGGAAGGAAACTAAAGCTTAAGAAGCTTAGAATATATCCATACGATGGTATATTACTCAGCTACAACATGAATGAACCTCAAAACATTGTGCTAAGTAAAAGAGGCCAGTCACAAAAGGGTACCCATTGTATGAAACGTCCAGAATAGGCGAATGCATGGAGACAGAATGTAGGTTAGTAGTCACCAGGGGCTTAAAGGAGAAGGGAATGGGGAGTGGCTGCTAATGGGTACAGGGTTTCTTGGGGGTGATGAAAATGTTCTAGAATTAGATTGTGGTGATAACTGTAAAACTTTGTGAATATAATTTTAAAACACTGAATGATAAACTTTAGAAAAATGAGTTTTGTGATAGGTGGTGGTGGTCATGGTGGAGGTGGTAGAAGAGGAGGGGGAGGAGGAAAAGGAGGAAGAGGAGGAAGAGAAAGAGGAGGAGGAGGAATAGGTAGAAGAGGAAAAATGAAGAAAAGGAAGAAGTTAAGAAGCTTCCCCAAGATCAAAGAGTTACCCATGCTTTCAACCATTATGCCGCTCTGATCACGGTTATTCTCAGTAGACATTTGCTGAAAACACCAGCAAATATATGGGTACTATAGGCTTTGGCATAATTCTAATCACACACAGAGAAGAGACAATCAATCCTCAGACCTTCTGAGATTTCCCAGGACTGATATACATCAAGAATTGTTGCTCTAGTATCAATCATACCTCAATAAAGTGGATAGTAAAAATCAAAATTAAAAATACCTAAAATGCTTGTTTGACATAAAAAAAAAAAAAAAAAGGAAAGACAAGAACGTTACCCTAGTGATCTTTACAAAACCTTCTGTAACTTGGAATAACAGCTGTTTTAGAGGAAACACTAAACAAAATTTTTAAAGAGGAGCACCCTGAGAGGAGTGTAATTAAAGGACCTCTAAGGCCGTAACTAGGACCCCTGGGGCTAAATAAAATAGAAATCTGACCGTGTCTCTTCCATGCTTACTGCCATCCAATGGCTTCTCACCCACACTCCTCACCATGGACCACAGTCCTTCATCGCCTGGCTGCAGAGCTGCTTCCTCTCTGATCTCGTCTCCTCGTTCTCCCACTATCCCCTACCCTGCACTGCACTCTGGTCATAATGTCCTCTGCCCTTCTTGAACATCACACATCCTCCTCAGCTCTGGCTGTCTTGCTGTCCCAGCTGTGCAGAACCCTCAGCCTTCCAGCAACGTGTGGTGGCTCCTCTTTGACAACCAGGGCTCAGCTCAGGTTCCCTCCTCAGATAGGCCTTCTTGCTTCTTCTGACCGTCTGAATCATGCTGGACACCACACCTTCAGTCCCTCTCCATCCCATATGTCTTTATGTGGTGGTCCACTGTCTGCCTCCTCCTCCGGAATGAAGCTCTAAAAGGGAAGGCACAAGTCTTGTCTATCTTATTCTCAGCAATATCAGCACCTACAACAGCCAGAGGCACACAGCAGATGCTCACTCAACATTTGCTGAACAAATGAATAAAACACACAGCACTGGAGCCAGGCGCGGTGGTTCACACCTGTTATCCCGGCACTTTGGGAGGCCAAGGCAGGCGGATCATGAGGTCAGGAGATTGAGACCATCCTGGCTAACACGGTAAAATCCCGTCTCTACTAAAAATACAAAAAACTAGCCGGGCGTGGTGGCGGGCGCCTGTAGTCCCAGCTGCTCAGGAGGCTGAGGCAGGAGAATGGCGGGAACCCGGGAGGTGGAGCTTGCAGTGAGCTGAGATTGTGCCACTGCACTCCAGCCTGGGCGATAGAGCCAGACTCTGTCTCAAAAAAAAAAAAAAAAAAAAAAAAAAAAAAAAAAAAAAAAACACAGCACTGCCATGAGATGCCTCTGCAAGCCAGATGCAAACCAGGCTCTCCTCTCAAGAACTCCTGTGAGGTTAGTCCTCACAAGCTGGGCTTCTGGGCCTGGTGAGATCACTAACCCTGCAGATTCTATGGTCACCACCTGGATTAACTTATGGTAACACCTTTATGTGCTCACACCTCCACACCCTGAGCCCACATACTTACCGGACACCTTTCCCTCCTCTGATAACTTAACACCTTTGCCTATAATATAGCAATGATCATCCTATAGTGGAAATGAGGTCCCTCTTTCCTCAGAAGCTCTTTTGGGTACTCTATTACGGACTTAAACATTCTCTTGACTCTTTACCTTTATTCTAACACATATCAGACTTTTTGGTTAATCCCAGACAGAAGTCATCTAAACTAGAGCCCACCCCCAGCAATGCATCTCATGTTCTAACACAGTTCCCTCGTCTCCAGTTCATCATGTCAGCCTTGCACACTTAGGTTGCACTCAGAAAGCTCAGGACAGCATGAGGGATGTATTACATTAGTCCATTCTCATGCCTCTCATAAAGACATACCTGAGACTAGGTAATTTATAAGAAATAAAGCTTTAATGGATTCATAGTTCCACATGGGTGGAGATGCCTAACAATTATGGTGGAAGGTGAAGGAGGAGCAAGGGCATGTCTTACATGGCTGCAGGCAAGAGAGCATGTGCAGGGTAACTGCCCTTTATAAAACCATCAGATCTTGTGAGACTTTATTCACTATCACAAGAACAGCAGGGGAAAAACCCGCCCCCATGATTCAGTTACCTCCCACCAGGACCATCCCATGACACATAAGGATCATGAAAGCTACAATTCAAAATAAGATTTGGGTAGGGACACAGCCAAACCATATAGCACATGAGTGCAGCTCTCAGCCTCTCTCTCACCGCAGCTAGTTTTCCCTTCAGAGACCTCCATCTGTCCCCAGTTCATAGCCTCCTCTTGACCTCATCTCCCTTCTTACCCAGACTGGATCCTGACACTTAACTACCCAAGTTATTCATGAGTATTCAAAGAGCTTTGCCTCCACTGTTGTTCTTCTGTGCTACCACAGAGACTGAGCCCTGGGTCCACACTACAGTCTGCCTCCTTCATTCACACTCCGCAGTGACAAAGCACTCCAATTTTTAAAAATAATAAAAATAAAATGTAAAAAAACACCACCAGAAAGAAATACACAAAGACTAATACACAGCACATGATTTCTAATGAAGGTTGCTCAAACATTCTTGAATTTGACCTTGATGGGCTTCATCACTCATTCATCCCAGCAATTTCATCATTTTCCTCAAGCCCCAACCCAACCTCCCTCTCCATCCCAATCCCTACAGTAAATAACTTCAGAATTGTGTTTCTTCAACTCCATCCCCTCACCTGCAAGTCAGTTTCCACCTGCACACACCCTACAGCTTCACACCAATGCAGGACAACCTGTCTTTCCTGGTTCAAAACTAAGTTCTGCCCTTGTGCTTTGATCTAATTCCCTTCGGTCTCTACCCAGCTCTTGCCCTATAGATTATCTCCTCTCTCCTTTCTGCATCTTCAACCTCCCACTCTTATCAGTTCCATCTCTCAGTCTACCAACTTGCTCTGTTAACTTGCTCTGTTAACTTGCTCTGTCATCACTAAAAAGCCCTGCCTTGACCCCAGTGTCTTCTGCTCTCTTTTCTTCTCATCCAAACCTCCTCAATGGATATTTGCTGCCTCCACATCGTCTCCTCTCATTAACTCCCAGCATACTGTAACCTGGTTTCTGTCCCCTCTCATTCCCCCCACCTCAGAGCTTCACTGAAACTGCTGCTTTCCAACCACCAGTGACTGCTCAAATGGCAAATCCAAAGGGCAAATTTTGCCTCTTACCTCATTAGATTATTCTACAGCTTGTGCCCGTAGATCACTCTACTGCAGATGACACTGTAAATCATACCTTCCCATTTTGAAACTCTGTTTAATCACTCTCCTGACTGTCCTATTTCTCCAATCACTCCTTCTCAATCTCCTTCATGGGTTCTTCATCTTCTCCCCTCCTCTTATCTGTCTTCTCAGCTTTTTCCCCTCCTCTTACCTGTCTTCTCAGCTTCTCTCTCCTGCTCTACCCACCCTCTGTGGGTAACCTCATTCACAGCCATGTTGGTCATTAACATTTATATAAAAATACCTCCCAAGTCTACAATCTCTAGCTCTCATCTCTCCCCTGAGGTTATATCCAGCTACCTCCTAGACATGGCCTCATGTATGTCCCAAAGCCCCTCAAATCAATCATGTCTCTTCTGATGCTACATTCTCTTCCCTTCACCATTCTATCTGTTTGTTCCCTGGTACTGCCCATTTCAGCTAGACATCACCCTCCACCCAACCAACCAATCGAGGTACCTCTGTTAGCTTTAACTATCCTCTCTGCCTTGTTATCCATATGGAGCAATCCTAATAATTTTTATCAACTGCAGATTTATTGAAAGTATTCCCTCTCCATGCCTCTTAGCACTTCCTGGGAACAGGACCTCTGTTTATTCCCCTGACTTGATATTTCAGTCTAGAGGATAATGGCCCAGCACTTACATGTGAAATACCAGAACTTCCATGAGCTGAGCTGTCCCTAGGCTTACCTCTCCCAACTCATCTCCCTCGTCTCAACCTTGTCATTTATGAGGAAGCTCAATAAAAGGCTCATGCTCCCCTAACATGCCATAGTGCAACGTGGCCTTGCCTCTTCAGACATACTATCTCACATGCCTGCCTAGAACACACTTCAAGATTTAGCTCAAGCATCACCTTTCCCAAGACGCCTTTTCACACTCCTCCAGCCTGAGAGCTGCCTCTCCTTGATGCTACCATAACATTCCATTTTAACCTCCAGCATATTTCATACTCTTCTAAAATTACGTATTTGTCTATCAACCTTCCCCCAAGTAGACTCTAAATTCCTCAAGTCAGAGACTGCTCACAATAGGTGCTCAACTTGATTCCTTTGCATGCTAAGTGTTACTGATAACTTCTGGCACATTTCCAGACCTCTAAGTACCCTGGCCATCCCATATGACCCTTTCTCTGCCATGTGCTAATTGACTAGGAGGCTCTGCTATGGCTGAGGTATTTTATTGCTCAAAACACACAACAGTGTTGGTTGTGATCCTCTTGCTACAGTTTGAAATGATGCTCTCCACCGCAGTAAGAGTTAAAGGAATTGAGGACTTACACTAAAATTAGCTCTATCTTGACACTCAACATAGTGTAAGACTTGGCAAGACAAGTCTCTTAGGCAGGCAAACTGCTGACACAGCATGGTGAAACGGAACTCAACCAAAGAGGAAAACCTGCAATACCTTTTCACAGGCAATTCTGAGTTATGCTGATTCATTCTGACTTAAAGCTGCAATAACACTTGAGTAAGTAACACCCAAGCTGACTGTGCATTTTTTTCTGCAGAGCTCACAGAATTTGGCATACAAGAAATTTAATAGTTGTTCTTTATGATCCTTTGCAATTTCTCAAATATTGGTTGTGGTCACTTACATTATAGTGTTTGATAGCATTAACAGGTATTTTTCTTGCAAAGATGCAGTCCTGATCAAAATACTGACAAAAGCTTAAAATACTGACTATAATTTCTGTAACTCAAGAAAACCATATAGAAAATCTCTTTCACCAAAGAAAGGCTCAGTGCTAGATCTATTTGAGGCTGAAGAGCCTTAGTTAAGTCAACAGCTCTTGTTCACACTTTGTACAAAGACATCTGTACAACTGATTCCAACTTAGGAAACAGCATTTAAATATCAACAAACACATGCTCAGAGACAATCGGGTAAATTTTCAACAGGACCAAAATTTCTAAGAAACCATATTAGAGCAAATTCTAAAGCAAAGAATCTTCTCAAAATAGGTATTTGCAAGTCATCACTTACTCTGTTCTTCCCACAGAAGTCATGTGAATTGTATTATAAAGAGTAAATGGAAGAAATTTCTAGACTGTAGTGATGATTATAGTTAACATTTAATTAACTGGTATTACTTCAAATATTTATTCCATTTAGAATTGTAATATGTAAGTGCTGTGTTTGAGATGCTTAACATGTTAAATGTCTTCTATTTCAGAAAAAAAAAACATACTTCACCGTTCAGAATTTTATACTTTACGTGTCTAAAATACATAATCTGCTAGAAAATAGTTGTTAAACAACAGACATTATTTTGACTAAACCAATATTATAAAAACAAAGCTTTATTGCACCTGCTACTTAAGAGGATTATGTCTAAATACTCACTTGTTCAGTAAGAGGTCAAGAATGAATTTGGAGCCGAAGGCTTCAATCTGGAAGCTTGCCTGGGCCAGATGGACAGCCTATGGATTCAAAAAGACAGAAGAATCTTAACTTACTTTCCTGTCTTTAAGACAGATTATTATCAAGAATGATATTTAAGATGAATAACTTTTATGTATCAGTTCATTTCCTTATGTATCTTCACACAGTAATTCATTTTTTTAGGAGACTAGGTACAATATCATGGTTTTGCTAGGAAAATCTAAATATTTGGGTAGCAAAGAGCTAATAAGACAACCCATCCTGGAAAATGAAACCACTAAGATAAAAACCAACAGCATATTCTGCTGGACTTCCAAAGTGACCATGATGAATTATGCAAAAGTCTGACTAATTAAAGCTTGATTTCAGCCTGTTTTGTGCATAAAGCTAACCAATTCTTTCTGCACACCTAAGTGAAAAATCATGTCAGTGCTCTGCTCTTCAGCAGGAATTAGAACTTTCTCTGGAACTTTCTCTAAATGATGCATCAGCAGAATATGACAGTAAAATAGGAGAGTACAACTTTCTAACTTCAGAAAGCACTTAGAACCTGGCCTTTTGTGAATACCGAGAGCTTATGTCCCCCTTTAAGAGTCAAATGTTTACAAATATTGTCATTATTTTGTCTTAATTCAAAATACAAAGATAATTCCATCTAAACATGAATCCTATTTACTAGGTGTTAAAGATTATTACAGCTCACAGAAGCATCTCGAATACTGCAAATTAACAAATCAATGAAGTTTTGTCCAAGTATTAGCTAACATAAACTTCTCCTTTATCACACTATCAAAAAAAAAAAAGGACAAGGCTAAATGAAACACCTACACCATACTTCCTTAACTCACAAACGTCCTTCCTCCAGAATTGCATTCCTAAGGCACAGTGGGTGCTACAAATCATCTGTGAAGTGCTCCATGCATGGTAACTAGACGCCAGCATGAACATACCAAGCATCCCCCTCCCAGTACTTTCTATTCCCACCTTCCCCCCAGTGCTACCCCATGCTCCTCTTTGCCTTCCCCTGCATTTTTGACGACTGAAACTCTCCCAATCCTTCAAAGGCGTCCCACCTGCAGTGCTTTCCAAGAAGTCTTCCTTCACACAATCTTCACGCTCAGGGCTTTGGAAGCACTTTATTTGTTCCTCCCTGTCTCTCCCTTTCCCATCCTTCCCCTGGGTGGTGAGCTCCACAACACATATCACAGGGGTCTTGCAAACAGGTCTAGGTTAATGACTCTTCCCCAGCACATCTGACCTTTCAAGTAATTCACCAAATATTCATTGTCAAGACCTTTTTGTCATACCAAACCCATAAAACACTATAAATAAATCATGACTTATACTTTCAGTCAAGCACATTGCCAAATCAGATAGTCACTCAATAATAATCAATCCATACAATGCAAAAAGGAAACTAACAAATATTAAATTTTAAATACAAAATAATGAGAAAGAAGGCTCCTAAATCCTTAATGCCATAGGACGCCAAGTCGAATTCCAAACAACCTTCTAGAACAGGGTCACCATACTTGTGGGCTTCCTGTATCCATACAACTATGAGAGAGAGAAAGAGAGAGCGAAAGAAACTTCTGTCAAGTGTGGTCTCCATTATCCACAACAGAATCTCTATTCAATACAAATATCCACTGTCTTTAAATTCATTCTGTACCTTGAAGCATTAATTTTTGCATAAAGATATTTATATTGATGAATAATTTGTACAAGGAGAGATTTTTCAGCTCTGGATCCAAAAAAGCTTTAAGTATGTAAAATTTAATTTCTAAGAATAAGATAAATCCTTAGTATAGTTTCTCTTAAGAATATTATATAGTAGAGATGAGTTCATTAGATATACCTACTTGAACATCTTTATAAACACTAAGAAGAACTTGACAGTGACCCAGTAAAAAGCTTATTTCATAGCGAATAGGTGATGCGACAAGTACAAACACTGACAACACTCTGTTGCAAAATAAGGTAATCTGGTAGTAAATGTAGTACCTTCATTTTATAGAATTGTAGGAGTTATACAATTTGATAAATGCTAAAATAGGTTTATGCCATGTCAATGTGACTAGCTTCAGTTTAATAGAATTTAATCAAAGAGCTAGTCAATCATACTGGGTTTTCCTTTGCTTTTGCATTCAATCATTCCACACAAACATATTAAGTCCTGCTTTGCATATAAAGATAGCTGGGACACAGCTTCTGCCCTCAAAGAAGTGATGGTCTCCAAAGGGGCAGGTAGAACTGTCAGCCTCAGCTTGTCTAATGGGCCACAGGACAGGGACCACAGCTGAACCCCACCCAGGCACAGAGGGGTACAGAAAGGATCCACTGACAAGATGCTATTTGAACAAAAACTCAAAAGATGAATAAGAATCCACGTGTCAGGCAAAGAAAAGACACTCGGGGCAGGGAGGAAAACATTTACAAAAATCAAGTCAAAATGAATGTGAGAAAAACAGGCTTTTTAAATTTTTTAAAAAATGAATATGGCCTGTAGGAAAATGGTTTTCAGATGAAATGTCAAACAATGAATCTGAAAAGGTGGGATGGAGACCGGCAGGCTTCACGTGACATGATCAGTAACATTTATAATCACAAACAAGAACATGTGGCCAAGACAATGAGCCTTCCCCTAAATGACCATTCCCTCAAGCTCACTCAGCACCATTTCTGGCACATGCCATCATCATTATCATTATCATCATCATCATCATTTAAACATCTTAACAGATTACTCTCCAGAACTGACGCAATTCATAATGCCAGCAACAAAATATCTGTTTATCCATTGGAAAAAAAAAGAATTTGATTTTATTACCTTTATCTGTAAGAATGTTTTAATATTTTAATTCTAAGAGGAAGCACATTTTCTATAAAATGATTTAAGATTTCCTCACCATATTCATCTTCTTTGTGAATGTATCAAATGGAATTAGTTTCATCTAATATATTTATATCCATTTTAAGTCATTTAAATATACTGATGTATGTTAGTTTTCTTACATTCTGTTTCTCTTTCCATTGCTATACATTCTACAAGTGTCTATACAGTACAGATTCTTCTCTATACCAAAATAAATACCTGACAAGTGCTACTTTTCCCTATCATTTTATTTCTGCCCTGTCTTAGGCACAATTAAAATAGTGTTTAACTTCTGGATGCTATGTATTCCATTTTAATTTGTCACTTTTTCTTTAACAAAATATTATACAGTTTTTATATATGCCCATTTAAAATATGTTTTCAAACCATGTAAAGTGAGTTCTCATCATTATTTTATAAACCACATTGTTGTTTTATATTTTATATATATATATATATATATATATATTTTTTTTTTTTTTTTTTTTTTTTTACAGAATATTGGCTTGCTTCTTCCAAATGGTAGAAAAGTTAGAAGAATGGCTGAGATGAGTACAAAGTCTTATAAGATACAGTCATATCATTTTTGGTTGATTTAACAGATTTTAGAGTTAATTAACTGACCAGCATCACTGAAATCTACTAAAAATACAAAGACTACCTACAGTATTGTTCTTCTTTTGCAAAAGAACTATGCAGTGAGGTTTAGAAATGTGTTCAGTAACACAAAATCAGATCCTAGGAATGCTTCAGAGAAGAGTTCATGAACCACATATTAGGTCAAAATCAGTTATTTTCTCTTTCGGGATATCTGTTAAACAGCCCTGCTTTTATAAGGACATTCACTATAATAGCACTGTGGAAGAATGCAGGGTTTTATAGCCAAAGAACATCATTTCACAATAAGAATGAGCACGTCCCTGGACTCAGAATTACCATCCTGAAGGACTGAGAACAGCTGTTGCCTCACCACTTTAGTATTTTTCTTTTAACTCAGAATCTGGCACAGGGAAATTACAGGAGCTCTAAAAACAAAAACAATTAAACTCAATTATATACACAAACCTCCTTCACTGGAGAACAATTTACACGTCTTCGCAAAGTGCTTTTGTTTGTATTTTTTCTTTCTAGTAGATGGCATCTAATGGTATAATATTAAATGACTTCAAGAAGGCTGTTGGGTTCTTCAGCTAAGACTTGTTTTGCGCCTTATCATCAAGCGATGTTATGACATTAAGCAATCATCCATGCCCAGCTCTGTGTAGGGTGCATTAAATAAGCTATGTTTTCTTGGGACTTATATTCTAGAGTAGCTAATATAGACATAAAAACAAGAAGAAAAATAACTCTATATCTAATCATAAAAATAAAATGCAGCCATGTGCAGGATATACATGTTTTCATGCAACTATGTTTCACACAAAATAGGTGTTCAAACAGTGTTCTTCACTGTTTGTGAAGAATTTGTGAGTTCTGTAGAGCGTACCCATAACTGGAACTGAAAATGGGAAGTAACACTTTCCCAGAACTCAAAAAATATTATAAGGCTGAATTTCTACTAAACTATAAAATTTAGTAGAAAATGAGCAACTTGGGTAACTGGGTGTCTACGCTATGGATGATCACATCTAATGAGACATATATTTTACCTTAGTATGCTCTAAACCAGTGGTCCCCAACCTTTTTGACACCAGGGTCCAGTTTCATGGAAGATCATTTTTCCATGGATGGGGTGGAGTGGGGGATGGTTTCAGGATGAAACTGTTCCACCTTAGATCATCAGGCATTAGATTCTCATAAGGAGTATGCAACCTAGATCCATCGCACACGCAGTTCACAATAGGGATCGTGCTCCTATGAGAATCTAATGCCACTGCTGATCTGACAGGAGGTGGAGCTCAGGCAGTAATGCTCACTCACCCGCCACTCACCTCCTGCTGTGTGGCCCGGTTCCTAACTAGCCACAGACTGATATCACTCTGTAACCTGGAAGTTGGGGACCCCTGCTCTAAACTATAGGTGGTGTGGAAAACATAACAGCATTTGGAAGTGGTTTCCTGATCTTAAGACATACTAAGTTTATTTAGGGAGATATTCATTTAAGTAATGAAGGAAACATGGCCAAAAGAAGAATATCAATAGACAAGAAAATGTTTTACAAACAGAGGTAAGAAGCCCTTTAGGGTATCAAGCAGGCCTGAGCAAACACCAGTGGAAAGACTGACACTTGACTTCGTAAAGAAGAGGGCTACAGGTCTGGGCTTCAGGAAACAGGGCATTAGAGAGAGCAAAAGGCAGTAAGCAGATGCCTGTCTTCTGTTTATTCTAACATAGAAAAAACAACGTTTATTCTATGTCTGTTAAAACACTGAATATAGCATCTACATTGTATATGTGTGGCAGGTGTGTGTGTGTGTGTGTGTAACCACAACCTTTTCAGGAAGTGTTTTATTTTCTTTATCTTGTTGCATATGGTTCTTTCCCTTACCTTTACAGTTTTTCAATAGACCTTTCAAGAGTTTCTACTCCATTATCTAGAAATATGGTGAAGAAAGGTCAGAGAATATAAAAATCACCTTTTTTTGAAATTCAGGACATTTTATAATGTTTCAGAGAAGGCAGATTTGAAAATTCACCAACTAACAAGATGGGAGGAGGAAAACCCGCTAATTTGATGCTAGAGGGACCCCGCCTTTGTCATCATGGGTTGAGCTGCTGAGGACAAGAGTCCACTTCACCAGGAAGACTTTCATCAGCATGGCTGTTTGGTATGTTTTTCTTTTTATATGAAAACAGTAGGCACAGAATCCAGCACCCCAGATAATTAAATATCAATGAGAAGAAAATGTCAACTTTAAATTGAAATAAGTTTGAGGAAAAGAAGTCACCTTTTTTTAATCACAGAGGTTCTTCTAAAGAGGACTAGTTTGGACCTATCCTGTAGCTGGAGAAACATAAAAGTCTAGCTTGTGGATCTTTTTTCTGTATAATGCAAAAATCCAAATATGTAAATATATCTTAAAAGTTTTGAAGTCCAAAAGAAAATATCAACAGACCATGTTTAATTATAATTTGGTTCTAATCCCTCATTCTAAATTGGTGATTGCACAGGTTTGTGTTATGATACAAATAATAATGCCTCATATTTCTTACATTTTAATCATCTCAAAGTACTGTCATGTCTATCTAGAACACAGCACCCCATGCAGCTGGTAGAGCAGACATTTGTATTACCCTTTTATAGAAGAGAAGCATTTTTAAAGGGCACAGATAGATTAAGTAATGCTATTGTCCAAGGTCACACATCAAAGGAAGAAATATGAGGTGTCAGTTTTAGTTAAATGATAAAAAAGTGCCATATTTATGCCAGAAGTCCTTACATCTGCAAGCCTCAATGTTTTCTGGTCATTAAAATACAAATAATAATAGCTTAACGACATGATGTTTGCGAGGATTAAATAATACAATAATGCAACTGACGGCTGGGCTCAGTGGCTCACACCATAATCTCAACACTTTGGGAGGCCAAGGCAGGAGGATCGCTTGAAACCAGCAGTTTGAGACCAGGTTAGGCAACAAGGTGAAACCCTGTCTCTACAAAAAAATACAAAAATTAGCCAGGCGTGGCAGTGCATGCTACTCAGGATGCTGGGGCAGGAGAATCACCTGAGCCCAGGTGTTTGAGGCTGCAGTGAGCCAAGATCATGCCACTGCACTTCAGTGCGGGTGACAGAATGAGACCCAGTCTCAAAGAAAATAGCAGTAATAATAATGTGACCAATGTAGCTCAGTCATATTGAAAGAGCTCAATCATTTAGGAAGGAGACAGTAAAGTAGGAAAAAGAGAAAAAAGAATATAGTAACATTTTGGAAGGGTATCAATCAACTCCACCCTAAAGTTCCCTCCCAGGATAGTTAGCCACCATCTAGCAAATTCCAATGTACATTTATACTCAGCAAAATTTGCAAACTTTATACTTTTATTGCTAATTATCATTATGTATTATGCTTTGACCTTGTTCAAGTTGTCATGTCTTCAAAATAATATGAATCATTTTCCTGAGAAGTGAAACAGCTGCAAATGTTACATGAAGGCAGTACTGCAAATTAGGGTAACTTGCTGAACATTCTTGTCACGATGCATTTAAATAGGTACTTCGAAGGAGAAAATTATCATCATGTTTTCTTCTACCATGTTCCAATTGATAGTATTATGGGCTTACCATCAACAAATCTGTATTAAATACCGAACTTATGTAAGATACTAGAGCAGATGTATAGGAGAGTTAGTTTTGATTTTTGTTTGTTTTGTTTGTGTTTTTTTTTTTGAGACAGGGTCTCACTGTGTTGCCCAAGCTGGCGTGCAGTGGTGCAACTGCAACTCACTACAGCCTTGACCTCCTAGCTGAAGCAATCCTCCTACCTCAGCCTCCCAAATAGATGGGACCACAGGCACGTGCCACTATTCCCAGCTAATATTTTTATTTATTTTTTGTAGAAATGGGGGTCTCACCATGTTGTCCAGGCTGGTCACAAACTCGTAGGCTCAATAATTCACCCCCCTTGATCTCCCAAAAAGTGCTAGGATTACAGGTGTGAGCTACCGTGCCTGGCCAAGAATTAACACTTAGATCAAAAAGATTATAATATGGTTAAGGGAATAAAATGAGTAACTGCAAAGAGTGAAAAATATGTCAATTAAATAATAAGAATCGTTATTGTTATTATTATTTTAGAGATGGGTCTCACTGTGTTGCCCCAGCTGGTCTCGAACTCCTGGCCTCAAGCAATCCTCCCATCTTAGCCTCCCAAAATGCTGGGATTACAGGTGTGAGCCACCACACCTGGTATAAATATTATTTGTAAAGATACCACATACAATATAAGCATGATTAATTACTGAATTTGGAGTAAGGGTAACAAGTGTATTTGAATTTGTGGAGTGAGTCTGCTGGGGGCTGGGGAGAGCTGAGAATGGCTTATGAGGAAGACGTTCTCCTCACTTAAAGATAGAATTCAGACAGCTCTTCCAGGATTTATTTAATAGAATGAAATTATAAAGTGTTAATAAGTATTTGCTAACAAATAAATGTTTAAGAAACATGCATTTAAAGCAAAACACAGGATGCCTTCCATTCTGGGCTGTTATACTGCAATGTGGATTGTGGTGTGAGTTAAACATGACAGTTTATCATAAAATAAAGAATTTCACAAGAATGACAAGTAGGGGGAGGACATACATGCCCAAAAATGCTAATGTATTTTGTTAATCAATCTATCTTTTGGCCCTAAATTAGGAAGCTTAAGTCATACCCTTTGAAGGCTATTACAGAAACAAGACCAAAGCATCAACAAAATACACTCTTCTACAACCCACGGTGAACATCTCCCACTAACGGAAGCACATCACTGTTTGACTTTGTTCTCTGTGCCAACCTAGCTGAAAAAGATGGAACGTCTACCGTAAAAGAAATCTAGCCAATATTCAATTATGCAATCTGATGAGACAGAAAAAAGGAAAGCTTGGATTTATGGATTTGTGAATTTTAACTTCTGACCAAATCTTATACAAGAGCTCTTTTCTAAATAAATCAATCTTAAAGAGATTCCAAATTCATCTTCCTCTCTTTTCTTATGTACCTCAGTTTGAGGTACTCTTTTTTTTTTTTTTTTTCTGAGATGGAGTCTCTCTTTGTCATCCAGGCTGGAGTGCAGTGACATGATCTCAGCACTGCAACCTCCGCCTCCTGGGTTCAAGCGATTCTCATGCCTCAGCCTCCCAAGTAGCTGGGACTACAGGTGTGTGCCAATACACCCAGCTAATTTTTGTCATTTTTTCTTTTTTTAGTAAAGATAGGGTTTCACCATGTTGGCCAGGCTAGTCTTGAACTCTTGACCTCAAGTGATCCACCTGCCTCGGCCTCCCAAAGTACTGGGATTACAGGTGTGAGCCACTGCACCCAGCCAAGGTACTCTTAAACATACAAAAGATGGATGGTGAAGAGAAAGAGGAAGTAGGCACTGGTAATCCAAATACGTATTCCAGTGAATCACATTAGCCACACTAAATATTTCTTTTTAAAAATCTTCATGGCCAGCCAAAGAAGAGAAGGTACATTTAATCTTATGGTAGGTGTGGGGAAGGTCAGACTAAGATTTTCCCCAGTGATTATTTAGCAATCCTGGAGGACTTTGTAACAACACACTTTCACTGACAAAGCATCCTTGGCCAGGTATATGAAATGTCTTCTATACATTTACCGTTAGTGACTAATGTTTGCTGGATATTAACTGGCAATGCCAACTAAGGAGAAAGACTGAATTACAAGCCTTTGGAGCACTTGCTATTTAAAATGGGTAAAGCAGCACAAGTATCACTACAGCAGTATTATTTCACTTCCATATATTTTTTGAGAGATGAGTAAAAATACAACTATGACAACAGTTACCATGGAAGCGGTTTCTTTCGGCTGCCTTCCTGAATAGTAACATTTAATGTGGTGCATTAATCTAGTAGCTGAGGTGTGATTCACCTTGTTCTTTTTCCTCGTCAATTCCTACATCACCAAACTGCAGAACTCCAAGGAACACTTCTCTCTCTGCTAACACTTGTGTCATAAAGCAAGAACATACTTTGTCTTTCTAGCCAGAATTATTGAACACCCACTAAATAATTTAAATAAAAGAATGGAAATAAAATATAGATTCTGGAAAGCAAGACATCAAGCACCATGCTTAGTGTCTGTGACTCATTACATGGCAGTTTTTTTTTTAATTTGCTTACATAATGTGAATACTATTCTAAAAGAAAAAAAAAAGCCTCATGTGAGGCAACCCTCCTAAAGAGTCCTACTTCCCTGGACTGCCTACTCTGGTCCTTGAAATTTTGACTAGAACAGCCCAGTGGACTCATGTCAATGCAAATATCAATCCAAGGCAACAGAAGGTTCTTTAACTTGGGTCTTTATGATGACTACATAAGGATTAGTTAAGAATGAGTAACTCTGAAATACAAAATGAAAATTATGGTACAGTAATTATACAGTTCATTTGAGCATTGTTGTATCTAGCAAACCATAAATTATATAGAGTAGATTCAAATATTAACCTCCAATTCTCCCTCATTAATAAATTACTGAAAACGTGTAATCAAAGAAGGCTGAGCAGATCTGTCCAGGCCAGAGCTCTCTTCTCTTGACGTACCTCAATTTACTGATCCTTGCTGGTAGGTTTCATACTGTTTGTACTCAGTGATTTGTGTTGGGATCTCTATACCAGAGCTGATATTTCCATTTGTAGAATTTTTCAGGCTCCGCTTATGAGAGTGCTCAAAGTTCATGTTAAATATACAGCTGTTTGACAATGATATTCCTAAGTGGTCTTTGCTTTCCTTGACAGCCCTCAGCAAGTTGCATATTACTGCGGCAGAGATCCCTTTTATCTACAGAGAACTACAACTACAGATTAGGAAAAGTTCAGTGTTCTCTGGTCCTCAGCCATGTCTGGCTCTGTCCTTTGCACTGAATTCTGACCTTATCTATGACTATGGATGGGTTGCATTCTACCCCTTTGGATGAAAAGAGTAACTTTCAAATTGGGAGTCATGTCAAAAATGGATTCCTCCATTTGACAAAAACACAGGTGCCAGTAGACTTCCTAAGTAACATGATTAAGGCCTGTTCCTTGACATAGAGGCCCTCAATTGTCCTGTTTCACAATTTTACTCAAAACAAGTATTTGTAGTACACATACTTTACCCAAAGCTAGATGTAGAAAAGCTAATATTCATAGGCGACCTCATGTTCTCTAATATTAAACTTCCACAGAGCTCTGGAAAATATCAACCACTCAACCTGTATTTGCACAATTTTTAAAACTAACATTTAGAATACTGACCACTATGCAGAATCCCCTATTTTCGTACACAAATGATAGGTCTCACCATGTCCATGTAATGTTTTAGGCCTATTAAAACTCCATTTTTGTTTCTAAATGTGAACCTAGAAATTGCATGGAGCCTTGAAGACATACAAAATAAAAATAGAATATATCTATTATGTATCTGAGGAATATGTCTACTTCCTTAGATTATATATTGCCTTGTTGGCTTCTACATCATACATGAAATCATTTACTCATTAAGCAAATAATCATGTGTGTCTACCACATTTCAAGCAGAAGCCCTGGCCTTCCAGGGTTTACATTTTAGGGTACGTGTTTTGCGGGGGATGGCTAATACGACCAACAAGTAAATACAAAGTAAGTTAGATAATGATGAGTGATATAGGTAAAAAGATTAAAGTAGATAAGAGTCAAAATAAGTTAGGGAGTTTGCAGAACAAAGAGGTGACAGTTTTAAATAGGATGGTCAAAGAAGGAGTCTTTGAAGAGGTGATATCTGAGCAAAGACTAGGTGAAGGTACAAGTCACGTAAATACCTAAGGAAAGAGAATCCCAGGCAGAAGGAACAGCTAGTTGTAAAAGCCCTGAGGCAGAGACACACTGGTCTATTCAAAGAATAACAATAAAAAGGCCAGTGTGGGTCAAGTGGAGGGAGACTAGAGGAGTTGTGCAGGCAAGAGTCACAGAACCAGTGAGGGGTCAGTTATGTAGCACCTTGTGGGCCACTGTAAGAACTTCGCCTTTTATTCTGAATGAAATAGTAATGTGCTGAGAATTCTGAGTGAGGAATGATATGATTAGGTTTCCATTTTTTAAAGTTCACCAGAAGCTACTGTGTGAATAATGCACTAAAGTGGTCAGGGGGCAAGGGAGAAGCAGAGTGGCTTAAGAGGCTGTTGCAATAATAATCCAGGTAGGAGGTGATAGGGGTTTGACTTGGGGAATAACAGTGGAGTTGATGAGACTTGGTCAGATTCTGGGAAGATAGTGAAGGCAAAGTCAGTAGGACTCACTTACAGATTAGACGTGGATTATAAATGAAATAGAGGGGACAAGAAAACTCTAAAATGTCTGGCCTGAGTAACCAGAAGGAGCAAGCAATTTATCAAGATGGGGAAGACTGCAGGAGAAGAAGGTGGTGGTAGGAATTCAGGACTCTGAATCTAAGTTTGATATGCACATTACACGCCCAAGTGGAGTTGTGGAATAGACAGTTAAATATAAAGAATAAATCCTTTAAGCTAATTGATATGTTTTAGACCTGTGTCCCCACCCAAATCTCATGTTCAATTGTAATCCCCAGTGTTGGAGGTGCGGTCTAGTAGGAGGTGATCATGAAGATTTTGATCAGGAGGACGGTTTCTCATGGTTTAACACCATCCCCCTTGGAGCTGTCATCATGGTAGTGAGCTGTCATGAGATCTGGTTGTTTAAAAGTGTGTGGCACCTCCTCCCCTCTCTCTTCCTCCTGTTCTGGCCATGTGAATGCCTGCTCCCACATTGCCTTCCACCATGGGTAAAAGCTCCCTGAGGCCTCTCTAGAAGCAGATGCTGTCATGGTTCCTGTACAGCCTACAGAACCATGAGGCAATTAAACTTCTTTTTTTTTATCAATCAACCAGTCTCAGGTATTTTTTTATTGCAATGTGAGAATGGACTAACACAGAAAATTGGTACCAAGAGTGAGGTATTGCTATAAAGATACTTGAAAATGTGGAAGCAGCCATGGAACTGGGTAACAGGCAGAGGCTGGAAAAGTTTGGAGGGCTCAGAAGAAGACAGGAAGATGGAGAAACATTTGGAACTTCCTAGAGACTAGTTGAATGATTATAACGAAAGTGTTCATAGTGACATGAAGGGAGATGGCCAGGCTGATGAGGACTCAGATGGAGAAGAGGAACTTACTGGGAACTAGAGAAAAGGTCACTTTTGTTACACCTTGGCAAAGAGCTTGGCTGGACTATGCCCCTGCCCCAGGGATAAATGGAACTTTGAACTTGAGAGAGATGATTTAGGGTATCTAGTAGACATTTTTAAGCAGCAGTGTTCAAGATGTGGCTGCTTCAAACAACCTATGCTCATATGCGTAAGTCAAGAAATGAACTGAAACTAGAACTTAGGTTTAAAAGGGAGGCAGAACATAAAGGTTTGGAAAATTTGCAGCCTGGCCATGTGGTGAAAAAAAGAAAAGCCCATTTTCAGGAGAATTCAAGCAGACTGCAGAAATTTGCATAAGTAAAAAGGAGTCAAGTGCTGATAGCCAAGACAATGGGAAAAAAAAGCCTTCAAGGCATTTTAGAGACTCTCACAGCAGCCCATCACAGGCCCAGAGGCCTAGGAGGGAAGAATTGTTTCATTGGCCAAGCCCAGGGCCCTGCTGTCTGCCTCGGGACACTGCTCCCTGCTTCCCAGGCACTCTAGCTCTGGCCAGTCATGGTTAAAAGAGGCCCAGGTACAGCTCAGGCCGCTGCTTCAGAGGGTGCAAGCCATGAACCTTGGCAGCTTCCATGTGGCATTAAGCCTGCAGGTGCACAGAGTACAAGAGTTGAGGCTTGGGAACCTCTGCCTAGATTTCAAGGGGATATATGGAAAAGCCTGGATGTGCAGGTAGAAGCCTGCTTCAGGGGCGGAGCCCACATGGAGAACCTCTAATAGGGCAGCACAGAGGGAAAATGTGGGGTGGAGCCCCCCCACACAGAGTTCCCACTGGGGTACTGCCTAGTTGAGCTGTGAGCAGGACACCTTCACCATCCTGAAGACGTCAAAATCGTACATCCACCAGCAGCTCGCACCCTGTGCCTGCAAAGCCACAGGCACTCAGTGCCAGCCCTTAAGAGCAGCCTTGGGGGCTGAACCCTGCAAAGCCACAGAGGCAGGGCTGCCAAGGCCTTGGTAGCCACACCTCACAACAGTGTGTCCTGCATGTGAGACATGGAGTCAAAAAAGATTATTTTAGAACTTTAAGGTTTAATGGCTGCTTAGGTGGGTTTCAGACTTGCATGGGGCCTATAAGCCCTTTTCTTTGGGTTGATTTCTCCCTTTTGGAATGGGAGTATTTACCAAATGCCTGTACCTCTATTGTAATTTGGGAGTAACTAACTTGGTTTTGATTTTATAGGTGCACAGGCAAAAGGGACTAGCCTTATCTCAGAAAAGACTTTGGACTTTGGACTTTTGAGTTAATGCTGGAATGAGTTAAGACTCTGGGGGACTATTGAGAAGGCACGATTGGATTTTACAATGTGAAAAGGACATGAGATTTGGGAGGAGCCAGGGTGGAATTTTATGATTTGGATCTGTGTCCCCACCCAAATCTCATGTTCATTTATAATCCCCAGTGTTGGAAGTGGGGACTGGTGGGAGGTGATTTGATCATGCAAGTTGTTTCCCATGGGTTAACACTCGAATCCCTTGGAGTTGTTGTTACAATAGCGAGTTCATGACAGCTGGCTGTTTAAGAGTGTGTCGCATTTCCCCCCTCTCTTGGTCCTACTCCTGCCATGTAAGACACCTGCTTCCGCTTTGCCTTCTGCCATGAGTAAATGTTTCCTGAGGCCTCCCCAGAAGCAGATGCTGCCATGCTTTCTGTATAGCCTGCAGAGCCATCCGCCTTGGAGCTGTCATCGCAGTAGTGAGTTGTCATGAGACTTAGTTGTTGAAAAGTGTGGAGAGCCATGAGCCAATTAAACCTTTTTTCTTTACACATTACCCAGTCTCAGGTATTTCTTTATAGAAATTTGAGAACAGACTAATACATTAATTAAAGATATATCCTTTAATGTTTACTGAGTGATTAAATTTCAAAGTAATGGACAAGTGAGTAAATGAGTAGGCATATGAATGAGTCGATAAATGAGGGCATACTGGGGACAAAAAAATTCTAGTAAATGAACAAAGGAGGGTATATAATTCCATGGATAACTTACTATCTGATAGAGCTAGAGTTTAAATACGAAACCTAAGATAACACAGAAAAAATTACAGAAGTCAACTGTAAAGCAACATACTCATTGGGTTTTAAAATCAACATTTTCAATTAGAACAGTGTCACTTTGAAAACCAAGAGATACTATGCACTATAAGCTTCCCAAAAAGAATTCAAGTCCAAGAGCGTCACTTTCATGTCTTATACATACATGTTAAAATTTCAAAAGAATGATCAGCAAATGAAGATGCAGCTCCCTAACAAACCACATGGATCACATGCATGAATGTGTATATATTAAACATTCCTAAAAAACAACATAATGTTTATCTTTGATTTTCTAAAAGTCCATTTCCATATTCTGGAAGTCATAATATCTCTACTGCTTCTAATATTTCAAACATGTCACTACTTCTAGGCATACAACATCATATACATTGTCATATACAGTATCTCATTTTAGGAATTTTTAAAGGCATAAACTTAATTATTTTTATTTACTAACTATATTTCCCATCTTAGAGGCCTCATTTTAAGTCACAAAAATAAAGGTATATCCCACATCCTACTAAATAATGTAGGGTTTCTCAAAATCTCTTACCAATTTCATGAAGTTTATATTGTGAAATTCAGGAACAAAAAGATGCTGAAGCATTGCATAAATCACTTCATTCCTACATCTGTTCTCTGGGCTGCTACTTAAGTCATCAACTGACAGCAAGGAGACTTTTCTTGAATTTTTAAAAAATTCACAATGCTTCAAAATACTGTAATAGTGCCAAAGAATAAAAAACAAACAGAGCAATTTTTACGATTTTATATTCTTTCAATTAGTTATTTCAGATGATGTTTTTAATTACCTGAAATAAGCAAATAACTATATCTCGGCAATATTCAGTTAGTCATAATTAGAGAAAACATAATGTTATTAATACTTGATTAAGAGCTCAAAATAAAAGCTACTTACAGTACATTAATTTTTTCCAAAAGTAGACGACTATAATAAATTTAACACTTTTATCTTGGCAAAAAGAAAATTTTAAAATCCATTTAAATGAAGACTTCAAGCAAACTCTTTTCTTTCTGCTTCCTATTCCAGTGAATACTAAATTAGCCAATTTCCCACAAAATAAAAAGTATAGAATCTGCAAGAATGTAGGCCAGAAGAAGTGGCTCACACCTGTAATCTCAACATTTTGGGAGGCTGAGGCCAGAGGATGAATTAAGGCAAGGAGTTTGAGGCCAGCCTGGGCAACACCGTAAGACCGTGTCTCTACAAAAAGTAGAAAAAATAGCCAGGCATGGTGCTGCGAGCCTATAGTACTAGCTACACAGGAGGCTGAGGTGTGAGGATTGCTTAAGCCCACAAGTTCAAGGCTACAGAAAGCAATGATCACACCACTGCACTCCAGCCTGGGTAAAAGAGCAAAAACCCATCTCAAAGAAAAACAAAGAAAGAAAATGTTGTAGTACTTAGGGCAGAAAAAAGCTAACCTGGCTGGCTCACTAAGCAACTAGATGCAATGTAGGAAACCATGCTGAGTGACAGAAAGAGAACAGAAAGAAACAAAATTTATCAGTTTATAAGTTCTATTGCAGGGTTTCTCTACCTCAGCACTACTGACACATTAGGCTAAATACTTCTTTGATTTTAGGGGACTGCCCTGTGCCCTGTGGTACATTTGGCAGCATTACTAGCCTCTACCCACTAGATGCCAGTAGCCTCCCCCACCCAGTTCTGACAACCAAAAATATCTCCAGACACTGCCAAATGTCCTATGGGGAAGCGTTGGCAGCAGGGAGCAAAATGGTTGAGAACCGCTGCTCTCTATGTACAGAAGATGTATGTATAGATTCTTCTAGATGTGTTGCCTCAACACAAAATTCAACTTTCTTTTCTTATTTATTTATTTATTTATTTGAGACAGTCTCGCTCTGTCACTCAGGCTGGAGGGCAGTTGTGCGATCTTGGCTCACTGCAATGTCTGCCTCCTGGGTTCAAGCGATCATCCTGTCTCAGCCTCCCGAGTAGCTGGGACTATAGGCACGCCCAGCTAACTTTTGTATTTTTGGCAGAGATGGGGTTTTGCCATGTTGACCAGGCTGGTCTCAAACTCCTGACTTCAGGTGATCCACCCGCCTTGCCCTCCCAAAGTGCTGGGATTACAGGCATGAGCTAACGTGCCCGGTCAAAACTCAACTTTATTTTCAAAGCTTATTTTCAGCTGTCACCAAGGCCCTTGAAACAAAACAGCAAGAAGTAACTGATGCAAACAAAAATGGGAAGTTTCGTTCTTTCAACAGTTAAATATAATCCAACTGAAAAGAACTAGATTTTTTAAAACATATAGCCATAGAAGCTTTCCCTCCAAATTAAACTACAGGTTTAAATCTGTCAAATGAGCTTAAATCTGTCAAATATCCTTCAAAAAATAATAACGGAAGAAATACTGCAACTATCTACAGAGTCCAGAAATTTGATCTTTGAAAAAGCTGCTTAATATTGCTTTCTTTCTCCCAAAGTGGCAGCTTCATATTATCTTTTGAAATGTCATTTGATGACTCAAAAGAAAACAACTATAATTTAGACAGCAAGCAAGGAGAGGGAATAGGTCTCTATGTGGCCTCTGACGGAAATTACTAAGCTGTTTTTCCACAATTCACGTAATACAGTCTCTCCATGGGTGAAACCCCCAGGTCTCTACATACCATTTGCCTGGTGAAGGCTCCCACATTTCCATCTCATCCTGACTTATCCCTGAGCCCAGAGACAATGAAGTTATTAACATATGCACAGATATGACCAACAGTCCTCCTGAGCTGAACAGGCTCAGTTTCCTGTCAGCCTCCTAAATCTTCCTTTTCGGCCCCACATTGGGACATAGTAGCACTATTCCCCAGGATAAAGCATAGTAGTCATTTTTGACTTCTGGATTATTTCCTGCTGCTATGCTAACAAATTTCCCTGGATGTCAGGGCTTACAACAACACAAATTATTATCTTACACTTCCGGAGGACGAAAGTCCAAAATCAAAGTCTAGAGTTTAAAGTTAAGGTGTTGGCAGGGCTGGCTCCATCTGGAGGTTCTAGGGAAGAGCCTGTATCCTAATCTTTTCCACCTTCTAAAGGCTGTCTGTATTCCTTGGCTTGTGGGCCCCTCCTCACATCACTCAAACCTCTGTTTCCAACATCATATCTCCTTCTCTCTGACTGTATCAGGGCCCTTGTGATTACACTGGGCCCACACAGATAATCCAGGATATGCTCCCATCTCAACAGCCTCAATTTAGTCATATCTACAAAATGTCTTCTGCCATGTAAGAGAACATACTCATAGGTGTTGGAGATTAGGATGTGGACATCTTTAGGGGAATCTACTATAATTCCTCTCCTTTTCTAGCCTACAATAATCCAAAATGTATCCCAAATCTACTTGCATCCCTGCAATTCCTCTGCTTATCACCCAGTGCAGTCTACACCATCACTGCCTGGACAAATGCAAGCCCCTCCCAGCTGGTCTCCCTGAGCCACTCTTGCTCAGCTCTGTTCATCTTCCAGAGAGCTGCCATAAGGATCTTATTAAAATATAAATCAGATAATGTTATTTCCTTGTTTAAAACCCATCAGTGGCTTCCTGATCAAACCACAACAAAATCTGTATAGACTCTTCATCCTCTGGCCCCTTCTTAACTTTAAAAAAAAAAATAACAGAGCAGGAAATACACAATTTTTCCTCCACAAAATGTTTCTTCATCCCTCACCATCAACTTTCTGAGGCTTTGTATGCCAAGCAGGAGCTCCCGGCAAATCCTCAAATGGGGGTACTTGGGTTCCAACTGTTCTTGCTGAGTCTCCAAGTTTACTTTTCTCCCCAGAGGCAGAAGACAACAACTGAACATAGAATTCTAACCCTAAGTCCCGCTGTTCCAAGTCCTTTTCAAATGTAAAATGACTGCTAAAACCACAGCAAATTCAAAATAAGTAAAGAATAAAAATCAAAGTGGTAGGGCGCAAAGGGGAAGAACACCACAGTGTGATACAGGCTTTGCCTTTCAAAGCAGGCAAACGAAAGATAGTACTTAGGTTGAAGGATCTAAAAATAGGGTAGAGATAAATTATTTAACGTTGTGAGAACTAAAAACAGAAATGTAACAGCCTTTGGGGCGTGCTGGAAGAGAAATTTTCACTTTTCATATTATATTTTTATGAACTCTGAATTCTTAGACCATGTAAGTAAATATGTCAGAGTAACCACTAATTTCATACAACGTATTTACACTAATTTTACAGGTGTAAGTATGCATGTGTATGCAAATTGGTCATCAGTTTTTCACCTCCAGTAACATTCCTTTGCTCTAGGCTCCCAGCACTCCTGTTTGGAATTCCCAGACCAGAGACTGTCTTTGTTTCTGGACTTCCTGGTGGTAAAACATGACTTTATGGACTTCCTAGTGATAAATCAAGTAGGCAGTGTGATCCCCCCAGCAGTCTCTCTGCTGACCACTGTTCCTTAGCCCCTCTCCTCTGCTTCTATTTTGCAAAAGCTCTTTTGTCCCTGAATCATCTTACATCAGCCACTCCTGAAGCCAGCTACTCTTTTCATTTTCAAGCAATAAATGTCCTCACTTCATAATTCCTACTCTCCATCCAACATGCCCAAATCTCAGGAGGCAGCTTGTCCACAAATGCAACCATGGCTTGGAATAACGAACAATCCCTAATTCAACGGCCCATACCCTCATTTCATGTCCTCTAATAAATATCCAAATGCCTTTTATTGGAGGATACTTCACAGAATTTTAGAGCCATAAGAGGTTCCAGAGAACAAATACATCCATATCAAAATCACCTGAGACTTATAAAAATGCAAACCACTAGACCCCGTACAGACCTATAAACTCAAAATCTTTTCAACAACTTCCCCAAGTGGTTCCAACTCACACTAAAGTTTGAGATTCCCAAATCTAATTCAACCTCCTTATTTTTAAAATTAGGAAATTTAAATCTACAGATGTAAGTGTCTCACCCAAAATTGGCTTTCTAATGCACAGCCAATTATTCTACTCATAATCTGGTTTCCCTTTTAAAGAAAGTTGTGAGACAAAATACGCAAAAGCAGATAGAAGGAAACTACCTCAGGCCAGATGCGGTGGCTCATGCCTGTAATCACACACTTTTGGAGGCCAAGGCGGGTGTATCACTTGAGGTCAGGAGTTCAAGACCAGCCTGACCAACATGGCAAAATCCCCTCTCTTCCAAAAATACAAAAATTAGCCGGGTGTGGTGGTGGGGACCTGTCATCCCAGCTACTCAGGAGGCTGAGGCAGGAGAATCACTTGAACCCAGGAGGTGGATGTTGCAGTGAGCCGAGATCGTTCCACTGCACTCCAACCTGGGCAACAGAGGGAGACTCCATCTCAAAAAAAAAAAAAAAAAAAAAAAAAGAAGAAAAAGAAAAAGAAAAAGAATGAAATAAATTAAAGAAGACACAAACAAATGGGAAAACATTCACAAGGGAAAGATGGTGTTGCAAAAACTGGACATCCACACGCAAAAAATTAAAATAAAGTTAGTCCCTAACCTTACACCATTTAAAAATTAACTCAAAATTGACCAAAGTCCTAAATATAAGAGCTAAAATGACTAAACTCAGCAGGAAACAGAGGAGAAAGCCTTCGTAACATAGGATTTGGCAATGATTTCTTGAATGTAACATCAAAAGCACAGGCAACAAAATAAATAACAGATAAATCGGACTGCATCAAAATGTAAAACTTTTGTGCATCAAAGGACACTATCCACAGAATGAAAAGCCAACCCATAGAATGGGAGAAAATATTTGTAAATCATATATATGGTAAGGGACTGATATCCAGAGTATATAAAGAACTCCTAGAACTCAACAGCAACAACCAAAAAAAACCCCAAACAGCTGGATTAGAAAATGAGCAAAGAATTGAAGACACTTCTCCAAATAAAATGTAAAAATGGCCAATAAACACATGAAAAGATGTTCAACATCACTAATCATTAGGGAAACGCAAACCAAACCACAAAGATACCAATTCATACTCCTTAGAGTGGCTAATATTTTTTAAAAAATAAGTAACAGAAAATAACCAGTGCTGGTAAGGATGTGGAGAATTGGAACCCTTGTGCACCATCAAGGAGATTATAAAACGGTGCAACCACCATGGAAAATGCTACGGAGGTTCCTCCAAAAACTAAAAATAGAATTGTAAGTGCCTAGCTTTTTATATCTCATTAGTCTTTCTAGGGCATGTGTTTAAATACACAAACATAAAGAGCACTTCCTGCCAACCAACTATAACAACTAACAGTGGCCTAATTTTCTTCAGTGACCACATTATGATCGGAGGCGGGGAAAAAAAAGTCATTCTGAGTTGATGGAAAATCCCTGGAGGTTGAGCCAAGAGTGAAATGATCCAATCAGAATTTAAAAGGATCACTCTGCCTGATATGTGTGAAACAGAGGAGAACCAGAGTGATAGGAAAGGGACAAAATCAGGGAGAAGAGAAGACACTCTAATGGTGCATGTGAGAGATAGTGGGTTAGAACAGGTTGGCAGCAAAGAAGTGGTTGGATCTCCGGATAGTTTTTTAAGGGAACATAAGACTTGATGGCTTGGCATGATGCTTGAGAGGAAGAGAAGGGAAAAGGTTTTGGGCCTAAGCAACTGGAAGGTGATGTTCCATTTAACCAGATGAGAAGGATCTGGGAGGGACAGGCTAGGGTAGCAGACAGTACAATCAAGAGTTCCATTTTGGGTATGTTAAGCTTGAGTTGCCTGTAAGACATCCGAGTGGAGATACAGGTTAAATAGTTGGATATGTAGGTCTGTGTATCAAGGAAGAGATTATGCTTCCCATGAAAGAATAAAGATTCTCAAATGATTACATCACAAACAAGTGCTTCATACAAATAAGTTAATAAATGTTTAACACATTATGGTGTGAAAATATAGAAGTCCAAGAACTCTGAAAAACTATATGGAAAAACAAATTTAAGATCTGATGGCAGACAAGATAATTCATAAATACTCTATTTGGGTAATAATCCTAAAATGCATTAGTAGGTCTTAAAAGGATTAACGTTCCAAATAAAAGAATAAATAAGCATATAGTTATAGTTAATTAGAAGGGTAAAGAATAATAATTAACTGTTTCCAAAAACTGTTTAACAAACCACTGCAAAGCCAAAAATAGTAAGACGGCATCATCTCAGTATCACACTGGTTCTGAAGGGAACAAGTGACAGTACTTATGCAGCCCAACAGCGATAAATGCTTCTAACTACAGTCTAAACGTTCTGCAGAGATGAAAGTCCATTACATTACACAAGGCTGTCCACAGTAATTACCAAGTTTACTAGCTCTCATAATTTTAGCCATAATGTATAAGAAGAGGGGAATCAGTGTACTAACTCTTCTTGTTTAAGACTGATAAGATGCGAAGACCAAAATCTTATCTCCTTGTCATAACATATTCAATTATCCTAGTGTCCAAATAAAAACAGAATTTATGTCTGATATTTCTACCCTGTTAAATTTCTTCTGGGTTGGGAGGTCTATGTCCTATTCTATTTGTCATGGTTTTATGATTGTTCCATTTCATTCCAAAGCCAGAAAACTACCAAAGGCAGATGAAAGTATTTCTTAGGTTTGGCTTCATGTGGGGAGTTGGGGGAAAGGGAGGAGAGGTGAGTGGATGTCTAATTGGAATACTTGTTGGGGAAATTATCATCTGAACATGTGCTATTTATACTATAAGTATTTGGGGCCATACCATATCCATCTTGGCAATTAGCTCCAAGAAGCAAACAGTTCACCTTGACAACCCACTGAAATGCCTAATATCCAAGCCTGACCTAGAGTGTCCTGATTATAGGCAAAGGTTTATGGAAAACTTCTTTACACCCCTACAGTACATTTGCCTCAATGTGGTCCAGGGCTTGCAGTCTCTGAGACATCACGGGCATCCTAATGTAGTCTCTCCTACTTGGGTGTTCACTTCTGTCTGAGGTAGACCAATCAAGCTCATCTGCAGCCATACAACCAGGAAGACTCTGAAAATCACCCCTCTCCATGACTATCTCACAATTACCCTTAAATCTCCTTTCTTTTTTAATAAAAGAAATACTTTATTCATGAAAGAGCAGTTCACAACTTGGATTCCCTAAGCCTCTGGTCAGTCATCAATCGGTAACATTTCCTGTGTACCTCCTGTAGGCCAGGCACTGTGCAAACCACTTTACATGGGGGATGCCATGTAGGCCTGCCACAGTCTCTGGGATGGGCACTATTACTATGTCCATGTGATTGATAAGGAAGCTGGGGCTTAGAGTGGCTAAGTAACTTGTCCAGTTCCAGATAGTTGGCAACAGCCGATCTGTCAGACCTCCAGAAACTTGACCTCCAACCATCCTTCCTCCAGAAGAGAGAGAAGTCAAAGGGATTTCTGACATTCTATACAGCCTAGGAGCACAATCATATTTATCCCACAAATAAATGGCTACACTGGATCATTAAAATGCCGGTTTCCTTGCTTTGCACCAAAATATGATGTCAGTGTAGAAATACTGGCTATACTGCATTTCACATGCTGACAAAAAGTTTAAATTGGGTGTATATCATTTCTTTAATTAGTAAAAAATAAAGGCTATATTAACCAGTTCTTATTAAATTCAGTTTATTTTGAAGACCTACTTCTTCAAGCAGCATACTTCTATATTAGAATATTTTTCAAAAAAAAGAGAAAATCTTTTCTAGAATGGTTCAAATGTCTGACATATTATTGAAACACCAAACATGACCACTTTGTTCAGGATACAAGAAAGAAGGAAAAACTGCTACTAGAAAATGAAAATTAAAGAAGGAAAGGTAAGCAGATAAGCAAAATATTCTACAAATGCTAGTAGTTTAAACAAGGTTATTTATCTGGAGTACTCATTTAGGGAAGAAAAAAAGATGAGAAAACCAGCTAGTCACAGAGGAAGGCCAAGGGAGGTACGTACAAATGCATATAGTCCAGCTGCAGTTAGTTCACAGGTCTTTATCATCAAGAAGAAAGGTGTCTACAAAGGACAGAAACTTCCCTATTCAACCCACAGATATGTGAAAAAAGAATCAGAGACTGGAAGTCTGTAAACCACAGTCCTGGTCATTTTGGTCACGCTAATAATTCTTAAGACCTGCAGCAAACTGACCTGACTTGTTTGAGCTTTTGACTCATCCTCTGGATGCACTTCCTCATTCAGAACACAGAAATAATAACCATCTTGGTAGTTATGCTGCAAGGACCATGTGAGATTATAGATATGAAAGTGCCTCAATAAGGTTCCATAGAAAGGCTATGTATTATATTGATTACCAATGCATTGGAGAGTTGAGTTGAAGTTGATTTCATGCATTCTACTTATCTGAAAACATAAAAAGCGAGCATAAACATGGGGAGAGAGGACTCTCCTAAGCATTGATTGATTCACATTGTTAATGGAGTCCATCTGCAATAAAGCTATTATAGTATATGGTATTAGCAGGCCTGCTTACAATTAAAAGACAGCACAAAGCACCCGATTAAGCAATCCAGACTACAACCTGATGCAGTAAATTCTTAAATAGCCACACTAAAGGAAAGCAGGTTCTAAAACAGGCACTGGAATTCAACAGATACTCAAAAACCTCTATCTACATGGCTCTGGAATGTTCTTTATGATGTCTCTAGCTGTGATTGGATTTGACTACATCTAAATTTAATCTTTAGCCCCACTGAGGGCAAAAAGAGGTGGTCCAGGAGTATGTGACTACCTTGTTCTCACCACCATCTAAGATTTTTTTTTTTAACGTGGCAGGATTATCACTGCCATGCAGATAAGCGAAAGTGAGTGTGCCCAGCTATATAATTACAGATTGAAGCTCAAGAACAACATAATCACTGGTCCAAGGTTTACATGGTTGGCTCTGTGCCTGCATGCAAATATCACGTTGAATTGTAATCTCCAGTGTTGAGGGAGGGTCCTGGTGGGAAGTAACTGGATCTTGGGGATGGTTTTCCCTCATGCTGCTCTCATAGTCACCAGTCGAGGGTTGATACGATTTGGCTCTGTGTCCCTATGCAAATCTCATGTAGAACTGTAATCCCCAGTTTTAGAGGAGGGTCCTGGTGAGAGGTGACGGGATCATGGGGGCGGATTTCCCCCACGCTGTTCTCATGATAGTGAGTGAATTCTCATGACAGCTGATGGTTTAAGTGTGTGGCACTCCCCCCCTTGCTTGCTCTCTCTCTCCTGCTCCACCATGGTAAGGAGTGCGTGCTTCCCCTTTGCCTTCTGCCATGATACGTTTCCTAAGACCTCCCAGTCATGCTTCCTGTATAGCCTATGGAATTGTGAGTCAACTAAACTCTTTTCTTCATAAATTACCTAGTCTCAGGTAGTTCTTTACAGCAGTGTGAGAACAAACTAATACAGAAAATTGGTACCACGAGTGGAGCACTGTTATAAAGATACCTGAAAATGTGGAAGCACCTTTGGAACTGGGTAGCATGCAGAAGCTGGAACAGTTTGGAGTGCTCAGAAGAAGACATGAAAATGTGGGAAAGTCTGGAACTTCATACAGACCTGTCGAATGATTTTAACCAAAATGCTGATAGTGATATGGACAGTGAAGTCCAGGCTGAGGTGATCTGAAATGGAAATGAGGAACTTACTGAGAACTGGAATAAAGATCACTCTTGCTATGCTTTAGCAAAGAGTCTGGAGGCATAATGCCCTGCTCCAGAGATCTGTGGAACACTGAACTTAAGAGATGATTTAGGGTATCCAGTGGAAGAAATTTCAAAGCAGCAAAGCATTCAAGATGTGGCCTGGTTGCTTCTAAAAGTATGTGCTCATGTGCATGAATGAAGAGATGGTCTGAAACTGGAACTTATATTTAAAAGAGAAGCAGAGTGTACACGTTTGGAAAATTTGCAGCCTGACCCTGTGGTGGAAAACAAAAACCCGTTTTCTGGGGAGAAATTCAAGCCTGCTGCAGAAGCTTGCCTAAGAGGAGGTGAATGGAAATGACTCCAAGGCATTTCAGAGAACTTCATGGCAGCCCCTCCATCATAGGTCCAGAGGCCTAGAAGGGAAAAATGGTCTACTGGGCCAGGCCTGGGCCCCACTGCTCCTGTGCAGCTCCAGCCATGGCTAAAAAGAGCCAAGGTACAGCTCAAGCTCTTATTTCAGAGGGCCCAAGCTCCAACCCTTGGTGGCTTCCATGTGGTATTGGGCCCACATGTATGCAGAAGGTAAAAGTAGAGGCTTGGGAACTTCTGCCTAGATTTCAGAGGATGTATGAAACACCTGGAATATCCAGGCAGAAATCTGCTGCAGGGGCGGAGCCCTCATGGAAAATCTCTATGAGGGCAGTGCAGAGGGGAAATTTTGGATTGGAGCTTCCATACATAGTCCCTACTGGGGCACTGCCTACTGGAGCTGTGAGAAGAGGGTCACTGTCCTCTAGACCTCTGAATGGTAGATCCATTGACAGCTTGCACCGTGCACCCAGAAAAACCACAGGCACTCAATGCCAGCCCATGAAAGTAGCCACAAAGGCTGTACCTTGCAGAGCTATAAAGGCAGAGGTGCCCAAGGCTATGGGAGCCCACTCCCTACATCAGTGTGCCCGGGATGTGAGACATTTATCTGATGTAAGAAAGGCAATTATTTCAGAGCTTTAAGATTTAGTGACTGTCCTGCTAGGTTTCGAACTTGCATGGAGCCTGTGGCCCCTTTATTTTGGCCAATGTATCCCTTTTGGAATGGGAGCATTTACCCACTGCCTGCACCCCCACTGTATCTTGGAAGTAACTAACTTGTTTTTTATTTTATGGACTCATACATAAAAGGGACTTGCCTTGTCTCAGATGAGACTCTCGACTTGAACTTTTAACACTGGAATGAGTTAAGACTTCAGGGGAACTGTTGGAAGGTATGATTGGTTTTGAAATGTGAGAAGAACATGAGATTTGGGAGGGGCTGGGGTGGAATGTTATCGTTTGGTTCTGTGTTCCCACCCAAATCTCATGTTGAATTGTAATCCTTAGTGTTGGGGGAGGGACCAGGTGGGAGGTGACTGGATCATGGGGACGGATTTCCCCCATGCTGTTCTCATTATAGTGAGTGAGTTCTCATGAGGGCTGATGGCACTCCTCTCTCTCTCTCTCTTAATCTCTCTCTCTCTCTCTCCCCCGCTATGCCATGGTAAGACTTGCTTGCTCCCTCTTCCCCTTCCACCAGAACTGTAAGTTTCCTGAGGCCTCCTAGCCATGTTTCCAGTATGACCTGTGGAACTATGTGTTCATTAAATCTCTTTTCCTCATAAATTGCCCAGCCTCAGGTAGTTCTTTAGAGCAGTGTAAGAATGGACTCATACAAAAGTTCTATTTACACTTCAGTTCGTTGGTTTGTTTGAACTTAACTACTCTGTAATTAGTGTCTATCAGCAGAGGAGACTTGTTTGAATTTCCATCCTTTACATTTCTAAATAAAAGGCTTAGAGAACACTTAGATCTTAAGGTAGAAACTTGGTAACAAACATCTTTCACAATACACAGGGCCTGAATTTATCAATGTGTAATGTTCCAGATGAGGAAATTAGCCTCTCTCTATTCTTTAGCCAGAGAGGATGCCCATATAACAAAACTTTATTTGAAACATTGTGCTAATTCACAGGTTCACATCTGTCCCAGGCTGGGGTGCCCTGTGATGGAGAATGAACCTCTCATGTCACTTTATAGAAAGCAAAAGTTTTATTCAAATTGGCCATGAATTAACATGATTGTTTTTAATTTCTCATTATCTGAGTAAAACATACTGGATCTAGTCTTTTTATAATAGCATTTCTACCATTAAATTTAATTAAAATCATACTGAATTTATACAAATTCTAAATACAAAGACTCCCTTGTAAAATTGAAAATTCACTCAGTAGATTCTGAATGAATGAATTATATGAATGAATGAGTCTTTCATAAGGTTAAAGGATGCCATACCAACTGTGAACTGAATACTTGGTATGAATAAAGCCTTATAATTGTATACATTCTTGATGGGAATAAAATATTTTCATTTAGAAAACTCATACTGTAGAAGCAATTCATTACTCAGATCTTAGAAATGGAGATGACATGATGTTCTGAAGCAGGAATTTAACAGAATTTGGACTTGAAAGCCTAAGAATACATTCCTGAGAGATTTGGTTCTTGCCACTGGTCACAGGGGTTTTTCATAACTAGCCCCAGGGTTTGGACAAAAATGAATAGAATCATCCAAAATTATCTCCTGCTATGGACTGACCTTTGGGTAAACAGGCCTGGAAAAATGCTGAAAGGAGAAGGCAACAGCAAATGTGTGGTGTAAGAAGGAAAGCAGCAGTTCTTCTCAAGAGAATTTTACATCCTCTCCCTTGCTCCACAAGGAAAATTCACGGAGCTTAAATTATGCTTGTTGAATGTGGATAAAGGGAGTCACATGATGAAGTAAGTGTTCCATGAAGATGAATCTGTCAGCAGCGGGGCTGATGGATTGACAGAGAGAGACCAGAGGCGATGACAAGAACACAATGCAGAGAAGGGGGGAGGGATGGAGTCATGGGAGACACGTCAAGACTTAATCGGCGACTATTTATAGGCAAGGGAGAGAGGAGTCAAAGATGACTCCCAAGGTTCACTCTTAGATGGCTGGGAAAACAGAGGGGTATGGCTGAGAAAGATGAGGAAGGCAGAAGGAGAGCTCTCTTCCTGCATGATTTACCTTCACACTGGGTGATGCCACCAACCCTGGGGATCACCACTACTTCTTGTAGACACGGGGTCTGGCTATGTTGCCTGAGTTGCTCTCAAACTCCTAGCCTGAAGTGATCCTCCCACCTCAGCCTCCCAAAATGCTTGGATGACAGGTGTGAGCCACTGCACCTGGCCTCCTGTGTTATTTTTTGACCAACTATAAAGAGAAGGACAGTGGTCCACCCTGTCAACAAAGCCTGAGAATAAGTGAAGACAGAATGACACTAGTAGTTACATAGTTAGCAGGAATGAGTCAACCCGTGAGCAGAAAGCATTATTTAGGGACACACACTAAAGCAAGACTTTCGACAGCACAGCTCAGCTGTAGGCTGCTGGAAAGCACAGTAGCAGTTAGACCAAACCAGAATGAAATGTCCAAAAATGGTCTAGACTTTATGGAAGAGAAGAATCAAAGACAAGGGTCCCAACTCAAATGCCCAAAGGGGCCAGAAATGCAGAAGGGTTAGTGTTAGCAACAAAGAATGAGGGCACTGCAATAAATAGCATGCGTCATTCTATCTGAAGAGGAGTCACGTCTTACCTGTAGGTGGGTTACTCCCCAGGTGAATTACTCCCACCCAGGGCCATAAGCCCAACCTTCTGATTCTTCAAGAGAAACCATCACACCCACCACTCTCTACCATATCATGCCTTTTTATCTTCTGCAAGCACTTGTCAATACCTAAAATCTTCGTGTGGTTGTCATTGCTGCTCTGGGCATGTTTATGGTCTGTCTCTTTCTACTAGAAGTAAAGCTCACTGGGGAGTCACATAATAGGCACTCATCTATGCTCAATCAATATGCGCTCACCTCTTGACCTCCCAGGACTTACAATTTGGTATGGAATAAATCCAGAGCCCTCATATCTTCACAGTCTTCACAATCTTCCACCTTCCCTTTCTGCCACTTCCAAAACACCCTACCTTTCTCCAGCATGAGCTCTGCAAAGGGAAGACCTGGGTTCAAATCCTGGCTCTCTCTGCCACTTACTAGCTATTTGTCCTTACTGAAGATACTAACTATAAATCTCAACTGCTACATCTATAAATGCTTATGTCACTGGGTTCCTAGAGGAACTAAGTAGGATATTTAAAAATTGATTACAAATGTTACACTAGGCCAGGCACAGTGGCTTACGCCTGTAATCCCAGAACTTTGGGAGGCCAAAGTGGGCAGATCACTTGAGGTCAGGAGTTCAAGACCAACCTGGCCAACATGGTGAAACCCCATCTCTACTTGAAACACCAAAATTAGTCAGGGAGGCTGAAGTGGGAGAATTACTTGAACCCGAGAGGCAGAGATTGCAGTGAGCCAAGGTCGTGCCATTGCACTACAGCCTGGGCGACAGAGCGAGACCCTGTCTTTGAAGTTTCCTATACTTGAGTTTCCCCTTCTTGTACTCACCACCCAAATAACTTGCTACTACCCAAGCAAGTCAGGCCTTTGCACCTGGAGCCTCTCCTCTGCCGATTCTGTGGCTCTTCCTTTCTCTACCTTCTCCACCTTCTGCACCTTCCTTTCTCCACCTTTCTCCACCCTCTTCACTTAACTCCTAATTGCTCTTTAGGGCCAGCTCAATTGTTTCTTCCCCTAAGAGGTTTTCTTTGACTTCCCTAGGCAAAGGTTATTCTCTCCTTTGGACGCCTACAGCCTTCTGTTCCTTCCACTAGTAACTGCACTAACATAAACCACACGTCAGCGGCTATCTGGATTCTAACACTCTACCAGTGAGCAAAGGTAGGGACAGTGTTAGTCTTCTTCATTTTCCCCAGAGTCTAGCACAGCGCCTGATTCAAAAGAAGTACTCAATAAATGTTTGCTGAATCAAACAAAACTGAACACCTACCATGTGTAAATCTGATTTATTGGAAACTATTTGAGTAGAAAGATACATCTTGCTCTACCATAACAATAACTACCAGATAGTCAGCTCTTGATTATCACACTGATGATGGGTAGCAGTGAGAGACATTATTTAAGAATTGTTGATATAGGTATTTTTTGCTACTTTAGGTAGTGTAAGCATATAGTTAGTGTGACTTATGCAGTGCTAAAAACTCAAGACCAAAAATCTCTCTCCTACTGATCTGGCACAGTGCCAAAAATACTGAAGAGTATTTTGAGGGTCCTTTTGAATTTCATTTGAGGGTCCATTTGAATTTGATTACAACATGAATTCCATGGGAACCACTATACTCTAACATATGAGTGTTCAATCATCAATTCATTCAACAGAAGGCCTACTACATGCCAAGCATTACAAGTAAAATCATTACAAGCCTGAATTCTATATATTACAATTTTGTAATGACTGCTTAGGAAGACCTGGAAAACCTGGGAAGGCTGTTTAAAGGCAGCTCTTTAGATAAAGTCTGGGCTTGCTAAAGAAACTTCCAGAAGGGAAATCTTTTCCCTATGTTCTACATATAAAACTTTCTATTGATTTTTTAAATTAATTCCTTATAATAAAGGTCATAAAAATATAGGTTCCAGATTTGTAAAAAACTGTGCTAACATCTCATGGCAGAGACAGATGGGACTCTTCATCCCATGTTTCTTTTTCTGTTGTCCCATACCAACAACAATGGAACAACTGGTTTCTGGAAAGTCAAGAAATGTGGAACCAGTCCTGTTCTAAAATAGAGAAGGAAATAAAAATGATCACCGAGATCTAAATTCATTTAAACTTCTCTCTATTCTCTCTTCAACCTGGGGTGGTAGGTAGTAGAGAAAGCAACAAAAGACTGAGCCACACACACGTCAACTAAAGTCAGCTTTCCCCAAGGCCCAGTGCTATGCATCGTGCATCTCCACAATCCCTTCCCAACCAGAAGAGAAGAGAATCCTAAGGGAACATGATACAGAACAAGTAGTTTTTTGTTTTGTTTTGTTTTTTGTTTTGGTAAGGGGGTGGTTTGTTTGTTTGTTTGTTGAGACAGAGTCTCATTCTGTCACCCAAGGTGGAGTGCAGTGGCACTCACCACAACCTCCATCTCCAGGATCAAGAGATTCTCGTGCCTCAGCCTCCCGAGTAGCTGGGATTACAGGTGTGCACCACTGCACCCGGCTAATTTTTGTATTTTTAGTAGAGATGGGGTTTCACCATATTGATCAGGCTGGTCTCAAACTCCTGACCTCCAGGTGATCCATCTGTCTTGGCCTCCCAGAGTGCTGGGATTACAGGCGCAAGTCACCACGCCCAACAGGAGGAGTAGTTTCTGACTAAAGTTTCAGGAAAAGCTTCCTTAACTTTCCTAGGAACAGACTACATACGATTATCTCAGAATGAATGGATGAATCCAAAGTGTTCCTCCTGCTTTTAAAATGTATGGTCCATTTTATTAATATGTTACATTAATGGTTAATAAAATGCTTACATTTAGTATCATACAATTCCATTTATGCCCATAAAAGTCTCTACAAGTAAAAAAGATCAATCCTGATAACAAAATAAGAGATATAAGAAAAAGCAATGTTTTTTCCTTCTCTAGTCTCACACAACACTCAACCCAACACTTCTGACGTCTGATGTATGGGAGGGTTTTCCCCCACACCAAGTAATTCTGCAGATTCTCCATCACATACCACCTCGGTGTCCTCCAATTCAATTCTGACACTTAGCCTGGAGATAGCGTCAGATCCACTGGTTGAAGGCCTAGTCCCACAAGCCTACAGATGCCTACTTCAGATGCCAATCTCAAGCCCCATATGGAGGCCTGTGCTCCTGAAAGATCAGTTATAAATTGGGGTAGCCAGAATCCCCTTAAATTAATTTGCTAGAGCAGTTCACAGAACTCAGGAAATACTTTACTTACACTTACCATTTACATAACAGATATCACAAAGAATACAGATGAACAGCCAGATGGAAGAGACACATAGGGTGAGGATCTTCAATGCCCTCCCCAGGAACTCCACCCTCCAGGAAGTTTCACGTGTTCAGCTATCCGAAAGTTTCCGGAACCCAGTCTTTTGTGTGTTTATGGATGCTTCCTTACGTAGGTATGACTGATTAAATCACTGGCTACTGGTGATCAACTCAACCTCCCACCTCTCTTTTTGGGGTTGTGGGGCGCAAATCCTAAACCTCTAATAATGTGCTAGTCTTTCTGGTGACCAGCTCCCATCCTGAAGCTATCTAGAGACACCCAGCCACACATCATCTCATTGGCATATGAAAGACACTCATCACTCTGGAGATTCCAAGGGTCTTCGAAGCTGTGTACCAGGAAATAGGATAATTACCAAATACATTTCACAATATCACACAAAGCAAAATTAAATTTTTCCATTTCAGACCCTAATACTGCTACATGGCAGGAATCTGACTTCCTAGCTAGTAAGAAAGAATTTATAATAAATCATCAGCAAATAAAACTGTCTTTAAAGAATCTTGAATTGGGATAAGCACCAAAAATCAAGGAATATAGCACTTAGATCCAAGGTGTCAAAACTCCCTGCCTGCTCTGGACTACCTTGGTTTATGCCTACTATCCTGGCATAATTATTAGGAGTGCCCACTTCTACTTTAAAAAATGGCACAGTTTGGACGACTGGTTATACATCACTCTGTGGAGATAAAAAAGATTCTTCAACATTCTTTGACAAAGAAACATTAAGGCATTCAGAAACATTAGCATGCAAAGAGGTGGTTTGCACAATCTGCTTTTACACTCACCAATTCTGGAAGAGTTAATAAACATGTTAACTTTCACAGCTATAACGTAATAAAGATTGATCAACACTAAACATTTATGAAATTTCTTCAGACATAAATGTGGAGCTTGGCCTTGCAACCCATATTTGGGAATTTCCATTTCCACCTCTACCCCCAGTCTAGGGATCCATGAGAAAGGCACAGTGATTCAGCATTTCTAAGGCTTTCATTAAAATGTGCTTCAGTGCAATGAAATCAGGGAAGGGAAAAAAAGGTACATAACACAGATATTAAAATAAAAACTTTTTTACATGAAAGCAGAAATGAAATTCTATACTTTCTTACTGAAACATTTCTAAAGCAGCACAACTGGCAAGTGTCTCTCATCACTGTTATTAAGCAAGTCATCCCAAGATACAGTAGAAAGCAGATGGAACAGTTTTTATCAACTACTTCAAGAGATGCTTAACAACAGAAGTAAAAGGGGGAGCACAGAACACAAAGGGTAATTTCAGGGCACCCACCAAACAACACTGTCTATACCTGTACGGGAGCACTTTTAAAATCTTGCTTATCTCATTTTCCTGTCTCCTGGAGGATAGATCATGTCTTTTCATCCTTTTAACCTTTATCTCTTATCTTGGAATACTTACCATACTGCTTTGCACATGACAAAGGTGCAACAAATGTTTATAGAGTTAAACTAATAAGAAAAATGCTTTCAAATATGATTTCTGTAGAAACATTCTTTTCAAAGTACAGTATAAAAGAAACCCAACTACAATTGAGGGTAGGGGGGAGGATGACACATAGAATCATTCCAAGGTCAAGCAGGTGATCCACAGTCAGAAGTCTATTCCTCTAGGCAAGTGGTGGGTACAGGTTTAACAAACCTTATTATCATAGGAAGTCAGGTATATTACAGTCAAACCACGTCCCACCAAAGAAAACAGTCACATAAGGTTAAACTATAAGGCAAGCATTAGTCATAGCCTCAAACATCTGAATTATTAAAAAGTTCCATTGAAATTTCAAGTCTCTGCTGAGGACGGCTTGAGCATTCTTTGAAACAAGCTTCGAGGCAGCTGTTTTTCCTTCCACCAGCACCCTAAGCAAAGGTGCTGGAGTTTGAGAACTAACCACTCAACTCTAAAAGGTCCCATTTATAAGGAAAGCTATAAAAGCCTCAATGCATTTTATCAAAAGGGCCCTGGATTTCTCTTCTTTAAAGACAACACCCATTTCTCCTATCAATAAATGTATTTACCCCATAATGTATTTCTCCTATCAATAAAATGTATTTACCCCATAAAAACATACGCTCTAAAATGCATTTTTCCTTTAATTGCAAATGAGTTAGACATGACCTATTAGTCAGCCCATTAAGTTATATAGGAGCTTATGGAGAAAAGGGCTGGCTGAGATCAGAGACACATTTATCTCATGGTGGGTAGCAGCCACTTCAAAATAATGTGAAAGAAAGTTCACCTCTCCAGTAATATTCAAGGTGAAGGAAGCACTTTCTTAGAGACCTAACTTGTAAAAAATAGTAAACATTAAACATTCAGGTCACCTGAATTTTATATTAGCTGCTTTACAACATAGGAAAATCACCCAAAAGCCTTAAATGTCTAGCTCCCCATTTGTAAAATGAGGATAAATACTGTTACCACTCACCTATATTTTAGAAAACTAATAAAAACAATGATGTAAACTGCAGATACTTTCTTAAATTCTAGATGTTTAGACAGTTAACTGTTGTTCTCACCTGAACAAGTACAGGTCAAAAGGAAACTTTTAACATACAGACTCTATTTTCTGCTCCCGATAAACGACAGAGGCACCAATAATCCATTGTGTAAATCGGCTCGGGGTTCAAAATAATATAATTCAAGTAAAGAATAGTAACCAGGGAAAAAGATCCCTTAAACTCTTTGGATATTAAACATACTTGTCTTCTACTGAAAGCTTTGTAAATATGAGTCCCACTTTCTTAACTAACCTGAAAGTAAAGCAACCGCTCATAATCAATACAAATTAGGTACTGAAGAACTATGCCAACCAAAATTGTTCTTCATATTATGCAAATATTTGTGTCTAGTCACCATAATCTTTTTAAATGTCAAATTGTTTACCTATTGAAAATACAACAGAAAAAAAATTTTTTTCCTCCTACTGAACAATTAAAGAAACAAAGAGACTGTTTAAACATTCAGTTTCTAAGTGGAAAAACTGATGGAGACACTGCAGCCAAATAGCTTCTTGAAGCAATCTTATATGTGCAGATTGAAAGCAGTTTTTATATCATGGGAGGCAGTTTCATATCAAGGCAGAATACTGCACCCTTACATAAAGCCTCACAGAAACAAGTCAGAATCATAAACACATTCACTTAACTACTGTTCGGTGCCCAATGTACCTGAAAGATACATGGATATCATTTCAGGTATCAGAAAATTCTAGCCCCAATTTAGTCAGAGAAGAGAAACAACAGTCCTATCCCAGTAGATTCCAAGTTAATTCCTTCCAGTTTCTCCCCTATCATAATATTAATTGCTTTCTTAATAAAATGCTGCAGTAAAATTTGTGAAATCAGATTCTGGCAGAAAATCAAATCAAAGGAAAACTCTTCATGATAGTTACTTTTGCATAGCCAGCCTCCTGCCTACCTTATTATGTTTTTGCTGGTGTCTTGCCTTTGTGTCAAGAACGTGATAAGGGCTTTCCGAGTCTTGGTTGATGTAATATATGAGTCTTGAAGGCAGTGTGATTTCTTTCTGCATTGCATTGCTGTAACTGATATTACTGCTGCTATTCTGTTGCAATGTATTGTCTTCATCTGCCAGGACTCCCAAATTTTTTTCTGCAGTTTCATTCCAACGCGGAGCTGGTGGAGGTAGCGGGGTGGGGGAGCAGGAAACACAAACATACACAAACACACATATATTTACCCCATAAATACATAAACACTAAAATGCATTTTTCCTTTAATTGCAAACACAAAGTTTTCTATTTATAAGCAGTTAAGAAATATAGCTACAGTGAAGCAAGTTATTTCAACAATAAAATGGCCTGGAGAGGTTAATAAATAGCCAATAAAGTTTATACAACTGTGCACTATTTGTTTTGACTTATGTCTTATACATACATTTCTAGTCAGACTCAGATCCACACTTCTAAGTGTTGGGGGGTAGGGGGTAGAATGAACTTGAGAGAAGAAGAGTCATTAAATGAACATGTTCAGGGGTCCTGCCCCCGATCTCCACCCCTTCTCTGAGTCCACAGAAGCACAACTCTACTCTGCCTAGTGGCATCCCATCCGAGAGCTAAGAACGCTCCTAAGATAACTTGAGTACTGAATTCATGGATACCGAACGTTAATTGACTCTTTTAACAAAATGGGCAATTTCCTTCTCTTTTAACTTTGAGATGAGCAAACATACTTTGCCATGTAGGGATATAGATGCTGGCAGCTTTCCAATTTCTTTTTATTTTCCTGCCAAAGCCAGCTTTCTGCTTTCAGTGATTTCCAATCATCAATGTATTGAAGATGGTATTATATTAATTGTTCATTATCATGACAAGCACTTTGAGAAATCAGAACCAAAGGTCGTGCACGAAGTATGTCTTCAGCACCTTAATTCTTTGGTCCCTGAAGTGTGCCTCCCCCACCTTAATTCCAACCGCACTGAATATGCCGGGTAGGAAATTTGAGGAAACAGCCCATCGCCACTATTATCACTACATCCTCCCCGCATTCACATTAAGGCTCCACCACGCAAGTATCAACTTGCTCCCTCGCTGTATTTCCCATCCACTGGTTTCCCCTCCGCAAGTTGCACAGAGATCGCTGAGGGACCCAGGATCCACTAAACACCTCCCAGTGGAACCAACAAGAATTGGAATGGGTTTTTAGCGAATGCAACAGAAATGGACTTCCAAAAGTGAACTGGGATGAATGGGGGTTTGGGAACGAGAAGGGTGGAAAGACACGCAGGGAGGGAAGGAAAGGCCGAGCCGGGGACAAGCCTGGAGCGCACGGACCCGCGCGCCCTTCGCTTTCCTCTGCAGGGCCCCGCGGGAAAGCCAACGCAAAGGGCACGGGGCCATACCCACCGCTGGGCGCAGCAGCCCCCCAGGCGCGGGGCCGGTACGAGGCGGCGAGCGGAGGCAGCAGGAGAAGGACGAGGAGCAGGCGGCAGGGCGGCGTGCGGGCCGGGGCGCAGGCAGGCACCGAGCCGGCGGGGCCGCGTTGGGGGTCGCAGGAAGCGCCGGCAAGGCTGCAGCCCGCTAGGGGCGGCCGCCGGGAGCTGCTGCCAGGCGGCTTCATGGCTCATAGCTCCCGGGCGCCGCTCCGTGTGGCCAGCGAGAGCGCCGCGCTAGCTGCGGGGCGGCTGCGGGCGGAGCCGGTCACGCCGGCTCGGCGCGCATGGTGCCGCGGCGGGCAGGGGGCTCCGGGCTCGGGGCTGGGCGGCGCCCCCTTTCCCGGCTCGCCTAGCCTCACAGCCACTCCTGGGGCGGGACGCAGAGGAGTCCAGGGGTCCTCGCCGCTCCGCCAACTTGGAGCCTCCCCAGCGGCTACTCCCTCCCGCGGCGGGCGCGGCCGCTTCAGCGACTGCGGGGGCTGCCGCCGGGCCTGAGGATGCTGAGGCGGCGCGCGGGAGCGAGCGGCGCGGGGTCGCGCGGAGCGGGCGTGCGCTCCGCCCCCCGAGAGCGCGCCCGAGCGGGGCTTGGGGTGCTGATGCTGCTGCTGGATGCTGTGCTGCTGCTGTTGCCTGGCCCGCAACGCACTGCGCATGCTTTGTTGGGGGGCGGGGAAGGGGGGAAGCAGCAGAGTGATGCAGCAGCCCAAGCAACATCAGAGGTGACGGGTGGTACCTCAAAAGATGGGGGCGGTGGAGGGGGAGCTGGCAGTCACGGATAAGCCAGAGGGGGAGAAAGAGAGTGCGGGGGTTTCCAGGCCAGAGACAGGGATGATCGGGAGAAAACAACCAGCCGAAGTCCACCTGCCTTTTCCACCACCCCAGACTTCACATACTCCCTCCTATTCCAACCCCTTCCTGCTCTGGATAAACTAAGGCCATGCATTTCCTTCTTAATCCCTTATTTATTTGCTTCCTGCATGTAAACATAAAGGATTGAAGCCGGGGAGGTAAAAATAGCGCGGCTCCTCATTCAGATTGCCAGCAGCGGGTGGGACTGCGGCTGAGAAGCGCGTTTGCACCGCAGGCTGGCGCGGAGTGGCAGGAATCCCCCGCGCAGGGGCGCTCCGCCCGGGCCTGTGTCCTCCCTGCCGATGCCTGGGGTCTTTGAGGAAAGCACAGGAAGCCTGACGGTATTTGCTCAAAAGTTCAGAAAGTATGACTGGGCGTATTCGGGAAGGACTTAGACATTCTGGAGGGGAAGAAATACAGAGATTAGAACAGAGTGTGTGGCAGCTATCTTGGGAAATCCGTTGTTTGTCAACCACGGGGGTGGGCACGCATTGAGTAGGACACATTCCTGTTGAGATCCAGTCCTGACTGCTGCAGAGGAAAGCGGAAATTTTCTGTCGTTACTGTAAAAACTGTAAATCCCCGACTTTGGTGGGTTCGCAGCCACTAAATCTGATGGCTTCAAATAAGAGTCTGTGGCATATTTCTGCCCCCAAATTCTCATAATTTAAGCATTCATTTATTCACCCTCCCAATGACAATCCGAGTCATAACAATGTTGTCTTACTCCGACATCCATGGGGTGAGGGCTGGGGTGGAGAATTCCATGATTAAAAGAAAGAATGTGGGTATAAAGTGCCATGGCTATGACAGAACTCAGTGTTAGCCATCTTCTCCACTCACACTTAACAAAGAGAAAAGAGGAAGTCATATACGCGCGCACACACACACATTACAGAACTGTTAGGTAAATACTGAGATAACTTCCTTTCTATGTTGAGCTAGGATATTATTATCACATATTTATTCCTGTAAATTTGTAATTGATGCTACCTCCCCCATGTGAGGGCAAAAACAGTTTTCCCTTCTGCACACCATAGTGTCCCTAGGACCTCATACAGTGTCTGAGGCACAGAGAAATAACTTGGAAAATATATACTGAATGAATAAAGAAATGGGTAGTACACACAAGCAGAAGTCACACTTGGGGCAGGCTAGTGAACACTCTAGCCCCCCTAGAGTGCCCACTACAGGTCAGTGTTCTTAGGGGTGTCTCCCTCAAGTCAAGCATGCTCTGGCTAGGTTTTCCCATTTTATATTTGACACAACATACATTGTGAAAAAGAGTCTGACAGAAAGCAAGCCAGAAAGGAGATGCACAAGCAATGAGAAGGGAGAGGGAAATGAAAGGTGCAAAGCACCCAGATGCAAGTTACTTGAAAGGTATCTCTTGCATTTGAGTGACAACCTTTTAAAGTCTGTTCCAATAAATAAACCTACCAGCCAGCCTGGACTAACCAAACACACCGACCAGTTACAACACATCATTTCATGCACTTGGGGTATGGAATGAGGGTTCAATATAGTTTCTTCTTCTTCTTTTTTTTTTTTTTTTTTTTCTTTTTGAGATGGTATCTTGCTCTGTCACCCAGGCTGAAATGCAGTAGTGCCATCTCAGCTCAGTGCAACCTCTGCCTCCCAGGTTCAAGCGATTCTCCTGCCTCAGCCTTCCGAGTAGCTGGGATTAGCTGGGATTACAGGCACGTGCCACCACACCTGGCTAATTTTTGTATTTTTAGTAGAGATGGGGTTTCACCGTGTTGGCCAGGCTGGGCTCAAACTCCTGACCTCAGATGATCCACCCACCTCGGCTTCCCAAAGTGCTAGGATTACAGGCATGATCAACCACACCCGGCCTCAATATAGTTTCTAATAAGGGGTTGGGGTATTTACAAAGAGGGATGTTGTTTTATGTACTACAATCAAAAGACTGCATATATTTACAGAACTTTAATGGTTACAGACATTGCTAGAGTCAAGATAAGGTATCAGTAAATGAAATAATGAGTCAGAGAAAAAGTACATTACTTACAAAAAATTTACTGCAAGTTTAGTCTTTAAGCCATTTATTTAAGGGAAGGTTAAAAACAGAATCAGATATTAACTGATTAAATAATTTAATTGGTCAACTTGATAAAGTTAGTAATATTCTTATTAGGTCGTCCAGAATTTTTATTGTTATAGAGTTTACTTCTAAATATTCCACTCTGTGCTTTCATAACATTTAGTGACTTGCTTAATCACTTACCACCTACTGCTTTGCTCTGTATTCATGTATGTGCATAACATCTTTCTTCTATCAAAAAATACCGAGAGCAAGGCTGTATCTTGGTCATCTCTGACTCCAGAGCTTAATATAGTACCTGGAATCGAATCAGCATTCACAGAGAGGCAATCACAGGTAGGAAAGGGAGGGATTCAGCAAGCTGGACTAGAACAAAGAAATATACCAGAAGCTTGAGTGCTATAATGGCCCTGGTTACAAATGTGTGTTGGATCCTAAGGCCATCAGGGGACCATTGGAGTGATCTAGTCAAAGTGGCAGACATGGAGAAATGCTGCAGTCATACGTGAAGGCAGGTGGCCAGAAGGTCCATAGGAAGGAAATTATACCAGGCAATATGGACACTAGGTAAGCACCATGAAGGGTGCATATGAGCAATACCCAGGAAGGGTCATGATACTGTCCACAAAAATGGTCCATTGGTCTTGTGAGGGAGGAGATCAGAAGGTCTCTATGTGCCAAAATCTGTTTCCAGTGGTAGAACTGGATCCACTTTGCAACCAGTGAGAAAACTGGGTCTGGACGGGAGCAAGCAAAGGACAGAAATAGAAATATTAGATGTGGGAGGCATTGGCCTCAAGAGGGCTGAGATGCTGGGGGAGAAAGTAGAAAGGGATGACAGAAGAGAGGTCCAGAAGGTAAAAAAAGTAAAAAAGCAGGGGAAGGTAGCAAAGCAGACTCATAAGAGCAATTGGAATGGAATAAGCATTTGCCCAAAAAGCCAAAGTCAAAGAAGGTGTGCAGCAAATTAGTGGACGGTGATGATACTAAGAGAGATCTGGGGAGTGACAGCAAGAGCACGAACAAGCCTCAAACAGCAGCTCTGGCTCAAGAGCTGCTTATACCCAGGAGCTCGCTGGGACAGCCTGTGTTACAGAGCCAGCTAGAGAAGGTTTCTCAGCCTCCTTTTAAAATAGCTGTGAAAACTGATTTTACCAGTGGAAGTGGATACTTCAAAGGAGAAAAGACAATGCATTTCTTCATGAAAGTAAAAAGCGAGTGGGCTTCATTATTGGTACTTGCCACGTGGTTCAGGAGTCAGCAAACATTTTCTGTACAAGGCCAGATAATAAACATTTTGGGCTTTGTGGTCCATATGGTCTCTGCTGCGTTTTTTTTTTTCTTTACAAACCTTTAAGGATGTGAAAACCATGCAGCCTACAGGACCTGGTTGGTCAGCTATCCATTTTAAAATCTCTCTCTCTCTCTACATACATATATGTGTATATATATTTATTTTAAATATATATACCTTAAATATATACCATATATATCTTAAATATATATAATTATACATTTATATATAATTATATATTTATATATTATTATACATTATATATTTATATATTAGTATATAATAAAATATAGTAATATATTATATATACCTTAATATATATTAAATTAAATTAATTAAATATATAATATATATTTAAGGTGTATATATATCTATCAAAATATATATTAATTAAATATATATATATTTAAGGTTAAATTTTTTTCATCAACTGTATCCCTATGCATATAAGCAAAAAAGGGAAGGAAGCATGTGCCACAATGTAGAGGGCTCTAATTCTAGAAAAGATTGCTCCCCATTGTAATTTAGATATTTGTTTAATCAGTAAGTAGTCACTAAATTCTCAAAAGATGTTCATCATTTGAAGGGATTCTTTAGGAAAGAAGTGTTTCTCCTTTTGGAGCCAATTCTCAGATGTAGATAATGGGAGAAAAGTCAGAAATCATTCACCAAAAAAAATACAGATGTCAAAAAGATTCTAGACATTTCTTTTGTTTTCCAAGCTATATTTTCTTGTGAGTAGGGAATGCTGAATGGATGCTACAGCCGTGAGTGGTCAGAGAATGGAGTAACACATGCACTCTAGTCCTTCCCAGAGCCTATCAACACCTGGGATCTGCCTGTGTTCCTCAGACTCAATCCTGTAGAGTGGCCACGCAGCAGGGAATACACACTCCTGACACAGAGCCACACCTCATGTCACAGGCAACCTTCAAGTTCATGAAAATAAGTCTGCAAGTCTGCAGGTCTGTGTTAATTACACCACTGCTCATTCTGAAGACCAGGCCAAAGTGAGACAATTTCAAAAGTCACTGTGTGACTAATTTCAACACTACTGGGAAAAGAAAAAGTATTCAATACCAAAAGAGCAATGGCAACAGACATTTCTAGGGGAGTAGTTGAACAGACAAAAATGTGTTACAATGTCAAGCATGAAAATATCCGAAGAAAGATAACCACTGAAGAAACCTAAAATTAAGTTCTTAAAGGAAATTATGTTAAACAGAGTTTAATTAGGAATTCAGATAGTATAAGATAAATTTGAAAACAGTTAATTTTTCCCCCACTCTAAAACATTAGGCTTGTTTATCCAACAGTTTTGTGTGTTTACAAGCTGGGCACAAAGGGTTACACGAGCATGTCATGGTGATTCGTGGTGATAATATGTGCTCTGCAAAACTTGGAAGAATTGTGTTTATTAGGAGTAATCACTGAGTCAACACGTAATCATTAAGTCCTCACTGGGTCACAGAGCAGCGCTAGGAGTTTCTGTAGAAGTAAATTACCACGTCCTACTCAGGGGTGGGGGTGGGGGCTAAACTATAGCAGCTGAATTTCATATGAAAAGGTTAGAACCCCAGCAAACAGAATTGATATGCTAATGTAATCCCTTCCACTTGCCTAATAGCAATGGCTAAGTCCTTTAACAACGCCTGCTTTAATTATTCTGTGCACTTACACACTGCAGAGTGCTTTCATCTATATTATTTTATGTGATCCTCAACATTGTGATACAGAGAGGGCAGTTACTGTTATTGTTTTTAGGAGCTCCAGCTAAGAGGTAAGAATGCTAAGACTCACAGCTCTCTGCAGGGGTCCTCAATCCCTGCACATTCAAATCACCTAGAGAGCTTTTTTACAAAAACTTTTATACATTGTAGGTGTACAATGTGATGCTTTAATATACATAGTAAAATGATTACCACAGTCAAGCAGATTGACATATTCATCACTCACATAGCTACCCATTCCTGTATGTGTAGCAAAAGCCTACAATCTACTCTCTTAGCAAATTTCTAGTATACAATACAATATGAATAGCAATAGTCCTCATGCTGTACATTAGCTCTCTAGGCTTAGTCATCCTACATAACTACAACTCTGTACCCTTTGACAACATCTCCCCTAAGTCTCCCTCCCATCCGGCCCTCTGCTGCCCTCCACCCTTGGTAGCTACAGTTCTAGTCTTTGATTCCATATATTCAACTTTTTTTCTTTAGATCCCACGTATCAGCAAGATCACACAGTATTTTTCTTTCTGTGTCTGACTTATTTTATTTAGCATAATGACCTTCAGATTCATCCGTGTTGTCACAAATGGCAGGATCGCCTTGCTTTTTAACTCTGATAAAAATTTCGTTGTATAACTGATTCGATCTTTGCAAATTATATGAATGTATTAAATAATCACATGTACCCTGAAATACATGCATCTGTTATGCAGCAATTAAGAAAGAAAAAAATTACATACATACACAATTATAATTTATTTATCCATTCATCCACATACAGACACCACAGTTGTTTCTATATCTCAGCTATTGTGAATAATGCTGCAATGACCACGGGAGAGTGCAGATATTACTACAAGATGATGATTTCACTTTGTTTGGGTATATAACCAGAAGAGGTATTGCTGGGTCATATGGTTGTCCTTTTTTTCTCCTTTTTTTTTTTTTTTTTTTTGAGATGGAATTTTGCTCTTGTTGCCCAGGTTGGAGTGCAATGGCACGATCTTGGCTCACTGCAACCTCTGCCTCCCAGGTTCAAGTGATTCTCCTGCCTCGGCCTCCCAAGTAGCTGGGATTACTGGCATGTGCCACCACATCCTGCTAATTTTGTATTTTTAGTAGAGACAGTGTTTCTCCATGTTGGTCAGGTTGGTCTTAAACTCCCGACCTCAGGTGATCAGCCGGTCTCAGTCTCCCAAAGTGCTGGGATTACAGGCGTGAGCCACTGTGCCCGGCTAGTTGTTCTCTGTTTAATTTCTTTAGGAACTTCCATGCTGTATTCCACAATGGCTGCACTAATCTATGCGATTGGTGCCAAAGTGCCATTAAAAATAATAATGCTGGCCGGGCGCAGTGGCTCACGCCTATAATCCCAGCACTTTGGGAGGCCGAGGTGGGCGGAGATCGAGACCATCCTGGCTAACACGCTGAAACTCCGTCTCTACTAAAAATACAAAAAATTAGCCTGGCGTGGTGGTGGGCACCTGTAGTCCCAGCTACTCGGGAGACTGAGGCAGGAGAATGGCGTGAACCTGGGAGGCGGATCTTGCAGTGAGCCGAGATGGCGCCACTGCGCTCCAGCCTGGCCGACAGAGCGAGACTCCGTCTCAAACAAACAAAAGTAATGGTGCCATTAAACGTAATGGCAAAAACCACAATTACTTTTGCACCAACATAATACATTCTCACCGATAGTGTACAAGAGTTCCCTTTCTGCACACCCTCACCAACATTTATCTCCTGTCTTTTTGATAGTAGCCATCCTAACAGACGTGAGGTGATATCTCATTGTGAATTTATTTTGCACCTAGAGAGCTTTGATAGTCTACTAATCCCTGAGTGTTTAGGATGTTCAAGATTAGGGCTCAACACCAGTGTTTTTTAAAATCCTCCCAGATTAATAAAATGTGCAACCACAGTCAAGATACACTGGGTTAAAAGATTTCCTTGAGGTAACATAGCTGCTCAGCATCAGAACTGGAATTCAAACCCTGAATTGGAATCCTGTGCTGTTCCCAAGGTTTTCTTTCCTATTTCTGCTTTTATCACAAGTTAACCTTGGATAAAGAAAGATAAAAAACAAGTTTAATATAATTGTTGGAGGACCTAAAAATATATATATAGAATTAGAAAACATTTGAGCCAGAAGTTACCTCCGAGATCATCTAGGAGTACAAACTCATTGTTGTGCAATTACGAAAACAAAGGCTCAGAGTTTCAGCTCGTTTCCCAAGGTCACACAACAGTTTGTGCAGAGCTGGGACTACCATTCAAGCCTTTTTCTGGCTTTCCAGTACTTTGCATAGTGTTTAGTACAAGGTTTGTTTAAAAAAGTGTTTTGACTCAGAAAAATCCCAGTCAGTCTGCCATGTAATCCACTTCCAGTCTTCCACGTGACTCCACATGACACTGCTTTGTAAAGAGGAGGATACAGCTGTGAGGTCTGGGTCCCTACATCACTGATTCCTGTAAGCCCAGTTCCACAACTTGGCAGGATAAAATAGTCTCATTCTGCAGCTTGAAGAAAGTGCAGTAAGCAAGGTAAGTTCCCACATGTTTGGAGGTAATCCACCCAAATAAAATACCTGTCTTTCTCCTACTTCTCTTGTCTTTTGTATCTCAAATACAAAAGATCTCAAGGTGATTTCCAAGGAACAATTTTCTTATCAGATGAGTTTCTTATATTACCCTTATTATGTCTTACAAACTCAACAGCTTTTAGGTAGTACCAAATTTGGTGAGAAACACAAAAGAATGCAGGAAACAATCAAAATAAAATAATAAGAAGAAGAAGGCAGAGAAAGAAACGGAGTCGTTTATCTAGCACCTACTGTGTGCCAGATGCTGTGTTAAATGTTTTAGCTGGATGATGTCACTTAGTCCCTTTACAACTTTATGAGGGAGTTACTACGGTTACTCTCAATTTTACTCATGAGAGAACTGAGGCTTGGAGAAGGTAAATAACTTGTCCAAAGTCTAAAAAGCTGGGCTGGGTCAGAAATCCGTGTATGCCTGGATCTGAAGAATAAACTCCCAACCATACCATAATGACTCACAAATACTATCAATGTATCAAGTGTAATAATAAAAATCACATAAAAAACTGCAAAATTCAATCTTCTACCAATTCCACATTTCATTAGTGATTGATTTCATTTAAAATTAGAGTTTAAAAAAACACACACACTGATGTTGTCTAATCTATTTGACCGCAGCCTCAAAGCAAACCACCTGAAACAGTGTCTTCAAAGGAAATATAACATTTGAAATCATGGTTCTTGACTATAAAACAACTTTACACTTTATTTTTATCTTTTTAAAACCACTGACACAGCCAGGTGCGGTAGCTCACACCTGTAATCCCAGCACTTTGGGAGGCCGAGATGAGTGGATTATTTGAGGTCAGGAGTTTGAGACCAGCTTGGCCAAAATGGTGAGACCTCACCTCTACTAAAAATACAAAAATTAGCCAGGCGTGTTGGTGTGTGCCTGTAATCCCAATTACTCAGGAGGCTGAGGCAGGAGAATCACTTGAACCCAGGAGGCAGAGGCTGCAGTGAGCCGAGATTGCACCACTGAACTCCAGCCTGGGCAACAGAGTGAGACTCTGTCTAAAAACAAAAACAAAACAAAACAAAAAACGTTGACACATTCATCACCACACAGAACTGTTCTGAATTCTGTTCCTAACTTCACATTAAAGATTTTTGAATGCAGCTATTCTATACAATTATTTGTATAATTCCAAAACAAAACCTAATTTGTTTCTTACATTGGAATACCTCTCTACAAGAGAAGACCAAGATCTCCACTTACCAGATAATTTACTTTTTTCTAAATTTTAAATTAACCAACATAGCTACCCATTAAATTTAATAGGATCAATTATAATAGCAACATTTATTAACCACCTCCCCATATCAGATAACATTAGCTTTTGCCATATTAAGATGTTTAGATTTCTAAAGACATAATCATAAAAGCCTAAGTCCTGAATAGAAGTAATTAAATACTTTTATTCTGCTATTGTCCTAAGAAAAAAACAGCTAACATTTGTTTGGCTCCTTAAACCACACAACATGCTTTCGTACACCGAATGTCATTTAGTGCATTCCAGTGCGTAGGCCAATGCTGAACTATCTGTATTATTTCTGTTGGATTGTCATGGGATTTGACTATTCATGACATGGATTTGGACATGGCTTAAAGACAGGCATCAAATGAGAGAGACTAACAGTCACTTCTCCAGAAGGAAAAGATAAACTCTATGATTCTCTAGATCTAAGACTTTTTATTTGCTATTTTGATAAATTACCTAAAAGATTGCATGTTAAAATGCCCAGTCATGCAAAAAAAACATTAAGTTCTTCCAGGTATTCAAATATTTGGGTGAACTGGGATGAACTATAAACAGATTTTCTGAGGCTTTAGGACATAAGGAAAAGCTGATAAAATAATTTTAATAACAAGTAAGTTTTGGAAAAAGTAGTCTAAACTATTTACATATCTAAATAGCCATTATTCCCACCTTGAAACATCACTGCACACATACATTATTATCCAAATTACAACTGGCACTCACACACACACACAGTCAGCTCCAATATGGGAAACAGACTGTGGAGTTAATATTGACTATTCCTTGAATGGGATAAAACAACTTCATCTTAAAAATGCCAACATTACAACGTTGGAAACAAAATAGAAAATATCAAAATTACACCAAACTCTGATGTACAAGCCATATAAAGGAATTGGATGCAATCCAGGAAAAATCATTCTAAATGACCAAGCTGCTGCCAGATGAAAATCTAAAAAGATAAGAATTGTACCATCTGGCAAGATAAAGAATGAGAGAGAATATTATCTAAGGCTTTAAAATCATGAGCAGTGTAGATAAGGTGAACATAACAATCCAAATCCTGAACTATTTTAATGAAGGGGTAGCATCTGAAATTTGAGAGAGATACTGTGAGCAAATAACAAGCAATACTGCACATAGTACTGAATTAAACTGTAGTGGACCTCTCTTGGGGAACCCTCCCTGCTCAGAGATCACAAGTAGGCCCAGGTTTTTCTCCTTAAATACTGAATGGCAGAGTCATAGATATACTCAGGTGAACTCTCAAAATTATCAGCTCAGAAGTTCTTTAAATATAATAATAATTAGCTGACATATTGAACACTTACTGTTTTCCTGATTACTGCAAATAGCTTTACATGTATTGTTTCCTTTAATTAAGTATGATCTTTCCATAACAGACTTAGACATTATTTGTGAACATCCCACTTTAATTTTTTCCTTATCGTTAGCTCTAGTGGGTAGTAATTTAATCTGTTTGAAACAGTTTTCTAAGTATATCTGAAAAAAAAATGTCAGATGTCTGGTGATATAAGATAATGTACATAATAAACATTATTTTCACCAAGTAAAAAATAAAAATAAGAAAGTAAGTCCCCATGTCCGTGTCTATCCCCCATAACCTTGTTCCCCAGGTCCTCCCCCAACCCACCCATCACAGCTCATTCATTTAGGGTCAGGAGCCTGATACAAGCTGGACCACTCACAGCGGCACTTCATCTTCCAGCCACAACTGATTGGCTCAATTAGGGCAAAGTCCTTACTGGGGACTGTTTTTTTGTTTTTTGGGGTTTTTTTGAGACGGAGTTTCACTCTGGGTCCCCAGGCTGAAGTGCAATGGGACTGGTTTTTTAACTGGATAAAATGGGATATAAAGCTCAGCTGCTCTGTTTCCCATTCTACAAAAGTTGAGGATAACATCTACTGCAGTGAGCAGTACTAAGAAGGTTCTGGCTAGGAAGAGCAGATAAATTATTTACCTAACCATGACGCTTTTGCAGTGACAAGGATAAGATGCATAAACTAAAAATATCTCAGACAAACTCAGATGTGTGATCCTTCTAGTCCTTACCAATAAAGACTCCCTGAAAGACACAATGCGAGGATTGGACAATGGCTGTTTTATGTATTTATTTATGTATCTAGTATTTGAATATTACAGACACTAGTTTTGAAAAAGAATAGTCTCTAAGTATAGTAATAAGGTTAATTAAATGATTTTTTTAATATTTCTGGTTGCTAATATTTCTGGTTGCTAGAGAAACTTATTAAAAACAACAGCACCAGGATGGTGTGATGGACATGAAGTTGAGCGGCTCAGATGCCCCTCAAGGAAGGCTCGTTGACACAGCTGTGGGGAGTGTTGTCAGCAGACAGCCCTTAGCTCTCAGCCTTTGTATGGGGTTATTTCAGTAGTGGAGAGCAATGATGCCCCAGGGTCATACCATTTCTGGGGTGAGCCACAGCTAATAACCGGTTGAGGTGAGGATATAAAGGCCCAGCCATATTGAGTAGTCTTACTAGATTTAGCATATAAAATTACAGGATGCCCATTTAAATTTGAATTTCACATAAACGATAACTGATTTTTACTATAAGTAAACCTCATTCAAAATTTGAATTTGAAATTCAAATGTGCAGCATTTTCTCTGGTGACTCTAATGTTGCCCCAGTGCAACACAACTCTGATGGCCATTCTCACCCCAGAGCTCCCTGTGGGGTGTGCCAAATAGCTCTTAGATCAGCTAGCTTCTCCCCCTGCCTCCTTCCTTCTCAAGGCCATTCCCTAGAAAGCATCTTGTATGTGAAACTCCATCTCAAAGTTTGCTTCCCAGAGAACCTGCCACAAAGGCATCAACCTTCTGTTTTGCCCTAAAAAATTCAGATCATAAAAACAATAGCCCAAAGGTTTTTTGAAGTCTAAAATGACAAGAAAATGATTACTAAACATTTTATTGATGGTTATATTTTAATAGTTTTTTTAAAGTATTGATTGATTTTGAATATTAATAACCATTATATAATAATACAAATAATATATGTTCATGAAAATAACTATTTTGCAAAAGAAAAAGGATAGTGAAAAGAGTGGATTCTTTTACATTTTATATTTTTGTAAGTTGCTTTCTTGAGTGTCTCATTATAAGACTGGTAGATTTTCATATCTGCTCATGCATTTAACTTGTTATTTTGGTTGAAGTATATGAAAAAAAGTAAACTTTTCATTATAACATCATATAATTGTAGATATTCATCTTTAACACAAACTAAAACTACCCAGGTGGTAGTTTCTTAAAGGTTAGTTGTGATATAAAACCTGAAACTTTATCATTATTGAATTAAATCACTGTTACATTAAGATATGTAGGTCTATCCTGCATATTTAGCAGAACATATTTTAGCAAATATTCACTTTAAATGAATCATTAGAGCTAGAGCTTTTCTGGGTTTTATATAAACTTTACAACATACTTGAGCCATTGCATAATCAACTTGTATATATATATTCCTTTCCTCTTTATGGAACTTAATTTTATTATCTTTTAAAAAGAAATATTGGTAGTAAATCTTTGTTATTTGTTATGAGATTTCATGTTCTAAGTCAAGAAAGCAACCCTCCATTATAATATTGTTCTTTTGGGAATTCACAATCCATTTTATGATGATTTGTTTTATTAAAGAATTTACAAGAAATGCATTTTAGCAAAACTTGAGAACTGCTGAGAGCAGCAGAAAGGCAGTGAAGTGCAGTGGCAGGACCAGGCAACTCAGGACCGAAGGGTCCAGGATCAGTCTTATGAGGAGTTCAAAAAGTGGTTTACGTGGAAGCACTTGGTAAAATGCAACATACTGCAAAATGATCAATTATTATATTTGGGAATTTACATTTAGTCAAATGTTGTTTGCTAGTTACTATAAATTATTAAATGGAAATAGGTGTGGCATATGTCTGTAATCTTTGATGATGTTTATGTCATAGAAGAAAACCATGCTTTATTGTAATATGAGGCTTCAGGCAGATCATAGGCTGTAATTTGGTGATATCCAAGGATGCATATCCTATTCTGGAACATTTCCCAGAGATGCAGCAACATTTTTAAGTCTAACTTTCACCCCGTGAAGTAAAGCACTGCATATATCTAGGTTATATTGTACTGGTTTTATCATTATTAACATACATATTCTTTATGGCATAGAGGAGCATCTAAGGCCCCTTGTCGCTATAACATAATAGCAAAGGTTCTTATGTTTTATTGGCTGTCAGTCACTATAAAGAAATCAGATACAAGCCATGCTCAGTCAACAAGGTGAGGCAAACACAAAAGTAACCCACCTCCAGTCTAGTACAAACTTTATATAAAGGTGACAACGGTGATCAGAATCCCTTGTTGACAAAGTTCATCCTGCACCCACTCTGCAATGCACTCACACTTTGTTCTGTCCCACCTCTACCAGTACCTCCCCTTCCCTACTACCATCCCCCTTGGCCCTCCATGCCCCTCTCCATTGCTCCTATCTCCTCACCATCCTCTGCATCTCTTCCTAGCTTCTCTAGAACCGTATGACTTACCTACTCTCTTGTGGCTCAGATTTCCTTGGCTGACTACGGGGAATACATTCATCTGCAATGGCTTTGGGATCACTTCTCATCAATTAAGCCATGCCAGCAGTTCAAAAGGCCAACCAGGAGCCATGGAGGGTGATGTGAGGTCATGTTAAGTTGTGGCTAATGAGAACAAGCTAGAATAACAAGACTCCTAAGTACTCAAAGGACCCTTCCTTCCCAGCGAGGGGAGTGCTGAGTCAGAGAAACAATGCCTCCAACAAATTTGGACATGTTCCATTTGGCCTGGGATCAGGCGTGTCTGCAGCTTCTGTTGGCCATTTTTGCATTTATTGCCTGATAAAAAACCTCACATGGTTGTTCCCAAGCAAGAAGAAATATTACTAGAATAAAATGTATATAATAAAAACAGCATATCACAAAAGAAACATAGTCATATTTAAGAATAGATAAAGTTAGATAAAATGGCCTAAGGTTATATAGTTACAGATGCTCTGAGTCAAGAGTCACTGAATTCATCCTCCCTCCCAACGGAGGAGACTCCCTGTAAAACAAGGGTTGAAAAGTTGAATTCCTATAGGGACTGGGCAGGTAATTTAAAAAGTAAAGGTACCAGGCAATAAGGAATAGTGAAGACTGTGGCAAACAAGAAAACACATGCCTTTCTACATCAGGCCACCCTTACACAGTTCTATTCAATTGTCATCTTCAGGCAAATAGGCCCAGTGCTACTAGATTTTCCCATTTTTCAAGAGAAACTTGAAATCTAGACTTTGAATAACTTTAAAATGTTTCAGCATTTACTCATTCTACTGTTTTTAAATACTGCCTGAAGTCAAAGAAAACATGAAAGTGGACCAGACCTGGCTCATCATAGTGACTTCTGCTCTTGAAAAACCTAATAGCCTGACATGAATTTCAGCAGCTCTAATCCTACGCTCTCCCTGCACTGAACCAAAGCTCATATTGGCACAACTTCCACTTTAGATTACATAATTCTGTCCTATGGATCAACACAGAATAACCATACTCTTCGTATGTATTTCCTTTTTGTTCCTGAAATGTCCTCCAGAAACAATGCCTAAGCCTTTACCTTTACTCTTACCTTTGCTAATACATCCAGTCTCTTTTGCTCTCTAACTATCTTTTTGAATTTATCTATTGCTGTTTTCTGCTTTTCTTTAAATTGTCTTCATCTTGCCCCTTCTCAAGTATCTACAGTGAGTCTCTACTGCCTTTCATTTTTAGTGTGTCTATGGTCTGGCCCATGGTTACCTATTTAAATCTCCCAGTTTGTACCTTCTGCTCTAACATATTGTTGGCAGGAAATGATTCTTCCATTCCTGATGCTTCTTTCCAAGGAGGTGGAAGTCTACTGCAGTCTACTCCCGCTTTTCTCTGTCCCCGTACTGCTTCTGTCTCTGGTATACAGAAGTGATTTAGCTGATGAGTAAATCTGAGAATAATAAACTGGGCATGCTTACATTAGCTTTCTTTTCTCCTATCCTGGAATTTCCTTTCTCTTACTGGGATTGAGATACCCACAGAGAACAGAAGTCCTCCATCAGTAAGAGTGATATTTTGGCCTCCACCTATCTTTTAACGTCTATAGAACCTAGTTAGGGAACTGAGGAGTTATTTATTGTGCCCTCTGAAAAATGCAATTCACCATGTTCCTTCCCAGCTAGGGAGAGTCTGAAATCCCACAAATCATTACAACTAAAAGGTAGTGCTTTTACAGCAAAAGAAACTACCATCAGAGTGAACAGGCAACCTACAGAATGAGAAAAAATTTTTGCAATCTACCCATCTGACAAAGGGCTAATATCCAGAATCTACAAAGAACTTAAACAAAATTACAAGAAAAAATCAAACAAACACCCATCAAAAAGTGGGTGAAGGATATGAACAGACACTTCTCAAAAGAAGACTTTTATGCAGCCAACAGACACATGAAAAAATGCTCATCATCACTCGCCATCAGAGAAATGCAAATCAAAACCACAATGAGATACCATCTCACACCAGTTAGAATGGCTATCATTAAAAAGTCAGGAAACAACAGATGCTGGAGAGGATGTGGGGAAGTAGGAACACTTTTACACTGTTAGTAGGACTACAAACTAGTTCAACCATTGTGGAAGACAGTGTGGCGATTCCTCAAGGATCTAGAACTAGAAATACCATTTGACCCAGCCATCCCATTACTGGGTATATACCCAAAGGATTATAAATCATACTGCTATAAAGACACATGCACACATATGTTTATTGTCACACTATTCACAATAGCAAAGACTTGGAACCAACCCAAATGTCCATCAATGATAGACTGGATTAAGAAAATGTGGCACATATACACCATGGAATACTATGCAACCATAAAAAAAGGATGAGTTCATGTTCTTTATAGGGACATGGATGAAGCTGGACACCATCATTCTGAGTAAACTATCACAAGGACAGAAAACCAAACACCACATGTTCTCACTCATAGGTGGGAATTGAACAATGAGAACACTTGGACACAGGATGGGGAATATCACATACCGGGGCCTGTCGTGGGGTGGGGGAAAGGGGGAGGGATAGCATTAGGAGATATACCTAATGTAAATGACGAGTTAATGGGTGCAGCACACCAACATGGCCCATGTATACATATGTAACAAACCTGCACATTGTGTACATGTACCCTAGAACTTAAAGTATAATAATAAAAAAATTAAAAAGAAAATAAATAAAAGGTAGTGCCTTTAATCTTACCCAAGGTAGTCCTGCAGCCTTTCAAAGAGCTTAATTAAGCCCATGGTAAGAAATATTGTATTTTACCAGGTTATATGTAGGTCATAGAGAATGTGATTGTGCCCTCACCACCATCAGCAGCGTGGGATATGTGTGTGTTGGAGGGCAATGAAGAAAGACTAGTTGACTCATAAAATATTTGTTCTTGCCCATAAATCTGTGGTTCTGAGAAAGACAAAGACCTAGAAGAACATCCAGATGATCAGGAGACAGTGTTTCCCTCCTTTGTCACATCAGGGCCCGCATAAAGAATGACAATACTTCTATGAATCTCTGGGATAAGCAACAAAGTCCACTCACTCTCTGACAGAAGTGACCAGCCCAGTGGTTCTAACCACCTCACGCCTTACCTAGGTGCTCCAAAGGCCAAGAAGCTCAGTGTCTTAGCACAACCATGTGCCTATGCACATCAGCTCAAAAACTCTGCCTTAAGTCCAGTGACCAGAGCTTATTTGTCTTTATTTCCCTAGAATCTAGCAGAGGGTTCTAGCACTCAAAAATCCTTATTGAAAGACAGACATGGGCTGGCACGGTGGCTCATGCCTGTAATCCCAGCACTTTGGGAGGCCAAGGTGGGTGGATCACCTGAGGTCAAAGAGTTCAAGACCAGCCTGGCTAACATGGTGAAACATTGACCCTACTAAAAATACAAAAAACAAGCCAGGCATGGTAGGGTGCGCCTGTAATCCCAGCTACTCGAGAGGCTGAGGCAGGAGGATTGCTTGAATCCAGGAAGCGGAGGTTGGATTGAGCCAAGATCGCGTTACTACACTCCAGCCTGGGCAACAGAGCGGGAGTCTGTCTCAAGAGAAGAAAGAAAGAGAGACATGAACACACAGGCTCCTTCTAACCCCAGGGAATGGAAGGTACAGGATTCAAATAGCTGAAGTCCTCAGAATACTGTACTGACTATTCAGAATCAGCCTGATCAGAGAAACTTGATGTTAATACTCATCTGTCATTTGCATGGATTTTTTTAAAAATAATAAAATGCAGGCGACAGTGTCAGAAAGACACATGTTCATTGCTGGTAGAAACACAAACAGGTGCCACTATTCTGGAAATGTGAACTATAAACCTAAATGTTTTCATACTCTTGGACTTGAAAATAAAAATTTATACCTAAAGATATTTATTATAGCATTATTTTGCACAACAATAGGGCATTAGATAAATTATGTGATGGAATTTTATAAGGCTTTTTTGGCATCATTTATGAAGAGTTTTGGTGACATACGAAAGTACTTCTCTTATACTATTAGGAGACTGAAAATAGAATACAAAGTGGTATATAAATTATAATTTTAACCATTTAAAAATATATATACACATCAATATTCCAAAAATAACCAAATAATCACTGAGTGATAGGGTTATCGACAATTATTGGTTTCTTAGTTTCTTTTCTTTACCTTTCCTTTCCTTTTCTTTTTTTTTTTTTTTTTTTTTTTTTTGAGACAGAGTTTCGCTCTTGTCATCCAGGTTGGAGTGCAGTGGCACAACTTCGGCTCACTGCAACCTCCATCTCCGAGTTTCAAGCGATTCTCCTTCCTCAGCCTCCCAAGTAGCTGGGACTACAAGCAGGTGTACCCACCTAATTTTTTTGTATTTTTAGTAGTGACGGGGTTTCACCATGTTGGCCAGGCTGGTCTCGAACTCCTGACCTCAGGTAATCCACCCATCTCGGCCTCCTAAAGTGCTGGGATTACAGGCGTGAGCCACCGTGCCTGGCCTACCTTTCTATATTTTCTAAATTTTCTACAGTAATACTGCCTTAGTTGTATAATCATAAAATATTTTAGTAAAATCATATTTATGGGATCTGTAATGAGATGGTAAATGCTTATAACAGTAAGCAAATTAAGATGCATAATTGTATATATAGTATGACTACAACATTCAACCTTTGTAAAATAAATATTTAGAAAGGAAAACTCTAAAATAATAACTGTGGTTGTTTTTGGATAATAAGATTGAGCAATTCTCATTCTCCTTTCTACTTTTCTGCATTTTTCAATTTCAAACAATGAAAATGTATTGATCTTATGATGATAGCAACAATAAAATTCCATGTTTTTTAGTCCAAAATTTAACTCAGGCTTATTTTGGTAGAATTTTCAAAGTAGAAGATTAAGGAAAGCTAAGTTAGAGGAGGACCTAATTATTATTCGAGAAATAACTCTTTGGCAAAAACATCAGTGAGATTAAAACAGTCTCACTGTAGCTTGAAAAAGACCCCATTCAACTCGATTTTCATAATCTAGTCTGCAATCACTGTTAGACTTGAGAACAGCAGTTAAACTTTGACATTTTTGGCACTCTGACTTTTCTTTCTATTCCAACAACTCGCAGCTATGTCAATTTTTAAATTTAAAGCATCTCTGGAAACAAGAGACTGTTTAACAGACATAAAGACGATAAAAATACAATGTCTCCTTATTGTCTTTTTCATGTTCAACGTGTTTTACTAAGATTCATTTGTCAAGAAGTGACAGATGTGGAGAGTTTACCAAAAAAGGACACAGCCTTTAGCATATAATCAGGGAGAATTTCTTTCTGCTGATCCATGTTGACGTTAACTAGCAATATGGTTGCTTGGCATTTCCTCCCTGGAAGTGAATTTGCCCCGTTATTGGAATATCTTTCTTCCGCTTCATAAATCTGATAGTGTGAGCATCAGGAAACCCTGTTACTGTCCAACACTACTTCTAGTGGACTGGAACATAAGCAGCTCCATGTTTATGACAATTCTGACTGCTTACAGGTGAAAAGAAACAGAAAAAAACCAAGAAGGCTATCAAAATGCAAAATAATTCAAATGGCGAAATTAATCTCTTCCATTTTTTTGGAATATAATCTGCCAATCACTTTGTGCTTTAATGTGCTGACAGTGAAAAGAAGAAATTAATCTCAAGCAGCATTTTAGCTGATAATGAATTATCAATTTGAAACTAAGATATTTTTTCTAATGGTGCATGCAGTATATCAGAGAAAGTATCAAGAAGTCTCCTTCCCTTCATCCCACCCTGAGGGTATAACACTGAGTTGCTTTACCATTAACACAGGGATTCATTGATGCACTAGATTTTTTGAAATCTGTCCAAACATTTCTCTCTATTCTTTCTACTCATACAGTAAATTATCATGTGATGGAATTTTATAAAGCTTTTTAGGCATCATTTATGGAGAGTTTTGCTGACATAGGAAAGTACTTCTCTTGCACTATTAGGTGATTAAAAATAGAATACAAAGTGATATAAAATTATAATTTCAACCATAATATTCCCAAAATAACCAAATAACCACTGAGTTATTATGGGCAATTATTGGTTTCTTCTCTTTACCTTTCTATATTTTCTAAATTCTCTAATATTAAAGTGAAAAATAGAATGTGTATACAGATGAATAAATGTCAAAAGGCTGTGGAGTAAAATATGAAGAACAGAAGAAAGGACATTGTGGCAGAGGATGCTAGCTGCTCACCAATGTCTAATTGCTCTCTTTCCTGGGCACACAGGTAAACTACATTTCCCAGCCTCCCCTGAAGTTATAAGCAGTCAGTCACACAGCTGTGTTCTGGCCAATGGAATGCCAGCAGGAGAGAGACATCACTTCTGGACCTGGACCAGAAGAACCTCCATGTGCAATCCTGTCTCTCTTGCTTCACCTGCCAGTTGAATGGAGAAGTCCTCAATGACATTAAAAAAAAAAAAAAAGAAAGAAAAACTGCGAAGAAATAACAGAGGAGAGCTACCCAGGAACTGCTTGTCCACAAATGCTCATATTGAACTATTACATGAGCAAAAACTAAACTTTTATTATATTAAACCACTGAAATGTTGGGGTTCTTTGTTTCAGCAGTTAGTCTACCCTACAACCATAATTACATCTATTTAAACAACTGTTGAAACAGCCATCCCCATAGAGAACTTCACCTATGTTATATCCATGATGAAAAGCAGAAGCTTAAAAAATGACAAATCTATGTTTTCAGCCCACAGATAAATAATTCAAATTACTGTTTGATTTTACAAATCCCTTGTTCTCTAGATGTGGTGAAACATTTAAAACGTTTTTGCTAACTTGGTGGTCATCAATCTGAGAACATCACATCACTCTGCATAGGACGTGATTAGATTTAGATTTGGAGTAAGACATCACAGAAGAGGTAGCACTTCAGCTCAGTCTTGAAATATGAGAAAGAGCAAAACATGTGATTAGTGTCCAAGAATTTTAAACAGGAAAGGGTTCTTAAGATAAGAAAACTAAGAGCCAGAGAGGCTAGAACTTGTCCAAGGTCACACTACTATACTGTAGCAATCCTTGGTTTAGATGAGGAATTCCTTCACTTCCAGGCTGTTTCTTGTCTTTCCCATTTTCCTCCACATTAACTCACATAGCAAAGTATTTTTTGTAAATTATCTGTTATTAGGCAATGACTGCATGTATTTTCAAAAATTTTATTATCTGTCTACACACACACACACACACACACACACATACACACATCCATAAACATACCTGAATGTATGTAGGTATGTTCCTAGCTGAACCGCAGCAGATCCTCTAATACAATTGTATCCCTAATTAAGGAAAACTTCTCCATTCCTACTGACTTCAAATTGCAAATATCTAGCCATGTATACTGTGTGGTAACTAGTCTCCTAAGATGGACACCAAATTTCATACCTCGTGGTATCCATGCCCTCGTGTGGTTCTCTCCTACACTGACTTAAGATTCCCAATCAAGTGTGTTCAAAGTGGCAGAGCACCAATTTCAGCCTTTAAAAGAACTGGCTGCTGCTTCTTCCTCCCTCTTGGAACATTCAATTTGTGGAGTCCAGAGCCACAGTGTAAGTACAGCCATGTAACTAGGGCGGGCGCAGTGGCTCATGCCTGCAATCCCAGCACTCTGGGAAGCTGAGGCGGGTGGATCACTTGAGGTCAGGGGTTCGAGACCAGCCTGGCCAACATGGTGAAACTATGTCTCTACTAAAAATATAAAAATTAGCCAGGCATGGTGGCACATGCCTGCAATCCCAGCTACTCGGGAGGCTGAGGCACAAAAATTGCCTGAACCTGGGAGGTGGAAGTTGCAGTGAGCTGAGATTGTGCCACTGCACTCCAGCCTAGGCCTGGGCGACAGAGTGAGATTCTGTCTCAAGAAAGAAAGAAGAAAGTACAACTACGTGACTAGAAAGACCATACAGAGAGGCCATATGGAGAAGGATAGAGGCCTAGCTGTCTCGGGAGCCCAGTTGCAGCCACCAGGTGACCTCCACCACAGCCAATATCTGACTGCAGCCACAAGAAAGACCCCAGTTAAACCAGTAGAACTTCATGGCTGTGCCCAGTCAACCACAGAGCAATGAGAGCTAATAAACTGGTTATTGTTTTAAGCACTCACTAAGTTTTAAGATAGTTGGTTAGACAGCAATACATAACCAAAACAGAATTTGATTCATAGAAGTAGGGTATTCCCATAACAAAACCCTAAAACATATGGCATGGGCTTTGGAATTCAGTGGCAGGCAGAAGCTGGAAAGCTCCTTGAGGAGATGAATAGGGAAGGCTTGAAGGACACCAAAGAAATTGCTATTGGAAACTGGAGAACATGGCCTGAATTTTGTGCAGACCAATTAGCAAAACTATCTCCTGTATCATGAAAGATAAGAAGAATATGTCATAAACAGATAGCTCTGACTAGGAGATTTTCAGTCAGAATGTGGTCAGCTTCTCCATATCCATGGGTTCTGCCTCCATGGGTTCCTCATCCATTGGTTCAACCAATCACAGATGGAAAATATTCAAATAAATAATAATAGTACAGCAATAAAAATAATACAAATTTTTTAAATGCAGTACAACAACTATTTACATAGCATTTACATTGTATCTGATATTATAAGTAATCTAGAGATGTTTTAAAGTATACGGAAGGATGTGCATAGTTTGCATGCAAATACTATGCCATTTTATATAAGAGACTTGAGCATCCTCGAATTCTGATATCTGCAGTGTTCCTGGAACCAACTCCCCACACATACGACTGTATTGAAAGCACCAACTGGCTTCTTTTGGCTGCCTATGTTAACATACAAGAGGAGCAAAATGAACTAAAAAAGTAATTCTTCAGTTTTTAACCAAAATTAGGAGAAATATACAGAATTTAGAGCTTTCTGGATTCAAAAATAAAACTTTCTCTTTTCTAGCTCCTCCAGACAGCAAAAGATCCTGGAAGAGATGACCTCAGAGCAAAGACCAAATCCAGGACCCTTCTGGCAAAACATGATCCCAAGAGTAATTTTGCATCAGTGAGGTAGCTCATTTGTTGAGACCTTAGGAAGTGTTGAGGATATTCCTCATAGACTCTTTTATCTACACAGAAAGACTTCTAAGAACCTTAAATGGCATGTCTTATAAACACTCTCACCCACACAATAGAGCTCCTGAGAATATTAAGACATTGTTCCACAGCACCCTGATTTCCAGGCCAAGGTAGGGGGTCTGTCTCAAAAACAACTGTGCATGTGGCTTCTGTCTAATCAAGTGACCCTGTAAGATTTATAGGACACTCGCACAGTTTAAGAAATCTGTACTCATAAGGTATCATCAGCTTGGACTAAAAGATGCAAACATAGTTTAAGATGAAAAGAAGTCTGAGATACGTTCATCGGCTTGCTCCTTTCTGCCCGTGGATGCCACCAAAGAAGCATCATTAAAGTCTCTCTTCTTCCTGCTGTCATGTCTAAGTCAGAGTCTCCTAAAGAGCCCAAACAGCTGAGGAAGCTCTTCATTGGAGGGTTGAGCTTTGAAACAACTGGTGAGAGCCTGAGGAGCCATTTTGAGCAATGGAGAATGCTCAGAGACTGTGTGGTCATGAGAAATCCAAACACCAAGCACGCCAGGGGCTTTGGGTTTGTCATATAAGCCACTGTGGAGGAGGTGGATGCAGCCATGAATGCAAGGCCACACAAGGTGGATGGAAGAGTGTGGAACCAAAGAGAGCTGTCTCAAGAGAAGATTCTCAAAGACCGGGTGCCCACTTACTGTGAAAAAGATATTTGTTGGTGGCATTAAAGAAGACACTGAAGAACATCACCTTAGAGATTATTTTGAACAGATGGAAAAATTGAAGTGATTGAAATCAGGACTGACCAAGGCAGTGGCATAAAAAGGGACTTTGCCTTTGTAACCTTTGACGACGATGACTCTGTGGATAAGATTGTCATTCAGAAATACCTGTACTGTGAATGACCACAGCTGTGAAGTTAGGAAAGCCCTGTCAAAGCAAGAGATGGCTAGTGCCTCATGCAGCCAAAGAGGTCGAAGTGGTTCTGGAAACTTTGGTGGTGGTCGTGGAGGTGGTTTTGGTGGGAAGGACAACTTTGGTCATGGAGGAAACTTCAATGGTTGTGGTGGCTTTGGTGGCAGCCATGGTGGTGGTGGATATGGTGGCAGTGGGGATGGCTATAATGGATTTGGTAATGATGGAAGCAATTTTGGAGGTGGTGGAAGCTACAATGACTTTGGCAATTACAACAATCAGTCTTCAAATTTTGGACCCATGAAGGAAGGATTGGAGGCAGAAGCTCTGGCCCCTGTGGTGGTGAAGACCAATACTTAGCCAAACCATGAAACCAAGGTGGCTATGGCTGTTCCAGTAGCAGCAGTAACTATGGCCGTGGCAGAAGATTTTAATTAGGAAACAAAGCTTAGCAGAAGAGGAGAGCCAGAGAAGTGACAGGGAAGCTACAGGTTACAACAGATTTGTAAACCCAGCCAAGCACAGTGGTGGCATGGCCTAGCTGCTACAAAGAAGACATGGTTTAGACAAATACTCACGTGTATGGGCAAAAAACTCGAGGACTGTATTTGTGACTAATTGTATAACAGGTTATTTTAGTTTCTGTTCTGTGGAAAGTGTAAAGCATTCCAACAAAGGATTTTAATGTAGATTTTTTTTTTTTTTTGCACCCATGTGATTGATTGCTAAATGTAATAGTCTGATAATGATGCTGAATAAATGTCTTTAAAAAAAATGAAAAGAAGTCACTGGGCACTAAGTTTATATTGATAGAAAGAAAGCTTGAGGAAGCTACTCAGCTGTAAATATAGGCCATTTCTTATGCAAAAGGAAGATGACTCAGAGGGTGAAAACAAAAGCCTAAGTGGTGGAACCAAGAGCCCCAGAGGACCACTCTAGGGAGTAGAAATGAATTTTGGTCAAAGAATTGGCAACATTTTCTCAACTTAATTTCAGAATTGCTATGAACAAGTGACTGCTCTATGCTTCCTATTTTCCCTTTCATGAATGGGATTTCTATTTCAATTTTTCATCACTGCCTAGCCATTGTATTTGTGTGTTGGGTGGGAAGCAGATTCTTTGTCTTTTTACTTCATCAACCTTCAGGTTCACGGTAGCCGAACCCAAGAACCTTAGAAACCTTAAGCCGAACCCAAGAAACCTTAAGCTTGCCTAGATATGATTGAGGTGACATGATCCTGGATTTAAAGCTCAAACCTAGTGCCACGATATGAGTAGACTTTAATGGCCTTGGAAGGGAGAAAAATGTATTTTGCACTGAGGAAGGACATACATCATTGAGAAACAGAGGGTGGACTGTGGTGGCTAGTCTCTAAGGATGGCCATCCATTGTACCACGGCACTCGGTATTCATATCCTTGCATAAAGCCCTCCCACATTGAATCTGGGCTGGCCTGTGACTTGAGTTAACCAGTAGAATAAAGCAGAAGTGATGCTACACTATTTCTAAGCCTAGTCTTTAAAAGGATGTACTGATTTTGTTTCCCGCATCTTGGAATGCTGGCTTTGAGAAACCCTGAGCTGCCGTGTAAGAAGTTCTGCGACAGAGGCCATATCTGCGGAGTGGCCATAAGAACAGAAGAGGTTGTGAGTCTGCTTAGAGAATAAACAGGCACAGTGATCCCAGTAAAGCCCAGATGACTCTAACCACAGTCACCAACTGACAGCGACCACATGAGAGACTCCAAGTGAAACAAGCAGAACTGCCCACCTACGTCAACCCATGAAACTATGACAGATAATAAAATGATGCTTATTTTAAGTCACTAGGTATTAGAGAGACTTGTTAACAGCAAAGATGATCAAAACATACTTATTTACATGACTCCTGAGGACTCCATGGCAATGAGTTTGAACCTATCCACAACCAAGGCTCAGAAATAAATAGGCATGTCCAGTGGGCTTGGGAAGAGGGCCACCATAAGCCAGACTCCAGAGAGGAGTGTGCCACAGTGAGCCAGGCCTGAGGGTAAGTGTTGAATAGATGGAAACATTTGTTCTGAGTTCAAACGAGGCTCAACTTAAGCCACACTCATCCATCCACCTGGTTCCCTATATACTATGGGGCTAAAAAGCAAGATTATCAGAAAAAAAAAGTTAAAAAAAACCTTATCATTATGAGCCTAAGCAATTCTGCCAGAAAGATAACTTTTTTCTCTTCCACCTCACTCTCATCCCTTGTCCCAATCCCTACTGAAGAGTGGAGCCAAAAAAATTGTAACCAACAAACCAGAGAAAGGAGTGAACACCAAAGGTGGGAAACAGGTTAGTTCCCCTGGGCACACACTCCAAGTACAGTAATAGAGAGTTAGGCACCATCAATGTGGACAATGTGGACAATCATTATTAATAATTAATGAGGGACAATGAGGGAAGCTGCCGAAACAGAAGGCTGGCAGACATAGGCTGTTGACATAAACTATATGAGAAACCAACTCCCATTTTTGTAGATTCACAGAGAGAAGAAGGATTGAGGTAAGGTGAGTGAGGCTATTAATTAACATGCATATAGGGAAAAACAGTTGAAGTCATCACATCCAGGAGCCAGAAGCTTGTTGGAGACATTTGGGTTACATATGTGAATCCTTTTTTGGACTTATCACAGTGAGCAAATACCATATTCTTAATCATCTTTCTATCTGTAGTTCCCAGGACCATGCCTGGTACAGAAGAGGTCTCAATCAGTATTGGCTTAGAAGTATTATGGTAACCAGAAATAAATTAAAAAGTGGCTGAGTGTGGTCCCAGCATTTTGGGAGGCTGAGGCAGGCAGATCATTTGAGGTCAGGAGTTTGAGACCAGCCTGGCAAACATGGCAAAACCCCAACTCTACTAAAAAATACAAAAAATAAAAATAAAAAATTAGCCAGGCATTGTGGTGCAGGCCTGTAATCCCAGCTTGGCAGGCTGAGGCAGGAGAATTGCTTGAACCCAGGAAGCAGAGATTGTGGTGAGCCAAGATGGTGCCACTGCACTCCAGCCTGGGCAACAGAGTGAGAGTCCATTTCAAAAAAAAAAAAAGAGAGAGAGAGCTGTTCCAAGATGGCCGAATAGGAACAGCTCCAGTCTGTAGCTCCCAGTGTGATGGATCCAGAAGATGGGTGATTTCTGCATTTCCAACTGAGGTACCTGGTTCATCTCACTGGGTCTGGTTGGAGCGTGGGTGCAGCCCACAGAGGGTGAGCCAAAGTAGGGCAGGATGTCGCCTCACCTGGGAAGTGCAAGGGGTCAGGGGATTTCCCTTTCCTAGCCAAGGGAAGTCATGACAGACTGTACCTGGAAAAACAGGACACTCCCACTCAAGTGCTGCGCTTTTCCAACCATCTTAGAAAACAGCACACCAGGAGATTATATCCCGTGCCTGGTTCAGCGGGTCCCACGCCCACGGAGCGTTGCTCACTGTTAGCACAGCAGTCTGAGATCGACCTGCGAGGCAGCAGCCCAGGAGGGGGAGGGGCATCGCCATTGCTGAGGCTTGAGTAGGTAAACAAAATGGCTGGGAAGCTCGAACTGGGCAGAGCCCACCACAGAGCATCAAGGCTTGCTGCCTCTATAGGCTCCACCTCTGGGGGCAGGGCATAGCTGAACAAAAGGCAGCAGAAACTTCTGCAGACTCAAACGTCTCTGTCTGACAGCTCTGAAGAGAGCAGTGGTTCTCCCAGCACAGTGTTTGAGCTCTGAGAACGGACAGACCGCCTCCTCCTCAAGTGGGTCCCTGATCCCCATGTAGCCTAACTGGGAGACACCTCCCAGTAGGGGTCGACTGACACCTCATACATGTGGGTGCCCCTCTATGACAAAGCTTCCAGAGGAAGGATCAGGCAGCAATATTTTCTGTTCTGCAATATTTGCTGTTCTACAGCCTCCACTGGTGATATCCAGGCAAACAGGGTCTGGAGTGAACCTCCAGCAAACTCCAACAGACCTGCAGCTGAGGGACCTGACTGTTAGAAGGAAAAATAACAAACAGAAAGGAATAGCATCAACATCAACAGAAGGGACATTCACACCAAAATCCCATCTATAGGTCACCAACATCAAAGACCAAAGGTAGATAAAACCACAAAGATGGGGAGAAACCAGAGCAGAAAAGCTGAAAATTCAAAAAATCAGAGCACCTCTTCTCCTCCATAGCATCGTAGCTCCTCGCCAGCAACAGAACAAAGCTGGACAGAGAATGACTTTGACGAGTTGACAGAAGTAGGCTTCAGAAGGTCGGTAATAACAAACTTCTCTGAGCTAATGGAGGAAGTTTGAACCCATCACAAGGAAGCTAAAAACGTTGAAAAAAGATTAGATGGGCTGGGCGCGGTGGCTCAAGCCTGTAATCCCAGCACTTTGGGAGGCCGAGACGGGCGGATCACAAGGTCAGGAGATCGAGACCACCCTGGCTAATACGGTGAAACCCCGTCTCTACTAAAGAATACGAAAAACTAGCCGGGTGACGAGGTGGCCGCCTGTAGTCCCAGCTACTTGGGAGGCTGAGGCAGGAGAATGGCGTGAACCCGGGAGGCGGAGCTTGCAGTGAGCCGAGATCCGGCCACTGCACTCCAGCCTGGGCGACAGAGCCAGACTCTGCCTCAAAAAAAAAAAATACAAAAAAAAAACAAAAAAAAACAAAAAAAAACAAAAAAAAAAAGATTAGATGATTGGCTAACTAGAATAAACAGAGTAGAGAACACCTTAAATGACCTGATGGAGCTGAAAACCATGGCACGAGAACTACGTGACACATGCACAAGCTTCACTAGCTGATTCAATCAAGTGGAAGAAAGGGTATCAGTGATTGAAGATGAAATTAATGAAATAAAGTGAGAAGTTTAGAGAAAAAAGAGCAAAAAGAATGAACAAGTCCTCCAAGAAATATAGGACTATGTGAAAAGACCAAATCTACATTTGATTGGTGTACCTGAAAGTGACGAGGAGAACGAAACGAAACCAAGTTGGAAAACACTCTTCAGGATATTACCCAGGAGAACTTCCCCAAACTAGCAAGGCAGGCCAACATTCAAATTCAGGAAATACAGAGAACACCACAAAGATACTCCCCAAGAGAGCAACCCCAAGACACATAATTGTCAGATTCACCACGGTTGAAATAAAGGAAAAAATGTTAAGGGCAGCCAGAGAGAAAGGTCGGGTTGCCCACAAAGGGAAGCCCATCAGAGTAATAGCGGATCTCTCAGCAGAAACTCTACAAGCCAGAAGAGAGTTGGGGCCAATATTCAACATTCTTAAAGAAAAGAATTTTCAACCCAGAATTTCATATCCAGCCAAACTAAGCTTCATAAGTGAAGTAGAAATAAAATCCAGCACCAATCACACAAGCAAATGCTGAGAGATTTTGTCACCACCAGACCTGTCTTACAGGAGCTCCTGAAGGAAGCACTAAACATGGAAAGGAAAAACCGCTACCAGTCACTGCAAAAACATGCCAAATTTTAAAGATCATCGATGCTATGAAGAAACCACATCAATCAATGGGCAAAATAACCAGCTAACATCATAATGATAGGATCAAATTCACACATAACAATATTAACCTTAAATATAAATGGGCTAAATGCCCCAATTAAAAGACACAGACTGGCAAATTGGATAAAGAGTCAAGGCCCATCAGTGTGCTGTATTCAGGAGACCCATCTCATGTGCAAAGACACACATAGGCTCAAAATAAAGGGATAGAGGAAGATGTACCAAGCAAATGGAAAGCAAAAAAAAGCAGGGTTTGCAATCCTAGTCTCTGATAAAACAGACTTTAAACCAACACAGATCAAAAGAGACAAAGAAGGCCATTACATAATGGTAAAGGGATCAATTCGACAAGAAGAGCTAACTATCCAAAAATATATATGCACTCAATACAGGAGCACCCAGATTCATAAAGCAAGTCCTTAGAGACCTACAAAGAGATAGACTCCCACACAATAATAATGGGAGACTTTAACACCCCACTGTCAATATCAGACAGATCAATGAGACAGAGGTTAACAAGGATATCCAGGACTTGAACTCAGCTCTGCACCAAGTGGACCTAATAAACATCTACAGAACTCTTCATACCAAATCAACAGAATATACATTTTTCTCAGCACCACATCACACGTATTCCAAACTTGACAACATAATTGGAAGTAAAGCACTCCTCAGCAAATGTAAAAGAATAGAAATCACAACAAACTGTCTCTCAGACCACAGTGCAATCAAATTAGAACCCAGGATTAAGAAACTCACTCAAAATCACTCAACTACATGGAAACTGAACAACCTGCTGGGTAAATAATGAAATGAAGGCAGAAATAAAGATGTTCTTTGAAACCAATGAGAACAAAGACACAACATACCAGAATCTCTGGGGTACATTTAAAGCAGTGTGTAGAGGGAAATTTATAGCACCAAATTCCCACAAGAGAAAGCAGGAAAGATCTAAAATCAACACCCTAACATCACAGTTAAAAGAACCAGAGAAGCAAGAGCAAACATATTCAAAAGCTAGTAGAAGGCAAGAAATTACTGAGATCAGAGCAGAACTGAAGGAGATAGAGACACAAAAAAAATCCTTCAAAAAATCAATGAATCCAGGAGCTGGTTTTTTGAAAAGATCAGCAAAATTGATAGACTGCTAGTAAAGAATAAAAGAGAGAAGAATCAAATAGGCACAATAAAAAATTATAAAGGGGATATCACCACCAATCCTACACAAATACAAACTACCATAGAGAATACTATAAACACCTCTACACAAATGAACTAGAAAATCTAGAAGAAATGGATGAATTCCTGGACACATACACTCTCCCAAGACTAAACCAGGAAGAAGTGGAATTTCTGAATAGACCAATAACAGGCTCTGAAATTGAGCCAATAATTAATAGCCTGCCAATCAAAAAAAGTCCAAGACCAGACAGATTCATAGCCTAATTCTACCAGAGGTACAAAGAGGAGCTGCTACCATTCCTTCTGAAACCATTCCAATCAATAGAAAATAGGGAATCCTCCCTAACTCATTTTATGAGGCCAGCATCATCCTGATACTAAAGCCTGGCAGAGACACACACACAAAAAAGAGAATTTTAGATCAATATCCCTGATGAACATCGATGCAAAAATCCTCAATAAAATATCGGCAAACCAAATCCAGCAGCACATCAGAAAGCTTATCCACCACGATCAAGTCGGCTTCATCCCTGGAATGCAAGTCTGGTTCAACATACACAAATCAATAAACGTAGTCCTTCACATAAACAGAACCAATGGCAGAAACCACTTGATTATCTCAATAGATGCAGAAAAGGCCTTCAACAAAATTCAACAGCCCTTCATGCTAAAAACTCTCAAGAAACTAGGTATTGATGGAACGTATCTCAAAATAATAAAAGCTATTTGTGAAAAATCCACAGCCAATATCATACTGAATGGGCAAAAACTGGAAGCATTCCCTTTGAAAACCAGCACAAGACAAGGATGCCCTCTCTCACCACTCCTATTCAACATAGTGTTGGAAGTTCTGGCCACGGCAATCAGGCAAGAGAAAGAAATAAAGGGTATTGAATTAGGAAAAGAGGAAGTCAAATTGTCCCTGTGACATGATTATACATTTAGTATAATAAGATGACATGATTATACATTTAGAAAACCCCATCATCTCAGCCCAAAATCTCCTTAAGCTGATAAACAACTTCAGCAAAGTCTCAGGATACAAAACCAATGTGCGAAAATCACAAGCATTCTTATACACCAATAACAGACTAGCAGAGAGTCAAATCATGAGTGAACTCCCATTCACCATTCATAATTGCTACAAAGAGAATAAAATACCTAGGAATCCAACTTACAAGGGATGTGAAGGACCTCTTCAAGGAGAATACAAATCACTGCTCAACAAAATAAAAGAGGACACAAACAAATGGGAAAACATTCCATGCTCATGGATAGGAAAAATCAATATCATGAAAATGGCCATACTGCCCAAGGTAATTTATAGATTCAATGCCATCCCCATCAAGCTACAAATGACTTTCTTCACAGAATTGAAAAAAGCTACTTTAAAGTTCATATGGAACCAAAATAGAGCCCGCATTGGAAAGACAATCCTAAGCAAAAAAAAACAAAGCCGGAGGCATCACGCTACCTGACTTCAAACTATACTACAAGGTTACAGTAACCAAAACAGCATGGTACTGGTACTAAAACAGAGATATAGACCAATGGAACAGAACAGAGGTCTCAGAAATAACACCACACATCTACAACTGTCTGATCTTTGACAAACCTGATAAAAAGAAATGGGGAAAGAATTCCCTATTTAATAAATGGTGCTGGGAAAACTGGCTAGCCATATGTAGAAAGCTGAAACTGGATCCCTTCCTTACACCTAATACAAAAATTAATTCAAGGTGGATTAAAGACTTAAATGTTAGACCTGAAACCATAAAAACCCTAGAAGAAAACCTAGGCAATACCATTCAGGACATAGGCATGGGCAAGGACTTCATGACTAAAACACCAAAAGCAATGGCAACAAAAGCCAAAATGGGACAAATGGGATCTAATTAAACTAAAGAACTACTGCACAGCAAAAGAAACTGCCATCAGAGTGAGCAGGCAACCTACAGAATGGGAGAAAAGTTTTGCAATCTACCCATCTGACAAAGGGCTATTATCCAGAATCTACACAGAGCTTAAACAAATTTATAAGAAAAAAATCAAACAACTCCATCAAAAAGTGGGTGAAGGATATGAAGAGATACTTCTCAAAAGAAGACATTTATGCAGCCAACAGACATACAAAAAAAGCTCATCATCACTGGTCATTAGAGAAATGCAAATCGAAACCACAATGTGATGCCATCTCATGCCAGCTAGAATGACAATCATTAAAAAGTCAGGAAACAACAGATGCTGGAGAGGATGTGGAGAAATAGGAATGCTTTTACACTGTTGGTGGGAGTATAAATTGGTTCAACCATTGTGGAAGACAGTGTGGCGATTCCTCAAGGATCTAGAACTAGAAATACCATTTGACCCAGCCGTCCCATTACTGGGTATATACCCAGAGGATTATAAATCATGCTACTATAAAGACACATGCACATGTATGTTTATTGTGGCACTATTCACAATAGCAAAGACTTGGAACCAACCCAAATGTCCATCAATGATAGACTGGATTAAGAAAATGTGACACATATACACCATGGAATACTGTGCAGCCATAAAAAAGGATGAGTTCATGTCCTTTGCAGGGACATGGATGAAGCTGGAAACCATCATTCTGAGCAAACTATTACAAGGACAGAAAACCAAACACGGCATGTTCTCACTCATAGGTGGGAACTGAACAATGAGAACACTAGGACACAGGGAGGGGAACATAACACACTGGGGCCTATCGGGGGGGTGGGGGGCTGGGGGAGGGATAGCATTAAGAGAAATACCCAATGTAAATGATGAGTTGATGGGTGCAGCAAACCAACATGGCACATGTAGGTATACATGTGTAACAAGGCTGCACATTGTGCACATGTACCCTAGAACTTAAAGTATAATAATAATAAAAAAGAAAGAAATGAAAAAGTTATAATGACCTGAACTGGAGTCAAATATGCATTATGGATTTATCTGTTATTATTTGGAATGGCCCTTTGTGTTTAAGTCAAACTACAGTTGCCATATGTCAGGTAGAAAAGTCACTGGTAAATACTAAGAGTAAAATACGAGTCATCCCAATTAACATTGGCTATAACTCAACCAAAGGGGGAATGTCCAGAAATATAGTCAATCGGTGACGAGAGAGAGGTGTGATAATGAATCTTTTTACTGTTAGAAGAACCCATTTGTCTCATCAATCACCTTCCATGTGCAGAAATCTAAGGGGAATAATACCATCTCCTTAAGAATGTGACAGATCAAGACAAAGAACACACACTTACTGAGAACCAATTTACACAGTACAGAAAAGTCCTGTTAATTGTGTTACTTCTCCTGACACCTTCCTTAATAAACACCCTGAGGTTACTAGGATAACACAAGGAAGTCAGAGCCTAGTTTGACTGATGGGTACTTAAGAAACTTTATTGATTTCATGATACCAAGCTCCAGGACTCAACTTTGATAAAGGTTATATGAAGTATTAGATTTGTGCAAAAGTAGTTGCAGATTTTGCCGTTACTTTTAATGGAAAAAAATCGAAATTACTTTTGCAGAAACCTAACATGTCCCTGCCCGTGGCACAGTACTTTTCATAATTCCTGCCCAGTTCAGTTTCTCCCTCCTTTTGTTACCAGACGCCACCACTCACCCAAGTTAGCCTTTGGCTCGGGGGTTTCCTTAGTATTGTCACCTCTTTGTCATCAGAAAGATGTTGCTGGACCCCATGGGTCGGTATGGACATGAAGCAACAATACTAAGGAAACCCCCGACTGAAAGGCTAACTTGGGTGAGTGGTGGGTCCAGTAACCTCTTTCTGGCGAACCACTGAAGGGACTAAAGTGAGTGGTGGGGTCCGGTAACATCTTTCTGGTGACCACTGAGGGGACTATAGTGTGGAATTCCCAGACCCAAAGTCTACTTTGGATAAGTGGTGGGGTCCGGTAACGTCTTTAGGATGAACCATGTTGAGGATGATACTGAAGGAAACTCCCCACCCCTCCGCCCCGAAGGAAATAGACTGCAGCACTGATTGGCCGATTTGGGGTAAGTGGTGGGGTACCGGGGTAAATTATGAGATTGGGTTAGAGGCCCAATTTAGGACCTTGTTTAGCATATCATCAAGAAATAACCATAAAAATGGGCAACCAGGGCCAGGCGCGGTGGCTCACGCCTGTAATCCCAGCACTTTGGGAGGCTGAGGCGGGCAGATCACAAGCTCAGGAGATTGAGACCATCCTGGCTAACACTGTGAAACTCCGTCTCTACTAAAAAAAAAAAAAAAAAAAAAAAGAAATGAAAAAATTAGCCAAACATGGTGGCACGTGCCTGTAGTCCCAGCTACTCGGGAGGCTGAGGCAGCAGAATGGTGTGAACCAGGGGGGCGGAGTTGGCAGTGAGCCGAGATCAGGCCACCGCACTTCAGCCTGGGCAGCAGAGGGAGACTCCATCTCAAAAAAAAAGTGGGGGGAGGGGCAATTAGCAGCCCTCGGGGCTGCTCTGTCTATGGAGTAGCTATTCTTTTATTCCTTTGCTTTCTTAATAAACTTGCTTTCACTTTACTCTGTCAACTTGCTCTGAATTTTTTCTTGCGTGAAATCCAAGAACCCTCTCTTGGGGTCTGCATCTGGACCCCTTTCCAGTAACACTGTCATCATTCAAACCACACCCAATAATAATTAGGAAGACTATTGTTAAGGGAGACTGCAAATATAATTTCCTTCAATTCAGTTAGGGTTTTTTTGGAGGGCAGCAGGTAGGTGTTCAGGGAACACACCTGTTTTTTTCCAGTTATACTGAGGTATAACTGACAAATAAAAATTATATATATACACATATATTTACAGTATATGCGATGTTTTCAAATGTGTCTAATTGAGAAATGACTACCACGATCAAGCTAATTAACATGCTCATCACTTCACATAGATTTTTTGTTTGTAGTGAGAACATTTAAGATCTACTCCTAAACAAACTTCAAGTATAAAATAACAGTATTTTTAACTGTAGTCACCTAGTCACCATGCTGTGTATCAGACGTATGGAACTTATTTTCCTTCGATTCAGTTTTGCTCATCTTTTGGAGTCTTATCCATTGTTTTCTTTTGGGAGGCTCTTGTACTTACCCATTAGCTGTGGAGAAAATTCCAGACAGGTCTATAGCCTCACACGGCCTGAATCATATTGCATCTCCAACATCCAATAAATACTAACTTTACATAAATCCTAAGGACACTATTTAATTATAGACCAAACCTAAAAAAAAAAAAAAAAAAAAAAAAAAAAAAAAAAACTGTAAAAAGCTTCTATTGGTGTTAGCCACTAAAATCCATTTTACCTTCTTCTGGTAAGTGAACTTTTTTCAGAACTCATCTTTCTTCTACTTTCAATATGTGAGCTTCAGAAGAGTTGAGCCCACAGCATGGTCCAGGGGTGGGCATATAACCTGGGCTTAGCTAGGTGGAACCACACTGGCCACAGTAATTGGTCTATTGATGGGTCTATTATTCACTTAAACACACTGAAGCTAATTCTACACATTTGCTAGAGCAACTGAGAGAGGGGCTTCCTTCCCATCTTCCCACCATAAGAGGGATTTTGCCTGAGAAAAAAGCCAGTATAGAAGAAAGCAAAGCTGATAGCTGAAGAAAGAGAGCTTGGTAACATCTACTCTTGAACTTTCCAGGTAGGTGAATCAAGAAATTCTCCCTTATACTTAAAATCTATTTGAGTTGGGTTTTCTATGATTGAAAATTTTCTGACATAAAGACATTAAAAAATTTTTAAGACATGGAGGAATGTTGATGTTGCTATGGATTAGTCTAAGATATAAAAGGGATATGGGGACCCACTTAGAACCCCACAGTTGGTATGAAAATTATTTTAAGCTGAAGATATTTGAGATTTAACAGACGTGGAAAGAAGCCTTCTAGGAGCTTCCCTTACATGACTAGAAGCAGCAGCTTGTGGGAAAAGAGGCTTCCATATACTCCTTCTTTAGAGCAAGTCTACTCCCAAGAAGAAAACTGAGAGTACATCTACCTCCTCCTCTCTGGAGGAGTTTCACGGCCATGAAGAAGACAAAAGAGTTTCTGCATGAACAAACGTGATCATAAACTTTCTTATCTCCTACTTGTTCTCCTAAAACCCATTTTTCTTTCCTAAAGAAATCTATTTGTTCTTCTCATAGAAGTATTTTCTACCACCTCCCTTTTCCCTACTGGGGTATGTAAACTTCAATTATTTATCAAGCTAGCTACTTCTTTTGTTAGTTCTATATGTATATGAATAACAAGCCTTTTCCTCTTGTTTGTCTGTCTTTTGTCAGTTTAATTTGCAGGCTCCTGTTATTGAACAAAGAGGGTAGAGGAAAAGTCTTTTCCTCCCAACAAAGACAAAAGGAAGAGAATAAATGCTGAGGTATCCATGAGCTGCCAACTGTGGGTACCCAGTTCCCAATTCCACCTGCATAGCCACCTTTAATCAGGGTAATGGACAATAAGCAGACCAAGTCAAGGAAACATGGCATTAAAAAAAAAAAAAAAAAGTAGTAATTTTTACATTTAAAAAATGTGGCCAGGCATGATGGCTCACATCTGTAATCCCAGCACTTTGGGAGGCCAAGATGGGTGGATTGGTTGAGCCCAAGAGTTCCAGATCAGCCTGAGCAACACAGTGAGACTCCATCTCTACAAAAAATACAAAAATTAGCCAGGCATAGTGGCACACACCTGTAGTCCCAGCTACTCAGGAGGCCGAGGCAGGAGGATCTCTTGAGCCCAGAAAGTAGAGGCTGCAGTGAGCCATGATTGCACCACTGCACTCTAGCCTGGGCAACAGAGGGAGACCTTGTCTAAAAAAAAAAAAGTTAATGATTTTCAAGTACTTATGGATATTTACTTAAACAATTTCTTAAGTTGACATTTCACCATTTTGTGAACTCCAAAGAATGCATTATCTGAAAGTACACTAAGTCATCTAGCATTCCTCAGGAAATGACCATCATCTGATTCCTAACTGGTCTACTATTTATATGTCTTGCTGACTCATGGTTCTACCTGAGGCTAAGGTCTTCCAAACTGACTACTGGGCACTTCAGCCTAAAATCTCAGAAAAAAACTCATCATCTCCATTCCCTGATCACTCCCAACCTCCCAACATCCATATCCCCTAGTGATTATCTGATCTGTAAGTTTCCTTTTATTTAAATGCTGAATCTGTCCCAGAAATACTTCCAAGCCGTGGAACATTCTATGACCAGCTGGAATTAAAGTTATGCTAACAAAGATCTTGGCACCTTCTCTTGCAAGTTGTAAAGTTAAATACAATAGTCCTTCATGGATCTCTAAGGCCTACTCTATCTTTATTTCCATAGTACATATTTTTAATACCTAGAAATAACAAAATAAAATAATGTTTACAAATTGATGCCACATTTAAAAAAAGTTTCTATAAATGTTCAGTTCAGAAATAAGTATTAGTAAGATTTCCCTATATGCCCCCTTTGGATAATTTTCTACATCCTCCCGGGGTCCCAAAAGGCTTCATCACAATTCAGGGGACATCTTCTGGGCTGCTCGCTCTGGTTTTACTTTTGTCTCTTTTTTCCATTCTCTTTCCCCAATTTTTTCTTGATCAATGTCTTGGTCTCTAGATTCTGTTCTTTGTTTGCCAGATTAATTTGTAGATGAATTCTTATGTGACACAATTGCATTTTAATGTGATATTCTAAAGAAAAAATCTTAATCTACATGAATTGGAATTTCAGGCAAGATGGAAAGTGACAGAGATGCATTTTGGGGACAGAGATGCCATTCAAGTGGCTGCTCCTCAAATCATATCAGAAGTATGTGTATATTCCACTGGCCCCAACTTTGCCCATCAGGTAGCATTATTGATCAAGATCTAGCAGGAGAAGCAGCAGCCTCAAGAGAATTGAAGCATCCACCTTCCTTGCAGAATTCATCTTTTTCTGACCATGCTTAGAGCAATCATTTTGTGGATTTTTTTTTTAATTCTTGCTTTCAAGTTGCGTCAGAAAGATGATTATGTATTATTTTTTAAACAAGAAGGGAATATACATATCCAGGTCAGGGCAAAGCTCTTTTTTTCCCTACCAAAACCCCAGGCCACAGGACCCTGTAAATAGCAGTCACAGATGGCTCTCTCTCTTTCTCTCTCCCACTTTCTGGCTTCTGTAAATCTAAAATAAAATTCTAAGCCCCCAAACCATCTAAATGGACCCCTCCTCTCAGCCAAGGTCATTCCAAAGTTAACCTAAAAAACCAGTTCAGGCCATAATGGGAAGTGGGGGTCAGACATGCCTCATTATACTCTCCTCTCTTTCGGAATTCAGGCATAGCTGACCAGCATTAACGTTAACACAGACTTTAAGACTGACAGAACAGATTCTTTAAGTCTGATAAGAAACATTCACAGTCTGTTCCCTTCTATTGATGCTATCAGCATAATGGGAACCCTGGTCTCCACAACCCTTTATCTTAACCCAGACATTGCCTTCCATTGATTCTAGTTCTTCAGACAATAATTTAACACTTCCAACCAATTGCCAATCAGAAAATTTTTGAATCTACCTATGACCTGGAAGCCCCTGCTTTGAGTTGCCCTGCCTTTTGGGACTGAACCAATTACATACATTGATTGATATCTTCTATCTCCCTAAAATGCACAAAACCAAGCTGTAGCCTGACCACCTTGGGCACATGTTCTCAGGATCTCCTGGGGGCTGTGTCAACCACCAGTCACAACAAAGAGTTGAACTCTTCATTGACATTTCCGTTCTTTATTTCCAAATCTCTTGATGTTTTTTGCCCATCCTGGGGCTTCCATGTGGACCTTCACTCTCTACCATGTCTCCTCAGATTGCTGGCTCAGGTGGACTTCCAGCTTTGATGGCCATTTCTCAGGACATTGTCTTGTGGTGATTGGTTCCCTTCAGCTCCAAGCACTATGGCTTGCCTGACAAGTCCTGCCTTGCTATGAATCTACCAAGCTAAGAAAAACACAAGTATACATTAGTGAGCCATGCACATATTCTTCTGAAAGCAAAAATGATTTCAATAAACTTCCTCTCAACTGAAAAGCAGAAAAACATGAAAACGACACTAATTCGGGCTAAATACAGCCTACATGATGAATGAAAATACGGAATTCATTTTTAAATGAAATGTTTTGCTTTAATATATATATAGTAACTTAAATCAGGCCTAATGTTTTATCAGATACAGGTTCTTTAGAACTTGGGGTTTTTTTCTAATTTTATTTTAAGTTCAGGGATACATGTGTAGGATGTGCAGATTTGTTACATGGGTAAATGTGTGTCATGGTGATTTGCTGCACCTATCAACCTATCACCTAGGTATTAAGCCCAGCATGCATTAGCTCTTTTTCCTAATACTTTCCCTCCCCACCCTCCTGACAGGCTCCAGTGCATGTTGTAGAACCTGTTTAAATGAATAAAATAAGACTTTTATTTGCAACCCGCCCACTCCAGAGCTCCCCACTTCTCTTGCCCTGTTTCTTTTCTTATTTCCCCTGCAGCACTATCACTCTTAGAAACGTAACGCTAGATGATTTAATTATTTATTTTTGTTCACTGTGCACCCTTGCTAGAATATAAGCTCAAGAGCCATGAGATTCTTTGTGTTTTTCACTGATGTATGCCAAACACCTAGAACGGCACTTGGCACATTACACATCTCAAGTAGAATTGATTGATTGAAAGAATGAGAATTAGCCGGTCAAATCTAAGTATACAACAAGGGCTTGAGAGATTTCGGTTTTTTTCCATTTCCCCAGTAAATTTTTTTACTATTATTCATTGACATATAACTTTTGTTGCTAGGTCCAAATAATCACTTCTTGTTCTTCTTTATCCCCTTAAAGACCTGAAACATAATTTTTAAGTCACTTGATAATTGTATATCGTTTTGTATTTCATTAGGAGTGGATTCTTCTCTTGATTGACGATTTTGTTACTGTCTTTTCTGGTGGTAGTTTTCCTAATGGAACTACTTATATTTGGGTTGGTAGACTCATCTTGGGTGGAGCTGTTTTTGTTGTATTTTGTTTGGGTTGTTTACTTGCTCTCTGGTCTCCTCTCCTTATGTATAAGTTTTGCAATTGCCTCCACTCAGCCCCTAGGGAGAACTTTAGCACGCAAATCCAGAAACAGGTCTTGCTTTGGAGATATGGTGCTCCTAGCCCAGAGTGATGGGACTGTTGTAGATCTAGTTACTGAGCCAGATAGATCCTGCTGCTTGGCTTGCTCTATTTCCTCCCGTTCCCTACAGAGATTCAGCTTTATAAAGCCACAGCTTCAAGCAGTGATCAGAGTGGTTTCAACCTCCTTTCATGGTCAGGCAGGCCCACCTAGCCTTTGGTTTTACACAGTGATGCTGGCTCTGGTGCCCCACCACATGTGTACCACTTTGGTTTTCATTGCCCTGTAGGAGTCACCCTCCTCACTCTGCCTATTTCTGGACCTACAGCCCAGCAGGCCTATACTGCAGTCCAGCTTACCACTGAGTGTTTCCATTTCTGGCCCACGAAAATGTTTAGCTTTGGGGTTTTTTCCACAGCTATGTCTTTTAAGTTTGGAGCAGAGAAGAAAATTCTAAAGATATACACACACCACTTGATGGGGAAGTATAGAAAGAAGATAAAGAAGGGTGTAGCTATAGAAAAATCTGTAGATCAGGGGTCAGAAATTGAAGAACATCAGTTTTGCTTAAGGATGGCCCCACTTTCAAAGACACAAAAATAATCTAATCAAAGTTAGCAGGTATGTCAGCTAAGGAATGAATGATGTCCAAACGCATATTCACTGTAAGATTCTAATACACTGATATTCAAAGAAGAGGAGGAAGGAGACAAAACAGGATTGCAGGATGTCAATCAATCCATGCAGTTGTCCAGGGTCCCTGCTTGTCAACTCCCATGACCTTAAACCCAGTTAGAAGGAACGTGATCAGGAGATTAATTGTGATACTAAATTCCAGATTTCATTGAAAAGTCCATCACTCCTATACGCACTGGTGCTTCTTCTTGCACAATTCAGAAATTTGCACTGAGGGTCTCACCAATCCCCAGGAATTTCTTAGGTTCTTTTCTTCCTATTTGTGCTCATTCTGCATTTTAAAAACTTCTTCATTTGCTTTTATATTTATCTTCATATTCCTGGTGCTCAAATGCAGCACAACATATAAACTGAGCTGGAGCCCCAAGAGTGCAGGCTCTGCCTTCTTGCAACAGTGCTCTGCCTATTTAGAAGAGGCATCTCCAAGCACCCTATGTTCTTGACCTTATATTTCCCCTAGACCCAATTTCCTGCTTCTCTCTATTTCTCTAACTCCCACCAGATACCATGGTTGGCTGGGTGGATGGTTTGTTTGTTTGTTTTAAGTCTGATGATGTTGTTTATGCTGAAGAAGCTACTGTTTTACACTTTGGAAATGTTTCATCCTAACAATCCTCCTCCCTAGGTTAGATTTTCCCTCTGCCTCCACACTTACGCCAGCTGGAGCATCCTTCCATCAACACATTTCTGAAGTGGAGTTACTGTTGGTGATGTTTCTCAAGTCTTTAGCGGTGCAGGAAAAAACAACATGTCTTCTTCTGTGTTTTCTAGCTTCTGTTCAGACCAACAGAAATACTGCCTTCTTGACCTTTTTTTCTACAGCAACACAACCTCTTTACTCCTGTTGTTCCATATCTATTCCCCTGCTTCCCCAGGGTTGCCCTATCTCTCTTTCTCTTTCTCTCTCACACGTTCTCGCTCTGTCGCCCAGACTGGAGCAATCATAGCTCATTGCAGCCTCCAACTCCTGGGATCAAGCAACCCTCCCTGCTCAGCCCCTGAGTAGCTAGGACTAGAGGCACACATTACCACTCCCAGTTAATTTAAGATTCCCTATCTCTTTCAGGTAGATTCACATATTTTCCCACATATTTTTACCTATTCCTAAAGTAATCTCATTCCTTCTCTACAACATGCAGGCTTATATCACTTGTCTGATTGATGTCATCCTTCCCAGTATGTTCTCTTTCCACTTAACCTCAAGAAAAAAAGTCTGTTCTTAAAGTTGGTCCCGTTTGCCTTCATGTTTCAGACTCACCACTTCCAAAGCCCAAGCAATACTTTTCTGATCATCTATCAGATTTTGAATCTTTCTTCTTCATCTGTAGTTTTTCTTCTGCCTCTCAGCAAATATGATATCTATAGCCAGAGTGTTCTGGCACCAGAAGCCTTTATATTTTCCAAGATGACAAATTCGTGTATAGAAATGGTCCACTTAAAATATGTATGTGTGTGTGTGTATAGAAAGAGATGTATTTAGATCAATATAAATGAATATTCTTACAAATATGTGGTAAAGAGGATTTCTTAAATAAGAATCAAAAAGCAAAATGAAAAACAAGCCCCCAAAAATGAGAAACTAGACCAATCTACTTGATTACGCTAACATTTAGGCCTGTATGACCAAAGCCTCCATGAAAAAAAAGCTGAAAGCTAAGCAAAGCTGATTAGGAGAAAGTATATACAGCATACTTAACAAAAGATCATCTCATAGATTAATAAGAAAAAATCAGACAATGTAATAGAAATCTGAATAGAGATTATAAACAGATGATTCACAAAAGAGAAAATGCAAATGGCCAATAAACATGAAAAGATGCTCAATCTCACTAGAAACCAGGGAAATGCAAAGTAAAACAATGACATACTGTTTCTCTCCCTTAGATTGGCACAAAGGTTTAATTTTATTTATGAGTTTTTGCAAGGTTTTCAGGAACTGGGTACTCTCAGATACTGCTGCGGGAATATAAATTGGTTCAAGCAATTTGCACATAGCCTACAACCCAGCAGTTCCACATATAGATTTCTATTTGAGAGAAACTCTGGCACATATTCACTTTGCAGACACTTATTCAAAGGTTCCAGGCAGCATTGTTTGTAACAGACAAGTATTAGTAGCAATAATAGTTAAAAGGAATATATTAGATCTGTTTGTATCAACATGGGTAAATCTCAAAACCTCATTGCTAATTGAAAAAGGCAAGCTGTAGAATAATATGCATACAACACCATTTTGTCAAACACACAGATGATACTAAAATGATATTCTGAAAACTCTTAATATTGGTTATCTCTTGACCTCTTTTTCTACAGCAACACAATCTAACTCTTTACTCCTGTTGTTCCATATCCATTTCCTCCTAAGGATTCCCTATCTCTCTCACTCTCTCTGTATTAGTCTGCTCTCACACTGCTGATAAAAACATACCCGAGACTGGGTAATTTATGCAGGAGAAGAGGCTTAATGGACCCACAGTTCCACGTGGCTGGGGAGGCCTCACAATCATGATGGAAGGTAAGGGGGAGTGAGTCACGTCTTATATGGATGGCGGCAGGCAAAGAGAGAGAGAGCTTGTGCAGGGAAATTCCACCTTTTAAAACCATCAGATCTCATGAGACTTATTCACTATCATGAAAATAGCATGGGAAAGACCCGCCCCCATGATTCAATTACCTCCCACTAAGTCCCTCCCACAACAGGTGGGAATTCAAAATGAGATTTGGGAGGGGACACAGCCAAACCATATCACTCTCTCTCTCTCTTTTTACTTTTTCTTTTTTTCTTTCCTTTATTTTTTTATTTTTATTTTATTTTATTTTATTTTATTTGAGACAGCAGCTCAATCTGTTGCCCAGGCTGGACTGCAGTGGTGAGATCATAGCTCACTACATGATCTATGGGAAGAAATATATATTACAAGTAGGAAGTAGAATAACAATAGCTAATATTTATTAAGTGCTTCTACATGCCATATGGTATTTAAATGCTTTACAAATATTATTACATTTAATCCTTAAAATCACTCTATGAGGTAGGCATTAATATCCATTCTCCAGATAAGAAAACTCAGTCATAGTCAGGTTAAGTAACTTGCCTAAAGTTGCACAGCCATTTAATTAGTTTAATTTGAGCCTAAGCAATCTGGCTCCAACCCTCCCTTACTACTCTATCATAATGCCTGGGATATGGCATCAGGGTAGTTGGATAGTGCTCAAAGAGGACTTAGTGGCAGCTTTAGCTGTAGGTGTCCAGTTTTTTGGAAGGAGAAGGTATTTGGGAATCATTTATATAGTTAAAAATCAATTTTAAATAGGAAAAGCAATTACTGATAAATCTTAAATGCAACCACCTCCAAAAGGAAAAGAAGCATGAATGAACAAAAAGAAAGGAAGAAAGAGAAGAAAGAAAGAAATGGCTTTTACAGATCTTCATTTGTTTAGTGATTAATTTCATAACTCTGATTTATTGAATCAATTTAGTGCTCAAAAATCTCTGCCATTATCAGGATTCATCTCAGTCCAGGTGGAACAAAAGGAGATAAGAAGGAAAACAAAACCCTAGGATTGTCCCTCCTGTCCATCAATGCTAGCACCACCAGTCCAAAATTGTCTACAGTGAAGTTCTGTCTGTTTTGAGATAAGCCTTCCTTTGCCCTTGAAATTAATTCCTAATCTACTGCAATCAGTTCTGTCTCATTACCCGGAGGATGTTACCCGGCCTGCAGTCATCCTTATTGTTTGGCTCTAATGGAAAGAAAAGGTAATTCCAATCAAATTGCAATTAAAGCAAGGAAATAAGGAAAAGTTTTTCTTCTTCTTAGAAACCATCCATTGCCCACCCGCCCCAAGACCTTCCAGGAGGCAGCAGGGCACAAAGGCCTCAGCAAAGCCCTCAAACTGTTTCATCACCCGGTTGAATAGGAAACCAGTTTTCCTAAAAAGTCAATCAAGGTGGGAAAAAAACCTACAAAATGAGCTAAAAAAGAAATTTTGCCACTAGAAACCATGTTTAACCTTTTCTTTAGCACAGAGAAAGTTCCAGGCCCAAGCATAGTGACCTAAACCATGTTCTTGGACTTGACCAATCCAATATTAGTAATCAACTACTTTGTGGGTGGAGTAATAGCTGAGGGAAGTGAGATTTGAGCTCCCCCACGTGGCGGAAGCCTTCCACTAACCCTGAAGGGGTGAATGGCTTCTTGCAGACTAGCCTAGATTTCTCAGGTCTATGTGTGATTCACTTATCTTCTTTTCTGAAATAACATTTCGTGATAAGACTTCTTGCCCTATTACACTGAATACTGCAGTGATTGTGAGTGGGGTTAGCCCAGAATATCTTCCCCATAATAGACAGTATGATCTGTTTATTTCTATCTGTTTTTGCCAACCTACACTACACTTTTTGTGTGAACTCATTTTTTTTTTTTTAGCAAGTTTTTTATTTTCAGGGCTGTGCTACAACTAATTTAGTATCTGATTTTCCAAATATTCTATGACCAAGGAGAAAAATAACTCTCACATGTGTTGTTCTCTCTAAGGTGGTACTTAAAATGGGGCACGTAGTCCTATGAATAAGAATAAAATAAACCCTATTGGGTTTGATACATATTCCTCAACCCTCAAAACACCTTAGGAATACAAAACACAGAACTTCTTGGCCACAGCTTGCAGTATTTTTTCCTCCTCTGTCTTAGGAACTTCTTCCAGATATAGAACAAGCCTTGAGTTTGCCAACTCTTCTTGCTACTGCAGCATATTTTCTCATTCCCAAGAAAATATTCTTTCTCTTAAAGAGTAAAATGACCAAAATTAAAAGTCAAACCACAAACTGGGGAAATATTGCACTTATATATGACAAAGCTCTTACATAAAACTATCTGAGAAAGACGACCTTCCTAATACATAAAAGAATATAACAATTATTTCCCAAAGAGGAAACGCTGATGCACAACAAAATTTGGAAATACTCAACCCTCTAAAAAAAGTTTAAAAATGCAGATTAGAATAATATTACACCTTTTTTCTATCATGCTAACAAAGACATTTAAAATGGAGAATGTTCTAGCTACATACAATAGAATAGACACCGGATAGTTTGCTTTTAAAATCGATTTGAAAAAATACCAAGAGCAGCCTTAAAAATATTCATACCCTTTGACCTCTAAGGTTAATACCAATAACATAATACAAAATAAGGGAAATACACAATGCACAAATATTTTTATTGACATACTATGGCTAGAAACAACCTAAATAATCAACATTAAGAGATTGGTTACTATTACAGTTTTCCTTAGCCTACTGATTTTCATTTCTGGTTCTATATTAAAATCACTTGGGTTGCTATATTTTCACAATAATGATGCCCAATCCTCACATCAGAACAACCGAATCAAAATCTCTAGGACTGAGACCTAGCCATATATGTATAAAAAGTCTCCAAGTGGCTTTCTTGTGTAGCCAGGGTTGAAAACCACTAGGCTAAAGAAACTATGATAGACACTCATGCAGTAGAATATTATGCAGCCTATAAAAAATGCTTTCAGAGTTTGGAAAAAATACATACTTTAGGTCCTGGCATGATGGCTCATGCCTGTAATCCCAGCACTTTGGGAGGCCGAGGTGGGTGGATCACTTGAGTTCAGGAGTACAAGACCACCCTGTGGGCCACACAGCAGAACTTTGTCTCAACAACAACAACAACAACAACAACAACAACAACAACAAAGAGTGGCATGGTGGTGCACACCTGTAGTCCTAGCTACTTACTCAGGAGGTTGAGGTGATAGGATTGCTTGAGCCAGGGAGGTTGAGGCTGCAGTGAGCTGAGATCTTGCCACTGAACTCCAACCTGGGTGACAGAATGAGACCCTGTCTTGAAAAAAGAAAAGAAAAAAATACATAACTTATTTTGAAACAGTTCTAAACTTACCAAAAACTTGCAAGGTTAGCATAAAGAACTTTCATGGACCCATCATCCAGAGATGCCATTCAAGTTTAGCCAACTGTCCCAGAAACATCCTTTACAGAAAAGAATGCCGTTCAAGATCTCACGTTGTTTACAGCTGTTGTGACTCTTTTTCATGACCTCGACATTTTTTAAAGATTATAGGACAATTACTTAGTAGAATATTTTTCAATGTGGGTGTGTTGGGTTCCCCAAGATCACCCCAGGTTTGATGATTTGCTAGGAGGACTCATAGGACTCAGCAGATGGCTACACTGGTGGCTATGATTTATTAAAGCCAAAGAATAAAAAGCAAAATTAGCAAAGGGAAAAGGCACGATGGGCAAAATCCAGAGAAAACCAGGCAAGCTCCCAAGAGTCCTCCCCAGTGGAATCACACAGGATGTATTAATTTCCCCAGCAATGAGCTCTGATAACACATGTGAAATATTACCTACCAGGAAGCTTATTAGAAATTCAGTGCTGGCCGGGCACGGTGGCTTATGCCTGTAATCCCAGCACTTTGGGAGGCCAAGACGGGAGGATAACATGGTCAGGAGATCGAGACCATCCGGGCTAACACGGTGAAACGCCAACTTTACTAAAAATACAAAAAAAATTAGCCAGGTGTGGTGACAGGTGCCTGTAGTCCCAGCTAATTGGGAGGCTGAGGCAGGAGAATGGCGTGAACCCGGGAGGCAGAGCTTTGCAGTGGCCGAGATCGTTGCCACTGACACTCCGCCTGGGTGGACAGAGCAAGACTCTTTCTCACAAAAAGAAAGAAAGAAAGAAAGAAAGAAAGAAAAGAAAGAAAGAAAGAAAAGAAAGAAAAAAGAAAGAAAGAAAGAAAGAAAGAAAGAAAGAAAAGAAAGAAAGAAAGAAGAAAGAAAGGAAAGAAAGGAAAGAATGAAGAAAGGAAAGAAAGGAAAAGGAAAGAAAGAAGAAAGGAAAGAAAGGAAGAAGGAAAAGAAATCCCCCCTTCCTCCCGCCCCCTCTCCCTTCCATCCGCCCTCCTTCGTCATTCCCCCTTCCTCCCTGAAAGAAATCCCTCCCTAAGAAGAAAGAAATTCAGTGCTCACGGTTTTTATTGTGACTGGTCACATAGGCACTGTCTGTCCAGCAAGTACCAAAATTCCAGACTCCCCAAAGGAAGGCAGAATTCAACACAATCCACATTCTTTGTACAAGCAGTTTAGACAGAGTGAGCCACTCACTGTGTGATGGGAACACTCCTTAAATCCAAGTTCCCGGATACCAATCACTGGCAACCTTGCAAGCAGGCCTTTCTAAGGATAGCAGCCCCAGGCCTGCTATGTTAATTCTCGTCTACACACTGGATTTGTTTGATGTTTCTCATAATTAGACCCAGGTAATACATTTTTGGCTGGAATATCACAGATGTTGTATTCTTTTCATTGCAACGATTGGATGGAGCATGGCATCTGTTTGTTTCTAATCTGATTCTATCTTTTACGTGTAACTGCTGACAGCTTTCAAGCCCCACTCCTCTTTCTTTCTCTTCTGCCCTATATCCTGGCAAGCTGATAAGAAAGCCTGGGTGATTCGTTGCTTGATGCTGATGGCAGATTCAAAGTACATGAGCCCTGTCTCATAACTGATAACCTTCATCCCAGCCAGAGCCCATTAACCACAAAAAAAAAAATCAAAACCAGCCACCCTCTGTGCTTTCTCAGCCATTTCCAGACCTGTTTGGGAGCCTGCCCTACTCTTCCCAGAAGCCTCAGTATATGAGTAATAAATACATCTCTTTTTATCCTCTTGGGGTGTGTGTGTGTGTGTGTGTGTGTGTGTGTGTGTGTATCATCATCAGTCTCAAATCTAAACCAACTTTGGAGGTGAGGGGTGGCCCATCTTGCACCTATAAAAGTCTCATTACTGGTGGTGTCAACTTTTCTTGGTCAAGACAGTGTCTACCAGGCTTCTAAAACTAGAAAATCATGTTTTTCCCCTTTTGTAATCAGCAAATTTTTCTGGAGAGATAATTTGAGACTGTAAAATTTCATTTAAACCCTACTTTCACCCACTAGTTTGAGTATCCATTAATGTTAATTATTGCTGTGATAGTTGTCAAATGGAGATTTTTCTGATATCATCAATCCTTCTACATTTATTAGTTGGCTTTCTACTGTAAGGGAGACTTCTCTTGCCTTCTCATTTGTTTATTCATTTATTTCTTTTATCAGTGTGGAGCCACATATTTGTGTTTTATTCAGGAGATTAGAATGTGTAACTGTCATTATTTATCTTGATGTTCAAATCACCAGATGTGGCCAATGAAAGCCTCTTTAAACTGGCTTCTGAGAACTTTTGTTATCTCCTCATTATTGTTTGAGAATTTCTTTGCTTCCTAGCACAGAAGCATATTCAGGTTCGTCTTGTACATTCCCTGCCTCAGCCCTGGAATCTGATGTTTCTCCAAGAAGCCCTCATTCCTTTCATTGAAAAGTGATATTAACAAGTCAAAATCTAGATGCTAGATGTGCTTACTATAGCTGGGGCATGACTATTCCCAGTCCCTTTCTGTGAATACAGTTAGGATGTATATGAATGTATACACACATCAAATCTCTCTGTATTTCTATATCTGCACACATAAAAACCATGAGGCTCACACTGATACCACAAAGTCTAACAACACAAAGTTCATTCTGGTCTCCTTTCATTTTTCTGTAATTGTACTCAACTCCAACAGTGAAAAACCTGGCTCCTCTTACATGAATCATCCTGTAAATGTCCAATCTTTCTACATCCCCCTCCTTCTCTCACCCAAAACTCTAATTTGAACCTGCCTCTATACACTGTTTAACTTGTTTGGATCTGCCTAATGGCTTTTGTTTTACAGCTCTATGGAGGTATAATGAATATACAGCAAACTGTACATATTTAAGTGAATGATATGTTGAGTTTTGACATATGTATATGCCCATAAAATCATAACCACCATCAAGATAATTATAATCTCTCCTTCCTGCCCCCCTCCACAATAATCCTCTGTGTTCCCAGGCAACCACTGATCTGCTATCTCTCACCATAGATTAGTTTGCATTTTATATAATGGGATCACACAGTATGCACTCATCTTTGGCTTCTTTCATGCAGCATAATTGTTTTGAGAGTCATCCATTCTGTTACGTGGATCAATAGTCCATCCGTTTATATTGCTGAAAAGTATTCCATTGCATGGATGAATCACAGCGAGTTGATCTATTCACCCACTGAAGGGCATTTGGGGTGCTTGTAGGTTTTTGTTGTTGTTGTTTGTTTGTTTGTTTGTTTGTTTGTTTTGAAACAGAGTTTCACTCTTATCACCCAGGCTGGAGTGCAATAGTGTGATATCGGCTCACTGCAACCTCCTCCTCCCGGTTGCATGCGATTCTCCCACTTCGGCCTCCTGAGTAGCTGGGATTACAGGCACGCGCCACCACACCTGGCTAATTTTGTATTTTTAGTTGAGACAGGGTTTCACCATGTTGGCCAGGTTGGTCTCAAACCCCTGACCTCAGATGATCCGCCCACCTCGGCCTCCCAAAGTGCTGGGATTACAGGCATGAGCCACCGTACCCGGCCATTGCTTGTAGTTTTTTTCTATTATAAATAAAGCTGCTATGAACATTCACTACATAGGCTTTTATTTTGTGAACATAAGTTTATTTTGTCTTGGATCAATGCATAGAGGACAACGACTGGGTTGTATGGTAGGTACAGGCTTAAATTCTTAAGAAACCAACAAAATGTCTCCCCAGCATATTGTCCCATTTTACACCAGCGATATATGCGAGTTCCAGTTAATCCACATCCCTCCCAGTACTTTGTAATTTTACCAGGTTTTATAACATTAGCTATTCTAGTAGGTGTGAGGTGGTTTTCATTTGCATTTCCCTAGTAAGTAAGGCTATAAAGCATCTTTCCATGGGCCTATCTGCCATTCTTATATCAACTTTTATGCAAGTTTGGCCCATTTTTCACAGGCTTTTCTTTTTCTTTCTTTTTTTTTTTTTTTTTTTTTTTTTGGTCTTCATATTCTTAAGTTATAACAGTTCTTTTTATACTGTTATCTTTTGTCAGATATCTTTCAAAAAGATATTCTCTCATTCTGTGGTTTGCCCTTGCACATTCTTACAATGTCTGTGATGCACAAAGTGTTTTAAGTTTGTGGTGAAGTTCAAATAATTAACTTTCCTTTTTTATTCCTTGCTTTGTATGCTATGTTTTAAAAACTTCAACAAAAACAGATCATCAAGGTTTTCTCTTATGTTTTATTCTAAAAATGCTATTGTTTTATTTAGGGATATGATCAATTTCAGCTTTATTTTCCTGTATGATATGACATAAGGGATGAGGTGTATTTTGGTATCCATGTAACTGTTTTGTTTTGTTTTGTTTAGACAGGGACTTGTCTGTCACCCAGGCTGGAGTGCAGTGGCACGATCTTAGCTCAATGCAACCTCCTCCTCTGGGGCTCAACTGACCCTTCCACCTCAGCCTTCCAAGTAGCTGGGACTACAGGCGTGTGCCACCATGCTCAGCTAATTTTTGTATTTTTTTGTAAAGATGGGTTTTCGCCATGTTGCCCAGGCTAGTCTTGAACTCTTAAGCCCAAGCGATTTGCCTGCCTCAGCCTCCCAAAGTGCTGGGATTACAGGCATGAGCCACTGTGCCCTACCTTATATTATTTTTCTAGTGCCATTTTGTTGAAAGACTCTCCTTTCCCCCACTGAATTTCCTTGGCAACTTTGTCAAAAATCAATTGACCATATATATGCATGGGTCTATTTCTAGACTCTCTATATTGTTTCAATGGTTTAGTTTTTTAACTTTATGGTGATACTACACTGCCTGGATTACTGTATCTTTGTAATAAGTCTTGAAATCAGTCCCCAAACTTTCCTGTTATTTTACAAAGTTTTTGGTTATTTCAGGTTCTTTGTATTTCCATATAAATTTGAAAGTTAGATTGTCAATTACTTTTTAAAAAATCTTGTTGGAATTCTGATTGGGATTACGACTTGGGGAAACTTGGCATCTTAACAGTACTTAGTCTTTTAATTCATGAACATAGCATAGGTCTCCATTTAGTTAAATCTCCTTGAATTTCTCTCTGTAATGCTTTAGAATTTTCAGTTTACAATCCATGCACATCCTTGGTTAAATTTATCACTAAGCATTTCATATATTTAATTGCTATTATAAGTGGTATTCTTAAATTTCAATGTGTGATTATTCATTATTGGTAAAAAAAAAAACAAACGATTTTGTTGTATAATGTTATGAACTGATCTTACTAAACTCACAGACTAGTTTAAATAGCCTTTAAAATATATTTTGTACTTTTTTTCTACATAAAGGATCATTTCTTCTGTGAATAAAGACAAATTTAGCTCCTTTTCTTGCCTTATTTCACTGGCAAGAAGAATCTCTACTATAACATTGAATAGAAGTGGTAAGAACATATATTTTTTACATGATCCTCCTGTTAGGGAAAAAGTATCCAGTCTTTTACCATTAAGTATGATGTTAGCTGTAGGTTTTTGGAAATGACTTGTAGGTTGAGTAAATTCCCTTCTGTTCTGAGTTTGCTGATAGTTTTTTTAAAAATCAAGAACGGATGATGGATTTTTCCAAACACATTTTATTGTCAGTTGAGATGATCCATGGTTTTCCTTCTTTAGTTAATAAGATAAATAACTTGGATTTTTTTTGAAACCATTCAGCCAACCTTCCATTCTATGGATAAGTCCCACTTCATTTTGACATATTTTCCTTTCATATATTGTTGGATTCAATTTACTAAAATTTGTTAAGAATTTTTGCATCTATGTTCATGAGGTGTATTTGTCTGAACTTTTCTTTTCTTGCAATGTCTTTGTCTAATTTTGGTGTCAAAGTAATGTTGGCCTCAGAGTAAGTTGTGACGTAGTTCCTCCTCTACAGTTTTCTGGAAGAGTTCATGAAGAATTAGTGTTATTTCTTTCTTGAATTATTAGTAGACTTGACTAGTAAAGCAGCTAACACTGCAGTTTTCTTTATAGCAAGGCTTTTAACCACAAATTCAATTTTTTTAATGGATAGAGGACTGCTCTGGTTATCTATTTTTTCATGAGTGAGTTTGGCTAGTTTGAGTCTATCAAGGAATCTGTCTGTTTCATGTAAGTGGAATTTATTGTCATAAAATTACTCACAATATTTATATATTATTCTCTTATCTGTATGACCTATAGTGATGTCACCTCTCTCACCCATGCTTATGGTAATTTATGTCTTCTCTATTTTCTTTTTTTTTATTATTATCTTCTCTATTTTCTTCTGATCAGTTGGGTTTGAGATTTATTTGCTTTATTAATATTCTTATAGAACCAGCTTTTAGTTGCACTGATTTTTCTATACCATTTGCCTATTTTCTATTTCATTTATTTTCTTATTATTTCCTTTCTCCTGCTTCCTTTTTGTATAGTTTGCTCTTCTTTTACTAGTTTCTGAAGTTTCTTGATGGTATGGATGTCCTGTAGAAGCTAGGTTCTTCAACACAGAGCTGGCCAAGAAATCAGAGAAGCTGAATGATTCAGGAGAATGCAGAGCAACTGCAGGTGAAGCCCTGCTTCAGGATAAATGTGGTGAGTTAGCAGATAAGAGACAATGTGTGTGAGCAACCAAATGGCTGCTGTTTTGCTTCTACCCTTCAAATAACCCATAAGAATCTTTCCCGTGGTCTACTCTAATAGGGTATATACAGGAAGGGGAATTACAGGAAATTTAGTTAAGTCAATCCAAGTCAACCCAATAAGAGGCCATCACAAACCTACTTGTGTCTTTATATTGAAAGTGAGTTTCTTGTAGGCAGCATATAAAGTCATGTATCAAATAGCAATGTTTCAGTTAATGATGGGCCATATATGGAACCAATGGTGGTTCCATAAGATTATAAAACTCCATTTTTACTGTACCTTTTCTATGTTTAAATATGCAAATAATTATCATTGTGCTACACTTGCCTATAGTATTCGGTACAGTAACATGTTATACAGGTTTGTAGCCTAGGAGCAATAGGCTATATCATATAACCTAGGTATATAGAAGGCTATACTATCTAGGTTTGTGTAAGTACACACTGTGATGTTCACACAATGAGGAAATAGCCTAATGAGGCGTTTGTTAGAATGCATCCTTGTTGTTAAGCAATGCATGAAAGTAATGTGGTCTTCCTTTAAAAAAAAAAATGCAGTCTGACTATCTGCATTTAATTAGAGAATTTAGAACATTTACATTTAATGTGATTGTTGATATGACTGTGTTTAAATCTACCTACTTTATTTCTTTTCTAGTAGTCCCACCTATTCTTTGTCCCCTTTTGCCTCTTTTACTTCCTTTTTTGGATTAATTATGATTCTATTTTATATCCCTTGTTGGCTTACTAGCTATAACTTCTAGTATGGTTTTTGTAGTGGTTGCTTTAGATTTTACATCTAAATATTTACATCTAATATTATACCATGTTATGTATAACATTAAAATGCTACAACAGTAAAGTTCCAGTTCTTCCCATTCTGGTCTTGGTCTTGTTTTGACACGTTTTACTTTTGTATTGTTATAAAGTCCATCATACTTTTTTTGCTTTAGTCAGTAATATTTTAAAGAAATATTTTAAGGCCAGGTGTGGTGGCTCATGCCTGTAATCCCAGGACTTTGGGAGGCCAAGGTGGGAGGATCACCTGAGGTCGGGAGTTCGAGACCAGCCTGACCAACATGGAGAAACCCTGGCTCTTCTAAAAATACACTATTAGCTGGGCGTGGTGGCACATGCCTATAATCCCAGCTACTCAGGAGGCTGTGGCAGGAGAATCACTGGAACCCAGGAGGCGGAGGTTGCGGAGCCGAGATTACACCATTGCGCTCCAGCCTGGGCAACAAGAGTGAAACTCTATCTCAAATTAAAAAAAAAAAAAGAAAAAGAAATATTTTAAATAAAAAGAAAAGGAAGCCGGGTGCTGTGGCTCACTCCTGTAATCCCAGAACTTAGGGAGGCTGAGGCCGGCTGATTGCTTGAGCTCACAAGTTTGAGACTAGCCTGGGAAAAATGGCAAAACCTTTACTCTACAAAAAGAAATTACAAAAATTAGCTGAACGTGATGGTGCATGCCTGTAGTCCTAGCTACTTGGGAGGCTGAGGTGGGAGGATTACTTGAGCCCAGCAGGCAGAGGTTGCCGTTAGCTGATATTGTGCCACTGCACTCCAGCCTAGGTGACAAAGTGAGACCCTGTCTTCCAAAAAAGAAAAAAGAAAAGGATATTTATATTTACCCACATTATTTATCATTTCTGGTGTTCTTATCCCATTGTGTAGATTCAGATTTCCATGTGGTGTCATCTTCCTTCTACCTGAAAACTTCCTTTAATATTTTAGTTCAGGTCTTTTGCTGATTAATCTTTCAGCTTTTTATATCTGAAAAAGTATTTCACCTTTATCATCATTTTAATGGTTTTATTGAGATATAATTCAAATACCATACAATTCATCCTTTTAAAATGTATATTTCAATATTTTTAGGACATACACAAGATTCTGCATCCATTGCCACATTTCTGTTCTCCATAAAGAAATCCTAACTTGCTTTATCTGTCACTTTCCATTTTCTCCTCCCACCTCTAGCCCTAAACAACTGTTAGTCTACTTTGTGTCACTACAGACTTGCTTTCTGGATATTTCACATAAGGGGAATCATAAAATAGTCAATCACCTTTTACTGCTTTTCTCACTTACCATAACATTTCCAGGGTTCATCCATGTTGCATGTGTCAGTACTTCATTTCTTCTTATTGCCAAGTAATTTTCCATTGTATGGGTACACCATATTTTACTTATTCATTTGTCACTTGATGAACATTTGAATTGTTTTCACTTTTTAATCATTAGGAATGCTATGAACATTTGTGTACGAGTTTTATGTGAATATAAACCTAGGAGTAAAATTGATATGTCATGGTAACCATATGTTCAACACACCTTCACTGTATGACACATGTTTTTGCTGGCTGGAGAATGCTAAGTTGACAGTTTTTTTCTTTAAGTATTTTAAAGATGTTTCTACACTGTCTTCTAACATGCATTGTTTCTGGTTAGTAGTCTGTGATAATTCTAATCTTCATTCTTTTTTCCATATGTGTCTTTTTTCTCTGGTTGCTTTTATTGTTTTTCTCTTTATTACTAGTTTTAACCAATTTGATTGTGATGTGACTTAGCATAGTTTTCTTCATGTCTCTCATACTTGGCATTTACTGAGCTACTTGAATCTGTGTGGTTTAGAGGTTTCATTAGACTTGGAAAAGTTTTAGTCACTATTTCTTTGAGTTTTTTTTCTGTTCCCACTTATTTCCTTTGGGAACTCCCATTAGGTGTGTATTAGGCTGCTTAAACTTGCCCTAAACTCCCTGAGGCTGTATTCACTTTTATTGGTCTTTTTAATTTGCTTCCTTTTGAATAGTTTCTATTGCTCTGCCTTATGTTCATTAATCTTTCCTTCTAAAGTGACTAATCTGCTGTTAATTCCATCCAATGTATTTTTTCTTTCAGGTATTGTATTTTTATCTCTAGAAGTTTGATTTATAGTTAAACAACAGTTTAAAAAATCCAGTTAAAAAATATCTTTCATGTCCCTTTTTAACATATTCAGGATATAATCTACCTTCTTGACCATAAGAAATATAATTACAGTATCTATTTTAATGTCCTTTAATTCCATCATCTATATTACTACTGAGTCTCTTTCTATTGATTGCTTTTTTCATTATGGCTTGTATTTCCTGCTTCTTAGCATATTTGGTAATTTTTTATTGGATCCCAGACATCATTAATTTTATCTCATTAGGTACTGGATTTTTTCTATATTTCTGTAAATATTCTTGAGCTTTGATCTTGGAATTAAATTACTTGGAAACAGTTTGATCCTTTGAGACCTGCTTTTATACTTGTTTTACCCAGGATCAGAGCAGCTTTTAACCTAGGATTAATTTCATCCCACTGCTGAGACATTATCCTTCTGAATACACTATCTAACATTCACAAATTATAAGTTCTATCCACTCTGGCATGTGGGAATACAAACTCTTCCAAGCCCTATGTGAACCCCAGTGATTCTTCCTCCTAGAAAACTTGGGTAGTTTCTTCACACACACACACTGTTCAGTTCTCAGATGAAAACTCAAAGGGGATGCTCTTCAGATCTCCAGAGCCTTCTCTCTGTGCAGACCTCTCTTCTTTGGTATTATGTCTCATGCACTCTAATTGCCATGATGTGCTTGAACTCACGCCACCACCTCCTAACACGCTAGAGGAAAAACCCCGTTCTTATTATTCTGTCTTGTCCAAAAGCAGAAGTCTCCTTAATGGTATTTGATGAAGGAAAGAGGGAAGGCAATAAACACTTTTAAAGAAGAGAATGGAAGGGAAGAGAAGAAATGAAAGAGGAAGAGTAAGAATTGTTTACATAATTTTAATAATATTGGAGAAATCTTATGACAGTGCTAATTTTTACAAAAACAAAATCACACATACAATATGGTCACAATTACGAAACAAAACAAAAATAAAAACAAACCTGGGCCAGGACTGAGAGAGACACTCACAACACCTGCCCTTGGGAGTAGGATCGTTCTTATTTTTAGTTTTTCTATATTTTCCAAAGTTTTAGAAATAATAATTTTATAGCATTTTTATATTGAAGGAGGAAAAAATGCAACTGAGATAGACTGGATTCACCTTAAAATAAGAAGGGAAGTAAGGAGAAGAAGAGAATAAAATACCCTAAATTTTGTGACAATTTTTTAGGTAGAAGGATTCTATGGGTTGCCGTATTAAGATTAGAAATTCCACTTGGTTAACTTATTGAAATGTTACCACCACCACCACCACCACCACTACCACCAAAATGTAGCCCTCAAGGATCCAAGAGACTTGTAATTCCAAGTAAGTTGCTACACAATACTAAATAAGATGATCTTCTCACTTACACTGACCTAAAGACTCTCCAGTGATAGTCAGTAGCCAAAGATCCTCTGGCATTTGGCATGAATGCCAGAAATCTGGCTCTAGCTATCTAGATTCTTGACAATGTTTTGATAGCACAAATAAGTTTTCAGAGTGGAGGCTTAACTTTCCAGTGGCATTTAAACTCTATACAATTCAAAGACAAAGAGGAAGTTATTTTAAACAGAGCAAAGAAGAACAAACAAATGTGTAGGGGTTGGTGCACATAAAAACCTGACTCTCTTTGCCAGACTTCTATGTAGCATGTTCTCCACTATGCTTCTCTTACATCTTGTGATAAATTCAGTGTTTGCAGGATTTAAAAAGACGTCGTGTAAAGATCATTTATCTGAATGAAGATAAAATAAAAAGTCTTTCCCCAAAATGCAAACATTTTGCCTCTTTGTTCATTGATTCCCCAGCAAAATTCAGTGTTTCTTCTTCTTTGTAAACCTTGTATTTGCTATGGCTAACTCAGTTTTCTGCTTTCCTGTTCATACATATTAAAGGACTCAATGACATAATCGGCTTTGCTTTTCACTCAGTTGCTTAGGGTTTATAAAAATAAAACACAAATACCCACAGCTGTTCTAGGCAATCACTCAGCTCTTTGGAAAGAAAATACAGATACAGAGACAGGTGGTTCTGCTCTAAGCACAACATTCAAAATTAAGAGTGGAGAGACTGCAGCTGTGTTTCCAGGAGAAAACTAGCAGACTCTAAGACTTCCTATGCTAAATACAGTTGCATATGGACACCCAGGATCAAGGAAGTAGCCTGTCTTTAGTCTTGCTTCTCCAGAGGTTGACCAGGATATCCAAAGTCTTACTCTATGGGGATATTTCAGGATTTATGATTGCTCAATTGCGGTGGTTCAGCAGTCTGGATAATGGAGAGTTGACAGCATGCTGACTGTCAGATGGTGAGGTTAGCAAAGAACACACAAGGAAGTCTACCTACCCTTATGTCAGCTAGTTTGATCACAATAACTTGACTTTCTGCATACAATTAAGCAAAGGCATGGAGACAGAGCAGGGGAAGCTGATAGCCCAGATGGTTTTAAAGGAGAATAAGAAAGCGAGTAATACTGTCTGGTTCTACTCTTAATATACTTGCAGCATCCAGCCTAGCCAAAGCTTCTGACTGCTAACGCAAAGAATGTGAGACCACAGAAGCTATGACTCCTGTTTCCAAACTGGCTGTCCTTGCTGCCTCCAGCTCCCTTCAGCTGCCCATAGAGCTTGCCTTACAACTCCTTCAATGTCAGTACTACTGTACAACTGTTTTCAGCTTTATGCATTTCTCTGATTTCGAACTTACCACTGAATTGGGTTGGGAGTCCCTACTCCATCTCTAGTCCCAGGAACCACAATTCTTGCCAGATTAGCCTTCTCCCACGTGGTGGCAGACTCAAATCGCAGCTTAAACCTCTATATGATTTTTCTACCCCACATCACCCTAAAGCTTTTCCATATCAATCCAGCCATTGATTTATGCGCTATATTGGCACTTATCAAACATTTCTACAACAATCCTTCTATCCCACTCATTTCTAATTTTCAGCAGAAAAAAGAATTTGAGAAGAATAATCAAGATTACAACAAGAAAAAAATCAAACAAATGAAAACCTATGGTGATTTTTCATACATGTTAATAAATATTACTATATGAATGAATATGAGCATAACAATAAAAGCCATTACCAGTTCAAGTGAACACTGATAGTTGGGTGTGATGGCTTATGCCTGTAATACCAATACTTTCGGAAGCCAAGGCAGGAGAATCACTTGAGGCCAGAAGTTCAAGACAAGTCTGGGCAACATAGTAAGACCCAAAATAAAAAATAAAGTTAAAAAAGAACATTGTAAAATCTGCTTTTATGAATTTTGGGTTTTTTTCAGTTTTTTTTTTTTTTTTTTTTTTTTTTTTTTTTTTTTTTTTTTTGGTAGGGGGAACAGTTTCCCTCTGTCACCCAGGCTGGAGTGCAATGGTGAGATCTCAGCTCACTGCAACTTCTGCCTCCCGGGCTCAAGTGATTCTCCTGCCTCAGGCTCCTGAGTAGCTGGAATTATAGGCATGCATCATGATGCCCAGCGAATTTTTCTATTTTTAGTAGAGACGGGATTTCACCATGTTGGCCAGGCTGGTCTCAAACTCCTGACCTCAAATGATCTACCCACCTTGGTCTCCTAAAATGCTGGGATTACAGATGTGAGCCACAATGCTCAACTTGCTTTTATTAATTTGGTTTTTTTGTTTTGTTTCGTTTGAAACAGGGTTTCACTATGTTGCCTGGGCTAGTCTTGAACTTCTGGGCTCAAGCAACCCTTCCACCTCAGCCTAATGACAATTACAGGTGGCATGTGCCACTATGTTTGCTCTGCTTTTATAAATTTGAATTTGTAGTAATTCTTAAGAGGAGAGAAGGAGAGAGGAGAGAAGATTCTGGGAAGATGGCACCATAGGAAGCACCATAAATCTGTCTCCTCAACTAGTAACAATTGCACTGGCAGAATCTGTGTGATATAAGATTTTTTGAACTCTGGCATCTATTAAAGGCTTGTAACTTCTAGGAAAAGGCATGGATGGTAAATTGAGGTTAATTTTGGTCAATTTCAGCTCTTATAACAACAACAAGCTACCTATCCTCCACCGTGTAGTCCCACAGCAGACAGTTGTATACATGTTCCTGGAGAGCCTGTATGTAAGCTCCAGAAGCCAGGATGAGCAAAAAGGATCATGTCTTCCAAATATCATGAGTCTGTGCTCTACCTGCTGATTGCTGCTTCTGATCACTGAGATGCAGAGAAACAGGCAGGTGGCCATTGTTTTTGCACCTCCCCCCATTATTGCAATCCTGTCTCCCATGACTGAAGTGACTTCCAGGGCACTTAAGGGGCTGCCATTTCAACAACAACACTGCCACTTTATTTTTCTTTTTTTCCTTTTTTTTAGGAGCCAGGCACTGAAGACTAGGACATTCAAAAGCAGCTGGATATATAAGGGAAATTAGAATGTCACTGTACACGCTCAGGGAAAGGCCCAGGCTCAGAAAGGGCCTAAGAATACCCTTAAGTTCATGCTTCAGTCTGATCCTTGGCACAGAGATAGCATTCAACAAACAACAACAAAACAAAAAAATAGCAAACTTTGAGGAAAGGAGAGAATCTGATTTCTAGAGTTAACATGCTATTAGATTAAAATGTCAGTTTTCCACAAAAAATCACAAGGCATATAAAGAAACAGGAATGCACGGCTCATTCAAAAGAAAAAAATAAACCAACAGAAACTGTTCTTAGAAAATACCTGATGGCAGATCTACTAGACAAAGACTTTAAAACAACTGTCTTAAAGATACTCAAAGAACTAAAGGAAGACATGGAGAAAGTCAAGAAAATGGTATAAAAACAAAATGGAAATATCAACAATGTGATAGAAAACCTTAACACAAACTGCAAAGAAATTCTGGAACTGAAGAGTACAATAACTGAAATGAAACATTCACTAGAAAGATTCAAATGCAGATTCGAATATTTGAGCAGACAGAAGAAAGGATCAACAAACTCAACAAACTTGAAGATAGGACAATGGAAATTGCTGACTCTGAGTAACACAAAGAAATAAGATTGAGAAAAAATTAACAGAGCCTAAGGGACCTGTGTGATACAATCAAGCTAACCAATATACACATTGTGTGAGTCACAGAAGGAGAACAGAGAGAAGGAGAAGAGAGACTATTTGAAAAAATAATGGCCAAGAACTTTCCAAAAGTAATGAAAGACATACATATAAACATTCAAGAAGCTAAATTAACTCCAAGTAGGATTAACTCAAAGATACCCACATTGAGACACATTACAATCAAACTGCTGAAAGCCAAAAATAAAGAGAAAGCAGCAAGAGAGAAGCAACTTTTATATACAAGGAATCCTCAGTAAGATTTTCAGCAGATTTCTCATGAGAAACTCTAGAGGCCAGCAGAAGTGGGCTGATATATTAAGTGCTGAGAGAAAAAAAACCGTCAACCAAGACTCTTGTATCTGGCAAAACTGTCCTTCAAAAGTGAGGAAGAAATTAAGTCATTTCAGATAAACAAAATCAGAAGGAGTTTATTACCACTAGACCTGCCCTACAAGAAATGCTCCAGGGAGTCCTGCAGGATGAAATGAAGGAACACTAGATGGTAACTTGAAGCCATATGAAGAACTAAAGGTCTTAGTTGAGGTAAGTACATGAGCATTATAGAAGCTAATATTATTGTAACAATGGCTTGCAATTCTACTTTTTGTTTTCTGTATGATTTAAGAGATTAATACATTTTAAAAGCAATTATTAATCTAAAACTTATCATTATTGTAACTTTAGTTTGAAACTCCAAATTTTGTTTTCTACATAATTTAAGACATGCATTTTTAAAAATATTTTTTATAATACAATGTATTGTAATTGTTTAAAGGTATAATTTTGTGACATCAACAACAAAAAGAATAAGGATACAGATATAAAAGAGTAAAAATTTTGTATGTTATTGAAGCTAAACTGGAATAAATTTAAATTTCAGTGATATGCCTTGAGGATGTTAAATGTAATCCCCTTCATAACCAAAAGGAAATACCTATAGAACATACACAAAAGGAAAAGAGAAAGAAATTTAGACATTTCGCTACAAAAAGTCAGCTAAACACAAAAGAAGACATGAGGAACAAAAATGTATATGACAAATAGAAAACAACTAATTGATAGATGTCAGACTCTTCTAGTCAGTAATTACTTTAAATGTAAATGGATTAAACTCTCCAAAGACAGAGATTGAAGGAATGCATTTTAAAAAATGATCCAACTATGTACTATCTACAAGATACTCATTTTAGATCCAAAGACACAAATAGGTTGAAAATGGAATGATAGAAAATAATATTCCATGAAAATAGTAACCAGAAGAGAGCAATGGAGGATATGCTAATATCATACAAAATAAATTTTAAGTAAAAAAAAAAGTTTACAAGAGACAAAGAAGGATATTATAATAAAAGGTTTGATACAGCAAAAGGTAACAATTATAAACAGCTACATAACTAATAAGAGACCACCAAAACATATGAAGTAAAAATTGACAGAGTTGAACATTGATTAAATAAATTGAACACAAAAATAAATGGAAAGATATCTCATGTTCATGCATTGGAAGAATTAATATTCTTAAAAAGTCCATGCTACCCAGAGCAACCTATAGATTCAGTGCAATCCCTATTAAAATTCCAATGACATTTTTTGCAAAAATAGATAAAACAATTCAAAAATTTGTATAGAACCACGAAAAAAAAAAACCCTGAATAGCCAAATCAATCTCGAGCAAGAACAAAACTCCAGGCATCACACTACCTAATTTTGAAATATACTACAAACTTATTTAATAACTGGGCCTTATTTAATCCTCAGCATGACTATGTAGTAGTCTTAGTCATACCTGAAGATTATGTCATTTGCTTATGAGAATGGAAGGAAAATCTTACATCTATGGATCCTTTTCCAATCCATCTGGAGACTTTTTCCCATCCAGGACCTTTGCACTTGCTTGTCCTTAAGTCTGAATTACTCTTCACATCTTCACTTAGTTGGCTGCTTCTCCTCCTTCTCAAAGCAAGTGTCTTCTCAGAAAAACCTTCACCAAACCACTTCTTCTAAAATAGGTCTCCTTTATTATTTTCAACCACAGAATCCTATTTGTATATTCCAAAGCACTTAAAAATTTGTACTTATGAACTTGTTTGCTGACCTCTTTATCATGTGTTTCCCCCATTACCCTATACGTATACTCCATGAGGGCAAGGACACTATCTGTCTTGTTCACCATTATGTCACCATCACCTAGCAGAGGGCCTAGCACAAGGTAGGTTCTCAGTGTATATTCATTGAATGGATGAAGATGCTAAGGAAGGAAACATAGAAACAGATAGGTTGGGGACCTTTGTGAGCAAGAAGGAAGCTTTTGTTCTGCTTCATGCTGAACATCTGGAACGCCACCACCTGGTCAATTGCCCACCATCCATCATGGACACAAGCTCCTCAAAGTAAATCAAGTGGTGAGAATAGTTTGGGAAATGTGACCTGGATGAGATTCAGTTATAGTTGAAAGCTTGGCTGGTGGTTACAAGAGAAAGTGCTAGCCAGGGAAGAAGTTGTTTGGGGAGGAGGGTTCTTGGGCCAGGGGTAAATGGAAGTCATAACCAAATCTCAAGGAGTTTACACAGCGTCAAATCACACTAGGCAATAGCTTTAGCTTTGAATGCTTTCAGGCCTGGCATCAACAAGGTACAGTAAGGAGCCAGAAGGCACTGTACAAACCAAGGATTCCCCTCCCCTCGATGCTACAAGGTTATATAAACAAATACACCAAGAGACATATTTTGTCAAATGCTCTTTCTGCATCCATTAAGGTGATCACATGGGGGGAGAAGAAGGGTAAAAACTGAAAGACCAAAGATCCAAAAGATGAATTCAGTCACTGAATTGGGCTAAATTTGTTTGTTTGTTTGTTTGTTTTTTCCTTCTCCTGCCTTGCAAGAAATTGTAAACCGGACAACTAACGTTTTGGAAAACTAAAATATCTACATTTTCTTAACAGATTCAAGTGACAGTGTAAGAACATTAAAAGATTTCACAGCAGGTGAATGAAAGAATCCTGGTGGACCATGGTTTGGGAAACCAAATCATAAACCATGGGTCTATATGGCTTATTTAAATGCTATTCATTACTGCCTTCTTGTCTGGTTTTAGGATGATTGACTTATAGGTCCCTAGAGCTGGGAGAAACTTGGTTATTGGCCAGGTTTGTTCTGCCCACGCACAGCAAGTCAATCACTGAGACGAAGAATTTTGCAAAAGAGAAGGAGTTTATTCACAAGGCAGCTAAGCAAGGAGGCAGGACAACAGCTTTCAAATCTACTTCCCCAAAAATAGGGCTTGAGGGTTCTTATGTGATAGAAATCTGGGTGGTCCAAAGTATGGGTAAAGGTGATTGACAGGTAGTAAATGTGAGGTAATTAGGGTTTCTGTGCAAATGTAATTGAGCTACATGCTTTTCACAGGACACATGTGCAGAAAATGGTGGCATTAACATGATCTGAGGGTGGAATTTTTGGTCCTCTGACATCAAAATGTCACTCTATAGGCACCTGCACAGGCCCAGCTGAAGGGTCAGTGGTCTCAACCAGCTTCAGCTGAACAAGAGCTTTCCTACAGTTCCTGAAAAACCACGTTAAACACTGTTACTATAATGACCCACAGTTAGAGATGTTGTCTGTAAGGAAGCTAGTGGGAGTTTTAAGATCAACTAGAAGTAACGGATTAAAAGCAAGCAAAGCAGGTTAGTGTTGGTGGGCTTAATCAGCTTAGCCTTTAGTTTCACTTTAGTGCTGATGTATTTCATCCTTCCTCATTTCACAAATGAGGAAACAGATCTTGTAATTTGTTCATCCCAATTTGATTCCTTTAAGAAGTCCATCCCCCACTAAGCAAGACATGTTAGAATTCATTTGAAAGAAATCCTCCTCCAGGTTACGTGGATTCCCCCTGCCTTTCACCTGCCCTGCACCAGGCTCTCAATTTCTGTTAATTCTTCATGCAGCCCCTGCATCTGATGCGTAACAGTGCGGGATCTCCCTCTTCAGTGTCCTCTGACTGCAGACCCTGCTCCATTTCCAAGCAGTTGCTCTTGCTTCAGCTCTGTGGTGATGCAATCTTATGAGCAGCTTTCTAGGTAATCTTCCCCCTGGTTTGATCTGGCTCCCTGGACCTCACACCAGTATATTGACCAGTAGGCTACGTTCTCAGGTCTGTCTTGACCTTGGCAATGAGAATAGATTTTTTAAAAATGTTTATACATCTTGATTTATTCAACTAGATTATGTATTTCTTGAAACAAGTATTATTAATCTTCATTTTCTTGCCCACACTACCTAATACAGTTTCTGGTGATAAAAATATTAGTGAATTGATTTAATTTATTCCCTGACCACCAATACAGCCCCCACATTATATTCTGAGTGAGCAGAGTAGGCAGCTGCTGGCGTGATATAAATTTAGAGTTTAGGAAAGCTCTCCCAGCCCAAGGACTATTTCCCTCTGCCAGGATACCTAAAATAACCACATTACTCACTCCTTTGAGTCAAGGCCTTGAAAACTCTTGTTATAATGCAAATGTCATCTGGGAGGGATAAATTGAAGCTATCAATGCCTATTAATAACATAGAATATTATTAGCTTAGAAGAGAATAAGAAAGATCTAGAATATAGAAGGGCAGGCTTAAGAAAGCCCCCAAATTTAGGACCCAGCAAAAACAAGAACAACATTTTGGCAATAGGTAGATGCATACTGAAAGAAATAAGGATCTCGGAAAACGAAAATAAGATGAGAGTAAAAAAGGACCTGTTATAGCACAAAAAAAAAAAATGATGAATAATAACAGCTAATTTTTTTTCAGAGATGGGGTCTCACTATGTGGTCCAGGCTAGAATGCAGTGGCTATTCACAGGCACAATCATAGCGCATTACAACCTTGAAGTCTCAGGCTCAAGCAATCCTCCTGCCTCAGCCTCCTGAGTAGCTGGGACTACAGGTCCATACCCAAGTAACAGCTAATATTTTAAAGTGCATACTCTATGCCAGATAGTGATCTAGGTGCTTCGCATGTATTTCCTCACTTTTCGTTTTTTCATATGAGATAGACGTAATTATTCATCACTTTCAGGTGAAGAAGCCAAGGTAGAGAGACATTAATTGATTATGGCCGGGCACAGTGGCTCATGCCTGAAATCCCAGCACTTTGGGATGCTGAGGCAGGTGAATCGCTTGAGGTCAGGAGTTCTAGACAAGCCTGGCCAGCATGGCAAAACCCTATCTCTACCAAAAATACAAAAATTAACTGGACGTGGTGACCCACACCTGTAATCCCAGTTACTTGGGAGGCTAAGGCACAAGGATCGCTTGAACCCTGGAGGCAGAAGTTGCAGTGAGCCAAGATCCTGCCACTGTACTCCAGCCTAAGTGACGCACTAAGACTCTGTCCACACAACCCCCCCTACCCCCCCCAAAAAAAAATCAAGACATTGATTTGTCCAATGTTAGAAAGCTAGTAAGGGTGTGTACAGCTGGAATTTGGACAAGCTATCTGGTTCCAGGATCTCTTTGTTGAACCTCTGTGCCACAGGGTCACAGTGTTTGGTTGTTGCTCTCATTAATATGATCCTGATTTTAATCACAGAAAGGTGCTGTTCACTTATCTCAATCTCCCTTATCTACATTTACTCGTCTCCCAGGCCTAAAGACTCTGTCTTTCAGTATGTCTATTCCTTTCCATTTCTCCTACAACCTAGCTCAAGTTCCCTTAATTTCTTTTCTAGAAAGCAATCACCGTATGCCAGGCACCATGATATCTTATCTCATTTAAGCTTTCAATGAAATACTAATAATTTCTACATGAAGAAACTGAGGCACAGGAAGGTCAGTCACCTGCCACACTTCCCAAAGTCACTCTATCAATATTACTCTTGGGATCTGCACCCCAGAGTCTGACTCCAAAGACCATACTCATATTTCCCATGTGATCTAACTACCTAGCTATCCTAAGAGCTTCCTACCTTACCTCCCTTTTGCTGGTCTTTGCTTTGCCCCATCCCCACATCACAAACAATAAAGTCTACTTTGTTACTTTGTCCACACTGACTCCTAATCTGTCATCAAGGCTATGGATGCTGAGACACCCACCTCATGCCACTCCAGGCGTAAGTACCTACAGAAAAGTCACTGATACATTTGATTAATTTAAAAAAAATGTTGGCGGGGCACAGTGGCTCACACCTGTAATCCTAGCACTTCGGGAGGCCAAGGCGAGTGGGTCACCTGAGGTCAGGAGTTCGAGACCAGCCTGCCTAACATGGTGAAACCCCCGTCTCTACCAAAAACACAAAAATTGACTGGGCGTGGTGGTGCATGCCTGTAATCCCAGCTACTCAGGAGGCTGACATGGGAGGATCACTTGAACCCATTTCACTCCAGTCTGGGCAACAGAGCAAGATTACATCTCAAAAATAAAAGAAAAAGAAAGTGACATAGGAGGGATAATAGGCAGTTTAGAAGCTTAAAGCCAACGAAAAATATTTGAACTTAATCATAGTTAAAGAAATACTGGGCTGGGTGTGATGGCTCACACCTGCAATTCCAGTACTTTGGAAGGCCAATGCAGGAGAATCACTAGAGTCCAGGAGTTCAAGACCAGCCTGGGCGACATAGTGAGTCTCCATCTCTACAAAATATTTAAAAATTAGCCTGGCACAGCAGTGTGCACCCGTGGTCCCAGCTACTTGGGAGGCTGAGATGGGAGGATCACTTGGGCTCAGGAGGTTGAGGCTGCAGTAAGACACCCTGAGCAACACAGCACGACCTTGTCTCAAAAAGGATGGAAGGAAGGAATGGAGGGAGGGAGGGAAGGAAGGGAGGGAAAGAAAGAGAAGAAAGAAAGAGAGAAAGAAAGAGAAGAAAGGAAGAGAGAGAAAAAGAGAGAAAGGGAGGGAGGAAAGGAGGAAAGAAGGAAGGAAGGAAGGAAGGAAGGAAGGAAGGAAGGAAGGAAGGAAGGAAGGAAGGAAGGAAGGAAGGAAGGGAGGGAGGGAGGGAAAGGAGGGAAAGAAAGAGAAGAAAGAAAGAGAAAGAGAGAAAAAGAAAGGGAGGAAGGGAGGGAGGGAAGGAAGGGAGGGAAAGAAAGAGAAAAAGAAAGAGAAGAAAGGAAGACAGAGAAAAAAGAGAAAGGGAGGAAGGGAGGGAGGAAGGAAGGAAGGAAAAGGAGGGAAAGAAAGAGAAGAAAGAGAAAGGGAGAGAGGGAGGAAGGAAGGAAGGGAAAAAAGAGAAAGAAAGAAAGAAGAAAGAGAAAAGAAAAAAGAAAGAAGGAAAGAAAGAAAGAGAGAGAGAAAAGAAAGAAAAGAAGAAGAAAGAAAGAAAAGAAAAAAAAGAAAAGTCGAGAAGGCTGTTTGAATTTTTTTTTTTTTTTTTTTTTTTTTTTAGACTTAGTCTCACTCTGTCACCCAGGCTGGAGTGCAGTGGTACAATCTCCGCTGACTGCAACCTCCACCTTCCAGGTTTAAGCGATTCTCCTTTCTCATCCTGCTGAGTAGCTGGGATTACAGGCATGCACCACCACAGCTGGCTAATTTTCGTAATTTTAGTAGAGATGGGGTTTTACCATGTTGGCCAAGCTGGTCTCGAACTCCTGACCTCAAATGATCCACAGGCCTCACCTTCCAAAGTGCTGGAATTACAGGCATGAGCCACAGACCTGGCCTGACGTGGTATTATTTCTTACCTATTGGTTTGGACAAAATTTTTAAGATTGATACCTAGTCTCGGAGAGAGTGGATAAAGTGGTCTTTATAGACTATAGTTTCGAAAGTAAATTGGTGTAGCTTTTTTGTAGGGCAGTTTAAGATTGTTCACCAAAATGTAAAAAGCACATACCATTTGACTGAACATTTCTATTACAAAAAAATGCCCTCTATGGTTAAACAAGAATAGCTGCTCAAAGATGTTCACTGTAGCAATTTTTGGTAAGAAACCCCAGTTACTGGTAGGCAGGTCGTAGAAAATAAATTGTGATGTCATGAATACATTTCCAAAGATTATCTATGCTAAACTGTAATGGTTCCCAAATTAGGTTATAATCACCAAGAAAATATTATACCTAATATTTAATATATTGATGTATTTTAACTCCCCCTTCTTAAATCTACTTTTATGTATGTTTTAAAGTGCACATGACAGAGTAATGTAGTGGTGTGGATATATGATTTATAAATAAATATACATATGTTGGCATTAAATGACAAAAAATATCTGTTGTTGGGAATGCAGTAATTCAAATTTGTGCTGGAGACTGATATGCAGGGTAAAGATCAAACGCCATAGCATGTCACCCATACAAGGACTTCAGCAACAGGGCTTTCAATTACCCTACTTCTCTCACCTCCTTTTCCACTCCTTTTTCTCTTCCCCAACCCAAGGCAGCATATGGCCCAGGAAACCAATTTACTCATGGGTTCTTAGTTATGTGTGTCTCTTGTGCTCCTACATGTTTTGCTGGGTGTACCAAGAATTCAAGGCCTTGACTAATCTTTACCAGGGCCATTTCTCAGGGTTGTGTCTGAAGCAAGCAGCCTTCAGGGATGAGGCAATGTCTCCCTCTGGGACAAAGAGCAAGGATGTGGGGCCCCACTCAGAACCCTGGAGTGGGTATGAAGATTATTTTAAGTTGAAAACATTAGAGATTCAATAGATGCAGAAAGCCTTGTTGGAATGTCCCTTATCTAACTAAACGCAGAAACTTCTAGGAAATGAGGCTACCATAAACTCCCTCTTTGGGGTGGGCTTTACCCCCAGAAAAAAAGGCCAAGAGCAAATCTACCATAAATACTCTTTCCACAGGAGTTATATGGCCATGGAGAAGATGCAAAAGACCACTAATACTCACATAAACAAGCTTTATCACCAGCTTTCTTATCTCCCAATTTGTTCCCCAGAAACCAATTTGTTTTTGCCGTAGAAGCCCTTTCTCCTCTCTCACTTTTCCCTACTAAGTTAGGTATATGCACCTCTAACTTTAACCATTTAATGAAGCTAGCTACTTCTTTGGTTAATTGCCATATGCATACAAATAAAACTTTTTTTCCTCCTGTTAATCTGTCTTTTGTCAGATTAATTTGCAGGTCCCCATTTAAAGAAATTAAGAGGATAGAGGAGAATTTTTCCCTCCCTGACAATGCTCATGTTGCTTGCCATGATATAGCTAATATAGCCTTTTGTAACTTACCCAGGAGTCTCATATCTTCTGCCAACATCCAAGAAAACATAACAAGCTCGGTAAATAGTGTGTAAGTAGATTAAAGATAAATCTTAGACTCAACAATGGAGCATTTTCCTCACTTCTATTATGCTACTCATAATTCCCTAAGCTTGAAATACCTTTTCTCCAGTCTTTGCTTCTTTGTGACTTCTTTTTTTACTTTCTTTTATGGATAATATAGTTTTTAAATCCATTTGTTTCCTACTGACTTTAAAATTATACTTTATATATTTATTCTCAGATGAATTACCCTTAGGTTATACATAGGTTTCCCTCTGAAAAGTTTCATCAGCATCTCCTTACTTCTCTTAAACTACAAAGACATCAGAATGCTTTAACACAAATCATATGTCCACTTTTTCCATGTTATCTATCGCCAATGAAAAGAATCAAACTCTGTAAAATATCTAAAGAAGTTTATTCTTAGCAAAATGTAAGTGACCATGGCCCAAGAGGTCCTAAGAACATGTCCCCAGTGTGGTTAGGTTATAGTGCTTAGTTTTATATGTTTTAGGGAGACCTAAGACATCAACCAATACATGTAAAGTACACATAGGTTTGGTCTGGAAAGGTGGGACAATTAGAAGCAGTGGGGCTTACAGGTCATTGGTGGATTCAAAGATTTTCTGATTGGCAATTGGTCAAAAGTATTATTATCTGAAGACCCAGATTCGATAGACAGGAGTGTCTGGGTTAAGATAAGGGGTTGTAGAGACCAAGGTTCTTGGTAATGTAGAGGAAGCCTTCAAGTAGCAGGCTTTAGAGATAATAGATGGTAAATGTCTCTCATCAGACCTTAAAAGATGCCGGATTCTTGGTTAAATCTCTTCTGGCTCTGAAAAAGACCTGGAAAGGGAAGAGGATTCTTTACAGAATATAAATTTCCCCCACAGGAGACAGCTTTGCAGGGCCATTTCAAAATACTTCAAAGAAATATACTTTGATGTAAAATACTTAGATACTTTCAGGGCCTGCTCCCTGTCATGTGATGCTTTACTAGAGTCAGGTTGGAATTTGGTATCTATTGCTACAAGTAATCTATTTTGTCTTAAGACCTATGTTTTAATGTTAATGCTTTTCAATTGTGCCTGAATTCCAGAGGGAGGAGAGTATAATGAGGCCTGTCCAGAACCCTTTTACCATTATGACCTGAAATTGTGGCTTTTGTTATGTTTTGTTTTGTTTTGTTTTCTTTCAGGTTTCTAGGGGTCCATTCAGTTGGATGGGGAGCTTAGAATTTTATTTTTTGGTTTATATATTGGTGTCTTTTATTTTAATTTTACCTCGTTTTTATTTCCCTCTGCTTTTATTCATTTTTTAATTGTTTTGCTTTGTTTTTGCTAAAATCAATTATTCAGATTCACCTTATGCTTACCAAATGTTTTACTCATCATTACTTCATGCATCCCAATCCTTCCTTCTAAGTTGAATCCCTTTCTTGTGTTGAAGTATATCCTTTAGTAGTTCTTTCAGCAATGGCCTGTAAGTGGTAAATTATTTCAGCTACTTTATCTAAAACACCCTTATTTCATCCTCACTCTTTGGAGACCATTATAGCAAACATTTTTAAAACTTTAGTATGCATAAAAATAATCTGGGGAAGTTTGTTAAATGCAGTTTCTCAGGTCCCTTTGAGTTCTATTTTAGTAGTTTTGGAAGGAAGGGGCCAGGAATCTACCTTTTCTACTAATTCTTCAAGTAATTCTGATGTTACTATGTCAAGCCCACACTTTGAGAAGAAATTAGGCTATAGACAGAGATAGCCATGGAAAAGATTTTTTTTTTTTTTTTACATTTTTAAATAAAAGTAATACATGCTCATTAAAGACATTTTAGAACAATAGAGAAACAGGGAAGAAAAAGTCACTTAATCCTATCCAAATACAATTACTGCCAGTATTATGATATAGAATTGATCCTCATCATGCAGAGGATCTGCAAATGCAGATTCTGTATTTGCAAATTCTGCCTACCCCTAAAATTTATTTGCAACCCAAAAATCAAAACTTGTGGTCATTCATGGACATGCAGACAGCAATGAAAACTTTGAGTCATCTGCCCAACCTGCGGATGCTCCTAACTGACATCAAAGAAGGGCCTGCTCTGCCTTCTTGTTTCAGCTCCCATTCAGATGTGATCAGAGGATGCAGAAGGTAGCGGGGCAGGGCAGAGTCGTGCAAGAAGCTCCAGCGTCAGGGTCAGTAACACAGGGGCAGCTCATGCTGACATTTATTACAACAGCCTTAGGCAAGTCTCTTAACACTTTTGAACCTCATTTTTTTTCCTTTGTAAAATAAAGAAAATAAAATCTACCAAGATGACTTGTTTTTGGATTTAAGATTATAATCTATGTGAGATATGTGATATATGTGTGTGTGTGTATCTATGTGAGATATATAGATACACACACACACACACACATACACATATTTCCCCTAGAAACAATGACTCAGTGTTCACTAATTCAGTGTTCACAGACTTTATGGAACACAACTATCATCATGAGAATCAACCATATTTCCTTCTAGACTTTTTAATATGTGTAAATTTTATGCAACATTGCTGTTGAGATTTATATGATACATTTATTAGCCAAGGTTAGCTTCTCCCACTCGCGATCCTCTTCCTCTAATGTGGTGGTTTCAACCTGGCTGCACATTAGAGTCACCCAGGAAGCTTTAGAAAACATTGATGGCAGCCAGGCGTGGTGGCTCACGCCTGTAATCCCAGCACTTTGGGAGGCCGAGGCAGGCGGATCACCTGAGGTTGGGAGTTCAAGATCAGCCTGGCCAGCATGGTGAAACCCTGTCTCTACTAAAAATACAAAAAATTAGCCAGGCATGGTGACAGGTGCCTGTAATCCCAGCTACTCAGGAAGCTGAGGCAGGAGAATCGCTTGAACCCGGGAAGTGGAGGTTGCAGTGAGTCAAGATCACACCATTGCACTCCAGCCTGGGCAACAGAGCGAGACTCCATCTCAAAAATAAATAAATAAATAAATAAACAAATAAATAAGTAATAAAAAAAGAAAACATTGATGCCCAGACCAGATTCACAGACATTCAGATTCAATTGTTACAAGGCTGGGCCCAGGCATTAGCTGCATTTAAAAGCTCCAGATTTTTCTAATGAACAACCTGAGGTCAAACCTCTGTTTAATCTATTTGGAAAGGAAGCTGCTGGTCTCAGTGCACTTTGGAGTCATCCATTTGGCAGCCCCCTCTCCCTAGGGTATCCTGCTCCCCCACTCCCTATGGTGTCCTGCTCCCCGTCTCCCTATGGTGTCCTGCTCCCCCACTCCCTGCTCTGTTCTTGCCATAGCTGTTTCTTCTGCTTGTCAGCACCTGGAACTCAGGTCTACTGTGCTTCCCGGGGCAATGCTGCTATTTGTGCTACTGATCTGGTGGAAGGGTGAGGTAGGAAAGGCCCTACAGTGCCTTTACTGACTCACCTCTTAGTCTCCTCACAACAGTGTCCCACAAGGCTGGCAGAGAATAGCAGGCTTTACTGGGAGATTGGAGGCAAGGAAAGGAGACTGCAGAGCAAAATAAAAACTGCCAACAAGGCACCAAATGTGATTGCTTCAATAGTCTAAGGAAAAATCACCACCACTACCCAAAAAATGTTTACCCAGACCCCTGCCTTCTGCCCTCTTCATTCCTTATCAATCCATAGGACACACCCTTAATAGGATGTTTCCCAAAATATGAGTTACTGAGTCTAGAATAACATTCCGTAAACAACGGAAAGGGATCTCTCTACCATTGTGAGATAAACATATACTTCTTTTTATCTTCCTGACAGTTCAGCAGGTAACCACTGAATCAAATGCACACACACACACATGCATGCACAAAGAGAGAGAGAGAAAGAGAGAAATTCACAGAAAAAGCACATATCATGGATGTAGAGAAACATTTTCCTCAGTGTGCATTAACATTGCTCCCATATATGTTGAAGATAATCTTTGACTTTATTATTCCAATAACTTCAGCCTGGCCACCCCACAACTATTACTTACACTCCTGCTTAGAAATCCTTCCCAGAGGCCTGTTGGTGTTTAATTGTCCCCTTTATGCATCTTTCTTAACCATCACAGCCACATGCCTCAATGGCCATGCTTTGGGTGCCACAAAGAAATAGCAAAGCATTCATAAAATCTTTGCCCAGTCCAATGTCCTGAAGAATTTCCCTTTTGTTTTCTTCCAGTAGTTGCATAGTGTAAGGTCCTACCTTTAAATCTTTCATCTATTTTGAGTTTATTTTTCTATATGATGAGACATAGGGGTCTAGATTTATTCTTCTGCACATGGATATCCAATTTTCCCAACTCCATTTATTGAAGAGGCTATCCTTTCCCCAGTGTATATTATTAGCACCTTTGTCAAAAACTGGTTGACTGTAAATACGTGGATTTATCTCAGAGTTCTTTATTCTGTTCCATTGGTCTATGTGTAAGTTTTTCTACCAATACCATGCTGTTATGGTTACTATAGTTTTGTAGTAGTATAGATTTTGATGTCAGATAGTGTGATGCCTCCATCTTTGTTCTTTTTACTCAGGGTTTCTTTGGCTACTTGGGGTCTTTTGTGGTTCCATACAAATTTGAGAATTGTTTTTTCTATTTCTATGAAAAATGTCATGAGTATTTTGATAGGGAATGCATTGAATCTGTAGATTGCTTTTGGTAGTATGGTCACTTTAAAAATATTAATACTTCTAGTCCACGAACATAGGATGTATTTCCATTTTTTGTGTGGCTTTTTCCATATCTTTCATCAGTGTTTTGTAGTTTTCATTGTAGAGATCTTTTGCCTCCTTGGTTAAACTTATTCCTAGGTACCATTTTTGTAGAAGGGACAATTTGACTCTCTCTTTTCCCATTTGGATGTCCTTTGTTTCTTTCTCTTGCTCTGGCTAGGACTTCCAGTAGTGTGTTGAATGAGAGTGGTGAAATTGGGTATTCTTGTCTTGTTCCATTTCCTAAAGAAAAAGACTTCAGCTTTTCACCATTCAGTATGTTAGCTATAGGTTTGTCATATATTGACTGTATTATGTTGAGGTATATTCCTTCTATGCCCAGTTTGTTGAGGACTTTTATCATGAAGGATGCTGAATTTTATCTAATGCTTTTGCTGTGTCTATTGAGATGCTCATGTGAATTTTGTCCTTAATTCTGTTTATATGAGGTATCATGTTTATTGATTTGCACATATTGAACCATCCTTGCATCCCTGGGATAAATCCCACTTATCCTCACATGTTATCTTGTTGATGTGCTGTTGGATTGCATTTGCTGGCATTTTGTTGAGGATTTTTACATCTATGTTCATCAGGGATACTGGCCAGTTGTTTTCTTTTTTTGTCATGTCCATGTCTGGTTTTGGTATCAGGGTAATGCTGGTCTTATAGATCAGGGGGTTTAGAATAATTCCCTCCTCTTCAATTTTTTGGAATCGTTTGAGAAAAATTGGTGTTAGTTCTTCTTTAAAGATTTGGTAGAAGTCAGCGTGAAGCCACCTGGTCCTAGGCTTTTCTTCACTGGGAGACTTTTTATACTACTGGTGAGAACCTAAATTATGAGAGTCATTACAGAAAACAGTATGGGGATTCCTTGAAAAACTAAAAATAGAACTACCATAGGATCCAGCAATCCCACTATTGGGTATTTATCCAAAGAAAAGGAAATCAGTATATTGAAGAGATACATGCACCCTCATATTTACTGCAACAACATTTACAATAGACAAGATGTGGAATCAACCTGTGTCCATCAACAGATAAATGGATTTTAAAAATGGTGTATATACACAATGGAATACTATTCAGCCATAAAAAGAATAAAAGTCTATCATTTGTAGCAACACGAATGAGCTGGGAGGACATTCTGTTAAGGGAAATAAATCAGGCACAGACAGACAAATACCACATGTTTTCACTCACATACAAGAGCTAAAGAAGCTGTTCTCACCCATATGTCCATATGTAGGACCTTTAAAAGCTCGTTTAAGTATAGAGGAGAATAATGGTTACTAGAGGCTGGGAAGAAGGATAAAAGAGGTTGGTTAATGGATACCATATTACAGCTAGATAGGAGGAATAAGTTCTAGTAGTCTGTAACACTGTAGGGTGAATATAGTTAACAATTTATTGTATATTTTTAAACAGCTAGAAGAGGATTTTTAATGGTTTCAATACAAATTAATGATAAATGTTTGAGGTGATGGATATGTTAATTACCCTGAATTGATCATAACATATTGTATATATCAATATGATACACAGTGTGTATCAAAATATCACACTGTTCCCATAAATATGTACAATTTTTACATGTTGATTAAAAAATAATAATTTTTAGGCCAGACACGGTGGCTCACGCCTGTAATCCCAGCACTTTGAGAGGCCGAGGCAGGCAGATTACTTGAGGTCAGGAGTTCAAGACCAGCCTAGCCAACATAGCGAAACCCTGCCTCTACTAAAATTACAAAAATTAGCCAGCGTTGTGGGAGGCGCCTGTAATACCAGCTACTCAGGAGGCTGAGGCAGAAGAATTGCTTGAACCTGGGGGGCAGAGGTTGCAGGGAGCTGAGACTGTTCCACTGCACTCCAGCCTGCAAGACAGAGCAAGACTCTGAAAAACAAACAAACAAACAAACAAATAAAAAATCATAGAAATACCAAAGCATTGAAAACACTTATTTCTTTCCTATTACAGTAAATCATTTTCTTAGGGCATTTCAAAGACTAGCTTTTGTCAGTAGTAGAAGGCAATATGAGGATGTATTATCCTCCCATCTAGACAACTTCTCTACCTCACTTGAGGGTGGGGTGAAGGAGATGAGAGGAGAAAAATGAAGGCTTCAGCTCTTCTTCTGTATGTTGTGATTTTGAATTTTAACATTGTTTTATATTTTAATATATTTGCTTAGCATTATAGCATAAACACTTTCCCATGCTATAAAATAGAATTTTTAGTAGCTACAAAATATTTCATTGAATAGATATACAATGACTACTTAACTCTTCCCCTATGTGTACATTAGGTTTCCCTCCAATTTTTCATTATCTTAAATAAGGCTGCAATAAACATCTCTCATATATAGCACTTTCCTTACAACTACTTGCCGAGGATGGATGCTTAAAAGTAGAACTGCTGGGCCAGGCACAGTGGCTCATGCCTGTAATCCCAGCACTTTGGGAGGCAGACAAACACAGATGACATGAGGCCAGGAAATCAAAACCAGCCTGGGCAATATGGTGAAACCTCGTCTCTACTAAAAATAATTTTTAAAAAAATAGCCAGGTACGATGGCGTGCTCCTGTATTCCCAGCTACTCAGGTGGCTGAGGCATGAGAATCCCTTGAGCTCTGGAGATGGAGTTTGAGAAGAGCCAAGATTGTGCTACTGCACTCCAGCCTGAGCAACAGAGCAAGATCCTGTCTCAAAAACAAACAAATAAATAAATAAATAAACAAATAAATAAATAAATAAATAAATAAATAAAATCAGTTTAAATAAAACTAACTAAATAAATAAAAGTAGAACAACTAAACTGGTGCTGTAGCATGTGCCTGTAATCCCAGCTACTTGGGAGGCTAGGTCAAGAGGATCCCTTGTGCCCAGCAGTTTGAGACCAGCTTGGGCAACATAGTAAGATTCTGCCTCACAAATATATACACCTTTTGACCAGTAGGGTTTTTTTTGTTGTGTTGTGTTTTGTTTTGTTTTGCTTTGTTTTTGAGATGGGATCTCATCATGTTGCTCAGGCTGGGCTCCAATTCCTGGTCACAAGTGATCCTCCTGCCCCAGCCTCCCAAGTACCTGGGACTACAGTCACGTGTCACTGGGCCTGGCTTTGTTTTCTAAATTCTTTTTTTTTTTTTCTATTATACTTTAAGTTCCAGGGTACATGTGCACAACGTGCAGGTTTGTTACATATGTATACATGTGCCACGTTGGTGTGCTGCACCCATTAACTCGTCATTTACATTAGGTATATCTCCTAATGCAATCCCTCCCCACCGCCTCTCCCCACAATAGGACCAGGTGTGTGATATTCCCCTTCCTGTGTCCAAGTGATCTCATTGTTCAGTTCCCACCTGTGAGTGAGAACATGCGGTATTTGGTTTTCTGTTCTTGCGATAGTTTACTGAGAATGATGGTTTCCAGCTGCATCTATGTCCCTACAAAGGACATGAACTCATTCTTTTTTATGGCTGCATAGTATTCCATGGTGTATATGTGCCACATTTTCTTAATCCAGTCTGTCACTGATGGACATTTAGGTTGATTCCAAGTCTTTGCTATTGTGAATAGTGCCACAATAAACATACGTGTGCATGTGTCTTTATAGCAGCATGACTTATAATCCTTTGGGTATATCCCCAGTAATGGGATGGCTGGGTCAAATGGTATTTTTAGTTCTAGATCCTTGAGGAATCGCCACACTGTTTTCCACATTGGTTGAACTAGTTTACAGTCCCATCAACAGTGTCAAAGTGTTCCTATTTCTCCACATCCTCTCCAGCACCTGTTGTTTCCTGATTTTTTAATGATTGCCATTCTAACTGCTGTGAGATGGTATCTTATTGTGGTTTTGATTTGCATTTCTCTGATGGCAATTGATGATGAGCATTTTTTCATGTGTCTGTTGGCTGTATGAATGTCTTCTTTTGAGAAGTGTCTGTTCATATCCTTTGCCTACTTTTTGATGGGGTTGTTTGGTTTTTTCTTGTAAATTTGATTGAGTTCTTTATAGGTTCTGGATATTAGCCCTTTGTCAGATGAGTAGATTGCAAACATTTTCTCCCATTCTGTAGGTTGCCTGTTCACTCTGATGGTAGTTTCTTTTGCTCTGAAGAAGCTCTTTAGTTTAATTAGATCCCATTTGTCAATTTTGGCTTTTGTTGCCATTGCTTTTGGTGTTTTAGATATGAAACAAATGGAAGAACATACCACGCTCATGGATAGGAAGAATAAATATTGTGAAAATGGCCATACTGCCCAAGGTAATTTATAGATTCATTGTCATCCCCATTAAGCTACCAATGGTTTTCTTCACAGTATTGGAAAAAAACTGCTTTAAAGTTCATACAGAACCAAAAAAGACCCCGCATTGCCAAGACAATCCTAAGCCAAAAGAACAAAGCTGGAGGCATCACGCTACCTGACTTCAAACTGTACTACAAGGCTACAGTAACCAAAACAGCATGGTACTGGTACCAAAACAGAGATATAGACCAATGGAACAGAACAGAGCCCTCAGAAATAATACCACACATCTACAGCCATCTGATCTTTGACAAACCTGACAAAAACAAGAAATGGGGAAAGGATTCCCTATTTAATAAATGGTGCTGGGAAAATTGGCTAGCCATAAGTAGAAAGCTGAAACTGGATCCTTTCCTTACTCCTTATATGAAAATTAATTCAAGACGGATTAGAGACTTAAATGTTAGACCTAAAACCATAAAAACCCTAGAAGAAAACCTAGGTAATACCATTCAGGACATAGGCATGGGCAAGGACTTCATGTTTTCTAAATTCTTGATAAATATTGGCAAACACCTTTCTCTGAAAGATATGTGTACATTTAGACCTTTAGCAGAAATATATGAGACTGGATGTCGGTGATTTTAAAACTAAAAAAGTGACGTGATCAGACTTTTTAAAGGTTATGTCTGACTTCGTGTCTGGGCCTAATTAGATGGGGGGGGGGTTATGGTAGTCCAGGTACAGAAGGTGAGGGCCTGATAAGAACTAGAGGGAAGGTGCTGGGCCCAGTGGCTCACGCCTATAATCCCAGCACACTGGGAGGCTGAGGCGGGCAGATCACTTGAAGTCAGAAGTTCGAGACCAGCCTGTCCAACATGGTGAAACCCCGTCTCTACTAAAAATACAAAAATTAGCCGGGTGTGGTGTTGGGCACCTGTAATCCCAGCTACTCGAGAGGCTGAGGCAGGAGAATCACTTGAACCCAAGAGGCAGAGGTTGCAGTGAGCAGAGATCGCACCACGGCACACTAGCCTGGGCAACAAAGCAAGACTCCATGTAAAAAAAAAAAACCAAAAACTTATGCTTCTTTAAGTAGGCGTAGTCACTGGACAACCAGCAAAGAAGCAAGGCGTTTAAATTGCTGTGAACAAATAACAAAGTTGAAAGGAACCTGAAGAGGTTTCCCCCTCTACTCCACAGTTAGACATCACATATCGTCTGCTGTATTTGCTTGAAGGTTACCGCAGCATCTGAGGATCCTTGAGGATATTTTCTGTTCCATAAAGATATATGATGCAGAAAGGTCATAAATATGTCATATATTAAAGTAGGAAGAAGCACAGAAAGGCTCAGATATTTTTTACATTCAAGCTTTCATTTTTTAAAAACAAAATGCTTTCCTTACTTCATTTCTTATTGCAAAAATGAGCCATGCTCACTTTCCTACTTGGAATTGTCATGCTGCTTCTCTCACATCCTAGAGAGCTTTCGCTTTTTGATAGTCCTACAGCCTCAGAATAAATTTCCCTCAAGACCATTTTAGAACCTAAAAATAGCTATAGTGTTAGAGTTACCTTTTACTTGAGTAAGAGAGGTAATTTTTATAAGTCACTTTAAATTGTCCATTTACAACTAACTAGAACTTAAATCTCTATTTTAAAGTTCTTAAGCTTGCCTTATAAACCCGAATACACAAAGCGTATTGACCTAAACCCTGACTCTTGGCTATATTAACTCTAATTATCAACTGCAGCAGCAATTTACTCAACTAAATGGAATAAAATCATCCAAGGAGAAAAAGAGGAGGAGGACGATGAGATGAGGAGGAAGGGGAAGGGAAGAAAAAGAAAGATGAAAAGGAAGAAAAATGCTTATTTCATGTAGTTTTACCTAATTTGGTTTATCCTTCACTTGCATGGAAATTTGCTTAGAGATTAAAAAATTCAATCTGTCTATAAGGGCAACATGGAATAATATTTCATCACAATAAATTTTAATGTACTTCTTCATCTCTATGTATCTGTCTAAATTGGTTCCTTCATATGTGATACTTCCACAAAAATTGGAAATTATTATTTTACAACCAGCTCCCTTATTCTTGTCTCGTCCCTGCTACTGTGGAGTCTGTTCCACATGCTTCCTACAGTAAGTCTCATTTAAGGATAAACCAAAGGTTACAGAGTGTCTAGCATCTTCAAGAACAGAATCAATTTCATCAGCTGATTTTCTGCAGATTAGAACTGGGTTTCCTCTACTACCACCTCCAGTTTTTTTAATCGATAAAATCACACTTTTGTTCAAAAATAGTGGTTAGCCCCAGCAAGCCTGCATAAATCTATTTACCCCCATAATATATCTATAGTGTTGCATTTATACTACTACCAAAGTGATAATGTACTAGAAGAAATAGTTACTGTGTGTGTGTGTGTGTGTGTGTGTGTGTGTGTGTGTGTGTGTATTTTAAGAGATGAGGTCTCATTCTATCACCCAGGCTAAAGTACAGTGGCATGATCATAGCTTGCTGCAGCTTCCAACTCCTAGGCTCAAGCAAGCCTCCCATATCAGCCTTCTGATTCCCTGGGATTACAAGCACGAGTTGCCCAGCCCAGCTCCAGTTTTTATTACATTAAGGAGTACGGTTTTTAACCAAACTTTTAAAGTGTCAAGTATCAGGAAGGCACTTCACTGGCAATGAGGGAAAACAATTGGAGGTTCAGGCACTACAAGGAAGGGAAGAAGGAAGGAATGAAGGGAGAGAGGAAAAGGGGAAAGGAAGAAGGGAGGAAGGGAGGGAGGGAATATAATAAATAGATACCTCATATCCATCATCTATCTGTCATAATATATAACTAAATCTAAACAAAGTTCCATAATTTGACCCAGTTGGAAATCCAAAACTTATATACTAAAGAATTTATATAACAAAAAGATTTTAAAAGGTCTGATTGGCTTTTGTGCCTCTATAACGCAGGTTTTAACTTAACTTTGGCATTTGTTAAAATATACCAGTTGACAAAACTTCATGGATTTAATCAACACTGGGCTCAAATTATAGTCATACTTGGGAATCACATGAAATTGAAACTTTATGCTTCCCTATGATCTTGAGAAGGTAACTAAATATAATATAAAGAAAAAAATGGATATGTCTCCCTTTAAGTGTAGCCTTGCCTAAATTTCCCATAGGCAGAGTATCCATTGCTGTCTATATTGGGCATATATACTCTGATACAATAAATTAAAATTAAAATAAGTTTCTAGTGGTTACAAACTGCCTTGATAAAATGTGACACTGTGATCCCCCAGTTAAAATAGTTAATATGGCCCAACATAAGTTAAAACTGGGCCTTCAAGGATTAAAATGTATTATGTATATATATTAAAAACCCAGTTAATAAAGGGTCCCCATTACTTCTACATTTGAGAACTGATATGGTTTGGCTCTGTGTCCCTATCCAAATCTCCTCTCGAATTGTAATCCCTGGTGGGAGGTGATTGAATCGGGGGGAGGTTTCCCCCATGCTGTTCTTTGATAGTGAGGGAGTTCTCACGAGATTCAATGGTTTAAAAGTGGCAGTATCCCCTGTACGCTCTCTCTCTTGCCATCTTGTGAAGAGGGCACTTCCTTCTTCTTCACCTTCTACCATGATTTTAAGTTTCCTGAGGTCCCCAGCCATGCAAAACTGTGAGTCAATCAAACCTCCTTCCTTTATAAATTACCCAGTCTCAGGCAGTTCTTTATAGCAGTGTGAGAACAGACTAATACAGAGAATTGGTACCAGGAGAGGAGCACTGCTATGAAGATAACCTGAAAATGTGGAAATGACTTTGGAACTGGGTAACAGGCAGAGGTTGAGACAGTTTGGAAGGCTCAAAAGAAAATGGAGGGGTAGTGGGAGGGAGAGCATCAGGGAGAATAGCTCTTGGACACTGGGCTTAATACCTGGGTGATGGGATGATCTGTGCAGCAAACCACCATGGCACACATCTACCTATGTAACAAATCTGCACATCCTCAACATGTATCCTGGAACTTAAAATAAAAGTTGAAGAAAAAAAAAATCCTTTATGTTTAAAAAAGAAGAGAAAGTAGGCAGGAAGATATGGAAAGTTTGGAACTTCCTAGAGACTTGTTGAGTTATTTTGATCAAACTGCTGATAGTGATGTGGATAATGAAGTCCAGGCTGAGGTGGTCTCAGATGGAAATGAGGAACTTAATGGGAACGGAAGTAAAGGTCACTCATGCTATCCTTTAGCAAAGAGACTGGCAGCATTTTACCCCTGCCCTAGAGATCTGTGAGACTTTGAACTTGAGAGAGATGATTTAGGGCATCTGGTGGAAGAAATTTCTAAGCAGCAAAGTTCAAGAAGTGCCCTGGCTGATTCTAAAAGCATTCAGTCATATGCATTCACAAAGATTATCTAAAACTGGAACTTTTATTTAAAAGGAAAGCAGAGTATAAAATTTAGGAAAATTTGCGGCTTGATGATGAGGTAGAAAACAGAAACCCATTTTCTGGGGAGAAATTCAAGCTAGCTGCAGAAATTTGCATAAGCAACAAGGAGCAAAATGTTAATAGCCAAGACAACGGGGAAAATGTCTGTAGGGCATGTGAGAGATCTCTGTGGCAGCCTCCCCAGTTACAGGCCCAGAGGCGTAGCAGGGAAAAATGGTTTTGTGGGCCAGGTGCAGGACACCACTGCTCTGTGCAGCCCCAAGAGTTGGTGCCCTACATCACAGCCACTCCAGCTTCAACCATTGCTAAAAGGGGCCAAGCCATTTGCCATTGATTGAGCCATTGCTTCAGAGGGTGCAAGCTCCAAGCCCTGGCAGCTTCCACGTGGCACTGGGCACATGCACAGAAGACAAAAGTTGAGCTTTGGGAGCCTCCACCTAGATTTCAGAGGATGTATGGAAATGCCTGGATGTCCATTCAGAAGTCTGCTGCAGGGGCAGAACCCTCATGGAGAATGCCTATTAGGGCAATGCAGAGGGAAATGTGGGGTTGAAACCCCCACACAGAGTCCCCACTGGGGTACTGCCTAGTGGAACTGTGAGAAGAGGGCCACTGTCCTCCAGACCCCAGAATTGTAGATCCATTGACAGCTTGCACCATGCACCTAAAAAGCCACAGGCACTCAACACGAGCCATGAAAACAGCCACAGGGGCTGTACCCTACAGAGCCACAGGGGCAGAGCTGCCCAAGGCCTTGGAAGCCTACCTCTTGCATCAGCATATCCTGGATGTAAGACATGTAGTCAAAGGAGATTATTTCACAGCTTAAGATTTCATGACTGCCCCACTGGCTTTTGGTCTTGCATAAAGCTGTGGGCCCCTTTATTTTGCCCAATTTCTCCCATTTGGAATGGGAACAATTACCCAATGCCTGTATCCCCATTGTATCTTGGAAGTACCTAACTTGTTATTTATTTGACAGGCTCATTGGTGGAAGGGGCTTGCCTTGTCTCAGATGCTGGATTTATAATTTTGGGCTAATGGTGGAATGAGTTAAGACTTTGGGGGACTGTTGGGAAGGCATGATTGGTTTTGAAATGTGAAGAGGACATGAGATTTAGGAGGGGCCAGGGACAAAATAATATGATTTGGCTCTGTGTCCCCACCCAAATCGTATCTCAAATTGTAATCCCCACACGTCAAGGGAGGGACCTGATGAGTGATTGGATCATGGGGACAGTTTCTCCCATGCTGTTCTAGTGAGAGTGAGGGATTTCTCATCATATCTGATGGTTTAAATGTGGCAGTTTCCCCTGTGCTCTTTCTCTCTCCGGCTGCCTTGTGAAAAGGGCACTTTCTTCTCCTTTGCCTTCTGCCATCATTCTAAGTTTCCTGAGGCCTCCCCGGCCATGCGGAACTGTGAGTCAATTAAAACTCTTTCCTTTATAAATTACCCACCTTAGGGAGTTCTTTATAGCAGTGTGAAAACAGACTAATACAACAGCTCAATTTTACTTTGTTCTTAAACCTTTAAAAAGGTGATGAGAGAGTTCATGATGGATTGCTGTAACCTTAATGCTGTGCTCTCATCCATCAAGGTCCTAGACCCAATATCCAATGTTATTAAGATTACTGATTCTATCCAATCAACAACTGGTAAATAGTTTGCTATTAAAGATTGGCTAAGAGGTTCTGTTCAGTGCTTATTTAAACAATCTCTCAGCTACAGTTTTCCTCTACCTCCAAAGGGACACAATATGCCTTTTCAGGCTATCCATGGGGTACCCTAGCAGCTTTTTTGTCACACCCAATAGTTTCAGATAAGATCTTGATGACATCCACCTTTCTCCAGGAGCACAAGTAAAACGTTACATTGATAATGTCCTCTTTCAAGGAGATTAATTTGCCACACTCAATAAGGACATAGAAGTCTTTTATCCCTTTGTAGGTCATGGCGGCAACAGACATTGCATTTGCAAATTACACTTACAAATGATAATCAATAGGCACTCCTGTTAGTGCCTTCCTCTTATGCTTCCTAGAATCTCTGGACCACTTATGATGGCCATTAGCTGCCCCAGGGTTTCTGATGCAAAAAGACTGCCCTTCTCAGCCTCATTCTATACACCATGAGAATAACAAATGCCTAACTACCTACTAGGGTGTCCTAGAAATAGAGGCTCTCACAGAACCTGAGCCTGTGACCCTCCATATTCAGCTGCCTGTTATCCTTTGAGTCATGAAAACAGTACCCACAAACACAGCATGGCTACCAAGGCCTCTGTAAGACCAGATAGATCCAAACCTGGGCCCTCTGGCATATTCCAGTTACAGGAGGCAGTAGCTTCCCTTGTTCTCAGTCCCTTGCAAGATGCCAGGTTGCTAGAGGAGGTCACCCCATCCTCAGACTCCCTGACTACATAGAAAGCCCTTTGGGAGTAACTGGGTGACAAATACTGGGAGTTTGTAGGCTATGCAGATGGCACTGCCAACCTTCAGATGTGATGGAGCTTGGTGGGATGCTGCTGCCTTCATCCCTTAGCCAAGATGTCCCCAATAAAGGACAGGACCCAGAAACAACACACTTGGCCAAACTTCTGGCAGGCCTCTTAGCACTGGACACCCTGGTCAACAAATGCCCCTATCTTCACATTTATTATAAAAAAAAAACAGCTTTCAGAATTTCTTGCCTCTCACACACCCAAAATGTAAATCAAAATCATATAGGTCTCCACATACACTAAGGCCACACTACAAGCATAGGCCAGGACACTCCTAATTCCCCTTCGAGTTACAGACATTACAGATAATAAGCACCAAGACACACACTTCACTCTTTAAAATACACACTACTGGGCTCTTGAAAAAGAAATTTGAACTTTCATGTCCCTAATAGGTGTCTGATATCCAGTTTAACTGAAAGACATAATGATCGCAAACAACTCCTTTCAAATTTCAATTCAACAAATAAACCCCCAAATAAGTTTCCAGTTTTCCCTAGATCTTAGCTTATCTTTGTAAATTTTCTTTTCTTCATCTTCTTCTTTTTTTTTTTTTAGTTGTTGTTGTTGAGATGGAGACTTGCTCTGTCACCCAGGCTGGAGTGCAGTGGTGTGTTCTCAACTCACTGCAGCCTCCACCTCCTGGGTTCAAGTGATTCTCCTGCCTCAGCCTCCTGAGTAGCTGAGATTACAGGTACATGCCACCATGCCTAACTAATTTTTGTATTTTTAGTAGAGATGGGGTTTTGCCATGTTGACCAGGCTGGTCTCAAACTCCTGACCTCAGGTGATCTGCCTGCCTCGGCCTCTCAAAGTGCTGGGATCACAGGCATGAGCCACTGTGCCTGGCCTTATCTTTACAAATTTTCAATCTCACCCCCATTCTCTAAGGGCTGGAGGCCAGCAGTAGGGCACTCTTGTCCTGGAACTCATTCACCATAGACTATCCCACAGGCCAGGCAGCTGCTTGTCAGATATGGGGCCTGTTCAAACTTAAACTTCCACCCAAAACAAAAATTCCTTTCAGGTGCAGCTATACACCATTCTACTAAATGTTGGTCTTATTACTACTGGTTTTGGTGCTTTCATTGATTTACAATCCAAAGGCCCAAATCCTCTAGTAAGCTACTGTTTCAACCAAACATGGCAAATTCTGAAGCCCACATCAATTCAAGCAGGTGTACAAAGCAGAGAGCAGAGAAACATTTTTTCCTGTAATGCATGATGGTGCTAATGACATAGCAACTGAAAAAAGTTTATATGGAATCAGACTTGTCAGTAGCAGAAATTTTGAGACCAAAGTGAACTCTGTTCAGGACTCCAGGAAGTAGAGAATATCATTTATTCACAATAGTGCTTTATATTCAATGGCCAGACTCATTTTCAACTGTGCTTTTCAGAATTAAGCGTTTCCTTGGGAATCAAAAGGGAGATTCACAGGCTTTGAGAAGCCGCCTCCCACAGGCTTCTAATGTCTGATCAGAGAGGTAAAAACCATGAGGCACACTTTGTCATAAAATATCTAATATTGTCGGACTATGATTTTTATGAGATAATTTCAGTAGGCCTTAAGATGTAGAACTAACAAATCTGGTTTTTTTTTTTTTTTTTTTTTTGAGACAGAGTCTCAGTCTGTCGCCCAGGCTGGAGTGCAGTGGTGTGATCTCAGCTCACTGCAAGCTCCGCCTCCCGGGTTCACGCCATTCTCCTGCCTCAGCCTCCAGAGTAGCTGAGACTAGAGGCACCCACCACCACGCCCAGCTAATTTTTTGTATTTTTACTAAAGACGGGGTTTCACCATGTTAGCCAGGATGGTCTCTATCTCCTGACCTCAAGATCTGCCTGCCTCGGCCTCCCAAAGTGCTGAGATTACAGGCGTGAGCCACTGCACCTGGCAGAACTAACAAATCTTTAATGAAAATATCATGCTGGTCTTTCACTACATCCAAATCAGTGTTGCCTCTATCACGTTTCTGAATGCTCCCGAAGTCCCATTGTTTGGAAAAAAAAAAGAAAGAAAGAAATCAGAGTCTCACTTTCCCACTGCAGAACACTTGTCGGGAATTCAAAATGTCCCAATGGGGAGTTGAAGGATGAGGGGTTGCCCGGTAAAGTGATAATCAAAGACATTGAGGGGTTGCCCGGTAAAATGATAATCAAAGACATTGGGTTACAACTACAAGCTTTTATTGAGTAGAGCTCTATCCCAAAGATTTTTATCTGCTACTGACATCTCAGAATCTTCCTGGATTCTTGAAAATTATGTGGAATTTCTGTTTTATTCTTTTACACTTATCTCCACAAGTCTAACAAATGGCCACTATGGGCCTGTGCTCCCTATTTCTAACATACACTTTCATTTGTCACACTGTCACTTCATTCCTGCTCATACTTTCATATAATCATTGAGTTTCATTCTCAGTCATTTTTCCCACTTAGATTATAAACAGGCTGTGAATGCAGTAAAGACATTCCTAAGGAAGAAGGAGAGAAATCTAATCTGCATAATGATGGAAGATATGTTATCCCATAAAAAGCCACCAGCACTTCTATTTTTCAGGAAGGTTCATTAGTGGTTTGGGGATTTAATTGTTAAGATTTGTGGGTTGTGGGGAGAGAGGCACCACATAATGTCCACAATGTCACAAAAAAAGTCTTCTGCTCCAAACCTAAAGCCATGTATCTCTAGTTCTCTGAGAATATATCCTATAAAAGAGCTTTAATGAGCCACGAAGAGCCATCTGATGGCGATGAGACCACCCTTTGCCATCTCAACAGAAATGACAAAGGCAATATGAGCAGTAGTGGATGGTAGTGGCTGCTGTGATGGGCGCTGCACCTGCTAACTGGGATCACGCTGTCGCAGAGCAGATTGCATGTGATGCCAGTGCCACAGATGCTACAAGAGAGCTGTAACGGCCTATCTGGAGAAAACACAAACCACCTGAGGCCCTGCCTTGCTGATGGAGAACATCAGGGGCACCTGAGGACCCTGTGAACCTACCTGAAATGAGACATTCTGGGGTCTCCTCCATTGGCATTTCCAGAACATCCCAGAGTATTGAGAAGAAATAAGACTTATCCCCCATTTCCTAGTAAGAATAAGACCAGCAATAATAACCCTGATGATGAAAGCAGCTAACATACTGTGCTTACTATGTGCCAGGCACTGTTCTAAGGACTTCACACATTTCTTAACTCATCCTTCCTGCTGGCCCCCTTTCTCCTGGATCCCCCAAAGGCACTTATTAGCCACTGCCAGCCTCTCCGGACTAGGAGAGCAGTGAGAGTGTGGAGGGGTGCAGAGACCCATCATTAAGAGAGAGCCCGTAGATTAGATCTCTCTTCCTCCGAATCTACTCTTTCTGCTAAATTTTGAAACTGATTTTAAAAACCATTTTTCTTCATTTCTTTCCTCTTTATCCTAAATAAGAAAGTAATTTTCATTTGGGAATGGCACTGCTGAGTTCCCATGGGGAGCAAGTCGGGTGAAAGAGTGGTGCTGGGCAGTCACAGCTGATAGGACACATGCTTTATGGATTGGAGGTATTTCAGAAGCGCAGTGGGGTGAGATGGGGTCTGTAGAAGGATATAGGCAAATTGCACTTCTAAGACTGTAGGTAGAGTTGTTCAATAGTAGCTGACCAGTTCTGCTTCTATTCCTGTCTTAGACAAAAACCTCTCTTTTTAAAGTGAAATTTTCCCCACAGGACCCTGGGCAATGATACAATTGTTATTTGGTAAAGTGTGACCCTTAGTGTACTTCACCAAGAAAAGCAATCTTTGTATTTCACAATTTTGACACAACATAGGTTATTGCCTCCCTTGACACTTTAAAAGAATGGTCCAAAAACATTACTCCCAATGTAATAAAAATGAGTCTCGCTTGTATTCTGCTAAGCCATGCACTGGCCCAGTATCTACCTGACAGGCCCTTGGTGGAGGTTACTCCCTGTGTTGCTGCATTTTTGCTTTGCTATAAAGAAACACCAGGCTGAGTAATTTATGAAGAAAGGAGGTTTAATTGGCTCACAGTTCTGCAGGCTGGACAGGAAGCATGGCACTGGCATCTGCTTCACTTTGGTAAGGGGTTAGGGAGCTTACATTTACAGCAGAAGGGAAATGGGGAGTGGGCACACCACATGGCAAGAGAGGGAACGAGAGAGATGGGGGAGGTGCCATCCTCTTTTAAACAACCACATCTCACGTGTACTCAGAGCGAGAACTCACTCATTACCACAAGAAAGGAACTAAACCATTAATGAGGCATCCACCCCTATGATTTAACACCTCACATTAGGCCTCACCTCCAACACTGGGGATTACATCTCAACATGAGATTCGGAGCAGACAAACATCCAAACCACATCATTTCATCCTTGGCCCCTCAAATTTTATGTCCTCCTTACATTGCAAAATACAATCATCCCTTCCCAATAATTCCCCCAAAGTCTTAGCTCATTCCAGCATCAACTCAATCAAAAACCCGAAGTCTCATCTGAGATGCAAGTCAAGTTCCTTACACCTATGAGCCTGTGAAATCAAAACAAGTTATTTACTTCCAAGACACTGTGGTGGTACAGACACTGAATAAACATTACCATTCCGAAAAGGAGAAATTGGCCAAAAGAAAGGGGCTACAATTCCTACACAATTCTGAAACCCAGGAGGGTAGGCATTAAATTTTAAAACTCAAAAATAATCTCCTTTGACTCCATGTCCCATGTCCTGGGCACACTGATGCAAGGGGTGGACTTACAAGGCCTTTGTAGAGTGCTATCCCCATGGCTGCTCGTGTAGGCTGGAGCTGATTGCCTGCAGCTTGTCCACACTAAGAATGCAAGCTGCTAGTGGCTGTACCATTCTTGGGTCTGAAGGATAGCAGCGCCCTTTCCACAGCTGTGCTAAGCAGTGTCCTGGTGGGGACTGTTTAGGGGCTCCAACCCCACATTTCCCCTAGGTATTCCCCTAGTAAAGGTTCTCTGTGGGGGTTCTGCCCCCATGGCAGGCTTCTGCTTGGGCACACAGACTTTCCCACACATCCTCTGAAATCTAGGTGGACACTGCCAAGCCGCCTTCACTCTTGCATTCTGAGCACCTGAAGGTTTAACACCATGTGGAAGCTGCCAAGCCTTAAAGCTTGCACTCTCTGGAGCAACAGTGCAAAGCTATATCTGGGGACATTTGAGCCACAGCTGGAGCAGCGGGGATATGGGGAGCAGTGTCCTGAGGCTGCACAGGACATTGGAGCCCTAGGCCTGGCTCATGAAACCATTCTTGGCTCCTAGGCTTCTGGGCCTTGGATGGGAGGGGCTGCCTTAGGGATTTCCCATTATCTTGGATATTTCACCTGGTTCTCTTTCAGCCATGCCAATCTCTCTAGCAAGTAATTGCTCCACAGCCTGCTTGTTTTCCTTTCGGAAAATGCTTTTTCCTTCTCTGCCACGTGGCTAGACTGTGAATTTTGCAAATTCTTACACTCTGCTTCCCTTTTAACCATAAGTTCCAGCTTTAAGTCATTTATTTGCTCTCATATCTGATTGTAGGCTGTTCATAGCAGCCAGGACACATGCTGAATGCTTTACTGCTTAGCAATTTCTTCCACCTGATACTCTTAAGTTCAACCTTCCACAAACCCCTAGTGTCAGAGGCATGTGAACCCGAGCAACTCCATCTTAAATAGGAGCTTGGTAAAATGAGGCTGAAACCTACTGGCCTGCATTCGCAGATGGTTAAGGCATTCTAAGTCACAGGATGAGATACGAGGTCAGCAAAAAATACAAGTCATAAAGACCTTGCTGATAAAACAGTTTGCAGTAAAGAAGCCGGCCAAAACCCAGCAAAACCAAGATGGCCGCACGAGTGACCTCTGGTCGTCCTCACTGCTACACTCCTACCAGTGCTATGACAGTTTACATGATGCCTTGGCAACATCAGGAAGTTACCCTTATATGGTCTAAAAAGGAGAGGCATGAATAATCTACCCCTTGTTTAGCATATCATCAAGAAATAACCATAAAAATGGTCAACCAGCAGCCCTCAGGGCTGCTCTGCCTGAGGAGTAGCCATTCTTTTATTCCTTTACTTTCTTAATAAACTTGTTTTCACTTTGCACATTCTTTCTTTCTTTCTTTTTTGAGATGAAGTCTTGCTTTGTCACCCAGGCTGGAGTGCAGTGGCGCAATCTCGGCCCACTGCAGCCTCTGTCTCCCAGGTTCCAGTGACTTTACCATGTTGGCCAGGCTGGTCTCAAACTCCTGATCTCAGGTGATCCGCCTGCCTCAGCCTCCCAAAGTGCTGGGATTACAGGCATGAGCCACTGCGTCTGGTCTTTTTTTTTTTTTTTTTTTTTTTTTTTTTTTTTTTTTGAGGTGGAGTCTCACTCTGTCGCCCAGGCCGGTGGAGTGCAATGGTGTGATCTCGGCTCACTGCAACCTCTGCCTCCCAAGTTCAAGCAATTCTCCTGCCTCAGCCTCCCAAGTAGCTGGGACTACAGGCGCTTGCCACCACACTGGGCTAATTTTTGTATTTTTAGTAGAGACAAGGTTTCACCATGTTGGTCAGTCTGGTCTCAAACTTCTGACCTCAGGTGATCCATGTGACTCAGCCTCCCGAAGTGCTGGGATGACAGGCATGAGCCACTGCACCCAGCCCCCTGAATTCTTTCTCGCATCAGATCCAAGAACCCTCTTGGGATCTGGATCAGGACCCCTTTCTGGTAACACTTGGACATGGACACAATGCAGCCAAGCCCTTTGCTAGGGCATAACACAGGTGACCTTAACTCAGTTCCCAATAACTTCCTCATTTCCATCTGAGACCTTGTCGGCCTGGCCTTCACTGCTGATATTTCTATCAGCATATTGGTCACAACCATCTCACAGTCTCTAAGAAGTTTCAAACTCTCTGTTGTCTTCCTATCTTCTTCTGAGCCCTCCAAACTCCTACAACCTCTGCCCATTACCCAGTTCCAAAGCCACTTCCACATCTTCAAACATCTTTATAGCAACACCCCACTCTTGGTATCAATTTTCTGTTTAGTCCATTTGGGATTGCTATAAAAAAGTACCTGAGACTGGGTAATTTATAAAGAAAAGAGGTTTAATTGACTCACAGTTCTGTGGGCCATACAAGAAGAATGACACTAGCATCTGCTCAGCTTCAGGTGAAGTCTCAGGGAGCTTACAATTGTGGTAGAAGGCTAAGCAGGAGCAGACATGTCACATGGCAAGAGAGGGAACAAGGGGATTGGGGAGGTGTCACACTCTTTTAAACAACCAGGTATCTCAAGAACTCAGTCATTATCATGAGAATGACCCTAAGCCATTTATGAGGGATCCGCTCCTATGATTCAACACCTCCCACTAGGCCCCATTTCCAACATTGGGGATTACATTTCAACATGAGATTTGGAGGGGACAAACATCCAAGCCATGTCACCTGCTTCTGCCTCCCAGTAATGAATAAGAATGAGCCATTCAAGGCCTTGGAATATAGTCCATTTCAGTCTGATCAGTAATTCCTGTTCTGGGGAGTGATAATGACCATGGTCACCCCTCTTACCCCTCTAAGGTTGGCAATTTATGGTTCCCAGGGAGGACTTGGACTTTCTAGGACCCATCCAACACAGGGAGGGGAGTTTTGGCAGCACTCAAATAAGACAGCAGGCAGCAGCACACAGCAATAGCGGGTCTTCCCACATGGTGTCAGCCACATGGGAGAGCCAGTTAGTAAGCCAAGAGCAGGCTAAAGCTATGTTGCTGTGTCCCTCACAGCTGTGAGCACACCCCCTACTCACTGTGCCAATAGTACTTTCCTCTCATTTGATCTTTCCATGGGATTTGGTCTTGAAAAATATCTTTCCCAGGAGAGAAGCTATAAAGTCTAGCCCTCCCCTGACAGGGCTCCAGGGAGGTGGTTGTGGATGTTTACAATACACTTCACAGAATACTTCTTTATCTATCGTGGCCTAATGCCTATATTTCCAACCTGTAACCACGTGTACCTCTCACAGGAAACTTGTTTACACTGACAGATGCCCTTGTAGCTTATGTCTGACCTGTGTCCAGTTTATTCTTACCAAGATAGCCACTCTCTAGGAGAGCCCTGACTATAAGGAGAGTTAGGTTGAGGTGTGTTGGTCAGATGGGACACAGAGGAAGTGGGCATACCAAAACACATGAAATAACCAAAGCATTTTATTACTCACAGATCCATGAAAGAAGAGCAGTGCCCATGAGGGCTGACAGAAAGTCCAGTAACAGCAGATGGGAGAAACATAGAGAACCCCTATCTGTACAGTTAAGGGGTTGTACATACCTGCATTATAGTAGGTATGTACTATATTTGCGGAAATGCAAAGACTCACTAAATCCTACTTCAAGATTGGTGGGGACCATGACAGAGGCAGAGACAACTGCTGTTCCGAGGTAAGCAAGTCTATGCAAACCTACCCTCAAAGGCCAAGGGTGCTGAGAGGTCAAAGAAAGAAGCAGACAAATCTAGTTTCTCAGAAAGAAATATTTAATAGGGACTTACCAATAGAAGCCATTTCTCTGGTGGCCACAAGATAGTGGATCCCCACACCTGTCCTCCAGAAAGTATTCTTTGTATAGCAAGATTGTAGGGTAAAACATGTGCAGCTAGTTATGCCTCAGACTTCCTTGTGAAATTCATGACCACTGGGAAGGTTAGGTAAACATCTTTATGAGGGGTTATCTATGCTACAGGCATTGTTTAAAGAACACTTTGATATGTGGGGTTCAAACATCAATCATCATGGAGGTTTCACTTCAAGATGGCATCACTCTTGCCATACAACAAGCTGTTTTGCTACAGCCACTAACTGGTTAAATATTAAGGAGTTAGGGAAATTCTCAGGAAGGAGGTAAGGAAGGTTGGAATGGGTAAAGTGAGAATAGCATCAAAAATAGTGAGTGTGGGTCATGGTGGCTCATGCCCGTAATTTCAGCTATTCAGGAGGCTGAGGCAGAAGGATTGCTTGAGGCTGGGAGTTTGAGACCAGCCTGAACAACATAGCAAGGTCCTATCTCTAAGCCACTTGGGAGGCTGAGGCAGGAGAATGGCGTGAACCCGGGAGGCGGAGCTTGCAGTGAGCTGAGATCCGGCCACTGCACTCCAGCCTGGGTGACAGAGCGAGACTCTGTCTCAAAAATAATAATAATAATAATTTTTATTTTAATTAGCTAAGTGTGGTGGCTCATATTTAATTCCAGTTACTTGGGAGGCTGAGCTGAGGCAGGAGGATTTCTTGATCCCAGGAGTTTGAGGTTGCAACCTGGATGACAGAGTGAGACACTGTCCTTTAAAAATAGTGAGCAGTTTTACAAGGGAAATGAATGACAGTAGGTACCTGGCAGAAGTATTAATATTTGCCTAGTCCTGGGGACCTTCAATAGGATGACTTAATCGAATGGGATGGCCATCATGGTGAGGAACGGCTATCATGTTGAGGATTTCAAGTCTCATATCAAACTGGAATGGCAAAAATTGGAGGGCAAATGGACCTTTCAATATCTCTTAAATTATACCACAAAGATAGATGACAGATAAATAAAGGAGGTTAATAAAGGAAATGCCTTCAGCCATATATATGGTAAACACTTAGTAGGCATTCAAAGATGAACAAACCTAGATCCCAATTTCAAGAATCATATATTACATATCCATCCCTTTTCATTTTGTTTTATTCTCATATTAGAGTGTAGCTGCAGCTGGGCGCTGTGGCTCATGCCTATAATCCCAGCACTTTGGGAAGCTGAGGTGGGTGGATCATTTGAGGTCAGGAGCTCGAGACCAGCTTAACCAAAATGGTGAAATCCCGTCTCTACTAAAAATACAAAAATCAGCTGGGCGATAGTGGCATGCGCCTGTAATATCAGCTACTCTGGAGGCTGAGGCAGGAGAATCATTTCAACCCAGAAGGCAGAGGTTGCAGTAAGCCAAGATCATGCCACTGCACTCCAGTCTGGGGAACAAAGTGAGACCCTGTCTCGACAACAACAACAACAACAACAAAAAGAGTGTAGCTGCTAAATAGCTACTAAAATGCTCTCCAGTGTGACCAAATTACTATACGCTATAGCAGGCCAGTCCCTTAGCTAAACTATAACCGAGTTCCTTTGAGCTCTGAATACCTGTGACCCAATCATGCTCTGAACAGTTTATATGCACAAGGATGATTATAATAATTGCATTTACTGTAAAACAGGTGCACCCTGTCGAAACTTCTTTAATTCTGAATCATATCCCAGCCATTTAGTGTGTCCTTCCAAAACAGAAGAAATAACATTCCAACCCTCATTAGGTCAGCAATGAAGATATTGAATTAAATCAGAATAGTGAGTAAGACAGTTTCAGGGAGCTCTCCTTTAAAATGGAAATTAGACGTTAAGCTGAGGAAAAGGGGAGGAAAATTAGTTCAAAAGACAACACTTGAGTTATGATAGCTCCAATATGGTACCATAATGACAGATTTCTAACCCATGATTAATTTAACCAGTCACATGATTAACCTGCCAGTTATGTCAAAATGAATTGGCCTGAATAATGAATTCTGAAAATAGTTCCAGCAGATGTGAAAGCAATTAGGGAAGGGAGTAAAGGAGGAAGGGAGGAGAGATTAGTTGAGAGAAAGGCCAGGGCCGTGGATGGGAAGTAGAATTCTATTCACACGTCATTTCACTGGCATTACTTCATCACCATGGACTCTTCGACATAGCCTCAATTCAATGTGCCTCATAAAGTAAGAAGTACCTTTAACTCCCAGCAAGTCGTTGCTTGATCGGATTTGGAACCAATTGTTCATAAATGCAAAATTAGCAGTCATCTATCTATATGCTGTGATTTAAAAGATACTGGAAGGTCCATTTGATCCTAAATGTTTGCATTTCCAGCTTGACATAGCACTTCTGCCTAGTACCTACTACCAGACCACTTGGTTGCCTACTGCCTAGACTTCCTTCTACAGAGCACTACTGAGTCTTTCCCAGCTGTCCAAGCTAACTTTATGCATTTTTAAAGCCTACAGATTCTGGCTGGTCTGCAAATGACTAAGACAAAATAGTATGCATATTGTTAAATATGTGACTCCTGAGAGATATAAGTAAAACAGGTTCCCGGTCCTCTTAGCTCTTTTAAAAATTAAAGGCAAGCCTGTTTGTGAATAATCAAATCTTGCAGGAATGAAACATGAAGAAACTACTATACGTAAAAACATAGATGACTCCCACAAACAAAGGTACAAAAGAAGCCAGAAATAAAAAGAGTACAACTGTACAATTCCATTAAAATAAAGTTCAAAAACAGGCAAAACTAAACTATAGCATTGGAAGGTCAAATTTGGAGAGGGGGGTAAAGTAATGGAAATTGGGATGAGACAAAAGGGGCTTCTGGTGTCCTGGCAATGTTCTATTTATTGAACCAAGTGATAGTTACCCAGGTATTTACTTTGTTATAATTGTTTGATAATTCATTTTCACTTCTTTTTCTCTCTCTCTATCTCCCTTTCCCCCTTTTTTTGAGATGGGGTCTTACTCTGTCACCTTGGTCGGAGTGCAGTGGCACAATCATGGCTAACTGCAGCTTCGGCCTCTCAAGCTAAAAGTGATTCTGTCATCTCAGCCTCCTGAGTAGCTGGGACTACAGGCATGCACCACCATGCCTGGCTAGTTTTTGTATTTATTTGTAGAGATGGGGTTTCGCCATGTTGCCCAGGCTGGTCTTAAACTCCTGAGCTCAAACAATCTGCCTGCCTTGGCCTCCCAAAATGCTGGGACTACAGATGTGAGCCTGGCCTGTACGTTTCTTTATATGTAATATAATTCATCTAAAATCACTTTTAAAAGAAGCAATTGTTAAGTCAGTTACATCTATGGAATTTCAAGAGGTCACAAATAGTCAAAACAAATCGTTAAAATGAAAAACAAAGTTTCAGATCTCACACTTTCTGATTTCAGAACTTACTACAAAACTATAGTAAGCAAAGCAGTGTGGTACTAGCATAAAGATAGACATATAGATCAATAGAATAGAAAAGAGATCCCAGAAATAAACCTTTGCATATATAGTCAAATGATTTTCAACAAGGATGCCAAGATCATTCAATGGGGAAGACAGTCTTTTCAACTAAATGCTGTTGGGAAAACCGATATCCACATGCAAAAATTTTTTTTAAAAATGAAGTTGGACTCTTACTTTAGACCATATATAAAAATTATCTCAAACTAGATCAAAGACTTAAATTTAAGAGCTAAAGTTATAAAACTCATAGAAGAAAACTTTGTGTCGTGGATTTTGGAAATGATTTCTTGGATATGATAACAAAAATTCAGGCAACAACAAAAAAAAACAGATTAAGTTGGATTGTACATATAAAACTTTTGTGCATCAAAGGACGTTATTAACAGAGTTAAAAGGCAAACCACAGAATAAGAGAAAATATCCACAACTGACATATCTGACTAGGAGTTAATATCCATAATAAATGAAGAACCCCTGCAACTCAACAACAACAAAAAACCGTGCTTTTTAAAATGAGCAAAGGATTTGAATAGATATTTCTCCAAAGAAGATATACAAATGGCCAATAAACACAAAAAGGACGTTCAACATCGCTAATCATTAGGGAAATGTAAATCAAAACCACGATGAGATATGTCATACCATTTAGGATGGCTATTATGTTTTAAAAAACAAAATAATTATCATTGGTGAGGATATGGAGAAATTGGAACCCTGTGCATTGTTGTTGATAGAATGGTGGAGCTGCTGTGAGAAATGCTGTGGTGATTTCTTTAAAAATTAAAAATGGAATTATCATCTGATCAAGCAACTCCACTTCTGGTATGTATCCGAGAGAGATGAAAGCAGGGACTTGAACAGATATTTATATTTCTATGTTCGTAACAGTATTATTCACAATAGCCAAAAGTGGAGGCAAGACAAGTGTCCATCTACAATGTGGTGAGAAGGCATAGTATTCAGCCTTAAGAAGGAAGGAAATTCTGAGACATGCTACAACATAGATGAACCTTAAGGATGTTATGTTAAGTGAAATAAGCCAGTCCCAGAGGGACAAATGCTGTATAGTACCACTTATATAAGGAAACTCAGAAAGTCAGATTCACAAAGAAAATAGAATGGTGGTTACTAGATTCTGGGAAGAGGCAGAGAATGGAGAATGATTGTTTAATGGGTACAAATTTTCAGTTAGGGAAGATGATAAAGTTTTGGTGATGGATAGTGGTGATGGCTATGCAACAATGTAGTTATGTACGGAAAGTACTTAATGCTACTGAACTATACACTTAAAAATGGTTAAAGTGGTATAGATATATAGATTTTGGAGGGCTGAGATGGGGTCTTGCTCTGTCACCCAGGCTGGAGTGCAGTGGCACAATCACGGCTCACTGCAGCCTTGATCCCCAGCCTCCAGGCTTACGTAACCCACATACCTCAGCCTCCCGAGTAGCTGGGACCACAGGCGTTCACCACCATGCCCAGCTAATTTTCTTTAGAAACAGAGTTTTGCTATGTTGTCCAGGCTTGTCTCAAGCCCTTGGGCTCAAGCAGCCCTCCTGTCTCGGCCTCCCAAAGTGCTGGGATTATAGGCATGAGCCACCATGCCCAGCCAGTAAATTTTATGTTATGCATATTTTACCACATTTTTTAAAAAAGGCAACTACAACAAAACATGGCCCTGGAAAAGAAGCTGTACTCTATGCCAGCAGTTCACAAAAGTAAATGAGGACACTAGACTAGTGCCTGGCTAGCTGTTTGGGAATTATTTTGGGAGCTTGGCTAAAATCCAAACTCTGGGACCCACATCAATATTCTAACTCAAAATGTCTAGAATGAGTGGGGTCTGAGCATTTTCTTATGTTCCTCTGGCAATTCTAATATGCAACCTGCATTGAAGGCTATTATTCTGCAATTTCACCATATCAGATTTCAAGGCAAAAATGTGATTATTTTTTGTTTACAACTGACTCAATCCCAAAAGTCCTAATTTTATATGATGAAATGTAGACTTTTGGTTATGCTTTTACATAACACTATGTTAATATTGAGGAAAAGCCCAAAGTCTATTAAATCAATGTCAATTAAATGTCAATGAAATCTTGGCTTCATTGACAGTTTTTAAAAATAATCGATTAATGTAAATTTTTGAAAATTATGTCTTTAGATATATTTTATCAACTCTGTTAACTTTGTGTTGAAACTTCTCAGAGGTCCATGAAATACTTTCTAAGCTATCAGAGAAATGTCATCTCATATTTTATCTTGGCAAATGCTGGCATTCTAGAAATATCTGGTTCTTTAGTCATAGGCACATCATAGTTCATACTGTAAAAGTCAGCTTCCACCTGAGACAATCAGTGTCTTTTCAGTGAAAGTATTACACAGTAATTATATCCCATTTTTATCTACAGATTAATTCATTATTAACAGCTTTATGATTTTACATTATTGAACAGTATCTTTCTGAAGCCAGGACATTTATTTAACTATATGTTAAATCAAGAGCTGAAAGATGTCTCTGGGCAAATCTTGGTAAATGTCGACACTTGATAAAATGGAAATATTGACCTGAAATTGGAAGACCTGGTGTGTGAGATTGTGTGCCACCCAGGTCCTCTCCTCAAGACTAAGTACTCATGGCCTCAGCTGAATAAAAGGGACCTCAGCCAAAAGGTTATGCCTCCTCCAGGAGTCAGTCTGCATGCAATGACTGGGGGGCTCAGCCCCCTCATCTTTATCTGCACATCTCTGAATATTCCTCCAGCTTTAGTTTCCAGGCTAAGGCTGCATCACAGTTCAATTTCTCTGCCCAATCCTGCTTCCCTCACTCCCAAGAACAAGCCTTAATAAATCATTTGCAATAGAATCTGCATCTCAGAGTCTGTTTCCAGGGAAACCAGATCTGCATCACTTCTATTGTCAACTAGTGATGTTGACCACAGTAAAGTCACTTAATCACCGCTCCCTCTGTAAATGAAGCAGTCTGACTGAATGGGCTTGGGGCCACCAGGAATCTCCAATGCCACAATGAACAATGTTCTGCAGTGGCAGAGACCTGCCCTTGGGTCTCACCTCCTGTGATCCAGTTCATACATTTCACAACCCATCCCTTTATATGACAAGGTGGGAAAGTTCTGTATCACTACCAGGTGCCTCTTTAAAATTCATCAATTTCAAAGGTGCTTAGAGCCTGTCACTGGATAGAAAATTTTCTGGGATGAATATAGTCCTAGGTGACCAACTCATATCAGTTTACCCAGGACCTCCCTAATTTTAGCACTAATAGTCCCATGGCCCTGGAAGCCCCTCAGTCTGACTGGTCACCCTACTGTAGCTTCATATGTCCCCTAGTCCCTTGGGCTTACACAATTAGTTACTGGCCTGATGACTCTGGCTGTCTGACCTGTACACAGGACTGAATGTCAGTCCAAACCCACAAGTCTAGGTCAGATCTGCTTTACATTTTCGTGGCCCTCTCTATTTTTCCTGGGTAGGACTTACCACAACTGTAAGTATTGTTTATGTCATTATTTGTTTAATATTTGTCTTCTCAACGAGACTATAAGTGTCAAATGGACCTATGTGCCTTGTGCACGGCTGTATCCTTTGTGCTTAACAGGGAGCCTGGCACACAAGCAATGATCAATACATATTTGCTGAATAAATGAACGAAGAGAGAAGGAAGGAGGAAGGTAATGCCTGGGACTCTCTCAGAGGATGAAAGACTAGGAAAGGATAAAGTGTAAGTTAGTCGGAATGAAAGTAGATGAATAAGGGATGGAGGATTGTATATATGTGCGTCCAATCTTGTGCTGTGTTTCCATTTTCTTGTATCATATCACCATGTTACTAAACTGTTATTAAGCTTTTGGTTAATTCTGACATGCAGATTTGACACGTATTTACAATTTTTTCTCAGAGCAATTATTCTGTGCCTTGAATAGAGCAGATCCTCAATTTATTTTTAAGAAGTATTGTCTGAATAAGCAAGATGTGTCACCATGGTGAAGGTCACTGCATCAGATACTTCCCTGACAAGAAGCTTTTAAGTTCTTAGGATCATAGCACTTTTTCTTAGCAGAGATTTGATCAAACTTCCCAATTATTCTTCATAGCAAGACAACTGCATATCTTGGTTCCCTCAAAGCAGTAGTATCTATGGATTTCTATTTTTTTCTCACTGGCTACTACTAATGTGTAAGGCGAGTCCTTTCTTATCACCTGAAGACACACTGGAATTCTATTTTTGCATATCCTCATGACCATTTTAAAAACCTTTTAGTATAACTCTCCACTCACATAACAACTTCTTAATCTTGTTGTTGCTTAAACTGAAACTGGCCTCAATCAAAACGTGTCCTTAAAAAATATAGAACTTGGCCAGGCGCAGTGGCTCACAACTGTAATTCCAGCACTTTGGGAGGCCGATGCAGGTGGATCATGAGATCAGAAGTTTGAGACCATCCTGACCAACATGGTGAAACCCCGTCTCTACTAAAAATAAAAAATCAGCCAGGCGTGGTGGCATGCGCCTGTAATCCCAGCTACTCAGGAGGCTGAGGCAGGAGAATCGCTTGAACCCGGGAGGCAGAGGTTGCAGTGAGCTGAGATCATGCCACTAAACTCCAGCCTGGGCAACAAAGCAAGACTCCACCTCAAAATATATGTGTGTGTGTGTGTGTGTGTGTGTGTGTGTGTGTGTGTGTGTGTATGCATATATATATGTGTATATATATATATATGTGTGTGTATATATAACTTGTTGTGTTCTATAAAGTTGCTTATCAATAAATGTTACCCATTTCCAATAGCAAGTAATAGAAACAGAATTCATATTGAAAATGCTCTCCTTTTAGATTCCAATACAATAATGATTAATTTTAGAATGTGAAAATGCACTTTCCCAGTATGAAATACTATCATTGATTTCTGCCTTTTTCTCTATTCTTCTAGGTGACTTATGTCCTTGGAACATCTAGAGTTCTACAGAAACTGAATAACTTCATTTTTCAAGCTGAAAGATTACCTTTTATCTCATCAAACTATTTCTTACTAACTATAAAATATTTACAAAATTCCACTGATGAATTCGTTGCTCTAACTTATAAGATAAACCTTATGAACTAAGTGATATAAGTACATAAGTAAACATGTCACATGATAAACAGATAATTGGTAGATTAAACAACTTAAATACTCTTTGTCCAAGCCTAATTTCAATGCAAAATTGTGATGTTTGCAGCTCCCAGCCTCCTGTCTCAGGGTTCCTTGACTGAAATGATGAAGGCTTAATCCTATGAGAACAGCATGCTGCAAGTCACCAGCTCTCAAAGGATTACCCGTGGACTGTTGGGAATCTGGAAGACACTTTCAGGGAGTCCGTGAGACAAAAAATTAATTTTATAATATTACTAAGACATAATTTGGGGGTTCTGCTTCTGCCTTTCACCATGTTAACGTTTCTATTGATATCACAAAGCAATAGTGAATAAAACTGCTGCCCCTCAGTACATCTTAATATAGTGGCACCAAACTATGCCAATGGTCCTCTTATTCTTTACCAACATGTACTTACTGGAGGGGGGAAAGGTCAGTTTCACTTAATACTGCCCTTCATAAAGCACAAAAAAAAATGTTAATTTTCTTAAATTTGAACTGTTGGGAACATGTATTTTAAAATATTCTGTAAGATGAAATAGAAAACACGCATAAGGAACTTCTACTGCATGCTAAAATAAAATAGTTTTGTCTCTAGGAAAGCATTTGTGAAGTTGATTCACGAGCTGAACTAGCTGCTTTTTCATGTAACACTATTTTACTAGAAAGAACAACTGACAGGCACAATGCTAATTCAGATATGGGTATTTGGCAGACATTTTATTGAAAATGAACACAGTGAGACTTTAACTTCAAAGAAAACAGCTGACAATTTTGTTACTAATGATAAAATGCTAGCTTCAAGTAAACACTTAAGACTTTGGAAAACTTGTATCCAACACTGAGTACATAACAGTTTACCCATACTTAACGGCTTTTATGATTAAATTGGTAATAATATAACAAATGTGCTTTTTTTGATATTGTATAATGAAATGTGCCAACATTTGAAAGATCTACATAACTCAGGGAAACGATACTTTCCAGACAACTAATTCATAATGTTACAAAATCATGCATGGGTAAAAGATCCATTCAAAGTGCAAATTAGAGCAATGGATTTGAATGTAAGAAAGTATAAAAAGATCACTGGTATGGGCCAGGTGCAGTGGCTCACGCCTGTAATCCCAGTACTTTGGGAGGCCTAGGCAGGTGGATCATGTGAGGTCAGGAGTTCCAGACCAGCCAGGCCAAAATGGTGAAACCCCGTCTCTACTAAAAAGACAAAAGTTAGCTGGGCATGGTGGCGAGCACCCCTAATCCCAGCTACTCGGGAGGCTGAGGCAGGATAATTGCTTGAACCTGGAAGGCGGAGGTTGCAGTGAGCCGAGATTGCACCACTGCACTCTAGCCTGGGCAGCAGAGCGAGACTGCCACTCAAAAAAAAAAAAAAATCACCTGTATGGTTTTACATTCCACATTGCAACTAATCTTTAAGAAACTACCACTTATCAAATTTTGGTGAAATTTCAAAGAACAAGACCAATAATTATCTGACAAGCTATTAAAATACTCCTTGTTCATTCTAATTTATATCTCTAAGAGGCCAAATTTTCTTTATAGTTATATAGAAGCCACATTTTACAACAGATTGAATGCAGAAGAAGATATAAGAATCCAGCAGTCTTCTATTACATTAAGCACTAAAATATTTTTTAAATGTCAATGTCACTCTTCACACTAATTTTTTGTTTTGGAAAATATAATTCTCTTTTATTTAAAATGTGTTATTTGTGGTAGCATATACTAGGATTATTATTGCTGTTTTTAATTGAATTAATGAGTAAAAATGTTAAACCTTTCTTAGTTTTAATTTCTAATGCAATACATAACAATAGAAGTAACCCAAAAGTTCGTTGGGATCCTTAGTAATTTTGAAGAGTGTAAGACATCCTGAGCTCAGAAAGCTTGAGAACTGCTACTTGAGATGCTAATGTACTTATTTTGCCCAAGCCAGTTTGAGTCAGTTTTTTGCCATTTGCAACAAAAGTCAGAACTGATGTAGGAGAAGAGGAAAGGAGCTGAGTTCCAAGTTTGGGAATATTCCAATGCCAAGATAAAGAATCAGCCTCAATATTCAGAACAAACAACAAGAATTCAGTGAATGCAAACTATAGGAACCAGAGGTGATTGTGATAATTTAAGCCTTCCTTGCTCTCCAAACTTAAGGATCTATAAAAACAGGAAACCAAGAGGTCAATTTGATCAGGTCTACCTGCCCTTCTTGCTTGTGTTCACTTGCTTTTTGTGTTTTGGGTGTTTTTGTTTTGTTTTGTTTTTTGTTTTCTTTTTCCATGAAGCTGGAGGTCTTGCCACTGGACGTCAAAACTTAACCTTCACTGGCTACTTTAGAGATAATATTCATAGATCACCATAGGAATGGTCGCTTCAGTTGTTTTTCAGAAACTTGGGCCGGCTCCTGTCCGGTTCAAACTAGTGGAGACCACCAGCCCTTCAGCCTGGCCTGTGCAAGTGCCTGAGGGGTGGTTTTTTGACATCAGAGGGCCGAAAACTTCACCCTTAGATTATGGTAGCATCACCATTTTCTGTACATATGTCCTCCAAAATGCCCTGAACTTCAGCTATATTTGCACAGAATGAACCTGTTGCTTCATTTTTCCCCACTACCAATCACCTTTCCCCACACCTTAGACCACCCACTTCCCCGATGCATAAACATCCCTAAGCCTTATCTTTGGGGAGGTGCATTCAAGAGCTGTTCTCCTGTCTCTTCAATCAGTGCCCTTGCAAATAAGTCTTTTCTCTTTTGTAAAACTCGTGTCACAGTGATTGATTTACTGCTCACAGGCAGAACAAACGTGGACTTGCTGGAAATACATTGAGGACATTTTGGACTTTCTACCAGATTCAGAATTGAGATTTATTCAAAATATTAAGAGGAACAATGATTCAAATTGACATCTGGGTAACACATGGTTCAAATAAAAATTTTTTACCTATAGAAATTTGATTTCAAGAAATTATACCCAAAAGTCCATCACTGATGGAAAAACCAAAGGGGGTATAGCTGTACATTGGAATATTATTTGACCATGAAAAAGAATGAAGTACTGATTCATGCCACAACATTCATGGATGAACCTTGAAAACATAATGATACATGAAAGAAACTGGGCCAAAAGCAGCATATTGTATGATTGCCGTTATTGATTGATTATCTATCTATCTATGCAGATGGAGTCTCACTCTGTTGTTCAGGTTGGAGGGCAGTGGTGCAATTTCAGCTCACTGCAACCTCCGCCTCCCAGATTCAAGCGATTCTCCTGCCTCAGCCTCCGTAGTAGCTGGGATTAGAGGTGCCCACCACCACGCCTGGCCATTTTTGTATTTTTAGTAGAGATGGGGTTTCACCACATCAGCCAGGCTGGTCTCAAGTTCCTGACCTCAGGTGATCCACCTGCCTCGGCCTCCCAAAGTGCTGGGATTAAAGGCGTGAGCCACCGCGCCCAGCCAATTGCCTTTATATGAAAGGTCCGAACAGGCAAATACATAGAGACTTAACATGGATTCGTGATTGCTAGGAAGCAGAGTGAGAGGAGATGCTGAGGGACTGCTATGGGGGATGGAGTTTCTTTTAGGGGTGATGAAAATGTTCCAGAATTAGATAGTGGTAATGGTTGTACAACTTGTGACTACATTAAAAATCAATTATACACTTTAAAGTGGTGAATTTAATGCTATGTAAATGATGTCTGAGCTTTAAAAATTACATAAAATAACTTATAAACTCAGTGTATTAGTTTCCATGGCTGCTGTAACAAACAACTCTAAAGGTATAACCTGTGGCTTAAAACAACAGAAATATATTCTCTCACAGTTCTGAGGCCAAAAGTCTGAAATCAAGGTGTCGGCAGGGCTCCACTCCCTCTGGAAGCTCTATGAGATATTGTATTCCTTGCCTGACAGCTTTGGTGGCTGCTGGCATTCCTTGGTCACATTACTCCAATCTCTGCCTCTGTCCTCACATTGCCTTCTTGTGCGTGCGTGTGTGTGTGTTTGTGTGTGTGTTTGTGTGTGTGTGTCCCCTTTGCCTCTGCCTCTCTCTAGTAAAAACACTTGTAGCATTTAGGGTCCATCAAGATCATCTCATCTCAAGGTTCCCAACTTAATCATATCTGCAAAGACCCATTTTCCAAATATTCACAGGTTCTGGTGATTCTAAAGTGGACATATCTTTGAGAGTCATTATCAACCTACCACACCTGGGTTTATAGATAAATAACTGATGTGGTATGGCAGCCATCCATGTGTGCCACTTGAATTTTCCTTCAAGAAAGAACTTGCCTCTCACTCATAAGTGGGAGTTGAACAATGATAACACACGGACACAGGGAGGGAAACATCACATACTGGGGCTTGTCAGGGGTGGGGGGCAAGGTGGGGGAGACCATTAGGACAAATACCTAATGCATGTGGGGCTTAAAACCTAGACAACAGGTTGATAGGTGCAACAAACCACCATGGCACATGTATATCTATGTAACAAATCTGCATGTTCGATACATGTATCCCAGAACTTAAAGTAAAATAAAAAAGGAAAAAGAAAGAAAGAACTTGCCAGTCAGCATGAAGCTGTATATTAGCTGGCAGCCTCCAGCTATATCACCTTCAGGATATGCCACATCATTTGAGCTGAAGCTACATTCTTCTCAAGCAGTCCCAAGCCAGTAACTGAGTCTGGCGATATATGAGAATCTACTCATTCACCCAGCATGGAATTCATCTCCTGGCAGTCTTTACACCAGAGCTCCCCATTGGCTTGCCTGAGATTTAGCTCTTCCTCCTTAATCTACCTCTCTTCTTCTTCTCCTTACCTCCCCATTCCTATTTCTTCTTCCTTTTACATTTCACAGGGTCACTTTCATGAATCTCTCCCATTGCCAACTTGTGCTTGGCGTCTTCTCCCTTAGAGAAACCAGACTTAATCCACTGATAACTGAGAGTGGTCCAAGACAGCAGATAGCAAGACGGACCTTGGGGATTAGGTAACTCACTTCCTTGCTAGAAATGATGACCCCATACCCCGGTGACATGGCTAGTCTCTGGTAGAATGTAGGGGTCTGTTTGCTAAACTTTTACCAATGGTGACTCAGAACAGTATTCTGGTGGAGGCAACTTCTCTGACCAGTGCAATAATTCAGGCAGTTGAGGGGGAATGATGCATACAAGGACAATGGAATTGGCTGGTTATTAATTTGTATTGATGCCATACAATAGGATAATGAGAAATTGAAGGCAGTTAACAAACATTCAAAAACTAAGTATGAGAGCCAAAGGACCTCTCTGGCAGCTTACAAAGAGGCCTTTATCTCCTGCAGTGAGAGAACAGACACAGCTGTGGAGCAAATTCAGGGTAGCCAAACTTCAAAGACAATGAATACTCAGCCAAGGCAAGTCTGTTATGCTAAGATGGAGGCTTTGTCTAGAAACGATGGGACCCTGAATCATGGAATGTGGATGAATCCTCAAAGACTTTGGCTCTCAGAGCCTGCTGAGGTTCCCTACTCCTCCGTATCAAGAGTTAGTGATTCTTCCATGAGACCCTATTTGAGTTAGCATTTCCCCTGTGTGAAAAGACCCCTCCTCTGCAAGACAACTGATTTCCCTTCAGAAGCTGACCCCACTTCTCACCTGGCTGCCAGATTGTTAACTAGGGTTAAATCTCAACTAAAACAACTGGGCACATACTGGCAATGATAAGACAGATGCTGCAAGGATTAGCTAGGATATACTAATAGAAACCAATGGATTGGATTTTGAGTATGCCTGATCAACTGCTGTTTGTTTAAGAGTTTATTGACTTAGGAGCACTTTCTTAGAACATGGGATTTAACATCCTAGGAAGGGGATGGGACAAACTAACTGAAACGGTGGTTTTATTTTTTGAGATGGAGTTTCACTTTAGTCGCCCAGGCTGGAGTGCAATGGTGCAATCTTGACTCACTGCAATCTCTGCCTCCTGGGTTCAAGAGATTTTCCTGCCTCAGCCTCCTGAGTGTCTGGGATTACAGGTATGCACGACCATGTCCAGCTAATTTTCACCATATTGGCCAGGCGGTTCTCAAACTCCTGACCTCAAGTGATCCACCTGTCTCGGCCTCCCAAAGTGCTGGGATTACAGGTATGAGCCATCACACCTGGCCTAAGGGTGGTTTTAAAAACCTGGAGAAAGCGATGGCCCATACTGAGTGAACTTGAAATGCATGAATTGCTATCAAGTAGGGGTGAAATAATGACAAGGCAGGGAAATAGGCATGCTGGAATGTATGTATTATGCAGGGCCAGAAGACCAATCAGGATTATGCTTCATAGGAAAACCTAGAAGACACCTAAAGGCCGTCAGAAATGCAGTGGTTAGAGAAGTACCAACATAACTAAGGAATTCAGTGGTGGTCCTCTTCCATAGTCCAGGGCTGACTAAAGGAGAAGCAGTCTCAGAGAGTAGCTTGCTAATAGCAGTGGTGACAATGAGTAGAGGCCAGGTGGTGGTAGAAAACTGCCCAGCAGAAGTCCCCCATAAGGATAGAAAAGGGTACACCTGTGATTAGCCCAGGCAGAACAAGTAGCACTGGGACCTGCCTGAGGCGGTAGTGCAGGCTCCCACTTCAACGCTCCTTCTTTAGCTTATACCTACTGGGCATACAGAGGGTCCCACATGACCAGCTGAAGTCAGAAGAGACAATCTGAGCTTCATTTATAAATGTATTGGCTCTGTTTGTGGGTAAAAGCTGAAAATAAATGGAGGCTGCTTTACAATCCCCTTCAGGACTGCCCTTGAGAAACAGTAGTGAGATACAATCTTTCCAATGACAGAAGCTTCACCAGGTACAGCTGGTCATTCACTTTGTGTGGAAGGAGAGGTGGTCCGACATAAGAATACATATGGAATCATGGGCAGTAATTAATGGCTCGGGAGGCTGGTCAAGGGCCTAGAAAGCAAATTCTGAGAGACTGATGCAAAGAATTCTGGAGTAGGGGCAAGTGGGTGGATGTATGGAGATAAGCACAAAGTGTAAATTGTTGTATCACACATTAATGCCCACCAGAAAGCAGGTACCAGAGAAGAGGCAATAAGCAACCAAGTAGACAAAATGGCTCAGCCAACTGACATTAGCCAGTCTTCATTATCCATCACTTAAGAACTGGAAAGGGCTGGGTGCGGTGGCTCACACCTGTAATCCCAGGACTTTGAGAGGCCAAGGCGGGCAGATCATCTGAGGTCAGGAGATCGAGACCAGTCTGACTAACATGGTGAAACCCCATCTCTACTAAAAGTACAAAAATTAGCCAGGCGTGGTGGCGCATGCCTGTAGTCCCAGCTCATTGGGAAGCTGAGGCAGGAGAGTCACTTGAACCTGGAGGTGGAGGTTGCAGTGAGCCAAGATCAGGCCACTGCACTCTAGCATGAACAAGAAAGTGAGACTCCATCTCAAAAAATAAAATAAAATACAACTGAAACGAATGGCATGCAAATGGAGTAGTTACCCTGGCAAAGATGAGGAAACATATGGACCCAACAGCATAGACAACAGCATTTACTTGCCAGTGCTCATCTAGGTACTGTTACCACTGAGTGTCTAATCTGCCAACAATAGAGACCAATATTGAACCCATGAGATGGCACTGTTCCTCAAGGGGACCAACTAGCCATTTCTGGTCAAGTTGACTACATTGGACCTCTTATGTCATGGAAGAACCAATGATTTATTCTCTCAGGAATAAACACTTACTTCAATTAAGGGCTTGTCTTTCCTACTTACACCTTTCCTGCCAGCACCATGATCTGGTGGCTTAGAGTAGCTAATCTGCAGGCATGAAATCACACACAACATAGCGTCCAACTTACTTGATAGCAAAGGAAGTAGAGTAGTGGGTCCATGACCATGGGATCCTCTGGTTATACCAGACACAATGCCATCCAAAATGCAACCAGGCTTCTAGAGCTGGCTGGCTGGTGAGATGATCTGCCAAGACCCAAGCTGAGAGGCAACACTGTAGCAAACCCTGAAAAAGTTGCTCCCCAAATGTGTGTGGAGAAGTGGATCTGCATGGCATGGGAGGACCGTGGTAACCACGAAGTGCACCTCGTGGATCTCCCTTCAAGAACCTGAAGTATTTGGGCTCAGTCCATGATCGCCCTGGATAGCCCCCAGCTAATGACTGAGCCATTGCTGCCCGAGGTGGAACTCATCTATGGGAAATCATTATACCAGAGCTTTCTGGTGGGTTGGCTGAGACTTTCTCAGACAGGCACCATAGTCTGTGGCTGTTCCCACACAACCCTCTTTCTTTCCCCCATCTCCTTACATAGGCATCAGACTTGCACTGCATCTGAAGACTTCCTCCGCCTCCTCTTGTTCTGCCTTCTTTCTAATTCCCAGGCAGTTTTGACAGGTGTCTTTCACAGTACAGCTGTTGCATGTCTAACCCATCCCAGTGTCTCCTTCCTGGAGGGCCTAAACTGACACATGTGATCGATTTTTCTTACCAGCCAATCTAATAACATTAACTTATATTTCTTACTTCACCATCACCCCACCAATGGGCCTCTAAATAACAGCACACAATGAAGTACTCATTAAGGATCTCAATTTGTACTGTTAGCTACAGCACCTGCAATAGACCTAAAGTCACTAATTCATTCATTCAACAATTATTTATGAAGTATCTACTCTAGATACTCTGATACACAATGGGAATACAACAGGAACCAAAACAGAAAAAAGTTCTTATCTGCATGAAACTTACATTCTAATGAGACAGTCAGACAGACAATTAAAAATTGACCAGACCGAATGCAGTGACTCATGCCTGAAATCCCAGCAATTTGGGAGGCCAAGGCAGGAGGATCACTTGCGTCCAGGAGTTCGGGAAGAGCCTGGGAATCATAAAGAGACCCCTTCTCTATAAAAAGCAAAAATAAAAAATAAAAAATAGCCAGGTATGTTGGTGGGCACCCCTAGTGCTAGTTACTCGGGAGGCTGAGGTGGGAGGATTGCTTGAGCCTGGTAGATCAAGGCTTCAGTGAGCTATGACGGCACTACTGCATTTCAGCCTGGGAGACAGAGTGAGACCCAGTCTCAAATAAAAAAAAAAAAAAAACAGCAGAAAGATGCATATTGCTTTTTATTCCTCAATGGATTTGCCTTTCACAGTATGACACTGCAAACATCAGCCTTGGCTTTTTATTATGAACAAATAGAAGAAAGAACCATATGTAAAATCTCTGTTGCATTTTTTTTGGTAGACTGACTAAAATGGAAAGTTATTAGAGAGTATTTTTAAATGAAATTCAATGAAACAAACCCTCTTCTGCATAATAAGAAGCAAAAGCTGTGTAGGAATTGACTCCACAGAGTCAGAGGGAGAGGACACACACACACACACACACACACGAGAAGGCAATGTGAGGACAGAGGCAGATTAGAGTAATGTGACAGAGGTATGCCAGCAGCCACCAAAGCTGTCAGGCAAGGAACAGATTCTCTCATAGAGCTTCCAGAGGTAGAATAGGCCTGCCGACAACTTGATTTCAGACATTTGGCCTCAGAATTGTGAGAGGGTAGATTTCTGTTGTTTTACGCCACAAGTTCCAAGTTGATGGTTGTTTGTTAGAGCAGCCATGGAAACTAATACACCAAGTTTATAATTTATCTTATGTAATTTAAAAAACTCAGACATAATTTACATATAAAATTCACCCTTTTAAACTGTATAATAAGTAATTTTTAATGTAGTCACAAATTGTACAACCATTACCACTAATACCAGAATATTTTTATTACTCCCCCAAAAAAACCCATTAGCAGTCACTGTCCATCTCCCCTTGTACTGTTTCCTAGCAATCACTGCTCTATGTCTTCAATTTGCCTGCTCTGAACCATTCATAGAAATGCAATCATACAAAATGTTGCTTTTTGATCTGGTTTCTTTAACTGAGCATCATGATTTCAAGGTTCATTCGTGTTATAGCATGACAGAAATTAACCCTTCCAGAATCCCAGTGTTAGGTATTTGAATTTTAATATATGTCAATTATATGTATAATTTTATACATGTATAAATTTTTTTCAAGGCCAATTATAAAGAAAAAAGAAGCAAGCTGCCACACCAAGTCTATGACCCTCAGTGAATCTCAGGACCTTCTTCTGTCCAACTTTGAAAATTAAGGGAAAAACAACAAAACAAAACTCATCCCCTACACAGGAGAAAGAACCAGGATCTGGACTTAAAATTCTGCGGGCTAATCCCACAGAGGAGGGGAGACGCAGCCAGGTGAGAAAGCTGCCCCCCAGGTCTGCGTTGAGAGGCCTCCCACACTGGGATCAGGGCCCCATAAAGCACAGAACAGCAAGCAGGGCCAAGACCAAGGCCTGGTGGACAGATTCAATCAGAGGAGACACATGAATCCTTTTTAGACTTAGACAATGTATTACTTACCTAGACAGAAGGTAGCCAAAAGTTCCAGCTCCCTGTGATCCTTGTCTCATACAACAAAAAGGATGACCCAAAACAAAGGGGGCCAGATGATTGCCACGTGAGCTGTGGGACATCACATTGCTGAGAAGCTCATTCTAAACTGCAAGTAGGCAGTTTTAGAGTCTGCAGCTGTATTCTAAGGCAGAAAACTTCATACCTCACCAGAACCCAGGAGGCATAAAAGACTCCTGAGAGATGGCCTTGGAGCCGCTAATCATGGACCTCACATTCTATCATGTGCTGGGAGAATAATAAGGTGCTTCCGCCAAGACTCCAGTTAGCTGTGGTTCCAGCCTTTGCCTGCACAGCCTATGTGGATATGTCCAAGATCACCCAGTGTGCCATAGTGGAGCCCATTCCCCTAGCGACCCCACAGGGAGTCTATCATCGGGAATCTCATGTAAAGACAATAACTTTTGGAGTTCTGTGTGTGCTTTCTTGCAAAGGACAGGAGGACACCAATTGTTCAACCAATCATACTCAGTAGGGACAGCCAGGGAGGCTAAGAATTCCTGATCTAGAGACCATATGATTGTTAAACTGCACATAGTGCCAGTTTAATTAATATTCTTTCCCACTTCCAAGATAAGGAAATTAGTGCCTAGGCTACAGGAATTTTGACATCTAATAATACAGTCATGTGCCACAGAACAACGTTTTGGTCAAGAAGAGACTGCATATATGATGGTTGTCCCATAAGATTATGATGGAGCTGAAAAATTCCTATCATCTAGTGACGTCATAGCCATCTCAATGTTGTAATGTGACATTACATTTTGTGTTTGTGATGATGCTCATGTAAAACAAACCGATCATGCTGCCAGTCACATAAAACTATAGCACATACAATTATGTACAGTACATAATACCCGATAGTGGTAATAAGCAATTATGCTACTGGTTTATGTATTTACTGTGCTATACTTTTTATTTTTATTTTAATAGAATGTACTCCTCTTACTTAGGTTATTTTTGTTTCTGTTTTTTTTTTTTTTTTTTTTTCGAGACGTAGTCTCACTCTGTCACCCAGGCTGGAGTGCAGTAGCGTGATCTTGGCTCACTGCAACCTCTGCCTCCTGGGTTCAAGAGATTCTCCTGCCTCAGCCTCCTGAGTAGCTGGGATTACAGATGCACACCCAGCTAATTTTTTTATTTTTAGTAGAGGTGGGATTTCACCATGTCAGCCAGGCTGGTCTCAAACTCCTGCCCTCAAGGGATCTGCCTGCCTCAGCCTCCCAAAGTGCTGGGATTACAGGCTTGAGCCACTGCACCTGGCTCCTTTTGTTTGTTAAAAGGTTAACTATAAAACAGCCTCAGGCAGGTTCCTTAGAAGGTGTTTGAGAAGAAGGCATTTTTATCACAGGGGATGACAGCTCCATGCCTGTTACTGTCCCTGAAGACCTTCCATTGGGACAAGATGTGGAGGTGGCAGACAGTGATATTGATGATCCTGACCCTGTGTAGGCCCAGGCTAATGTATGTGTTTGTGTCTTAGTTTTTACCAAAATAGTTTAAAAGTTAAAAAAAAAAAAAAAAAGGAAATAGAAAAAAGCTTATAGAGTATGAATATAAAAAAGAAAATATTTTTGTACAGCTACACAAAGTATTTAATAAGTGTTATTATAACATCAAAAAAGGTTTAAAAATGTAAAAGCTTAGAAAGTAAAAATGTTACAGTAAGCTAAGGTTATTATCAAAGAAAAATATTTTTACATAAACTTAGTGTAGCTAAATGTAGGGTGTTTTTAAAGTCTACAGTAGTATACAATAATGTCATGGCCTTCACATTCACTCATCACTCACCTTACCCAGAGCAACGTCTAAACTGCAAGTTCCATTTATGCTAAGAGCCCTATACAGGTGTACTATTTTTTATTTTATACCATATTTTTAATATTTTATACCATGTTTATTTTGTAATTTCTTGATTGCACATATATGTTTTGAAAACTATCATCCAGATATTGAATCACACTGATATGGCTTGCCTCTGTATCCCCACCCAAATCTCATCTTGAATTGTGTCGAATCCCCATGTGTCAAGGGAGGGAGGTGATTGGATCATGGGGGTGGTTTCCCCCATGCTGTTCTTGTGATAGTGAGTTCTCACGAGATCTGATGATTTCATACTGCAGTTTTCCCTGCTCTTGCATGCTCTTTCACCTGCCACCATGTAAGATGTGCCTGTTTCCCCTTCCACCATGATTGTAAGTTTCCTGGGGCCTCCCCAGCCATGAAGAACTGTGAGTCAATTAAATCTCTTTTCTTTATAAACAACCCAGTCTCAAGTGTGTCTTTATAGCAGTGTGAAAATGGACTAATACACACATGCTGGATAGAAATTGGTGAGTAAACAAGGCCCCATTCTCATCAAGTCTCTATGCTAGTAGGGAAGACAGGCACACAATAAATATATATACACAAGTGATGCTAGGTGGAAAGAAGGAAAACCTTTTATTACAGTAGGCATATTGACCGACACAAAAATGTAATGTACACAATAACTGTTAACACCTTTAAGAAGTCTACATAACCTAGTGAAGAGGACAAGGTTTACACATTTTTATCAAGAAATATATTTAAAAAAGCTTTCCAACTTTATAATTTAGTTCTTTTTTCCAGTTTTTCTTTATTGATATTATCTATTTGGTTAAGCATTGTTCTATTTTAATTCTTTAGACAGTTTCCTTTAGACTTTATTTTTATGTATATATTAATATTTAAAAATATTTTTTGAGACAGGATCCCACTCTGTTGTGCAGGTTGGAGTACAGTGGTGCAATCACAGCTCACTGCAGCCTCAACTTCCTAGGCTCAAACGATTCTCCCACCTCAGCCACCAGAGTAGCTGGGACCACAGGCACGCATGATGGGCTTTCGCCATGTTGCCCAGGCTGGTCTTGAACTTCTAGGCTCAAAGCACTCCACCCATCTCAGCCTCCCAAAGTGCTGGGATTACAGGCATGAGTCACTTCACCTGGTCTATAATATTTTTATATATAATCCTATAAATAATATATATATTTAATAGCTCATTTAAAGTATTTGTAAGTCCAACAATAAGACCTCTCAGGAATAGTTTCTATTGACAGTTCTTTTCTTGTGCATAGGTCATACTTTCCTATTTCTTTGCATATTTCAATATTTTTAATTGAAAACTAAGTATTTTAGATAATATAGAAACTCTGGAAATCAGATTTCCCCCACCCTTAGGGTTTGTTGTAATTGCTGTTTTGTTGTTTCCGCTGCTGCTATTTGTTAGCATAGTGACATTCCGGGACTAATTCAATAGTCTTTATTCCCTGTGCTGTACAGCAACTGAAGTCTCTGCTCAGTTAACTTAGTGGTCAGCCAATGATTTGACAGACATTTCCTTAAATTCTGTGAACCAATAAATATTCCATTATTTGCTGAGAAGCTCTAGATGTATGTATGTGTGTTAAGACATGCCCTCAACATTCAGGCAGCTTAGAACTCTGCCTTAGCCTTCACTTCCTACTTGCACAGAAACTCCAATCAGCCAGAGGTGAAAGAGTAGGGCCCTCTCAGGTCTTTCCCAGGCATGCCCACAGCTTTGCACATTTATGCAACCTTTTAGATCCCCGGGAATGTATTAGAGCTTTTCAAAGACCCTGTGGACAGCTTGTTCCCCAGATTTTTTGTTTGAAGTTTTGACCAGGCTCTTGTTTGTTCCATCTGGTAACACAGTGTCAAACCACAGAAGTGAAAATAACCAATATGGGAGAATTTTTAGGTAAATATTCAATAAAACTTTGTGTTACGATATGGTGCCAAGAAAAGTGAGGAGACAGAAATGATGCTGAGCCTCCTGTGTCATTCTCCCTGACCCAACTGCATTATGTTCATTTGGAGATGTGGGCAATTCACTGGCAGAAGGGACTCTGCTTGAGGAACAGGCTCTCTTCCTTTACTCAGGATGAACTCCCAATGCCCCCACTCACCGTCATGCACTAGCATCAAGTAAATTTTTCTTGAATTTATTTCCACATAGTTTTACTGTGATTCAGAAGAAAAAAAAAATTACTTGGCACAAGATGTTAAGCCCTAAATACTATATAATACAAAACCCTTCTGTATGTCCAAGAAGAAGATAGATTACATATTGAAGACTAAATTAGGATTGTTTTTTCTACTGGACAGTGGGGCTGAGGAAGGGAATCAGGCTTCATGACCATTCCATACTGTAATTTTAACTCACAGAATCTGTACTAAAAAATTCCTTAAGCACTTACGCTGTTAACAAGATCTGTTGCTACAACACACCTGCACATAAATGTTTGCCCATAGTTTCACCTATGGCAAGTGAAAACAGCTGTTTTATGATGGATATGATATTAAAAAAAAAACCTACTCCAGAATTTAAATTTACACAACTTAAACTATGTAATTTAGAATCAGTATACTCAACAATCTCTAACCAGTAGCAGCCATTCTTAAATTAGCACTTAAAATGTAGTGGCCATTTTTCTTCAGAATAATTCTCATCAACATCTTTAGCTCAACAGGAACTCATATATTTTTGTTTTGTTTTTATCCAGCCACTTATAACCATCCTCATGTTCTTCCAGATCTTACATGATCATCCAGTATAGCCAAAGAAATGTCCTGGCTCCAAATGCAATCTGGCAGTTGCTGTCGATTACCCTGGGCAATTTGGGGTTACTGTGATTTGTTCCTCAAAAGACTGTCAGACATTGTTATGCCACATTCTAAGTTAGATTTGAGATCCTTTCTCTGTAGGAACAAAAAGAAGAAGAACGTTGTAGCTCTGCTAGGTTACAGATGTGTTAAGTAGTAAGCACAGTATGAAAACCCGAAAACTATCAGTTATGGCCAAGTGGTTTCTCTGGTTCTATTAAGGCATCAAAGCTACCTCACTCACTCACCTAAATATATCCTAGACATAAGAAGGCCACTGTGTAAAACAGCACTAATAATCAATTACTAGGCTACCATTTGACACAGTGAAATAACCACATTCAAACTCAGATTTTCAGGTAGTCAATCAGCTAGTAAAATAGGTCTAGCTCAATGGATGATAAACACCACTCACTTTACTTATTTAATTATCTGTGACCAGTGACAACTCTCGAAAAAAAAAAAATAGTAAGCCTTCTATTTTTCCAGGTCAAAAAAGCTGACAAAATCTCAGCTCAAAACCTTAACATCTGATGAGTATACCAACTTCTCCTTAGGATGTCATTTTTTTTTTTTTTTTTTTTTGCTGTGGCAAGTGAGTCTATATAACACTATCCTGGTGCACCAAACCAACACAGAGAGCCTTTTCAAAATAACACAAACCCAGGAAAACAATCTTTCCAGACAATGATCAGAAACAGCTTGCAATGGGTCTCAGGGCAGAAAGTGGAGGAATTGATCAATGCCAAAGAGCAGTATCCTGTGAGTGTTAGCTATACGAGTCTATGAACGATCTTTGAAAGCACAAGAATTATGCTGCAAGCCCACTGACTTACCACTACTCAAATTCCCCCTCACACATATCAGTGCATGAGGGTGAGCAACCAGAGGCCTGTTTGGTTGATGCCTGGATCCCTGGCACCCACACAGGGGTAAGCATGTAGTAGGGGTAGAAGTAATATTTGTTAAATGTATGAATAAGTGATTGTCTTCTCTATGAGTTAAATAGATAAAATTCACAGTCAATACTGCCAGAAAATGTAACTATTTGTTGATAACTCAGCCTCAGTGAGAGCCCCCACTTCTATCTGATTATGAAAACCTTTTTCCCTAAGGACCAACACTGGGTATCTTCTGTCACATTTATTCAAATTGACATCACATGGCTCTAGTTACAAAACATTAAGAATACAGAATTTCTGCTCCTCCCCTAGAAAAGCAGATTATAAAGAAACATTAAACTGAGTTTCCACCAAAAAAAAAAAAAAAAAAAAAACTAGTTATCTTCAATAAGTTATGCTATGAAACACAAAGAAAGGCTGAGGAACTGCTCCATACTGAAGAAAATTAGAGTCATGCCAGTAGATAATCCTGGATCAAATCCTGGATGAGGAGAGAATATTCTGGAATAATCCCCCAAACCTGAACAAGGTCTGTGGAGTAGATAGTCTTATCAGATCAATGCTGATTTCCTGATTTTGATGGTATGTGCTGTGGTTATGTAAGAGAGTAATTTTCAAAAAAGAGTGTTCGCCACAACCAGTACACCATCAGCAGTTCCTGGCTCTGTGGCTCATGGAGATTAGAATAATGGGCAACTTGGATAAAATTCTCAGATTCCAATTACCTGCCAGCAATCCACTGTGAAAGCACTGAGAACACAGGGTAATGTGTTGACACTGAAAATGAGAATTCACAGAACACTGAAAAGAATGCCAGGAAGGGTAGTAAAGGGACAAAAAGTCCAAGAGAGGAAGCACAAACATCCAGGTATGGAATAAGAGAACTCTAGAAGGCAATGGTCGTGTCTGGTCTTGGGTCTGGGGAATTACCAAGGATAACACATAGAAGAGGGACAAAGGGAACAGCTAGGCTCAAACCTAGTGGTCTTCTCATATTTGCTACCAGGAGACCAGGGCTGTGTTATCATTTTCATTAAAAACGAACTGTAAGTATTATCCAGCAATAAAAAGGAACAAATTTTGTGCTACAACACAATGACAAAACATCGTGGCAAATGAAAGAAGCCAACACAAAAGGCCACGCATTTTACTACCCCATCCATATGAACTATCCAGAAAAGGATATACTATAAAGACAGACAGTAGATTAGTGCTGGCTTAGAACTGGGGGGTGGGAATGATGATTAACTATAAACTACAATATGCCACAATTTTCTCATCTAATATATCGTGAAAATTACAGTATCTAACTCATAAAGGTCCTCTGAAGACCAAATGAGATAACAGATTAAAAACTTAGAACAATGTCTGGCACTCAGTAAGGGCCCAAGATATTCACACACACACACCTTTTAACCTTAAAATAAGGAAACCTGGAAATAAATTTATTACAACATTCATGTAATAAATTATAAACACAGAAAATTATGTTTATACTTAAAGATTCAACAAACTATATTTTCTTTACATAGAAGCCCTTTACATAGAAGCCCTTTGCTTCTATGTAAAGAAATGGATTCCATTTTACATTTTCACTCTAGTCATTTATTTATTTATTTTTTGAGACGGAGTCTCCCTCTGTCGCCCAGGCTGGAGTGCAGTGGTCTGATCTCAGCTCACTGCAAGCTCCACCTCCCAGGTTCACGCCATTCTCCTGCCTCAGCCTCCTGAGTAGTGGGGACTACAGGCACCTGCCACCACGCCAGGTTAATTTTTTGTATTTTGTTTAGTAGAGATGGGGTTTTACCATGTTAGCCAGGATGGTCTTGATTTCCTGACCTCGTGATCCACCTGCCTCGGCCTCCCAAAGTGCTGGGATTACAGGCGTAAGCCACCATGCCCAGTCGTGATTTTTATTATAAATATTAGAGGCCGGGTGTGGTGGCTCATGCTTGTAATCCCAGCACTTTGGGAGGCCAAGGCAGGTGGTCTCAAACTGAGGTCAGGAGTTCGAGACCAGCCTGGCCAACATGGTAAAACCCAGTCTCTACAAAAAATACAAAAATTAGCTGGGTGTAGTGGCACATGCATGTAATTCCAGCTACTCGGGAGGCTGAGGCCGAAGAATCACTTGAACCTGGAAGGCAGAGGTTGCAGTGAGCTGAAATTGCACCACTGCACTCCAGCCTGGGCAATGAAGAAAGGCTCCACCTCAAGAAAGAAAGAAAAAAAAATATTAGGATGTTGTTCATCCTGGCAATAACATCTAGGCCAACAAACCCTGGAAGTCAGTACTACTGGGGCCAAAGGCACCTCACTGACCCACATACACTTTCTCATGTTTTCTTGTCCTTTATAATACATGCTGTGGCAGTGGAGGCTCCCAAGTTCTCCCTTCCCAGTAGGTGTCGAACAGTGATACAGATGCAGCCTCATGAACTCAGTCTTGTTCACGGGCCCTTTCAATCCAGGTACACAAAGTGAAAAGCTGCTAATCCACCACTCCACCAGCCAAATAAATGGTTTCATTTTAATCCTTTGAAATAACTACTGCATCAAATATAATCTGTATATCTTTGGTTAAACTATTTTCTCGCTGGCATCAACATTTACATTCTCTCATTTATTATCTCTCAGGCTATTATTCTCTTATTCTTCGAGTATTCCCAGAAAAAGTTTCTAACATGAAGAGAGAACAGAGACAAATTTCAAGGTTTAATAAATTTTATCTTGATAACATCAAAAACAAGTTTAGCTTTTACATTGCAATATAAAAAATACATTAGTCTTCACATTAGTTTTACATGGAAATATATAATTATTTGAATATTTAAATATAGCTTTTCTTTAACCAAAAAAAAAAGTGTTACTCAGAGCCCTAGTTACATAAATAATTTAAATGCACAAATGCAAAAACACACTTCACACGATATTGTCCACATACTGTAGAACTCAGGACAATTACAATAAAAATCTATGCAAAATACTGAACAAGAACAAGATTAATAAAATACTCATTATGGTTGTAATTTGACTTTTTACTATTAAAAGAATTTAATGCACTCTTGAATACACAAAAACATCAATTGTTTTATCTAATCTGCAAATTAAGCCAACATTTATTTAGACAAAGGGGCACATCTTGTATACTACCAAATTCTGAAAGTAATTTCCAATTTAATTTAAATTATGTTTCAACAATGTCAAGTTTTCAAGCTTGTCTAAAATAATGATTACAAGAACTAGTAAACATTTCAAAAACTTTAAACAAAATCATCAGTACTGCACTGTGCTTCTATGTTTGGTAATATAAAATTTAAATATAAACCTTCTCCCTGCCCCCAATGAAAATGGTACTTAGAAGGGCTTCCAATGTGAAAATGGTAACATTTGTATAACTTGAAATTTGAATTACTTGAATTATAAGAACTGTTCTCTCGCATGATGTAATCACAATAGATACAACACATCATAAGTACGTAGTACATATTTTCATTTGATCTCTTGCTTTTAAACTTACACCGAAAGAATACAGAATGTCTATTAATAAAATTTAAGGGAACTATGTGTCTATTCCATAGGGAAAAAAGACACCAATACCCACAAATAGAATATTTTATGTATCAGCTGTTTGTTTACTTCCTAGTCACTAGGACAAAGCTTTGTTCCTAAATTAAAATTGGAGGATTATTTTGAACTACTGGCCCACAGTGATCTTTTAAGAAGAGAAATGAAAATATATTTGTGTATGAGGAGGCAAGGTTGAAGGAAATGAGATATATGCTGCTTTGCAACTAAAAACAAAAACATTTGTTTTTAAACATAATTACTATTTAAATTTAGAAGTAAAGAAATTACAAAAGAACTCCATCATAGCATACACACAGGTTAAACAATGGCCCCTGAAATAAAACCACATTTAGAAACCAACTGTTACACTATATTTCATTATTTCTAAGGTAACACATTTTAAATTCTGAAATCAAGATATGGTTTAACACTGACCTTAGTTTCAAGAAAATATGGCAGTCATAAATACAATATAGTTGTAATTCACGTTTCCCCTTAACATTAATGATAGAAGATCCAGGATCTTGGCTTAACATGAATGAACGACAACTGAATGCATCTGTACCAACTCAACCAGTGTCCCTGAATACAAGTTCTGGATATACTCTGAGTATCCCAGACTCAAACTGCATCTCATTAACATCTTTTATTTGAATTGTTAAAATCTGTTAACAAGTTAAAGACAAACTAATGTATAAACACAGGTTTCCACTCGCAAAATGGGCCTCCGCAAAGATTACCAGTTTTATTCAATTCTTTGAAATATTAAGTAATTTTCTAATGAGAATTAATGGCCTGCCCAAATATTACCAAGCCAAGAATTTCAGTTCAAGTTATTAAAAACTGATATGGTAAGCTGGGTGCAGTGGCTCATGCCTGTAATCCCAGCACTTTGGGAGGCCAAGGCAGGTGGATCACGAGGTCAAGAGTTAGAGACCAGCCTGGCCAACACAGTGAAACCCCCGCCTCTACTAAAAATACAAAAATTAGCCAGGCATGGTGGCACATGCCTGTAGTCCCAGCTACTCGGGAGGCTTAGGCAGGAGAATCGCTTGAACCCAGGAGGTGGAGGTTGCAGTGAGCCAAGATCAGGCCACTGCACTCAAGCCTGGGCAACGGAGTGAGACTCCGTCTCAAAAATAATAATAATAAATAAAAATAAAAATAAAAACTAATATGGTAATGCCTAAAATATTTTGAGGAGATAAGGCCACAAAGTAACCTGGATTTTCATACTAAACCACCACTCTTCATGTAGAAGGGAGTAAAGGTGGTTAAAAAAACGGGGGGGGAATGCTTAAACACATGGGCAAAATTATTTTCCCTTTTAAGATCAAATAAGGCTAACCCAAAAAATTTATAGAGACTGTATGTGTGCATGTGTCCAAATGATAAAAGTTAGAGACTTGCAGATTCCATTTAAATGAAGCAGGAGGAGTTTGTGTTAGGCATAAAAAAAATCACCAGTTTTTAAAAACTGTATTAAAGATTATGGAATCTCATTTTCTGGAATGTTTTAAAAAGAAAGACAAACTATATTTTGTTTGTATTCATTTAAGTCAACCCCTTTCAAAAGCTGACATAATTCATTATAGTTCCTTCTTTGTAATAAGTTTGCTATATTCATTCTCACAATGTTAAATTTGCAAGGATGAGAGAGATAATCATAAAAAATAAGAGGGATATGATTTGAGGAACAAAATTCTATATATGGTGCTAAATTATTTTGTGACATAAATTAAGATGAAGTTCTTCTACAGAAAATGTTGGACAAAGGTTGCTTTGAATCTTAAAATGAAAGGACTCTAAACACTCATTTTAAATGAATATAAAAATTGTGAAAAATAATATTGATAGCAAAATAGTTCAAGATTAGTTTTCTCACCAAAGTTGGGAAAGCTGTGTGTGCAAAGTACCAAATATATTTCAATTGAAGTACTGAATCCTCAACTAGCCTGAACACAAAAACAACTTCTATTTTATCTCATTACCTCTCAATTTGTTTGCTAGCCGAGTCATCATTCTTTCACATTGTTGTAAACAAGATGAGCTTCTCAGATCATATGCTCTCACAGGTCCAGAAGGACTTCTCTTTCGGCCATGGTAGCTTTCATCACTCCTCTTCTTCCTTCGTGCGACGCAGCAAGAAGCCCGCACAGGTCGCTTTGGAGGAGGATTTGCGATAGCGCTCGACAGCTCTTCAGCACCAGCTGGTGGAACTGAGGAATTCAAAAGCACTTTAGCTGTTCTCTTCACCTTCTTTAGCCTACTGACAACAGATTTTTTCTTTTTCAGATACATTCCAAGAAAAGCCCTCCTGGACTGATATCTATGACGTAAAAAAACAGAGTATTTTGAAATATACTTTCTAATTATATCACTTGGTTTGGTCCGAATCCAAACTGACTGTTTCTCCGAAGCTTTTCTGGGGTTTTGCCGGAGAATAATTGGTTTATAACCCTTTTTGGGAAAACCTAACTTATTACTACTAGTTGTCACCTTCTTTCCGTGAATTTTCTTTTTACTTTTACTTTCCAAAAACTTATTTCTAACTGATTTTGGAGAGATTTTGACAACATCACGATTTAAAAATGTTAGCTGGAAATTTCTTTTCTTTGGAACCTCACGAGCATGCAGAATCTTTGATTCTTCCAGAAACAGAGAAGGGTCACTGGTTCCCTGATGTGAATTAAATCCGTATCTTGCCGGCACTGCCATTAAAGGTGCTGAAGCAGAGCCTTGTCCATCAGCATCATTATCTCCTGCACTGGAGTTTTGGTTGCTCCTATTAAAATGAATTTTAACCCAGTTACGCCTCTCAAACTCTGGTACTATTACATTCAGGGGAGGATTAATTATAATTTGCTTAATCAGGGGCTCATAATAATCAAAGATATTCCGTTTATATTTGCATATAAACTGAATATCATTATCCCAATTATGGTGCCTCATTTTAGGGAAGTGGAGGCCTTCACCCTCCTTCAGTTTAATATTTAAAGAAGAAAGAATACAGACTAAGGCTTTGGGTTGCATGGGCTTCAAAACTTTAGTACATGATGCAGGAAATTCAACTGTCCCAATTTTGACTTTCTTTTTGGTTTTTCTGTCATCCTGTAAACGTGAACACTTACTTTTTGGTGGGTCTTCCTCTTGTCTAATTATTTTTCTTTTCATCACTGGGTAATTCTTACAACTGGTCTGAGTACTATGGCTGATTTTCGCTGTCTGGCATTGAGAAGCCACACGCCACTTTTGCTTAGGAGGCCTCTCTGCTGAAGGATGACGATGGCATGGTTTATCTAAGGCCACTGACAAGTCATCAATATCTGAAATACCACAGACAATATCATCACTTTCTGACAGAGCTTGAGTTGGTGCAGTGTCCTCCTTACCCTGCAAGTCAGCCCAGGTAACCTTTTTTTTCCCCTTCAAAGAAACTTTTTTGGTCTCACAGTCATCATCAAAGTAACAGTGGAAACGACCTTCCCTAAATTCCTTCACAAGAGCATTAATTTTTATGTCATCTTCTCTCATTATCTGAGACCATGTTTTCCCCACAAATGAAGGAGGTACATGAGGTAAGGCTTCAAGAACTGGTTCATCAGGATTATCTTCTATGACATCCTTTGCTTTTTTCAGGTTCCTTACAGAATCAACCTTGGGAACAGAGCTTGACCTGGAATCACGGTTCTTTTCTTTCAAGTCAAAAGACACCTTCTTACAAGGGTGTCTTTTCTTAACAGTTTCTTGAGGCTGATCAGTATCAGACGGAAGAGGGGGAGCACACTGAAAATTCATCTCAAAACCATCCGGTTCACAGCTCACATCTTCTAGATCTCTCTGTTTTAGCTTTGAACGTTTTTTTTTATCGGCCCTTCGATGGAGCGCTGACTTGGAAGAGGCACCAAAATCCACTGCAGAAGCACTAGATTGACAGCTCTTACCTTTCAGGCCAGCATTTCTTGGATCCTTCCGAAGCTTGGCTTCTTTGTGAGCTTTCTGCAGTCGGTAAGTCGTTCGATGAGAAGTGTCTCCCAAATTAAATTTTCCTTTAGAACCATTATATCCACAGCTCTCATCTTCTGAGTCAATATATTTCACCATTTTCTCATCAGGTCCTTGTGACTCGTAAGTCATGGACTGATCAGAGGCATCAACACTAAAATTCATTTCAGAACCACAAGACTGACAACTTGGCTCTCCCAGAATAATATAGTCTTTCTTCCGGTTTATTATTTTGAAAGTCTCTTTGCATTGGTTTGTCATTGAGGGAGTAGAGGCTTTACAACTACACCTGACTTCAGAACCAAAAGAGTCACAGCTCTTATCTTCTATATCAATACATTCTGTATTTATACAGTTGATATCTTTGACAGTCAACTGAGGTGGGTCAGTCACTAACTGAAGGGGAATATCATCTGAAATTACTTCATAATCACTATCACTGGGCACCAGATCCACAAGTATCACCTTTGGAAGATGTGTTTCTTTGACTGACCCTGGAAACTGGTTAACCACTATTTGAAAAGGAACATCAGAATCATACATCATTTCTGAATCACTAGGTCCATCGGTCTTTTCTTCCATGACAACATGCTCTTCCTTCTGAAGGTCTGCCTCTTTGTAAGACACTTGAGGTTGGTCAACTTCTGACTGAAGATGAACACAAGAATCACATTTTATTTCAGAACCACAGACTTCACAGTTCTTATTTTCTAGATCATTATGATCCTTCTTTTGCAAGTTTATTTCTTTGACAGGCACAGAAGATTGATCGGTCACAAACTGAACAGGAATATGAGAAGCATAACTTACATCAAAATCACCTAATTTATAGCTCTTATCTTCCAGATAAATATGGTCTTCCTTCCAAAGATTTATTTCTTTGACAGATTTTTGAAGCTCATCTGCTGCTGCCTGGAAAGAGTCATTGGAATCAGAACTTTCTTCAGGACTATAAGAATTACTGCTCTTATCTTCCAGACTGGCATGCTCCTCTTGCAAAATTTGGGGTTGTTTTATCACTGACTGAAGAGGGATATTTGAAACATAAATTATTTCAGAATCACTGGGCACATAGCCCTTATCATCCAGACAAACATGTTCCTCCTTCAGAAGATTTATTTCTTTATTCACCCCTTGAATTTTATTAGTCACAGACAGAAGGGGTTCATGAGAATCAAAATTTATTTTAGAATTGGTAGGTTTGACAATCTTATTTTCCAAGTCAACATGCTCTTTCCAAAGACTGACCTCCTTAACTACTTCTTCAGGTTGGCCAGCCACTGGCTGAAGAACAGTAGAATCATACATAATTTCAAAACCCTTAGCTTCATTCCTCCTATCTTCCATGTCAACTTCTTCATCCTTCCAAAGGCTTATTTCTTTAACGGTTTCTCTCAGCTGGTCAGCCACTGACTGAAGAGGGTCATCAGAATCAAAACTTATTTCAGAACCACAACATTGATTGTGTTTACCTTCTAGCTCAATGTGGTCCTGCTCCAAAATAGTTATTTGAGGTCGATTGACTATTGACTGAACCAAGAAACGAGAATCCAAATTCATTTCAGAACAACTATATTGGCTGTTCTTAACTTGCAAGTACATATGGTTTTCATTCTCAAGGTTTACATGTTTAATAGCTACTTTGGGTTGATCAGCCACAGACTGGACAGAAACATCAGAATCATGTATTAATTTAGAAGTACTAGGTTCATTAATCCTATTTTTCAGGCCAATAACCTCTTCCTTCCATTGGTCTATTTTTTTAACCGCTTCCTGAAGTTGTTCAGAATCAAAAGTTATTTCAGAATCACCTGATTTACTGTTTTTGTCTCTCAGATTAACATGTTTTTCCTTCAAAAAAGCTAGCTGAGTTTGGTCAGTCATTGACTGAGGTGGAACATTAGAATCCAAAATTATTTCAGAACCAATATATTTATCATAGTTTTCTAGAACACATTGCTTCTTTCTGTTTATTTTGTTAACAGCTACCTGAGGTTCAATTACTGAATAATGAGGGACACCAGAATCTAAACTTCTTTTTGAACCACTGAATTCAGCACTTCCACCTTGGAATTCAGCATGCTTTTCTCTTTGAAGCCATGTTTCTTTGACAATTACTTCAGGTTTGTGAGTCGCTGGCCGAAGAGGGACATCAGAATCCAAACTTGTTTCAAAACCACTCTTATTTTCTAAGTACATGTGTTCTTTTGTGTGACGGCTTATTTTTTTAATGGGATCTTCAGAATGTCCAGTCACTGAATGAAAAATGATATTATAATCCAAACTTACTTCAGAATCAATAGGTTCATTTTCCTTATTTTCTAAGTGTACCTGGTCTTCTTTTTGAGGATTTAGCTTTCTGACAGCTACTTCAGGAGAATTAGTCACTAAATGACGAGGGGCATAGGAATCCGAACTTATTTCAGAACCACTGGGTTCATCATTCTTCCTTTCTAAGTGAATGTACTCTTCTTTCTGAATTACTTCTTTAACAGCTACTTCAGGGTGATCATTTCCTGAATGAAGAGGAATATCAGAATCAAAAGTTATTTCAGAAACACAAGATTCATTACTTTTACTTTCCAGATCAACAGTTTCTTCCTCATAAACAGCTACTTCAGGTTGGTCAATTACTGAATAAAGAGGAATATCAGAATCAAAAGTTATTTCAGAACTATCTGACTCACAGCTCTCATCTTCCAGGTCAATGTGCCGTTCTTTTCCTTCAGCATCCAGATGAGACTGCTCAGAAACTGACAGAAGAGGCGGGTCAGAATCAAAAGTCAACTCAGAGCTGGAGCAATCATAGCTCTTAACTTCCATGTCAATATTTAACTCTTTAAGATTTACTTCATCCAAAGCTTCTTGAGGCTCATCGTGAGCTGAATGATAAAGAGAAGCCGCAGAATCAGAACTTAGAGAAGAACTGCTAGACTGAACACTCTTATTCTCAAGGTCAATATCCACTTTCTGAGGCTCTATTTCTGCTACTTGAGGCTGGTCAGCCACTAACTGAGCATCGGTGTGAAAACCCATTCCAGGACCATGGGATTCATAGTTCACATCCATAAGGTCAGCATTCTTCTCCTTTAGAAGATTTATCTTTTCAACGGCCCTCTGGGATTCATCTGCAACTGTCCCGAGTGAGACATCACAATCAAGATGTGCTTTAGCCCTACTGGGTTTACGCTTCTTATGTTTTAGGTGGACTTGTCTACCTTTCAGGTTTCTTCCTTTGACAGTCAGTTGGGGATGATCAACTACTGACTCAAGAGAAACATCACAATCAAAACTTGTTTCAGAACAACTCGATCCATAGTTATCAACCAAGCCAGTATGAGCCTTCTTCCGAAGTTTTGTTTCTGTGACAGCCACGGGGGGTCGGTCAACCACTGACTGCAGTGGGAAAAGAGAATCAGCACTTACTTCAGAACTACTGGAACCATAGTTCTTATCAACCAAACCAATGTGCACTTCCTTAGGAAGGTTTACTTCTTTTACAGATTGGTGAGGGTAGTCACTAGTGGACTGAGGTGAAGCATCACAATCAAAATTTGTTTCAGAATCACTAGATTCATAGCTTTGGTCAACCAGGCTAATATGCCTTGCATTCTGAAGACTTATTTCTTTAACAATCATTTGGGATTGGTTGGTAACCAAGTGAAGAATGTCATCGCAATCAGAACTTATTTTAGAAACATAAGATGTATTATTCTTATACTGTACATCAGTACATACTTTCTTGGAAAGGTTTACTTCTTTGGCACTCACTTTAGATTGGTCAGTCAGTGAATGAAAAGAGGAACTGCAATCAAAACTCATTTCTGAACCTCTAGATTCATAGTTATCTTCTTGGTCAATTCGCTCCTCCTTCCAAAGATTTATGTCTTGTGCAGTCTCTTGGGGCTGATCAGATGCTGACTGAAGACAGCTATGATCAAACTTCATTTCAGAACTCACTGAGCACTTCTGTTCCCAAAAGGCTTTCTTGTTAAAAACCAAACGCTTTTCTTCTTGGGTACAATCCATATGAGAAAAGAATTCCTCATGGTGCTTTGGAATAGTATCTTCAAAGATTCCTTTATTTAAAGGCATGTCAGTTTTATTCGGGTTTACTGCTAATTTGGAAGGAGATTTAACTCTGAAGGAGCCCTTAGTACCCATGCGTTCCTGGAATTTCAAGCCAGCTGACAAAGTTTTACCCTGAGATTTTACATCTTTCCACAAAACCAACTTATCTGAATTCATGCGTAAAGATTTCCTATTTGATTCTTTAGGTTTCTGATGTGAAAATGAAGAAGTTTCTACATGGGATGATGGCACAGGATTTCTAGAGGCCCCGTCTGACTGTTCAAGATGTTTGCCAACTTTGTTTGGGTCACATTTGCTAACTGAATCCAAATGAGCTGCTGCTGGTAAACCAGTTGTATTAGTTTTAACTGGTCTATCATTAGAGCTTTCAGATAAACAACTAGCAGGAGCATTATAAATCACTGGGGGGCGTACCAAGTTGCTTCCATTATTTGTAGCCTGACCAATATCTACTAGATTACATTTTTTCACACCGGCCCCAATTTTATGAACAAACTCCAAGGGCTGCTGCTGTCCCTTCTCCAGTTTTTGAATAACTGATGGTCGAACTGAAACCTCCTGTGTGCCTTCCTGAGATTTATGAGGTCTGGAATGTAACTCTTCAATAGGTTCTGAAGCCTCGGAGGGTCTCTCTTCGGTAGCATCCTCATCCTCAACCTTATCCTCATCCTCTTCCTCTTCTTCAGAAAAATCATCATCCAAATGCACCACTTCAGACGATGACCCGGTATTCACATGTGTCTCATCTTGTGTTGAACTAAAAAGAAAGGGGGGAGACTCATAAACATATTCTAATATCTGTTTAAAATATTAAAAGAGAGGCATAATAAATGTTATTTGCTTTCTATTCTGGACTATCCTTAAAGGACAAGGAATCCAGGCAGTCACCACAGGCTGAACACTGCATGGACTGTGGGGAGGGAATTACTGCAGAAGGTGGAGGTGGTGCTACCAATTGCTACTTAAATACAAATGGCCCCTAAACATGAATAATTAAACAAATAAAATCATATATTATTTTTCAATTATCAGAGTAGTAACAGCAAAAAGTTTGACATGTTACTTAACTTTGTATGCTTCAGTTTCTGCCTCCAAAAAAAGGGAATCTTACACTATTTTCCCTCATGAGATTGTTTTGATGAGTAAATTAACTGTTACCTGTAAGGAGCATTAAAATGAAGAAACAGTTCGACACATAGTAAGCATTCACAAATGTTAGCTATTATTATCTTAACACAATGTTTTGGTGAGGGTGTAAGGACAAAGGCACTTTAATACACTGTTCACAGGAATATAGATCAGTTAACGGTTACTGGTTAACCTCTATGTAGATTTGTAACCTCTACAAAAAGCAATTTTGCAATGTCTATTAAAATTAAGAATGTACATACCCTCTGACCTCTAATTCCACTTTTGGTTTTCTCATGAGTTTAATGAGGCATGTACAAGAATATTTACTGCTACTTTTGAGAGGAGGGAGGAGTAATAGCAAATGACTAGAATCAACCTGAATACTCAGTAACTAGGTACTGGTTAAATAAGTAATGGTATTTAATGGAATACAACGTGGGTTTTAAAAATAATAAAACAGCTCTATACATACAAATAAAAACCAATTACTATAAACATTGTTAGTGAAAAGCAAGGGTACACAGAAAGCTACCATTTATGTAAAATAGAAGGGAAAAAATAATGCACTTAGAATATCTAGAGAATGGCACATTCAACTGTAGAAGTCTAGAGGTATCACGTGTTACCTCTAGTGAAGTGATTACAGGATGGCAGCAATTTAAGAAGGCTTACTTTTGAACGTGCCCTGTGAATTATGTCTATGTATATGTATTTCCCATTCAAAATTTAAATTCCATTATTTTTAAAAAGACCCAAAACTTTCATATCTAAAATCAGTCTATGAATCTCTTCTATCAGTATCAAGACAACATGTTTGACCAAAGCATTTCAGGGACTGCTCTTTCATGTATATAACCAGCTGACCTAATGATATTGCCATGGCCTGAATTCTTAAAGTCAGGCAAACATTCATTCATGCAATAACCATCGACTAAGGACTTACTACTGCATTACAGGCCCTATGCTAGGTACTAAGGCAAATTCAAAAAAAGTTGAGCTGCCTCTTAAAGACCATTCAAGTAGCTGCAGAAGGCAGACACATAAAAAATAATAACAATTCAAGGAGGTAAGTATCATCACATCTAGACTTAAAAAAAAAATTAACACCAAAAGCAACGGCAGCAAAAGCCAAAATTGACAAATGGGATCTCATTAAACTAAAGAGCTTCTGCACAGCAAAAGAAACTACCACCAGAATGAACAGGCAACCTACAGAATGGGAAAAAATTTTTGCAATCTACTCATCTGACAAAGGGCTAATATCCAGAATCTACAAAGAACTCAAACAAATATACAAGAAAAAAACAAACAACCCCATCAAAAAGTGGGGAAAGGATATGAACAGACATTTCTCAAAAGAAGACATTCATACAGCCAACAGACACATGAAAAAATGCTCATCATCACTCGCCATCAGAGAAATGCAAATCAAAACCACAATGAGATACCATCTCACACCAGTTAGAATGGCAATCATTAAAAAATCAGGAAACAACAGATGTTGGAGAGGATGTGGAGAAATAGGAACACTTTTACACTGTTGGTGGGATTGTAAACTAGTTCAACCATTATGGAAAACAGTATGGCAATTCCTCAAGGATCTAGAACTAGATGTACCATATGACCCAGCCATCCCACTACTGGGTATATACCCAAAGGATTATAAATTATTCTACTACAAAGACACATGCACACGTATGTTTATTGCGGCACTATTCACAATAGCAAAGACTTGGAATCAACCCAAATGTCCATCTGTGACAGACTGGATTAAGAAAATGTGGCACATATACACCATGGAATGCTATGCAGCCATAAAAAAGGATGAGTTTGCGTCCTTTGTAGGGACATGGATGCAGCTGGAAACCATCATTCTTAGCAAACTATCACAGGAACAGAAAACCAAACACCGCATGTTCTCACTCATAGGTGGGAACTGAACAATGAGATCACTTGGACTCGGGAAGGGGAACATCACACACTGGGGCCTATCATGGGGGGGGAGGGGGGAGGGATTGCATTGGGAGTTATACATGATATAAATGATGAATTGAAAAAAAAAAAATTAAACTGTCACAGCCAAGAGGGACCTAAAGAGACATTACAAGTTAATATAATGTGGTATCCTGGATGTGATTCTGAAACAGAAAAACTAGTAAAACTAAGGAAATCTTAGTTTAAGAAAACTTAGTTTAAGTAGAAACTAAGAAGTCTGAATAAACCATGAACTTTACTAATATCAGTTCATTACTTGTAACAAATATACCACATTAATGTTAATAATAGAGAAATTGGGTGAGAGAGCATTATAGGCACACTCTGTACTATTTCCTCAATGGTTCCATTAATCTAAAACTGTTTGTTTATAAAAATAGCCTATAAAAATTAAAAATAAACACCTAAAAATGTATTGAATTTTTCTAATTTGAGATGTCATTTGTCTAAGAGAACATGCACATGTGTCAGCCATATGCAATTTTATTTTAGCGTAAGTATTGCTGTTACTATCTTTCCCATATAAACTGATTGCCTTAATATTAATTTTGAATTTGGAAAATAAAAAAGTTAACCTGGCATCCAAAGTATTGTGATGCAGCAAAAAACAATCCTAATTTTTCATACTTCTCAACAATGACATTGCAGTGCAACAACCACTTTATTCTAGTTCTTCAGAACCCTAGACTTCTTCATTTGTCTTAAGGACTACCACAACATTCTCAAAATAAAACGAATTTTGCAACATGTAGCTAAGAAAGGAAAGAAAAGGGAGAAAAGAAAAGAAGGTAGAATCATAAAATCATACAGTTGGTAAAATCCCAAGAAGATCATGAACTGCCATCTGGATGCTTTGATCTGCATCTGTGTTTGTGTGTGTATAATATGTTTAACAATTAAATCATAATCCACATTTAACACATCATTTGTAACTACACAACAAAAAAAAAAAGCTCTCTAAAAAGCTAACCATTAAAAATTAAAAACCACTCTTTTGGCCAGGTGTGGTGGTTCATGCCTGTAATCCCCTCACTTTGGAAGACTCAAGTGAGACGATCACTTGAGGCCAAGAGTTCGAGAACAGCCTCGGCAACATAATGAGATCCTGTTTCTACAAAAATTTAAAAAAATAAGCCAGGCATGGTGGTACATGCCTATAGTCCCAGATACTCGAGAGTCTGAAGCAGGTGGGTCACTTGAGCCCAGGACTTTGAGACTACAGTGAGCTATAATCACACACTGCACTCTAGCCTGGGCCACAAAGTGAGACCTACAAACGAACAAAAAACAGTCAAACTCTTGAGCTAAAAAGAAAAACTCTCGAGCTAAAAAGAAAATATTTTTTAAATTATCTAAAAGAAATAAAAACTATGAGATATGGCCAAAATAAAAACGTCATACTTTTAAATACTTCCATTAAGAAAAGAATTCGTAAATACAACTGGGCACCCAATTTAAGATGAAAAAAATAACAACCAAATGGCCCCCATAAGAAGGTAGATGAAATATATTAAGAAAAGGAAAAAATTAATGAAGACAAAACAAAAATAAAGCAAGAGCTGATTTTCAGGAAAGCTAAAATAGAAAAATTTACAATGTCGGCCGGGCGCGGTGGCTCAAGCCTGTAATCCCAGCACTTTGGGAGGCTGAGACGGGCGGATCACGAGGTCAGGAGATCGAGACCATTCTGGTTAATACGGTGAAACCCCGTCTCTACTAAAAAATACAAAAAACTAGCCGGGCGACGAGGCGGGCGCCTGTAGTCCCAGCTACTCGGGAGGCTGAGACAGGAGAATGGCGTGAACTCGGGAGGCGGAGCTTGCAGTGAGCTGAGAGCCGGCCACTGCACTCCAGCCTGGGTGGCAGAGCAAGACTCCGTCTCAAAAAAAAAAAAAAAAAAGAAAAATTTACAATGTCTAGACAAGAGGAGAACAGAAATTTTTTTAAATCATAAATCCTGTAAGTTAGAAAGCTTATACATATATTTTAAAAATGTACTATTGGCATGTGATTTTTTTAAAATCAAGGAAACAAAATGGTATGCAAAAAGATCTACATACACACATATACACAAATACAAGAACTCAGGTTATGACACAGGTGGTGACATTTTATATCAGCAGGGATAATGAGAGATACAAGAAGTCCTGCCTCACACCACATATAAAAACAAACTCCAAGATGATTACAAATATTTAAAACAAAAAACAAAGGCATGAAGAAAAAGGCATAAAAGAAGCCGTAAAGAAAAATTCTCCTTACATCTGATTAAATCAAAAATTTTAATCTCTGTATGATAAAGAATAACATATACAGTTAAAAGACAAACCACTGGGTTCTGAAAAAAAATCTGTAACACATTTAAAATACAAAGGATATTACTCATACTCAAATACTGCTTACAAAGCCAAAATATACAAATAACTCAATAGAAAAATGGGCAAAGTATATTAACAAACATATCATAGAATAAAATATGGCCAATCAGTACACAAAAAAGTTCTACCTGAAAATAGATAATATGGGATTATCAGTATGTATATCTACACATTTTTGGCCCATTATTTTGGTAGGGAAAAAAGAAGCTGATAATCCCAGGGTTAGCAACAGTGACAGGAAATCGGCATTCTCTTATGTTGCTGGTGTGAGTATAAATTGGTATAGCCTTCTAGGAAGTGTCTAGCAAGGATTTCAAAGGTCCATACACAATGTGAGCAACAAAATAAATAATAACTAGTAACAAATTAAAACCCATAGAATAAAAGAAATATCCATGAGTCTATAATGATATAAATAAATATTAAATACTTGAATAAATAAGTGAAAGAACAAGATCTTTTTTATGGTATAATTTTGATTAAAGAATCATTAATGGCTGCATAAAATAAGTGGGCAAAAGTAAGATAAGAAACAGGGTATTTACACAGTCTCAAAGTTCTTCCCCATACCGATCCTTATTTATTAGGAAAAACAGTAACTTCACAGTGGAGTAACTTGGCAGACTGTAGTACCTTAATCAAGTGGCTCAAGCTAACATCACCCAAATGATATGGCAACATTATGTGTCTCCTGATTCCACACTGAGAAGGGCACAACATCGATTCTAAGATATTCGTGCCCAAAATGCATAACCAAAGTTTAATCATAAGAAAATATCAGACAGACAAAAATTGAAGGCTATCCCATAAATTAACTGGCCAGTACTCTATAAAGTATCATGGTCTTAAAAACAAAGAAAAACTGAGGAACTATTTAAGATAAAGGAAAACTAAGGAGATGTTGACAACAAAATGCAATGTGTGATTCTGGATTGGCTTCTGGTCCAAGAAATGGACATGAGTTAAGACAACCAACAAAATTTAAACAAGGTCTATAGATTAGCTGTTAGTATGGTATCAATGTAATTTCTTGGCTTTTGGTTTTTGTGTTTTTAAAATTGGCTCCCTCTGAGCAGGGTTCAGGGAGATTTTGCTTTGGGTTTGTTTGTTTTGAGACAAGTTTCGCTCTTGTTGCCCAGACTGGAGTGCAATAGTACAATCTCAGCTCACCACAACCTCCACCTCCAGGGTTCAAGCAATTCTCCTGCCTCAGCCTGCTGAGTACCTGGGATTACAGGCATGCACCACCATGCCCAGCTAATTTTTTGTATTTTTAGTAGAGGCAGGGTTTCTCCATGTTGGTCAGGCTGGTCTCAAACTCCCGACCTCAGGTGATCCGCCCGCCTCAGCCTCCCAAAGTGGTGGTATTATAGGTGTGAACCACTGCATCCAGCTTGGGGCTTGGTTTTTTTTAGAGGCCAGGACAGGCCTCACTATGTTGCCCAGGCTGGATGTACCTATTCACGGGCTGCGGGGAGGTCAAAGTACACTGCAGCCTCCAACTCGCGTAGTCAAGTAATCCTCCTACTGCATTTGTAGTTTCCTGGTTTTTATCATTGTACTGTGGTTTTTTTTTTTTTTTTTTTTTTTTTTTTTTTTTTTTTTTTAAGATGGAGTCTAGCTCTGTCACCCAGACTGGAGTGTAGTTCAAGGAATTATTCTACCTCAGCCTCCCGAGTAGCTGGGACTACAGGCATGTGCCAACATGCCTAGCTAATTTTTGTATTTTTAGTAGAGACAGGGGTTTCACCATGTTGGCCAGGCTGGTCTTGAACTCCTGACCTCGAGCCATTGGCCCTCCTTGGCTTCCCAAAGTGCTAGGATTACAGGCGTGAGCCACCACTCCTGGCCTCTGTGGTTATTTTGGATTTAATATTTGAGAAAGCCAGGGGAAGGTGATCCAAGAACTTCTTGTACCAGTTTTGCAACATTTTTGTAAGCCTGAAATTATTCCAAAAAGGAAAGTTAAAAAATAAAAAATAAATTTAAAAAACATTTTTAAGGTCCATAAACTCTGACCCAGAACTTCAAATTCTAGCAAGATATAACATAGAAATAGTTGCATGTGGCCGGGCGCAGTAGCTCACGCCTGTAATCCCAGCACTCTGGGAGGGCGAGGTGGGCAGATCACCTGAGGTCGGGAGTTTGAGACCAGCCTGGCCAACATGGTGAAACCCGTCTCTACTAAAAATACAAAAATTAGCCAGGCATGGTGGCACATGCCTGTAATCCCAGCTACTCTGGAGGCTGAGGCAGGAGAATTGCTTGAGTCCGGGAGATGGAGGTTGCAATGACCCAAGACCGTGCCATAGCACTCCAGCCTGGCCGACAGAGTGAGACTGTCTCAAAAAAACAAAACAAAACAAAAAAGAAACCGTTTCATGTAAAAACATGTTTGCTGAAGCACTGCTCATGAGAGTTATACATTGGAGCTCGGCGTGGTGACTCATGCCTGTAATCCCAGCACTTTGGGAAGCCAAGGCGGGCAGATCACCTGAGGTCAGGAGTTCAAGACCAGCCTGGCCAACATGGCAAAACCCAGTCTCTATTAAATATACAAAAAAATTAGCCAGGTGTGGTGATGTGTGCCTGTAATCCCAGCTACTCGGGAGGCTGAGGCAGGAAGAATTGCTTGAATCAGGGAGGCAGAGGTTGCAGTGAGCTGAGATCGTGACAGAGCAAGACTCCGTCACAAAAAAAAAAACCACTGGAAATTTATACTGACCCCAGGATAGGCTAATTCTATCTTCCCATCAGCTAAGAAATCATCTTGTTTTCCTCTAATTTTTCCCCATTAAAATATTTTTGCCATCTCTAAAGTCTATGTTAGTGATCCGCAAGGTAAAGAAGTTTATCTCTTTCTACTAATTGGTGCACATCTCAGTTAATTCTGCACAGACGTGCTAATGATCTATTTTTACCTTATCTTGTACAGCTGGAGCTAAAAACTTACCACCGTATTTAATCTGATTTTCCACCAATGTTTTTCTTTAACATAGGGCATTAACTCTTAAATGTTATCAAAATAATTACTTTTATTAAAAACAACTAAAACAAATGGATACAAGAAAAGCTATCAAAATAAAAACAGATTATTTAAAAACCCAATTCTTTTTGATATCTCTTTTACTCAGAATTAGCAGAGTACTATTAATGTGGAACTGACTCAGTTTTGACTTGATTGTCCTTACTCTGCTTTTGTCACCAGATTTTCTGTTGCTAACCTTCCAAAAACTATTTTGCAGGTGCGGTGGCTCACACCTGTAATCTCAGCACTTTGGGAGGCCAAGGCAGGTGAATCACCTGAGGTCGGGAGTTCCAGACCAGCCTGACCAACATGGGGAAACCTCGCCTCTAATAAAAATATAAAAAATTAGCCAGGCGTGGTGGCACATGCCTGTAATCCCAGCTACTTGGGAGACCGAGGCAGGAGAATCGCTTGAACCTGGGAGGTGGAGGTTGCGGTGAGCTGAGATCATGCCATTGCACTCTACCCTGGGCAACAAGAGTGAAACTCCACCTCAGAAAAAACAAACAAACAAACAGATAAAAACTATTTCTTCCTCCTTTTCCCCCTGCTTAATCCTATAACATACTTATGAAACATCTTAATGATATACAATTATTTATTAGCCTTAGACTTTTATTTAGGAAAAAAATATAATGTAGTCCATATCTTCTATAGTGAAATTTCTTACTTAAGCTAAGAAAAATTTAAAATTGCAAATGAAAGTTACTAAAATTTCACTTTATATTCCTTGATTCAAAGATTCATTTATAGTATTGATTGGGACATGAACACAAATACCCACTGTAACATATAACTATGTATAAATATTATTCCAATCAACTACTTTACCTGCTCTCTTGACAGTGATATGGGTGGTGCTGCAGTACATCCTGTAAGAAACGCTCCATCAAACTGCTGGTACATATTTGACGTCTACTCTGTCTGGTCAAACTCCTGTGCTGAGCACTGAACAAATGCTATAAAGAAAAAAGAAATGGAATATTTTTAAATGGATAGTATTTAGTAGTGAGAGTTCGACAACATGGATTCATTTATATACTCCTGGTAAAATTATGAACTGACAGCTTTTCTATAAAGCAATTCTGAAATTTGCATCTAAAAACCATAAAACTACTTTCCCTTAGGTAAAATAATGAGATTTCCCTAAGTATAGCCTAAGGAAATAGTCTTAAAGGTAAATGATTCATGCAAAAAAGATATCATTATCATAGCATAACAAAAAACTGGAAACCTCCTAAGTTTCTAACAGTAAAAGACTTCAGTTATAATAGGTTCTAAGATGTAATACTATGCAGCTATCTAAAATAATACAAAGAATTTTTAATAACATGGGGAAATGTTACATATTAAGAAAAAATGAGTGTAGTAGTGTGGCCAAGCGGTCTAAGGCGCTGGATTTAGAAAAAAATGAGGAATGCAAAAACCACATGTATGGTTTCATGTCAAACTACAGTTTAAAAACATACAGACAAGTAAATGGAAGAAATTACAGTTGTCCCCTATTATCCTCAGGGGATTTGTTCCAAGACCCCCAGTGGATGCCTGAAACAGTGGATAGTACCAAACGTATATATGTTTTTCCTTACGTACCTATGATAAAGATTAATTTATAAACTAGACATAGTAAGGGATTAACGACAATAACTGATAATGAAATAAAACAATTATAACAATACACTGTAACAAAAGTAAAATAAGGGTTACTTGAACACAAGCACTGTGATATCCAACAGTTGATCTAATAACCAAGACAGTTACTGAGTGACTAATGGGCAGATGGTATATACAGCAGGAATATGCTGGACAAATGGATGATTCATATTCTGAGTGGGACAATGAGTGACAGCGAAGGATTTCATCAAGCTACTCAGAATGACGTGCAATTTATTTGCCCATTTATTTCTGGAATTTTCCATATAATATTTTCGAGCCATGTTTGGCTGTAACTGAAACCAACCACAGATAAGGGGGGACTAGTGTATATGTATACCAAACCTTACTAGTACAGATGTCAGTGTGGTGCAGTTACGAGTAATTTTTCAATTTTTCTTATAAATTCTTATCTTTTTCAATGAGTAAATGTTTTTTAAAATGAAAATCTGTTAAGAGAGAGAACAGGGTTGGATTATTGTATTAAAAGAGGTCAAAGATTAACTGACAAAAAAGGCCCCTTTATTTTCTTTCAGAAATTAAAAATCCTAACTTAAACACAAAATTAAAATTAAATAAATAAACTAAATTTTTCAGACTTGTAATTCTCTCTACAGTTAGAAAGATAATCTTTCTTTACTAATATTATTTAGTGGACTAGCAAGCAGAATGGGCTAAAGTCTACCTATGGAGCACCTATGATGTACCAAACACAGTGTTATTCCATTTACACAGTAATCTTCACTGACTTTTCACTAAGAATATTGTCCCCATTTAGCATGAAAAGACTAAGGCACAAAAAATTAAGAGTAAACTGGGCTGGGCACAGTGGCTCAGGCCTGTAATCCCAGCACTTTGGGAGGCTGCAGCGGGCAGATCACCTGAGGTCAGTTTAAGACCAGCCTGGCCAACAAGGCGAAACCCCGTCTCTAGAGAACAACAACAACAAAAAATTACCCAGGCATGGTGGTGCTGTGTGCCCAGTCCTAGCTACTGGGGAGGCTGAGGCAGGAGAATTGCTTGAACCCTGGAGGCGGAGGTTGCAGTGAGCTGAGACTGCATCACTGCACTCCAACCTGGGCGACAGAGTGAGATTCTGTCTCAAAAAAATAAAACAGAAAAGAAAAGAAAAAAAAAAAAAAAGAATTAGAGTAAACTGCCCAAAGTTTTACACTGAGCAAACAGCAAGGCCAGGATTTTAATAACTCCAAAGCTTATCCTCTTTCTTTGTATCATGCTAGGAAATGGCATATTTCTAACATGTTATTTATAATTTAATAGTGCATTTTAATTTAACAATACTTAGAAAAGATATTTTAAAATATCCCAGTAAAGGTGTTAAAGAACTTAAATCAGGTTGCTAACTCCTAACCACTGTTACAACTCTTGGCATTATTTTCTTCCACGTTGACTTCAGAGGTCCATGCTAGTGCTCCTAGCCCCAGGAACAATCCACATTATGACACTTTCAAAATCCTGCTACAAAACTCTCCACTGTCCAGGACCCATTACCAGAGTTAGAATGCCTGGTGGTTAAAGGGGACAAATGCACAAGGAAACAAATATTCAGTTAAAATCCAACCTTACTGAATAAAGAATATGTGGTACATATACATCATGGAATACTACACAGCCACAAAAAATGAGATCGTGTCATTTGCAGCAACATGGATGCAGCTGGAGGCCATCATCCTAAGCAAATTTACACAGGAACAGAAAACCAAATACCGCATGTTCTCACTTTTAAGTGGGAGCTAAACATTAGGTCCATGTGGACATAAAGATGGGAATAAAAGGCACTGGGAGATACTGGGTCAGGAGAGACAGGGCAGGGGGCAAGGGCTGAAAAACTACCTATCAGGTACTATGCTCATTACCTGAGTGATGGGATCCTTTGTACCCCAAACCTCAGCATCACACAATATACCCACGTAACAAGCCTGGACATGTGTCCCCCCCGACTCTAAAATAAAAGTTGAAATTACAAAAATAAATAATAAAATCCAACCTTGTCCTCTCTCTGCCAAGGCAAAAAGAAAAAAGAAATGTGAATAGAAAACTTCATTTACATGCCATAAGGTGTCAGTTCCTTTAGATTTTTTGAATTGATGTATAACATACATAAAGTACACAAATCATATGCATATAGCTCAATCAACTATCACAAAGTAGACACATCCTTACCATCTATCCATGAAAAGTTGACAAGCATCCAGAAATCCCTGTAATGTCCCATCCCAATCTAATATCCCTTCCCTTTTCCCCAAAAGTAACTATTACCTAACTTTTAATACTATAGTTTTGAAATTTTCTGAAATGTATATAAATGGAGTCATATAATATGTACGCTTTTGCATTCAGCTTATTTTACTCAATATTATATATGTGATATTCATCCATATTAACTGAATCTGTTCATTTTCTTTTCTGCATTAATATTTCACTGTATGAATATGCCATATTTCATTTATTCATTCTACTCTTGACGGACAATTGTGTTGTTTCCAGCTTTTGGCTATTACTAATAATGCTGTGAAGAACCTTCTTGTATGTGTCTTTTGGTGCCAATGTGCATGTATTTTTGTTGAGTACATTATTAGGAGTGAAACTTCTGGGTCATAAAAATTTGCGCACATTCAGCTTTAGTACTCACTATTGACCAGTCTTCCAAAGTGGCTGTACCAATGTATATTCCTACCAGCAGTATTCCTAGCTCCTTATCAACACTTGGTATTGTCAGTCTCTTTCATTTTAGCAATTATAAGGATGTTTATTGTTATATCACTGTGGCCTTAATCTGTAATTTTTGTGATAGCTTTTCATATTTACTGGCCATCTGGATATCCTCTTTTATGTTGGATCTGTTAAGTCTCTCTGTTTTTTCAAATGGATGTTCTGTCTCTTCCTTATGGACATGTAGAAATTCCTTATTCTGGACACCAGTTCTTTGCTCAATTATATGTGTTTCAAGTACCATCTTCCTCTCTGGAGCTTCTTTTCACTTTCTTAATCATCTTCCATTGTTTCTTAACTTTACTGCAGTCCAGAGTTTTTATCTTTTTTTGTCAGTGGTTTTTGTGGCCAGAAATCTCTCTTTACCATCAAAGTCCTAGAGATTTTCTCCTGTCTCTAGAAGCTTTACTATTTTGGCTACAACATTTACGTCTATAGTCTACTTCTAACTGATTTTTATATGCAGGGTGATTCCGCAATAAAGTTTCACTTTCCTCTCCATATGAATATTCAATTGACCTAGTATCATTTATTGAAGAAAGTTCTGTCCTCACTGCTGTGCAGCACCACCTTTGTTACAAATCAGACGTCCATATATGTGTCTGTTTCTGGAATTCCTGGTTTGTTTCCATGGTCTAACTCTGCAGCAAGACTATATTATTTTAAAGACTAAAGTTTCATAAGTTTTAGTATCTGATAGAGGACATCTATTCACTTTGTTCTTAAGATTATCCTAGTTCTTCTGGAGCCTTTTACTTTCCCACATTTATTTTTGGAATTGGCTTTTCATTAAAAAAAAATTCTCTGAGATTTTGATTGAAATTACGTTGGATAAATATAACAATCTAGGCACAATTGACAATGTTTACAATATTGATTCTTCAATCCATGAACATGAAAATTTCTTTCAATGTTTATAGTTTCTAGTTTAAAGATCTTACATTTTCTCATGTTTATTCCCTAGATTTTGATGTTCTTTGATGCTATTGTAATTTTTTTATCTCATTTTCTACATGGTATCTGTATATAAAAATACAGTTTCTTTTTACATTGGTCTAACAACCTTTTTTAACTCACTTATTGATTCTAATGGTTTACCTAGATATCTTTTGAGTTTCTATGTCCACATGTTGTGTATAAATAATAGTTTTATTTCTTCTTATCCAATCTTTATCATTTTTATTTTTCTTTCCTTATTTCCTTGACTAGGACCTCTGACAAAATATTGAATACAGTTGTAATTCAAGCATCAAATCTATTTTCACTTAATATATTATTGATAGAGTTGTATTTAACTTTTTCTTTTTCAATCTGTTATTCTTGCCTATACAATTATCCCTTTTCCTCTCCTTTCTTGTCTTCTTGTGGACTACATTTCATCATTTCAATTTTTCCCTTTCTGTTAACTCTGTAGTTAGTTATAGACTTTTCATAGTCTATTTTGGTAAGAGATTACAATGAGCAACCCTGAACTGTCAATGTCTAAAATTACTTGTTACTTTTATTCTCTTTATAAACAATGTAAAGTCCTTAGAAATTAACATTATTTACTCCCCTCCCAATTTATATGCCATTGTTGTTCATCCCACAAGACAGAATTCACTTAGATTGCCTACATATTTACCTTTCCACTGTTCTTCATTACTTCCTGTATCTCTGAGCTTCCATCGGGAATCATTTTCCTTCTGCCTGAAGAACTCCTTTTTAGTTTTTCCTTTAGTGAGAGTCTGCTGGTGACAAATTCCCTTAATTTTTATTTCCTGAAAATAGTTTTATTTCACCTTCCTTATTAAAAGATATACGTATTGAGTAGAGAATTCTAGGTGCAGTTGTTTTATTTCTTTTGGCTTCCATTGTTTCTGTAAAATACTTCACTAGATATGGGCCCCATATTACTTCACTGCTTTTATAGTTCTCCAAAGCCTTGAAATACAAGGCTGCAAACATCCTTAACAAAATATTGTTAATAGCAAACCAAATCCAGCAACATATAAAAAGGATTATACACCATGACCAAGTGGGATTTAGCCCACAAATGCAAGATTAGTTTAACATCTGAAAACCAACCAATCTAACTGCTATAGGTTGAACTGCATCCCACCCAAAATTCACATGTTGAGGTTCTAACCCCTAATGTGACTGTATTTGGAAACAGGGCTTTTAGGAGGTAATTTAGGTTAGATGAAGTCATAACAGTAGCGACATCATTCAATAGGATTGGTGGCCTTATAAAATAGGAAGAGAAATCGCCCTCTCCCTCTGCTACAGAAGGGCACAGTAAGAAGGGCTGTTAGGTATTAGTCCATGGCCTGCTAGGAACTGGGCCACACAGCAGGAGGTAAGCGGCAGGCAAGCAAGCGCTACCACCTGAGCTCCACCTCCTGTCAGATCAGTGGAGGCATTAGATTCTCATAAGAGTGTAAACTGTATCATGAACTGTGCATGCAAGGGATCTAGGTTGTGTGCTCCTTATGAGAATCTAATGCCTGATGATCTGAGGTGGAACAGTTAAATCCCAAAACCACCCCTCCACCCTGTCTGTGGAAAAATTGTCTTCCACAAAACTGGTCCCTGGTGCCAAAAAGGCTGGGGACTGCTGATTTAAATTAACTAGTCTATGGTATTTTATTATGGCAGCCTGAGCTGACGAATACTGTAATATATTATATTAATGGACTAAAGAAAAAAAACACATACTTATCTAATAGTTGCAAAAAAGCGTTTGACAAAAGCCTATACCCTTTCATGATTAAACACTTAGCAAATTAGGAATAGAAGGCTAAAACCCACAACTAACATCAAACTTAATGACAAAAGACCGTAAGTTTTCTCCCAAGATTCAAAACAAAACAAGGATATCAATTCTCACTACTGTAATTTAACACTCATCATACTAGAAATTCTAGCAAGAGCAATTAGGCAAGAAAAAGAAATAATGGCATCCAGACTGGGGAAAAAACTAGTAAAACTATTTGGAGAGGACATAATCTAGTATATAGAAAATCCTAAGGAATCGACAAAAAAATTATTAGCACTAATAAACAAGGTCAGCAAGGTTGTATGATACAAGATCAATATTTAAAAATCTATTGAAGCTCTCCATACACTCCCAACAAATAATCCAAAATGAACTTAAGAAAACAATTCCATTTACAATAGCATTAAAATTAATAAAATGTTTAGGAATAAATTTAGCATAAGAAGTGTAAAACTTGTACACTGAAAATTACAAAACACTGTTAAAAGGTTTTAAATCTCTACATAAATGGAAATACATACCTCTATTCATGGACTGGAAGACTTAATATTAAGATGTATATTCCCCATGAATGTATCTACAGATTCAACACAATCCCTATCAGAATTCCAGCTGCTTTTCTGCAGAAACTAACAAGGTAATCTTTAAATTCATATGGAAATACAAGGAACCAAGAATAGCCAAAACAATCTTGAAAAAGAGGAACAAAGTTGGAGGACTCAAATGTCATGATTCCAAATTTTACTACAAAGCTGCAGTAATCAAGACTATGTGGTGCTGGCATCAGAGCAGATATATAGATAAATAAAATGGAATTGAAAGTCTAGAGGTAAACCTTATATTTATGGTCAACTGATTTTCAACAAGGATGTCAAGGCAATTGAATCGGGAAAGGATAGTCAACAAATGGTGCTGGTACTACTCTACATCACATGTAAAAGAATAAACTCGGAAAAAGATGGCCAGCACAATGAATAAACCACTGTATCTTAACAAAAACAACTGAAGAAGGGCAATGGAGTGCATCAGAGGAGAAAAAGAAACCAGGGTGAGCAAAGAACTCAGAATGGCAACACAGAAAACAGAAGGGAATGCCAGGCCTCCAGCACCCCATTCCCAACCGGAATCAGCGGGGAACCAGGAAGAACTTCTCCCTATAGCAAGGAGGCAAGCAAGAGGATTCCAACAACCAACCCCCATTAATACCTTGGACACCTACAGACCTCACCCCTGCAGTCCTCACAAGGACGAAGACCAGCTGAGGGAGCTGTCTGGAGTCTACACCACTGTGTTCCCCTGAGAGAAGAAGCCAATACTGTGCCCTGGCCCCTGTAGCCCATGTGGCTACACCACCTTGCAAGTGGAACTACGGCTGAAACGTGTTTTGCTCCAGAGGCAAGTAGCCATGGCTCCCTTTCATCCCTGAGGCTAAGCCACTGCTGAATCATCCCAGCCCGGTGGCCTGACATCCCCAGGCCAAGATACAAACAGTGGTTAAATCCTTCCTCATAGAACCAAGAAGAAATGAAGCCACTTCACCCACCTCTGCTCTTACCCCATCAGGCTGGAGCTGAAGTGGTACCCTGCCTCCCAGGAAAATAGTACCTTTGCGGCTCAAAGCAGTCACGCATCCCCAGTGCCTAGATTGAAGTAGCATCCTGAATTGCAGGAAACTGCCTTAGATATTTAGAGTAGTCACACACCCCAGTACCTAAGCTGAAGTGGCACCTTGCATCCCAGAGAAATGGCCGCCCGGAACAGTCATGCCACTGTCCCCGATCCCTGCCCAAACCTGAACTGAAGCAGCATATTGCCCCCTGGGGAAATGGTGTCCTGGCCAAGCTGAACAGCTGTGTACCGCAGGGCTGAGTACCTCATGTCCCAGGGAAAGAGAGCAGTGGCTAAGCTTAGACACCTCATCCTACTAGCCAAACAACTCTAGTACTCTGCTTTCCTAGACCAGACTAAATCCCTAGAGTCTGAGCTGCTGAGACGTGCCTTTACCTGGGGAATGGAGTCATTGTACTGTTCCCTGCCCTACACAGGGTCCAAACAACAGCTATGTGTCTGCTGCTGCTGAGTCCCACCATCCCAGTGTCTAGAGTCACTACTACACAATGCCTCATCCCCTGAGACCTAAGTTGCCACTGAGCTCTGCTGGCTCACGTTTCTGAACTGCAGCCACACCCTGCTTCCCAGGATCAAACCTCCAGAGCAACTATTTTTCCCTGGAGTCAGGTCAGTGCTGTGCCCTGCCCTTCAAGGGTAGAAATCTCAGCTACAACCTGACTCCCTGGGCCCCAACTACTAGGGGGTGCCTAAAAGTTACAGGTCCTGGCTCTGTGGGCAACCTACATCCAACCCCACCAAAAAGCAAATCTGTACCCCAAGATCCAGGTGCAACAATAGGTTCATAAGCCTATGAGCCTAGGACCCTGGTCCCACAGCCACTCCAAACACCTGCAACTGGAACACAGTGCTACTAAAGCTGCTTACAGGCCGTGTCAGACCTAACACCAAGAGGGATCTACTCAGCTAAGTCTCCCCATTGTAATGAAAACAAGAACAGGTGGATCCCAGAAGCCCTTGACATCAAGGACATTCAGCCTATGCTGCTGCCACTGCCACAAACTTCTACAGTGTAGGCCACTGAGGTGCCCACAGTTATTGCTGATGATGAACACAGCTGAAGAAACAGAATGAAGACTATATACCACTGCATCTATCTGGCAACAGAGTAACCACACTCTCCCAAGTAGCACATTAAAGCCCAACTACAGGTGAAAGTTATTCAATATGAAAGCCACTCCAGAAAGTATGGAAGAAGTGACTATTCCACCAGATGCGGACACATCAATGCAGGGATATAAGAAACATAAAAAAGCAAAGAAATATAACACCACCAAAGGAACATAACTTTCTCATTAAAAAAAAAAAAAAAAAAAAAAAAAAACCCAATGAAAAGAAAATAAACCAATTTCTGAAAAAGAATTCAAAATAAAGATCTTAAGGAAACTCAATGAGACAAGAAAATATACATAGACAATTCAACAAAATCAGAAAAACCATTCACATATGAGCAAAAATTCAACACAGAAAAAAATCATAAAAAAGAACCAAACAGGAATCCTACAGCTAAAGAATTCAATGAACGAAATAAAAAATACAATAGAGAGATTCAACAGCAGATTTGATAAAATAGAAGAAAGAAATCTCTAAATTTTTAGATCAGTCATTTGAAATTACCCAGTCAGAGGGAAAAAAAAGAAATGATGCAAAAGAGGTGAAAAAAACCTACAAGACTTATGGGACACCACTGAGTGAACAAATATTTGTTTTAGGGGAATCAGACAGGGAAGACAAAAAGAAAGGCATAGAAAACCTATTTAATGAAATAATAGCAAAAAACTTCCCAAGTCTATGGACATTCAGATATGGGAAGCTCGAAGAATTTCCCAAATACATTCAACCCAAAAATGTCCTCCTTGAGGCACATTATAAACTGTCAAAGATAATCTGAAAAACAGCAAAAGCATCAAGTCACATATAAGGGAATCATCATTAGACTAACAGCAGATTTATCTGCGAAACTTTAAAGGCCAGCAAAGAACGGGATGATATATTGAAAGTGTGAAAAACTATTCCAACAGCCAAACAATACTATACCCAGCAAAGTTATTCTTCAGACATGAGAGAAAAATCAAGTCTTTCCCGGAGAAACAAAAACTGAAGGAATTCATCACCACTAGACCAGTCTTACAGGAAATGACCAAAGAAGTCCTATATCTGGCAAGTAAAAAAGTCAATAGTTACTATCATGAAAAATTCCAAAAGTAAAAAACTCACTGGTAGAACAGACGTGCAAAGGAGAAAGAGAAAAGACATCCAACTCCACCAAAGAGCAAATCTGTACCCCAAGATCCAGGTGCAACAATAGGTTCATAAGCCTATGAGCCTAGGACTCTGGTCCCACAGTCACTCCAAGCACCTACAACTGTTTTATAACTAACCTAAAAATATAACTATCATATGATTCAGCAATCCTACTGACTAGGTATTTATCCAAAGGAAAGGAAATCAGTATATCAAAGAGATATCTGCACCCCAACGTTTATTACTATAGCACTGTTCACAATAGCTAAGATATAGAATCAATCTAAGTGTCCATCAACAGATAAAAGAAAAAAGGGCCAGACACAGAGGTTCATGCCTGTAATCCCAACACTTTGGGAGGCTGAGGCAGGTGGATCACATGAGGTCAGGAGTTTGAGACCAGCCTGGCCAACATGGTGAAACCACATCTCTACTAAAAATACAAAAATCAGTCAGGTATGTTGGCATGCTCCTGTAATCCCAGCTACTCAGGAGGCTGAGGCAGGAGAATTGCTTGAACCCAAGAGGTAAAGGTTGCACTAAGCCAAGATCATGCTACTGCACTCCAGCCTGGGTGACAGAACAAGACTCCATCTCACAAAAAGAAAAAAAGAAAAAAAAAAAGGAAATGTGGTATTATACACAGTGGAATACAATTCAGCCATAAAAGAAGAAAATCTTGTCATCAAAGTTGTGTTCATAAAAGTAGAGAACAGAATGGTGATTACTAGAAGCTGGGAAGAAGTCAGGGGAGAGAAATTGGGAGAGGATAATTAGTGAATACAAAATTACAGCTAGATAGGAGGAATACGTTCTAGTTGTTCTAGTGTCCTATATAGCACTGTAGGATGACTATAGTTAACAATAATTGATTGTAAATTTCCAAACAATTGAAGAGAGGATTTTAAATGTTTCCAACACAAAGAAATGATAAATGTTTGAGGCGATTAGTATGCTAATTACAAGTTTGATTATTACACATTATATACATGTATCAAAATATCACACTGTACCCCATAAATATGTATAATTATTGTAAAAATAATAAAAGTAAACAAATCAATATAAATACATACATATATAAATCCACTATAGGTAGCATAGGGTGAGCTCTGATGAGCATGAATTTTAACATAATTTCTAGGAAATAGATTTAATTTTACAGACGCAAGAAAAAAAAAAGCATAGCCCTATCTCACACCCTTATACAAAAATGAACTCAAAATGGATAAAAGACCTAAATGTAAGAGTAACTATAAAACTCTTAGAAGAAAACATAGGCATATATCTTCAATCCTGAGATTAGGCAAACCTTCTGACACCAAAAAACATGAGCAAAACATAGCAAAATTTAAAATTTTTGTGCATCCAAACACAGCATCAAGAAAGTGAAAAGAAGGCCAGGTGTGTTGGCTCACGCCTGTAATCCCAAAACTTTCAGAGGCCAAAGCAGGACAATCACTTGGGCCCAGGAGTTTGAGACCAGCCTGGGAAACATAGTGAGACCCCATCTCTACCAAAAAAAAAAACATTAGCTGGGTATGGTGGTGGTGCACACCAGTAGTCTCAGCTACTTGTGAGGCTGAGGCAGGAGAGCTGCTTGAGCCCAGGAGGCTGAGGCTACAGTGTGCCATGATCGCACTACTGCCCTCCAGCCTGGGCAACAATGCAAGACCCCATCTCAAAAAAAAAAAGAGTAAGTAACAAGACAACCCACAGAATGGAGAAAGTATTTGTAAATTATATGTCTGATAAAGGTCAAGTATCCAAAATATATAAAGACTTCTACAACTCATCAATAAAAAGACAACACAATTAAAAATAGGAAAAGGATCTGAATAGGCATCCCTCTAAACAAGATATACAAATGGCGAATGAAAAGACACTATATGTCATTAGGGAAATGCAAATCAAAACCAAAATGAGATACCATCTCACATCCACTAAGATGGCTATAACAACAACAACAACAACAACAAAAAACAGACAACCACAAGTGCTGACAAGAATGTGGAGAAACTGGAACCCTCATACATTGCTGGTGGTAAGGTACAGCCACTTTGACAAACAGTGAGGCACCCTCTCAAAAAAGTTAAACACAATTACCACATGACCGAACAATTCCACCCTACATGTAAATCTAAGAAAAGTGAAAGCATATGTCCACACAAAAACTTGTACACATATATACATAGCAGCACTATTCATAACAGTCAAAAAGCAAAAACAACCCAAATACCCATAAATTGCTCAATAAATAAACAAAATGTGATATATCCATGTAATGGAACATTGTCAGCCATAAAAAGGAAGGAGGTCGTGATGCACGTTACAACATGGATGAACTGTGAAAATATTACGCTACATTAAAGCAAGCAGACACAAAAGGCCACACAATGTTTGATTCCATTTACATGCAATATCCAGAATAAGCAAATCTATACAGACAGGAAACAGGTAAGTGGTTGCCAGGGGCTAGTGACAGAAGGGAGGAGTGAGTTACTGCTCAATAGGTACAGGGCTTCCTTTTAGGGTGATGAAAATGTTCTGGAATTAGACAATGGTTGTACAACTTTGTGAACATAACAAAACATCACTGAATTATACACCTTAAAGGGTCAAGTATATGGTGTATGAGTTATATCACAATAACAAAATTTTTAAATCTCTATACCAACTATTTTTCCCTCAGCAGCCAGAATGAGCCTTTTAAAACACAAAGTAGATGACCTAACTCCTATGCTCAAACTTTGAGATGCTCTCCCATCTCACTTGAAATAAAATTCAAAGTCCTTACGTTAGCCTACAATGGCTTAAAGAATCTACTTCTCTAATTTGGGTAATGGGTACGGTAGAAGCCCAATCCCTACCAAGTATGCAATATACCCATGTAACAAACAAGCCCATATACCTCCTGAATCTAAAATACACAATTTACTAGTCTGAATTCTTTGCCTATTACTTCTCACCCACGCCCCCATATCCATGCAGCCACCAGCCTCCCGGCTCTTCGTTAGTGTGCCAACCACTCTGTAACCTCGGGGTCTCTGTCTCTTCCCTCTACCTAGAAACTCTTTCCCCAGATAAATGTAAACCTGAGACCCAAACTCCAAATCTCAACTCAATGTCACTTCCTTAAAAAGGCCTTACCTGGCTACCCTACCCCTTCCCTATTTTGTTTTCCTCATAACATTTATCACAATCTCACATATTCTGTACTAAATTTATATATTATTTATCTTCTGTCTTACTACACTAGAATACAAGCTTCATGAAAAAAGAGGCTTGGTTTTTGTTCATGGATCCCTAGAACCTTAAACAGTGTCTGCCAACTAACAGATTCCCAATATGATCTGTTCAATAAATAAATACATGAATTTAATAAAATGTAAGAAAAAGTCACAACTAGGTCCTTTGAGATATTATCATATTAATAGAAACCTCTCACCTGTTCCAGGTTATTATACTGCACACGGCAATAACTGCAATACCCTTGTCTTTTCTGCATCTTGAATAAATAACTGAAGTCAGATGTCTACTGTCTTTGAATACTCAAGCTGAAAAACAAAAAGAAAAATGGCAAAAATCATGATAATTCCTTATCTTATGAGGAAAATGGCTATGATAATTAGTAGAAAACAGAAATTCACTTCTACTTCTAATAATTAGGAAAATATACAAGGCCGCCATGAGCCACTGAATAAATAAGTGAGCCTGGAGCAGAGACAAGAACTATGTATCTTATGAAAGAACAGTTAGTTGCTAATATTTGAAGACTAGATGACTAAATATTTAGTTTTTCTAATAACTTATTAGAGATATTAGATATTGATTTAGTAACAAAGAATACAATATTAAATTTGTGAAGACCAATTACTTCTATGATATTGTTATGGTATATTTACTACACTCTAATGGAGTTCATTAATTTCCCCATCATGTTTCCACATCAAACCCCAGATTATTTGACAACGTCTCATTCTCTGTCATCATGAGTGTAAAGACACCACATGGCATTTTCTGCTCAGCTCACAAAGAGGCAGATTTTTAAATAATTTATCCAACACAGTTGCTAAAAATCAGAATAACTAATTTAGCCTCTGAAACACAAAACATTTTTCTTCTGAGAATTATGTAAGCCAGATAAATAGGAGGGATTTTTTTCTTCCTACTAGTGTTTAGATTTCTCTACAAATAAATAGTTTTCCAGTTTCCACTCACCTAAAAGTGTAATCCTTCAACATTACATACTGCATGGCTGCCAAACCAGGATGAATACCCAAAATTTTAGTAGAGCTGAGGTGAGCCTAGGATTCAGAATTTTTAAAATTCCCCCAGTAATTTTCATGCCCAGTCAACGTATTAACTGACACAAAGTACATATAATTTATGATTATTTTAAATAAAAAATTGAATGCAGTTTATTTGCTGCTTTGTTAAGCTGAAAATAGAACTGCAAATAATTTTGTATTTCAATTAATTTAAGCAGTCTCATCTGTCGGAAAATATATAACAATCATTCTATAATGTGTTATGAGTATTTCTGCAATGGAAAAAATTTAATCATTAAAATCAATAACTGAAAAATGAAATCACAGCCTTAAAACCATAAGATGAGGTGAAAAAAACTTCATTAAATCAAAATGCTAGCATAATATTTACTTACCTATTACTTCTTATTATGAGAAATTGATTTTCTGACTTCTCACATTTATGGGGAAAATTAATCAATTAAATCAGCCTCTGACACAAAAAACATGTAAGACATTACTTACTTAAAATTTGGTCTTTTTTCCACTAATTTACTTCACTTATTAACCTACAGCAATAAAACAGAACAAACTTTTATTTTAAATTGTACTTACACATAAGGCAAATTTCAAGCTGAGAGAACCTAGAGCTTAAATGTAAGCTTTGAAAAATCCTAAAATAAACTTTTGGGGGATTGAAAATATAATTAAAACATTCATTAAATAAAGGACAAAAGTAAATCATTAATCTACTATCACATATACACAAAATGTAAATACTTAAATATTTTTAGTCTTTAACCCTATGGTCCTTAACTCTCATGGCATTATCACCTGCCACTTCCATCATCTCTAGCGCCATAATGGCAGTGAGTTACAATAAACCAGAAGCATGTGTTGGCATTTTTAAAAATTAACATGCCAGGACCCCATCAGAAACTTACCAAATCAAAATCCCATGGGTTGAGGGAACCCAGGACATACATTATGAAGCATACTTAAAATGCTCAAAGTGGCTGGGCATGGTGGCTCATGCCTCCAATCCCAGCACTTTGGGTGGCCAAGGCAGGTGGATCACCTGAGGTCAGGAGTTTGAGAACAGCCTGGCCAACATAGCAAAACCCCATCACTACCAGAAATACAAAAATTAGCTGGGTGTGCTGGCAGATGCCTATAGTTCCAGCTACTCGGGAGGCTGAGGCAAGAGAATCGTCTGAACCCAGGAGGTGGAGGCTGCAGTGTGCCAAGGTCACGCCACTGCACTCCAGCCTGGGCGACAGAGTGAGGCTTTGTCTCAAAAAACTAAACTAAACTAAAATGCTCAAGGTGATTCTGCTATAAGTTGACTCAATAACATAAGTCATCATTTTTCATAAACTAATAAAACTTATTTATTAAAGGGATCACTCCTTTAGGGTCTGGATTTATATTACTTTGCATGCCTAAATAGGTCTTTTTATACAAACTCTGAATTCTACTAGAACCTGATATTTTTAAAGTAACAAATTATTTACCTGGAGCAGAAAAAGTCAGGTATTTCATCAGCTGTATTAGTTCAGGCAAATATCTGTAAATTAAAATAAAATCATTTTTTAAAAGAGGTCCCATAAGTGTCTACCATTGACCAAACATATCCAGATATATTTTGAAAAGTGACATGTTCCCAATAATAAAAGAAAAAATATTAACTTTGGAACACAAAGCACTTTACATACTATGACCCACTGAATCTCATACATGACCTCCTAAAGTTCTGGCGCAGTGACTGTGATGGCCCATCTAACCCACCATCAAACACTGCAGGTCTCTGGGTTCCTGGAACTGCAGCTGTAAAAGACTATAAGGCTGAATTGTGCCTCTGGTAAGGTTGAGAACAAAAATGCTGTCAAACCCAAAATTAGCTTCATAAGAAACTTCCCGAGGCTTAGGTACACGTTAGCTTTAATGAAAAATACTGTCAATTCTTTTATCACCTATCTATATCAATACACTATTAAGCAGAAGCATGTTTTTTATTCCTCCGCATTGTTGTGGGCAAAGTGCTGCTCCTTATCCAGGATCACTGATTAAGAAAAAATTCCAACACATGGGCTCAAGAGAGCCAGTGACACCACGGTATAATCAAAGAATAACTATTAAGCACCTACTCAGTGCAGAGTTCCATGGTAGAAACTTTAAGGGATAGAGACAAATATGAGACAAGTTTTCTTGCCCTCAAAAAATTTTTAAATGAAATTGAGAAATTAAAGCCAAAGAATGAGGTGCTGCCTAAGAAATGCCTCAGCAAAAATAATAAATGCTAATGAGTTCAACTGCAAAGTTCAGTTTCAGCTAGAGTGGTCAGGGATGCCACTGTGAATATGATTTTTTAACCAGATACTGGAAAATGGGTGGGATTTACTCACTCAAAGGTTGGGAAATGATATTCCAATTAACAAACAAGCAAAGGTACAAAAGCAAGAAAATACAAGGTACATTTGGAGACAGTAAATTAACAAATCCAGCTGAATCTAAGGTTTCATTTGAGAATTTAAGGGGCAATAAAGCAGGGAAAGTAGATTGGATTTTGACATGGTAGTATTCAAATGCAGACTAAAGAATTTAGACTGCACCTTTAGGCACTGTGGAAGATTTTTCTGGAAAGAGGTATACTTGAGAGTGCTTTAAGAAAATTCTGGAAAAATGATTCTCTCCTACTCAAAACAGCTTTCCAAAGGGTAAGGGACATAACTATTAACTACTCAGCACCATTTCCTAAAATACTGGAGAATTAGTCAATTCCCAAAATCTCCAAGTTAAGAGTCAGTATCCCTTAAAGCATAGTCATGTATGCTTACAAAACAAGAAAATACACATTTAATTTTTCTTTAAAAAATGATTTTTATTAATTTTTATTACAAAAGTAAAACATTTATAATAGTACAATTATAAAAATAAAGAGCATAAAAATCAGCCATAATCTACCCACCATTAACGTGTCATATTCTTCTTTGTTCTAAACATATTTTTACAAAAATGGGATGGTACAGTACATTCTATTCTATAGCCACCCTCTCTCACTGAACCACATATAATGAGTACCTTTATATATCATTATAAAATGCTATTATAAAATAGAAGAAAATCAAGTAAAATAAAATAGAATGTTTAATGATTGCATAGTATTTTGTCAGCGTAGATAAAAGCCCTGTCAAGACAAGAACCAGTAATTGGTGGGTTAACGTCTTAAAGTCAATCAGTAAGATAATTTTTTAAATCTACACATAACCTTAATATTTAACTTAAAACTTCTAAATTTATACATGTTTAAGACCAAATTGGGCTTTTTTTGTTTCATTGGTATTTTTAGTATGGGGGTTGTTGCTTTTTTCTTTTTCTTTTTTGACAGATTAGCTAGAGTTTCGAGACATGTCTTTTCATAAACTACATCGTAATTCACCCCTGAGTTTCCATTTTTGTTCCTCTAAAGCAGAACAAAAATCTGAAGGCAGTTTCAAATCTGAGAGCAGAATTATGATCAATGTTAAACATTTTTCCCCAATCTTTCACAGTTATCATACCCAGTTCTTTTGCAAATATAACCTTTTTATGAATCCAAAGCATTCTATTTATTTTTCATAAAAATAACAATGCTATTTTTAAAAAATGACTATGTTCACCTTCTTATTTCATTCATTTACGTAACATTTAAAATTGCATAAACCTATCCCAGGCAGCGAACAGAGATTTCTGAGCTACCCAGATGACTTAGGTAGAAATGTCTTAAAATAAAAATAAAACAGCATTTTGGTTTTTGTTTTTTTTTAAAGAAATATTTCTTGCACACCTGAGAGCTGCACCAGCTGCAGAGGTAAACATCGATAAAAATATTTCTGAAATGAGTTTGGAGTTGCCGTGTGTGTATTTCTCAAACTGAGTGTGGCAGTGTGGTAAGAATCAACAAAACCCACAATCCTCATAAAACATATTTTTCAACTGCCTGACAAAAGAGACATCAACTTAATAAAAAATAGTAATAAGGAAAGACAATAGAAAGCCATTGGGTTTTATGAATAAGACAATCTGAATTTTCTGTCCAGTAGTAGGGAAGCAATTGAGGGGCAATGACAAAACAATGGCCGAATGACATAAAAAGACCACGCTAATTCAGTGTCAGTTCCTCCACACAACACTACTAATTTTCAGTTTTTCCCTTTTTTGGATTATCCACGCTATGCTGGCTTTCCTCTGGTGACAAGCATTATCCTAGACACCTCTATTCAGTCTTAATAAAATAATAACAGCTAATACTTGGTACTGAATCTGAGCCAGGCGCTCTGTCAACAGCTTCCTGTGCATTATCTCATCTAAATAACAAACAGCTTTATAAGGTAGCTGCCATGATTAATTCCCATTTAACAAATCAGGGAACTGAGGTTGAGAGAAAAGAGGTATCTCATTGCAGGTCTCACACCAATAACCAGCGTAATTGAGATGTGATCACTGGTCAATTTGAGTAGTTTATGCTTTAACCTTTTAACGACTTTGCCACTTCCTATCTGTATTTTTAGGAATACTACTTGCTTTAATATTAGGTGAAAACAAATAATTAGGACTCTTATTTGCTGCAATCAACAACACTATTCCAAAGAAAAAATAAAACTAATGTTTATTTTAATTGCATCATTGCTCAGCTGAGTGCTGACAGTACCTTGGATTAGCGACTTTCAAGATTATTTAACATGACACACAGGAACCAATACATTTTTAATTACAACCGAGCACACACTCACAGGCACACACGCACAGTTAAAACATTTTTCACAAAACAATACTCTCATTACATGTAATGCATTCTGATTTTTTAATGCAATCTTTTTTTAAAAAAAATTGCATGCTAGTCACGACCCACTAAATTAATTTCACAATTCACGAACCGGCTGAAAAAACTCAGTTTGAAAAAACACTGCCTCCAATTATTATGCAGAGTAAACAATATTTTATAGAAACCAGTTCTTACCCTGAATTCAGCTTATTTCTATCCAAATCACTGGCCACTGCAGTGATACTTTATCAACTCTCTAACGAGTTGCTTTCTTGCCTTCTAGGCTTTGGGTTCAAACGATAGAGAAAAGGTCTTCCATGTATTAAGTGAAAAAAGCAAATAAACACCCCTTATGTAACACACATTTGTGTATTAATTAATGAGAAGGGAAAGATACCCCCCCAAATTGTTAGCAGATTCTCTCGAGGATGAGATCGCTACAGGCTGCCTCCGTCGTCCCTCCCCCTCCCCACACGTAGCATATTGCTGTAAAAAAGAAAAACAAAAACAAGCTATTTCCTTTAGGTGGGGGTGGGGTTTTGGTCCCTTGAGAACCAGTATCTTGTTATGCATTTTTTCCACGAGCTACCAAGAATCATCGCGTGGGATAATCGCAGGAGCTGGTAAGGGCCTCCTTAGGAGCAAGTAAAAACGATGGCGTAACATGACCACATTTACACAACTGTTGCACGGCGGTAGTAAAAGGATCACTAACACAAAAATCAAACGTTTCCAAATAAACTATAATCGCCCGAGGCTGGGAAAGGCCTAGGTCTGGGGCCAACTGGACCCAACGCAGGGCGCTGGGGAAAGGGGGTGTGTGGACAGGTGGCTCGGAATCTCGGCCCCACAGGTGCCCAGGGGCAAGACTCCGCGGGTTCCCGGCCCTCAATCCGACCTCGCAGGCCGCCCCCTCCCCGAGCCCGGGCCCGAGGCCTCGTCCGCCGGCCACTCTGACCCAGGGCCCCGGACAGAAGCGCAGTGCAGCCCCACCTCCTCCCCTCCCCTCGCCCCGCCACCTCGATCCCGGCCCGGAGCCGCCGACACCTCTCACGCAGCAGGGGCAGAAAGGGACGCGGGGTTGGGGGAAGCCGAGGACCTGCGAGGCGTCCGCGGGAGCCCAGCGAGTGGTCCTGGCGTCCCTTAGCAAGAAGGCGCCCCGGGCGCCCGGAGAGCAGGCCCCGCCCGCGGGCGTCGCCCCGGCCGCGCCCCGCCCCCGCCGCGGCACTCACCTCCGCGGAGGCCTCCCGGATTCCTTCCGGGCCGCGGTGGAGACCGAGGACCGCGCCAGGCGGTCTCCCTTCTTATTCCGGTTCCGTGGCGGCGCCCGAACCCCACACAGTCCAAGCGCCGCAGCCCCGCTGCCCGCGGAGCCAGAAATAGGCGCCTTCGGCCCCTGCGATCCGCAGGGGAGAAGCGGGGCGGGAGCGCGTCTCGCAGGACGCGGGCCCCAAGACGCGACTCCACTCACGCAGGCATCCAAGGCAACGTGGCGTTGCAACCCTGATGGAGGTTTGACGTCAGGGAAGGTGCGAAAACCGGACCCCTTCTGACGCAGGAGCGGCGGGACCGCCCCCTGCCCGCCCACCCACTCACTCACTCACTCACTCACTCTCCCACCCGGGCCGAGGAGCCCCTTCCTCCCCTCCAGGAGCTCTTAAAGCGGACACTTCCTCCCTGGTCAGGGCCCCACTCCAGAGCTTGGAAATCTATCACGTTCCAACGAAAATGACTAGACTCATAAGCGCAGTTAGGACGCGAAGTAGAGACCAAGGTTTTAGCGTTTAAGGGTCCAAATAAAAACTGCTTGCCAATTCAAAGCAACATATGAATGTAAAAAAGAAAACGGGGCTAAGAGAGCTAGTCGTTTTCTGTTTCCACGCCTATTTCATAGTGAGGTGCATCTCACAAAAGCTGGTGTTCAATGAGCGCTTGCTGTGCTAGGCGTTAAGGTTTCTATACATTGCTGCATTTCATTTCAGAGTAACTCTGAATGAATCCTATTGTTGTCCCCCCTTTGACAAATGAGAAAACTGAGGCTTGAGGAAGTTAGGTATTCAAAGATCTATCCTGCACATTAAAGGATTACGAATATTAACAAACATTAGGTCATGCAATTATATTCACTGCGCTACCCATTACGAATATAGTTGTGAGCAAAAACAGTTTAATTGTAACGGAGATCACAAACCTAAATGAATCACACTACTGAATATGAAATTATAATCTGCGATAAGAAGTTTCTGAAACACCTAAACCAATTTTACTAAAATGAAGAGAGGCCCTGTTGCAAAGCTTATGTCTAATGTAAAAATAATCTTAAAATGAGCTACTTTGCTGTTTGGCTGTAGCTATAATTGTCGTTACCCTTTTTAATAAGCTTGTGATTTTGTCCCTTTAAAAAACAAACAAACACACACAAAACAAAACTTGCCTGTTGCTTTTGCATCCATTGTTTTCATTCTTTTTGTATTTCTCAGCTCCTCCTTCCCCCACTACATCTTTCTCTCACTTTAAACTTGGGCTCCTGCAACTGTTCGATTTATAACCTCCCTTAGATTTAACATACCAAAAAGTACGGATTTCTTTTAAGGCAAGTTTTTTCCACATCCTAACTTTGGAATTATAGAAAACCCGCTTTACATTGATCCAACCACCATGACATTATGTATTTCACAGATATTAAGCCACATTTTTCCCCACAGTTTAATATCTGTGAAATCAAGATGCATCTTACAAACTCTCGTTGACCAGGTGGCAGTACAGACCTGGTTGTCATTACCTCCACATATTACAACGTGGATGTTGCTGTGCAGGTTGTCCTCATTTCAACTGAGATAAGTGCATTGTTTAATAAAACACATAACCCTAGGAGGAAGGGAATTAACAGACAAAAGTCACTCAAACTTGGAGAGAGATTTTCCTAGAGAAACAAGGAAGATTTTCCTGGAGAAGATTTTCCTAGGACCAAAAAGGGATTTCCCCAGCATTTAGAAAAGAAAGAGATGGGGCTGGCTAAGAACTAGTAGTCTTCTGGAAGCCCTGGGTTACTCACCAAGTACATTCATTCTTGATGGATTTGGGGAACCTATATATGAACAGTTAAATACTAAGCCTACTTGCACCCCCCGAAAATGAAATAACTTGGATATTATTCTTGATAGCCTGGTTAGTCAATTACAACCCCTATAGATTTTATTCAATAACACCATTGAAGAAGGAAAACAAGTCTTGAATGTTTTGCGTGAAAACACGCAATTGACATATTCAGGTAAGATCAAGAAGGTGCCAGCATAAAAACTTGCAGAGTAAGATCAGCTGCTTGGAAGAAAATGCTGCATACATATACAATATAATGCAGCATTCTTACTTTCTCTCTCTCTCTATTTTTTTTCTTTTTTCTTTTTTTTTTTTTTTTTTTTTTTTTTGAGACAGGGTCTCCTTCTGTTCACCCAGGCTGGAGTTCAGTGGCACAAACACGGCTCACTGCAGCCTCGATCTCCCAAGTTCAAGCGATCCTCTTGCCCTAGTCTCCCAAGTCGCTGGGACCACAGGCGTGTGCCACCATGCACACACGGTTAATTTCTTTATTGTTTGTAGAGATGGGGTTCTCACTTTGTTGCCCAGGCTGGTCTCAAACTCCTGGCATCAAGGGATCCTCCCACCTTCGCCTCCCAAAGTGCTGAGATTACAGATATGAGCCACTGTGCCTGGCTGGGGTACTCTTAAGGTTAGATGCATCACCAACACCTTTGGTGGAAAACTACAGCCATGGACAACTGATTCAAAAAGTGATTCATAAAAGTTGAGCTCTGGGCCCGGCACAGTGGCTCATGCCTGTAATCCCAGCACTTTGGGAGCCCGAGGTGGGTGGATCACCTGAGGTCAGGAGTTTGAGACCAGCCTGGCCAACATGGCAAAACTCCATCTCTACTAAAACACACACACACACACACACACACAAGTTAGCCAGGCATGGTGGCGCGTGCCTGTAATCCCAGCTACTGGGGAGGCTGAGGCAGGAGAATCACTTGAACTTGGGAGGCGGAGGTTGCAGTGAGCTGAGATCACGCCACTGCACTCCAGCCTGGGTGACAGAGTGAGACTTTGTCTCAAAAAAAAAAAAAAAAAAATTAAAAAAATAAATAAAAGTTGAGTTCCGAATATGAATAAGTTTCTGAAATACCTAAACCAATTTTACAAGATCAATGCATAATAAATGTGTCAAGGTCTGAGAGTGCTCTGAGTATGAAATAAAAATAGGCCAGGTACAGTGGCTCGCACTGTAGTCCCAGCAATTTGGGAGGCTAAGGCAGGAGGATCGCTTGATCCCGGGAGTTCAAGACCAACTTGGGAAACAGCCAGACCCCGTCTCTACAAAAAATACAAAAAAATCAGCTGGGTATGGTGGCGCATGCCTGTAGTCCCAGCTACTCAGGAGGCTAAAGCGGGAGAATCACCTGAGCCTGGGATGTAGAGGCTGCAGTGAGCCGTGATCACACCACTGCATTCCAGCCTGGACAACAGTGTGAAACCCTGTCTCAAAGAGGAAAAAAAAAAAAGAAGAAGAAAAACACTAAATTACAAGAAATTGTTGTGTTTAGTTGGCAAAATTTTTCTTCCAACATGATACTATCATAAAACATCAAAGGGAGTGCCTTTCTGCATCAGATCAGCAGTCGGCACAAATCAGATTTCCGTCTACTGGCAATGGGCACGTTTTGTGGGAGAGCTTAGTTATCTATAAGGTTAAGCTCCAAAAGTTGTAATTTCCCCCTCAATTCTTTACTAACCCATTACAGATCTAAACACATTACACATCTAAACATAGTTTAAGGACCTTAGAGATCAGGGTTGGGTTTGTATGTACTCCATTCCCTCCCCCAACATATTTGGTCCAGGGAGAAAAAAGTGCTGGGTGTGTGTTATTTCACATTCTTCCTTCTTCTAAGGAACACCAAAACCCGCTCTTTTGTGTCTAGAAAGCACTCCAATAATGCCTACATTTTGTAAGCCATTTAAGCTAATATTAGGCTAATGTCTTAAGGAAAGGCTATTGGGAAAAAACAAGATCTCATAGCTGGGTCATAAAAGAATTTAGATTTCATCAATTTAGAGTGTGGGCTATTTCTTTTCCCAAATTCTATTACTGTGTGCTTCATTCTACCTATTCAGTCAGGTGAGGTCATTATAAAGCTTTTACCCCTAAGCCTGGCATGTTAGCTCTTTAAAAAGTAAAACGTTTTCTTTAAGCATAAAGGGATTCATGCACATGCCCCATCCAAATCATTATTTTAAAATAATTGTGGGCCAGGTGCAGTGGCTCATGCCTGTAATCCCAGCACTTTGGGAGGCCGAGACAGGCGGATCATTTGAGCTCAGGAGTTTGAGACCAGCCTGACCAACATGGTGAAACCCCACGTCTTCTAAAAATAAAAATTTGGCTGGGAATGGTGGCTTAAGCCTGTATCTCAGCTACTCAGGAGGCTGAGGCAGGAGAATCGTTTGAACTCAGGAGATGGAGGTTGCAGGCAACTGAGATCACGCCACTGCACTCCAGCCTGAGAGAAAGAGTGAAGACTCCATTTCAAAAATAAATAAATAATAAAATCCAATTAAAGTAATGTGAATGGTCAGAAAATATCTCCATTTGTCATGTTGATTCCTCCCCGTAAGGTAGAGGGAAAGATGGTAGTGTTAAATGTCCTCATCTTCCCAGTTGTTGGAACAAAAATGTTGACGCAAAAAATGCAGGCCGGGCACAGCAGCTCACGCCTGTAATCCCAGTACTTTGAGAGGCCGAGACGGGTGGATCAGGAGGTCAAGAGATCAAGACCATTCTGGCCAACAATGGTGAAACCCCCTGTCTACTAAAAATGCAAAAATTAGCTGGGTGTGGTAGCGTGTGCCTATAGTCTCAGCTACTTGGTGGCTTGAGGCAGGAGAATCACTTAAACCTGGGAAGTGGAGGTTGCAGTGAGCCAAGATGGTGCCACTGCACTCCAGCCTGAAGACAGAGCGAGAATCCGTCTCAAGAAAAAAAAAAAAAAAAATCACGCAGGGCGGGTGCAGAGGCTCATGACTATAGTCCCAGTTACTCAGGAGGCTGAGGTGGGAGGACTGCTTAAGCCCGGGAGATCAAGGCTACAGCGATCTGAGATTGCACCACTGCACTCCAACCTAGGCAACGGAGTGAGACTATCAAAAAAAAAAAAAGGAAAGAAAGAAAAAAGAAAGAGAGAGAGAGAGGGAAAGGGAGGGGAGGGCCGGCGAGGGGAGGAGAGGGGATGGCGTGGTAGCTCATGCCTGCAATCCCAGCACTTTGGGAGGCTGAGGCAGGCGGATCATTTGAGGTCAGGAGTTTGGGACCAGCCTGACCAACATAGTGAAACTGCGTCTCTACTAAAAAATACTAAAAAATTAGCCAGGCATGGTGGCACGCGCCTGTAATCCCAGCTACTTGGGAGGCTGAGGCAGGAGAATCGCTTGAACCCAGGAGGTGGAGGCGGAGGCTGCAGTGAGCCAAGATCGCGCCACTGCACTCCAGCCTGGGCGACAGAGCAAGATTCCGTCAAGGAAAAAAAGAAAAGAATAGAAAAGAAAACAAAACAAAAGAAAAGAAAGAAGGAGGGGGTAGGGAAGGAAGGAAGGGAGGGAGGGAGGAAGGAAGGAAGGAAAGAAAAGAAAGAAAGAAAGAGAAAGAAAGTTAAAGTATATGTCTTTAAGTTGCAGAAATATACAACAGACAATTGCGGAATGGCAGTATAATTAAGTGTGGGGAGAAGACTACAAGGGGAAATCGTGCAAATGAGTTATTAATAACTCCTCATCTGTCATGCAGGAATTTAATATATAATGTAATGTCTACAGTCAGCAAATCACTAAATAGCAATATAAGCCTTTTTAAATGTAAACATACAGATGATCCACCTAGGACAAAATAATTTTTTTTTAATAGAGACCGAGTCCCACTCTGTCACCAGGCTGGAATGCAGTGACATGTAATTCACTGCAGCCTACAACCTGGGCTCAAGCGATCCTCCTGCCTTAGACTCCTGAGTAGTTGGGACTTCAGGTGCAAACCACCGCATCAGGCCAACATTTTTTTTTTCTTTAGAGATGGGGTCTTGCCATATGGCTAAGGCTGGTCTCAAACTCGTGGCCTCAAAGGATCCTCCCACCTCGGCCTCCCAAAGTGCTGGGATTACAGATATGAGCCACACCATGCCCAGTTCAAAGTAAATTTTTTAAAATAGTTGCTTTTGCTTATCAGGAGTAGATGTGGGCAAAGGAGTTGCAGGGGCAAGACACTACAAGTATAAAATCATGATAACATTTCCCCCCACATGAATTTAAAATTAGGCATAGTGTGATTTTAACTTCTCAGTTATAGTCTTTACATTGTATTCTTCCTTCATTCTAGTCTTTTCCACTTCATACTTTATGGAAACATTTGTAATACACCTCCTTCATACAGTCATAGTTGAGGTGTTTGTTTCCAATAATTCTCTACCAATTCTTGCCATATTCTACTCCTTTCTCTTTTTTCTTCCTCTATTGCTCCTCTTTCTTTTTTACCCACCCATTTTTTTCTCCTCCTTTCTCTTTTCTCACTAGTAGAAACACAATTGGTAGCCCTCAAAGAGTGCTTTTAATGTCTGGTGATAATTGAGGCTGAAAATGCTACAAACGTCCCGCTTGTTTCTTTAATTCAAAAATTATCCAAAGCTTATGTCCTCTAGAGATTTAACTTTAAAGAAAGAATTACTATTGCTTTTTAGACAATGAGGTCATCAACATGAAAACTATATTATTGGCCCAGTGCAGTAGCTCACACCTGTAATCCCAGCACTTTGGGAGGCTGAGGCGGGCAGATCACCTGAGGTCGGGAGTTCAAGACCAGCCTGACCAACATGGAGAAACCCCGTCTCTACTAAAAATACAAAATTAGCCGGGCGTGGTGGCACATGCCTGTAATCCCAGCTACTTGGAGGCTGAGGTAGGAAAATCGTTTGAACCTGGGAGGCGGAGGTTCCAGTGAGTGGAGATCGCACCATTGCACTCCAGCCTGGGCAACAAGAGCAAAACTCTGTCTCAAAAAAAAAAAGAAAGAAAGAAAGAAAAGAAAACTATATTATTGAGCTGTTCTATTTAAACTCCGACATTTTCACCAGTTAACTGGCAACAATAAAGCAATTTATATTCAAATAGAATAACTCTATAAGGAAGAATTTAGAGGCTGTGAATTCCACAGATCCTATTTTTTTAAATTAATTGGTAGCATTCAAATATTATGATATGGTAAGGGCTCCATAAAATTTTGTAATGCTAGAGCACTACAAGACCAATTGGATTAACTATATGTTCTTATTTTCTGTATTATTGATGCAATTAGGGCCTTTGGGACCTGGGGAACCACCTTTCTTGGGTTTAACTAATTCCCAGAGATAACAAACAGCTTGCCTGCCAGCATGCCTTTGCTATGCAAACCAACCAATCACCTGTCCACCACCCCCAGCCATCTCCTTTTATCAGAACTCTATAGCCTGGGACACTATCCCCTGTCCTATTTACTATAGCGCCAGGTACTAGACCACCCACCCTATAACCCAGCATTTGCTGAAGCCATGCAAACTATCCAATCCTAAATTTGCACCACTCGCTTACTTTGTTTCGCCCGTTCTTTCCTGAAAATTTCATAATAAAGGCTCTGCCAGCAGTTCCCCTCTCTCTACACTTGCTCACCCCAATTTGTCACTTCCCTGTGTGGCCCTGTGTAGTATGCCTGCCTTCCGTGTCTTGGGAACTGTGGGTATAATAAAAAATGTGCCAGGTGCGGTGGCTCACGCCTGTAATCCCACCACTTTGGGAGGCCGAGGCGGGCAGATCATGAGGTCAGGAGTTCGAGACCAGCCTAGCCAACATGGCAAAAGCCGGTCTCTACTAAAACTAAAAAATTAGCCGGGAGTGGTGGCACGCGCCTGTAATCCCAGCTACTCGGGAGGCTGAAGCGGGGTGAATTGCTTGAATCTGGGAAGCAGAGAGTGCAGGGAGCTTAGATCACACCACTGCACTCCAGCTTGGGTGACAGAGCGAGACTCCGTCTCAAAATAAAAAAAAGAATCGGCCGGGCGCGGTGGCTCAAGCCTGTAATCCCAGCACTTTGGGAGGCCGAGGCAGGCGGATCACGAGGTCAGGAGATCGAGACCATCCTGGCTAACACGGTGAAACCCCGTCTCTACTAAAAAAAAAATACAAAAAACTAGCCGGGCGAGGTGGCGGGCGCCTGTAGTCCCAGCTACTCGGGAGGCTGAGGCAGGAGAATGGCGTAAACCCGGGAGGCGGAGTTTGCAGTGAGCTGAGATCTGGCCACTGCACTCCAGCCTGGGTGACAGAGCGAGACTCCTTCTCAAAAAAAAAAAAAAAAAAAAAAGAAAAGAAAAGAAAAAACAATATTCCTTCCTGGCGACCATTTGCGCATCTGGTGTGTGTGCCTTACTACACCTGCTCAAAAACAAGGCTAGGGTATATTTTTAGAACAGTTAGTACAGCAAGCGAGGTAGGTGGTGTACACCACATGAAGATGATGAGTCCATAGAGTGCTCTGGGCTTAATAACTACCCCCAGCAGACGGCAGCCACTGCCTGAGAGGGCACCCCAGTGTTGGCACCTTGCTGCTTGCTAGCTACTGCTTGTATTGTTTTTCAATGGGTATTACCGTGATTTTTCAACCTAAAACTGGGGGGCTGGAAAAGCTGAGTTCTCCCTGAGCTGTCCCACAGATTGCAGTGAAGAGCACCACGCTGTGTAGATTACGGTACAGATCACCATGCACAGTGCCAAGCGGCAGAGAAGGAAGAGTACAGAACCCTTGGCACATGAAAACCCCATCCAAATCCCTGCACTGAGACCTGATCAAACAAGTTTGGCTTCTAGCAGCATAAGGCTGTGTCCCTAGAATGATCCCAGGCCCCTAAATAATGCCTGCCTGAGAAAGCTAAATGCTGCCAGGAAAATTTACTATGTGCTCTAGCCAGCACACATCTGATGATAGCTCCTTGACCACCCTTTCTTAGGGCACTTACCAAAAAGTCCTCACAATTGTACATATGTAGCTCTTGTAACTCAGGACCATCTCTCTCAAGGATCTGAGAGCCATTCCTTCAAAATATAATCATCAAGAAGGGTAAGGCCTCTGTCTCCAACTCTCTGTGGGAGGATAGATCCCTAATTCAGATAACTGCCTGCTAGCAGACACAGCTGGCCTAATCACGTTTATATTGACCAATGCTTTGCACTCTTTTCTTTGGAGCTTGGAAGTCATTTAATCTGGAAACATTATTCAATATATATGCTTAAATCACAAACAACAGTTCACAAGTGTATATATATATATGTGTGTATATATATATGTGTGTATATATATATATATGTATATATATATTGTTTCCTGGATAACACACTGAAGAGTCAAAAGTGATAAGAAGCACATTTAGAGCAATATCCCTAGAATTAAAATTAATTCTAGAACAATACCAAAGGGCCAAAATTACATTACTGTGCTTAACAATGCTAAAAGTGTATGTTTTCTCCATTCATTTGGGCATTGATTATATATTACCCATATAGTATTTCAATCAGGATCAAAATTTTCAGATGCATTACCACTAATAATGGGAAAAGTTCTTAAACCTTGTTCCCCTCCAGCTCTAAGTTGGCACAAATGTTCTTTCATGTGCTGAGAAATATGGCAAATTCGCCCTTCTATGCCAGGTACTACAATTACTGCTGATGGTTTATCTGATTCTTCCTTGAAGGCTCTTAATAATGATGATTTGTTTGTAGTAGTAATCAAATTCATTCAATGGCCTGAAAGACACTGCTTCCTTCCCTATAAAATTTTTATCGATTCAAAGTGATTCATGATGACTGTGGAAGGTACTTGTACAGTTTCTGTGTCAAACATTCAACAACAACTATCAAGCATAATGTAACTATCTTTCCCATGTGCAATATATTGTTTATAGCAGCAAGAAGGTAAATTTTTTTCGTGTGGTCCTTGAACTTTCACAGTATCTCTTATCGTTCCGTGTCCCAGTTCTGCATCTGAATTGAGTCCACATTCTAGTCCAACAACTTGAGAAAAACTCCCATCTAAAGCTGAATATTTGTTAACCTCATTTTCAAGACCTTCAAGCAGCTGTGCCTGTGTTACTCTGACAACTAAAACTGGAGTCCACTATGAGAAGGATAGCCAAAAAATCATGCAAAGTGAAATTTCCCACTGGATATATTCAATTAGATCTGGAAGTACCTGTATGAAGCAATGCTGCATCGGCACGAGTAGCTTCCAACATGGCATTAGTTACCAAATTTCCAATGTTGCTTCGGTTCTTCTTATAGTAATTTCACAGCTATTTAATTCCATATAAATTTGGTGGAGAACTTCTAACATACACACGTCCAAAAGGTTCAGAAGTAAATCTATCATCAACATTACTGAGAACACATGAAGTGCATTTGTTTCCAAAATGTCCACACCAAAATCAAGCTCGTGGTTTCCAAAAACTGCAAAATCGCTGGGTGCAGTGGCTCATACCTATCATTTTAGCACTTTGGGAGGCTGAGGTGGGAGAAGGATTGCTTGAGGTCGGGAGCTCAAAACTAGCCTGGTTGACATAGTGAGACCTCTGTCTCTACAAAATAAAATAAAATTAAATAATATAATATAATATAAAACAAAACATGAGTTGGGCAGTGTAGTGCGTGGGTGCCTGTGGTCCTAGCAACTCGAAAGACTGAGGTGGGAGGATCGCTTGAGCTCAGAAGGCTGAGTAGGTAGTGAGCTGTGTTCCCACCAATGCACTCCAGCCTGGATGACAGAATAAGACCCTGTCTGAAAAAGCAAAACAAAAACTGCAAAATGTACCTCTGATTCATTAATAAAGGAATCGTATGCTTTCCTTTCGTTATGGTACTTAAAACTGAGGCATTTGAACAATCGCCACTAAAAACCAAAAGTGGATTCAGAAAATTGAAGTTTTTCACAGCTGCTGCAAATTTCCATTTACTGGTTTACTATAAAGGAAATTACCACGTATGCAGATGAACAGCCAGATGGAAGAGACGCACAGGGCAAGTGTGCAGTGGGAGCGGGAAGGTTCCACGTCCTCTCTGGGAGGACACCCTCCAGGAACCTCCATGTGTTTTGCTATCTGGAAGCTCTCCTTTGCATTTTTCACTTCCCCGACACTTCGGAGCTCCTTTATTCCCGTCTCCCTCATTCTTTCTTTAAAACACCCAAATCACCTCTGCCCAAATTGGAATAGAGCTCAGCTCCTTCCCTGCTTTCAGTAGTTACTGAATAAAATCTGTTTTTTCACCACTTTAACTCACGTCCCGCTGTTTCTGACAATGGCCTGGTACCGCGACTTGGGTCCAGATGGGAACCACCTACCTCCTGCAGTTTGGGTATCCAGTGGGGAATCGAACTTCACATCCAGTGCCTGAACAAGCATTTGTTGACGCACATGGAGCACAGGTTTTGATTCTTATAATTCTTCCCCCCACACTCCTCCCACCCCAGGCAGAGTTTCACTCTTGTTGCCCAGGCTGGAGTGCAATGGCGCGATCTTGGCTCACTGCAACCTCCACCTCCCGGCTCACTGCAACCTCCACCTCCCGGGTTCAAGCAATTCTCCTGCCTAAGCCTCCCAAGTAGCTGGGATTACAGGCGTGCACTACGATGCCCAGCTAATTTTGTATTTTTTTAGTAGAGATGGGGCTTCATCTTATTAATCAGGCTGATCTCACACTCCCGACCTCAGGTGATCCGCCCGCCTCAGCCTCCAAAGTGTGGGATTACAGGCATGAGCCACCGCGCCCCGCCTGATTCTTAAAATTCTGAGTATACTCTCGGAAGCTGGGTTAGAGTCCCAGGCTTCTTTTGAAAAGTACCTCCTAGGCTGGAAGTTCTTGCTGGCTCCTTGTTCTGATTGGAATTCATACCCTGACCCCTGGAAAATTTTCTTTCCTGACTCCTCACGACATCTTTCTGTTCTCCCTATTTCAGGCTGTTTCTCTCACAGGAACTTCTCAGTCAACTGAAACCTCTGTTCCTCCAATCCTGCGCCACCACCATGGTCCCAATACTGGCCTGGTTCTTTCTCCGTGGCAAAACTTTACTGAAGATCTTGAATTACAATGGCCCTCTGGGGCTCCTCGGATATCCCAAATTAATCCACCTAAAGGGACACCCAGAGCAAAAAGGAACAAAATTCTCAGATGCATGAGGGTCTGCTTATTTAAAGAAGAAGCCAAAAAACAGCGAAATAATTCACACCTTACTCAAACCATTGAGACCTTTACATCATGCCTTCAGAAACATGTTTTTAACCCAGAAAACCCCACAGCAACTCCATATCCTGCTCCCAGCTCTCTCCCACATGCTTCTTTCCCAGAATATTCTCTACCAACGGAACCTCAATGCCCCTCAACTCCCCGTAACCTTAAGATTCACTGGGCCCTAATCTCCTACAGATGAAGCCAGGGTACAGCAGGCCCCTGTTCCCAAGCTAGACTGAGGAAAGAGACGTAATTTAAACTTTGGTCTTGGTCTGAATTATATGCCATCACCCTTGAAAGGAAAGGAAAAGGACAATTTACTGAACAATTTAGAATTGTCCTGGGGTCATACTCTCCCTGACTTATATCAATGTAACCAGCTCTTGGTTGAACCTGGAAATGCCTCCTTTTGGTTTAAAAAAGCCAAATGGACCACCATTTCCGGGGACCTTTTTTCTCAGCCTATCCCTGACCCCTTTTGAAGACTGAAAGAAATAAGAGATAAACTACTGCAAGGCATCCCTCAGTTCTATCCCCTTTGCTCTGCACAGTTTTGAATATCTGACCAAAACCAATCGGCCGTGTACTCAAAACTGTATACAACAAAGGGATGAAACTGTGGCAAACTATCGTCATCGACTGGAGACAACATGGAAGGAACATTCAGCGTGAGAACTGACTTCCCCAAAAAACCTCTGTTCTGGCCACAAGCTTTGTAAATGGTCTCAGGCTGGAGTTCACACATCACAAAAAAAAATAGTATCAACGCCTGGGTGCAGTGGCTCACGCCTGTAATCCCAGCACTTTGGGAGACTGAGGCGGGCAGCTATCACGAGGTCAGGAGATGAAAACCAGCCTGACCAACATGGTGAAACCCCACCTCTACTAAAAATACAAAAATGTGCTGGGCGTGGTGGCACACACCCGTAATCCCAGCTACTCAGGAGACTGAGGCAGGAGAATCGCTTGAATCCGGGAGGAGGAGGTTGCAGTGAGCCGACATCACGCCATTGCACTCCAGCCTGGGTGACAGAGCGAGACTCTGTCTTAAAAAAAAAAAAAGAAAGAAAGAAAGAAAAAGAAAAAATAGTATCAACTAGAAAAATGCAGACATGTATGAGCTTCAGACATTAGTCCAACAGTATAAAGGTAGCATTTCCAAACAATTGGAAAATACACAGGTTTGTGGCAACGCAATCAATGTAATCACAACAATTAGAAAAACCCCAAGATTTTAACCCACGGGGCGAGCTCCAAAATCATGGGTTCTCAGTGATCTGGAAGTGTGTCAATACTGTAAAGAAAAAGAACACTGGGTCCAGAATTGCCCAGCTCTCAAGAGGAGGGAAAACTTTCGGGGCCTTTCTCGTAGAAAATCACTGACTCCCCTCCGAGGAAGTAAACGTCCAGCACTTTCAACTGCCACCAGACTGAAAGTTGAAAGGCACTTCAGCATGTTTTTTTAATTTATTTATTTATGAGACAGAGTCTCATTCTGTTGCCCAGACTGGAGTGCAGTGGCATGATCTCGGCTCACTGCAACCTCCGCCTCCTGGATTCAAGCAATTCTCCTGCCTCAGCCTCCCGAGTAGCTGGGACTACAGTCGCGTGCCACCACACCCAGCTAATTTTTGTACTTTTAGCAGAGACTGAGTTTCATCATGTTGGCCAGGCCCATCTTGAACTCCTGACCTTGTGATCTGCCCGCCTCAGCTTCCCAAAGTGCTGGATTGCAGATGTGAGCCACCATGCCCGGCCCATGTTTCTTATTGATACCAATATCTGGACTGCACAATCATCTACCCTTAACACCACCCACCACTCTGGTTCCTGTGCTCCTTCCTCAGCATTACTAGACTTTTTCAGCGGCAGGTTTTGATCATTTGTCTCACGATTTGCCTTTCTCAACCTCTTAATGTTTTTGGGGGGCCTCTTAAAGCTCAGCACAACTTTTTTCTCAATTCTCTCACCCCTGTAAATCTGTTAAGAAGGGATATTTTCAGGAATTGGAGTATCAAAATTCACTGTGCCTGCAAGGGACCCCTCTCAAACTTCTGCCCCCCCATGTCTGTCCCCTAATGGCTTTGTCTGACTTCTCTGAGTTCCTCTTCCCCCTTCAACCTAGCACTGTTCTACTAAGGACTTACATCAACTGTTAGACAAAATCCTTCCTTTGTGGGCGACAAACCCCACTGGTACATGGCCCGCAGAATTCCTTAAGGTGGAAACAGATCTTCCCACGCTCCTCCCCAAACTACCCCAAATCATTTAAAACCATGAGGACTTGAAGGTCTCCACCCAATAACCCAAGATTTAATAGACAAAGAAAGGCTAATTCCCACTTCTAGCCTAGGCAACACTCCCATCATGGCCACTACAAAGCCAAACGGAAGAGGATTTTCAGCCAGTCCAAGATCTGAGAGCTATCAATAAAATTGTCCAACCCAGATTTCCCCTGATGCCCAACCCTAATACTAGGCTGGCTGTGGTCCCTTCCAACATCTAATATTTCACCTGTCATCAGTTTGTGTTCAGATTTTTTCAGCATCGTTTTTCATAAAGATTCTCAGTATTTGTTTTTCTTCACAATCAACAATATATCTGGACAACAATATATCTGGACAGTTATGCCCCAAGGATTTACTGAGGGTCCTGTCCTATATAAGGGGCTTAAAATACGCAGGAAACTCCACTTTATTTCAATATGTGGATGATTTCTATGTCCTGCCCGTTATGACAGTGCTCTTCTGAAAACTTAAGGCATTAGGAATAAAGGGCCACCAGGTGGCTAAAGACAAAGTTCTGCATTCAATATCTGGGTCATGATATCTCAGCCACAGGAAAAACTATCTCCACAGACCGGGCTTCTACTGTTCAACAGTTTACTCTGCCAGAAACAAAAAGACAATAGAGGGGATTTTGGGGTCAGGAACTGCAGGATCTCTCTGTAACTGCCTTGCCCCATATGCCCGCCTGGTCACCTAGGATCCCCCATCCAAAGATGCTTTTGAGAACCTTAAGAGCTCTTTGTTTTTTATCTGTCTGATTAGCCAGGTGTCCCCTCCCTCCTGAAGCTGTGAGCTCTGTCAAAGTAGGAGCTGTGAGCTCCTACTCTGATAGAGGAGGATCGCTCTTTGACGGAGGGTATGTGAGTAGCTGCACTCCCCTGTTAGAACCTCCAAACAGGCTCTCAAGGGCTTTCTAAATTCACGTCCCACCTTGGACTTTCTGATTACTCCCTACCTTCTTCCACGTGGATTTCTCCCTACCTTTTTCCAAGTGGCCAGGCAGCCCTGCTTCAAGAAGGCTCCCCGTGCTCAAAGCCTGCCGGCACCAGTACACTCAGGCGCCCTCCCTGCTGCCAAGATGCCCAAAAGGAAGGTCCGCACAACTGAAGGGGCAGTGAAGGAAGAGTCGAAGTGAAGACTGGTGAGGTTATCAGCTAAACCCGCCCCTACAAAAGTGAAAACAAATCCAAAACAGGCAGCAGGAAAGGATAAATCTTCAAACAAACAAACAAACAAACAAAATGCAAAGAAAAGGGAAATGGGAGTATAAGACAAACAGGCCAAAGTAGCTACCCCAGAAAGTAAAGATTTTCCGGCAGAAAATGGAGAAACTGAAAATAAGGAGAGGCCAGCCTCTGCTGAAGCAGGAGAGAAAGAAGCCAAGTCTGGTTAATATCCTACACCCTTGTCTTATCAGTGGTCCCTGTCTTCCTTCTTGTGCAATTCTGAGAAATATTTGTATCAAATACTGTATTTGTAAACATACAAGTAGCTCTGCTTTTTTTTTTTTTTTTTTTTTTTTGAGACAGGGTTTTGCTGTCACCCCGATTGGGGTGCAATGGCATGATCATAGCTCACGGCAGCCTTAATTCCTGGGCTCAAGCACTCTTCCCACCTCAGCCTCCCAAGTAGCTGGGAGTGCAGACACGAGTCACCATGCCCAGCTATTTATTTATTTTGATTTTTGATTTTTAAAGAGATGTGTCTCACTATGTTGCCTGGGCTGGTCTCAAACTCCTGGCCTCAAGCAATCCTCCCATCTCGGCCTCCCAACGTGCTGAGATTAAAGGCATGAGCCACCACATCCAGCCTGGAAATATTTTTAAGAAGGAAGAAATATAATTTTTAAAATATAAAAGCTTTTTTTGTTTGTTTGTTTGTTTCACAGGGTTTTGCTCTGTCACCCAGGCTAGAGTGCAGTGGCAAGAACACGGCTCACTGCAGCCTTGACCTCCTGGGCTCAAGGAATCCTTTTGCCTCAGGGTCCTGAAGAGCTGGGACTACAGGCATGCGCTACTGTGCCCAGCTAATTTTTTTTATTTTTTGTAGAGACAGGTTTTTGCCATGTTGCTCAGGCTGGTCTTGAACTCCTAGGCTCAAGCAATACTCCCACCTCAGCCTCCTAAAATGCTGGGATTACAGGCTTGAGTCACTATGCCTGGCCTAAGTGCTTTTTATTTTTATTTATTCATTTATTTATTTGAGACAAAGGCTCGCTCTGTTGCCCAGGCTGGAGTGCAGTGGCACAATCACTGGAACCTCTGCCTCCCAGGTTCAAGCGATTCTCCTGCCTCTGGGACTACAGGCGTGTGCCACCATTCCCCTGCTAATTTTTTTTTTTTTTTTTTTTTTTTTTTTTTTTTTTTTAGTAGAGATGGGGTTTCACTGTGTTAGTGAGGATGGTCTCGATCGCCTGACCTCGTGATCTACCCGCCTCCGCTTCCCAACTAAGTGTTTTTTTTTTTTTAAAAAAGAGGCAAAATCATTTGCTGTTTATTTTTTATACAACCAGAAAACTGTGGGATATAAATTATGGGAGCACTTTACTGTTGTGGGTGTCAACGTAACAAACCATAGGTGGAGAGGGTAGTTTTATATCCTGTAATACAAAGCTGTAGGGAATTCTTATAATTTTATGTTGCCTGGCATCCACTTTGAATATAAGTTGGACTTTCTCATACCAGAAGCAGGGCTTAGTCACCCTTGACACCATTTCCAGTTCTCAACTCTCTGTCTCCTCTCTGTTCCTCAAGGTACATGATCCAGCAATCTACTTTATACATCACCTCCTGGTGACCACCTACCTAGAGGACAGCTGGGCACAACCTACTAGACTCACCCACTGGCCCCCACGCCCTGCATGGACTGCACAGATATGCCACAGTGCCCCCCTCCCAGTCACAGCATGCGTGCCCCCACGGAATTCACGCCTACTTGCTCTAAACCCCCCACGAGGGCCAGGCGCGGTCACTCACGCCTGTAATTCCAGCACTTTGGGAGACCGAGGTAGGTGGATCACCTGAGGTCAAGGTGTTCGAGACCAGCCTGGTCAACATGGTGAAACCCTACCTCTACTAAAAATGCAAAAAAAAATTAGCCAGGCATGGTCGTAGGCCACCTGTAATCTCAGCTACTCGGGAGGCTGAGGCACGAGAATCGCTTGAAATGGGGAGACAGAGGTTGCAGTAAGCCGTGATCATGCCCCTGCACTCCAGCCTGGGCAACAGGAGCCAAACCCGATTAAAAAAAAAAAAAAAAAGTACTCCCCGCGGGAAACCTGCTTGGGTGACGCCCTGGACCCCTCTAAAGGCTTGGCCCACAGTTCCCCTGCATACTCTTGCTTGCTCCCCACCCACTGCCTGAGCGTGCATGTCCCAGATGGCTCCCCTCTTCCCGCTGGCCCTGCAAGGCATGCTGTCCTCTTCTCTCTGGGATCTGTCAGTGACACACTGCTTTTGTTATTTCACGTGTTTCATTGTGTTATCTCCGCTGTGTGTCACCTGAGCTAAACACTGGAAGCGAACCCTTCTGCCAGTCAGGGCCCTCAGAGAGAGTATTCCGGCTTCGTTGGAATAAACTGGACACAGGTCAGACAAGAGCCACAAGGGCATCTGCCCATATAAACAAGTTTCCTGTGACAGGGACAGCCGGATACAGGCTGGACAATCGGGCATTAGGTCAGGGTAAAGAAGTATTCTGTGAAAAATACAATATAAACATCCCCGTCAGTGCAGCCCCTTCATAGCTTCATAGCTACTGTCTGTCTTGGGAGCAAATTAGAGGAAAGATCAAATTAGAGAAAAACACAACTGGCACAGCAAGCAGGGTGTGTAGTCACAGCCATGAGGGGCACAACAAAATGCCTTTGACCCGTGTGTAGCTTGCTGTGGCTCTCCCCCGTGGCTAGCACAATGTGGGGAAGCAGAACTGCTTGCTGGAGGGGTGTGCCGCTGCTCTGCGAGCTGCATAAAGCCCTCTGCTGCCTGTTGTTTGCAGTGTCCACCCTAAAGTATGAGGTTGCCATTATCAACCTAAGTCCTCCCAAAGAGAGTCATTCGACCAGGCGCATCTGGTCTAACAAGAATTGACCACATAGAGGCTCCTGATTGACTAAGGTTAAAGACAAGACAGGTTAAAGACCAGGTCCTCCCTGCCTCGAGCCAAGGAAAGCTGATGGGCATGGAACAATTGCAAGATTACTATCTCCGCCCAAGGAGGGGCTAAATGCTAAAGTGAACTAGGAAAGTAACACCCGCAGCAAAGGAAGGAGTCTTCTCTCACCCCTCCCACCCCCCACCCCCCACTACACCGCATACCACACCCCCTCAGTCCCCTGCCCCTGGCCTAAGTGTCCTAACCCCAACGGCAGGAATAATCTCACAACAGGAAACCAATGGCACCACCAAAGATGAAATACCACCCAGGCCTGGGGTCACTAGTTTGGGACCTTACCTTATTTCTGTCACTCTCTGTCAGAGCTATTGGCTACCACCAGGAGCTTGTCAGGTGAACACAGAAAGACAGAGGGGGGATAAATGGTAGTTGCCTAAAAATAAAAGCCATTCTAAATATTTTACTTTCAAAAGGGGTTGGTGGGAGGGGGGCGGTGTCGGGTGGGCTTGGTGGCTCACGCTTGTAGTCCCAGCTACTCTGGCAGCTGAGGCGCGAGGATCGCTTGAGCCCAGGAGTTCAAAGCTGCAGTGAGCTGTGATTGCACCAATGTCTTCCAGTCTGGCTGACGAAGCAAGATCCTGTGTCTAAAAAAAAGAAAAACAAAAAGAAAGAAAAGAAAACCACTCCTTAATCTTGACTCTCCCTGTCAGAATTGTGTGCACTTGACCGGGGTGTGGTAGCTCACGCATGTAATCCCAGCACTTTGGGAGGCTGAAGCAGGAGGATCACTTGAGGTCAGGAGTTCAAGACCAGCCTGGCCAACATAGTGAAACCCCGTCTGTACTGAAAATACAAAAACTAACCAGGCATAGTGTCACTCACCTGTAATCCCAGCTACTCGAGAGGCTGAGGCAGGAGAATCGCTTGAACCTGGGAGGCAGAGGTTGCAGTGAGCCAAGATCATGCCACTGCACTCCAGCCTGGGTACGGATTGAGATTCTGTCTCAAAAAAAAGAAAGAAAGAAAGAAAAGGATTATGTGCACTCTGTAACATCTTTGGTTACGGCAGTCCAATTTTCCTAATAACTTTGTTAATATGCCGTGAAAGATTGAAAATGTGAGCATGTAATTTATATTATATTACATCGTAAATTAACAGCTCTTAAGGAAAATTTGCTCCCAGCTATGAAGCTGGGAAGTCACTGGAATCATTTTAGAAAAGATCACAACGACATGGCTTTTGAGATTTTCATTCTAGTATGTTAAGAATTGTATTCAAATGCGAATGTTTGTGTACTGATCCTCAACACAGCCCATAACATCCCCACTACTAAAGAAAAAAGAAACAAAAATAACAAATGTTGGCCAGAAAATGGAGAAGTTGGGACCCTTGGGAGCTGTTGGTAGGAATGTAAAATAATATAGCCATTATGGAAAACAATACGTAGGGTCCTTAAAAAAAAAAATGAGCCAGTCACAAAAGGACTCCGATGAAGGATCTAAAGGAGTAAATCGCCAGGTGTTGTGGCGCACACCTGTAATCCCAGCTATTTGAAAGGCTGAGATCCCACCACTGCATTCCAGCCTGGGCAACAGAGTGAGACCCAGTCTCTAAAAAAAAAAAAAACGGCCAGGCACAGAGGCTCACACCAGTAATCCCAGCCATGAGGGAGGATCCCTTGAGGTCAGGAGTTTGAGACCAGCCACAGGGAAACTCTGTCTCTATAAAAGATTTAAAAATTAGCAGAGTGTGGTGGTGAATGCCTGTAGTCCCAGCTACTCGGGAAGCTAATGTAGGAGGATCACTTGAGCCCGGAAGTTCGAGGCTGCAGTGAGCTGTGATCACAACGCGGCACGTGCACTCTAGCCTGGGTAACAGAGGGAGACCCTGTCTGGAAAAAAAAAAAAGAAAAGAAAAGAAAAGAAAAAGAAAGAAAAGAAAGACTAAATAAGGCAGTCAAAATCACAGAAACAGTAGGAAGAGGTTACCAAAGGCCAGAAAGAGGGAAGGAGAATCAGTGTTTACCGGTTATAGACTTTTAGATTTGCAAGAAGAAAAAGTTCCGGGGATTTGTTGCATAATAATGTGAATATACTTAATATTACTGAACTGTACGCTTACAATGGTAAATATGGTAAATTTAATGTTATGTGTTTATTGCTACAAGTTTACTCAGACTCTCCAAAACCAGTTTTTACACAATTGGCAATGCACCCTATAGCACAGAATCTGCTGAAACAATGCAAACTATCCAATCCTAAATTTGCGCCATTTGCTTACCTTGCTTTGCCCATTCCTTCCTAAGAAATCCATAATAAAGAGTCTGCCAGTGCTTTCCCTCTCTCTACACCTGCTCATTCTGCTTTTTCACTTCCCTGTGCGGCCCTGTGTGGAGTGACCCCCTCCCGTGTCTTGGGGACTGTGAGTATAATAAACTGTGACTTGTTCATTGGCAATCATTTGTGTGTCTGTGCATCTTACTATATCTGCTCAAAACAAGTCTGGGGCATATTTTTAGGGCAACTGGAGCAGCAAGCAGGATATGTGCACACCAGATGGAGACAATGAGTCCATAGAGTGCTCTGGGCTTAGTAACGCGCCCAGCAGAGAGTGGCCACTGCCCAAGAGGGCACTGCCAGTGTTGGCAGCATGATGGCTACTGCTTACGTTGTTTTTTATTGGGCATTGCCATGATGTTGCAGCCTAAAGATGGGGAACTGGAAAAGCTGAGTCCCCAGGGAGCTACCGTGGAGAGTGCTGCATACCGTAGCGCAGGCGGCTCCAAGCCGTGTAGAGGGCTGCCGGCGGGATTGCATGCAATAGAGTGCCGTGAACCTGTCCAAGACAGGAAGACTGGGGTGTGTGGTCCCATAAAGAATTCCAAGACAAAAAAACTGGGACCTGCGTTCACTGCAAGAATCCCAAGATGAAAAGACTGGAGCATATTGTACCCCCAAAGAATTGTAAGATGAGAAGACTGGGGTGTATGGCACCGCAAATGATTCCAAGACAAAAAGAGGAAATACAGTACCTCCAAAGAATTCCAAGACAAAAAAACTGAGGCAACTGGAAGTAACCAAGATGTCTCTCAATAGGTGAACATAAATGTTTAAAACTGTGGTACACTGAAAAAAACTGTGGCATACGGTCTCCCAAATAATTCCAAGATGAACCGGGAGTATGGTACCCCAAAGGATTCTAAGATGAAAAGACTGCGGTGCACGGTACTGCAAAGAATCCTAAAACAGTAACACTGGGGCATACGGTTCTCCAAAGACCCCAAAATGAAAAGACTGGGGCATCCATCCCCGAAAACAATTCCAAGACAGATAACTGGGACTTATAGTCCCCGAAATAATTCCAAGATGAAAAGACACTTCCAAGATGACAAGATAATTCCAAGATGACACCGCGAACTATTACGACACAAAAAGATCAGAGAGTACAGCACTGCAAATGATCCCAGGATGGAAAGGTTGGGGCATGCGATCTCTCAAAAGATTCCAGGATGAAAAGACTGGGGCATATAGCCCTGCAAATGAGTTCAAGACAAAAAGACTGGGCATAGGGTCTCCGAAAAGATTCCAAGATGGGAAAGACTGGGGCATACGGTGTCCCCAAAGATTTGAAGAGTACAGCCCTGGAAGTGATTCCAAGATGGAAACACTGGGGCACACGGTCCCCCAAAGAATTCCAAGATGAAAGAACTGGGGTGTATGACACTACAAATGATTCCAAGGCAAAAAGACCAGGGAATGGCCGGGCACGGTGGCTCACGCCTGTAATCCAGCACTTTGGAGACCGAAGCAGGTGGATCATGAGGTCAGGAGATGGAGACCATCCTGGCTAACACGGTGAAACCCCATCTCTACTAAAAATACAAAAAATTAGCCGGGCATGGTGGCAGGTGCCTGTAGTCCCAGCTACTTGGGAGGCTGAGGCAGGAGAATCGCTTGAACCCGGGAGGCAGAGGTTGCAGTGAGCCAAGATCACGCCACTGCACTCCAGCCTGGGCAACAGAGCGAGACTCTGTCTCAAAAAAAAAAAAAAAAAAAAAGTGTAGGGAATAAAGCAATGCAAATGATTCCAAGATAAAAAGACTGGAATATACGGTTCCCTGAAAAATTCCAAGATGCAAAGACTGGGGCATATAGTCCCCCAAATAATTCCAAGAGAAAAATAACCAGGAAATACAGCTCTGCAAACGATTCCAAAATTAAAAGACTGAGGAGTATGACACTGCAAATGATTCTAAGACAGAAAGACTGGGGCATACAGTCTCCCAAAAGATTCCAAGATGAAAAGACTGGGGTGTACAATGCCACAAAGAATTCTAAGACAAAAAGATTGGGGCATACGGACTCCCAAAAGATTCCTAGATTAAAAGACTGGGGTGTATAGTCCCCCCAAAGAGTTCCAAGATGAAAAGATTGGGGCAGATGGCACTGCAAACGATTCCAAGACAAAAAGATTGGGATGTATGATCTCATAAAAGATTCCAAGATGAAAAAACTGGTGAATACAGTCTGCCAAAGAATTCCAAAATGAGAAGACGGGGGCTTAAGCTGCCCCTAAAAATTCCAAGACAAAAAGTCTAGAGCTGTGGCACCGCAAAAGATGCCAGGATGAAAAGACTGGAACATAGCGTCTCCCAAAAGATTTCATGATGAAAACAGTGGGGTGTACAGTCCACCAAAGAATTCCAAGATAAAAATACTAGCGCATACAACACTGCAAATGACTCCAAGACAAAAGACTGGGGCATATGACATCCCAAAATATTCCAATGACTAGGGCATAGGGCATTGCAAGCGATTCCAAGCCGTAAAAACTGGAGCATACAATCTCCCAAAACATTCCAAGATGGAAAGACTGGTGAATACAGTATCCCAAATAATCCCACAACAAAAAGACTGGGTCATACGGTCTCCCAAAAGATTCCAAGATGGAAAACGGGTGCGTACAATCCCGCAAAGAATTCTAAGACGAAAAGACCAAGGGTACAGTATCCCAAAGGTTTTCAAGACGGAAAGATTGGGGTGTACAGCACTGCAAACAATGCCAAGACAAAAACACTAGGGCAATACGGTCCGCCGACAGGATTCCAAGATGAAAAGATTGGGTGTACAGTTTCCCAGAGAATTTCAAGACGAAAAGATCAGGGAGTACGGCACTGCAAACAATTGCAAAACAAACAGACCGGGACAGTCGGGCGCAGTGGCTCACGCCTGTAATCCCAGCACTTTGGGAGGCCGATGCAGGCAGATCACGAGGTCAGGAAATGGAGACCATCCTAGCCAACATGGTGAAGCCTCATCTCTACTAAAAATACAAAATTTAGCTGGGCATAGTGGCGCATGCCTGTAATCCCAGCTACTTGGGAGGCTGAGGCAGGAGAATCGCTTGAACCAGGGAGGCGGAGGTTGCAGTGAGCCAAGATCGAGCCACTGCACTCCACCCTGGCGACAGAGTGAGACTCCATCTCAAAAAAAAAAAAAAAAAAAAAAAAAAGACGGGAGCATACAGTCTCCCAAATGATTCCAAGACAAAATGACTGGGGCATATGGCCCCCAAATAATCCCAAGATGAAAACCTAGGGCATCCGGCACTACTAAAGATCCCAAGACAGGGCTGGGTGCTGTGGCTCACACCTGTAATTCCAGCACTTTGGGAGGCACTCACCTGAGGTCAGGGGTTTGAGACCAGCCTGACCAATATGATGAAACCCCGTCTCTACTAAAAATAAAAAATTAGCTGGACGTAGTGGCATGCGCCTGTAACCCCAGCTATGCGGAAGGCTGAGGCAGAAGAATCGCTTGAACCCGGGAGGCAGAGGTTGCAGTGAGTCGAGATCGCGCCATTGCACTCCAACCCGGGCAACAACAGCGAAACTCCGTCTCAAAAAAACAAAACAAACAAACAAAAAAGATTCCAAGACAAAAAGACTGAGGCGTATGGTACAGTGAATGATTCCAAGATGAGGAGTGAGGCAGAGTGTATACAAAGAATCAAACGTGAGTAGAGTGCAGCACCAGGTACGGCACACAATAGAGTGCCGAAAAACGTTCGGAGACGCTTAGAGTGCCACCTACTGTCTCACATAGACATCCAGGCGGCAGGCTGTGCTCGGTGGCTCCTGCCTGGAATCCCAGCACTTCCAAGAGGCCGAGTGGGAGGATCGTTCGAGCCCAGGAGTTTGAGACCAGCATGGGCAACAAAACAAGACCCTGTCTCTACAAAGAAACAAAAAAACAAAAAACCGAAACATTAGCTAGGCATGGTGGTGGATGCCTTTAAGCCTAACAACTCAACAGGATGAGGCAGGAGGATCACTCAAGCCCAAGAGTTCGAGGTTACAGCGAGCTCTGATTGCACCACTGCACTCCAGCCTGGGTGACCCTGTCTCAAAAGAAAAGAAAAGCCCGTAGGGCAGGGTGGCCCATGCCTGTAACCCCAGCACTTTGGGAGGCTGAGGCAGGAAGATCACTTGAACCCAGGAGTTTCAGACTCACCTGGGCAACATGGCAAGACTTCATCTCTACAAAAAGTCCAAAATTAACTGGCCGTGGTAGTGTGGCCTGTAGTCCCAGCTACTTAGGACTATAAGGTGGGAAGATTGCTTGAGTCAGGGAGGTCGAGGCTTCAGTAAACAGTGATTGCACCACTGCACTCCAGCCTGGGCGACTGAGCAAGACCCTATCTCAAAATAAAAAAATAAATAAATAAATCCCACCTAGAGACAGCATAGAAGCTGTGCACTTTCCTATGTAGCTTGTCCTGTGCATCACTCCCATCTGGCTGCCTCTGAGTTCTAACCTTTGTAATAAACAGCAAATATAGGGAGTTAACTATTTTCCTGAGTTCTCCAAGCTGGTCTAGCAAATTAACGAATGTGAGAGGCAGTCATAGGAACCCTAGATTCCTGTTGGCTATAAGAACAGGTTACAACCCGGCATATGAAACTGGGGCAGTCTTGACTGAGCCCTTGACCTGTGGTGTCTGTACTATCACCAGACAGAGATAGAGTCAGAATTAAGTTGATTCATAGGACACTACTTGATGTCCACAGAGAACTGGAAAATTGCTTGCTGTGGGAAAAACTCCTGAATCTTGTGGCAGAAATATTAAGAATACCGTGAAAGTATAGAAAAAAAGTTTTTGGCCAGGCACGATGACTCAACCTGTAATCCCAGCACTTTTCAAGGCCAAAGCAGGCAGATCACTTGAGGTCAGGTGTTCAAGACCAGCCTGGTCAACAGGGCAAAACCCCGACTCTACTAGAAATACAAACATTAGCCAGGCATGATGGCACATACCTATAATCCCAGCTACTTGGGAGGTTGAAGCACGAGAATTGCTTGAATCAGGGAGGCAGAGTTTGCAGTGAGCCCAGACTGTACCACTGCACTCCAGCCTGAGCCACAGAGCAAGCCTCTGTCTCAAAAAAAAAAAAAAGAAAAAGAAAAGTTTGTTTGTCCCATCATATACACAGTCTCTGGCATATAGTAATCTATTACTATAATTTCCTTTTCTAGCTCTGGTCCCCTCCAATTCCCTATCTTCCCTCTATTTCTAGTGTCCTTCTAGTTTCTATTTTCTTATTCTCAGCCCAACATAGATACCAAATATAATACACTGATCACAGGCACAGAAAACTTTTTTAGCACAATCAGTTCTCTGTTCTTTATCTGTGATCTGGGGAAGAAACCCATGAGTAAACCATTCTAGGCTTGCTGTACAAAGGACATAAAATAATGCATGTAAGTGCCTAACATAGTGTCAGGTTCATAGGAAAAGCTATGCAATAGTAAAAGGGCACAATATCGTTGTTATAAGCTTACATGAATAATCCTTTTATTAGAATGTATTATGAAATATTTCACACAACTAACATGACTGACTTTGTTGAAACTTGGCAATTTCTTTTTCTTTTTTTCTTTTTTCTTTTTTTTTTTTTTTTTTTTGAGACAGAGTTTCCAACTTGTTGCCCAGGCTGGAGTGCAATGGCACGATCTCAGCTCACTGCAGTCTCCACCTCCCAGGTTCAAGCAATTCTCCTGCCTCAGCTTCCTGAGTAACTGGGGTTACACCCGGCTAATTTTGTAGTTTTAGTAGAGACAGGATTTCTCCATGTTGGTCAGGCTGGTCTTGAACTTCCAACCTCAGGTGATCCGCCCGACTCGCCCTCCCAAAGTGCTGGGATTACAGGCATGAGCCACCATGCCCGGCGAAACTTAGCAATTTCTTGGGCATCTAATAATTTAGTGATCAATGACTCCAATCAGAGAGTTCATTTGATGATATTATTTTAGATTTATGTTGAGACTACTGTGAGCAACAAAATAATGGTTTACTGCTGTTACAGTAAAGCTACACTGTGCTCATATTCCTTCCTTGACAAGTGGGACGTGCTGATCCTGTGATAATTTTCTACTAAAGGAGTTAATTTATTTTGCAGCAAATAATTTGTGGAGATGAGTTCATTTCCTGTGATGAATATCAGTACAACATAACCAGGTTACTTGCTATGATCTCACTGAGCTGCTATAATCCAACTGGCTAAAGAACTCATCAACTGTATGCCTCAGCAAGAAAGAAACCCAGCTTTTCCAAAGAAATTCTGTTTGGACACTCTCTTAAGTTTGATAAATACGTTATTTACTGATTGCTTGAGAAAAACATAAAAAGGAAGATATGTGCACGCTGAAGGAAATGACTGAAGAGCAACCTAATCAATACAAGCAGATTCCACTTGCAACACCTAGAAGACAGCCTCTTTTAAAAAATCAAGCTTTGCTTATTTAAGGCTGAAAAAAATAAGTGTGAATATTCCTGTAAATATTTGAATAAAAGGACAAAATGGCTGAATACTTGCTACAATCATTTTTTTCCTCCCTGCGTTTTTAATACATTTCTGAGGAAATCTCAAAATGCCACTTTTATACAATGTTTGGGATATTATAATCCCTCCTACAAGATACGCTGTTTTCAGTGTGTGCTGAAATTCAGCCCTTCCCATCAACCTCCAAAAATCCGAAAGGAAGACCACGGAGAAACACTGTATTTATACATGAAGTATCATTCTAGAGCAAGGAACCCCTCCCAGACAAGAAAGGAAGAACCTGGTGAAACCCCGTCTCTACTAAAAAAATACAAAAAACTAGCCGGGCGAGGTGGCGGGCGCCTGTAGTCCCAGCTACACGGGAGGCTGAGGCAGGAGAATGGCATAAACCTGGGAGGCGGAGCTTGCAGTGAGCTGAGATCTGGCCACTGCACTCCAGCCTGGGCGACAGATCGAGACTCCGTCTCAAAAAAAAAAAAAAAAAAAAGGAAAGGAAGAACCATTTCATTCTACTATCTTCTAAAATTTTCCCAGCTTCTTTAGTGCGCATAAAGAACCATAATTAAGTATACATGTATATGTGTGTTAATAATGATAAAATCATTCCAGAGGTAGATGATTTTACTTTGTATAATATTAATGAAATGAAAGTTCCATTGGGGCAGAATGACAGATAGAAAGGCCATGTTTAATGTTATCAATATAGTTGGGTGACAGAATAAATAATCTATATCAACATGACATTTTCCATATGGTAACCAAAAATTTATTTGACTAAGCTTTTATCTCCTGAACTTGCTGGCGGTTTTGGAACTAAAGAGAAAATCAGCCAGGCACAGGGGCTCACACCTGTAATCCCAACACTTTGGGAGGCCAAGGTGGGGGTGGATCATGAGGTCAGGAGCTCGAGACCAGCCTGGTCAAGATAGTGAAACCCCATCTCTACTAAAAAATACAAAAATTAGCCAGGTGTGATGACAGGCACCTGTAATCCCACCTACTCGGGGGGCTGAGGCATGAGAATGACTTCAACCCAGGAGCGGAGATTGCACTGAGCCAAGATTGCGCCGTTGCGCTCTAACCTGGGTGACAGAGCAAGACTGTCTCAAAAAAATCGCCAGGTCTTTTAAAGGGTAAGTGGTACTTTTAGATGTTACTTCCCTAAATGAACTCTTCCCTGCCTCCACAAACCTATGCCCCAGCCTAAATCAGGGCCCCTACTCTAAGCTCCTCACTTAGAGCAACTATTATTATGTATGTGGAGGCTTATTTCTTTCTTTCTTTTTTTTTTTTTTTGTTTGTTTGTTTTTTAAGACAGTCTCGCTTTGTCGCCCAGGCTGGAGTGCAGTGGCGCGATCTCGGCTCACTTCAAGCTCCGCCTCCCGGGTTCACGCCATTCTCCTGCCTCAGCCTCCTGAGTAGCTGGGACTACAGGCGCCCGCCACCACCGGCTAATTTTTTTGTATTTTCAGTAGAGACGGGGTTTCACCGTGTTAGCCAGGATGGTCTCGATCTCCTGACCTCGTGATCCGCCCGCCTCAGCCTCCCAAAGTGCTGGGATTACAGGCGTGAGCCACCGCGCCCAGCGTGGAGACTTATTTCAAGAATGTCTGTCTCCGCCACCAGCCTGTGGTTTTGCTTACCTTTCTACTCCCAGAGCCTAGCACAGTGCCTGGCAAACAGTAAGGCTCAATCGTATTTATTGAAGGAAAGACTATTCAGTAGGTTTTGATAAAGGCATTCATGTGTCTGGGCATCTTGGCAATAACTATTTTGTCTGAGAAGACAAACGTGAACTGGAGAAGAGAATTTAAGTTCTTAATTATCATCAAATCAATTCCTGTTTCAGTTCCTCTTTTTTTTTTTTTTTTTTTTTTTTTTTTTTTTTTTTTTTTTTTTTTTTTTTTTTTTTTTTTTTTGAGACAGAGTCTTGCTCTGTCACCCAGGCTGGAGTGCATTGGCAAGATCTCGGCTCACTGCAAGTTCCAAGCTCCGCCTTCCAGGTTCACGCCATTCTCCTGCCCCACCCTCCTGAGTAGCTGGGACTACAGGCAGCCACTACCTGCCTGCCACCACGCCTAGCTAATTTTTTTGTATTTTTAGTAGAGATGGGGTTTCACTATGTTAGCCCGGATGGTCTCGATCTCCTGACCTCGTGATTCGCCCACCTCGGCCTCCCAAAGTGCTGGGATTACAGGCCTGAGCCACCGCGTCCGGCCCCTCTTTTTTTTTTTTTTTTTTTTTTTTTTTTTTTACCAAAAGCGTTAAAAGAATGTTGAGTACCTTGAAAAGCCAGCCCCACTGCTGAGAGGTGTGTTCAATCTGTTCAGCCACTTCCTTACTTCCTTAGACCAGCACTTCTGATTGATAACAGGTTTCATTTCCAGGAAAAGATGATGAGATTTTTCTCTAAACTACTATGAGGAGTTCACTATAGTTCAGTATAAACCATTGTCACTGTCATATGTTGTTTATCCTTAAAACCAGTTGACCTAACTCCACTCAAAGGAAGCAAGTACCAACCACATCTAATTATATAAGTCGCAGTTAACACATACAGTAATACTAAGCATTTCCTGAGTACTTGTGAAGTACAGTACAATGCTAAGCAACTTCACGTGCATTACCATATTTAACTCTCACAAGAACCCTGGGAGGTACTGTTATTACTTCCACAAGGCTAAGAGAGCTTTGTCACTTAGCAAAAGTGGTGAAGACCAGACTAAACATCTGGGTCTGTCTGACCTCAGGGTCTTCCTTCTTAACCCCTATACACACAGTCTCTCTGAGTAATGATCTGTTAAGGTGTTCATCTCCCTTACTAAACTGAGAAGGTCAAGGGCAAGAAATATATTTCACTCATCCTTGTATCTCAGCAAGGAGCAGAGTGCTGAAAACATAATAGGTGCTCAATGAATGTCTAGTGAAGAAGAAGGAAGTAATTTCTCAGTCATCAAAATGATGGTATGTTTAGTAGGGTTTTAATGTTACATATATTGAATTATATTATGTATAGAAATAAAATATGAAATAAGACAAATTATATGTAATAAGTCAAATATTATATATATAAATATATATAGCTCTTCTTGAGTTTTTTTTTATTTTTTTGAGACAGGGTCTCTCACCCTGTTGTCCAGGCTGAGGACAGTGGCACGATTACAGCTCACTGTAGCCTCAACCTCCTGAGCTCAAGTGATCCTCCCACTTTAGTCTCCCAAGTAGCTAGGACTACAGGCACACACCACCACACCTGGATAGGTTCTGATTTTTTGGAGAGACGAGGTCTTGTTATATTGTCCAGGCTGGTCTTGGACTTCTGGATGTGAGCAATCCTCCTGCTTTGGCCTCACAAAGTGCTGATCTTATAGGCATGCCATCGCACCTGGTATATATAACTATTTTTATGACATTATTAATCCATGTTTTATGTCAAAGCATAAAACACTGCCAGTTTGTTAGGTCAAAAATGGTCAAGATCAAATACCAGCACTTTTACATGGTACAAGCTAATTTTTTTTAAAAGCTCTGCCAACTCTCAGTTATATAATTAAGTAAAATTCTCCAGTGCCAGATTTTTCCACTCAACTAGAGGTTTATCATTATAAACTATTAAACAGAAAATTTCATAAAAAATTAAGGATATCATAGCTATAAGCACTTTCTTCTGGGTTCAACAATCTAACTTTCATCCAACTTTGTATTTTATTATTTTTCATGCCATTAGGGACAATTTGGTCCTAATGAAAATTCAAGCAGGCACATATATATTACACATGGCTTGGATTCTCCATCTTTTTCAGCTGCCAGATTGCCTATCTCCTTTCAAACTCCTTCTCAATGAAGTCTCTTCTTTTTTAGATTAACTCCACCTTTATCCCGTGCCCTGACCCACCCCCAATGTTCCTCAAGCACTTTCATAATGATATTTCACATGTTTATAGTGATCACCTTTTGCTGAATATTGCTCTCTATTATATCCAATTATGTAAACCATTTGAAATGGAGGAACTATACCCAACTCATTCAGTTATTATACTAGGTGACTGACTGGTTGAATTGGAAGATTAACTTTTTTTCTTTTTGTGTGTAAAAAGAAACATAAAATTAGCACTTCAGACAGTGACCCTGGATGACATTTTAAGTACATATGAGCTCTGCTTTGCTTCTACATGATACCTGAGGGAGGACTATGACCTCTCCTTATTGAATTCCTTATGCGCTAAACTTTATAAAACACATTACTTTCTTGGGCCAGGCACAGTGGCTCATACCTGTAATCCCAGTGCTTTGGGAGGCCAAATCAGGAGGATGGCTTTGGGCCGGGAGTTTAAGACCAGCCTGGGCAACATAGTGAGACCCTGTCTCTATAGAAACATAGTGGGGAACGGCAGCATGTGCCTGTAATCCAAGCTACTCAAGAGGCTGAGGCAAGGGGATCGCTTGAGCCCGAGAATTCAAAGCTGCAGTGAGCCGAGGTCACACCACCGCACTCCAGCCTGGTGGCAGAGCAAGACCCTGTCTTCATTTCACCTTACTTGAAACTTTGTCATCTAGGGATTGCCAGTGATACCAACAAGGCCTCCTGTTTTTTGGTGTTCCAAGAATACATACTTAATCCACTGGTGGGCCTCTGTGGAATTTTAAAACTCTATTCAATGCAAAGTCCACTTGGGAACTTCCTGGTCCTAGTTGAGTTGAACACAGTTGTACTTTCTGGCCTGGTTAAATTCTGAAATCCTACATGTAGATCAGCAACACTGACATTACTGGTTTCAAGAATTAAAGAGACTTCATTGCTGGTCTGAGTTAGACGTGGATTTAAAAGAGGATAGTAATCGACAGTGTTGTCGAGAATAGCACAGTGAAAAATGTAAAGGTCTATGCAAATATATTTTGCTTGTAACCTGACATTTTCCCAGTTCCCAGTGTGTACAAATGAGGTAGTATTTAGAATTGTAACTCAGGATTAATTGGGGTATCCCCACTGGCTGGTCCATTGCCCACTGTGTTTGCCCAAGAAGTACATCACACTTTCTTATTTGTAAACTGAGATTAGAGGTGTCTTCAAGTGACAATATGTTGTGATTCAATAACATCCTTCTGAAAACATGATGTTGACACTTCAGAATTAATATTAGAACACTTGGAAACCTTTCATTCAGTAGCTCTGGTGGTATTACTTTTTTTTTATTTTTAATTTGAGACAGAGTCTTGCTCTGTCATCCAGGTCGGAGTGCAATGGCTTGGCTCACTGCAACCTCTGCCTCCTGGGTTCAAGCAATTCTCCCAACTCAGCCTCCTGAGTAGCTGGGATTACAGGCGCCCACCACCTCGCCCGGCTAATTTTTGTATTTTTATTAGAGGGGGGGTTTCACTATGTTGGTCAGGCTGGTCTCAAACTAATCTCAGGTGATCCACCCACCTCAGCCTCCCAAAGTGCTGGGATTACAGGCATGAGCCACTGCACCCAGCCAGAATTACTTTTTTTTTGAGACGGAGTTATACTCTTGTTGCCCAAGCCAGAGTGCAATGGCGCGGTATCAGCTCACTGCAACCTCCACCTCCCGGGTTCAAGCGATTCTCCTGCCTCAGCCTCCCAAGTAGCTGGGATTACAGGCACATGCCACCACGCCTGGCTAATTTTTTGTATTTTTAGTAGAAACGGGGTTTCACCACGTTAGCCAGGCTGATCTCAAACTCCTGACCTCAGGTGATCCACCCCCCTCAGCCTCTGAAAGTGCTGGGATTACAAGCATGAGCCACAGCACCCAGCCCAGAATTACTATTTTTAAAAATCAAAAGTAACCTTAAGTTGCTTTCATCACCCCTATTTTCATCCTGCACTACTGTGCTTTCTTTCAGGAAGAAACTAGCCTACAGTATAACCAGCATATTTTGTTGTCCTACTGACTTGTGAGCTCATGTTCCCAACCATTTGCCAGGTTTAGTTTGTAAAAAGGATGATGAGGAGAAGGTTATAAATAATTGGTTCTGTCCCTGGCTGAAAAGCCATCTGTTTCCCATTTGTGGTTTGGGGTAATTCACTATCTCCAGCATCCTACCTTTTAGATTAGGTAGAAAGAGAAAGTCCATTCTCAGATACATTTTTTATAAAGTTAGCACCATAACAACAGCTTAGATAAGCTCATTTTACATCCAGTTGTAGTTGAAGCTTCACAATACCCTGGCGTCACTGATTTTATTGAATTGTATTTGGGTAACAGGTGTGGGAAGGCATTGCTAAATTTTATGCAGAATTTGTGCCTTTGAGAAATAGATATTTGCTATTGGTTTATGGTAAGTAATATAAAATATAAAAGTTCTTTTGTTCATGTAAGTTGTGAGCTTATGTGTGATTTTTAACTTTTTTTTTTTTTTTTTTTTTTTTTGGAGATGTAGTTTCGCTCTTGTCGCCTAGGCTGGAGAGCAATGGCATGATCTCGGCTCACTGCAACCTCTGCCTCCTGGGTTCAAGTGATTCTCCTGCCTCAGCCTCCAGAGTAGCTGGGATTACAGGCATGCACCACCACACCTGGCTAATTTTGTATTTTTAGTAGAAATGGGGTTTCTCCATGTTGGTCAGGCTGGTCTCGAACTCCCCACCTCAGGTGATCCACCCGCCTCAGCCTCCCAAAGTGCTGGGATTACAGGTGTGAGCCACCACACCCAGCCGATTTTTAACATTTTTAAATTTTTAAATAATTTTAGAACACTCTAATCTGTGTTTAATTTTTTAAGGATATTGTGAAGTTACTTATATATTAAGCCTACACAATTGTTGAAACGAAATATTCTTGTTTCTGCTAGAAAAACTTGTCAGTGTTCTAATGATGGGGTCCTGTTCTCTGACATTCATCTACTGCTTTAAAAACACAGCAAAGCTAACACGGTGAAACCCCGTCTCTACTAAAAATACAAAAACTAGCTGGGCGAGGTGGCGGGCGCCTGTAGTCCCAGCTACTCGGGAGGCTGAGGCAGGAGAATGGCGTAAACCCGGGAGGCGGAGCTTGCAGTGAGCTGAGATCCGGCCACTGCACTCCAGCCCGGGAGATAGAGTGAGACTCCGTCTCAAAAAAAAAAAAAAAAAAAAACACAGCAAAGGAAAAAAGAAGGAAGGTAGGCAGGCAGGCAGGAGGGGAGAAAGAGAAAAAAGAAAAAAAAGAGAAAGAAAAAGACTACACGAAAAGAAGGATAATAGAAATATAATAAAATAAAACTCAGCCTTAGTAAGTCACAAAAGAGATGCTCAATGGAAAAAGAATAAAAAGCAAACCTAGTACTTGCCAGATATTTTCTAAATATTATTTAATAATGCACACAACAAAGCATAAAATGAAAATTAGTATTACTATTTTAACTGTGAGTAAATTGAAACTCAGAAAGTTAAGTAGCTAACTCCAGGTCACATAGAGAGAAAGACACTGGGTAGGGGTCCAGTTTCAGGTGTAAATGACTTCAAAGCTGCCCTACTCTATGTACCTCAATTAAAGATGACTCAACTCAAGCTTAGGACTAGTGGTGACTCCCAATGTGGAAGGCTGGATGCTTTACTTACATAGCAGAACCCTCCATTTCAGTTGCATCTGTCCATTTTTGCTCTGATTCATCCATGCCTGTGAACATCTGGAAGGCTTTGGAGCAGTTCCTGCCAGAAATCTGTTTGCATGAGTCAATGAGGAGCCTCCTGAGAGAAAATTGATCCTAAGGGAGAAAAAGCAGGGATATTAACATTTGTCCAATTACAAAGTCCTCAGAGTGAAGGAAGGAGCAGAGGAAACTGGTTCTAAATAGTAAGGGGCAAGGCTACATATCAATGCTGGAAGATGCTGGTACGCACGCAGCCCAGCTTTCCTATCATATCTCTAACAGGGATGTGGGAGGGCGGCAGTCCCCCAACCCCCAAGACAGACCACAGACCAAAGCATTGTTCTGACCCTATGAAAGGACCTGTTTATGGGTGAGAGGAAGGTTCAGATCCTAGTGGAGGAACCAGCAGTAGTGCCTGGAATAGAGCCCATCTCCCAGGCATTGAAGAAGAAGAGGAAGTAGATGCTGGAGGAGGGTTAGAAGTGCTGGGCAGAAGCTGGACATGGTGGCTCATGCCTGTAATCCCAGCACTTTGGCAGGCCGAGGTGGGAGGATCACTTGAGGCCAGGAGTTCGAGACCAGCCTGGCCAACATGGTGAAACCCCGTCTCTACTAAAAATACAAAAATTAGCCAGGTGTGGTGGTGGGCGCCTGTAATTCCCGCTACTCGGGAGGTTAAGGCGGGAGAATCGCTTGAACCCAGGAGGCGGAGGTTACAGTGAGCCGAGATGGCACCACTGCACTCCAGCCTGGGCAACAGAGTGAGGCCCTGTCTCAAAAAAAAAAAAAAAAAAAAAAGTGTTGGGCGGAAATATTGGCTCTCAGAGAAGATAACCCAGAGTAGGAGAGGGAGCAAATGGCTAAAGCCATCTTTTAATTAGCCAGTTCGGTGTTAAGGAAATGTAAGCCACCCCTAGTGAGTCCATGAAATGGATCTAGTCTTCTGCTCAACTGGGAGTAGGAGCCAGTAACATCCACACAAAATGCATACATGATTTCATTTAATACTTACTGTAACCTAATAAAGTCTCAGTGTTGCCACCTCCAATTTATAGACTTATTTTTAAAAGAAATGAGGTTCAAAAAGGATTAACAACTTTCTAGACTCACAAAAAAATAAGTAGTTATGTTAATAAGAGGTTGTTATGTCAGCAACATGGCAGTATAAAAAACCCTGAATTATCCTTCCCCCTCCCCTCCACGTACTGATTCAACAAAAATTCATTGACAAATTCCCTTTGCGGAAGATCAGAAACTACCTGAAAGGCTCCTGCACCCCCAGAAAATGCTACATCAGACTCACCGAAGCCAGTAAGGAGACTCGGGACATTCTCTTACTGGAGACCCTGCCCCTAACCCCGTGCCGTATGACCATGAGAAGATCCCCTCACTCCCAAGCTTCCACCAGAGGAGGAGAGAGGTTGGTCTTTGTGTCCAGCACCCCAACTCTTGTGAGAGGACTTCCCAAAAAACTAGCTATATTTGGCCAGTCCTCAAGTCTCACGATCGGTTACAGTTCAGATACCAAGGGGAGAATGGAGGTGGAGTCTCTGGCTGATAGGCGCCATTGGCCCTTCCCCTCACACAGCACAGAGTTTGTGGATAAAAAAAAGTCCAGTTCTCAGCTTTTGCCAGGGGAGAGAGAGTTGGCCCAGAACCCCCACTTATCAAAAAGGAAAAGACAGAAAGTGTTGACAAGGATGTGGAACTCCTGCACGCTGTTGGTAGGAATGCAAAATGATGGCAGCCACTGTAGAAAACAGTTTGGAATTTCCTCAAAAAATTAAAAATGGAACTACCATGTGATCTAGCAATCTCACTTGTGGGTACATATCCAAAAGAATTGAAATCAGGATCCCAAAAAGATATCTGTACCCTTGTGTTCATTTCATCATTATTCACAATAGCCAAGATGGCTATGGAAACAACCTAAATATCCATTGAAGGATGAGTGAATAAAGAAAATGTGGGGCCAGGCACGGTGGCTCATGCCTGTAATCCCAGCACTTTAGGAGGCTAAGGTGGGCGGATCACCTGAGGTCAGGAGTTTGAGACCAGCCTGGCCAATATGGTGAAACCCTGTCTCTACTAAAAATACAAAAATTAGCCAGGCATGGTGGCATGCAACTGTAGTCCCACCTACTAGGGAGGCTGAGGAAGGAGAATCACTGGAACCTGGGAGGCGGAGGTTGCAGTGAGCCGAGGTCATGCTACTGCACTCCAGCCTGGGTGACAGAGCAAGACTCCATCTCAAAAAAAAAAAAAAAAAAAAAGGCCAGGTGTGGTGGCTCAAGCCTGTAATCCCAGCACTTTGGGAGGCCGAGGCAGGCGGATCACGAGGTCAGGAGATCGAGACCATCCTGGCTAACATGGTGAAACCCCGTCTCTACTAAAAATACAAAAAAATTAGCCGGGTGTGGTGGCGGGTGCCTGTAGTCACAGCTACTCGGGAGGCTGAGGCAGGAGAATGGCGTGAACCCAGGAGGTAGAGCTTGCAGTGAGCCGAGATCGTGCCACTGCACTCCAGCCTGGGGGACAGAGCAAGACTCCGTCTCAAAAAAAAAAAAGAATGTTTTTGACATTTTTAAATGATTGTTTAAAAAAACAAATAGCAACAAAAAAAAGAAGACTATGTCACAGAGACTGTGTATCAGATCAGTGGCCTGTTAGGAACCAGGTAGCATAGCAGGAGGCAAGTGGCAGGTGAAGAGAGCATTACCACCTGAGCTCCGTCTCCTGCCAGATCTATTAGATTCTCATAGGAGCGCAAACTCTATTGTGAACTGCACATGCAAGGGATCTAGGCTGTGCACTCCTTATGAAAATCTAATGCCTGATGATCTGAGGTGGAACTGTTTCATCCTGAAACCATCTCCCCCATACCCTCATTCATGGAAAAATTGTCTTTCACGAAACCAGTCCCTGGTGCTGAAAAGGTTGGGGACGGCTGCTGTATGTGGTCCACAAAGCCTTAAATCCTTACTATCTGGCCCTTTGCAGAAAGTTTCCTGACCCCTATTAGATCTTTATGACCAGACATGGAAAGATTTCTAAGTAAAGTTATGGACTAGCATTAGCATATTTATGTTTTAAAAAATTCTTAGATATGTGTACATACCTCTATATACATATGCAGGCACAGACAAAAGATTGAACCAATAGCTGATAAACTGCTGTCAGTGACTCCTGCTAGGAAGCAATGTGGGAACTGAGTGGGTCAGGATGTTTACTTTTTATTCGACAGATTTGTTCTGTTCTCGTCTTTTACAAAGAGAATATATCTATGTATTACTTTTTTGTTTTGTTTGTTATTGTTGTTTTTGTTTTGAGACAGGGTCTCATTCTGTCACCCAGGCTGGAGTGCAATGGCACGATCACAGTTCACTGCAGTACTGACCTCATGGGCTCAAGCAATCCTTCTACCTCAACCTCCCGAGTAGTTGGGACTATAGACATGCACCACCATGACTGGATAATTTTTATATTTGGTTTGTTTGTTCATTTGTTTGAGATGGAGTTTTACTCTGTCGCCTAGGCTGGAGTGCAGTGGCACGATCTTAGCTCACTGCAACCTCTGCCTCCCAGGTTCAAACAATTCTCCTGTCTCAGCCTCCCTAGTAGCTAGGACTACAGACGCATGTCACTTCTCCTGGCTAATTTTTGTATTTTTAGCAGAAATAGGGTTTCACCATATTGGTCAAGCTGGTCTTGAACTCGTGACCTCAAGTGATCCACCTACCTTGGCCTCCCAAAGTGCTGGGATTACAGGCATGAGCCACCACACCTGGCCTTAATTTTTGTATTTTTTATAGAGACAGCATCTTGCTATGGTGCCCAGGCTGGTCTCAAACCCCTGGGCTCAAGCAATCCTCCCACCTCTGCCTCCCAAAGTGCTGGGATTATAAGTGTGAGCCACCACACCCAGCCTATATATTACTTCTATAATTAAAAATAGTAAAAAGGTGCCCGGGAGATGATGGCCACCCTCCAGCAGTGTCTAGGCTCTCCCTGCAGGTGCAATGCTTCAGTACATCTGTGGTCAGACCATTGCCAAGCCTGTGAGGCCTCCTGTTCAGGTATACAGTATTGAAGGTCTCTATGTCATGGCTCTTCATTCTGCTGCATCGAACCAGAATAAGCTGGAGCAAGTAGAAAAGGAGCTGTTGAGAATAGCACAAATCCTGAAGGAACCCAAAGTGGCTGCTTCTGTTTTGAATCCCTATGTGAAGCGTTCCATTAAATGAAAAGCCTAAATGACATCACAGCCAAAGAGACGTTCTCTTCCTTCATGACCCTGATCAATTTGCTTGCTGAACATGGTCACTTAAGCAATACCCAAGGAGTTGTTTCTGCCTTTTCTATCATGATGAGTGTCCACCATGGAGAGGTACCTTGCACAGTGACCACTGCATCTCCTTTAGAGGAAGCCACACTCTCTGAATTAAAAACAGTCCTGAAGAGATTCCTAAGTCAAGGCCAAGTATTGAAATTGGAGGGTAAGACTGATCTGTCAATCATAGGTGGAATGATTGTGTGCATTGGGAAGAAATATGTTGACATGTCTGCCAAGACCAAGATTCAGAAGTTGAGCAGGGCTATGCGAGATGTTGTCTGAAAGTGTTGGTTTTCTGCCATCACTGAAAATTATTAAACTTGGAGCAACAATAAAAAGCATCTGGAACAGAAAAAATAATAAAAATACTACTTGGACAAAATAATTAACAATAATCTTTAGCCCTTCAAATTTCTACTTTTTGGCCAGGCATGGTAGCTCACGCCTTTTTTCCCAGCACTCTGGGAGGCTTGAGGCGGATGGATCACTTGAGGTCAGGAGTTCAAAACCAGCCTTGTCAACATGGTGAAATTCTGTCTCTGCTAATAATACTTGCACAAAAACTACTAGAATACACATGGCAGATTAACATTCAATATCTACCTTATCTCTTCCTAGGGTGCTTTCTTATATTGAAGAAGATGAAAGATTAAAGAAAAAAAATTCTACATATTTCAGACTCCCTTGCAGCTAGGGCTCTGGGTATGATTTAGGTTTCTTAAATCAGATTATGAGGTAAGAGCCCCCCTTTTTTGGTGTTTCTACATTTACACTTTAAAAATGGTCACAAAGAGGCTGAGCATGGTGGCTCACCCCTTTAATTCCAGCCCTTTGGGAGGCCAAGGCAGTTGGATCTCTTAAACCCAGGAGTTCAAGACCATCCTGAGCAACATAGCAAAATGCTCTCTCTACAAAAAATTAAAGAGTTAGCCAGGCATGGTGGTGCACACTTGCAGTCCCAGCTACTTGGAAGGCTGAAGTTGGAGCCTGGAGTTGAAGGCTGCAGTGAGTTGTGATTGTGCCATTGAACTCCAGCCTGAGTAAAAGAGTAAGACTCTGTCTCAAAATAACAATTTTTAAAAAATGGTCACAGAGGTATGTGGTTTCTCTGTGATAGGATTAGCAGCATTCAGGCACTAGCTCCTCTGTCAAGGAGCAGGCTACAGCAGGTACAGCTCCATTCTGAAGCTGGTCATTGTGGAGACAGGTTTCTACTCATGACGGCTTCCTGATTGGATCAGTGATGGTATGACTTCATGGCCAACAACTGTTACGGCAGCTTCCCCATTCAGTAAATGCTTTCCTGACAAGAGAATATGCAGCAGCTTCCTTGGTGTTCTGATTCTGCAGTGTGGCTTTGAGAATCATTTCTGAATACTCTGCCTAGAATCTGTTTCTTTAGTCCTTCAAATTTCTACTTTTCGGCCAGACCTGGTGGCTCACGCCTGTAATCCCGGCACTCTGAGAGGCGTGAAGCAGATGAGCACTTGAGGTCAGGAGTTCAAGACCAGCCTTGCCAACATGGTGAAATATTGTCTCTGCTAAAAATACAAAAATTAGGCCGGGCGCGGTGGCTCAAGCCTGTAATCCCAGCACTTTGGGAGGCCGAGACGGGCGGATCACGAGGTCAGGAGATCGAGACCATCCTGGCTAACACGGTGAAACCCCGTCTCTACTAAAAATACAAAAAAAAAAAAACTAGCCGGGCGAAGTGGCGGGCGCCTGTAGTCCCAGCTACTCGGGAGGCTGAGGCAGGAGAATGGCGTAAACTCGGGAGGCGGAGCTTGCAGTGAGCTGAGATCTGGCCACTGCACTCCAGTCCGGGCGACAGAGCGAGACTCCGCCTCAAAAAAAAAAAAAAAAAAAAAAAAAAAAAAAAATACAAAAATTAGCCAGGCGTGGTGGGGGGCACCTGTAACCCCAGATATTCAGAAGGCAGAGGCAGGAGAACAGCTTGAACCCAGGAGGCGGAGGTTGTAGTGAGCCCTGATTGTGCCACCTGGGCACAATTCTACTCCAGCCTGGGCAACAGAGCGAGACTCCGACTCAAAAAAAAAAAAAATCAACTTTTCTATAGCTTGAGTAGATTCTGTTCTCTAAAAGTTAACCCTAATCAATACAGCAACCTAAGTCCTATAACAAAGAGTTATGAGAGTAAAGAAGGAATTCCAAGGAGGTCACATACATTCTTTCTAATCCTCACAGCAACATAGGAGGTAGGACTCTTAGAGAAGAGAAAACAAAACACAGGAGATAAAGTTCCTGAATCAGTGTCATATAATTATTAACTAGCAGAACAGGGACTCAAACCTATATCCGAGTATAAAACCCATTTCCATACACACAAAAGCATATATGTCAGCTTGGCAATATGATCCTCAGGCTCATGATGGAGGTGGTGGTGGTGGTGGTGGTTGTTTCTGTTACCATTGAAGTACAAACGCACTCATGAACAGCAACAGGACAGAGGTTAAATGTTGGTAGATTTATGTGACCCAGGGTATTTCTCTTTTGAGTATACTTGGCCGGGTGTGGTGGCTCAAGCCTGTAATCCCAGCACTTTGGGAGGCCGAGGCGGGTAGATCATGAGATCAGGAGATCGAAACCATCCTGGCTAACATGGTGAAACCCTGTCTCTACTAAAAATACAAAAAATTAGCTGGGCGTGGTGGTGGGCACCTGTAGTCCCAGCTACTCAGGAGGCTGAGGCAGGAGAATGGCATGAACCCGGGAGGCAGAGCTTGCAGTGAGCCGAGATCGTGCCACTGCATTTCAGCCTGGGCAACAGAGCGAGACTCTGTCTCAAAAAAAAAAAAAAAAAAAGTATACTCAAGGCTTTTAATCTTTGGGTGTGGGGGGGGACGTCACAAACTCAACACTGAGAATCTGATGAAACTACAAATCTTTTATCCAGAAGAAGTTCACACTCAATTTTAAGGAGTTTATGTACCCAAGTAAATAACACATTCAATAAATGTTATTGAGTTTCACTGAGTCCTAATGTTGTAATAATTTGTATGATCTTTTTTATTTTTTGAGACAGAATCTCACTGTTGCCCAGGCTGGAGTGCAGTGTCGTGATCACGACTCACTGCAGCCTCAACCTCCTGGCTCAAGCAATCCTCCCACACCAGCCTCCCAAGTAGCTAGGGCCGGAGGTGCATGCGTCACAACACTGTGACTGGGCTAATTTTTTTTTATTTTTTGTAGAGACGGGGTTTTGCTATGTTGCCCAGGCTGGTCTTGGACTCCTGGGCTCAAGTGATCCACCCACCTCAGCCTCCCAAAGTGCTGGGATTACAGGCATGAGCCACCACACTTGGCCATTTGCATGATCTTAAAGCAGCTATGAATTTCATTCTTCCAAAGAATTGGTTCACACAATCTTCCTAGTGAAATTTTCTTAACAGATTCATCTGTTCAAATCATTCCCAATTCTAGGCTTTCTTCAAGGTGTCAGAAGCCCTTACCGCTGTGTCATTCTCACAGGGTTCCACCCAAGTTCAAATATGACAGAACCTCTGGCCTCACGCAGTATCTGCCATCATGTGTTTGCTTTATGGGAAAACATTCCTTTGTACCTGGTTTGTCCATGAACATACTACTGTGCATTCACTCAGTTAAATTAAACAACTTAAGCCAGGCGTGGTGGCTCATGCCTGTAATCCCAGCACTTTGGGAGGCCGAGGTGGGTGGATCACCTGAAGTCAAGTGGATCAGCTGAAGTCAAGAGTTCAAGACCATCCTGGCCAACATGGTGAAACCCCATCTCTACTAAAAATATAAAAATTAGCTGGGCATGGTTGCGGGCCCCTGAATTCCAGCTACACAGAGGCTGAGGCAGGAGAGTCACTTAACACGGGAGGAGGAGGTTGCAGTGAGCTGAGATCACACCACTGCACTCCAGCTTGGGCAACAAAGCGAAACTCCATCTCAAAAAATAAAAAAATAAAAAATAAAAAAATTAAGCAACTTGATGTAATTCGTATTTCCAGGACACACGAGCCTGGAGATTAAAAATAATCAAAATAGACATCACCTAAAAGGATAACCTTGATTTCATTCTCATTTATGCTGTAGGAAATCCAACCATCCATCAAATTCCTCCCAAATGGTGCCACTTAGCACTACTAGGTGCCTCCAATGTACCCTTGAAGCCACCTTCCATGTACCTCACTCAGCACTTACTATAATCCCAGCACTTTGGGAGGCCCAGAAGGGTGGATCACCTGAGGTTAGGAGTTTAAGACCAGCCTGACCAGGGCCGGGTGCGGTGGCTCACGCCTGTAATCCCAGCACTTTGGGAGGCCGAGGCGGGTGGATCACAAGCTGCCATAACAGTTGTTGGCCATGAAGTCACACTATCACTGATCCAATTAAGAAGCCATCATGAGAAGAAACCTGTCTCCACAATGACCAGCTTCAAAATGGAGCTGTACCTGCTGTAGCCTGTTCCTTGACAGAGGAGCTAGTGCCTGAATGCTGCTAATCCTACCCCAGAGAAACCACCACAACACCCTCACAACCCTGCCCTCTCTTGTCCCCAATACTTGACTTCTTGCTATCTTTAAACCAACCTATGAACTTCAATTCTTTTTTTCCCTTTATGTGGTTCCTTTCCGTAAGGCTCTTAATAAAAAGCCCAAGCCCGGGACACATCAGCCTTCCAGATCATGCCCAAGCAAGTTTGACCTCTAAAGCAACCATAATGTTGCAAGACCTGATATCCTCCCTGCTTTTACTCCGTAAGTCCCTGTGTCCACCACCCACTCCAACTGCATCCAAGGAGAAACATATCCTGCCACTGGATGGAAGTAAAACTGCATAAAAGCAAGCTTTCTGCAGTCATTTCTGCCTTGCAAGAGGCCACAGTCCATGCACAATTCATATTAAGGGGCAGAGAAATTTTACTGCTTCCATCTACTGCAAACAGACACTGGTGGAGGCAAGAGGAAAAGGAAGGCTGAAATGTCAAAGACACAGCTCCTCTATGTTGCTAAACTGTGTGATACAGAGAGTAGATGGCATGTTGTTTTCACAGAGATATTCATGAGACGTCAGCTATAAAACCAAAGGCCTGAAAAACTAAGAGAGGGCAGAGAATTTAAACTAGTAGCACATGAAATACAGAGAGTAGGTGTCTTGGTTTAGATTGTACAAAAAGCAGCTGCTAAGGAAGGGCTTAGGTGTAGGCAGGTTGCCGGGAGGTGTTGCCAGGAAACAGAAGTGAGGGGGTGGGTAAAGTGAGAGACAGGAAAAAGACAGAAGCCATGAAGGATTTTTGTTTTTCTGTGTTTTTTTAAACTAAATTTTATTTTGTTAATTGACAAATAATAATTGTATATATTCATGGGATACATAGTGATGTTGCAATACATACGTAGAGTGATCAGATCGGGATAATTAGCATATCCATCATCTCAAACATTTATCATTTCTTTGTGTTGGGAACATTCAATATCTTCCTTCTCACTATTGAAATGACATAATATATTATTAATTATAGCCACCCTACAGTGGCATATGTTAATGAGAACACTGCTGGTGCTGAGCCTCTCCCCAGAGCTCTGTAGAACATGCTACACGATCTCCCCACTGTGAGACTGGGAAGTTGGGGTACTTATCTACCAACATAGGCTCCCCATCAGCTGCAGCTTGGTATTGGGGCATAAAACCCCCTGTCCCAGGTCCGGTGTCTGAGAATGCCCTTTAGCAGTGAGGCACTTAGGGCCCTGAGGTGAGGAATAGTCAGTGTGCCTGATAACCAGTCACCAAAATTGGCAGGTGACCTCAGGCAGATTGCTTTGTGGTAAAATAGACTTTCCAGGGGAGGCTGAGCTGGGCAGTGATGTGATACCATTTCTGGACCCTAAATATTCAATAAAATCTGCCACATGTATAAACACCTTCCATGAAGGGGTCTTTGAAAGAAAGCAGGAAAGGCTGGGTGCGGTGGCTTCTGCCTATAATCCCAGCACTTTGGGAGGCCCAGGCGGGTGGATCATCTGAGGTTAGGAGTTTAAGACCAGCCTGATCAGGGCCAGGCGCTGTGGCTCATGCCTGTAATCGCAGCACTTTGGGAGACCGAGACGGGCGGATCACAAGGTCAGGAGATCGAGACCATCTTGGCTAACACGGTGAAATCCCGTCTCTAATGAAAATACAAAAAATTAGCTGGGTGTCGTGGCACATGCCTATAGTCCCAGCTACTCGGGAGGTTGAGGCAGGAGAATGGCGTGAACCCGGGAGGCGGAGCTTGCAGTGAGCCGAGATCGCGCCACTACACTTCAGCCTGGGTGACAGAGCGAGACTCCGTCTCAGGAAAAAAAAAAAAGAAAGACCAGCCTGACCAATATGGTGAAACCCCATCTCTACTAAAAATACAAAAATTAGCTGGGCATGGTGGTGCACACCTGTAATCCCAGCTACTCGGGAGGCTGAGACAGGAGAATTGCTCGAACCTGGGAGGCAGAGGTTGCAGTGAGCCAAGATTGCGCCACTGCACTCCAGCCTGGGTGACACTGTGAGACTCTGTCAGAAACAGAAAAAAAAAGAGAGGGAGGGAGGGAAGGAAGGGAGGGAGGGAGGGAAGGAAGGAAGGGAGGGAGGGAGGGAGGGAGGGAGGGAGGGAAATAATCCTGGGAAAGTGCCTGAATTCCAAATCTGGGGGCTGAGGGGTGGGGCGAAGGGGCCAGTGGGAGCAGGAGCCAGAGGTGACCCTGGGGATAGCCACGGAAAACTGAAAAATCAGGGAGCTCTCAGATGAAGCTTCACAGTAAGGTGTCCTGGTCCCCTTTATGTCTTACTGAGGTTACCAGCAGAGCAACTCTTTCCATTCTCATTTGATGTTTATTGCCGCTCCTTCTCCCTCCTCCAGGACATAGGAGCTGACACAGAGGGCAATGGGAGTGAATGGGAGTGGCAGATATCCACCACAACACCCTCACAACCCTGCCCTCTCTTGTCCCCAATACTTGGCTTCTTGCTATCTTTAAACCAACCTGTGAACTTCAATTTTTTTTTCCCTTTATGTGGTTCCTTTCCATGAGGCTCTTCATTCAAAAGCCCAACCCCCTGGGACACATCAGCCTTCCAGATCATGCCCAAGCAAGTTTGAGTCCTGAGATGAACTGGGCTTAGGCTATCCAGCAGGGATCCCTGCTGTGAACCTGCTGCAAGTGTAGAAGGGATCAGCCCCAGGGCAGTTGGCTAATTGCTGCCTCATAGAAACATATCCCTGTGTCAGCAGTTCTGAGAGCACCCTTAGAGACAGACCCTGTGGTGAGCCAGAAAGAGCTGTTTTTCTGTCCACTGGAAAATATTTCTAAGACAAAGCCTGATCCACCAAAGCATTAGCTAGGATTTTAGGCCATGGGCAAATTAATCACATTCCTGCCCAGTGGGGCTCCACCGAGGGAAACCAGGGAGAGCTGCTAAGTGGGTAACTGCAGTGCCTGAATAAATGCACCCAGGATTCAGGCAGGCAACAAATCCCAGATCCTGCC